>NW_024543222.1:4725000-5925000 GCF_018167655.1 Microtus oregoni | reverse complement strand
CCACGTCTCCAATCTGCTCTAGTTACCCAAACGAATAAACCACGACTCTGAAAATACCCCAAGCAGGCACAGAGATGAACTGCTCCACCCACACAAGGATAAGCAGTTAGTTCCTTTTCTAGTAACTCTAGAGTAGTTCCCAGTTAAATTTGCCCACTCCAAGTATGTGGCTCGTTATTATGACACACAGTAGAAGAGACAGTGCAGGAAATACCAAAAAGGCTTCTAAAAATATCTACGTTCTTTGACCTGGCACAATCTTCCTCCCACAAATGTATCTCAGGGAAATGATCATATTTGGTACAAAGAATTCTGCAATGTGCGCTGTTCGGCATCTTTTATGCTGTGAGAGAAATGGAAACAAACCAACTGCTCAGTAAGAGGAACTGGCCAAGAAAATTAATATGGCCATCAACAATGAAAAACTATGCTGTAGGAAAAACAGTGATGTGGAAGAATGGCCAGGAATTTAGAGATGGCTGGGGAGGGGGGAGGGAAGGGGAGGGGAGGGGAAGGGAGGGGAGGAAAGGGAAGGGAAGACTGCAAGCATGAAACCCACTTTTCTAGCCTGGGCTAGCTCTGGATTTAAGGAGAGACCCTGTCTCAAAAACTAAGGTGGAAAGTGACAGAGGAGGACACACCCAAAGTTGACCTCAGTCCTCCACAACCATACACACACCTGTATATGTGCACCTGCATGCACGTGTGTACACACAATGTATGCTTCTACACACACACACACACACACACACACACACACACACAGCGTTAAGGAGTTTTCTTCTTGGTGATGAATTCCAGGCATTTCCCTCTCTTTTCACAGATTTCCTTTAAACCTTAAAAAAAAAAAGTGTCCCTATGGCTCTCAGCCCCACGGCTGCATCTGGTTGTGGTGGGTATCTGGAAGTATCTGTCCCTGGGATCACAATTACCAGGTGGGGTTCAGGGTGCAGGTTCCTTGTAAGCCCCTTGGCCTGTAGGAGAGGTAAGTGTGGCTCCAGAAATCATCTTCTGTGATCTCTCTCACTTCCTTGATCCCACAAGGGACAATCAGTATCCCAGCCTGTTAGACACAGTGTCTGATTGAAGAACCAGTTCCTCAGATTAGTGCTGGGGTGAAAAATGACCCACGAATCCCCAGAGTTGGAGCCGAGCTTGAGCTGAGCGTGGTATTTATAACTCAGCCTCACGACAAAGGCCCAGCCACCACGTGATGTTGACGGATGAGCCTCGTGAGGACCTTGCTGTTTCCATTTGATTATGGGCCCATAAACACAGATAGCAATTGAGCAGAGTTAGGGCTCAGTGTGGATTGGACCTGCCATGGTCTGGAAAGCCGTTCTCAATGGCTCCGGCCCGCTTGTCCCCTGCTGGTTTTGAGGAGCTGCAGCCTTCTCAGTTATGTGTGCGCCTCAAGACTGCCGCATGCTCTGTAGGCAACCTAGGCACACTTGTCTGCCTCGCCCTTGTGCCTGGGCAGGGATGTGTCTGCTCACTGGATCCCACCTGCCTACTGAGCTAAAGCTCTGTAGGAGGTTGCATATCCAGATGGAAGGTTTAACCATCTTTAGCTTGGGTTTTCCCTCCTGTTTCATCTCCTTCCCATCCATCTATGCATACACTCACTCATCCAAGCATCCATTCATCCACTTATCCATCCATTCACCCATCTACCTCTACATCCAAGTAAACAATTCCCCCCACACCCACCAATTCAATCATCAGTCCACTCATTCGCTATGTTCATCCATCCATCCATCATCCATCCATCCATTATCCATCCATCCATCCATCATCCATCTAACCATCCACCTGCACGTTTATGCATGCATGCATACAATTCACACATACATCCATCTGCTCCTATCGCCATTCATTTACCTACATGCCCATTCATTTGTTCATCTGCCCCCTGTTTCACCCATCTATTGAGCACCCATCCACCTTTCACCTCATCCATTGACTTTCTTCCTCGTGTATCCAACCATCTACTCATCAACCTTTCCATCTATCCGCTCATTCTTCACAATCCATTCATCCAATATCTACTTTCATCCATCCTTCCGTCCATTCATCTACCCACACATTCATCCACCCACCCCTTTATACAGCCATCCACCACTGATCTACCCATCCATTGATTGACCCTTCTACCCTCCGCCTACCCATCTGCCATCTGGTATTCAACAGTGACTGTGGGTGGGAACATGGACCTGGAAACATCAGGTAGACATAGGGAAACAGATACAGATAATGAGGTCCTGCTGCTGCCCTCAGACTAAGACAATTTCTGTCAGCATCAACTCAGAGACATAGTCAAGGACCATGAAGACAGCCTGGCCTATGAGGTGGAAATGCTGGTTACTCACTTCAACCTTGTGGGAGACTCCAAAGCTTCTGTCCTAGTCTAGACGCCAGGAGAGTTCTGTGAAGACAGTGAAGTGGACACACCCCTACTCTTGTTTGGCTTATCATTGAGATTTACTTCTGTTATCATAGGCTCAGATTGAATCTGTGGGGACGTTAGAAAATGGTATTCACAGGGAGTCAAGGTAAACCCACAGCAGCGTGATACCTAGGAGTGGAAAACCATAGGTGTGAAAACGCAGAGATCAGAGAAGCCTTGATCTGAATGAGTTCAACACTCACTGTTCAAGGCCATGAGGAAGCATGGGAGGTCAAGCGAACCCAGTCTCTAGGCTCAGGGAACACCCGTCAAGAAGGGTGGGGAGAGAAGTCGGAGCAGGGAGGTGGATTCATCTTACACATGTACAAAGATGATAGCCACAGGGAGCAGGTGGTAATGGAGACTAGCGGGAGCTAATTCCCCTCTGCATTCATTCCAGTGCGGGGAGTATGGGAGGCAGAGTCGGAGGAAATACCTCGATTTTAGCCTGAGAGCTGTTCTTTGTGGAGGGAAGATGATACAGGGGAACCCACTTCTGCCTCCACCTTGTACACTTCGCCCTCTGTCCTGGCAATGCTATGTGCCCCTGCTTCTGCACCCCTCAGTCATGGCTGTGATACATTTGCTGTCTATTTATTAGGCTCACAGGTCTGTCTCATTTCCTCTGGCTTTTGTGGGTTCATCATTTGCTCTGGGCTTTGTCTCCAACGGAGCAGCCATCAATGCCTGCTCCCACTTGGGCTCCTATCTCGTGAGAACCCCATGTAGTGGGTTTGCTGATGTCTTTTTTGCTCTCTTTCTTCGATGGAACAGCCCAGCCCACTCTGTGGTGTGTGAGGTCTCCTGCCCCAGGCCTGGCTTGTACCCCCAGCCTCTTTTGTGTACCCCCAGCTGCTCTTTCATCCCTGCTCTTGGGAGGCCCTGGCTCCGCTTCCTGCACAAACACATCTGGACTTCTTCAAACACATGACAAGAGCATCTGCTGCCAGGGAGAGGAGGACATGACAGTGGGCCCTTTGTAATCACATCTAATTGTCTCCAGCCCTAGGGTGCTTGCATTTTGGTTATGGATCTCAGGACTTCCAAGATGTTTCTAGAAGCATTTGGTTGCCCTGGAGCTAATGAGCCTTCTATCTGTCCGGGTTGCAGCAGGCGAAAAGCCCAGGAGGGCACAGAGGCCCCTGAGACCAACCTTCGTCTCTCGGCTCCTTTGAGAGAAGGAGATGGCAGGAAGGGAGTTAACGGGAGGTGAGGAGAGATCATGTCACCAACTCTGCTATATCCTGTTGCTGGCAGGTTCCAGGATTTTTTTCTTGCCTCCCAGATGCCATTTTCTTCATCTCTTTGCCCTAGGGCTTTCTTTGAAAATGTCATAGCTTTGTCTGTCATGAGGGGACTCACTTGGCACATCCCTCAGTCGTCCAGTATCTTCCCCTCAGCTAGGAGAACCAGGGACAATTGCTAACAGGTCTCTGGAACCCCTGTGGGTCCCACATGGGCAATGGACTGATGTGTTGTTTTTCTTGAGCTGTCTGTCCTCCCCAAGCCACTTTCTGCCTCCTCAGACTGGATGTCTTTCAACCCCAGAAAGGGCACATATGACCTGCCTTGAGTAAGACACAATACAGAGTCCCCCAGAGGAATTGTTCCTCTGTCCCCTCCATTACTCCAAGCAAAAGCATTCTTTGTCAGGATCTAAGCTGGTTAAACTTCCCTTCCTTAGCCAGATGTCTGGGCAGATTTAAATGACTAATTTTGACAACATTTAAGAGCATACTAACAGAGTTCAAAGGCAAGTGCTACAGGCTTAACCTCAGCCAGTTACCCACTTGGACATGGGCCATTCATTTGTCGTGACTGTTGGTGACATGGGACTTGTGGGGTTGGAGTTCTTTAGCATCTCAATTCCACCAGTATGCTTATATCTGCTACCCGCAATGGCGGGAGTCACCACTCAGCCTGTGGAATTTTAGAAGTCACCCTTCCCTTTAACGGCACAGGAGCTTAGCTCGCTGTCTTGGTCCCCACTCCCATGATGCTCACCCTAACCTTATTGTCCGTGGTGAACAGACCTTGGAAACACAAGTTCCGTTGACTGACACGTCCCTGAGTGGGGCAGCTGGGTCAAACAAACTTGTTTAGGATAATGAGAATCACGTGGCTTGTTATCGCCCACGAACAACAGCCTCCAGCGCTTCAGGAACTGTTCCCCCTTGGGCAAGGGGCTTGCCGGTCAGAGGCATTTTTGTTTCATAGCTCTCTTAGTCATAAGAATTAAAACTTGAAAATGTAACTTTGGCTCCCACACCTGTTCTATATATTGTAGATCCAACAAACTCTGGGTGGGAAAGATGTGAAAGAATTGTATCTGCACCAAACATTACAGTTTTTTTGTTTGTCATTATTCCCTAAATGATGTGGGCCAGTACAGATTACACAGCATTTAGACTGGGTTGGGTATTGAAATATATGAGAATTGGAGAGATAGGAGGTGTTACTCTTGCACAGGACTAGAGTTCAGCTGCCAGCACCCATGTCAGACAACTTCCAGCTGTCTGTAACTCCAGCTCCGGAAGATCTGATACCCTCTTCTGGACTTGGTGGGCACTTGCATGAACATGCACAGACCCACACAAGGTACGTTCATGTACACATAAATAAAAATAATAAAATAAATGTATATTTTATAATAAATATACATTTATTTTAAAATAAAATATTATAAATGTTTATTTTATAATAACATGCATATATATATTGAATGAGAGGAGGTAGCTGTGGTTATTATTTGCAGAAGATCAGGCTGGTTAACATACCAGCATGGTTACTGGAGGGACCAGGAGGCTCCAGCCAGTCCTATCTGAGGAGCCCCTGGCAATCGATGGGTACTGTGTGAGGGCAGTCAGTTTTCATGGTGGCTATGGCTACAGGCAGGTTTGCCGTGCTCCAGTGAATGACCCTCCATCCATAGGCATGTGGGCAACATTAACTGCCTTCATGGAAGTTCATCTGTTTAATCTCGGGACTTAGGAGGCAAAGACAGGAAGATCTCTGTGAGGTTGAGACCAGTCTGTTTACAAGGGGCGTTCCAGGCCAGCCAGGGCTACACAGTTAAACTGTATCGCTTCTTTGCTTTTTTTTTGTGTTTGTTTTGAGATAGTTTTACTGTGTAGCCCTGGCTGGCCTGGAACCCACGGTGTAGACACAAACACTGATTTATAGAGGGGACCCAAACACATGGGAACTTTGGTATCAGTGAGGGGTACAGGTAACTATCCCTCATGGATGCGAAAGGGGTGACCCCAACTTACTTCCATTTTGCCCATCTCATTTAGTGTACAAAGGCTGGTCGATAGTAGGGACTACTTTCAGGGTTAAATTCAAGGGCAGCTTAAGTTGAAAGAGGGCTAGGGTGAGTGCAGGTGTGTGATCTGCCATTTGCAGCTGAGAGGGCAGGTAAGAAGTCACCGAGTCAGAGCTCCGTGACATTGCAGGGGCTCAGGAAGGGAGTCTGTTCTCCTGGGTGACAGATGAGCCTGCTCGCAAAGACTGCCTTGGAGACCCTACAGCATACGCTCCCGCTGGGAGTGACTGGTTGGCATTGAAGAAGCTGCGAAGGCCTCAAGGACACACCTGTCACAGCAGAAGCCCTTTGCATCAGTGCCTCTGTCTCCTGGGGAATTTCTCCGCTAGCTAGCAAGCTGGGTCTGAGATTCTGAGGGTGGAGGCGGAGTCAGTGCACCTGTGGCCCTGACTTCTAGGAAGGAGGAAGGAGGGGATGGGAACAGGCAGGTGCCACAGCATCCATACTAGATGGGCCATAGCCCTGTTTGGGACCAGGCTGATGGTGACAGTTTATCCAAGAGCCATGCTAATTTGAGAAGGCATCTTGCCCATGCAGATTAGCTCCTGGGAGCAGGCTTGCCAGCAAGATGCCCCCTGTGTAAGGAGGGCTGCACTGCAGCTGGAGCACTACAGGCATTGCACAGTCCTCAGGATCATTTGTGAATCTTCACCCAACACAGCATCGGACTGGGGCTCCTCACAGAAAGTTTGAGACGGGGATTACCTCCTGGGACAGGAGTGACAAACGGATCGCAGCAACTTGTCTCCCCGAGAGGAGGTAGTTTATCTGTTGTTGACTTGAGACACAGCTTCAGAGCCTTTCTTAGCACGACAATCAAGCAGGCAGCTGCTAACACCAAAATCCAAAATGGACGACTTTATGCATCTTCCCCGGGGACTCCCATCTTAAACGGATTCACTGATGTGGGTAAACGCGTTGGACCTATGAGGAAGGCTGGCTGGGAAACATCTAGTGATTTCTAACAGCCTGGTGATCACTGCCTTAGTTCAAAGAGATAGGATCTTGACACATTGCAGGGTCTCAAATCAGAAGCCATATGGTGCACATCCCCGAGACACAGCAGTCTTTCCTTGTTTCCCAGACCTGGCTGGGATGCAGGATCTGGACCGAGGCAGGAAGGGTGTATAGGCCTGTGCTGGAGAGCATCCCCCAGGCTGCCTCCTGCCTAGGTGTCTTCTCAGTTCTCCATGAAGTGTCCATGCAGACTGTGAAGTGGCACTGTGGACTCACACAACGGGACACTAGGAGAACAATCGGTGTTTTGGGAGCTCAGCTGTCGATAGTCAATCCTCTGGCCTCACGGCAAACCCTCAGTGTTGGGGTGAGGGGCGTGGGAGATGGCTCAGTGGTTAAACACCACACACGTGTGCAGCCCAGGACTAGAGTTTGGATACCCAGAAAGCCACATATGTGACAGGAGAATGGGACAGCCTGCCTATAATTGCAGCCCTGGAAGGCAGAGATAAGGTTCCTTCTAGCAACCTGGCTAGAAAGACTAGCCACATGATCGAGCTCTGGGCTTGATTGAGAGACCCTTCCTCTATAGATGAATGAGGTAGAGGAAGGATTGGTCAACTTGGGCCTCCATTCATTTGTACACAAACAAAACAAAACAATCAAAACATGCATACACGCATGGACACCACGCACACATACATGAAAATGGGAGCAGGGGAGGGGCAGAGGCTGAAAAAATTAAAAGAGAGGAACATCATGGGACAGGAAGTGAAAATAGATCTTCCCCTTCCTACTCTCTACTGGGTCAGTTGCTTCCTTAGCCCTGGGTCCCTCTGGCTCTACCCAGGGTCGCTCAATGAGAAATGCAGACCTATGGGCAATTGGCTCAGCCAATGAAGGCACAGGGGCTGGGCCAGTGAAAGAGGCCTCCCCTGGTTCCCAGGCCTCAGGAGAGACCCGAGAGCACCAGGTTCCATTTAAGGGTTTCTTTCTGGGATGTTCTCAATACATTGCCCAGGTGGACCTTGGACTCTCTAGCTCATACCTGTCCTGGACTGGAGAAACTCTAGCCTTAGCATCCTGCATCCTGCATGTGTGGCTGGAGTTTTACGACTGTGATACCAGACACAGCTTTTATGTCGAATTGTGTTTGGTTTTGTCCCTGGGGTTTTGTTTATTTGATTGGTTCGCTGAGTGAGACTATAGGTTGGCCTCCAAATCACAATACTCCTGCTTCAGCCTCCTGAATAAATACCATGGTTACAATTGTGCACCATCAAGCCCAACTTCCTGATTGCCTGCTCATGTAAGGACAGGGCCTTTTGATAGTCCCGGCTCCTGCCTTTCTTTACATGTAGACCCAGCTCAGGGTGACAGCAGAGAGAAGTTGGGAGCGGAGGCACTGCTCTGTCCAGCAGGCTCAGCCCCAGGTTGTGACAGGCCCCGGAGAACACTCCCTCCAGCTGTTGCTTCTCTTATGTCCCCACACAGGAATCTTCTTCAGGATCAGCGACAGAATCTAGGTATACATGGAAGGCACTTCTGAGATCAGAGAACCTGCGGGGAGGGACTTGGTGGGAGCACGGGTTCCCAGGAAGGGGATGGATGTCCCAACTTTCATTCTAACAATGTCCCTAGGGGTACAAGAGAACAAGTCAGCTGACGAATAGAAGCTGGACACTGTCAGCTGAGGCTGGACTTGCAACCCTGTGTGAGTGTCTGAAAGAAGGAGGCAAAAGATTCCCAGCATAAAACAGGTAACGTCCATAGGGCTGAGACTTGAACTGCATCAAAAGTGTTAGTCTGGAACCCAGGAGTGTCAAGCCCTGGGAGCACAAGGCTGGGAACATGGGGCTAGGAGGATCAGAACGAGGAGTACAGGGTCATTAGGGCCCTGGGAACACAGGGTCATGAACATAAGGCCCAGGTCAGCAGCACTGGGCCCCAGGACCACAGGGCCAGAAGCATCAGAACCCAGGAACATCGGACTTCAGAACATGCAGCCAGGAGTGTCAGACCTGGAACAAACCATGGTCTAACATGTTAGATATGGAAGTTTGGGGCAAGAGTATCAGGCCCCAGGAGCATGTGTCTTAAAGAATCAGAGCCAGGCTCACGGGGCCAAGAGGGTTATACTTTAGGAGCTTGGGTGCCAGGAGCCTAAGACCCTAGGAGTGAAGGGATTTGCAGTGTCCGGCCTTGGGAACACAGGCCCAAAGGCATCAGGTTGACCTTGAACAACATCTTAGGAGCAGCCAGGGATGAAGGGACCAAGAGCTGCCGCTCACCCCTAAGATCCTGCAATATAACTCCAAAGAACAGAAACCCAGCATCCAGGCCTCCTCCACCACACCCTCGCCCTCACTCCACACAGAGGAGGTGACGGCAAGGCTCTGCCCACAGCCAACATTGCAAGCATCACTTCTACTTGGAATGCATTTGAATCCCAATTTGCAACCGATTTCCCTTCCAAAATCCAGTCGGCTTGGCAGGCCTGCGAATGTTGGCAGCAGGGAGAGGGTGGAGCCCCAGTGTGCCGGGCCAGGAAGAAGTGCCCGGTTATTTATGCATCTTCAGGTGAGAACTTATTCTAGGAAAAAAAAAACAGGAATAAGTGCTGACATGAAGGTGGAGTGTGTGTGTGTGTGAGTGTGTGTGAGTGTGTGTGTGTGTGTGTGTGTGTGTGTGAGAGAGAGAGAGAGAGAGAGAGAGAGAGAGAGAGAGAGAGAGAGAGGGTCCTGTGTATGTCAAGGAGATGGCAGTCCTTGGTGATGAAGTCCATACCTGATAATCAGACTGGGATCAGCCACCATGTCCCTTGCTGTACCTTAGCTTTTTGTCTGGTACCCACTTCTATTCCTTGGGAGTTTTATGCCCCCATCTCACCATATGGCCCCATCTCACAGATAAGAATTCCAAAGACTCCAGAGGCCTTATGTATGAGGTGACCAAAGTTCTCAAAGGCTGGGAAGATGGTCACTTGCTGAAGTGCTTACCACACAAGCATGACCGCCTGAGTTCAGCCCTCTAGCACTTTAACAAAACTGGGCCTGGTGGAACACACCTGTGACCCCAGACCTGTGGCACTAGAGACTGTAGGATCCCTGGAGCACACTGGCCAGGCAGCTTAATCCAACCAGGAGACACAGGCCCAGGGGAGCCCCTGTCTTAAAGTGAGTGGGTAGCTTCAGAAGAATGGCACTATTGGTTTTCCTCTGCCGGCTACATGTATGTGCACACATTGACACAAGTATCTACACACACACACACACACACACACACACACACACACGGGGGGGGGGAGATTTAAGAATGATGTTTCCAGTTCACTGGTGGCAAATAAATATTAAAGTGTTAGAAAGATGGCTTCTGCCTTTCAAAACCTAATGCTGACTCTCCCTGAATCGGTCATGCTTAGAAAAAGTTGGATGGCTTAGAGAAACTTCCAGAAGGCATGATTTCAGCCCTGATGAGGCTAGGAAAGCTGACATGATGGTCATGTCCCCTGTGCCTAGCCTCGGCTACTATATGCTGTTACTCATTTTTCAGGCTGCAGGGACGAAGAGTAGCCTCGGGTCCTGGTCCAGCTTTAGATCTGCCTGTGGTTCTGATTCTTGTCACCCGGAGGCAGCAGGCTCTATTCCTTTGTCATCCCAGAACAAGGGAACTGTGGTGACTGTGTTCATAAAGGTCCCAGCCAGTGGTTAGAAGCAACACGCTGGGTGCCTAGGGCCCATGAGTCTCAGCTTTGCGGCAAGGGCTCTCGAGGGCCTCAGGAACGCAGCAGAAGCTGCTGGACAGGCTGGGCTAAGAGCAGACATACAGAGGACATGGGTCTTGCTTCCTATGAAGGTAACTGCCACATCAGCTTCTGGTGGCTGGTTGCCTGTCTATCTTTGACTGAGTGAAGGGCAGAAGGACCTGGGGCAGCTCCCAGGAACCTCCTTTTCTGGCACTCACACAACCATAGCAAATCTGGGCCCCTGGGGGCATTGCTGGGTGATTTCCTGAATGGAGTCCAGGCTAGCAAGGAGTAGCAGGGTAGGTCATGTGGGTTAGCAGGAGAACTAGCAGAAAAACTGGGGGAAAGACTGCTTACCCATCCTCTTGGGTAGGGATGACAGAATATGTACCTCTAAGTGACTTTTGCTAAGCAAAAGGGAAGGGGCATCTCTTATAGGGTTCTTTTATTATTAGAATGTCTACCCTTGGCATCTGGAGGGGGTCAATAATGCTATCAGGGCTGGTTCCTCTGTGTCTACCTATGTCCTCTCTGGGTCCAGCTCTTTGGGGTTAGTGAGAAAAGATGGACCTGTGGCTCCGGCCTGCAGAGAAGAGATTTTTCTCTCTCAACCAATGAAAGTCATGTCCTGAGCATGAATTGTGTCTCCTGGGTGTCTTCCAGCCAGTCCTGTACCCACCTATTGCTGCCTCCAGCCCCGCAGAGTGCAGGATAAAGGGAAGGGCCATGTAGCTCCAATTCCAAGAATGGGAAGGAGCTCTGGGTAGCCCCAGGGACAACCACTGCTCATTGCTAGGTACAGGAGCTAACTGGGTAAGGCAGGAGCCAGTAATTCTTGTATGGGCAAGTGCATGCCTGTGGGGAAGGAAAGGAGAAGGTGTGTGTGTGAGTGTGTGTGTGTGTGTTCGCGTGCGTGGACAGGCAAACAGTGGGGTATGTGTGCCAACAGGTGAACACTGAACATTTAGAGGGAGATTTACTGCTCCCTCAGTAGAGGGCAGCCACGATCATCAACCTGCCAATCCCAGACTCAAGAGGGCACTGGATACATCAGTGGAAGTGCATCTGCACCTGGCGTGTATGTTGAGGGTCCACTAACACCCTGGGCTGCCTGAGAGAGGCACCTCACCCACACACCTCAAGCCCACCGATCATGGAAGCATTAATGCTACCCATCCTGAGATCTTCGTCCATTCTTTTGAGCAGTAGCTAACACTGCACCTCTGTTAAGCAGGTAAGGCCGGGATGCCCAGAGTGTACAGCAGTGAACTAGGCAGCCTATGGGCCCAGGCCCTATGCGCTGGGCTCCAGGACAGCTATGGAGATTCTCAGTCACACCATTTCTCTGTTCCCTCCTGTCTAAGAGGAGACACAGCCCCTACCAGGCAGCCTAAAATACAGGTGTGCTGGTCAGTGTGTGGGATACAGCTGGGAGGCTGCAAATGTGGTGTCAAGAGAGATCTTTGAGAATGCTATCTTGGCCTTTGGGTCTCTCTCCCCTGACTGGACCAGCAATTTCTGGGCTCCATGGACACACTTATGTTTCTGTGAATCAGTTTTCCAGCGGGAGGCTCCATGGCTCTTCTCTGAGCACTCCTGTAACCAGGAATAGAAGCAGGCACCGGATCCTGTGGGATTCTGACTGCCACGAGCTGATTTGTTATTAAGCAGCCGAGCTGATGGCCCAAGCCTGACCTGGGTTAAGTCCTGGAGCCTTTCTTTCATCCAGGCAGTTGGGGCTGAGACCTCCAGAGGACGTGGCTCAGGGCTTGGCCATTCTCTTCCCTGAGAAGGATTTAGAGAGAATAATCTGGAAGACAGTGGTGTGGGCAATTGGGAGGAACGGAGACAAGGAGAAGGAAGGTGGCTATTTGCCTGCTGGGGGGAAGAATGGAGATGTTAGTGCCCACTGCAGAGGGAGGGGTGTGTACTAGAAGCCTCCTTCTGCAGTATATGGACTCTTCTTAGAAATGAGCCCCCATGTAAGGATTGTAGACGCTAGAGGACACCCCAAGAAATGGCACAGAACCAACTAACCCGGGCTTATAGGGGCTCACAGAGACTGAACCCACAACTAGGGAGCCAGCATGGGACTGACCTAGGCCCTCTGCATACATGTGACAGTTGCATAGCTTGGTCTTCTTGTGGGATTCCATCAGTGGGAGCAGGGGCTGTCTCTGACTCTGTTGCCTGCTTTTGGGGACCCTTCCCTCCTACCAGATTGCCTCAGCTAACAATGGAACAGAGGTGGTGCCGAGTCTGACTGCAGCTTGGCGTGCCACATCTGACTGATAGTCACTGGAGGCCCGGCCTTTCCTGACAAAAAAACAGAGGAGGAGTGGACTGGAGTGGTGGAGTACTGGGAGAAGAGGAGGGGGAGAATTATAGTCAGAATATAAAAACAAATGAAGGGATAAAGGGATGAATGAATGAATGAATAAATGTAGCCCCTCGGATGTGTTTTAGATTTATTGCTTACAGTATGGCGTGAATGTGCGTACACACACACACACACACACACACACACACACATACACACGAATATGAGAGGGGTTCATGTGTGCAGTGGTGCATATATTGCACCAGAAGTCAAACCTGGGTGTCATTCCTTGGGAGCTATCTACTATTTATTTATTTATTTATTTATTTATTTATTTATTTAGAGTCAGGGTCTCTTACTGGCCTAGGGCTTGCTGATTTAACTAGGCCAGCTGGCCAGAGAGTCCCAGGGATCTGCTTGCCTGCGCTTCCCCGGTAACAGGATTGCAAGTGTGTATCATCATGTCTGGCTTGTCATACGGGTGCTGGAGATCAAGCTTGGGTCCTCACACTTGCTCGGCCAGCACTCCACCTTGAGCCACCTCATCAGCCCCTTGGCCTGCTTCCCATGAGGCCATTTGTAAAAAGTCCTTGTTACCTGTAGTCACCCTGGGGAGGGCTCATTTCCCACAGCTGTGATGAGCAGCTTCCGAGGGTTCAGAGACTAAGAGACTGACCCACCCTCTGCTACCAGCTAGAGGGTAAAACTCCACCCCACATTCCTAGGTCACCTGTGAGTAGCCAGTAAAACCAAATGTAAATGAACAAAGATGGTATAATGAAGCCCTTGAGTCTCTGGGCTCACACAGGCTACGTGCTGGATGTCCAACAGGCACAGGAGGAGGCTCCTGGATACCATACTCTTAATCACGGAACCATCTCTCAAGCCTCGCATGATAGGATTTAGGATAACTGAGGAGACACATCTCTGAGTGAGTCTGTGAGGTACTTGAGGTGGGAAGACCCCTTCTGAAAGCAGGCAGCACCTGGTGTCCTTGTGTGAATGAAAAGGAGAAAAGATTCGGAGTGCTAGGATTCACCCCTCTCAGCTTCCTGACTGCAGACTCAGTGTGACCGCCTGTCACACATGCCTGTTGCTATGGCTAGAGTTCCCCTCGCTGCCACTCCTCCCAGTCGTGATGGACTGCACCCTCAAGCTATGAGCCAAAACAACCCTCCCTTCCCTAAGTTGCTTTTGTCTGGTGTTTTATCACTGAAACAGGAGCAGTTAGCTAATAAAGGCAGGGATCCGGAGACGACCAGATAGACAGACAGCCTCCGAGGGCTCTGGGATTGGAGGTAGGGGCAGAAATGGCCCTGGGATCAGTGCTTGTAGATTAGTGAGCCTCAGGTGGGTGACAGCTCTCTAAAGCCTCTATTCAAGAGACTGAAAAATTCTCACACTCCATATTCTAGCCACGCAACTATAAATATTAAAGTGCACCAGAGGAGAGATTGCGAAATTGAACTGTGGGCGAGAGCCAGCTCTGAGCTTGGGAGACGAAAAGAGGATGAATATTCTCTTCAGTTCCTTCTCTCTTCAGCGCATTGGCTGCAGAAGGTTTTGTAGGTAACAAAGGTCGAGAAGCTGCACCTCTGCAGGCTGCAAGAGAAGGTAGCCCCTGAGGGTGCCCTCCAGGGGGTAATAAACATGCTACCTTTCCCCAAAGCCCCTGAGAGCTTAGAGCTGCACCCTAGACCCTTATGGTAGTGACTGCTAAGCATAAGAGTGGCGTCTTGTAGTAATTCCTTATCTCTTGCTGTGATGAAACACCATGACCAAGGCACCTTCTAGAAGGGTTTATTTGGGCTTATGGTTCCAGAGGCTGACAAGTCTCTCGTGGCAGGTGGAAGATGCGACTGTAGGAACAGCAGAGGGCTCACGTCTCCAACGGGAAGCAGACAGAACTGGGAATGATGTGGGCTTTTGATTTTTCAAAACTGGACCCCAGTGACAGCCCTCCTCCGGCGAGGCCACACCTCTTAAATCTACCCAAACAGCACCACCAACTGGGGATCAAGTATTCAGATGTCCAAGACTATGGGAGACATTTTATCCAAACCACCACAGGCTCCAACCCTGTTGTAAGCCCTGGAGGTAACCGTTCACACACATAGAAGGAGATAAAACAAAAGCAGACAGGGATGCCCCTGCTAAGGAGGCAGGGGTAGGGTCTGAGCTCCCAGCAGCTAGAAGAGACCAGCCAACACTTCCCTCTCCTCCAACTGTAGACCTCACTCTCTCCAGAAACTTCTCCATCAGCAGGCCTTTGGCTCACTGCTGTGGCTGGCACCTCTGTGTGCATACCGTCCATCCCCACTCTGTGCAATAGTTAATTGCCATAAGTCTCCCAAGATCCTACCCACTCCTTCCCTCCAGGCTCCCTAATCCACCCTGCTGGTGGGGTAGCTTTGAGATACAGTTTCAGGCTCATCATCTCCATGTTTTAAAAAAAGTCTTCTATTTGGGGCTGGCGAAATGGCTCAGCAGATAAAGGTGCTTGCTGAGCAGACCTGACCATCTCCCGCCCACACCTTTCCCTATGCAGTGTCTACCCCTCCTTCTTAGAAGCCCGGGTCTAATCTTATTGCTTAGCAAAGCCATCCCTAACAATTGAAGCCCTAGGTGCTCTCTCTGTCCTCTGAACTCCACACAATTTTTGCCTGTGCAATTCATTTGTTAATTAATTGTGCACTGTGATGCCTGGAGATATTTTGAGTTATTTATTTATTTTCCTAGTTGCATACTGAGAATTAACTCTTTGGGAGCTGGTTAGCTTTGCTTGTTTATATCTGAGCTTTGCATTTCAGATCCCAGGGTAGAGAATGGTTCTTCTAGGGGGCACAAGGTGCTTTGCTGTATTTTAACCTCTTTCTTTTAAAAATTTTGGACAATTTCATACATGGATACATTGTATTGGGATCATAGTTATCCTTTCATTACTCTCTCTTGTTCTTGTCTCCTTCCTACGCCTGCTAATTGCCTTCTCCTCCCAGCCTCTTGTGTAGGTAGCTCCTGTTCCTGTAACTTCAATGGCCATGTTAGACCCAGAAGACAGAATTTTGTAGCTCTCCTCCATGCCCATTTAGCAAAACACCAGTGGTAGTTTACTCTCAAGGATTTAAGATCTCCCCAACCATGGGCTTTTGACAATCCTAGCCAAGCATTCCTTCCTGTAGAGTGGCTTCAAATCCAAGCAGAAAGTGGTTGGTTATTCCACAAACAGCCGTGCCACTATTGTGTCTGTGGCTATATTTTACCTGGCAGGTTGGAACTCTTGTAGTATGCAGGGTTCATGGGTGGATAAGGCTGATGGATTCTTTTTCTCAGCTGACTGTGTAGCACTTCTGGCTCCGGGCATGCTATCCAAGACAGAGGAAGCTTCCAGCTCTGTTCCTTGATTTCTCTGTGTCCTGCCTTCAGTGTCAGTGGTGTCTACAGAAATAGGATGGAGTGAGCCATCAGGAGTAATGGTAATAGCTTGTATTTTCTTTCCACAAATTATGGGGCACTGTTCTCTTTAGGTTCCTCATTCATTCATTCATTCATTCATTGTCATCTCCCTTGGGAAGTTTTTTTTTAAATTTTTGTTTTTGTTTCTTCAAGATTCATGATACTACTTTGGGGGTCAATCCTGAACTCTCTGCATTTCTTGAGTACTACTCTTAACCAGAAGTGGCTCAGCTTTGGCTATTCATTCCACTACAGTCATCTGTGGAGGGGTAGTTAAACTGTGTGGGGTGAGAGAAGGCCACAAACCTTCTGGACATGGCCCGGCAATGGCATAGACTCTGGCCATGTGGGCACCAAACTGTTGCCATACAAAAGAGTTCCACACTAGTTCAGAATGAAGTATACCAAATGTTTATTTATTAGGGGGTAAACTCATAAAAAGAGTAGTGACCTGCAGTCCTCTGCATGCGCTGGGAACTAAAACCTCAAATCAAGCAGTCAAGGGGCCAGCACATGCTTTATGGCTGCATTTATGGTACATGAGACCATGCCCAAAGTGGACTAGTATCTTAAAGGCTATTGGCTAAAGGAGTTCCCACAGCATCCAGCCCCCATTCCATCTCCGGCTGCAGGTTTCTTTAGCCATATCCCTGGTGGAGATCTTAGTTGCACATCTCATAGATACCTGAAGCCCATGGGGCCTTCATATCCCCAACAGAACGTAATAGATCGATCAGCCTTCTAGGATGACCAAAGTCAAGTACCACAAGCTGGTGGCTAAAACCAAGAATGTGTTCTCTAATAGCTTTGAGGCTACAAGCCCAAAATCAAGATTCTACAGGGTAATAAGCCCTTGGGGAGGTACAGGCAGATTGTCCTTGTTCCTTCCTAGCTTCTGGATGTCATTGACATCCTTTACCCTGTGAGTCTAACCTCTGCCTGTCTCTTTGATGACTATTAGTGTATATTCATTATACAAATGATAGGACTCACTGTGGTATTTTCATACGTGAATATCATGGACTTTGATCATAGTCATACATGGCCCATTATGCCCTCTTGTTACTCCTTTCTTCTCTCATTGGTCTCCTTCTCCTTTCATCTCTTTTTCTCTTAAAAAAAGAAAGAAAATCTTCAATCTGAATATGAGAGAAGACATCCTGTTTCTGCTTCCACAAGTCATCCTTCCCTGGGTCTCTCTCTGTGTCTTTGGTGTCTTTTTTTTTTCTTACAAAGTCACAAGACTCCCTGGGTTCCGCTCTGTTCCTATGACCTGATTGTCCTCATCTATCTCACACTCTGTATTCCAGCTGAGCTCTGGAAATCTCCCTCGGTGTCCTCCAGACGAACCCCCTTCACTCACTTACTTCCCTACCATCCTCCTTAGTGCTGGTCCCAGGAGAAGGGCTTTGTCCACTGTCTCCGCACCTCCTCCTCCTTAGGGTATCTGTTTCAATCCCTTGGGGCTCTTAGCTTTGCCTGGGTTCTGGTAACCACTGGCTTTCCTTGGCGTGTGGCCTTGCTGCTGCATTCTTCTCTACTGTCTGGGGTTAGCTTTCCTCTCTATGCGCCCCTCTCTTGAATTCATTTGGGTTCCACTCAGAGAACCAAAGAGACTCTTCTCGTTTTAACCCCACGTGATGGTTGACTTGAATTTTCAACTTGATATATTCGAGAATCACCTGGAAAGGAGTATCAGTGCAGGATTGTCCCTGCTGGCTTGGCCTCTTGGCCTGCCTCTGTGGAACTGACTTCATTTAATCGATGAAGAGTAACTCATCCCAGTGTGTGCGGCACCATTCCCTGGGCAGGGCCCCTGAATACTGGATGAGAGTAGAGAATTAGAGCTGAGCAGAAGCAAGGAAATGAGCACGCATAGGTTGGGTTCTCTTTGTCCTTGACTGTGGCTGTGATGTGACTCAATGCCTGAAGCTCCTGCCTTGACTTCCCCACTGGAGTAATGGACTGTTATCTGGACTTGGTAGATGAAATAAATCTGTTTGCCCCCTAAATTGCTTTTTGTCTGGATATTTTATCACAGCATGGGAATGAAACTAAGACTCCACACTTGAGATATATATATATATATCCACATAAAGCAAGATGCACAGGTTCTGGACTGGGGTACACTTCCCTTTCTGGAGCTGTTCTGTCTACTGCATCCTCTTCCGTTCCTGGGGTCCATGGCTGAAGATGGAGATGTATCTATTACTCACTTTCTCTCCTGCCCTGCTCTCATTAGCCAAGGTTTCAGGGAGGCACCCCCAACTCTTCTCCTCCTCCTCCTCCATTTTGGGGTCCACAGTATCTTTGGGTTTGGAAACAGTTTTTTTTTTTACTATACTATAATAAGCCAAGCAGGCCCCCACTTACCCATCGCTACATCTGAAGGATTACCATGGAGACAGTCAGAGTGTTCTCAGATGGTTGAGTGAGGACAGACAGCTGTGTCCTGGCGTGTCGAGTCTCAGATCTCTGCTTCTTGGCTGGGGTTGATGGATGTGCTGGGCTCCTGGGCTCATTATCACAAAGAAGGGACCTACGCTGGCTTGGGCTCCTGAACTGATCAGACCAAAGATGGGTCTGTGTCAGTTCAGCGGCCCCTGGGGATCTACACTCACTGATCACGGCTAGTGTGATTCAGAGAGGAAGAGGGCAGAAGGGGTGACAATCAGTGTCCTTCTGCAGACAAGCCAGGGCAGTGACAGAGTTGAACAGTCTCACACTCCATGTTGGGAATGACAGACAGCCAAAAAGGACCAAGCTGAAGAGAGAAGAGTCCGGGGAAGAACGAACAGCTGCAACCTGAGGGAAAAAGAGTTCGCAATCTGGAGTAAAAAGAACGGGCTGGGGGGTGAGGAGGGGGCGGGGAGGCAACTTCGTCTGTAAACTGCCATACAATGTGACAACCTGAATTCAGAGTCCCAGGACCCAGGGAAAAAGCCAGGTGCAGGGGCATGCCTGTAACCTCAGACCTGGGAAAGAAGAGACAAGAGGATTCCCCAGGCCTCACTGGCCAGTCAGTCTACCTGAATCAGTGAGCTCCAAGTTCAATAAGAGAGCCAGGATGTGTGTGTGTGTGTGTGTACAGACACAACCTGCTAAGTCTTCAGTTTGTATATGATTTCAGCACTGACCATTCTGCTCTGGACTACCAATAGGGGGGATCGTTCCCAAGAAAGGCTCATTCTCTTTCTTTGGCAACTGTCTGTGGTTCTCTGTCTAGGGAAGGAACCACATGAGGTTTCCCCCCTTCCATGTTAACATGCTGATTGATATTGCCATTGTTTTGGTCTTGTCTTTGCAGACACACACACACACATTCATGCAACAGTAATAAAGAAGCTATCAATTTAAGAGTGGGGGATGTGGGAGGGGTTTAAGGGAGGGGAGATATGGGAGGGGTTCGAGAGGGGGCAGTTGGGAGGGGCTGGAGGGGGGAAAGTGAGGGGTAAGTGATGTAATTTTATTTCAATGCAAACACACTAATACTAAAAATAAAATTTAAAACACAAGAAATAAAGTTATTTGGGAAAAAAACAAGGAGGCAAATGATTGAGAGAGGTAGCTGACATAGACCTGTAATCTCTGCATGCTTATGTGCACACATGTGATGGAACATATACGTGCACACACACATATGCATACACGCACAACGTGTTTGCACATAATGTACCTCCACACAAATACACAAAACAAAACAAAAACCCGGAGAAGTAATTTAACCTTTCTGAACCTAACTCCACCTGCTGATCAGAAAATAATAGCATTACCTCCCATTCACAGCGGGGGTAAATATCAATGGGAGAAGGCTGATGGACGCGTTTCACACATGCTTTTTATATGCAAAGAACCCTTATTTCCACATCTGTATTCTACATGCTTAGGGTTTTGTAAAACCACAGTGTTGTTTAGAGGCTTCGAGACCTACAGAAGGGCTGGTGAGCTGCTCCAGACTCTAAAGAAATGGAGGCGAGACATGAAGGAGGTGGAACTAAATTCATCCACCTGTATGGAAGGCATAAGGTGGGACAGAGGCCCCTTCAGCTGGGGCCATTTTTGTTATTCTTGGGCAGAAAATTCCCAGCCTGATGGGGCTTGAAGCAGGCTGTCTGCAGTGATGTTTGACAGAGTGATGGATGGCGACAGGGCTGGATTTCTGACGCACAGCGCAGACTCCGCATTCTTTATCTGGAGCCGCTGGCAGCGCAGGCTGCAAATAAGCAATCCAGTTACAGAGATCCCTGATAAAATTCCATTAGGGGCCCGGGAGACAATCACGCTGGATCCAATAACAGAGGCTGGCTGGGGAGGCGAGGGGCATGTTGGGAAGGGAGCGCTGCCACTGGGGAAATTTTCCTTGGGCCTGGAGGCTCTCGCATTGGGAATTCCGTGAAAATCCCTGGTCTGATTGCAGACACAGACCAGTTCTGACATCCAATTGTCTTTGCCGTTTGAAATGCCCCGGAAATTACCCAGGGAGGTAGCCGAGGGCTGCGATGCCACCTGGAGGGAGGCTGGACCGGTCCTGGGTGTTGCGAGTTTAATTCTGACATACTGTGTTTCACCTTTGGGGAACTTGTTCTCTGGGAGCCTGGCTCATTTTTTTTTTTTTTGACCTTCTGCTGATGGATGGGAACCTATGATGCTGAGGACTGGGTAACTTTTGCAGCCTGAGAGAAGAATCAGCTCTGCACACTCCCAAGGTGTTGTCTATGGTCCCAGGGGAACACCATTCAGGCAGATAAGAGCAATAAAATGACCCTTCACCTTTTCTAAGTAGCTGTTCTCTAGAAGTGATGTTGGTTTAACAAAATGCAAAGGACATGGATACCACTTGCCAGCTTCCCATGCTCCTTAGCACCTGAGCATCCTTCATCTCTCTATACCCCATTCTGCACAGCCCCTACCCCTCCACCTCACCCCAAGGCAGCCTGTACACTCCTGCTTCCTCTCCTGTCCGGTGGTTCATGCTCCTTGACCCCCACACCCCCATCCCCCAGATGCTAAAGTCTCAGGTTCTACTGAAAGGAATTTTCTCCTTTTTTCCCCCTTTTTTTCTATAGCATGTGTTAATTATATTATAGAAAGTAAGGTGTTTTGTTATGCCATTTCCACGTATGCACATAGCATTCATTTCTGTTACTATCCCCCCGTCTTCTTCCCATTTTCCTTCTACATTACCTAGTATCTCCCTTTTTATTGTCATATGTTCAGAGCAAGACTCTTTCTTGTCTAATCTTCTAGAAGCTTCCAATTGTGCATGCTAATGCTTGGCACGCCCAGAACCACGCCTATCCAAGTCCTCTTGGATGTTTTACATGCCGATCCCTTCAGTTCTCTCAGAGACACGGGTTCTGTGGCCCCCGTTTTGCAAACAGAATCTTAAGCCCCAAGGAGAAGGTCACACCAACTCAGGGAGTCTATCTTCTGTCTCCTTACTGTTCTGATGGCTCGCTCACCCACCTGAGACCCACCAAAGCAACCCAGTGACTGTTTCCTACTCTAGCTTCTTCCAGTTGTGAGTAAGTACAGTCACCCCAGTATGGTGTCACTCCCAAAGGAGCATCAAAGACTGGCTGGGGCGGGCTGAATTGAGTGTCCACCCTTGCCTTGCTATTATATTAGTATTCATGGTGACCTTAGCTGACCTCCTGGGGAGAGCATCTTCCTCCATACAGGTGCGGAGACCCCCAGGCTCACACCACCTTTCCCCACATCTAGAAGGACACCAAGCCACCAGCATGGCCTTGAGAGTCTCTGCCTGGCCCTTAGAGCCTCTGATCAGCTCTTTCAGGGCAGGACCTCCTCAGATGTGGCCCCAAGAGCACATTCCAGTTCTTTTATTAAACTACCTTTCTGCCCTAATTCTGGAGAGTGACTATGTATCCAAACATTCCATCACCCTGGATTCCAGGCTGTGGGTGGGCTCATTGCTTACTTCTAGTTTGTGCCAGGGCTCTATTCAACCTCCCCTGACACCCTAGATTCGAGATTTCAGGGCTGAGGCTGACATGCATGGCCTGAGGACCAAACCTGTAGTGACAGCAAGCAATGTGACAATGGGAAGGGATCCAGCTAGCCCAACTCTACCAGAGAGAACCTCCAGGTTGCATCCTCACTGGTATGGCGTGCAGAAGCTACCAGACACTCTGCGCTATCTCTATTGTCCATGGAGGATGTGAGGATCCCTTCCTCATTTGTGGCCTAGAAATGCTGGAGACTCATAGAGCCCTACACGGCTAGATGAGGCTACATGTGGCTTCCTCTTCCCTTTTGTGGAACAGGCCGTCTCTTCTGGTCACTTCTCCTTCCTCTGCTCCTTGCTGAACCCGAGCACCCAGGTGGGGTACTGTCCCCAAAATGAGTCAAAGTCCCTTGACTCCCTCGAGGAGTCCTGAAGTCTGACGGGAGAAAAGGTAGACAAGGAAGGGCTGTGAGAACAGCCTGGCCCCTTCTTCCAGGGCTCCTATGCCTGCAGGAGGTATAGGGTGAGACACAGCCAGCCAAGTTAGTGAGGGAGGGAAGTAGATACAGCCTGGAGGTACACAGTGAGAGGTGGCCAACTTTCTGCTTTGGTGACCAGACCCCCACTCCATGGAACTTAAAGGAGGGACTAAGAGTGGGAAGTGGGGCCTGTCATTTCCACACAGCGTCCGGCCCTGAGTGCCACTCTCTGTGTCCTGTCACAGACTCAATTCCGCCCCCTCAGATTCAGACGCTAGAGTCCTAACCCCCAGTCCTGTAAAGCGCTTCTGGGTTTGGAGACACAGACATTAAAGGGGTAATTAATTTTAATTGAGGCCACTAGGGTGGGCCCTAATCCAACACGACTGTGTCCTTAAGACAAGAAGAGATTAATTCATAACAAGAAAGAGATTAATTCCAGAGGGATATGAGGACACGGAGAGGAGGTGACTGACTGTCAGGGAGGAGAGACTGCGGAAGAAACCAATCCGGAGCTCGGACTTGTACACTCCAGACCCACGAAGAACATTTCTGCTGTGAGCCACCCCAACTTGGGGCACCTTGCTACAGTAGCCATGGCAAACAAAAGCCACTCAGATGACCTATAGCCTTTGGCAGGTAGGCGGAGCCATGTCTGCTGCCAGGTGCCCAGGTAGCCATTGAAAGCATAGTGGCTGTCAGAGAGGAGGGAACTGGGCAAATACTGTGAAGTGCCTGCTGCCCCAACCCCCATCATCACCCCCACCCCATTTATTAAAATAGAAACCCAAAGGAGGACCAGGAAAGAACATAGACTTGATCAGAAACCACATGGTTCATTAGTGTCCAGACCCGGGCTCAGTTAGCCACACTGTTGTCTCCAGGAGGTCCTGGCCCTCACTCTCAGGCTCTCTGGGATAAGCAAGCAAGAAGCAGCCTGTCACCATGTCTATCATGTGGCTTCCAGAGCAAGGCCCCTCTCTATGGTCTTCTCTCCTACACCACAGCTCCCTGCCCTTCATGGCAATTCCTATTGTGAGACTGTCCCCTATCTTCTTCCACAGTGGCTTTCTTCCCAGTGGCCTCTCCTCGTGTTGTTCATATTGCCTAACTATCTTCACGCGGGAGCCTCCTCTTCCTGGCCCCTCGGCAGTCCCAGTTCCCATCTGCTCCTCCTCTGGACCCTCCCTGGCTTGAACTTGGATGTAGGTACTCAGCTTCCTTGTGCAATAGGCTTTGATTCTTTCATGCACAGCAGCGGCAATGACTCTGCCTTCCCTTCCACAGTCTTGGGCCAGAGGCTTCCGGGAGTTGATGTCTACCAGCTCACTCCCATTTCCTCCCACATGGTCCCCGAGGATCAGCAAACCCAACTGGGAGCGTTTAAGAATTAGCTCTTGGGAGGCTTGCATCTGATTTTCCTTCTCTCTGTTTTTATTTTTGAAGGAACACATGTTCGGCACCGTTCACACTGTTTTGTTCTCTGAAGGCGTATGACAGAATCAAACGTTTTTGTGTTCGCTCTCGGATACAAGTTTCGTGCAAATTGCTTTTCAACACTGCCTCCTCCTCTCCCTCCTCCTCCCTTCTCTCTTCCTCTTTCTTTTCCTCCCCCTGCCTCTTCCTCCTTTTCCTCTCTTCATCTCCCTCCTTTCTCCTTATCAAGACTATGTGCCTTGTGTCATACCATGCAGGAGGTCAAATAGGCCCTGGTATAAAAAACTTCCCAGCTTGACAGGACACATTCATTCCCACTTGGGAAAGTCTTGTCTCCCAACATCTGCAGGATCAGTGGCTCTGGCATTTCCTGTCGTGGGGAGAACAGAACATGAAGTGGGGAATAACATATCTATGTAACTCTGGGGTGTTTATGTGGGCAGCCCTCCCTCAGCAGGGTTCACTCCCTCCAATGCCAGACTGTTGGAGGAGGGCCAGCTTGTTGGTTTCCGGCTGCCTGACTAGCTTAGACCCGAAATAACCACACAGAAACTGTATTAATTAAAATACTGCTTGGCCCATTAGCTCTAGCTTCTTATTGGCTAACTCTTACATATTAATTTAACCCATCTCCATTAACCTGTGTATCATCATGTGGCAGTGGTTTACAGGCAAAGTTTCAGCACGTCTATCTCTGGCAGTGGCTCCATGGCGTCTCTCTCTCTGCCCTCCGTCTCCCAGCATTCAGTCCAGTTTTCTCTGCCTACCTAAATTCTGCCCTATCAACAGGCCAAGGCAGTTTCTTTATTCATTAATCAATAAAAGCAACACATAGACAGAAGGACCTCCCACACCACCAGACTCTCTGTATTGCCCCTGGCTCAGCATGAGTCCCCCTCACTGGAGCCTACACCCATGGGGCCCCTCTCCCATATGTTGCTGGCCAGCATCCTCCCTTCATTCTTGACATCTGAGGGCGGTCAGCCTTACCCACTCTGTGAGTCTAGTCCACCTTTAGTTGGTTCTGATGACTCTCTGGTACGGCACAGTCATCTCTGTCACCCAGCTGTCCCCCAGTTGCCTGTATCTTTTTGACCATCTTCAGTCTTGTCTTAGCCTGTTTTCTATAGCTCTAAGAAAACCCGTGGCAGTGGGTGAGTGGGATATGGCAGCTTATGCCTACAGTCTTCATTCTCAAGAGGCAGAGGCAAGAGGATTGCTGCAAGTTCAAAGCCAGCCAATGCTGTAAAGTGAGTTCTGGAAGGAGAAGAGGAGGGAGGGAAGGATGAAAAAGAGAAGAAGGATGAGGAGAGGAGATAAAGGGGGAGAAGTTGCTCACATGGCTTAATGGCTTACAGCTTGCAGCTCAGGAGTCTGGGAAGTCCAAGAGTGTTGTGGGGTGTTATTTTAAGATATATTACATTTGTTCATGCTGTGGAACATTTGTTTTAATGAGGCATTAAATGAATGTTGTATTCTTTTATGTTGCTTTTGTTTAACACCATGAGGCTGTGTTTCTTTGCCTGTCTAAAACATCTGATTGGTTTAATAAAGAGCTGAATGGCCAGTAGCAAGGCAGGAGAAAGGACAGGCAGAGAGAATAAAAGGGAGGAAAAATCGGGGAAGAGGGAATCAAGGAGCAAGAAAAGGAGGAGAGGAGGACATCAGGGGCCAGCACCCAGCTACACTGCCAGCCACGGAGTAAGAAGGAAAGAAAAGATATACAGAAATAAAAAAAGGCAAAGGCCTAAGGCAAAAGGTAGATGGGCTATTTTAAGTTAAGAAAAGCTGGCTAGAAATAAGCCAAGTAAGACTGGACATTCATAAGTAAGAATAAGACTTCTTGTGTGATTTATTTGGGAGTTGGGTGGTGGCCCTTCAGAGAGAAAAGACCCAAAGAATAAAGAGTTAAAAACAACAACCAACACAGGAACACAGCCCTTGCATCTACTCAGCATCTGGAGAATCCCACCTTGTCTGTCCCTCTTCCTTCTCTTGTAAAGCCCCTAGTGCTCTGACGTCCCCATGTCCCTTAGTTCTGATGGTTGACACACAACAGAATCACCAGGGAAGGCAGTATCAATTCAATTCAGACTCATCAGCATGACCTGTGGGCATGCCTGTGAGGGTTTTTCTTCATTGGATTATCTGAGGTGGGAAGTCCCACCCTGGATGTAGCAGGACGCCATTGCTTGTGCTAAGCCCGGGACTGAATGACTAGCATGCCTGCTTGCCTGCCTCTCTGCTCTCGACTGTGCATAGAGTGTGGCCAGTTCTCTCAATCTCCAGTCACAGTGACAATCCCCACAATGACGAGTTGTAGCCAAGAACTCTGAGCTAAAAATAAACCCTTTCTCCCAAGCTGATTTTGTTGAGATAGTTCATCATGGTGACAGGAAAGGAAACCAGGACCACCCTCATGAATTCTCCTTACCCCTGCCCAAAGTCAGACCCTCAAATACTATAAGCATGTGGATAAATTTGAGGGGTGCATTTCCAACACATGAACTTTGAGGTGAGGGAGAATTAGTGAATACATTCAGCCTACAACATCCTCCCCACTTTCTACTGATGAGAGATTTCCTGTAGAACCAACTAGAGTCTCTCAGCTTGGAGAGAGGCAAAGGTGAGGAGGGTGAAAAAGGATACCAGCCTGCTCTGGGCTAGCCTGCACTAGTAATAGAACTCCATAGGACAGCGTGTTATGGTGAGGCAATCTCACACCAGCCCATGGGCACCTCCACCCTCTCGGTGCTCACCTGCTCTTCCGACACCAGAACATACAGAGCACTGTCACACCAGTTCCGGCACGGGGAATCTAATCAGCTCTTGGCTATTAGTCCCCAAGCTGTAATTGAAGTGGGTTGATTGGTCCTATCTATTAGGCCCAGGGAGCTGCAGGGAGATGGCACTCTTGAGTACTTCCTCTGCCTGCTAATCTATCTGTCTGGCATTTTATCTGGAGCCCGGAGCTCGTGCTTGAGCACTGAGGCATTTTACAGTATTATTATTACTTAGCACTTATAATGTACTTCATCAATGAGAGGGCCGGGCGGCCATCGCGGCAGCCACGGAACACTACAGATGGAGTGATAGGAACCTGGAGCCTCTGTGTAATATTTGATGCCCCTGTCTGGGAGTTCCTGTAATCTGGTTATTAGTTCTGTCTCTCCAGGAGAAAATGGACTTCTTCCTCCTGATAAAGAAACTAAAGGGCAGGAGGAACGGGGAACACACAGGGGATGGCTTAGCTCGGGAGAAACACATCCGGCAGAGTGGAGGGCAGTCATTTCTGGGGGGAGAGGTCTTTTGCTTTTCTGTGGTGCTGGGGATCAAGCCCAAGGCCTTGTGTCCTCTGCCCAAGATGCAAGTCCAGTTCAAAGCAGTAAGTCTCACCCTTCAATTTCAGTCTGATCCCTAAGGCTTTTCTTCTGCTTTGGAGCATGGCTTCCTCCACAACTGAGCGAAGGCCCCAGTTGGACAGCTGTAGGTGCTTGGAGCACAGAGAGACCCCAGGAGCTGTGCACAGCAGAAGATGGGTCAGAGGGACGGGTCAGAGGAGGAAGCTTGGGTAACCGCCCTTCTCTGGGATTTTAGTCTCTGCCAACTCAGACAGCCTCCCGCATTCACCCCAAGGCCCAAAGCCACCCCATAAAGTCCATACCAACATGTGCATGAGCAACTGAGGACTCTAACCAGCAGCCCCGCCCTTCCTAGACCCTCTCTCTAAAGGGCTATTTGAAGAGAGGCATGGTCTGGATTTGAAGCCACTGGTCCTTCTGGTCGTATGTCCTTGGGCACATGATGCTGACTGTCCAAGCCTCAGTCTCCTCTTCTGTGAAATGGCAAGGTAGTGGTAGAGGGTTGAACTGTTTCATTAAATGCCCAACCCGGGACTGCCATAGAGTGGGGCTCTGTATTTTTATGGTTAGTATTGTCAACTGATGGGGCTATAGACCTAGGAGACAAACCTCTGGGCATATCTGTGAGGAGTTTCTAGATTAGGATAGCTGAGGTGGAAAGATGTTCCTCCCTACATGTGGCTGTACTCTGGGACAGGATGAAAAGGAGAAAGCAAGCTGCCTATTCAGCCCTCTGTCCTTCTCTGCTTCCTGACTGTGGATGAAATGTGACCTGCTGCCCCAGGCTCCCGACACCCTGGCTTCCCCTTCATGGTAAACTATACTTCCAAACCATGAGCCCAACGAAGCCCCTTTTCCCTGAAGTTGCTTTTATTACAAATTTTATCAAAACGGAGAGGAACTCCTAAGTGTGCATCTTCCTCCCCGTCCCTTTCTCCACTGACGGTTCCCGCTGAGGGACACACTTCCTTTGGAGGGCTTCCTGAGATCCAGTGATGAGTTTCTCTGAGGCTCCCATTCCAGGAGTGTCAAAGGGAGGATGTGTGTGTGTGTGGGGGGGGGGGGGAGGGTTCTTGATTCTAGCACACTCCGCTTTCATCCTAGGCCCAGGGCTGGAAGCCCCGCCCCTTTCCCATCAGCCAATCCTGAAACCCCTTGCCCAATGCCTGGGGTGGAAAATAGCCCTGAAGCCTCTGGACTAAGGCAGAACCAAGTGCATCCCCAGAGGGGCCAATTTATACAGCAGCTTAGATATCTTCTAAAACTCCTTCCCATTCCTGAAGTTGTGGGAGGCAGCCGCGACTGCTCAGGGCACAGGCTCCTTCAAAGTTGTCCCCTTGGGCGCCCGGAAAACTTGCTAGGAAAAGCTCCCCCCGCCCCTTTTTCTTACAAATTTCTTTTTTCCCCTTGATGACAGAATTCTTGCTCTACCTCAGCTCCTGGCTTCCACGGAATAATCAGGGAGCCGTGGGAATTAGAGACCTCCAGCCCCTGGGGCCCGGGAGACCTCCTGGAGAGAGAATGTGTCATCACCCTGAGGGTTCCAGAGTCTTCTCTGCCTCTCCCTTCAGCTCCCCTTGGGGCGATGCTTTTCCCAGGATGGCAGGATGTTTGATACAGGGAACAGTCTTGGTGGTTCTACAGGTGCACGTATCTCTATCCAGAGGGTTGACAGCGATCAGAAGGTGACCTTAGGCCTCCTTTCTCAGCCTGGCAGAATGCCTGGGCTGGGGATGTGAACTCACCTTTATGGTAACCTGACCGGCCCAGGTAGACTCTATAATCTGGTAGGGAGGAGGGGCATCAGAGGGGATTGGCTGGGAAGCCCTTCATCATATTAAGGGCTGATTCAGTGAAAATTAAGAGGACATTGAATCCATTTTCTTAAGCCCCAGGAAGCCATTCATCCTCAGGGCAGCCAGGGTGGGAGGCGGGGGCTTGGAGTGAAGAATTCTGAGCAGGGAAGGGGACAGCCACTAGAAAAAGCCTTGTCAGAGTCCCTGGAGAAAGGCCCCACGTGTCTGCAGTGTCCAAGCATCTAAGTGGCTCTGCTTTTCTTCCCCGTACTGAGAAGTCTGCCTCCTGGGACTGACTATCAGCCAGATCTCAAGAATACACAGGAGCTCTGGCTATTTCTTTGTTTGCATGTGTGTGCTCATATACACACGTGTGCACACACGCGCATGCGTACACACACACACCTCCAGCATGTGTGACATCAGTGCTCACACTTGTGAGCATAGGTATGATGCTAGCAGTTTATCTCTCTCTCTGCTCTGATTTGAGACAGGGCCTCTCTCACTGAAGTGGAACCTTGTCCTTCCGGATTACAGGCCGGTTGACCAGCAAGCTCCTGGGATCCACCTGTTTTCACCCCACCCCCACAAATGCTGGAGTTGCCTGCCTTTTACATAAATTCTGAGGATTTGAACTTGGGTCTTCTTGATTTCATAATAAGCACTCTTACCACTGAGCCATCTTCCCAGACATAACTGGCTCTTGCATTTCCTGACGATGGACTCATCTGATGTCTCCGGAGGCCATACATTGGAGGCCAGAGACCATTATGGGTGCTCCAGCAGCCCTCCTCCCCCTAGGCATGAGTGTCACGCTTGGTAACATGACAGTCTAGGACTATCTGGGGACAGCCAGACCGAGGAGGAAGTGACACCTCTCCCTGGTAGTATAAGACTGACCAAGAGTTGGGACCGAGGAAGTGAAGATGGGACAAGGATCTGCCCTATTTATACTTCACCTTGTGGGGGACATTTTGAAGCCCGAGCTTCTGGATGCTGCCCAGGTCCTGGAGCCAGGATGGAAGGCAGGATATGTCCACTGAAGGACAGAGACACGAAAACGGGCATTTATCGATTTCCTCTTGGATGACAGGCACCAGGCCAGGCTCGCTGGGTGTGTTATCCACAGTATAAATGGAGCAGGATTGAGGGATCTGGTTCTGGGGTTCAAAGAACTGGGTGAGAATCTCTCTCCCCCTGCCTGGGTGACCTTGACCAAGGGCATTCACCAACTTAAGCCTTCAAGTATGAGCAGTCCACAGTCTTCCTCCATGAGCGGCCAGCTTAACGACACTAGCCCCTCTATTATTAGGGACTGTGTGGCACTGAGGTCGTGTCTTCATTTGGCCTAGGCTCTGAGACTTGACAGACTTTGCTCAGGCTGCTGTAGAACGGTGGTGGAGCTGTGGTGGGGGCCAGAGAGCCGGCACTGTTCCAGTCCGTCTCAGACATCCTTTGGCTTCCATAGGAAAAGAAGAAGAAGAAAAAAAATGAGCCCAGGGCCAGAGAGGTGCCTTCCTGTTCAATCACACAGGCAAGGGCAGAGAAGCCTGGCTGCCAAGTGTCCGCCAGCTGGCAGAGTTGGGTGGGGCTTTCTTCGAAGCTGGGGGAGTTGTCCAAGATGAGTCTCCCAATGCAGAAGTGTGTTCTGCTGGGGCAGCATGCAAGGCATCTTAACCTTGCGAGGGGTTTGTCCTTCAGTTTCCTGGAGAGGTTGGAGCTGGGAATGGCGAGAGGAGGCTGAGGAGGCTGCAGGCCCCCACCGGCACTCACTCACTCATGGAAGAATTGACTCTGGATAAACAATTACAGTCTATTTACCTCGGACCATATGGTGTTGGGGAACAGGTGTGCGGGTAATGAAGAGCCCAGCTCCAATTAAGCATCTGGGAACCCGGCCGGATTCCCGCTGAATCTTTTGCTTGGGCTGAAGCCCACTTACAAATTCGAGCTAAAAGGACTGAGGCTCAGAGCAGGCAGAAGTGGGGCAGTCAAGCTTCCGAGACACTGGGCTGGGTCACGAAGGTGCCCAAGTTGAGGTTTGGGATAAGGGCAAGTCTTTCCACTCCTTCTGGGAAGGTAGCCTGAGACGAGGATCTCTCTGAAACCTTTTCCATGGCAACCTTGGATGCATCTGGGAGCTATGGAGGGAAACCTCATAGCTCTTGCTCTCTTGGCAAGGCCACCCCAGTGTCTGGGGAGGGGATTCTGGAGAATTCTGGGAACCAGGGGCTTGGTATATGCTTGTCACTCTTTGTTAAGGTCTTTTCTACTCTGGCCTCCACTGGGCCTTGTCCCCACCCCTCCTTCCCCGTGCCTCTATGCCCCAAATATCTTGTCTGCAGCTCTGTGTACCCACTATGTCCTAAGCAAGGCACCAGGACGGTCTGGTGAGCCGAAGAGTTCACACTGTTTATAGTTGAGGCGAGACAGAAATTTAGATGTTTTCAAGAGGGTGGAAGAGCAAATGGGTCACCTCAGGAGACGCTGATCACCTCAGGGGACCGTGACTTCAGAGATGACTTTCTGCAAGACAAGCAAGCCTGATGAACTTGATAGCTGTCCTTGCAGACCTGGCTCAAGTCACCCTCCCTCTTGACCCTCCCCAGCTGCCTCCGGGAGTCCAAAGTCATCTTCTCAGGGCTGTGGATTCTTTCTGCCCACGCCCCTGTTCCTGAACTCAGGTGGTTCTGTAAATAGCTTCTCCTGTCTCTTCTCTCCAGGACATTGACCTTGTCCAGGGCATGGAGCACGAGCTGTCTCATGCACTGTTTGCAGCCCACAGCTCAGGGTCGTGAGAGGGAGGAGGGTTCGTGAGAGATGAAACAGATGGGCTGAACCTCTGCATCCCAGGCCTCCTGGAAACATCATCCTGCGGCCTGCAGTGAAGACATGGTCCACTCTGGCCTGGCCCAGCCAGAAGACACTGTCCAGTCTGGTCTCTGAAGGTAGATGAACAGACAAAATTCAACCTGGGAGAGTGCCAAGTGCTCAGAAGGGCCCTGGTGCCACGTCAGAGCTCAGAACTGGGCAAGGTGCCCCTCACAAGTATTCTGGAGGCTGCGAACCGAGCCAAGAAGAAGATGAACGGCTCACGTCCCTGTGGTGGGCTGATGTGGGGGGAAGAAGGCACGTGTTCCAGTGTGTCAGCTTTTACTGCAGAAGAGAGGAGTCTGCATGCATAAGGGGGGGTGTGGGGTATCACCCCCACCTTCCAAGCCCCAGTGCTGGTGTCTCTGGCTGTTGAGGGAAGAAGTAGCAACGGAGTGATTTTTTTTTTCATGTTCCTTTGTTTTCTCTGAATCTTGGCTGCATCCTGGCTTTGGACTTTGCCAGTCAGAATCTGTACCTTCTGCAAGGACATACTCATCAATGCTTCCCTGGGCTTCAGTCATGGCCTGGTCTTGCTCAGGTCTTGGGAACACTGACCCAGTGTCCAGGCTCTCTCCTGCTCTGTCAGTTTGTAACAGAGACACCTTCCAATAGAAATGCCTGGACTGGGTTGCCAGCGATGGTTCTCAGGTTATCGCAGGGGAAACAGGGGTGTCGGAGGAGGGTCATGGATGGTTTCTAAGGGTACTTCGTCTCTAGGAGCCAAGACTCTGGAAGCCTTCAGCCCTCCCTCCATAACGCAGATGACGGGAAGCAGACGAAATGGGTTTTGAAGCTAGAAACAAATTGGATTTTTAAAAAATGCTCTGGCTCTAATGATCAGAGGGGTTATTCATAATCTTGCAGCAGAACGTCTGTCTTGAAATCTATGTTTCGCACTGACAGCTTCCCCCTCATGGGCAAGATCTCACACATGATAGGGCCATAAAACACGGAGCACAGCTAGCCCTGCAGCATGTCTGATAAACGAGATGGTCTGGGCTGGGCCCTGTGAGTCAGGACAAAGGGTGCAGGGAACCCCACATCCCTTTCCCCACCCAGCATGCTTTAGGTTCCTGATGCTTTGCCTTTCAACTAGTCTTCTGGGAGGGGGCGGAAGGAAGAATTTAAAAAAAAGAAAAGAAAAAGAAAAAAAGAGCGAAAACTCTTGGTGAAGAATGGTCCTCAGAGAAGAAGTTTCCAGAAAGTCCAACCATAAACCCCGTGCTTTGTAGTGAAAGGGTCCCGTGGAAAGTAAATACAGAAAACACACAGAGACTCAAAAGCCCACGAGTGTGTCCCAGCTAGACGGAGTCTTGCAGTGAGAGTCCCCTGGGCCTCTTTCAGCACAGTGGTTTTTCACTTTGCTTTGCAGCTGTGAAATGCTGGCCTCGCCTCGGTGTTTCCCAAACATAGGGTCGTCATGTAACCACACTCCTTGGCTAGTGCTTCCAAGGACTTACAGAACCGAATTCTGTCCAGGATCCAGAGGCGACGAGTCAATAATCCAAGCAATAGCTGTCACCCTCACCCCTGTGCCACCCTTCTTCCCCACTCCCACTCAAACAAACAAACAAACAACAACAACAACAAAAAACCCACCATAGGCTAGTACCAAGTCACCAACACAAGAGATTTTGAGGGTCATTTAAAATCCAAATCATAACCCTGACTAATAGAGGAGGGTGTCCACATTCAGGGAGGTTGAGCGACAGATTTCAGGTCAGCAAATAATACATTCAAGGACTAAATCCATGCAGACTAAAGAACCAGGTCTGAGGACAACTGGCAGATGACTCTCTGCCCTTTCTGGGATGGGCACCACTGTTATTGGCAGGAAGGACAAATAACATCTTGAACAGCTCAGGGACCCACTGGCTGGGGTCTGAGTAACCTACAGGTGGTACTTGTCCCAGCGAACTGTGCCAGCTCAGATGGAGAGCAATCATTTGGGGCATCCCAAGGGCTTTGGATGAGGGGCTCCTTGCCAATGCTGGAAGCACCTGCCTGTTAGAACTGGATGCTAATGGAGGCTTAGGGATGGGGAGGGGCTCATGTCTCATGAGTCAGGGCAGGATAGCAGGGGCAGAGTGTGGAATACAGAGGGAAGCCATCTTGGCTCCCCAGTCCTGTCTAGAAAACAGAGCCCCTGGGAAAAGGCCAGGAGTGGGCAGTTCAATCAAGCACTGGTGACTGAAGCCAGAGATCCCTGCTTTAAAGGCAGGAGAGGGTGCTGGCTGGTTTAGCAGTCCTGGGAGTCAAGCACACACTGGCTCTTCTGATCCATCTGAGTCTGGCCATCTGTTGGTGGCGGTGTGGAGGCTCTTGGCAGGTTCAAGAATCAGATTGCAAGCAGAAGGAAATGGCTCAGACAGGCAAGTGTTTGCCTTGAAATCTTGAGGTCCTGAGTTTGATCCCTGGAACCCATGACAAACAGACAGACAGATAGACAAAACACTGGTGAAAGAGGCAAACGTTTGTAATCCCAGAACTGGATGAGACAAGATGATCCCCTGGAGTTCACCAGTCAGCCAGCTAGCCTACTTAGTGAATTTCAGGCCAGTGAGAGACCTTGTCTCAAAAGCAAGGTGGTGCGGCTGGAGAGATGCTCAGATGAGGGCAGGTGCTGCTCTTTTGAAGGACGTGGGTTTGATTCTAGGCACCCATATGGTGGCTCCCAACCATCCCTAACCACAATTCCAGGGGATCCAACAGGCATGCATGTGGGCTATGAAAAGGTGCACCTAGGGAACATTCTGCAAGGTTGACCTCTGATATCCATCCACATACATTAAGTAAGTAAGTAAATAAATAAATAAATAAAGATAGGTCTCTTTCCTGCCAGTCTGGGAGTCAATGTTCATTCAATTTTCTTCTTTGTCAGAGGAGACCAGACTACACACCATTGGTCCTGAGCCTCTTCTGGACCACTGAATATTGATACATGCAGTCTGGTCTAAGATGTTTGGCGGCAAGGAACAGTAGGGAGGGCTGGACGGGGAGCCTGGTCCTGAACCCCATGCTGGACTTTTTAGTCAGGGGCAGATTATTCATTATCTGAACCGGGAGCTCAGCCTTGGTCACAAGCAGCCAATGAATGAATGCCAAGGGCGTTGCAATGGTCCCATGAGAGGGTCCTGGGGGAGTGTTTTGGAATGCAGGAATTCTGAATAGAGGCAAGAGGGAGACAGGAAGGAGGGAAGCTAGGAAAATTGCCTGGAACTTTAGGCCAGGTATGGTGATGCAGGAGACACCATGGAAGATGCCCAGAGGGTACCATGCTAAGCAAGACTTAACCTCAGCCTCCAACTTAAGCCTGGACCCATGGAAAAACTCTCATAAACTCATATGCCATGCTTAGACAAACCTCACATAAGTGCATAACCTGTCTGCCACCACCAACAGGATGTGCTAACCTTGGGGAGGGTTTCATAGTGACCTCCTGTAGAAGTTAGCCCAATTCAGGAAATAACCAGGCTAGCTAAAAGGTAAAGCAATTATATTTTTATTTATTATAAGGGAAAAACTCACGAAACAGGAATGAGAAGTCCAAGCTCAGCTGTGCTGCATGGGAACCATAGAGAGAGAGCACCTGGACCATGCACCCGTTTTTCTCTGGGTCCCAGAAAGTCACACCTTAACTTGGTCCCACCTCTTGAAGATAATTGGTTAACAAAGCTTCCCCATCACCTCCCCTTTTGTTTAAACAAGAGTGATCCAAACCCAATACAAAACTATATACAATAGGAGCAGATATCAAGTATAAAATTAGAAACAACATAAACAATATTAAGCAAGGAATACAGGATAAATGTTTTAATGGACATTCTATTCCAAAGAGTCTAAGTCTTGCATCAGAAATAGGCTTGGCTAAACCATAAGAGGATGGTAACTACGACTATCTAATCTTCAACCCCATTGAAGGCCTGAGAAGGGAGATAATGCTACTTGAGTAGGCAGGAAGTGCAATTAAGCAGCTTCCAAAGTGAGCAGTATATGACAGAGACAATTGGCTACTTGGGCAATCACCCAAAGTCTCATTTGCAACGTTGAAGCAACCAACTTTGGCTAAGGCCTAGCGTAACTGACAGACCATTTTCAGAGGCAGGGAATTTTTCACAACCATCTTATGATGTGGGAGTGTCATATGTCATCTGTTGATTTCATTGGTTAAGCAATAAAGAAACTGCTAGGCCCATTTGATAGGCCCACCCTTAGGTAGGTGGAGTAAACATCACAGAAGGCTGGGAGAAAGAAGCTGAGTCAGTGAGTCGCCATGATTCTCACACTCCAGACAGACGCAGGTTAAGATCATTCCTGGTAAGCCAGCTCATTGGCTACAGCAGATTATTAGAAATGGGCTAGTCCAGGTGCGAGAGCTAGCCTAGAAGAGGCTAGATAGAAATGGGCCAAGCGGTGTTTAAAAGAATACAGTTTCCGTGTAATTATTTCGAGTAAAGCTAGCCGTGGGGGCGGCCGGGTGCCGGGGACGCAGCCTGCCACTCCTATTTCAACAATCTTACCCTGTCTTGGCAAGGTTTAGCAGTCCTTTTCCTTGTGTCCTGCTTATCCAGTCCAAATACCATGTACTTTATCAGTGATTGAGACATGGGCAGTTCCTTGTCCAAAGGCCAGTCGTGCCAAGAAGAAAACAAACTCCGAGTGGAGTGACTTTGGGGTGCTCAACATTCTCAAGGGAGTAGATTGATGCTGTGAGGAGCAATTATGTCTCATGTCAACAGAATCCTAAGTTATTTAAATGCCATGTTCTATAGATTCTGAAGTGGTTGAAGATTATCTGTCTAGGCAGAATACAATCTCTATGTATCTAAAGAACCTAATTAATCTGACTATATGTATAACAAACACAAACAACTATTGGCCTATAATACTTAATACCTGTATAACTTAAGGACTAAGACTTCATGTCAGAATATTAAATAATCTGTAAACAAATATGCAGCAAATGAGGACAATGACCTCAAAATGTAAACAATGTATAAGTATCTTGATCAGAGGTAACAATAATATTTAATGCAATATGAAAATATTTCCTAAAAGTTGTATCAATATACAAAATGCCCTAAAGAGAGGTAGAAACATGCATATATATAATCTGACAGAATAACTTTGCATAGGTGTGCAAAATTTGTAATCAAAAATAACAAATGTATTTTGAACTTGTATCAATATACAAAAAAACTATACTGATGTAAATTATCCATAAATAGTAGCTCACAAGTATTCACTCTCTTACCTGAAGGCGTAAGTCACAAACAATGCCACACCAGTTTGGAATTATGATTAATAGGGTGGTATTTATTTAAAGGGGAAAAAACTTACAGATCGCCGTCCCAGACAACAGCCCTCTATGCAGCCAGGAAGGGAGTCTAGTCACCAGTGGAGCAGGAAGTGAAGAGAGAGAGGAGAGGGAAGTGGCCGCTTTTTTAAAGGGAGAGAGACCACGCCCCAGTGGGCTGGTATCTCAGCGGCTATAGGCTGGAGGAGTGGGAGGACCTCCCGCAACACTTACCCACTATTATTATCCCTCCCCACTTTTTTTTTATCTCTGAACCTACATAGTTTCCACCCCAACCCTCTACCTGACACAAGTAATAATCAACAACCCCTAAATGGTGTTCCCAACCCTGAGGACAAACTTTTTTGGGAGAGGAGACGTTGTCCTCTAAAATTGCTTCCCACTGTCATGGGGGTGATGTTTTCTTTATGGGATCTTACAAAAGTAAAGTGATGGTTAAGTTTCAAGATTACTGTCTAGTATAGTTGCAAACAATTTCCACGCAGTTGATAGGATTTTTTCCAAAGTTCTTATTTGGAGTTCTGGCCAGAACGTCATGAGAAGGTGCACCATTTCAGCAGCTGGTACCCACCCCCCCCCCAAAAAAAAAACAGTCTTATAGTAGCGCTTCTGCATTTGAATCAGATAACAAAATGTCATCCATGTAATGGTAGATTATAGACTTAGAAAATTGCTTATGTATTATTTCCATTGGCTGGCTGACAAAGTATTGGCACAGGGTAGGGCTATTGAGCATTCCCTATGGGAGGACAGTCCATTGATATCTCCTAATAGACTGAGAATTATTATAAGTAGGCACTGTGAAGGCAAATTTTTTTCTATTCTTTTTTTATAAAGGTGTAATGAAGAAACAATCCTTTAAATCCTTAACTATGAGAGGCCATCACTTTAGTAACAGAAAAGGCAGAGAAATTCCAGATTGTAGAGGGCACATAGATTGAATAACCTTGTTGATAGCTCTAAGATCTGTCACAATTCTCCATTTTTCAGATTTCTTTTTAACAAAAAATACAGGAGAATTCCAAGGGCTGGAAGATTCTTCAATATGGTAAGCATCTAGTTGCTCTTGTACCAGCTGTTTTAAAGCCTGTAGCTTTTCTTCTGTTAGAGGCCACTGTTTAACCCAAATTGATTTTTCAGTTAATCATTTTTAAAGCAGGGCCATTAGTACCTCTGAAGGTTTGTCAATTGCTTTTTGTTCTCTGTGCAGCCTGAATGGCTGGTTACCTTTGTCTATAATACCTTCTAATATCTTCCCCAGAAACATAAGTTTTTAGGGCTGGTGCAGGAATGTTAATCTGGATATTCTATTACTGCAATAGATTACCCTACAAATTCACTGCAATATTAGCTATATACAGCCTCGGACTTCCTCTCTGTCCTTCTGGCCCTATGCATTTGACCCATCTTGAGTTCCCAAATGGTATTAAGTTTTGTTTGTCTAACATTGTTGACCTACATTCATTAGTCCAATGTCAGCCTTTGCCACACCTCCTACATATATATGAAGGCTGAGTCCTCCTATTTTTGCCATTCCCAGGGGAGACATTATTTCTAGGAATTCCTTGTCTACAATACCTTCTCAGATGTCCTATTCTACCACAATTAAAACATTTGGTATTTTGATGTCTCCTCATACCATTGGAAATTGCTTCTCCTACCCAAGCTTCAGTACTATTCATTGTAAAGAGCCTGATCCTGAGGATCAGAGTAAAGTCCCTTGCCCAGAATTTGATCTTGGGAAATCTCAAGTCTTTTTGCTTTTTCTGTTGCTCTAAAATTTTTGCTTCTTCTCTTTAGTAACACTTTCAAAGCAACTGAGGTCCATTTTCTAGGACCTCTGAGAATAACTGAATCTAGTTTTGTGGCATTGCTTTGTTGCTTGAAGCCCACGTTTTGACCATTTTTCTAATGAAGGATGAATGTATTTCCTTTTGACCAGTCTTATGTATGGGTTCCCATGTATATTCTTTGACTGCTTTAGGGTATTTGGTGCTAGATGCTCTTTCTTATGATATCACTGGAAAAGCAGGTATAACTCTGGGTAACTTATCCCAGAGTTTATTATGTACTGATGAGGCTAAATTTTGTCCTTGTACCTTTTGTCCCTGGTCATCAAATTCTACAAATTCCTCAATCTTTTAAAATCTTTTTACCACTGCCTTTTGTAGAGTCTGGATCTCCTGTCCAGTGTGCTGTTCTAATGTCCTCATTGAGGATTCCAAGGTGTAAAGTCTGTCCAGTAAAGATAGTGTCTTATCCTTGAACATAATTTTTATAGCATGCATATTACCTTCCTGGAGAGACAGACATTCTATCAATCAATTTATCATAACCCTTTGGCAGAGTCCAATTAATACATTCAACAGTATGAATTCTCTCAGACAATGTCTCAGCACCCTCTGTCATTGACTGGGTTTTGCTTGTCAAATTGGTTGTATCCTTCTCCAGAGTGCTGAATTTCCCTTTTAGTTGGTCATTATAAGTCTGTAAAGACTGTATCATTTCTAATAGCACTTCATTCTTGACTCTATTATCAAACCATGTTTGTAAGGAGAAAATATGAAGGACTAAGCTAATCCCCGTAGTCAAATACAGGGATGTAGGAAGGAAATAATATAAACCTTGCATAACATCATACATGGTATAAGTGAAAAGGCTATTGAACTCCTGAATTGTTAAATTGTCCATCATCTTGCTCTTTTAAATTATAACTTTATATTTTATATTTTAAATTATAAATCTTACCTGTGGTTGAATTTGAGCTGGAGTAGGTGCTATAACTGTTACCTGCCAGTAGGTGTTGTGGTGCACTTGTAGCCATGTGGTTGGTTTGAATCTGATTTTAGCACTGAATGCTGAAAGATATGCTCAGATTAAAAACAGTTATTTAGTGTAAATCACAGACTGTGTGCTCAGCAGAAGTCCATGACTGGTCTGCAGCCACACCAGCACAAAGAGAGAAAGAAAGCGGGAAGCCCACATCCCATACTGGACCCAGAAGCCAGCTGCACAGTCGTGGGTGGCCAAGGTTCTCTGAGATGTTTAATGAAAAAATATGAAGGACCATGGTCAATGGCTACTCAGGACTGCTGTGTGGGAATTCTATACTCAAATGAATGGCATGTAGTCTGACGGTGGCTGGCTATGGCGGCTGGAGACCTGAGCCCCACGTTGGGCACCAATTGTAGAAGCTAGCTCAATTCAGGAAGTAATCAGGCTAGCTAAAAGATAAAGCAATTATGTTTTTATTTATTATAAGGGAAAAACTCATGAAACAGGATTGAGAGTCCAAGCTCAGCTGTGCTGCATGGGAACCACAGAGAGAGAGCATCTGGTCTGTGTGCCCATTTTTCTTCAGGTCCCAGAAAGCCACACCACAAATTAGTACCACCTCTTGAAGATAATTGGTTAACAAAACTTCCCCATCAACTTCTTGTTTCTTCTACCCAGCACCATCTCTAACGTGAACAAGCAGGGAAGGGACTGTGTTCCTCACAACATGGTGGGGTGCTGTGGGGAGCAGAGGTGTGGGATTGCCCCTTACTCCTCTCATGCACATTTAGATGCTTAAGTAGTTCTCATGTTCTGAAGTTCACCAGACCCAGGATGAGCCTGCTAGTGAGTACTTCCTTCAATCTCATGTCTCAGAAACTACAGTTACTTCACTCTGTTCCCATCTCTGCTGCAGAAAACCTCCTCATCTAACTCTCTATCCAAATAGTATGCACTGCTCACCATGGACCACCCAATGTCTTTCAGCTCCCCCATCAGAAGAGGGGCACTCTGGTCATACCCAGTGAACACACCTGCTCAAGGATCTCTGGATTTGCTTTTGACCAGGGAAAAGACGATGGCTGGAGAGTATGTCCATATGAATGGGCAATGTGGTGGTTTTAATGATGACCCTAAAGAGTTGCCAAGGTTTTAAGTGCCAGAACAAGTATCCCAATTACCACAGCAAAAGGAAAATGATAAGAGATGTTATCTTAATGTAGATTTCAGAGTGACTTAGTAAGACTTCTTGTCATCAAGCCCAGTGACCTAAGTTTGAGCTCTGGGCCCATATGGTAGAAAGAGATTTGAACTGACTCCATTGAGTTGTCCTTTGACCTCCGTGTGTAACAGAAACAATCCTCCCCTTCACATATATAAAAACTAATGCTGTAATTTCTTTTTAAAGACTAGGCTATTCTGTATGGGGTAAAAGATTGAAGAGGGACCTTGGTTGGGAGTTTCAGGTGGTCATCTTTCAGACCAGTGGAAGAAGACATTTCTAGAAACAAACACCCAGCAGTAATATGGCTGCAATGGACAGCAAGTCATGCATTTCCTGCATCAGTTGACTGACTGCCTCCTCCTATGGGGAAGGTGGGTCTGACTGGTGCCCTTCTTCAGAAGACACGCACTGTTTGGGTCACCTGGGCATGGTTGTTACTTTGTGTGGTGGTTTAAATAGGAATGGACCCATAGGCTCATATATTTGAGTGCTTAATCATCAGGGAGTGGCACCGTTTGAGAAGGATTAGGGGGTGTGGCTTGTTGGAGGAAGTGTGTCACTAGGGGGTGGGCTTTCAGGTTTCAAACCCTCATGCTAAGATCATCTCCACCCCCCACCCTACCCCACCCCCGCCACCACCAGCAGATCAGGATGTAGCTCTCAGCTACTGCTCCAGTACTGCCATGCTCCCAGTCATTCTCCCAGCCATAATCCCTACCATGATCCCTGTCATGATCAATGATAACGGACTAATGTAAACAAAGACTGGGCTTTTTAACCAAGAAATGAAAGCACAGTCTCCATTTATATGCTAATCCTCTGAAACTATAAGCAATCCCCCAATTAAAAAATTTCCTTTTATATAAGTTGTCTTGGTCATGGCATGCCTCTTTACAGCAACAGAACAGTGATCTGAATTATTTTCCTAAGAAATTAAGAATTATCATTGTAATTCTCTCTTAAGAAAAGACTTAAGAGCCAGGCAGTGGTGGCACGTGACTTTAACCCCAGCACTCAGTAGGTAGAGGTGGATCTCTGTGAGTTCAAGGCCAGACTGGTCTACAAAATGAGTTCCTGGACAGCCAGAGCTGTATCAAACCAGTCCCCCCTAAAAAGAGAGAGAGGGAAAGAAGAACCTGAGAATCGAGTGTGAGGGCAACAAGCCCCAGATTTTCCTTTTTCAAAAAGTGACATTACTGGCCATATTGGTTCTATGGTGGTAATTAATGATAATTTACATCTCTGAAACAATACAGTCAGGACAAGGACCTGTGTAGCCTTCTTGGAGACCCTACAGCAATCCTAGAATACCTGACCCAAAACGCAGGTCTGTTTTGGTGAGCTGGACCAAGGATCCCAAGGGTTTCTGAGTCTCTCATAAGATTCCAGGTAGTGGTGACTCAGCCTGTCATCCTGAGGTAATCTTTGAAGTGGTGGTATTATTCACTCTAGTCATAACTTAGGATAGGCCAGAGCAAAATACAAAGGTCTTGGTCTGTTTTACTGGCTACAACCGAATGTCTGAGATGGGTCATTTATAATGCTCAGAAATTTATTGGGACACTCAAGGGCAAGAGAGCAAGGAGTCTGTCAAGGCCTCTGGGCTATCTCAGCCCAGGGAGGAAGACAGAATTGGAGAGGACACAGGAGACAGGAAGGAAAGAGAGAGCTTGAAAGAAGGCTAAATCTATTTTTTTGTTTTGTTTTTGAGGCATCTCTATGGGGACTTAAATAAAAAAAAATGACCTCCATAGACTTGTGTATTTGAATTATTGGTTCCCAGTTTGTGATGCTGTTTGAGGAGGTTTAGGAGGTGTGAGCTTGCCAGAGGAAATATGTCACTGGGGGCGGGCTTTGAGAGTTGTATAGGTTTGCCCTACTTCCAGTTTTCCCCTCCCCCCTCACATGCACACACTGTGTGCTTATGGTTGAGGATGTGAGCTCAAAGTCTAAGGGTCCTGCTCAGGCTGCCATGCCTCCCTGCCATGATGAACTCTGACCCCTCCGCAACTGTATGCCAGAATAAACTTCCTCCCATGTTTGCTTTTGGTCAAGGAATCTTATCACATCTACAGAAAAAGAATTGACACACAGGGAAGCCATTGCTGAGGGGAATCAGGGCAGGGACTCAAGCCGGAGCAGAGCAGAAACCATAGAGGAACACTGCTTACCGGCTTGTTTAGCTTGCTTTCTTACACAACCGAGAACCACCTGCCCAGGGGTGTGACTGTTCACAGTGGCCGGGACCATCACACATCCATCAAGAAAGTGCACTACAGATGGGGCCGCAGGACAATCTGATGGCAACAGTTCTTCACCTGAGGGTCCTTCTTCCCACATACGGCTAGGTTTGTATCAAGTTGACAAAACTAAACTACAGACTGATTGGAGTATGTGAGCCTCCCCAGTCGGTTCAGTCATGGTGTTTATCACAACACTAGAAAACCAACAAGGACAGGTTCGCAGATTACAAGCCAGTCTGGACTTCCCTGAGGTCCATGCTGAAGAGGATGTTGAACTCTTGGTCCCCTTGTCATATCCTCCCAAATTCTAGGATTTCTGGTCCCTATCATCCTGCCTAACTAGACTGGTTTCACTTTTAGGACACATCTCATAAATAAACCACCTTTTACCGGAACCCATATCCCAACACTGTTTCCAAGTCACTCTGGACCTGGTGGCACAGGCCTGTAACTCCAGCTACTCAGGAGTCAAGTTCAAGGCCTGCTTGGGCTATGAAGTGAGTTCAACCCCTACCTGGGTAATTCACTTAGACCTTGTCTCAAAATAAAAAGTAGAAAGAGGGCAGGGAATGGAACCATGTGGTGGAATGCTTGCCTAGTGTACATAAGGCCCTGGGTGTCATCTCTAGCACCACAGAAGAAATAAAGTCTCCAACATATGCCCTGGGCGTGCACACACATTCAGGCTGTAGCAACAGCCTCCTTCTTTGGGTCCACTGTTAAACAATGAAGTGGTCCTTGGGATAGCTATACTGGGCGTCCTGGAGGATGATCGCGGCCAGGGAGACCTGGAAGATATCATTCTATGGAGGAGCATAGGTCCTAAAAATTGATAGACTTATCCTGCCTAGAGTCAAAGGCCTTGATGAGAAGGAACGCTAGTCCCCTGTGCCAAGCTCTGGCACTCACTGTCCCCCCGTGCCAACGTCTGACGTTCACTGTCCCCTCTGATGCTCACAATTCTGAACAGAACTCAGATACTTCCTTGGTTACCACTTGGAATTTAAGAAAACAGAGCTGAGCAAGGTGGGGAATGGCACACAGGCCAGCGGGTCACACAGCACCGTGATGAAGCTGGGATTTATTTGGCAGCTGGTCTGATTTACGTGGAACTCAACTGATTGTCGTAATGCTATGTAGACCTCCGGAATCCTGAAGTTCCAGAAGAGGGTAGCCTGGCCTTGCTCATGACTCCCAAGCCTGGCGGGGTGCTGTTGGGATCTAAGCATGGGCCAGGGTCTCTTACTCAGATCCTACTACTCTGGCTGGCTCCATACTTCAAAGATGAAGTCTGATGTTTGAACTGTGGGATGGATGAATAGACACAGGGCTCTTTGTTGGCTTTTAACGTGCATGTTGAGTAGGGTGGCCTAGAGGAGAGGAACATTGCTAACCATTTCTGCAGGTATTCAGGTCAGTACTGGTTGGAGGTAAGATCCTATACATGGAAGGAGGGGTTGGGGTCCCAGGGAGAGGAGGAATGGCCCTCTTTTGGGTAGCAGCAAACACACCTGCAATGTAGGATTAGCAGTAAGCATGACCCTGGCTCTAACCAGGTGATCCAGTTTCCATGATTCCCTTCTGTAAAGATGTACCTTGGGACCTTTAATCACCTCTAGGTCCTTTCTGCTTTTATATATCCTCAGAACTCCTACAACCCTTTCTGGCTACCCAGTATGGAAAATACAAGTCTTCCCCTGCCCTGGCAAGTGTGTCCCCTTTGGTGTTCTTGGGGTGGCAGCAAGCTCTCCCACAGCTGAATATAGCAGGTTAGGTGGACTTAGAATGGAGGTTCAGATGTGTGAGCAACTAGATTTATCCGGTTACATGGAGTGGCTCTGAGGAACATGTGTGGACATTTTCAGACCAATGACTAGAAGACTAGGGTTAACTCACCAGCCCTGTGCCCCTGGAACAGCACCACAATATGACTCCTGGTCCCTGAGAGGTAGGTTCCCTGAGGATACGTCTTGATGCTTTCTGTGAAGGACAGTCCCAGCCATAGCTTCATCCCTGGAGAAAGTGGACAGATTCCTAGAAAGGTTTATCAACCAATTAAGAATGCCGCCAGTCCACTGCTGCGGCTCTAGAAGCAGCGGCGCAGCGACTCACATCTTGCCAGACACTTGGGCTGCTGGGAAGGTAGAGTGCGTCCTAATTACACACTCCTTCGTGATAGGTGGTGTCAAAGATTAAAGGAATCAAACCCAGGGGCTCTCCTGCAACCCCTCCCCACAAAAGCCAGAGTGCGATTATGGTACCGAGGTAGAGGTTAGGAAGATAATTTTCCCTGGTCCAAAGTGCATGTCAGCATCAGGTCTCAGCTACTTTGTCTGGGCTCCTCAGGTTCATTTGATTTTTTGTAGGCACAGCTGAGCAGAAGGAAACAAATTAAGCCCTTCTCCTGGTGCTGGCTCTCACCTCCCACCGGTGTTCCTCTAACTCCAGGGTGCTCCCTCTTCTCCCCTCCTTTTTCTCCTCCTCCTCTTCCTTTTTCCTTCCTCCCTTTCTTATTCTTCCCCCTCCTCTCCCTTCCCCTCCTCCTCTCCTTCCCCTTCTCCTCTCCCTTCTCCTCCTCCTCTTCCTTTTTCCCTCCTCCCTTTTTTATTTTTCCCCCTCCTCTCCCTTCCCCTCCTCCTCTCCCTTCCCCTCCTCCTCTTCTTCACCCCCTGTTTCTTTTCTTCTTTCTCCATCCCTCCATCCATCCCCCTTCCTAGCCTTTGCACTCTGGTCCCACTCATTCCTGCATCTCCAGGCTCCCTGTCTCTTTTTCTTTCCCTTCTCAAATACTCCACAGTGTGCTCAGAGAAGGCAGCCACCTTGGGCTGCCATTTCTCTTTCATTTTCACCTGGTGGCAAGCTTTAATGAAGCAGGTGCTTCCCTTGCATTGGCTACTGACCCCCACGATGTGATCATCATGTAGGAAAGCCAGGGCCCAAGGGTTTAGTGACGTCTGGGGTCATGTGGCGCACAAGGTTGAAAGCCACGGGAAGGGCACAGACAACCATCTGCAGAGTTGCTGCTACTCAGCCTAGCCAGGGAGGAGAAGGAAAACGTGGCTGGAGGGGATTCTGAGAGCATCTCTGTTAAACAGGAATGTGTGGAGTCAGTGAAACAGGACCAGAGGGCCAGGACCCCTACAGCAGACATTGACAGGCTCCGTCTGATTTTGCTACCGTGACTATAGAACGTCTCTCTGACTTGCTTCTACAATGAAAGACATGCACTTTGGGTGCCCTTGGGAAGAACGGTGGTTGGGAATGAGGCCAAACCTATGATTTCAAGGAGAGGCTGGAATACTCCCCAGAGGTCATGTGACTTATCTGGAGTCATCTAACTGCCCTCAAGCTTAGGAGTCCTTGGTCACTTCTCTGCACCTTCAGAATCTATAGAGCCTTTGCCAAAACCCAGACTTGGGGTTTGGCTGCAGCTCAGTGGTACGGTGTGTGCTGAACATATATGCAAGATTCTTGGTTCCACCTCAGCATGGCAACAAGAATATCCTAGACCCCTGAGGGAGGCCTCCAGTGGCCACAAAGTCCACTTGCAACAAGAGAAGCTCAGAGGGGCTTCAGGGCCATGACCACCAGCCTGGAAAGTCACTTCTGCTTCTGGGAGGGTGAATATGCATTTGGGCTGGCCAAAGTGACCTCAGCACCTCACTTCTTGGGGATGATACCTGTCTGGGAGGGGGGCAGGAGGCAGGAGGGGGCTTCTGATCTGCTCCCTCCCATTTCCATCCCGCACATTTGCATTAGAGCATTAGGGAGGGCTTCAGGGCTGGAAGGGGCCATTAGCGGAAGGCGAGCAGCTGCCCCCGATACTGTGGAGCGTCTCTATTACCCTAATAACTAACCACTTAATAACCGGCTTCCCCACTAATTCTAATTGAAACACAGAACGATATTTCCTGGTGGAGAGTGGCGCGCTCCAGGCTCAACAGACATCTCCAGGGGCCCCCGGCTTCACATGGAGAAGGCTAGGGGGGGCTCCTTGGGTATTCTATCGGGAGGGACGGAGGCAACAGATAGCAGCTTTTGTACGACTGCCAGGAACCACAGTTGATGATAAAAAGCCATTAAAGGTCAGCTGGGAATAGAAAACTATTTATGTTAAATGTCACAGATTAAGCTGCAGAATGGGGCTCAGGTGGGGGGCAAAGGGTGAGGTGAGCAGCGGTGGTCATCGGGCTGCCTCTTTAGGGGCTCCAAGAAGGTCAGATGTTGGTGGCGGGGAGAGCGGAGGTGGGGTGGGGGAAATACTTGATTTGTGACTCCCTGTAGCTTCTGGAGGCAGGTGGATATCAGCGGCCACAGGTGACTGGCCAGGCTGGCTGCCTGTCAGGGTTGCTAGGCGACCTGGGGCTAGCCGGAGCCCATCTCTAGCACATCATTGCTGAAGGGTAATAGGGTGTTTCCAAGAAGGCAAATGGGACAGGACCCCAGGACACTGTGAAGAAGCTTGAGCAGATGGTTGTGGAGAGGAGGGGAGGGAGGAGCAGTGTGCTCTCCTTAAGCTGTTTAGGAAGGTGGATGAAGGGGAAAACGGGCCAAACTGAGCTCATCTGTTCAGCCAGGGGCAGAAGGTTGCAAGGGCCCATCCACATGTTCCTTTTACCACCCCCACCCCCATTTTTGAAGCTGGGCTTTGAAGGACTATATTGAGTGGGGTTAAAGAGGCTCTGTGGGCCTGAGTCATGTTCTCAATGGCGGCACTAAGAACTAGATGTAGGAACCCTGGTAACATCCCACCCTACTGTTTGGGTAGGACTCTTCTAGGAGGGAAAAGGAAGAATGGCTTGATACAAAAGGCTGGTTCACTAGAAGAGGGCAGGAGGCAAAAAAGATGTCTTGACCAGATGCAAAGGACCTTGAATCCTGTATTTAAGAAGTTCATTCTGAAGAAAGATGGGAGAGGGAGGGGCCATAAGGGTTGAGGTGGGGGAGTAGGAAAAAGAGAAAGGGAGGAAAGAAGAAGGAGTTCAGAAGAGAAGAGGATGGGAGGGGAAGGAAGGGGAGGGGAGAAGAAAAGAGGAGAGGAGAGAAATGGAAAGAAAAGAAGAGAGGAGAGAATAGGAGAGGAAAGGAGGGGAGGGAAGGGGAGAGGAAGAGAAGAGAAGAGAAGAGAAGAGAAGAGAAGAGAAGAGAAGAGAAGAGAAGAAGAGGGTAACCTTTAGGTGCTGTGTAGGAGAATTCAAGGAGTTGGCCTGGACTTTGGAAAGAATATTCTTGAAGCTGCTGAGAGGATATGCTAGGCATTGGTTTGCAATGGGAACTCCTTCAGCCAATAGCCTTTAAGATACTGGCCCACATTGGGCATGGCCACATTACTATATATACAGATGTAAAAAAGTGCATCGCCCCTTGGCTGCTGAATTCAGTTTCTGTTCCCCACTCATGAAGAGGATTGCTGATCTGTGAATCTACCCCTAAGTAGAGAAATCTTTATTATACTCCAGTCTGGGCTAGCGTGGGGCCATTTTACTATGATCTACAATACTGATTCTCAGCTTTGACAGCATCATCTGAAGGGCTTGTATAAACAGATCGCTGACCTCTACCCTGAGAGTGTCTGACTCGAGTCTAGGCTGTGGGGGAGAGCTTGCCTTTCTAACCAACCAGCTTCCAGGTGTCACTGTGAGTCCAGGATCTACTGCCTTCAGAACGGGGGCAGGGGGATGCAAGATGGCAGGCTACAAAGAGACCAGGGCAGAGAAATGGTAGCAGGGGTGATGATGAGAGGAGAGGGGCAGGCTCAAGAGAATACCTGTTCCCAGCAGGCTGGTGACATTGTAGCGAGGGGTGGGGGTAGGGCCCAGATAGGGCATGCCGGTGGCAGGAATGTGACCTGGTTTCAGAGGAGCCGAAGCAGCTGGTGATGAAAGCAGGGAGGAAGGCAAGGCTCAGGAGGGAGAAACATGGTCCTAGGCAGAGCTCGGGTTCCAGGGGAGCAAGGCAGAAGACCAGTTTTGGAGCTGAGGGCACCGAGGGCAGAGCTCAGGCCCCCCTGGCTGCACAGGTGAGCAGTTGTGCCAGGGCTCTTTAAGGCCACACTGCTGTAGACAAGAGTGCCCTAGGACTGGAAACTGTTGCAGATTCATCTGGCCCTGGATGCAAAAGTCAGAAGCACACGCTGGAGCTGGAGAGATGGCTCAAAGCGCTTGCCTTGCATTGGACGTTGCCTCCAGAACCCATTTAAAACAACAAGGGTGAAAATCGGGCTGTGCCACCTGTGCTTGTAATCCCAGAGGAGGGAGACATAGACAGAGGGATCCCTGGAGCTCATGGTCCAGACAGCCTCGCCTCCTTGGAGAGAGTTTCAGGCCAGGGAAAGAAGCTGTGTCACAAAAGAGATGGATGGTTCTGGTGGAATAATGCCTGGGACCGACCTGTGGCCTCCACACCCACACGCACATCTGTTACGTATGCGAACAGACACTCACAGGCGAGTGTGTGCATAATTCCCTGTCTTTCTGTCTGAATGTCTGTCACACATGGTATGCAGCCCTGCCAGGCCTAGGAATAGCAGGGCGTGACGGGGGCAGCTTGAACCTCATGATCAGAAGGTTTAAGTGCCTAGTTGCTGGCCTCAAATTTTCTTTCTGTCAAGCCTTACTCAGAACCAGAGCCCCAGTGGCCTGGGCCCTGCCTAGCCTGACCCCCAAAGACCTGGTTTCTGGCCCACCTGATGCCCACAGGAGGGAGACGACTCTGGGAAGACTGAGACTCTTCAGGGCTGTGGCAACAGGCAGTTGTCCCAACTGCTTTAGGTAGGCGCTCGTGAACAGACAAGACGAGCATAAGAGACAGTCAGCGAGTGAGCGAGCAGCCCAGGCTCACCCACAAGTTCCCCAGTGAGTGGATAATCTCCACTGTGGCTGCCGGGTTCCAGGGCCGAGTCCTGGTTTCTCTGCTGGCCTGATCAGCTAGTGATTTTCAACCTGTGGGTCTCGACCCCTTTCAGGGTTGCCAATCAGATACCCTGAAGATCAGACATTTACAGTACGATTCATAACAGTAGCAAATTTACAGTTATGAAGTAGCGATGGAATAATTTTATGTTTGGGGTCATGAAAAACTGTACTTAAGGGTCGTAGCATTAGGAAGGTTGAGGACCACCGAGCCAGACAGTATTTAAATCACACAAAATATTTGACTGGGGCTTAGGGGCAACTGTATCTAACCTCATGTTGCTTGGTTATGTCATAGGCACACACCACTTGATTCAGGTTGGAATGGTTTCCCGGGGAGACCCTGGATCTGGGTCTTTGGCCACTCACTAACACATGGACATAAGCAGGAATTTCTGTTCTGTTCCCCTCCCATGCCCACCCTAGGGTCTCACCTGAGTGTAAGTGCAATAGCTCCTGGTTGAAACTGCTCTCTCTGCAGTGCGATGCAGCCGCTTGTCTTGGGTCCATGGTGAGATCCCTATTTCCTGAGTGGTCTGAGCCCTGGCATGTAGCTCCCCTGGGATTGGGTCTGGAGTAGTTCTTGCTTCTGACTGACTCTTTCTCCTCGGGTCCATGGTGAGATCCCTATTTCCTGAGTGTTCTGAGCCCTAGCATGTAGCTCCCCTGGGATTGGGTCTGGAGTAGTTCTTGCTTCTGACTGACTCTTTCTCCTCCCTTCCTCCCTCCCCTCTCTGTGCATGTGTATGTGCACATCTGTGCATGTATGTGTGTTTATGTTCATGTGTATGCATGGGTGTTTCAATCACTCTCCACTTTATCTTTTGAGACCGTGTCTAACTCTGGGATCTGGCGTTCACCAGTTACGCTCCACTGATGGGCCAGCAAGCTCCAGGAATCCTCCTTTCTCCACCTCCCCAGCCCTGGGATTACAGGCACATACTGTAGTACCCAGATTTTTATGTGGGTGCTGGGAACCCGAACTCGCGTCTTTGTGCTTGTGCAGCAAACTGCGCTACCTCCCAGCTCGCTGGCTTCCACTCTCTGCACTCACGGTCTCGGACTCCCTTGGGCTCCGGGTTGCCACCATCTCCAGTTCATTGTCATTACTGGAGTTTCCTTCCTGTCCCTCTCTACGCCCCACCCTTTGCAGCCCGCTGGCCCTTAAGCAGGCGCACACCGTCTCTCCTGGCACCGATACCAACCCCTAAAGTCCAGCTTTGTGGCAGTGCAGCTTACACACCAAGCTTTCCCCTTAGGCCATGGGACTGGACTTCGGAAGAGGGTATGTGGGCTTCTTGGGGACAGGGGAGTGACTGGCTGTGTAGCCTTGTCCTGGAGTGACTTGAGGGGTGACTAGAATCAGTGTGGAAAAAGGAGAGATGATTAGGCAAACCTAAACGGGCAAGGCCCCATGCCACTCTCTGGTGAAGGGTTTCTCCCTGCCAGGACAAGGCTCATTGCAAGCTTAGGGCTATCTCGTCAGAATGGCAAGACCAAGGCCACTGTGAGGTTAAGGCAGCTCATGTAGGCCAGGCGTTCTGTCAAGAGGCATCTAGGCAGTCATGGATATTGTTCAGAACTCACCTGTGCCTCCCCAATATGCTTCTGTGAACTCTTCCAGGGGCCCAGTGGGTACTCAGGAGCACAATCAGAAGGGGAGGAGGGCAGGGATGGTAGTCAGCTAGCAAGGGGATAAGATAGATCTTTTACGGGGTGTCTGACCTTTTGATTTTTCTGGGCCATACTGCATCAACAAAGTTCACACTCAAGATCATGCTGTCAGGCGAGCCAGATGGCTCTATGGGTAAAATGCTTACTGTGCTGGCCTAATGACCTGAGTTCAGTCCTCAGGACCTACTTTAAAAGCTGGATGTGGTGGTATGTATGCCTCTGTATCCCCACCACCCTGTGGTGAGAGTGGGGTGGAGATAGGAGAAACACGCCCCCCCCCCCCCAAGGAGCTCCAGGCCAGCTGGAGAAGCAGAAGAGCAGAAAGCAAGGTGGAAGAAGAGAACCAGACAAGGATTTGTCATTTCTACATGTATGCAGTGGCATACACACACCTCTGTGCTTATAGACTCATGTCATGCCTGCACACAATAATAATTAATATATGTTTTAAACCACACAATAATATTATAAAAAGAATTGCAAAATAATCCACCTCACACTGTGGTAACTAAGATTAGCATTTTGTGTTGTCTGCCTTCATAGCTATCCTGGGGTGCACACGGCCTCCAGACTAGGGGTTGGACACCCCCTAAGCTTTCTTATGAAGAACATCCTTGGAAGTCCAAACACTGAGACCCCGAACTCATTCCCCCTGAATTCTGCTTCTGGAGGCTGGTGTCAGCAAGTACATAGTGCCGACCAGCTCCGAGTTCCTGAGCCATCTGAATTCATTACCTTCGTGACCCTGGCAGGAATGAGTGACGATTATTATCAATTTGGGGACGGGAAAATGGAAACGCTCGGAGTTCGATATCTGGCACAAGATCACATCACAAGAACTGTATGTCCCCAAAGCTCATAGTCACATCTACAGCGGCCTTGAAGCCGAGCACAGTCCCTGCTGGGAACCACCTGGCCTGGGGGTGGGGGAGAGCTGGACTGCTCCCACAGGCCCTTACTCAGGCACCAAGGACCTCTGAGCAGACAGGGCAGCTCCCACGTCAGCCTCTATACCGGCAAACTCTGGTTCAGGGGCCTGGGTGGCCCCGCCCCCTCCACTAGCTTTCATCACAGTTTCTGGGAACACAGCTGTGTCCTCTTGCGGAAGCCCTGCTCGAGGTGGCTGTCTGCATGGTTCTCTCAGCAGAGTAGGTACGGCAGGCACCAGGCAGGATTTTACCATCAGTTTCGCAGGGTTGTCTCTGCCTGGGCTGTTTAATAAAATACCATAGGCTTGGGTCTTAGGTTTTAGCAACTGGCATTCAAACCTCAGCACTCTGGAAGCTGAAGTCTAATATTGAAGCGTGAACACAGGGCGGGGGAGGAGAGAGGGAGTGAGCAAGGTGCAGCTCTCCTCCCTAAAGTGGTTATTATAATCATCTGTCTGTCTGTCTGTCTGTCTGTCTGGTGCTTAGGTGTGTGCATGCATGGCACAGAATGCATGTGGAGGTCAGAGGACAGCTCGAGGGAGCCAGTTCTCTGCTTCCACCATATGGAACCTGGGGATGGAACACGGGTTATCAGGCTTGGTTGTAAGTGCCTTTACTTGATCTAGTCCCTTTAATAAGGACACTAATCCAACCCTGAGGGCCCCACCCTTGTGCCACCATTACAGTCTCTCCACCTTCTAATGGCTCCATCTCTAATCACGACACAGAACATCAAAACATCAGGGTTTGGGCAGATGTGTGTTTAGAGAGGGACTGCTCAACCACGCTGTGCGTGCGTGCGTGCGTGTGTGTGTGTGTGTGTGTGTGTGTGTGCACGGGTGAAAGGCCCTGACACAGCTTCTGCTCCCTCCTCTGCCCCCTAGGAGAAGCAACCATGGGCGGGCGTGGTTCGAGCAAACCTCCCCTCTCTGAGGGAACTGGGACTGGAGGGTTTCACGACCATAACTGTTGCCGCTGCTGCCGGTGCTGCCACTGAAATTTAAGTAATTTTCCCCTAATTAAGCAATTATCTCTAAAATAGCTGCTCTCCCAGCTCCGGGAACTTCTTGTGGAGGTTGGGGAGCAAGAAGACGGGGGTGTAACATTTGGGAAGCCCCAGATATAGCCTCACCCTGGCTGTGTGTTGGTTCTCCCGTGGAGCTAGGGCCACAGTGTCACCGTGTGTGACAGCTGCAAAGGTGGGTGTGGAAACTAGCCCCGAAGGCTACTCTGCTATTCCTGCACACACACACACACACACACACACACACACACACGGGTGGGAAGCGAGTGAACTAGCAGGCAGCTGCACAGGGGAGCTGAGTTCACAGGGGCCCTGAGAGCTGGATTAACGGGAGAGGCTGAGGGAGTCTAGGCTAAGGTGAGGTTTATAGGACAGAAGGGGACAGCAGCTCCATTCTATTACCCAGAAGGGACAACTACCTCCCCGATAGTCTTATAGTCTTCAGCCGGGGGCAGGGGGCTATGACATGACCCTCTTCTGAGGGCAGAGTATCCTCAGACCCCACAGTCCCTTCTAGAATCACAAGCCATGGCCAGGACTGGGATAGGCAGGCTGACAACAGGATGCCCAGTAAACTCGAGAGACAGAGCATGGCCTAGAATTTTATATGTAGACCAGGCTAGCCTTGAACTCAGAGAGATCTGCTTGCCTCTGCTACAAGAGTGCTGGCCACTTTGGTTTTTAAGAAAGGCTCTCTCAATGAGACCTGGAGCTCAAAAGTTAGACTAGGTTGGCTGGTCAGTGTGTCCCACGGGTTTTCTTGTCTCCCTCTCCTGGGTTAGGATTACAGACACATGCCACCATGCCTGGCTTTTTTACATGATTTCTGGGGGCTTGAACTCAGGCTTTCATGGTCTTGTAGGAAACACGTTAACAGCTAAGCCATCTCTCCAGTCCAGGGATTGAAAAAAAAAAAGACAATGGTTGACAGAGATGGACTTTTCAAAGGTTGGTGATGGTGGGATTAACAGGACACCAAGCAGTGGCTTGTTCCACAGTCTGGTGCCTCCACCCCCACCACAGAGCTGCGACTTAACCCAACCAGATCTTTCAGTAGCAAACAGGACAACAGAGCTATCCTCCTGTTTGACCAATGGAAAACATTGTGGGGAAAATTATACGCAAGCAGGAACAGAAAGTGGAAAGTCTGGGTCCCCTGCGGGGTAGAGCCAGGCAGGCACACAAGCAAGATGGGAGCTTGCTGAACAAGATTGGACTCCAGTAGGCGGCTCCCTTCCCAAGGTGGCCACCAAGTCAGTGACCCCTGGGGGATTATAGGTCACTGTCTGGAAGCCCCAAAGAAATCTCCTCTGGTGATTTTTCCTGGGGTGGGAGGAGAGTGACTGATGTATCCAGGACCCTGTACCCACCATTTCCGTCTCTACCAGGCCATGGTTTGGCTTGCTGTTTTACCAAGTGGCTATCCCTTCCAGTTGTTGCTCAGTGGGTCACACCAGGAACTGCTGAGCAGGAGGTGAGGCAGGAAGAGGGCGAAGAAGGGAAAGGGTTCGCCATGCAAACGTGAAGACTGAGCTCAGTCCCCAGAGGCATCATAAACAAAGCTGAACGTGGTAGTGAGTGGATACCATCCTCGAGCTAGGGAGGGCTGAGACAGGCAGATTCCTGGGGTTTGCTGGCCAGCCAGCCTAGCCAATCAACCAGAGACCCTGTCTCTGACCCCATGAATAAGCACATGCACACACACACACACACACACACACACACACACACACACACACGAGAGAGAGAGAGAGAGAGAGAGAGAGAGAGAGAGAGAGAGAGAGAGCCCCAGAAAGGGGTCTGAGAATCTGAGAATCTCTGGTGAGGACAGGACATGCAGAGGATCTAGGAAGCCCCAAGGCTTAGAAGTCCCATACCCAGAATCCTTCTGGTGCCCTCATCGCCCCTGCACCTGGCCACAGCGGCTGGGCTTCTGTGTAACTCCAGGCCCAGGGAGTCTGCAGCCTACAGTAAATAAAAGCTGCTGAAAGCTGCACTGTCTTTATTTATTCCCCGGCAGTGTGGTGGGGCCTGCATAAGAAGAAAGGGCATCACACGCCGAGACCATAAAAAGAGAGTTTGGTTTTTATGCAGTGGTAACCTGGGGAATTAATTCCCGGCTGGCAGAGGTCGAATGACAGTAACTGAGTGTTAAGCAGGTGCAGAGAGGACCCTGGGGAGGCGATGGAGAGAGAGAGAGAGAGAGAGAGAGAGAGAGAGAGAGAGAGAGAGAGAGAGAGAGAGGCCACTGGGCTGACAGTGCAGACGGAGCTGTGTGGAGCCAGGGTGAGATCTAGGCAACAGCAAGGCACCATAGAGATGGGGGCTTTGAAGAGCCACCATCCCATTCCTGATCTAATTCAGGCCACATTTATTAGCCACCCACTGTATGCAGGACCTGGCTGGGTGCTGTGGGGATTTTAGTAGTGGGTGAACGGGTGCTCTGATTCTTGCTGTTGTCCCTTAAGTGCTACCAGGGACACCATGGCTGTAACTGAGACCCTTGGTCTTCAGAAGAAAGTCGGCCTGAAACCAGACTTGAAGTGCCCCAGTCCTGCTTTCTCTGCTTTTACACTCTTCCCATCTTGGTGAGCTACTTCACTGCTCTGTGCCTCATTTTTTCCCCACATGGAATTAAGAATTATCCCAGTAGTTACCTTGTCAGAGAATGGAGATTTATGTCCATACCACTTTTCTCAGGGAAGGCCCTCATCCATGGTTTAGTAACGTTTTGATAAATTCCGATGGTCTAGCATAATTGAAATGCACATTTAAGGTGACATGGGAGCTAGAGCGATGGCACGGTGGCGTTTGCAGGCATGGGGATCTGAGGACCTGAGTTTGAACTCCCAATCCCACATACAAAGCTGGGCATGGGGGCTGGAGAGATGGCTCAGTGGTTAAAAGCACTGGGGTGCTCTTCCAGAGGACCCAGGTTCTAGTGCCAGCACCCACATGGCAGCTCACAACTCTACACTCCAGTTTCAAGGGATCTGAGGCCCTCTTCTGGCCTCTGTGAACACCAGGCAAACATGTGGTACAAGCACACAAATACATACACATATTAGATAATAAAATATACTTTTTAAAAAAAATCTGGACATGGCTGCACAGGGCCTGTAATATCAATGCTGTTTAGGGTACGGACAGATAAATCCTGAATGCTCTGTGGCCAGCCAGCCTAGCCAAAAAGGCAAGAGAGTTTCCTGTTTCCAGTAATAAGATGGAGAGCTCTAGAGGACGACACCCAAGTCTGGCTCTGGCCTTTCCATATGCACATGGTCATGGACACAGACACAACACAACATACATATACAAAAAGAGCCTGGGAAGGCTTCCTGGAGGGGGTGACTTCTGATTTGGGTTTTGAAGAATGAGTAAGATTTATGTGAATGGAGAATAGAACCAAGGCTTCAGGACACGAGGAATAACATGGAACCCAGACAGCAATACTGCTAGATGTGGCCCCGACCAAGGGCGTGGCATCCTTTTGGCATGTGGACAACTTGAAGTTCTCTCCCAAGTATGTAAGGCTGAATCCAGTGTTCTGGATCCCATATGAAGAGGAAGTTAAGCAGTCTTACCTGCTCAACTGATCTGTCCCTTCAAAACCCCAGAGCAGGGATGGGTGGCTACTTTGGCAGAAGGCAGCAGCCCTCATCTTTGATGGCATTCTGCTAACTGGGTCAGAAACCTGGCCAGGGAAAAATAGCAAACCCTCTTCAGTACTCAGCCAGGCACCAGAACGGAGCCACCCGAGAGAAATCTAACCAGATCCACGCATGCGGTTTTAAACCTCTGATAACCACCTCATAAAAGTAAAGGAAGCAGGTGATGGTAATGGCATACTTTAGTTAGCTCAACACATGAGAAACATTATCAACTCGACGCATAATAAATCCCAAGGAATTATTCCTGAGCTTTCTTGTGTTCTCTTTCCCATACAAAATCATCAAAATCTGGTGTGTATCTCACCGACCCAGTTCCTGAGGCTCCATGGCCACCACGTGGGACCCAGAAAACATGCCTCACCTCTACTACTGAATTCAGAGACATGATCTCCAGGGAACGGCTTTTGGTGCACACAACTGGGAATCAGGCAGGGGTTCTGGGCAAGTCCATGGTGTCTTAGGCCACCGATGTTTGTCCCTGTAGCAAGATGCTTAATTTCTCTGCCTCAGTTTGTGTGTGTGTGTGTGTAAGGGGGGGGGGAGGAGGCAGCAAGAGACAGAGACAGAGAGAGTGCCTTGACCTTCTCTCTGGTCCAGGGCTCCCAGGTTAGCTAGGCTGGCTGGCCAATGAGCCCCAGGGAGGGACCGACTTAGCCTCATCCCCTAGGGTTGGGATTCTGAGAACACGCCTCTGTGCCTGGCTTATGTGGGAGTTTTGAGCGCTGCACTCGGGTCCTCACACTTGTACAGCAAGCCTTTACTGGCTGAGATAGCTCCCCAGGCCTGCCTCATTCTCTTCATATAGAAAATAAGCACAATCCCAGGAGTGTTGCAAGGAGGTCTGCTTGTTCGTCCCGGCTGCCCAGCTAGCTCAGCCCCAAAATAATCACACAGAAACTGCATTAATTAAAACACTTGCTCGGCCCATTAACTCTAACTTCTTATTGGCTAACTCTTATATCTCAGTTTAACCCATCTCTATTAATCTTTGTATTGCCACGTGACAGTGGCTTAGCGGGAAAGATTCAGCACATCTGTCTGTCTCTGGTGGCTCCATGGTGTCTCTCTCCTACTCCACCTTTCTTCCTCCCAGCATTAAGTTCTGTCTTCCCCTGCCTACTTAAGTTCTGCCCTATCAACTAGGCCAAGGAAGTTTCTTTATTCATTAACCAATGAAAGCAACACATAAACAGAAGGACCTCCTACACCATAGGAGCTCCCTTGAGATCATCCAAGGAGGAAGACCACTTCCTTCTGTCCATAGGTACAGGGTAGTCAGGGCTTGAACACCTCAGAGCCACTCCACCAGAGCCTCAACTCCCTGGTTCTTCCAGCTTCCGGAGCTAAGACAAGTAGTGCCAGAAGTGAGTGAAAAATGTCAACTATATAGGGATAAGGAATCCCAACACTTCTTAGATGGAGGCGGAAGGGTCAGAAGTTCAAGGTCATCCTTGGCGACACAGCAAGAGATGTGTCAAGGAAACAGAGATAGCTGCTCCACTCCGGACGTGAGCACCACAGTGAAGTCCCAGAGAAGAAAACATACAACACTAGAGCTTCACGGAAATGTAGTCATGTGATGGGCCCGCTCAGTGCACCGATACTGCAGGCTCAGTGTTTCACAGCGTGGACACACAGAAGACTTAGCCAGCCCTGAGATAGCGCGTACTAGTATCTTCGCTTGAAAGATGGGGAAACCGAGGCACAGAGGTGCAAAGACTTTCGTCTGATGTCACCTAGCTGGGACGGCTTGCACACAGCTGCATCGAGTTGCCAACTCTCTTCCACCCTTGAAACGGAAAAGTCTGCTGTCACCTGGAAACAATGGGGAGGGAAGATGAGCTGTCTGGCACCATCATGTTTAGTCGGTCCAGATGGTGGAGAGCCTGTATCCAATACCTGGCCGGATGGGAACAGGAAGAGGTGCAGACAGACAGGCAGCTTCCCAGCAAATGGATGGAGGGGGAGACTCACACTCCACCCAAAGGGAGGGCCCAGGGAAGGGAAGCCTATGACTTCATCACCGGGGCCCACGCCAATGACATCACCAGGAGGGCAAGGAGCCAGGCCCAGCAAGTTATTTATGGAAAAGGGCAGGCAGCCAGGCACAGATCCAGATCCTGAACCGTTTCAGATGTGGTTGGATACAGCTTCCAGCTGGCCCAGTGGGACCTCCAAGGCCGGCAGGCAAGCAGGCAGAGGAGGAAGGGGGAAGGCTGGAGGTATCCAGCTCATGGGGGCAGGGCTCCTTCAAGCTCATGGGAGCTTCAGCAGAGATTTCCAGAGTTCCAGGCTTCTCCCTCTTGGGATCTGCTCATCTCTACGCGTGCTCATCCAGAACTTCCCTGCAGTCAGACTAGCTGAATTCAGACAGCATGCACATCTGCCCTCGTGTGCACTGAGGGCACATCTGTGTGTAAGACTGTTACATGGGTTCCCCAGTCCATAGGAAGATACTCTCTGCTCCCTCACACATTGGTGCCCTGAGTGAGTCTACAGATCTGTGCACCCTGGCACGTGTGTGCCTGCGTGGGGGTTGGGAGGTGGCGTGCACAGGGAGAGCAAGCAAGGAGAAAGAGAAGTGCCGCTGGGGAGTAAGATCACAGCAGGAAGTTGGGAAAATATCATTTCAGCCTAAGATCCAGAGGCACTTATAGAAGCTTCAGCGAAACCAGACAAACCTTCCTTTCAATCCATTTATCAAAACTGCCCGCAGCTCTGCTTCTGAGCAGGTACAACAAGAATAAAATATTGAGCAGAACTGGCGACCGCGGGACTGGAGGAGGCCAATAAATAAGAAGTTACTGAGAAACCCGCCCTGACCCTGATGGGTATGTTCTGCCGGTCCCTCCACCCAAATCATCCTGTGATCTTATGGGTGATGGCAGGAGCAAGGATGGCAGGGGCCTGCCCCATTTGACAGATCTCTGATGCTTTTGATGAGTTGGGGATATGAGAATAGCCTAACCCTACACAGACAGGCTTCGTTGAGGCCGCCGCATAAGTGATACTCTCTTGGGCTTGCTAACTGCCTTCCTTCCCTGTAAAACCTCTCAGGATAGGCTGGAGAGATGGCTCCATTGGTACAGATGCTTGCAAGCAAGACTAACGACCTGAGTTCAATCCCCTGAGCCCACATAGGAGAAGCGACTTCTGCATGCTGTCCTTTGACCTCCGTGTGCAGACTATGACATGTGTGCTGACTTACAAGTAAATCCATGTAATTAAGCTTTTCTAATCTTCCTAAAGGGAATCAGATCATATGACCAAGAGAAACCTGGTTGTTCAAGGCAACATGAGCGTGTGAATGGGACGAGGTAGTAACCAAGGGGTTTGAACCCAGCCTCCAGGCTACACTAAGACCCTCCACTCCTACTCCCATGTCCTGTTAACTTGGACCTTTAGGGAGGTGGTTATATGGAGGGATGGCCATGTACCTGAATGAGAGTCCCTCTTTTAGATTCCCCCTTTCAAGCCATCTGTCCTGAAGTCATTTTGTAAATACTCTTATATTAGACCTTCAAAATACTGTGTCTCATTAGCTTCTTTTTCCTCCAACCACAAAATTTTAGAACCTGCTTCCTCTCCATGGACACTACCCAGGGGCTCAGGGCCCTGTGCTTATCCCTCCCTTGCCTACCTTTCCACCACCGGTGTCACCCACAGCTCTGTTAATACCATGGTCAGAATGGCTGCAGACTGCATCCCAATGCCAGGACCCCAAAGGGCAGGAGCAAATGCCTGGGAGGCTCCACAGGACAACAGCATCAGGACACTTCTCTGAGCTGCCCCATTGTGATCAGGGTCAGCAGAAAGGTACCCGGCTGCAGCTCTCTAGGTCCCTGAGGTGAACTCTCAGTGGAAAACCAGAAGGTAAAAAGGTTAATGAGGGAAGCAGGGGATGTCTGATGGCTGCTACAGGGATGGAAGGGCGCCCTTGCTCCGTGGGGGTAGCTGAGGTCATGTTCTGCATCCCTCTGCTTCCCGAAATACAACCCTGCCTTTTCTAGGATGTTCCTGGGGAAGTAGATGTCCTGTCCATATACTGTTTTTCAAAGGGCTTCCTCTCCAGGAAGCTCCGTGTTCCTTTCCATCCCCGCACACACTGGGCAGCTTGAATTCTCTGGGTCTCGTTGAAGTGGGATGAGCCGAGAGAATGAGGTCCTTTGGATCTAACTGCCCCCTCTCCCTTCCTCTGTCTCCCCCTTCTTCCACATCTCCCTAGAAATCGACCACTTGTGCACACGAGTGTGGATGCACATAACGTATACATGCATGTCTGTGTGGGCGTGTACGGGCTCGTGCAGTGGCTAAAGATAACAAGCTGGTGTCTTCTTTGGTTCTCCACCTAACTTTCTGAGACACCGCCTTTCACTGAATCAGCGAGGCTGGCTGCCTAGTGAGCTCCCTGAAGCCCCTCTCAGTACTGGAGGGACAGACAGACGGACAGACAGACGTTGCACCTGACTTTATATATGGGTGCCGTGGACCCAAACTCGGATCCTCAGGAAGCACCCACCACATTCCTTCAACAAGATGGAGGTGGAGCAGTGCAATGGCTTTCTCAGCAAGCGCCACTCGAGAATCTGAGGGACAGCTCCATCCTGCGACAGCAAATGGAAGAATGGAATGGGCAAGGGTGGAGGGAGCTGCAGTTAGAGTTCTAAGGCAATTACCATTTTATTGCGTTTCTGTAAAGCTGCAAAACGCCATTCCAGGAACTGCTGGCCCCAGTACCCCTCCCTCCCTCCTCTCCAGCCTGCTTTCATTCTGAATGAGCCAAACTCTCTCTCTCTCTCTCTCTCTCTCTCTCTCTCTCTCTCTCTCTGTGTGTGTGTGTGTGTGTGTGTGCGTGTGCACGTGTGTGTGTGTGTGTGTGTGTGTGTGCGTGTGCACGTGTGTGTGTGTGTGTGTGTGTGTGTGAGAGAGAGAGAGAGAGAGAGAGAGAGAGAGAGAGCATATGCGCGTGTATGCATGTCTCTCTCTCTGTGTGTGCACCCATGTGTGTGGTGGAGGTGATGGTCGTGGGGATCCGAATCTGGAAGGAAAGTTGCCAGGCAATTATCCCAGCTCATGCTTTCCCCTGGCTTTGAAAATCCATGACAAGAGGGAGCAGACATTTTTGTTGGGCTGCTTGGGTACAATCTCCCAGGATAAAAATGATGCAAGACAAGACATAGCACCAAGCAGAAGGAATGGTTCCAGCATCCTCTGCTCCTCAGCAGTTTGCAGTGTGGGCTCCCTTAAAGACTTTCTGCCAGGCTCCAGCTAGGTTCCCATAGCAGGGCTGAGAGCCTGATCCTGCTGTGGGTGGAGGGAAGGCTGTCCACCCTGCAGCTTTTTATTCTTTTCTGCATCCTCAAACTTTCTCCATAGCCTTAGTGAAGGAGGGATGCTTAGCGCTGACTCAATCTATACTATGGAATGGCTAATATCGTTCCCATTTTCCTTTGGGAAGGACTGTGTGGCTTGACCATTGCCCACAGGTTAGAAAGTGCCATATTTGGGACTCAAGCACAGAACCAAATGACTCTCCAGCCAGTCACTGGCGTGTCTGTTGGCTTCTATGAGGGGAGTGGTGGGCAGTGACTCCTCAAAACCAGCCTGAGCAACCACAGCTTTAAGCAGAATGCGCAAGATGGGTAACTTAGCTACTTTTCCAGACTTGGATGGATTTATGATGGTGTGTCCTCTATCCAAGGGACACCCCTAGTCTTGATCCAGGGCACACTGAGGTCCTTAGATCCTCGGGAACTGATGTGTACAGTGGAGAGCATTGGATCGGCACTTTGGATGGACCGTGAGGAACTACACACCATGTATGGTTCAATGTGCGTAAGAGCTGGAATGGGTCACAGAGACAGATATGCACGGGTGGTGCTTTAGTTTGCTGCTCCGTGTCTATGATAAAACACTGATCAAAATCTACTAAAGGGAAGAGAGTGTTTCAGTTTACACTTCCAAGTGATGGCCCATCATCAAGGGAAGCCAAGGCAGGGACCTAGAGGCAGCAGCTGAAGCAGAGACCATGGGAGGATGCCACTTGCTAGCTTGCTCAGCCTGCTCTATTATACAGCCTAGGGCCACCTGCCAGGGAATGACACCACCCACAGTGGGCTGGGCCATCCTAGATCACCACAGACCCTTCTACATCAAACATCAGTCAAGAAAACACCCCACAGACATATCCATAGGCCAACTTGATGAAGGCAGTCCCTTGACTGGGGGTCCTTCTTCCAGCTGACCATTGGTGGTGTCAAGTTGACAAAAATTGACTAGCAAAGTTGGCAAGCCTCTTCCGGTAGGTTGGCCTAGGTTCTGAGGCTCAACCACTTGGTCTTTTTCTCTTCCACAGAAACAATGCGGAGTGCCATCCTTGACCTGTTTGCCCTTCCTTGGCTACAGGTGAGCCCATGACTCTGCCTCCTGGTATGCCTGATGCCAACCTCAGCCTAGATGCTGCCCTCAGCATCTGACTTCTTTGTGCATAGTGATGTACAGCAGACTCTTGATCCATCTCTGATTCCAACGCTCCATACATCAGGTCAGAAAGGGGTCACAGTAGCAGGGCGGTGGTGGTGCACGCCTTTAATCCCAGCACTCGGGAGGCAGAGGCAGACGGATCTCTGTGAGTTCGAGGCCAGCCTGGTCTACAAGAGCTAGTTCCAGAACAGGAACCAAAAAAAAAAAAAAAAGAAAAGAAAAAAGAAAAAAGAAAAAAAGAAAGGGGTCACAGAGCAGAGCTGAGCCAACCTCGAAAGATGGTGGGGAAACCTAGGTTCTGGTGACAGAGTCTGGGACAGTAGAGTCTGGGACAGTAGAGTCTGGGACCGCATCCAGGCAGGGGAAAGTGAGAAGAGAGGGGGGACAAGAAAGGCAAACTCTTTGAGAGAAAAAAAAAGTTCAATCTGATTTGTAAAAGGGCACGATTTACAAATCCGTCACATATTTTACTAGGCTGGGATTTACGGATTAGCCTGTAATACTTAGGCGGCTTTTTGTAATAAAACCTTGAGCCGAGGCAGCCTTGGGGAAGTGAGGAGGAGGAAGGAGCTTTCTCTCTCTATCTCACTTTCATTTTCCCAGTATTTTTTGATCTAGGCAGCCCCATTAATCTGTACTTTATCTGCCTATGGAGAAGGATCGAGCTCTTTATTGGATTTTTGTCAAGAATAAATGATTTAGTTTGGGATATTGTGGAAACGATTTTTGTGGTATTACACCATCTAATAAATGAAACAGCAGGGATCAATTCCTTTCTTGCGATGTGTTCAACAGGCAGGGTGAAATATGCCCCACAATTATTTGGTATTGCACTCTATAGATATTTATAACCAAGTGTGACTGCATGGACGTGGCTGCCTCGGCATGGACCTTGTGATCCATGAGCCCCTAAAGCCACTGGACGTGGGGACTCACATGACAGAAGCCCCCAGTCAAAAAATGCAGACCGAGTTAGAGGGACTAAGTGCCGGAGAGAAAGGCACACACTGGGGCAAAGGCCAGGGTTGAGAGATGGTGTTTAGCGAGGCCAGTGGCTCTGTGTATTTTCTGGAAGCTGGCAGAAGGACAGGGAGCTAAACTCAGCGAGCCTGGTAGATGCTGGTGTGGGAGAGACACCACACCTTCCCCCTTCTGGGCATCTGCAATTCTTGCTCCACTGCACCCCCTCTCCCTGGACCCTGCTTCCAGGGAAATTGCTGGAATTACTTGGACGGGGGAGCTGGCATTCAGCCCAGGGAAGGCTCATAGGTTTATATTCCCAAAAGCTCACAAATATTTATTGAGAGCCTCTCCTATGATGGTGCCTAGCAGAGGCCTGGCACAAAGCAAACCAGCTAGAGGTGTTTGCTGATAGATCGACTGATAGACAGGAAGCTTCCACAATGTAGCTTCCTACCCATGTGCATGCACTGGCCTCATCAACAGAAGCGGGGACTGGAAAGAGAATGTGTAATATGTAGAGGGACCCTAGTAGGATATTGGGACCCTGGTGATTTGTGGGACCTTGCTTCTCCATTCTTATCCAGTCCCCAGGGTCCAGGACTACAAGCTTCCCACCTCAGAGATGCATGAACTTGGCTGCTCATAAGATTTCTACTCTTGGACTCTGTCAAAAGTAGTCCGTTCTTGGACCAGTGAAAAGGCCCTGTGCATGAAAGCCACACACGAGACTAACATGCGTTCAGATACCCAGAATCCACTTAAAAATCCAGATGCCTTGGCACGAGTCTGTAACCTCAGTGTTCCTACAATAAGACAGGAGGCCTAGAGACAAGAGAATTGCCTGGAAACTCCCAGGCCAGCTAGCCGGGAGCATCATCCAATAGAAACGAGAGACACTGCCTCAAAATCAAAATGAGGGCCTGAGAGATGGCTCAAAGGATAATATGTCTTCTCTGAAGCTCAGTAACCCGAGTTCAGTTCCTGGATCCTACATGGCAGAGGGAGAGAACTAGCTGTAAGTTGTCCTCTGGCCTCCACAAGCACGCCATGGCATGTGTGCCCACATTCACACACACACACACACACACACACACACACTGCACACACACACACACATACACATCTCACACACCGAGACACACAGTTTATTTTTAAAGCAATCCCTCAGTCGACAAACCTAAACTGACCGGGAGAGAAAATGCCGTTTGTGAAGCTGCCCTGCTGTGGACTCTGTGTGCTGATCTTTGAGTCCAGAAATCAATATTTGTGTCCTAAACGCCTGAAGTAACAGGCACCAACATCTACCGCAGCTCTCTAGCCCAAAGACTCATGACATCATTGACAATACCCAGTTATTTCCTTGACAGGCCCAGCTTCCTGATTGTAGCAGTTTATTGGGGGGCCCTGCAGCTTCCTCCTCCACACATGTCTACTCTGGCACTCTATTTATTGATATCTGGGACCACCAGGGTCCGTTGTTACTGTTGTTGATACTGGACCCTTGTTGTGCAGCCCAGTCTGACCTTGAATTTGTGATCCTCCTACCTCGTTATCAACAAATCCTGGGGTTATAGGTGTGGCCCACTATAACCAGTTGGGAGATTTCTTTTTTTAAAGTGTTATTTGCATGGGGTTTCTTCTGTTCAAAACTGTCTCCTCATTTCTGCCCCAACTCTTGCGAAGAAACATGGGTGCTCTGAGACTTGCTGTGTGCTGATTGACACCAACACTCCTCATCCTGTCTCCTGATGTCCATGGCTCAAAGGCTTGACAGAGTGAGAAATTCCCATCCAATCATATGGATGTTTAGGGAGCCAGGAGCAAGATGTGGTTCAGTAATAGAGGAGGTTGGAGTGTAGTAGGTCTTTTCAAAGTGTTATCTGCCCAAACTTCCCACCAGGGGGCACTCAGGAGACTCTTGGGTACTTCCTGAGGCTGGCTGTATTCCTTGTCATCTTGGGTCTTGGCCTTGAGCCTTTCAGTTTTTCATTTGTTTTGTTTGAGGCAAAGTCTCCTTTAGGTGACCAGGCTGGCCTTGAACTCGCTATATAGCCAGAGGGTGACCTTGAACTCCTGGTCCTCCTGCCTCCTTCCAAGTGCTGAGATTACAGCAGTGTGCCTCTATGCCAGGGTGCCCTTAGTAATGTATCTCTCAACTAGATCAGACGCTGTCTGGGTCCGTCACTATGTGACATATCAAAGCGATCACTCTCCACAGACTCCTGTGAAAGCACACACACACACACACACACACACACACACACACACACCCCTGCACTGCCTGAATAGCGTACTGTTATTGATTGAGCATGAGACATCATGCTCAGAGGGAGTCGCCACACTGTTGCATTATTGGAGAACAGCCCAAGGGACAGAATGGCCCTTTGGTCCCTCCTTCAGGCAACATGGCTTTATGCTACCATGGATGTTCCTTTCTCTCCCAAACTCTATATTCCATCCATTAGAAATTCCTGGGGGCCATACTTCACCATCTGTCTCCTCCATTTCAATAACTACCACACCGACTGAGCCTCCATCGGATCCCTCTGCCCTGTCTCCCAAGTGCAGGGGTTACTGCTATACTCTACAACATTCTGCTTCCTTTCTTGTATTCTGAAAATCCTTGTGTATATACATGCCCAAGTGGCATGGTTAGCTTTGCCGATCTGACACAATCTAGAATCACCTGCAAGGAGAGTATCAGCAAGGGATTGTCTACATTAGGTGGATTAGTGAATGTCTTTGAGTGGTTTTTTTCCCCTTTAATTAGGCTAACTATGGTGCAGAGGCCCATTCCACTGTGGAAGGAATTATTCCCTAGGTCAGTTCTGGGTCTAGACTGTCTAAGAGCAGAGAAAGCTAGCCCAGCACCAAAACAAGTGCATTCATTTCTCTCTGCTCCTGATTGTAATGAGCAGCAGCTCCAAGTCCCTGCCTTGACTCTCCCTGCTGCGACGGACTGTGACCTGGAATTGAGAGCTAAATGGACCTTTCCTCCACCACGTTGCTCTGTCTGTTGTCCCAGCAGCAGACATGAAACGGGATGTTTGGGTTGAACACAGCTCCCTCCTCCAACCTGAAATTTCTAAGCACATAATTTGAAAAAACTAACATAACACCACACGTGAACAATCCCATCAGTCTGGGCCCATGTGGAAGTACAGGGTCCCTAAAGCCCTGCATCCCCTCCAGGCCAGGTATATAGTTAAACACTAAACAATACAGACAAATGCTCTGCTTAAACACGGGGTCCTGTCCCCAAGTACTCTGGTGATGGATATACAGCTATTTCAAACTTAGAGAAAGTTATGAAACATATCAGGTCTCCAAGATTACAGACAAGGAATACCAAGCCCTTGTGTGCTCAGTTATCCGTTCATACTGTAGCGAGAGCTTTGGAGACTACAGGCCAAATGATTAACTGCAGTGGCAATCAGGTGCAGTCATACATATATACATAAAATTTGAATTGATATGTCTGTATAATTAGAATTTATTGGAGAACATCTTAAGTTTTTCTTTTAAGGAGTATTTAAATGAAGAAAAAAATCAAAACTAGGCCGAATAAAGGCATATTAAGAAGCTTTGGGTCTATTTCTTCCCAGTCCTTCAACAAATAGTGTGTGGCTGGCCCCAAATACATAGTAATCTTTTTCGAGCTTAATTTTACATTGTGAGCAGTTTCCAGGTCATTAAAGACTCCTTCTGCACACGTGCGCGCACACACGCACACCATCTGTGCTAGGAGGGCCATTTCTATAGAGTTGTGGAGGTCAGAGGAGAGCCTGCAACTTGTCAAGGTTGATTGTCGTCTCCTCCTACCCTGTGGGTCCCAAGGATCAAGCTCTGGGAGTCAGACCCGGCACAAAAGCATCTTTACCCCCACACCTGTCTCTCAGGCCCTCAGGTATTTTAATTGGCTGCATGCTATTCCTTACTTGTCCCCTTCTCCATCCCCTTGCCTTCCCTGGCCTCCATTAATACCTTTCCTTCCTAGATAAGAAACAGTGGCTTCCATCCTGGTCAATACATTCAGATCTGGAACACTCCTGAGAATATCAAAGTCACAGCCTCATGAATATACAGAGGGTGCGGCTAAAGCAAATCAATATCCCCACGTCGTGTCCCTCTGCCTGGAGATGAGGCCTTTTGGGGTAAAGCGACCTTTGCTGTGTTGCCTCTCGCCACATCATCTTATTTTGCTCTTCTCATCTCTTGGCTCCTTGCCTGGAAGGTGCCCTGAACACAGCAGCCTGACCTTTTGGTTCATGCTAAATAAGTTAAGGATGAAAATAAGGTTGAGATGCTAGCTTCGGCATGTTCCCCAAACACAATTCCTGAGCCTGTCTATCTGTCCATCCATTTGTATGTGAAAGCATCCTTTTATCTACTGAAGATGGCTGTGGGTGGATCAAGAAATATGTGGGAGCCTGTGTAAGAAAAGAGAAAATGAGGACCTTGTGGCAGGGGTATGGTGGTGTGGTGTGTGTGTGAAAGTGTGTGTGTGTGTGTGTGCATGCCAGAGGTTGATCTCTCATGTCTTCCTCAATCACTCTCCACCTTATCTTGGAGACAGGGTCTCTCACTGAATCTGAAGCTCCCTGATGTAGCTAGGCCGGCCAGTGAGCCCCAGGGAGCCTCCCATCCCCACCTCCATGCTTGGTGATAGGTGCATGCCATTGCACCTGAATTTTTATGTTTATCTTTACCTTTTCGATGTCCCTGAGACACAAGGTTTGTTTCTCTAATCTCTGGCTCCAAGGACTTCTAAATTTTTATTTATTTTTATGTGTTTTGACTGCATGTATGTATGTGCACCCCATGTGTGCAGTACCCAAGGAAGCCAGGAGGAGGAGTTAGAGCCTCTGGGACTGAGAGTTACAAATAGTTGTGAACTCCTATATGGATGCTGGGTTCTCTGGAAGAGCAGCCAGAGCTCTTAACCACTGAGCCATCTCTCCAGCCCCAGGTGCCTGATGTTTTCATGAGTTCTCTGCCTCTGAACTCAGGTCGTCAGGCTTATAAAGCAAGCACTTTACTCCTGAGCATCTCTCCAGCCCCAAGGCCTGATCCTTTCAATGAGACTTCTAACACAGGTGAAAATGCCCCCCTGCACTCACACCACAAAGGAGCTTGGGAGGTCAGTAATGGGCAGGGACACAGGCACCTCCCTAGTAGCATGGCCTTTTCTACCTCCTTGGCAGCTGAGAACAGGTATTTCTGGCCACACAGGCAGAGCGCTGACCTATTCTGGCTGGCTATCCATATAGCAACAGAGGTAGTTTGGAAATAGCATTCCCCTTTGGAGCGAAACCTTTTGTATTGAGCAGAATCTGGGAGAAGAGGTTAATTGAGGGTTTACTTACCATCTTAGGTTTACAAAGAGGGTCAAGTAGAGGCCTTTGGCAGGAACTGTTTACCTTGAATCTTCAAGTTCTCCACTCTGCAGACTGAGCTGCTGGGGAAGGTGGAATTCTGCCCTGGCTCTCTTCTCGTGCCCGAGAATGAGGATGCTTGGCTCAGCTTCAGGGTGTTGGAATCCGTGTGCATGTCTGTCACCCACCGCTCTTATTTCTCCCTACAGGTCCAGGCCGGCTGTACCTCAGTCTTCCTGGCTCTACCGCTTGAGTTGAGTGTTGAGATCATAGATGAACTCTTGAGAACTTTCACATGAGCAAGGACACACGTGACAAGGTAGTAATGCGGCTTGTGGGAGTGAGAACTCGCTTCCCGTATGTGAAGCTCTGGATTTGGTTCCCAGCACCTCATAACCAAGCATGTAATTCTGGCACCAGGGAGGTAGAGGTGGGAGGATCAGAAGTCCAAGGCTGTCTTCCACTGCAGAATGAGTTCCAGGCCAGCCTGGGCTACTACATGAGACCCTGCCTCTCCATAAGAATAAGAAACAAAATCTGACTGGGTGCCACCAAACACATGAAACCGGTCATTGTCCTGTGAATGGTAATGTGGAGCTGATTAAGAGTCTGGGTGTCCATAGGGATCTCAGGCTAAAAGGAAAACAGTTGTGACAATCATGAATCACAGTGGGAGAAGGCATGCTGCCAGTGTTTTCACTTGTTCATCCATGCAGCCGTCTCTCCATCCACCCATCTATTCATTTGTCCATACCCCATCCATCCATCCATCCATCCATCCATCCATCCATCTCTCCATCCACCCATCTATTCATTTGTCCATACCCCATCCATCCATCCATCCATCCATCCATCCATCTTTTTATCCCCAATCCATCCATCCATCTTTCTATCTCCCATCCATCCATCCACTAATCCATTCATCCATTTTTCTATCCCCCATCCATCTACCCACCCACCCATCCATCCGTCCATCTTTCCATCATACATACATACATCCATACATACATACATACATCTACCCATCCACTCATTAACCAATCCAGTCATCCACATACCAACCCAATTCCTCATTCAAACATCCATCTATTCATCCACTCATCCACCTGCTCATCTATTCGTCCAGCCATTTATCTATCCACCCACCCATCCATTCATCCACTCAGCAAACATCAGTTGTATGTTTCATGCCAGGTACCACGGTCCCATCATAAACCCTGGCTTTGTCATGGGCCATCACCCTTGCCACTATGGAGTGTACAGCCTGGTGAGCAATATGGACAGTGAACAAGCATTAGCCCAGGACACCTCTGATTTGCATTGTTGGTAGAAGCATGCGAAGAGGTAAGGAGCTGTAGGATTGTGACATCAGAGAACATGAGCTTAAAGAAGTCCTCAAATAGAATTCCTCCCCCATGTTTCATCTTTCTGTCTGATGTAACTATTCCTTCCTCCTCCAGGTTCTGCACTTTGACCTCCTGGGCTGCTTCTATTCTGGCTGTCCACTTCTGCAGTACAAGCGACTGCTTCAACAAAGCTAAGGCTGGAAGTGCAAATACCCCACTTTAGATATGCCCGTCACAAAGTGATTGTAAGAGCCTGATTCTCCAGACACACCCTGTACCATGCTGCTCTGGGGCCCCTCCATACCCATTTCCTCCCATCGCCTTACTCTCCCAGAAAGCGGGCCCACTGCTTCTGAAGACAGAACACTAGAGGTTAGATTCCACCAGCTCCATCTCACGAACATGTCTCTACCTCTGTGTGGTGTGCCATCAGCATCAGCACCAAGCACACAGGGTGTTGTGATGCTTCAGCAGACCGCCCTCACACATGTATTATCTCCCTCCACAGACACACGACATGAAGGTGGCTGTGCTCTATTTTATGTGGCATTTAATGTCACACCCTTGCTGCTCACACTTCCAAATGGGACAAAGCCATTCAAAGGACCTATTAGAACATAGATAGCTGGACCCTTCCAGAAGGCCTGGCTGTATTGGTCTAGAGCTGAGCTTGGAAATCAGCAAGTTCCCTGAGGATGCTGCTACATCAACTACTCGGATTTGATTGGCAGGGGAGTGGAAACCAACACCTATTTGAGTGCTACAATGTGCCCACTGTTAGGAAACTTGATCACAGTACAGCCAAGTGGCCTCATTAGTGTGGATGTGTGTCTATGCATTTGTGTGTGCACATGAGTATGTATGTAGGCACACGTGTGCACAGTAAATGGGTGGAGGTCACAGGACCACTTGTTGGAGTGGGTTCTCTCTGTCAAGTGGGTTCCAGAGATCACACTTATGTCATCAGGCTTGGCAGAAAGCACTTCCGTGATCCCTCTTCTGGCCCAATGCCTGGCTTTCACATGGATTGGGGGATTGAATTTGGCACTTCATGTTTGCAAGGCAAGCTCTTTACAGACTGAGCCATCTTGCTAACCACTCCTCTGCCCTTTTAACAGATGAAATTACCCATGGTCGGGGAAATTGTGTGGCTCCCCTGAAGTAATGCGGATCATGGTAGAGCCTGGTCTTGAACTCAGACCTCTGAGAGGATGTTTCCAGGCTCTACTTTCACTTTGGGGATGGAAACAGTCCTAGCAGAAGGGGGCCATCAGAAATGACAAGAAAGAAATCTGCCTGTGTGTGATATTAACTAGAAATGACAGAGACACATGCCAGGAGGCTCCAGGGGACTCCTCTGACAGCAGTCAGGACAGTACCCCAGCCACAGCATCCTGCAGTGTCTCTCTAGGGCTACCATGAGATGCTCAGATGTCACATGGGACAGCTTCCGGTAGTGGAGATACCCAACTGTGCTGCCAGGAGGTCAGCTACTGCCCAGCTGAAGGGACCACTCAGCCATGCATACTTAATGCATGCTACCATTTTGATAAACAAGACTCACACATAAGAGGGTCAAGAGCACCCCTTCCCCAAGAACACCCCCTCCCCAAGTCTAGTTCCAGTTCCTGGCAGTGAGTGGAGAAGGCAGGAATGGGGAACTGGTTAGGTGTGTAGTTGGGCTCTAATATTCCTTGCCTTTCTCCCATTGGTAGAGCTTGGGTGCACTGGCCTGGACCATGGTGAGTTGGTGGTCATAAGGAGAAAATTGGGGCACGAATAGACCCCAACCTCTCTGCAAATTCTTATCCCACTCTCCAGTTCTAAAGCATCCTTGGCCCTGATGCCAGGAGCCACCGTTGCTGGTTTATAGGAAATCCCCTGTGGGATCTGGGCCTTCTTTCCCACTCCCTTTTCCCCAACCCTTTCCTCTGTAGGGTGGAGATGGGATGTGTGGATAGCCAGTTCTGGAGAAGGGTGAAACCCTCTCGTCTTCCCTGAGGACTGCTCAGCCATAAATAAAACATCTATATCACACACACACACACACACACACACACACACACACACTCACTCACACACTCACTCACACACATGCACACGACTCAGAAACCATTAAGAAAGAGGGATCAGAAAGACTAAGAGCCAGAGGATGGGGAGGACCAACTCAAAACAGTATATAAGGTTAAGCCAGTCAACAATCCAACAGGAAGGGAGGATGGGGCTCATGGGCTTGGAGTTATTGATGAATAACAGCTTCTAGGAGAGAGAGAGAGTCGATATTATTTAGGATGTGGTCCCTAGTAGGTCAACCATGCTCTAGTGTCAAGGTTACAGCAGTATATAGGCCCTCGCCTGTGAATACAGGGATGGCACAAACTGAACTCAGTAAGACACAATAAAGGGCATGAAGATGGGAGGGACTGTGACCAAAATACATGGTCTACATATATGAAATTCTCAAAGAGTTAATAACAGTGTGACATAAATCTCAGGCCACTTGGCCATCAGTTGAGCAGAGACCGCAATGGCTTTTGTTCATTGATACATCGGGTCAAGGGTCAAGAACACAGTGAAGAAATGAGCCTGGGTAAGGCATGCTCTGCAGTGGGGGTTGGCTAACACCAAATTGTGTGTGTGTGTGTGTGTGTGTGTGTGTGTGTGATTCCAGACAAGATGGAATTTGGAAAAGGATGTTTTCCTCGTGAAAAATCAAGAGTCTCCCGGCCCCTGCGAGTGGCCCCTCCTCCTTTCTCAGCAAAGATGATGGAGGAGAGCAAGTTTCATTCCACAGAAGGGCATCCGCCTGTCTCCCACATGGAGACGGGATTGAAATAGCTTTTTCAGATCCTCCAGTTAAGCTGTCACCTGTGTGTCCCCCCTCCCCAGCTCTCCAAGGAGCCCCCCTCCCCCCCAGCAGCAGTTATCTGGAATCTGGAAGAACAGCTCTATCTCAGCAGTCTGCAGCTGTCTCCGTCACAATAGAGAGGCGCAGGGCCCCGAAGACAACCCACAGCTTGGGAGAGACAGGCTGAAGTGTGCAGGGTGCAGGCGGGGTGGGGAGACTGTGAAGCCCTGCTGGGGCCGTCCTTCACATGGTCAGCCCTGTCTGGGGTCCTCTGGGGTCCTCTGGGGTCCCGGGCGTATTAAGGATGCCGCTGTCATGGGGCTGGGGACAAGAGTGATCACGAGATGACATAGCTTAGAAAAGCTTCACTTTGAGGTAGGAAGGTAAATGCCACTTCTGGGCCACCGCCGCTCCCTGGACTGGGAACGAGATAATGAATTATTACCCAAGGAAATGAAACCTCTAATAAATTCAAAAGCAAAGCTGGGGGAGGCTAAACTCCATTTTTACGAAGGAGCTTGTGATTTATAAAGTGTCCATTCCCTGGGTCTCCTGGGGCTCCATCAACTCTCGCTGTCCCTTCCTGTCTCCCCTGCAGGGAGGCCTTTGCCCTTTCTGGACATACAGCCCCCCCAAATTCAAAGCCCCCAACTGCCTCTTCCCTCTGATGCTCCTTTTACTCTTCCCCGTGTGAACTACTCTCACCCCAGTGGGAATTTAAAACCTGAACACAGCTGAAATTTGGGCCAATTGGTTTCGAGAGCTCAGTCCCCAAGGATTGGCCACTAGGAAATCTGTCTTCCTTAGGAGTCCATTCCGACCTTTGAGCCAACAAATTACCAGTAGAACCAGCTCAGAATAGGCAATCAGGCTCCGGGGTGCAGTGCCGGCTCTGGGCGGGTTGCGGCTCAGGCAGGCGCCGCTAATCCACTTTGAGTCTCAGTCCCAGCCTTTTCCCTGTTTGACGAAGCTGGCTGGCTACGTTTTTCTCCCGTGTGTCACCTCTTAATACCTTTCAAGCTCCTTTCTGCAAACACTGACCCCTCCATCCCTTCCTTGCCCAAAGCTATCAGACCCCTGCTGTCTGACCTCATTGCCCGTTTCCGCAGCGACTGGACTCATGAAGCCATAGGCCTAGGCCTGTGAGTCTTCAGGTGGGTGGGACCAGTGCAGCAGGTGCCTGGGAAGACAGAGAAACAAAGACCTTGTTTTCAGGCCATCAGGCTCAGAAAAGTGGAAAATTGGGGGTGGTGTGTGGGGATAGAAACGGAGTCTGGATGGGTCCAAGGTCATTCCGCAAGCAAGCTGAGTTAACATTACTGAGTGCCGCTTTCCCAAATGCCTATGCAGCCTCCACGCTTCTGTTTGAAGAGCTATAATTTAGAAAGCCACTTCGTCCTGATGGGAAGGATACCAAATGGTTCTAGGACCCACTTTTTCCCGTGATACTCAACCTGTCACCCACCTCCTAACAGGAGTGTCCCTGAAACCCCCAAGCCCTCGATGTCTGACGTCATCACCCTTTCTTCACCTCTAGATGGGTCCAGTCATGCCCCCAGATCTAGAAAAAAAAAAGGCTCCTTCAGGGGGGTTGACAAAATGCCACCTGAGTTCTGTGGGAAGCCCTACTGCCAAGTGACTTTCAGGATGGGGCTCAGCTGGGACTCAAGGCTGGGCTTTCAAGGAAGATGGAACACCTCCCCACAGTGTGGTTCCACTAGGTGATGCCTGGTGCTATTTTTTTTTAAAATATCAGGTGCCAAGAGGAAAAAACAGTTTTCATTTAGAAACAAAGGCGCTGACAGGCCTTCCCCAGTGTGCAAAGCCCACTGTACTGAGTTTCTGGTAATTTACCTGAAGCCTGAATTATTTAGATAGATTGAGCTCACATGGACTTCAGGTGTCCCAATTACCTGGGTGATTTGCATGTTTACGAGTGAGGGGGATTGAACACTAGCTCAAAGCAAATTCCAAATTCAGACTTGGGAATGGAAGTCCTGGAGGTCCTGGCCCCTGCCCCTTTCTACCCCACCAGCAGTGAGCAGGCCAGGAACCCAGCTCCTAAGCAGAGCAGGCGGCATCACCGGCACTGGGCCAGCCTCACTTTCTCCTTCTTGCCATCCTCACAAAGCAAAGGTAAGGATGGCTCCATGGAGGGAAGGGAGCAGAAAACTCCAGTTGATCCTATCGATTGCCCAAACTGAAGGAAAGGAAGGAAAGAGGGACCCCACAGTCCAGCCAGGAGGCAAAGAGTTAATCCTCTAATCTAGTCTGCAGGAGCAAGGCAAGGGCTGAAGCTATTTTCAACCCTGAGTGTGCCTACAGAATGCTTGATGCTGGCCGTGGTTGTCAGGAAGCCTGAGAACATGGGTGAGTGTTCATGGCCAGAACTTCCTGGGTTTATAGGATCTGCCTCTTGTCAAGTTGGAACTCCAAAGGCTACAGGGGCTCCCCCTTATTCTCAGTTAAAGCACCCACCTCCCGACCGAGCGCACACACACCCCATGTACTTCTCAATTCCTTGGCTATGGCCCTTTCTCCCTCCCTCTCCCTGATCACAGTTCCTACTGGGCTTCATGCTGCACCTGCAAATTCACGATGACCTTTTCAGAGCAGGACCAATTACACTCAAATAAAATGGCTTAAGCACCGGAGAGACGCATGTTTAAATTGTTGTGGTCGAGTGAGTAATCGCCAGCGTTGGGAAAGTGCCAACACCCGGCCCCTCGCTGCTTTTACCTAGAGAAGCTTTCAAACTGTTGGTGCCTGAGCCATGCTCCCCAGAGAGTGTGATTTAGTTGGGATTGGAGGCGATGGAATTTATATTTTTTGATGTTCTCTCCAGGGGAGGGCTGGTGTGATAGCTCTGTGGGTAAGTGGTGGCTGCACAGCGTGCGGACCTGAGTTGGAATCCCCAGCACCCTGTGGGAAAAAAAAAAAGCAAGTGTGGCAATATTGCCAGTGCATGGTGCAGAGGAGGAGGCTCCCTAGGGCTTGCTGGCCAGTTAGCCTATCCATTTTGAAACTCTAGGTTTAGTGAGAGACTCTGCCTCAAAAAATAAAGTGGAGAATGGAGAAATTGAGGAAGACACCTAGTGTGACCTCCACACCTGTGCACCCCCACGCATGCACATACCCCCCTCACACACAAGCAGACACACACACACAAATGTGGAGAGGGTACTGACTTCCCCAGACTATTTAAGCATCTCCGAAACTCTATTTAAAAGTTTGGAAGCGCTCATCAGTAAGTCTTTACAGCAACACTGATCAGGTTTGATATGCCGCTAATGGGATCAAGACACACGTTCTCTCCGCCAAGCAGGCCACCACCTCAAAGCCAAACAGTCATGAAAAATTTACACATGGGTATGATGGCAACCGGTCTAAGTGAGAGCCAGTCTGAGCAAGTGTAGCTTGCACCATCTCCGGTCTGTTGTGTTCGTGGAGTGTATACGCAGAGTGCACGTGCACACGGGCTTGCACAGAGAGGCCAGAGGACATTAGCTGTCATCCTACCTGTGATTACTCTCCACCTTGCCCACTTGGGACAGAATCTCTCACTGAGTCAGGAGCTAGGCTGGCAGCCAACAAACCCCAGCTATCCTTCTGTTCCTGCCCCCCCTCCTAGGATTGAGATTACAGGTGCATATGCCACCATGCCCCGTTTTTTACATGGGTGCAGGGGATTTGAACTCAGGTCCTCGTGCTTGCACAGCAATCACCAGTATCCACAGAACCCCCTCTGCCCTCAAAGTCTTTGCTAAACTGCTGTGTAGATGAAGAAGATTGTAGTGGGGAGCAGTAGTGACTATTTCTTGAATGTCTTATGTGCACCATGAACTATGTGCTAGGAAGTCTGTGGTGTTTTGAATGGGAAATGCCACCCCCTCCCCATAGGCTCAAGAATTTGAACACTTGGTTCCCAGTTGGTGGCGCTGTTGGGGAGAGGTTTAGGAGGTGCAGCAGCCTTGCTGGAGCAAGTGTGGCGCTAGGGAACTGGCTTTGGGATTATACAGCCCTGCTTGGCTGCACGTTGCTCTCTCTGTTTCATGCTTGCAGCCGAGGATATGAGTTCCCAGCTTCATGTTCTTGCTGTCCTGCATGCCTGCTGCCACGCCTCCCGCCATGATGAACTCTGGAACCTTAGGCCAAAAGACACGCTTCCTTCTAGAAGCTGCTTTGGTCATGGTGCTTTAGCCCATCATCAGAAATGTATGCTGACATTTTATCTGTTCTCTCTAGTCACACGTCAGCTGGGTATCATACTCAATTTTTAGATGGGGAAACTGAGTCTTGACCAGGACAAGAGCTCTTGAGTGCTGGGGGACTATTTTCTACCAGTTTCATGTTTCTAAAAAAAAAATTTTTTTTGGAAAGTTTTTATTTCTTGTGTTCATGTTCATGTGTTTGTGCGCACATGTGTCGCAGCATGTAGATGTCAGAGGGTGACTTTAGCCAGCCAGTTTTTTCCTTCTGCCATGTAGGTTCTAGGGGTAGAACTCAGGTCATCAGGTTTGGTGGCAAACACCGTTACCCACTTAGCTGTCTTGCTGGCCCGAGACTGATATTTCTGTTTCCTGCAAGCAGGGACCCAACTGTCTTTGCTCTGAAGGCTATAGAACTTTACCTGGTAAACAGCTTTGGGAGAGATGCTGTCGCCCTCTGAGCAGAAAGTGGCAGGCTTACTGTCCGTGATGAAAGACACAGAGTCCCTAAGCTCAAGGCTCCACTCTTGTTCCATTGTCTACACAGGCACCAGGCTTTCTGTATACAGTCTGAGGGAGCTGTGGCTGGAGGGACAGGTGCACAGACAATGCCATCTGGATACCGCGATGAGAGCTGCGATCTCTCCTTTGTGCCGAGCCTTAAGTGTCTTGTTTTCTGCCAGTGTCTGTGACACAGCAAGTCCTCGGCTGCCTTGTGGGCTTAGGAAGAGGAACTCATGCCCTGCCAGGTTCCTGGTGATGAGTTGGGATCTGACATCTTGATCTCTACCCCTTTTCTTCTAAGCTGTTGTGTTCAGGAGCTGGAGAAGCAGGAGAGGAGACACTGCCTGCAACAGAATACAGATCCTCTATCAACTCTTCTTTACCATGATGTAGAGGTTAGCACTGACTAGTTCCAGTCCCCTTTCTATGAGATAAATAAACAGACTGACTCTGTACAAGAGATGAGAGAGAGAGAGAGAGAGAGAGAGAGAGAGAGAGAGAAGCCAGGAGTCTAAGGGGATACCCTTAGCATCAAAACTTGGTGATAAATCCCATTTTACTTTCCCTGAATCTTGCAGAAGGAACTCTGGGTCAGGATTTGCAAAGATGACACAGCCCTGCCTTGTTGGTCTGAATCCGCCCACTCTGGAGGTGTCAGGACAGAAGCATACCCTCCCCCCTTTGCCTACTTAATTCTTTTTAACGAGCAATTTCACTTCTGGTGTGAATTCTGATGGCCTATGCAGCCCTTGAATTGGGATCATTTTTCTTTGAGGTTGACATTTTTAGAAGCTAGATGATCAGGATGGGAGGCCAGCTGAGTGGGTAAAGAGCTCACTGTGCAAGCATGAGGACCTGAATTCCCAGCACCCACTAGAAGGGTCAGGTGTATAGGTTTATATAGAGGTGAAGACAGGTAGATTGCTAGGGCTTGTTGACTGGGTGGTTTAGCCAAGAGTATTCTAGGGTAAAGGGGCCAGCCAGTGGAACACACCCTGACCCTGAAACCAAAGTCAAAGAAGCACACTCTGCCCCTAACCAGCTCAGCACAAAAACCAATCAATCCCTGACCAGAAGAACCAACCAATCCCTGAGCACAAAACCAGTCAATCTCTGAGCTTGTCCAAGCTCAGGGACTGAAATCCAACCAATTCCCACCCTGGAAATCTTCACCTGGGAAAAACTCCACCCCTAAGAATCCCTATATAAATCCTCTACCTATTTAGTTGGGAGCTGACTTTTTCCATCTTGGCAAAGACAGCCATTCTCTTGGATTCCTCCCTCCCAATAATGAGGTTTGTGTGATAACCTTCTTTTGCCAGAGTGAAGCATGGCAGGGAAGTAACTTTTGATGAGGCAGGAAGTAGTTATCGTCTACATTCCTGTGGGGAAGCCACCCCCAACCAGAACAGAGCTGTGGGTAACATTGGGCTTTCTACAGCCAGGATATCTTTCTCTTCAGAGCTGTAATACCTACAGGCGTAGCCTGGCTTCCTGCAGCCAGGATGCCTTTTTCTTCAGAGCTGTAGGTACAGCCTGGCTTCTGATGGCTGGGATGCCTTTCCCTTCAGGGCTATAACACTTATAAGTAGAGCTCTGGGTTCAGGGAAAGACTCTGGAAAACTTAGATGAACAGTGATACAGCAAGATGCCTGGTGTCTACCTCTGATTTACACACACACACACACACACACACACACACACACACACAAATGGTGACCTTGGACCAACCAGGACTCTCAGTGTCTTCTAAAGTTTTAACCACCTTCTTTTTATTTTTGCTTTATTTTAAATTATGTGTATGTATGTGGATTTGTGTACATGAATACAGGTACCCAAGGAGGCCAGACGAGGGTGTCAGATCCCTTGGAGCTGGCATTACAGGCTGCCTGGAATGGGTGCTGAGAACTGAACTCAGGTCCTCTGTAAGGGCAGGATCTTCTCTTAACAATGGAGCCATGTGTCCAACCCTTACCACGACTCTTAAACCATCCAAGTTACCAGGTAAGCCTCATTGGGAGAGGGAGGCTTGCTTCAGCTCTAATTACCCCTCCCAGCTAATGAGTGAGAATTTCATATGCAATAGTGATTTCTAGTAGCAAGTTCTATGTAATTTTCAGCTGTTAATTATCATTATTAAGAATTATTAAAAGTAAGGACCCAGAATGTTCCAGGAACTTTTCAATTGCTTTATAAAATAATCTGGAGCCAGCCCAGCAATCCTAGAGTGGAAGGACTATTACCTCAAGAAGACTATTGCTTCAAGGGCATGAATGTCTTGTCGTTGAAGCCAGGAAGTGGCAGAGGTGAGACTCCAAAAGTCACAACTGTGTGACTCAAAGCTGGGTGTTTTTTTTCTTTATGACTTATGTTATTTCCAATTATATGCATGCATATATGTTGGGGGGAAAGTGAGGGTATGAATACATGGGTGTAGGTGCATGTGGAGACCAGCAGAGGGCATCAGATCCCCTGAAGCCAGATTCTCACGGAATTTCCAGGAGCTAGCATTGTAAGCAATTGTTAGCCACCAGACATGGAGGCTTCAAACCAAATTTGGATCCTCTATAAAAGCAATAGTCACTCTTAACTGCTGAGCCATCTCTTCAGCCCCCAAACTGGGATCTTCTGTATCCACCTGTCTCTTTTTACTTTGAGATATATATATATATATATATATATATATATATATATATATATATATATATATATTTTTTTTGAGACAGGGTTTCTCCATAGTTTTTGGTTCCTGTCCTGGAACTAGCTCTTGTAGACCAGGCTGGCCTCGAACTCACAGAGATCTGCCTGCCTCGGATTCCCGAGTGCTGGGATTAAAGGTGTGCACCACCAACGCCTGGCTCTTTGAGATATTTTTGAGACATTGTTTCACACAGCCTGAGCTGGCCTCAGATTTCCTAGGTGAATGAGGATAATCCTGAATTCCCAGTTCTTGCCTCAACTCCCAAGTCCTGGGATAACAGTCACACACTACCATGCCCTACTTCATCCACCTCTTTTTTAAAAAAGAAATTGTTATTTTTATTTATATGTATGTGCTGTGCGTGCATGCCAAGCATGTGTGTGCAGGTGCCCATGGAGACCAGGAGAGGGTTTCATATCTCCTGGAGCTGGAGTTATAGGTGGTTGGGAGCCACCTGATGTTGATGCTGGGAACCAAATCCAGACCTTCTGGAAGAGCAGCAAGGGCTCTAACCACTGAGCCATCTCTCCAGTTCCCAAATACTTTTTTCCTCAGTAGGTAAGGTGCTTGCTGTGTACACATTATGACCTAAGTTCACTCCCCAGAGCCATGTGAAGACCCCAGATGTGGCATACACTTGTAATCCTAGCACTGGGGAAGTCACTCAGGTAGCAAGCTACACTAGTCTCATAACAGAGTTGCAGGCCAATAACAAAACTTGCCTCAAAAAAAAAAAAAACCAAGATAATTGGCTCCTGAGAAATGAAGCACAAGATTCAGGGAGCTGGTCACATGGCATCCATGAAGCACATTAGTGTTCAGCTCACCTTTTCCACTGTATATAGCCCAGGATCTTCTGCCCAGGGCATAGCCCTACCCACAGTTAATATCATTGTAGATGGAGGCAGAGTGTTACTCTTTTCACCACCTGGTCCCAAATAATCACATAAAAGCTTATCTTAATTACAAAATGTTTGATCAATAGCTCAGGCTTATTAATGGCTAGCTATCACAACTTAAATTAATCCATTTCTATTAATCTACATTCTGCCATGTGACTTCATGGCTTTTCCTGTCCTCTAGCACATCTGTTCCTCTGGCAGCTGGCTCACATCTCTCTCAACTCCATCCTTCTTTCTCCCTGTATCTCCATTTGACTTTCCCACCTAGCCTTATTCTGCCTGGCTATAGGCCAATTCAACTTTATTATTAACCAATGAGAGGAATACATAATCATAGCATACAGAAGGATTATCCCACAGCAGGTAATTAATGTAATAAAGATAGTTCTCCCACAGGCATGCTCAGAAGCCTATTGCCAGATACACATATACACACATGCACACATAAATTCTTCAATTAAAGGATACTATACTATGATGATTGGGGTATATTGTAAGGTATGTACAGTTATGATCACCAAAGCCAATTTTAGACTATTTTGATCATGCCCTCAAAGAAATTCTCTACCCCACAATCAATAAAAGTGACAAATCTTTACAAGGTAGAAGACCATTGTCCCAAAGCATAAAGGGAAGAGTCCTGTCCTTTACCATCCAAACCAGAGAACATCCCAGCAAGCATTACAGTCTGCAGGATCACTGGGTAGGGAAGCACATTACTCTAGGACAGAGGGAGAATAAGTTTCATCCCTAGGAGGACATAGGGGGTGACCTCAGATTTCTAAAGCTTATCAGAACATCGACCTTCCAAGCTGCAGGCTGGAATCTCCTCCCACTACATCCCCATGCCAGCTCTGGAAGTTCAAGGCCCACAGAAGGCTTGACTGGCCCTTGAGGGCTTCACTCCTCCTGCATAGAAAGGCCTTCCCTAAGGCCATCTTCTCCTTATTGCTACTTAACAGGGTAGTCGTTGACTTACTAGCCTACACGTTCACATGTCTATCTTCTGTGGGACTGTGATGAGGCCAGTGAAATGAGCTCATAACCCTGCTCATCTTTTGATTAAGCCTAGCCCCTGAGCATGCAGCCTCAATAGCACCCCAACACTGTGGCTTCATGTGTAGGGGGCTATGTCTCAGTTAGGACCATCAGCTGGCTGCAGCCCCCTTAGGAGGAGGGATGGAGTCTTGCTCATGGCTGTGCCTCCATACACTAGTGTTCAGACATCTATGTGTAGTGCATGGATATTACAAGGCAGAAACTTGTATATATTTCTTCTTATTGTTAGGGTGTGTATATGTAGTATGTGTAGGGCACATACTCCCTGGCATACCTGTAGAGATCAGAGGACAACTTTCAGGAGCTGGTTCTCTCCTTCCACCTTATTGGTGCAAGACCATCTTGCTGTTTCTCCTGCACTGTAAACGTCAGTCTAGCTGGCCCATGACCCTCCTCCCATTTCAGCCTCCCATCTCCCAATAGAAGCACTGTGATTAGAGATGTGTACAGTCACATTCTGCTTCTGATGTGGCCTCTGGGTCTCAAGCTTGGGTCATCAGGCTTGTACAGCAAAGATCTTACCCTCTGAGCCATCTTGATGGCCCACTTGTATAAGTTTTAAAGCGTGTTTGTGTATCCATGCCTATGCCTACGCCTATTCCATGTGTAGCTTCCCTTTACCCTATGTGTGTGAGTGGGTGTGTGTGTGAGAGAGAGAGAGAGACAGAGACAGCCAGAGACAGAGAGGCAGAGACACACAGAGACAGAGAGAGTCCTTAACAACACAGCCCTCTCTTCCCTCTTTTCACAGCATTTCAAGAGAACGAGGATGCCGCTTCCTGGGACCTGACTCCATAAGCCCAATCTGCATCTTCCCACATGCACAGCTCCACAGATTTTCAAATATTTATACTCCTATATTTAAACTCTGTGAAATCTCCCTCTCTCGTCCTCATACCTTATGCTTGTGAGTTCTCTCAGTCATCTGCCCCCTCTCCACCTCACTTCCTCTTTGTCTCTAGATTTATTTGTGTGTGTGCATGTACACACACACACACACACACACAGAGAGAGAGAGAGAGAGAGAGAGAGAGAGAGAGAGAGAGAGAGAGAGAGAGCGCGCTAAAGAAATGGAAAGAGAGCCGTATTTTGCACTTCTAAGTTGGGTACAAGAAGGGACACATGGTGACATCACCCTGGCACATTCAGCCCGGGAGACTCCAGGTCTCTGAGCTCTGACTTCTTTCATGAGGAGAAAGTCCTACCCTCCACAAGGACTTCCCCAGGCTGCCACCAAGCCACACAGGAAAACTAATTGGTGTTTGCCCAGGGCTTGGAGAGTAGCCCTGAGAAAACATTACTGGCTGGGCTGCTGGTAGCTTAGGGGTCTTATTTCCTGGAGCTGTGATATCATAGAAGCCACCGGAGGGGCAGTGGTTCCCCCTCACACAACCTGGGGACCATCTCCATCCAGTGCTCTGTAACTGAGCCCCTGAACCACCCACCTTCCCAATGGGAAAGCCTTAGAAGGGGCTGCGGAGAAGACTCAGTCAGTAAAGTACCTGCCGCAGAAGCATGAGGACCCAAGCCAAAGTCCCCAGCACAAGCAGGAGTGTGGGCTTGGAACCCCAATGCTGTGAGGGTCAGGGGTCACGAAGACAAGCAGACCCCTGGAGCTCATCGGCCGGACAGCTTGGTTGAATCAATAAGGCCCAGCCTCTTAAAATAAGATATCTGACATTGACCTCTAACCTCTATCCACACACCTACACATGCACCTGCATACCCACATGAACATACAGAGAGAGAGAGAGAGAGAGAGAGGGGAGAGAGAGAGAGAGAGAGAGAGAGAGAGAGAGAGAGAGAGAGAGAGAACCAGAGCCCTCAGAGCCCTGAGACAGCTACCCGTGCTGAACCATCTCCTCCTATTCAGCCAGAGCACTTCTCCTGTCGAGCCCTGGGAGGACCTCACTCCAGCTTCCGAGGCTCTGGGGGAGGTTTCTTACTCTGTAGATTAACTGCCACTCCTGTGCTTGGCTACCCTAGCCCAGCATGTGGAAGGTGGAGAAAATGCACAGCACAGAAGGAGCTGGAAACAAAGCTCAAACAAACCTGCTCCAGTCAGAGCGTAGTTGACAGTGGCAGGGACAGACACAGGCTGGGTGACTTTTATCTGAAGCACGGGGACCAGAGAATTTGAGATTCTCTTTTTAAACTTTTGGATTGTTAGGATTTCCATAATGAAACATCTTGGGGATGGGATCCAAACTCAAAGCAAACAAACAAACAGGAAACATTTTCTGTGCTTCTTAGACAGACACATCACCAAATGATAACTTGATGGTACCGTTTGCACACCCCATTTTAACTCTAAATTGCCATGTGAGATCGGGGTGGGAGCTTTCCATTTGTGATGGCCCATGAGCACTATAATCATTGTTTTTCCTTACCTCTTCTTCCTAAAAAAAACCACACTTGTCTATTCATATGTGGGAGGGGGTGCATGATCGCTGTGCTGGTGTGTGGATGTGGGGGTCAGAGGACAACTTGCTGGAGTCAGTCTTCTCCTTCCACCATGTGGACCCCGTTTGGCAGCAAGCCCCTTTACCTGCTGGGCCCGCTCTCCACGGATCACCCTCTCTTAAGTGAAGATGCCACCATGTCTATTTTACTCTAGACCAATGGTTCTCAACCTCCCTAATGCTGGGACCCTTTAATAGAGTTCCTCATGCTTGGTGACCCCCAACCATAAAAATATTGTGGCTACTTCATAATTACAATTTTCTATTGTTATTAATTTTAATGTAAATATCTGTGTTTTCTGATGGCCTTACGTGACCTCTATGAAAGGGTTATTTGACCCCCAAGAGAGTTGTGACCCATAGGTTGAGAACCACTGCTCTAGAGAGACCTGAGATACAGAGAGAATGAGTAACTTGCCCAGGGGCCCACAGAGCGGGGCAGTCTGCCTAAGGATGTCCAACTCTAATACTGGGGCTCCCAGCCATGGTGTGTGAGTTTATCGAGCCATTGTATATTATTAAAAGAAGAAAAAGTTGTGCTGGAGAGTATCTCAGTTAGTAGGGGTCTTGCCTGGCTTTTTTTTTTAAACAACAGGGAATAGAAGGCCTTCCATGAGGCAAGCCATGAGGATGGATGTGAATGAAGTTGGCGTCAAACCCTTTTTGTCTCCAACTCCCCTCCCTGCAGTTAGTTCCCTCTACTTCTGAAGTGGTCTGAATAGACCCTATCCACAGCCTCCTATCCTGGCTTCCCAGGATTGAAAAGGAAGAAGTGAGATCAGGCAGTTACGCCCAGGAAGCTGTCCTGTAGGGTCTTCTTGGGGTGTTCCACCCAACAGCACCTGCCCTGTGGCCTGTGGTGGCATTCCCTCTCCTGGCCTCTGGGCATCAGAGTACATGTGGGGCTTTTTGTCAACTTGACACAAACTAGAGCTACCCAGGAAAGGACAGGTCTGTGGGGACATTTTCTTGATTAACAATTGATGTGGGAGGGTCCAGCCCACTATGGGTGGTGCCTCTCCTGGGCAGGTGCTCCTGGGCTGTATAAGAAAGGAGTTGAGCCGGGCGGTGGTGGCGCACGCCTTTAATCCCAGCACTCGGGAGGCAGAGGCAGGCGGATCTCTGTGAGTTCGAGACCAGCCTGGTCTACAGAGCTAGTTCCAGGACAGGCTCCAAAGCCACAGAGAAACCCTGTCTCGAAAAAACAAAAAAACAAAAAAAAAACAAAAAAACAAAAAAACAAAGAAAGGAGTTGAACAAGTCATGGGTAGCAAACCAGTTAAGTGATCTCTAGTGTCTCTGATTAATTCGGTTCCTGCCTTGAGTTTCTGCCCTGACTTCCCTTGAAGAGGGAACTGTAACCTGTAAACCAAATAAACAGCTTCCTGGCCCAGGTTGCTTCTGATCAGTGTTTTATCACAGCACCAGGAAATCAGATGAATACAGGATATAACAATTCAGCAGATCCTGCCCCACCATCCGTGATGTGCCAGCCTGTTGGCCCTCGTTATTACCAGCCCATGAGCAAAGGTGGGAATTCCTGCCTTTTCCATCTTACAATGTCTATTTACTATTCCCCTGGAAACTGCATATCGAATAGCTTGCTTCACACACTCTAAACATGGGTTTCTCAACCCAGTAATTGTCCCTGAGGGGCAGACGGGAAGTCAGTAGTTTATTCTACAATTCTTGACTTTGACATCCTTTTTTTCATTTCCAGAAACAATCTGACAGAGAGAGCCTCAGATGGGCTGCGGCTGTTCCTGACCCGATGACTCCTGGCTTCATGGAAGGAGTTGTTTATCGCCCAAGAGTTATAAACATATCCTAGGCGGCCAGGGGAAGCTTTAAACATCGCATACAGTGAGAACGGCCACCCCGAGCATCTGTTGATGATTCTGAGCCAAGGTCAAGCCAGGCTGTGCTTTGGCCTCTTCCTTTTGAATATATATTTTAATGACTTGAAATTCCCTTTGGATGATCTGTATAGCTCTCTTCTGATAGGGAAAAAAAAGAAATATCAGTAGCCTCCTTTTTGGGGGTCACCACTTAAGTGTCAAACAATAGCAAGGGGACATTGGATCCCATACTCAGTGACTCTAAAGGACAACCTTAGGAATTGCTTCTATAAAAACAGAGCTGTTTCTTTGGGGATGTGTCCCTCCACCAGCCCCAGGAAGATCTTTCTTATCCCTCCCAACTTCTGGTGGTGCCAGATGACTTTTGATTGTAACAGCACCTCTCTACCTCTGGTTTATGCCTTCTGTTCGGTGGGCTCATATTTCCTGGTTATTTTGACCGACCCTACTGCCCCATGCTGGGTGGTGGTAACCCATGTTTGCTACAGAAATCACTCGTTCAACACCAGCTTTCCCCACTGGTCTATCATTTTGATGTGAGCAAGATGCACACTCGTCTTTCTCCTGGGTCTAAGCCCTGTGCCTGGTGCACGGTTTGCTGTGGAATAGCCACCTGTCTAATATTTATGGGATGCAAATATGACAATAACGGCAGACCTCTCCTACTCTGTAAAATACACAAAGTCTGGTAAAAAGGAGCAAGGAGAAATGCAGAAGGAAAGACGAAGGGGCCAGAGGGGTAGGAAGTAAGCTCCAGCTGGTTGGAAAGACAAAGGGACTGGGTTCTCTCATCCTGGGAACAGGAGCAAGAAGGGCAGCATGAGACTGCTGGACTCCAGGCTCTCCCATTCACCCAGCAACCTGACCCTGACAAGCAGGGTCTCAGGGTTGGCTGACTGCCCCCACTTTACATATGTGGGGATGACAGAAACTTGTGTCCAAATGGCCTGATACCCATAAAGTCCATACATGGCAGTGTGAAGTTGGCACCCAAGAGCATGCAACATCAAAGCTGAAAGGCAAGACTCTGCAGATCAGGCAAGGACAGACTAATCCGACCTCTGCCAAGTCGACTGCTCATTCCCAGAGGGACTTGCCTACCTGCCCCAGGATTGCTAATGAGCTACTGCTCATAGCCAGAAGAACCGAGTGCCAATGGGATTCAAGTGTGGAAAGACCTACTGCCTCACCTTGCCGGTGAGCTGGAACAGCAGTCAGGGCTCCGAGGGAGAGCTATTTTCCTTCTATTCTCAAGCCTTCACCCATGCCTTCCCAGACTTGTAGAGACACCAGCCAGACTGGCTAGGGGCCCAGAGAGGAGGGCACCAGCTGGAGCCTACTTCGACAGCATAGCCAGAGTTGTGAGCAGCAGGGTTGGCGGTGTGTGTGTGTGTGGGGGGGTGCCTGTCTTTCCTCCCAGCTGCGCTGTTGCTGGACCAGAGGCTTGCTGTCCCTCGGGGAGCCTTCCCATTTGTAATTCCAGTCTCCATGAGCTACACTCAAGCATCCCAGCCCAAGAATGGGATGAGAAGGAGGGTGCCATTGTGTGCCCCTGGTATAGAAGAACTGTGTTTGCCCTGGCTTATGTCCCTCGATACAGACCCTTCCGGGCACATGGGCCAAGAGACCTCCCATTCAAAGCCTTTACTTCCACTCCCGTCTGTCCATTATTCAGAGCTTAACTCCTTATGCACAACTGAAGATGGTAACTGGAGATCAGAGCCTTGGAGAAGGACCACCCTGAGAGGGCTTTGTTTTCTACAGAGCACTGGCCCCTTGGATCCCTGCCCTGAGTGCGTGGGGGTAGAGTCCTCTCCCAGGCTTTGAATCAGCACTGTAGCCAACTGTGTTGACACAGCCGGAGTAACGAAGGATCAGGGTAGCTAGAGAGAGCTGCCCTTGAGGGCGCTCACCTGGGCACCTGGCTCTCAGCATGTCAAAGTTAGGCTTGGTGTAGCGGCTTGCCTGCGTAAGCAGAGAGTGTCTTGGCTCTTGGCTGTGTCGCTGGGTTACCTTTACCATTCTTCTTCCTCCGGCCCTTTGTCAACTGCAATGTGGCCACCATTTCTGTCCCAAAGCAAACAGATCAATGAGATTAGAGAGAATGAGAAGATCTGTGCTTGTCAAAAAGTTCTGAGCATTTTCAGCGCAGTAGCTAGGGGCTATGTAGAGGAAGGAATTTCCAGGAGGAGAAATCAGTACACCCAGTCCGTGGCCTTGGGTCTTCTTGCTCTTAGACTCCCTACTAGACACACCTTTGGCTAACATCTCAGCTAAGTATGGCAGAGGGGCTGCTTATGGCTTTCTCTTTGCTGTCCAAGGTCCTGAAGCAAAGGGCTGAGTCAGTGAGAGAACTTACCCTTTCCAGACTTGGCCATAGGTGAGGCCATAAGGTGAGGGAGGGTGGGACAACCCGGGAGGGTGGGACAACCCAGGTTCACCCATGCAGAGCAGAGTCTCACTTAGCTCCACATGAGAAGGCTAGATTGCGGTGGCCAGTCCACTGGCTTCCCTGCAGGTGAATGGTGCCACACTCTGTCTCTCTGGGATGGCTGTAAGTCACTGCTCAGCCTCCTCACACCTCAGGCTCATTGAGATGAAGGGAGACACTGGGAAGGCAAGTCACCCCCTACCACCACCCTCCCGGGGCTAGCAATTTCTGCAGAGAGAGACCTGCTAAGAGCCTAGGAGCCAGTTGGTTTGTCCTCAGAGTCTTAGATCTTATAAACCATCTTGCTAAATCAACTACAGAGAACTGGGGCCTCTACCAACCCTTGCCTTTACCTTTGGTATCTCAGTAGACCGTGACCCATTTCCAGACTGAGCCAGGAAAAGTCCGTGTGATGACATGGTCCCTATCTCTGAGGAGTTCACAGCCTGGCCATGGGGCAGACTCCATGCACTCAAGAACTAAGACTTGAATCCAGAAACATGCGAGGAGATCTGAGCAGGGTACACATAGTCTGATTCCAACTGTAGAAACAGATCATTGTTTGTGAGACGTTCAGGGCACCAAAGGGAGAGGGGTTGACTGGGTGGGGTAAAGAGGGGTTTGAGGGCAGAGAGACGCTTCTAGATGGCAAATACAGGACATTAGACTTTCGCCCAGACACACCGCATGGATAAGATGAGCAGTGATCCTAACTCAGACTGTAGGCTTTGCCTTGAGTAATCCATTGCCCTAGTGCCCTTACCCCACACCATACTAATGTAAGATGCTCACAGCGGGAGCAACTGAGGTGGGAGCGAGGAGGTGCTCGGGAACTCTCCGTACTCCCCAGTCATTTTCCCCCTGCAAACTGTTTTAAAACGTAGTCTATTCGTTTAAAGAGAGATGCAAAGTGGAGAAAGGAAGGGCTGGATGGCGTCACAGTGGGAGGGCTAAGGGGGGGGCATGGGGAGACTGAGAGGAAGAGTTAGAAACCCAACTCTAAGAGGCGTAGGGCTCTTAAAGATGTTCCTCCCACACAGAACCCAAACTTGCATCTTTGGAGACCTGAAAAAGACCTTGCAGATCAGAGCCCCTCATCGCAGCAGCATGAGAGGGGAGGGGAGGAAGTGTGGGGGCTATGGTTTAGGGAGTGGAGCCCCTAGCACAGAAGGCACAAACCCCAAGCGCAATTAGTCAAAAAAGAACTTGAAATTAAAAAACGATTTCAAGCCAAGGAAGGGGGAGTACGTAAGTTACGGCATCCCCGAGACATTTATGAATAATACAAATGCCGTGAGGTGCTGGAGCCGGAGTACAGTTAATTAATATGTACAGGAGCAGAGATGCTCTCAGAAAACAATGGCGCTGCTTCCCTCTTGCTGGAAGTAAAAATATTTCCAGAAAGACGGACACGTTTATTATTTCCTCGCATAATTACCTTATTGTGGAACGGTTGTAATGGAACACATTAGAGACATTAGAGGCTGTGAGCACCTGCCTGCCTACCCTTAATGTGCTTGGGTTCCGTGGTGCTGGGCTCGGCAGGTAGGCAGAGGCTGGCGGGGGGGGGGGGGGGCTGGAGAGACAGCCTTGCCCTTCCCTTGTGCCCTCTGCTTCGCCCCTGAAACCAACCCACTCTTTTCAGTCCCCCTCCCCTGCCTTCCACAGCTCCCTGCCACCCACTTTGGGGCACCTCTGTGAGCAGGTGACAGCCAGTGTTGTAAGAGGCTGGACCCAGAAGAAATGACTCTGGAAGTGAGAAAAGCGGAAGTCGTCCCCAGCTGGAGGCAGAAGGATGGGAAAGCTGGAGAGATACCGATTCTGTGCTCACCCCCAAAGCAGGACAGCCTGCTGGGGGAGCTGTCTGCCTTTCTGCTGCTCTGAGAATTATAGAACATCCCAGTTTCCTTTCTGTTGTTGGGACAAATGTCCTGACAAAAAGCAGCTTAGGTGTTATTTGGCTTACAGTTCCAGGTGAAGGTCCATCATAGCAACATAGTCAGAGTGGAAAGAGTTTGCCACAGTCATCACATTGTATCCACAGTCAAGAGCAAAGAGAAGACAGGCACCTCGCTTGCTCTGCTAGCTTTCCTCACACAGACACTTGCAAGGTCCCACCTAGGGAATGGCACTGCCCATAGTGGATTGGATCAATTAATAACCAAGACAGCCACCTATGTAGACATGCCCACAGACCAACCTGATCCAGAAAATTCCTCAACTGAGATTCCCTTTTCAGGTGGTTGTAGGCTGTGGCAAATTGACAGTTAACTCTCACAGATGAAAAGGAGAGGAAGAAGTCTAGTCTGAGAGACTGGGCCCAAGTGTATTCCTTATTTTTAGCTCAAACCCCCAAATTCCTTTGTTACTATGATGAGTTTTAGCATCTTTACCTACAAAATGGCACCTGTGATGTTAATTTTGGGTGTCAGTGTGATGGGACTGAGGGTCGCCTATTGACTTGGTAAATAAATGTGTGGAAAGGGTTGCTTCTCTCATTGCTATGCCAAAATACTTGGCAAACACAACTTAAGGAAGGGTTTGTTTGGGCTCACAGTTTGAGGTTACCCTCAGTCCATCATGGGGGTGGCTGGTCACATGGTATCCGCCACCAGAAAACACACAGAGAGAGGAATACAACTGTTCAGCTCATTTCCTCTTCTTCAGTTCTAGACCCCAGCCTAGGGGATGGTGCTGCCTACAGTTAAGGTGCACATTCTCAAAATTCACCCAATCTAGGAATCCTCTGTGGTCATGCCAGAGGTTTGTCTCCCAGATTCTTGAGCCTACCAAGTTGACAACGTTAACCATCACAAGATGTTTCCACGGGAGATCAGCGTCAAGACCAGAAAAATGAGTTGGGAGGACCTGTTCTGATGGAGAGCAGGTACTCACCAATCAGCTGTGGGCACAGATGGACCAGGAAATGAACAAAGGAGACCTCTCTCTATGTATCTCTCTCCCTCCCTCCCCACATCTGGCCATATGCTCTGTCCTTCTCAAAGGCATTCCTACCAAGATTCAAACCCACTTCTATTATGATTTCCTCAGCCACAATGCAATGTAGGCAGCAGTGGCGGTAGGGGTGGAGCAACAGGGGGTTCGCCAGAGTATGGACCAATATGTATACCCAATCTTGGCTTTTCAGCCTCCACAGCTGTGGTTTAAATAATCTTTTTCTCTTCCCACCATACTCAGTCTTAAGTATTTGGTCATAGCAACAGAAAACAAATTAAAAGTACTGCCTGCACAGGTCTGGCACATCCTAGTCACCTCAGATAAGCAACAAACCTAGCTCACCACATCCTACCCTTTTCCTCTACAGAGGGCTACCTACCCCCGGGAGACATGTTTAATCTACTCTTTTCCAGGAAAAGAGGTACTGACTTCTCCACTTGCCTCCCTTCCTCCCTTTAATGACTGCACATGCTGGAAACCTGATTTTGGCAATCCACACTGCCGTGTGCATGAGTGACGAGCCTGCCTCTCCGACCTTAATGCTCTGTTCTTGGCTTTCTGCCCCACCTCTATCTGTCCCATCCCTCACCCCCACTACACACACACACACACACACACACACACACACACACACACACACACTCTATTTCTTCTCTCTCTTCATCCCAACCTACAGAAACTTGCTCTGGAACCTCCTCGAATCCCATGTACTAAGCCTTATGGCTCAGTTGTTTAGATAAATCTCACGTCTGACTTCTGAGTTCCAGGATTTGTGACTCTAGCCATCCACAAGACATATTTACCTATGTTTTAAAAAGCCAGCTGGTAGTGACACAGGCTCTTAATCCCAGCACTCAGGGGACAGAGGCAGTCATGGTCTACAAAGTGAGTTCCAGAACAGCCAGAGTTACATAGAGAAACCCTGTCTCAGAAAACCAAAACTTACACACACACACACACACACACACACACACACACACACACACACACACACGTACGCACCATGTACCTCAAGAGGGAACCTTCATGTTCTCCCCTGCACTCCTATTTTGTATATCTGGGCCTGGCGACTCTACAATTGTCAAGTTGGCACAATCTAGAATCACCCGGGAGTCCCAGTGAGAGACTGTCTAGATCAGGTTGGTGGTGGACTTGACTGTGGAGCAAGTGTCTCCATTATTTTCATTGATGTGGGAAGATCCAGCCCACTGCGGGTGGCACCATCCCTTAGGCAGGGGATCTTAGATGGCATCAAGGCGAGAGAGAGCTGAGCACTGATAGACAGACATGCATTCATCTTCTCTCTGCTCTTGACTTTCTGCTCTTGACTTGGGTCACTCTTGGCGGTGGGCTTGAAGCTTTACAGCCCACCATCGCTCCCTGTCTAGTTTCTTTTTCCTGACTGTGGATGAAATGGGAATTGCTAAGCCTCGTGGCTTCTGCAGCCACATTTTCCTCACCATGACGGACCATATTCCTTCTTAAACTGTGACCCCAAAGTAATCTTCTCTTCCTTAAATTGCCCTTATCAGGCACTGTGTATGGCAACAGGAAACTAATACAGATGCACCCCTCCCGCCCAGGTTATTCCTTCTGTTTCCTTCTTTACTCCTATTATCTTCCCTACTGTATACACTGCTATTATTCTCTATGCTTTGCTCTGGCTCCATGAGGGCACACAGTGAGCAGTATTCATTGTTAGCCAATTCACGACTGTGAAATGAAGGAAGACTCTGCCCGCTGCCTGCACTCTCTACAGAGAAGGTAAGGTACTTCCTGGGATGGCCACTGCCCAGGGGAGGGTGACCAGAGGCACTAGCTGAAACTGCCTCCCTCCTGACAACATTTATGCTCCCTGTACCTGCTGTTTAGCAAAGGCATCTCCCCCGGGAAGTGTGCAGCCAATCCGCAGGTGCACACACATGCAGAGCCGCCATCCAGAACCTTCCACCCCCATGCTCGCCCCCAGCACCATCTGTCGTGCTTCTAAAATGTCCAGTAGTGGAACTGTAGAGTGATGAGTCAATGGTAGGTGAGCCTGGAGGTCTGGTGGGATGGGGAGAGATTCACAGGAGAGGCGGGGATACTGCCCCACATCCCCTGCCTCCTGCCCATCCTCCCCACCAGCTCCCCTGGAGCCTCAGTGGGCAGAAATATCCCTTCTCATTTCCAACCCTGCTCCCCAGCTGCCTGGTCTGGATTGCCGAAGCCTCTGGAACCATTGTGTGCCGAGCCATTCAGTGGGGGCAGCTCCCTAGTGGGCACCACAGCCCCGCTGCCTGACAGGCCGTGTGCAAGGGGACAGGCCTGAATGACTGTAATATGAACCATGAAAGTGGATATTAAAGGCTTTATTACAGGGTGAGGACTGCTAATTGCCACGTTCCTTTCAGGAAGCCGGAGCTGATGAGCTTAAGCAGAAGCACCCAATTATTATAACTCCGTCAGCTCGGAGCTGCGGAGAGCAGGGGAGGGAGGCGGCAGGCGGCAGGCTGCAGGCTGCAGGCACGATTACCTGAACTTTATCCAAGGCACACACTGCCGGCCTGGAATTCTAAAGGGAGATTGCTTCTGCGTGGCGCTGCCTCCCTGTCGCAGCTGTGTTGTGGTTGATGACTGATTCCAGCCCTGCTCACCCTCTGCCCAGCTTTCTTGTAGGGGAAGCGCTGGCTGGTGAAACAACAACGGATGCCCAAGAACCTCCCTGGACCCTGTTGGTGACGCAGTTTCCTGAGCTGAGATCGGATGTGGTGTGTTGGGCATGATGGGATTGAGCTCCCCTACACTCTTTTCTCGCACAAGGATGAGGCCAGAGGGTTGCGGAGGATGGAGCGGGGTAGGTGTAAGAGCACTCGCTGCACAAAACACCCCTGTAAAGAGGATGCAGTAGCATATATCACGCATCTGTAACCCCAGTGCTCCTACGGCAGAAGGAGGAACGGAACCCCCAGAAGCCTGCAAGGCAGCTACCCTAGTGTGAAAAGAGCAAAGGACAACAGACTACCTCAAACAAGGTGGAAGATGAGGACCCACACCTGAGATTGACCTCTGACACATGGCGTACACACGGCGTACACACACTCCCACTCCCACATGAACATGCACACACTTCCACTCCCACGAATGTGCACACACACACACACACACACACATACACAAATTATATTCATACACACAGTTTTTTTTTTTTTTATCAAGAATCTCAGAGTTGATGGGGTTTTGGTCAGGTCACCAGTAGAGCAGGATTTGAATTGTTCACCTGTCTCCTTCTTAAAGCTCTGGCTGCGTACAAGTTCCAGGGAAGGTTCAGGGATATGGGAGCCAACCAGAGTTTCTTAAAACAAATCGGCATGTGTGGGCATTGTGCCCACTGTGTGCATGGAACACAAGATGAGCCTTCCCCTGTGTTCACACAAGCGAGGACGGTGCTGCAGAAGTACTTGAAAGAGCATCGTCAGAATTCACCACCAGCATGCTCCGAGCATTCTTAGTATTTTCTGTCTTGCATAGGGCTTTCTGAGAGTCGTTCTGCTGTGGAGCATCTACCAGGGGCCAGGTGCAGGAGACTCTGGAAGGAGATTGAAGTTTCTGCCTACAAGGAATTCAAGCCATCAGTTTGATGATACTGCACGGAAGGAGCTAGATGGAGATGTGCACACACCTATTACCTCTTTTAATTTAATCATATAAATTTAAGCAATCTCAATAAAAGGCTAATACCACAAGATGTGACCTGCTCATGCTGATTGAGCAGATGGCAAAGGACGGTAATTTCCTGGTTTAAGAGCTACTGCCTCACAAGGTGGTCACTGGTGGGTTCACTGGAGAGACAGCTTTGGTGGACAGGATGTCAAAAAGCAGAGCAGAGGATCAAGAGTTGGGAAGAGGAGAGAAGGGGCAAGAGGCAGGTTTTCACCCACATCCACCTGGCGGTTCCATTCCTGAAGTAATGATTCCTCCTCTTGTGGTTTGAATGCAGAATGCCCTCCCAGGAGACATTTTAAAGACTTGTTCCCTATCCCGCGGTGCTTTCTTTGGAAGGCTGTGGGACTTCAGAGGTAGGGCCGACTCAGGGGAAGTGGGTCACTGGAGTCCTGCATGCATCGGAGCTCTCTCTCCAGGGAGCCTTGACCACCGCATGCCACAGTCATTCCAGGCAGTTCCTCTCCCGTGCCATCTGCACTGCTCAATCAGCACGAGACAGGTCACACGTTGTAGCATTAGCTTTTTATGTGCGATCACTTAAATTTATATGATTAAATTAAAGAGGTAATAGGTGTGCACACACCTCCATCTTACTCTTCCCGCGTGGGTTTATCAGTCTGATGGCTTGAACTCCTTATAGACGGAGAGTTCACTCTCATGCCAACATCTCCCACACCTGGCCCCCACTAGGTGCTCTGCTCCCCAGCTAAACGACCAGCAGAAAGCCCTCTGCACGAAGGATATTTGGTTCTTTGTCCCCTCTGTTTTCTCTGCTTCATTATACACTGCCCTGTGAAGAGTCTCTGCCCCATGATTTGACGGCCATGTCTTCTGCTATGTCCTCTCTACTGCAATGGACCGAGACACCCTCAGACTGTGAGCCCAAATAAGTCACAAAGTCGTTCCTGCTCTGTCGCAGCAATGCAAAATGAATACACTCCCTCTGGCTCATGCAAAAGCAGCCAGCTGTCCCTGTCATGACATAGTCAGGACAGCATCACCAATATGCTGTCTAGTGGACTCAGATGCCCAAGTGATGGTGAGAACCCAAGATCTGGGAGTCCCTTCCTTCCCCCTACTCAAGAGGATCGCATCAGTCATGCTGTCGTGAGTACAAAAGAAGGGGACTGTCACCCCTTTTGTAGAATTGTGTATGCTAACATACAGTGTTGACCTGCCCAGAGCTTCTCAGCCTGGCTTCTCAGCACATAGCTGCCTAATCCCCCAGGTGGCCCATGTAGGAGGTCCAGAGACTTGGGCATATATTGTACGTCTTTTGGGTTAATGTGGAGAAATGGAATTCTTGGGCCATACCTTACCTAGCGTTCTATTGCTGTGATGGAACGACATGACCAAAAGCAAATTGAGGAAGAAAGGGTTTATTATCCTTACACTTTCAGGTAACAAAGAGTCCATTACTGAGGGAACTGGAGCTGGGGACTCAAGGCAGGGACCTGGATACAGGAACTGAAACAAAGGCCATGGAGGAACACTGCTTACTGGCTCTTCATGGCTCGCTCAGCTTGACTTCTTATACAACCTTGGACCACCTGCCAACAGGTGGCACCAAGGCCAGTAGTCAGGGCCCTTCCATATCAATCATTAATCAAGACAATGCCCCCACGGACTTATTTAAAAGCAATCTGATGGAGCCATTGTATCTGTTAGCATTGCCTCTTCCCAGATGACCCTGGCTGTGTCAGGATTACAAAAAACAAACAAACAAAAAAACGTTAAGTCAGCACAACCCCCTACCTGGCCACTGAATAAAATACATTTTTTTAAGAAGTTTAAAACAAAACAAAAAACTTATGCCGGGTAGTGGAGGTGCAAGCCTTTAACCTCAGCACTCAGAAGGCAGAGGTAGATAGATCTCTGTGAGTTCAAGGCCAGCCTGGTCCACAGAGTGAGTTCCGGGACAGCTAGGGCTGTTACACAGAGAAACCCTGTCTTGAATTTAAAAAAAAAAAAATTATTTTATATGTATTCATGTGTGTGCCTGAGTGTGTGTATGGGAACCATGTGCATGTGTGAGCCTGGAATCATCAAAAGAGGGTTTCAGAGGCCATGGAACTAGAGTTACAGCTGGTTGTGACCTGCTATGTAAGTGCTGGAAACAAAACCCGAGTCCTGTGTAAGACCAGAAAGGATTCCTGATCACGGAGCCACCTCTTTGGCCTCAAGAAGTGAAGTTTTAAAGAAGCGTATTTTCCATATGCCCAAAAGTGCCCGCATCGCTACTGTGTGTACGGACACCTAAAACATCCAGACTGCAACCAAAATGATGGGATTGTTTCTCCCAGGGTGGAGGCACTGGGGAGAAGATGGCAGAAGGCTAGTGCTACATACTACCTGCTAGTTAGATTTCCGGAGAGCGAACAGCGATTTCCTCCAACGCTGCTCCCCTAGCAAACCTCCATCAAATGTGTTTTGCCTGTGTGGACCAATCTCTCCCTTCAATTATTTACTGAGCATCTTCATTTCTGACAAAGTACAGTAAGAGAATATCCTTACTCGCTCCGCTCCAACTTGCTTATCAGCTCACTGTACAGAAGCCGAAAGACCCTGAGTTCAATGCCCCATCCTCCAGCTGAGAGACCAATTCACTCAAATGTTTAGGCCTCGCTTTTTCTGAGCTGTAATAGCCCCTGCCACAAAGGGCTCCTGAGGGGCTCTGGGAGGAGACAGGAGTAAAGAGTTTGGCAAAGGATGTCATAAATAAGAGTGAGTTTAGTATTTTATTATCATTACTGTATGTTATTGATTCAAAGACACCATTCCTTCATATTTTTCTATTTTCTAGAGTTGGACACATTTTTGCAATCAATGTTGTAATTTATTTGGTAGATATTTTCCCCCTTTCTGGTTACATAAAATAATGGCACGGCTAGCAATCGGCAGTGTCTTAGCATCTCTCTCTCTCAGCCTCACTGGAGTGCCTGTCGATATGATGGTTCTGCTACATTAGAAATAGGGAAAGTTCATCCCCCTGAGAGTCCAGGGAGACAGAGGCAATCTGGACCATCGCTACCATTCCTCCACTAACAAACAATGCTCCCTGTACTTTACACGCCCTGGTGTAAAGGCCCAGCCATCCACTGGCTTCTTGGGTACCATGCTGTCTATGACACATTACGCCACTTCCTCCCTGACCTAGGCCTGGCTCTTGTGCTTCCTCCAGCCTGGCTCCCCGCACCTTCACTTTTGAGCCCTATAGCCTTTATCTCAAAGACAATATAGATAATCCGGACTTGGTTTCTCACCTCCTTGCCCTTGTCCCACCCAAGCTTAGGCCATCTGGAATTTGAGCAGGCACCTAGCCATAGGGAACTTCCTGGAGTTTCCTGTGGAGTCTAGAGGCTGACCTTGGTTAGTAGAAAGAGAGAAGGTAGATCTCACAGAATTGGTTGGAAAGATGGAGAGTATAGACCCAAAAGCACCATCCTCACCTTCAATAAATAAGAGATGGTTGATTCTGGAGCCAAAAATGAGTGGCCTGAGAATGCAGATCTGGGTCACCCCAAATTCCATGTTCCATCGTGGAAACACTCTCATGAAGCTTTATGGCAACAGAACAAAGAAAGCCAGAAAACAAGGCACTTTTATAATATATTGGTGGAAACACCAGAGAGGTAGGTTATAGTAAAGGAAGTGACATCTCATCTATAGGCCTGAGATGCTCTCTGATGACACTCTGTGACAGGGAAAGACAGTGCAGAGGTTCCTCCATCTTGCTGAGGTCATTTCAGGTTTAACTAGAATTTGATCTCCTTGATGGTGAACCCATGAAAAATTTTCCAGCTCTATTCTAGGATCCCAGCATCAGGGTGTCCTAAGTAGTTTATTTTAGCTTCTGTTAAACTGCCTACTTGTGCAAACCTTTCCTCTAGCTAACTACTCATCGCAGCTTCTGTTAAACTGTTTGCAGCTGCCAAGAGTGAGATGCCAGGTGATGGGTTTTGCCTCTAAAAACCCTGTGCTCTGGACACTCAGTGTTACGCTTAGGTCCCGAGTACTTGAGTGTAGATCCGGCTGGTAAGAAGACTTTCATGGACCTGGCCATAAACTGTGTCCGAGTGGTCGTCTCTTGTGGGGTCCCCACAACAGCTCAGCTTCTGTGGTGGTGGGAGTTCTATGCTAAGTTAATACATCAATGACATGGATATATAGACAGATGGACGCACCGACAGACAGACAGACAGACAACAGAGCCTGTGATGAGAGTTCAGAACTATGAGGCAGAATGGGGGTCTCTTACAGGTCTTAGAAAAAAACAGGGTGGCCTCACAGGACTGCATCCAAGCTGTCTCTGATTCCTGGGTGTCCGGAGAAGGAATGTGGGACTCTGAGGAGAGGGAGGAATTGGGGAAAAGGGGACACATCTAGCTGAGTTGTACCCATTATCCAGGTGAGGGAGGGGTGCAAATGGCTACCAGTGGTTCTCAGATCGAGTCTGGCTACTTGAGGTCTGTATGCTTCCTTGGGGAAATGAGACAGGCACCCTCATTCTCCTAGAATCTGAGCACTTGGGGAGTCTGTTTACATACTCAGGCTCCTGGAATGTTGGTCTCTCCTGGAGCAGCAGGGATCCTACCATCAACTCTGTGGACAGAGCTAGAGAGGGCTGCTGAGGTCCATAATTTGAGCAGAGCCTGGTTAGGAGAGGTGGGCTGAGCTGCTTACTCCAGCAGCTATGTCTGGGGTGCAGAGAGGTGGTGGTCCATTTAAATACATCCCCTGCTCCCACAATGAGCCTTCTTTCCAGGAGGCGCCATGTTTTGAAATGATGCCACTTGGGAGGGTAGAGTGTTCTGCTCTATTAGGGCACAGAGAGGCTCTTGTTACACAGACAGAGACACACAGAAGCACTCAGAAGGCAGACACACACACACACACACACACCACACATGAAATTCAAGCAAACAGATCTTAGGTTCAGAAGACCAAGGAGACAGGGTAGCCCCTGCAAGGCCAGCAGAGGAATGAAGTCTTGGGTATGTGGGTAATCCCCCTGCCTCAACTAGCCTTCCTTTGAAAACAGAAATGCAATGGAAAGAGGTTTGCTGGAGTTAAGAGTCACTGTTAATCCTAAGGAATGTCATAGCAATGTCTAAAGACACAAGGACAGAGGAGACCTTCTCAACTAATGCCTTCTTTATCAATTGTAGTTAAAACGGGGGGAGGGGTGAGACCCTGACTGAAATGCAAATTATTTTGTGTGTGCACATGTGTATGTGGTGTATGTTTAGAGGTCAGAGGGCAATTTTGTGGAGCCTGTTCTATCCTTTTCACCTTTAGGAGGGTCCGGGAGATTGAACTCAGGGCATCACGCTTTGAGGACAGTGTTTTGACCTATGAGTCATCAGCAGCCCCATACTAGGCTGGAATTTATTTATTTATTTATACAGATTCTAGGCGTGAGGCTAGGTCCTCTTGCTAGCAAGGCAAGCACCAACTAAGCCCCTAGAAATGCAAATCCTTGCATTCCTTCTTCTCCAAACCTTCTTCCTCAGCCCCCCTCGGTGGAACCTGCAGTTTAAACCCAGCCTTGCAGGTGTATTTGATCTCACTGAAGTCTGCAGAGCACAGGTTTCATCTTAACCTTGACTACATGTAAGAATCGCCCGGGAGCTTTCAAAACCGATGTGGAGTCCCCACCCTAAACCAATTAACTGTGCCGGTTGAGAGACGGGTCTTTTTATCCAAAGCTCTCTAGGTGCCTCCAGTGTGCAGCGGGGGTTCGGGGACATAGATAAAAACCCATGATTGTTTAGAATGCTCCGGAACTACTGTAAACCTCTTAGCTCTTTTTGAGAGTAAATTGTCATCTCTGCTTCCTCCAGGATTCGGCAACTGTCACTTCCCTGCTAAGCTGATCCACCTCAATAAAGCAAAGCCAAGCCTTCCTCTGCTGCCAGGTGGTCCCCATTCAGGGACAGCGGTAGCTACCATCAGCAGCTGGAGCCTCTTCCCAGGCAGGAAGCGTTTGCGGAGCTCACCTTGCTGAGGGGGGCTGTGGTGGGAAGGAATGGGATGGGAGCCAAGGACCTGCTGCTGGTGGGGGTCTGGAGGGAAGGCTGATGATACCTCGGTATGAGAAAACCCAGGAAAGGCTCCTACTAGCTCATCCAGGCCTCTGGATAAAGAGGAACCAGGTCTCTTCAAATACAGGACCGGAGTTCAGGGATATAGCCAGCACTGTGGAATGGGGTGCTGAGCAGAGACACCCGGAGCTGACACAGGTCCATATCCTTTACTCATTCTGGTGTGGATCACTTTATGTGTGTGTCTCTCTGTGTGTGATACTGTTGTTGTGTGTGTGGTAGATGTATATACATGCATAGGAATGAGCAGGTTCTCAATCCATGTGTGCATACAGAGAGGTCAGAGCAGGATGTCTGGTGCTTTCTTTATCCCTCTCAGCCTGAATCTGTTCCTGAATGGAAAGCTCAGTTTGGGCTAGACTTGCAGCCAGGGAGCTCTTGGGATCCATTGTCTCTGTCCTGCGGGTGCTGGATTACAAACAGGCACAGCTATAACAGAGTTTTTACATAGATGCTGGAGATTCAAATTCAGGTCCTTGTGTACGCAATGCAGGTACTCTTATCTGCTGAATAACCCCCTTGTCCCCACCAATCAGTTTTCATATTCGGGTTCATGCATGTGTATTCTGGTACAGTTTGATCCCTTCTTGGGTCAAGATGATCAAGGATACATTAAATTTCAACACACACTAGCAGCGCTTGTTTTGGAAAACCAGAACTGTTTTTAGCAGCCGTGGTGTGTCAATCCAGATTAGACAAGCAGAATGGGGGACCCCAAGAAGATGAAGAATGACTGGGAGCCAGGGGTTAACCCAGAGCAGAGAAAGGCAGAGCAAACCCCTGGCGTGTGAAAACAAGCAACTGGTTCAATGAACAAAGCTGCCAGGGTCCGACCTGGGCTCTAACAAGCTAGCCTCAGCACTGGTCCTCAACAGACCAATTAAAAAGGGAGGTTTATTCCATGTTACCACTTGGGGAGGACAGAGCGGTCCAGTGACCACTCCCCCAATTCCTTCTGGGGGGGGGGGGGCGATCCTGACATGTGGTTTAGGTTTAAACAGAGGACAAGAGGCATGCATGACTAAGCAGTCCTGGTCAAGGTGTGGTCCTGTGCATGGCAGACCTGTCCTCTCAGCTCCAGTCCTGTGAGGCAGTCCGGGCTAGTTGTTAGACCCTGTGAGGTCTCTTCCTGGGAGAACAGCCTCCCCTCCTGCCGCACCAGCCTTCAGCCTTCTCCTTTCCCCAGCAACCATCTAATTCCTTGGGGTCCATTGTTTCAGTGCTCTGACAGCCCTAGGGGGGCCAGGGCACAGTGTCTCTTCAGAATATCTTCTTTGTCTGGGGCCAAGATGGTTAAAAGCTCTATGTGGTTTCACAGGCAAAATCCTTCCCTCCCTTGCCACAGGATCTGACAAACGCCTCAGCTGAGTCCGCACCTGCGCCCACTTTCTGGCGGTTTCCCCAGCATGGCCTGTGTTCCATAAGAAGCCAGCAAGACAGGCAAGGGCACAAGGAGACAAAGTTTCAACAAGACAGAGGGAGCTGAGGCAGAATCTTGCTATGATGTAGCCAAGGCTGGCCTCCAGCTTGCAATCTTGCTATGTAGCTGAGGCTGGCCTCCAGTTTGCAATCCTCCAGCTTCAGCCTCCTGCGTGCTGGTATTTCAGGCCCATGCCACCACACCCAGATTCAACACTGCATTTTTTTTTCAAGTAAAAGCTAAGGGCAGGGACTGGAAGTGACATGCACAGCTGCTAACACTGTCCTCTCAGAACTGTGCGCTGGCCGGTCCCAAACGTTCTTCTCTGCATGCTGTCAATTTGCATGCCAGAGAACTGTGCCTAAACAAACACCCTAACCAGGAGGACACCCGTCAACCATCTTTCTCTACTGCAGACTAAACTAGTGACTCCAGTCAGCTGTCCCCTGATGATGTCCTCAGTAAGCTTTTCTTCCTATTCTGGTCTAGCAGGTGAGTTCACTTGCAGCCTGCCAGGTTAATCCCTGCTACACAGTGGCTGGCCCCTTCCTGGGCTAAGCTTCCCGAGTTGGGTAGCACTGCCTATCTATTTGGGTTGCGTGGGGAATACACTGGTATCAGGGCCTCACAGAGCAGGATCCGATTTCCTATTCTCTGTAAGAGTCTTCTTTATGACAACCGTTTTGTCCTGTTGCGTTTCCCAGTGTGTGTTGATATCCCAGTGTTTGGGAAGACAGAATGTCTCATCCGCTAGGCATTCTTTATAATGAGAAACTCAATAAAGCCTCTGGATGCTTTATTTTTATGAGGACATTTCCTCTAAGGAAGTTCCTTGTGCCACCCACATCCAGGCCATCTGAGGATCAGAACCAACCTGCCTGGCTATATATACTCTGATCCCCAAGATTCCTCAGACTCTACACCTAAAGTCTGGGTCTTAATTAGGGTTTATATTGTTGTGAAGAGACATGGCAACTCTTATAAAAGAAAAAAACATTTAGTTGGGTGGCTTATATTTTCAGAGGTTTAGTCCATTATCATTATGGTATGACCTGGTGGCGTGAAGGCAGACATGGTGCTGGAGAAGTAACCAAGTGTCCTATATCTTGACTTGAAGGCAACAGGAAGGGGCCCATCTCACTGGGCATGGCTTGTGTATATATGAGACCTCAAATCCCGCCTCCACGGTGACACACTTCTTCCAAGAAGACCACACCTACTCCAGCAGGACCACACCTCCTACTAGCAGCACTCCCTTTTGGGGGCCATATTCTTTCAAATCACCACACCCAGGGATTCTGAATATGAACTGGTTTCCCCAACAACTCTGAGACAGGGCTTATGTATCCCAAGATGCCCTGATCTTCCTATGTAGATGAGGATGGCCTTGAAATGGTCCTCCAGCTCCCAGGTGCTGGATTACAAATGTGCACCATCATGCATAGCTTGATGGATGCATCATCATGCATAGCTTATGTGATGCTGGGAATCAAACCCAAGTCTTTATGCATTTTAGGCAAGCACTCTGTCAAATTGGCCACACCGCCAGCCTTATGATTCTTATGGGCATTGAATTTGGGGAACATAAGCATTTTCTATGGGAGCAAGAGTATACTTCCCTGTCACCAGCATGGCCTCCACAGCACCATATCTGTCTCAGAACTGCAGGCTGCCTGTGACAGGTCATTTCAACACAGCAGGGGGGAACCACGCCACCAAACCCATGCCTTCCACTTGTCACAGAACTCCCTTGAGCCCATGCCATCTCTGAGTCTCTCACACCACACACCATCCCTCATCCCTCTCCCCCCTTTGGACTTCCTCCCCTTAAGCTCCTTGGGCTTTGGTTTCCCATTTGCTAAATAGCAACAAAGGGCACATTTTGTTCTGGGGGGGGGGGGGGGTACCTATTCCTTCCTGCAGCGGCGCTGCAGGCCCCTGGGCAGGCATGTTCAGGCTGTTGCTCTCCTTCACTTTCCGTTAGGGACTTCTGGAAAGCTAGCTTGCCCCCAGTGAGGGTGGGTGAGGTGAAGCATTTGAACAGAGCTCAGAACCCCTAGTCCTAAGCTGCACATAGAAGTCCATCAAGGTACTCAACCAATGAGAATCTGTTCTGCTCCCTCTAACTGAGAGCCACTAATATGACAGGCTAGGCAGAAATGGAGACAATTGCAAAGAGGCGCTTACATCTCTCAATCTGGCTTCCAGACTGGTGAACAATGTACTTGTCCCCAATGCCCTCCACCCCAAAGTGGAAATTTCGCTGGGAATCTCTAGCTGGGAGAAGGAAAAGGCATTGGCCGAGGGAGAACTGGAAAGAGATTTCACACAGTTCTAACCCAGAAGTCCAGACAATACAGGTATGTGGTGTGCAGAGCCTTGCCCCCCTATTTAAACTATAGTCTCACTGGAGACCCTGAAAGCAAACTCGAGGAGTTTTCTGGATCCGTTTTTCTCTTCTCACTGTGGCCACATTGACTAAATATCCTTTTGCTACTTTGCACTACTAATTTGATTCTTTTAATGGACATATGAAGATAGGTTGGCTGGGCCTGACTTGGGGCATGGGGTGTGGCCCTCAGGTTTGACAGCGGTAAGCCAAGAGCTTCAGGAAGGATCATGGAACCAAAGAAAGTTCTACAATAGTAAGTTTCAACAACGAGAAGGGATGACCATATCCCAACAGGATTCTCACCATAGTTAATATGGCCAGAGGTACAGGAATGGCAAGATTTGGGGATCACCCCTATCTGTCTGATAGTGCAGTAGGGAAGGAACGTCATCAGTCAGCCCGCACCAACCCAGACAGACCTGCAGGTGGCGCTGCATATGGTTCTGGGACACCGAGGCCGGCCAGGCAGAAAAATCACAACCTAGTAACAGGACAGGTGTTGTTCCCACAATGCCTCTCAGGCAGGCCAAGCAACCTCATTAGCATAAATTGACTTCCTGTGCCTGACCTGCAGGTGGCGGCCATTCTGTTTGCTGGCCCAGGCTTCACTAAATTAGCCCTGCTGGGCTGACGGGAAGCCCTTCAAAAACGACTCCGTTCAGATTAACATGTAAAATTTAATTACGGAGGTCCAGGCTGAAGTGATGTCTAAAGCCATTTACTAAGCCCGGCGGCCTCCCCGTCCTGGGGCTAAGGAGGCCGGGGCAGCGCTTTGATCATTAACTGCTGAGAAAATCTCAGCTTGCATATTAAGGTCAGAAAATTATCCCTTCACTTTTCTCGGTAAATGGCCTGCGTGGCGCACATGGTGCAAAAAGCGATTCTGAACCTCTGAAAGCAAGCCGGGACACCCAGGAGCTGTGGGTTCCCATATCTAGCAAAACCCAGTAACCAGAAGAAAGCTGAGGGAAAACGGAGATAAATTCTTTGTCCCTGAGGAACTCGGACAAAGATGGCTAGGAAGACAGGCACCGCACCAATGAACTCTTTCCTCTGGGGACATTCCTGGAAGCCTTCCCAGGGGAGATGGTGCTTGTGGGCTTTCTTGCAAGTAAAGGTGGGTGTGGGTATGGGGACCAGGGGGCAGGAGGATTCCACGAGTGCCTGAGATTTGTAGATCACAGTTTTTTGGGTCCAACTCTGCTCTCTCTGGAAGATTCCCTCTGTGTAACTGACTCTACATGAAACTGGGGTTGGCAATCATTGTTCCCACCCACCCACATGCACACTAGATGGGGTACTCCTTCAGACTGCCAACAAGCAGAGAGGAAAGCAGCTTCCACCAGGGCCTTCAACTGCAGGGTCCTTCCGCATCCCCCTACCCCTCCATCCCACACCCCCTGCTCAGGGCTCAGTTCCCAAGGCCCAGCTCTTCCTTTCCCTACAGAGAGATTGCTCCACCCTCCCCCACCCCCAGCACTTTAAAGCCCTTAGGAATGAGGATAGCGAACATGGAGACATTTTGGGGAGAAGCAGGGTGTCTGTTTGTAGAAGGCAATGGGCCTGGCGATACCCAGAGCCACGGTTGCTCTTTCAGGGGGACTTAGATGCTACATGCGGAGTCCGGGCACAAATATCTTAGACTTCCACCATCTTTGAAGCCTGTGTTGTGAGGCTGTCTCTCCACATGGGGCCAAACTTTGGTTTTAGTGATCAGAAGGCCTCTCTTCTCACCCAGGGCCCTTGGCAGACTCCTGGCCTGTCCTCCACTGCAGTCACCTTCCCCTGAGCTTTTATCAGGTGGGGAGGACAGTGCTGGTGGCCAGGTTTTCCTGTGTCCTGGTCCCAGGGACCGTGCGTCAGGTGTTTGTTCCTGATTGGGTAGGGAACCATAAGAAGATGTGCCCGTGTTCTGCGACCCCCTCTCTTTCTTTCATCTTGTGATTGCCACAGTAGATGCTCTAAGCTTTGTTTCACAGATCCTAAAATAAGTTTGACCAGAGAGGTCACACAGCTTAGGGATGGAATCAAAGCTTGGGTCCTCGGACTACAGGGCCAGTTTGCGCCCTTCCCCTAGGGATGCAGGAAGAATGAAGAGGCGGGGCGAGGAAATACTCAGAAGAGGAGGAGAAAGCTACATTTGGCTCCATCAAGGAATCTGGGCACTGGGCTACTCCTCCCAAGACCTCCGGAGGACACAGACTTCCCAGACTTTGGGTAATTAGAAGCTCCAAGCCTTCTTTCCCTATGTTAGAGTTCAATTAAGCCCAGGACTACCTGGGCTGTAAGGAATTGCCTGGTCCCTGCCCCAGGGGGCGGGTCCTGAGACCTATGGAATACCAACAACCTGCTCCCTCCCCAAACCAGCTGGTTAACTTGTGTAGAGGTGGGGAGGCAATGCAAATGCCCAGCCTCCTTGGGGGAAAAAAACGTTTAAATGTTTGTTTGTTTGCTTGTTTTTAAATAACAAGACTGGTGTGTGAAAACACATGAGCACCCTTCTGAGGCTGGGGTGGCAGGTGTGGGGGGAGGGGAGAGAAGAACTGTGTGATGCTTAAGTGTCATTCTTCCCCCTCCCTCTACCCCAGAATGTGTTCCTGGAGCCTCCAGGGAGTTCAGTCTTCTGAAGGCAGGCTGCTTTTGCCTCTGATGCCCCTACGGCTCCTCCTCTGAGGAATTCAGGCTGGACACACAGAGGACAGTGTGTCTGGGAGTGGAGAATGGCCGGCAGCTCCCTTCCTTCTTGGAGAAGGAAGTCAGTCAGGGGCCAGGAAATGAGAGGAAGACAGAGCGGTGACACAGGGTCCTCCCTGCTTCCCTCTTTCCTGGGAGGAACCGAGGGTCAATGTGCCTGGAGGTTTCCAAGCACAAAGCAATTACAAGGAGGGAGCAGCTGGAAAGGCCTTCAGTTTTCTGGACATGTTCAGCAGAGTCAGTGGCCTCTGGAGCACTGTGGTCTGGCTTCTCTCCCTTTTTCTGGTGATCCTTCATCTGAAGGCAGCTACTCTGACCCTCACCCCAGGCAAGGAGGGGATACGGACGTGGTTCCCTCTGAGAAAGTTGACAACCATAGAGTCCAGGCCAGAAGGGAGAAACAGCATGGCATGAAGCTGTCACTGAGGAATGCTAGCTGCCGAGGAGAGGCTCTACACAGTCATGTTAGCTATTGGTGATGGCGAAGGAGTGCACAGGTCTTAGAAGAGAAAAATGTTCTAAAATTCATGAGCGTGATCTTTACCCTCTTGAAACACACCAGTAGCAACTGGACTGGATGCTTTGAGTGGGTGAAGTCTAGGCCTGGAAATGGCATCTCAATTAAGCTGATGTTTAAGACAGCAAAGGAGGTGACGTTGCCAAGCATGCTGCTTCTATTCCACCTGCGGGACACCTGTGGAACACCTGTGGGACACCTGCAGGATACTTGCAGACACCTGTGGGACACCTGCGGGACACCTGCGGGACACCTGCGGGACACTTGCGGACACCTGCGAGACACCTGCAGGATACTTGCAGACACCTGTGGGACACCTGCAGGACACCTGTGGAACACCTGCAGGATACCTGCGGGACACTTGCGGACACCTGCGAGACACCTGCAGGATACTTGCAGACACCTGTGGGACACCTGGTGACCTCTTCCATCCCAGCTCCTCTCTGCACTGGGAAAACAGCCCACACCCAAGACCCAAAGGACATCTGGTGACGCCCAACTGTGTCCCAACTCACCTTCTCCAGAGCCAAGTCTCTAGCCTCATCTCTCTTCTCTGTCCTTCAAATGTCCAACCTTTCCCACCCTTGAATTTTCAAGGCACTGTGCGAGGGAAAGCCCCAGTTGGATGCCTAAGTGAAGGCATGGCATGCCATTCTCTCCTGTCCTCAACACTCTCTGGCCCTCCACACTGGGTCATCTGTCTGTGCCTTGCTGTGTGAAGCCACTCCTGAAACCACGCCTTTTGCACCTTCCCTCCTGCCATCCCTCCACCTCCCGCCAGCCTCACATCTCAGAATCTGTGCCCGTCCCTCACACACTTTATGTCTTGGTTTTCTTCAAGGGGAAGCAAACACAAATCTCACACGACTTACTGCTTAAGCCGCTGTGTGTCATCTGATGGCTTCAGAAGCATTCAGACGGTGTGACCTTGGAGCTATTTCCAGAACTTTCATCATCCTATCCAATGCAGTAATGGCAAGGTGGTAGCTTCTCACTCTTTCCCCCCCTCCAGTCTCCGGGAAGCTCTGTTCTCCCACTCTGTGAACTTGCTTGTTCTAGAAGCTTTGTAGAAGAGGGATCATAATGACCAATCCCCGTGCCTGGCTTATTTCACTTGGTGTAATGGTTCTGTGTGTTGGTGTGTGTGAGTGTGTGTGTTATGTGGGTATATGCATATGTGGCTTTTGTATTGTGTGGCCACACGTGTGTGCAGGTGTGTGGAGGCCGGAAGTGGATCACCTTACATCTTGAGGCAGAGTCTCTCACTTGAACCAGAGTGTGCCGATTTGGCTAGTGTAGCTGTCAGCTTGATCTGGATGTACTCTCTCCATCTCCCTCTGATGGCTGGAATCACAGACCACCACGCCCATCCAGACCAGCATCAACACGGGAGCTGGGGATCCAAACTCTGATCCTCGGGCTTGCACAGCAAGCACTTAAGCCAGCTTCCCAGCCTGATGTAATGTTTTTACAGGGAGTAAGATCCCTCTGGGCGTGCAGTTCACATTTTGTTCGTCTCTCCATCCGTTGTTTACACTGCCTCCAGCCAATAGCTGCTCTCATCTCTTCTTGCCACCTCTATTCTAAGGCTCACCCACGCCTTCCTCTTCAGCAGACTCTGCAGCTCCCTCTCTGCCTCCCCTCTTCTACAATCTCTCTCTCTCCTTAAAACAGCTTTCTTGGGCTATAAATTATGTACCAGAGAACACTCCCATTCAACATGAGTAGCTCTGTGACTGCTAACATGTTCCATGCGTGTGCACTATTGGCATCATCAGTTCAGGACATTTTCACCACCTGAGGAAGAGACTCCATATTCCTTAAGCCCTTGCCCCTTCCCAATCCAAAGCCATCACTCGTCAGCTTGTCACAGTGGAGTTCCAGGTTCTGTACAGAATGACAGACTCTTAGGTGGTCTTTCGTGTGTGTGTCCCTTCATTTAGCCTGCTTCTGTATTGTTCCTCTTTCCAGCTAAATAATATTCCCTTCACAGACCACGTGTTCTGTATCCACTCACAGTTACCTGGCAGAGGTCTTTCATACTGTCTCTGAGCTACTCCAAGCTGCTGTAAACACCCATGTGTTGTGCAGTGACTACTTTCATTTCCTACAAGTGGAATCATGTGTGCTCTAAAGTGACTCCATACCTAATCATGCGAAGATACAGCGGGCTGTTCTGCCTCCTCTCTTCTTTCCTTTCCTTTTCCCCCTTGGCTGTCCTGGAACTCGCCCCGTAGACCAGTTTGACCTCGAACTCACAGAGAATCTCTTGCCTCTGCCTTCCCAAGTGCTAGAACTAAAGGTGTGAGCCACCACACTCAGCTTGATGTGATATTTTCATCAGGGACTTCAAACTATGGTCTTTTTTTTTTCTTTTAAGATCTTTCAGTGACTTCTCATTGTGCATAAAATAAGACCCCAAGGATCACAGTGGCTCACAGGACCCTACTACTGGGTTCCAACTCCATCTGAATCCATCTCTGCACTGGCTGCTACCCCCAACATCCTTGCTGTGGCCCCGACAACCTTCTCCCTGCTGCATCTGTACACATCTTCCTGGGCCTGGAATGTTCTACCCACCCCACCTGCTAAATGGCTTCATCTGAGTCTCCTATGGTCACTGTAACAAGATACAACCTACAACCTTCTAGTAACAGGGTATGATTCTCTCATAGCCCTGGAGGCTCTAGGCTGGAGTGATGGTGCAGTCAAGGCTGAAGTGACAGTGCAGTCAGGGCCACAACCCTCTGAAGGTTCTGGAACAGGGGTCCTTCCTGCCTCTCCAAGCTGTGGGAGATCCTTGGCTTCTGGCTGCATCATGCCCATTTCTGCTTCTGCCACATGTGGTCTCTCTCTGGCCCTGCATAGCTGGTTGTCTTTTCTTCTTACAAGGGCAGTGCTACTAAGGTGCTCGGGGGCCACTCTGCTCTAGCGTGACTTCATTTTCACCAAGCTCATGGGTGGAGGCTTCGTTTCCACCAAAGTTCATGTTCTGGGGTCTCAAAACAACATGAATTGGAGGGAGCTATTTGACCCATCCCTCATCTCCTTCCGCTAGCAATCTCTACCTCCCAGTATCCATCTCCCATTGCTCTATTTCCCGGGGTGCAGTCACCAAGGGGAAGCTGTGCTCAGGGGTGCACAGTGCCTACTTGTGATCTCAGTTACCGGAGAGGCTACTGCAGCAGGGTCTCTGAGCCAGGAGTTCCCTGTTGCTGGTGTTGGTGACTTAATGCTGGTGAAAAAGTTCTCCAATGCAGGGTTCCTGTCGACTCTGTTCTTTGCTCCACCCTGTAACCCACTGCCTAGAGTTCTAGGAACTTTGCTGTGTGGCTGATGTGCCTCCTTAGCACTGTTAGCTCTTAAAAACAGGATCCAGGCATTGGGTGCCTTTGCATCAGGGAGCCCCATGTCAAGGGGGAACTCTGAGCACATAGGCTGATGGTTCCAAAGAGTTCTAGTTAGTCTCCCCAAAGAGCAAGCCTCAGGGCCTGAAGATGAAAGTGTAGATGCTCCAAACTGTCTTCGTGTCAATACAGAGTCTCCTCCTGTGCCCTAGGGACAGACTTGGATTTATGGAACGGGCAAGGAAGGTCCAGGTCATCCCAGGCCACTTGAATAGGGGGCGAGGAAGATGCCTCCAGGAGCTCAGGCTGCACCACACACTGTCGCTCAGCCATCCTACCTTCCTAGGCTCTGCTCAGACAACACTGACGTGGCCTAAGCCCAGCCGGATGTGGTGAGGAATCTGGTGAGGAAAGGCAAGGCTGTTGCAAGGGAGGCAGCTGTGAGAGCAATGACACCTCTCAGGAGCCTGTGCTGAAACAGAACCAGCGGGCTGTGGCAGGCTGGTGTCTGCCATCCCATGGCTGCTCTGATTTGAAGGTAAATGCCAATAGTGGATTGGGAGCTGAGAAAAACCAAGGTGCAAGATTGCAAATGCGGCTCCCCTCCTGCCCATCTTCCTGGCCCCTCCCTGCTGCTCCAAAGAAGTGGAATCTGTGTCCTCTTGTCTGAGTGTCTCAGACCCAGCAGCTCAGGTGATTCAAGTCCAGTCAAGGTGTTGGTAGGGTCCTGAGGCTCCAGTGGGGACTCCATCCCATGCATCTCTTCCAGCTGCGCAGGCACTCCTTAGCTGTGTCTGCCTCTCTCCAAACACCATCCTACCTCTCAGTCTCAGCATCTTCCCTTCCTATAAGGGAAACTGTTGGAATTCAGCCTCATCCAAAATCTAGGACCACTAACTGCAAATCATTCATTACACCCTCAAAGACCCTATTTCCAAGGCAAGTCACACTCTGGAGGTCTGGGTGGCCGTGAGTGGTGGGGAGCGGTACAAACACACTGTTGAATCAGAACTGGTCTTTATCTTATTATAGCCAATGCAGGCGTCCGTTCTAAAGAAGACCGTTCTAAAGTTTCCCTTCTCTTTGAAAATGTGTTCATATACCGCATCTTGATCCTGTCCTTTCCCCATTCCGGTGTCCTCCCATATCCTTCACACCTCCCTACCCACTCAACTCCACGCACTTTCTCTCTCTCTCAAAAGCAAAACAAAGATTAAAAAGACAAAAATAACAAAACAAACAAACAAAATACCAAACCACAACAACAATAAAAAGCACAAACAAAAAACTGTAGCATCCAATATGTGTTTGTTAACTACCCCTGAGCATGAGGGCCTCCTTGGAGTTCAGCTGCTATTCCCAGTGTCACTTCATTGGAGAAAACTAACTTTTCCCTCTCCTGTCAGGTATCAATTACAAAGAGCTTAGGGGTCGGATTTTACGTCCACTTTTGTTCTCCATGCTGGGATTTTGTCTGACTTAAATCTGGGCAGGTCTTGGACATGTGTTCACAGTCTCTGTGCGTTCATATTACACCAACCCTGCTGTGTCTGGAAAACACAGTTTCCTTGGAGTCATCCACCACCTTGGGCTCTTACTCCTGTCTCCTCTTCCTCATAGATCCCTGAGCCTGGAGGGGAAGGGTTTGATGAAAACAATCCTATTTAGTGCTGAGGGCTCCAATGTCTCATTGTCTGCACACTGTCCAGTTTGTGTCTCTGTGTTAATTACCATCTAGTGCAAGAAGAAGTTTAGCTGATGAAGGTTAGGCAGAACACTGATCTGTGGATACAGCAATGGATACAGCAATGTCCTTGGTCATCATTTTATTCCTATGTTTTAAGAGTAATTGCAGTTACTTTTCCGCTAGTGCCTATGGCCTTCCTGATCTCAAGTTCTTGGCCTCCTTAGCAATGTCAGATTTAGGTTTGATCTCATGCAGGGCACCTTGAATCCAATCAAAAAGTGGCTGGTTACTTCCATGACATTCATGCCACTATTGCATCCGTCTGTCTTGCACATAGGTCACTGTCATGGGTTACAGGGTTCATAGATTGGTGAGACTGAGGGACAATTACTTTTCTCCTCTGATAGTCTATATCGCACCTTTCAGCACCATGAACGCCAGTCAATAGTGGTGAATCTTCTTGCTGAGCACCAGAATAGTCCCTCCTTATGGCGACATAAGTATGTGATGTCTTCAGCAATAAGGCCTTATTTTCAAGTCATAGGGTAATCAACAGCGCTGGTAATGGTCCACAGTGTTTGGGCGAGTGGCCTATGGGACCCCTTTAGCCAATAACTCAACAAGAAAACACCATTTCTGGAACCTGGAATTTTTCTTGGTGGCATATGATGTCTAGTTGGGACATTGTCTTCCCATTATATTTCAACTCCATGGATATTTCTTTCATATATGTATATATTTTAAGGAGCTATTATGGTAGTAAGTTTCCACAAGGCTTTTCAAAAAGCCTTCAGTATTAATTGTCTCTACCTGTATTCTCTCCCATGCCCCTCCCCACTTAATCCTCCTAATCTAGTCTCCTTTTTATCTCATTATAATATTATATTCTATTTCCCTTTCTTTGGAAGATCCCTTCCTCACCCCTGGTCCCTTATGAAATTCCCAACCTCTGTAGATATACTAACACTAATTGGAACACACATATCTAAAGCTTAAAGGTTAAATCCACACATAAGAGGAAACATGCAATGTTTATCATTCTGGGTCAACGTTACCTCACTCAGGCTGATTGTTTATAGCTCCATCCATTTATCTGCAAATTTCACATTTCTTACCAGCTGGATATTCCATTGTGTAAATGCCCAAAAGTTTCATTATCAACTCACTAAGAAGCTCCCATTCTTGCAACTGAATCCTGACAGTACTCAGGAACAAGTTTGAGTCAGCCTATGGATGACCAGCCTGTGTCTCAGAAAGCCCCAGTGTTAAGGACCTATTCCCTCCAAATTGGCAAATTCCCTTCTGGAGGGAGGAGAGAGGCTCTTGAATTGCAGGAAGCTCAGAAAGTCACAAAATGTACAAGGCCCCACCTCCCAGTTGGTTATCAAACAGCAAACAATTGCTGGGAGGGCTCTCCAGTCAGCTGAGCAGCCTGCAAGTCCGCAGAAAACTCCAGGGATGCAACTTTCAGGAACGCTCACTCACACCGTGTAAACTTGTGGGTGATGCACTCACATTTGGGTCACCCACGCTCTGCTAAGTAACCTCAATAAGCTCAAGAGCTCAAAGGTGGGGGTACATAGAATCACTTCTTCAGCCTATCGCTGGTGTCCTACCTGAGGTGAATAGACATTTGTTTACATCTCCCTAAGACAAGTCACATGATATCGAGTCATCTTGCTGAGCAGCCTGAGGCCATTCTCCGGCCACCAGTGTCCCAACCACCCAGCAGGTGTGTGGATGAACTCAGCTCAGCTTGAATTTTCCCCGTCACTTGAGCTTACCCTAAATCAGCAGCCCACAGAATCCCAGTTGGTAAATGGCTGCTTTAAGCTATCAAGTTTGGGGCTATTTGTTATGCAATAGTAGGTGACTGATTCGATTGGCATGAGTGTCTCAAGAAAAGGGGAGACGACACCAGTTAGGCCACCTAGCTGAGTCTAACAAAGTTAGTGGCTGCCTAGATACCCGAGCCTCTCTCAGAAACAATGACGCTACTGAATTCAGCAGTATCTGTGCAGCTATGCATCTCCAGCCTTCTTCCATAGTCTGTTAAGACTGGGACGGTTCATGCAGTGGTGCCTACTAAGGGCACATTGCTATTGCCGCAGCAGCCCACAGAAAGTCAAGGAATTGCAGTTTTGTAATCCCTCAGCTGACATCGCACCCCAGCCCAACTTGGCTGTGGCCACCAATTAAAAAGCCAGAGAGCCGGCTATCAGCAGGAGCCTCCAAAACGCTGGCTGGAATTAATCATTTGCCTTGCAAAGGTGTTTATTTTCTCCTTTATACCTGCGGAGAAATGGGCCGTGACCTGGAAATTTCCGGAGCAGAGGGTTGAACTTTTGTTTTTGCCTGAATGGGAACAAATTCTTCTTCTTTTTTTTTTTTAAAGTGCAGCCATTTGCTCAATTCAATTCCACCATTACAGGACAATGGCCAATTTTCTGGGGACCCGGGATGTTGGTTTTGTCTAAAGAGTGAGCGTGCGGGGAATTTACTAACCTGGCTGTGATTTCCCATGAAAACAGGTTATTTAACAGGATTTAAATACTGTGCTCTGGAGCACAGCAGCCAGGAGGCAGCTGGGGAACTGGGTTCCCTTCCAGCTTCCAGTGCTAATGGGAGGAGGCAGGGGAAGAGACGGCATAGAGACCAAGCCATCCCCGGGACCAAAGGGAGGGATGCGAGGACTTTTGAATTTTTTGCTGACTCAAGGTCTCATGTAGCCAAGGCTGGCCTCAAACTAGCTATGTAGCCAAGGATGCCCTGGAACTTCTGATCCTCCCATCTCTAACTGAATTCTGAGATTACGGGTCTAACCCACCACCCCTCTGTCTGTGGTGGCGCCAAGGATCAAACCTGGGACTTTGTGTATGGGAGGCAAGCACTCTGCCCACTGAGCCCCATGCCTAGCCCCATGCCTGCTTTTTAAAAGGTTAGATTAAAACACTCATATCCATTCTTTGGCTTCTTCATGTGTCTCATCCAACAGTTCGAGAGTCTGCTGTGAGCTGAGAGTGATGGCAGGCCCCCATCGTCCCAGCTCCTCAGGAGGTTGAGGCAGGAGAGATCAGTTAAGTCTATGAATTCAAGATCAGTCTAGGCACCAGGGAGATTCCTTCCTTTCTAAAGATTTGTCTTGTGTGTAGGAGCGTTTTGTCTGTATGTCTGTCTTTGCACCATGTGCGTGCCTGGTGCATGAAGAGGTCAGAAGAGGACATCGGATTCCTGGTATGCACGTTATAAATGGTTATAAACCACCCTGTGGATGCTGGGTATTATTGAGTCTAAGTCCTCTGGGAGGACAACGAGTACTCATGATCTCTGAGCCATCTCCCCAGCCCCAAGATTTCTTTCTTTAAAATTTTAAATAGATAGATACATAATAGATACATAGATGCATAGATAGATAGATATATACATACATACATAGACACATACATATATAGATAAATAGATGCATACATAGATACATACATATATAATACATACATAGATAAATAGATAGATACATACATACATACACAGACAGACAAAGTGAAGTATGGTGACTCAAGCTTATAATGCCAGTGTTTGGAAGGCTGATGCAAGAAGATTGTGACAAATTCAAGACCAGATGGGTAGACAAAGTGAGAGGCAGGTATGGACTACAGTGGGAGATCTTGTCTTCATTGAATAAGTAATAAAAGAAAAAGAAAAGAAGCTACATACTAATTCTTGTAGGCTTCCTGGAGGAGGCATTTGGAACAAATTCTTAGCCTCATGTTTGGATGCCTCCCCCACCATTCTCTACCGACTTCCACACTCACATCCCTAATGGCTTGGCCAATGACTTGGCGACACAGGGTGTTGGGATTGGAACAAGAAGCTGAGTCTTCCACATGCTGACTCTAATCTGAGGCTGTTGCATCGTTCCCATGATTCTCTGTAAAATGTAGAGTTGTTACAGGGGACCTGCAGGGAGAGTTCTGGCCCAGCATGAAGCTGCCTGAACTATGCACCGGGGCCATCTGTTTCCTTTGTTTTTCTTTTTCTTATTTTTGTTAATATAATAATTTATCAATTCTCTGGTAATTTTGACCATATTTATTCCCACTCCTACACCTAAGTCCTCCTACCTCTTTCCTCCACTCCTTACCAATTTTATGTCTTTTTTTAAATAACTCACCCATTCCTGTTTATGCTGTCTGTATACTCTTGAGAGTGGGAACATTCACTAGAGTGTGGTTGACCTAACAGGGGCCACACCTTTAAAGAAAACTGACTCTCCATCCCTTAGAAGCCATTAGCTGGATAAAGCTACTTGGTTAGGGGTCGGGGTGGTAAGCTCCCCCAGCTATGCTGGAATGTTGACCAACTTGCACTTCTGATGGTCGTGTGCAGGCAGCTACAGCTGTGTGGGCTCATGACTACAAGAAGACGTAGTCTCCACTCTGGTCCTCCCTGACCTCTGGCTCTTACAATCTCTTCACTCCATCTTTCTCAAGGCTCCTTAAGCTGTGTGTGTGTGTGCGTGAGTGTGTGTGTGTGTGTTGTAAATGTCCTGTTTATAGATGAGCATTTCATAAACACTTATTCTCTGCAAGTTGACCAAATGTGAGTTTCTGTATTACCCTCTGTCTGCAACACAAAGAAACTTCTCTAATGAGGTCTGAGAGCTGCACTAATCTATGGGTATAAAGATATGAATTTAGAGGACAGTTTGATGCTATGCTTACTTTGTAGGAAAATAGTAGTAGGTTCACCCCTGGGGTTTGTGAACTCCTTAACCATGGATTATTGACCAGGTATACGGGACTAGGCATGCTTTTCCTCCTGTGGATTAGACCTTGCATCCAACCAAAAGGTGGTTGGTTACCCTTTAACATCCATGCCACTATTGCACCCACAGACATACCTTGCCGCATCTTGTCATTATTGCTGTTCACAGAACTCATAGATGGATAAGATGATTGATGACTACCCTCCACTCCATCAGCCTACATAGTACTATCTGGTACTGGGAGAGCTAGCTAGCGTGGAGGAAGTTTCCTGGCCAGTACATCCTTGATTTTTCCATGTCTGATGGCCAAAGTGTGTGCTATCCTCAGCAATAGGGTCTTATCATTGGGATAATTGGGTCTTATCATAGGGAGGCAGCCAAGAGTAGCGGCAATAGTTTTATTGCTTGGGGAGTCTTCAGGACACCTGTAAGCAACAACTTAAGGGGACTCATTCCTCACATGGCAATGAGCTTTTTACTTGGCAATCTGTGGCTTTGGGGAGGACTATTATCTCCTGTATAGGATAACTCCAGTTAATCTCATCTCTATCCCTATCTATCTATCTATCTATCTATCTATCTATCTATCTATGCATATTATATAGCTGACTTTATTACTAAATGTCTAATGAAGACTTTGTCATCCACCCCAAAGACTTTCCCATGATATTGAATGTTGGGGTGTTCCCCCCTTGCACAGTGTGGATCGAGGAGCAAAGCTAGGGCCAGACTTTGTGATTCTGACCTTGGCTCCATGGCTACACAATATGCTGTCACAATGAGCTATCTCCCTCCTTTAAGGTTCAGAATCTCTTTAGGAAACTGGTGCACACATCCTGGGGGCTTCTACAACTAAATGAGGGTGACCCACATAAGACCCCAACCTAGGAACTGGTGCTTAGTATATGTTCAGTAAATGACAGCTATTACCCTTCATCCTCAGGGACTATGCCCTTGAATGAGGTTGGTCTTCTAGAGCCCAGAAATTTTATTCCACAAGTATCATTGATTAAAAACAAAGCCAAAGAAGTCTTTGGTTTTATTAGAAGCAGAAGCAAGCCCACTGCCTCTTGGGTGAGTCCTGCACCTTCTATGCAGGAATACTTACACACTCAGCCTTAATTTGCTCAATTTCTCCACCTGCTCCAGGCTCACTCAGTTCCCACCAGAGCACACAAAGTTGTCTTTGAAGACAAGCTGTACTGGGTGAGTGGACAGAAAATGCTCAATTATGGATGCAAATGGACGAGAAGGAACACTCCTCTCTGGTCCCATTGGAGAATGTGGTTTGTGGCCTCTCTGCCTCACAGCCCCACCACCTCCGCCTCTTCTGCTTTCTCTCACTTTAAAGTGGCTTTTCCTATCCTGTGCAAACACATTCCGAGACAGCCCACAGCTCAGAACCCGCAAGGGCAGAGGTGAGGAGACTGGAACCAAGTGCTCTCAGTATCACACCATCCATCCCAAATCCAGCGGCATGGCAGCAAAGACTTGCACGTCTGTTTGCAACAAGGCAACTTGGGGAACATCATGGAAGATGAGCATTTCAGTGATTTCTAGGAACAAAGGAATAGACTTCTTGAAGTCATGTATTTGTTTAAAAATTCCATGGTAGGGCCAGTAACATGGCTCAGTGGGTATAGGTGCTTGTCACCAAGCTGAACAATTTGAGTTTGGTCCCTGGAACTGTTGTAGGAGCTGCGGGCCTCTTCCCACAGCCCGGCTCCTGGCCACCTGGCTAGCTTATGCCCCGAAATAACAACACACAAATTGTATTCATTTAAACACTGCCTGGCCCATTAGCTCTAGCTTCTTACTGGCTAATTTTTACATTTTGATTACCCATTTCTATTAATGTGTATAGCACCCCAAGGTGCACTTACCGGGAAGATTCTAGCCTATGTCCATCCTGGGTCGGAGCTTCATCGTGTCTGCCCCAGAGAGCAGAGCTAAGGCGTATGAGCTCACTTCTTCTTCCTCCCAGCATTCTGTTCTGTTTACTCCACCCACCTAAAGGCTGGCCTAACAAATGGGCCGAGGCAGTTTCTTTATTAGCCAGTGACCTTCCTCCATCATGGAACTGACATGCTGGAAGGAGAAAATGGACTCCCACAAGTTGATCCCTGATCTTGACACATGCTTCATTGTGTGTGTCCACACAGGCACACAAAATAAAATCAAAAATTGTAATAATAAAAGAAAAGAAAGCCAAACTTTCTGGGTTATATGGAAACCATTATATGTCCAAAAAAATCTTATTATTGTTATTATTATTATAATTATATGTGGTGTGTACACGTGTGTGTGCGTGCGCGCATTTGTGTGTGTGGAAGAGATGAAGGGCACACACCATGCTTTGTGTATGAAAGTCAGAGGACAATTGTACAGAGCGGGTTTTCTCCTTCTGCCCTCGTGTGGGTTGCAGGGACTGAACTTTGGCGTTTGTCTTGCATGGCAAGAGTCTTTAGTCACTGAGCCATCTTACTGGCCGCAGGTCCAAGAAATCTAATCTTGAATTTGAAGTTACTTGTGGAACACGATATCAGGAGAGACACACACAGCAGTGGTGGCCTCCAGGCCTGCTGACAGCTGAGACTGCTGTGGGACATGACACTTCCTCTGTCATCTCTCACTGCCCCATTACTAAGTTGTTTTCATTATTATTGATTAGTTAGCAGTCATGAGTGATCAAAATACTATTTTTTAATTAATTAATTTATTTATTAAAGATTCCTCCTCCTCCCCGCCACCACCTCCCATTTCCCTCCCCCTCCCCCAATTAAGTCCCCCTCCCTCTTCAGCCCAAAGAGCTATCAGGGTTCCCTGCCCTGTGGGAAGTCCAAGGACCACCCACCTCCATTCAGGTCTAGTAAGGTGAGCATCCAAACTGCCTAAGCTCCCACAAAGCCAGTACATGCAGTAGGATCAAAAACCCATTGCCATTGTTCTTGAGTTCTTAGTAGTCCTCATTGTCCACTATGTTCAGCGAGTCTGGTTTTATTCCATGCTTTTTCAGACCCAGGCCAGCTGGCCTTGGTGAGTTCCCAATAGAACATCCCCATTGTCTCAGTGTGTGGGTGCACCCCTCGCGGTCCTGAGTTCCTTGCTCGTGTTCTCTCTCCTTCTGGTCCTGATTTGGACCTTGAGATTTCTGTCCGGTGCTCCAATGTGGGTCTCTGTCTCTGTCTCCTTTCATCACCTGATGAAGGTTATTATTCAGGAGGATGCCTATATGTTTTTCTTTGGGTCAAAATACTATTTGTCTAATCAATGTCTCCCAGGCCCAGCCAAAGGCTATGAAAGCAAAGCCTAGGCCTGACCCCTTGGGAAAATAGTGTGTTCAAAGGGGAGTGTCTAAACTTTGTTGATAAACAACAAGCTATTGTTGATAAAACACTCTAACCAAGACAATTTATAAAAGAAAGCATTGAATTGGGCTTATATTTTCAGAGGGTTAGAGTCCATGATGGCGGAACAAAGGCATGGCAGCAGGAAGAGCTGAGAGCTCACATCTCAATGATAAACATGAGGCAGAGAGCACAATGGGAGTGGCATTAATCTTCTGAGGCATCAACACCCACCCCCGTGACACACCTCCTCCCAAAAGGCCACACCTCCTAATCCTTCCCAAACAGTTCCGCCAACCAGGAACCAAATATTCAAACGTATGAGTCTCTAGGGACCATTTTTATTCACACCACCACAGAGAAGGGTGATGTGTTTACTGAATTAATGAATGTGATTATGTCCGTGGAGTTTGCTCCTTGACTTGGAAGGAAGAGAATAAGCATTGAATCTCTGGTTGGACTGAGTGAATCTCACTGTCTGGTTGGACTCCCTGAGCTGCCATACTGGAGGAACTCAGCAATCATCGTGGACAGAGTGGACACAGACTATGATTTTCGCTAAACTTACTCAGAACTCCAAAGAATGTTTCACCCATCTCCTCATTTCAGAAAGAAAAGCACAAGTGCAGGCCCTAAAGTGTGGGGAAAGAGAAGCATGGACCATGAGCAGCACCACCAGCCCTCAGGGTAGTCAGGCAGACATCATTTTGGTCAGCCAAGAGTCAATGGAGACAAAAGCTCAGCCCCTTATTCTTCTTTGGTCTTTTTCTTTTCAGGAAGGGTCTCATAGTGTAGCCCAGGTTGGTCTAGAAATTCATTCCATAGCCCAGTCTGACCTGGAACTCACAGCCTCCCTCCTGCCTCAGCCTCCCAGAATGCTGGGGTTCCAGGCACGAGTCACCAAGTCCAGCCTCCATCCCGTCTTTCTCCTCCTAGTCTCCGGGGATGTGTTAGCACATCCTCAGTCTCTCCTGAGCTCCAGGCATCCTAAGGGCCACATCTCCTATAGGAGTCATCCCTCTCTGCTGAGTTAGTGGGTTGGGAAGGAGCAGCCACAGGAAGGTCTGGAGCTGGGAAACAGGACAGAGAGGAGGAGGGGAAAGAAAATCCATGGAGTTATGCAGAGGAGCAATTACATTGAAACACGGCTATCAACCGGTTTCTTAAAAAGCTGTAGTAATTTGTATTTTAAAAACTAAATATATAGGTGCTCGAGCGATCTTTTATTAACATGGTGAGCAACAAGCTCTTGCAACGGGTCTAATAACTGCCATAATTTCAAGCTGGAGATGAGCATAAACAATGTTTTGAGGTATCTGCCACTGCGCTAACGCAATATGAAAATACCTCTTTTCCACGGGCGAAACCCCAAGCACCACTTACAGTTCTGTGGATTCTGTGCGCTCACAGAAAAGAAAGTTTTTGCATTTTTTTTCTCCCACCCAAATGCACATGATCCCCGAAGTCTGTCATGGACCCCAGAGCATAAGTCCACATCCAGTTGGAGTGCCTTGTGTGTTTTATTTCTTACTTGATACCAGTGGCATCCCAGAGCGCACCCCACATGCATACCCACAGGAGCCTCAGGAGATGACAGGAAGTGTGCGGGTCACAAGTGAGGTCATAGCATTTTTTGCCATAGAGAAATGAAGGAATTTTCTAGGCTGTTTATGTGATTCAAAATAGGTGTCAAGAGGCTGGAAAGACAGCTCGGTGGGTAAAATGTTTGTCTTGTCAGCATGGATGCTGAGTTTGATCCCCAGAACTCAGGCCAAAAGCCAGTGACTGTGGTGCACATCCGTGACCCCAACACCAGGAAGGGGGTGCAGGAGGAGCTCTGGGGTTCATGGCCAGCCAGCCTAGACAAACCTGTGAGACCCAGGCCCAATCTCAAAAACGAGGTGAGGGGCAGGAGCAATGAATGGCTCAGCAGTTGAGAGCATTGGCTGCACTTGCTGAGGACCTGAGTTTAGTTCACAGCACCTATTTTGAGTAGCTCAGAACTACCTGTAACTCCAGCTCCGGGGGCAGGGGATCCAAGCCCTATGGTTTTCACAAGGACCTACACTCATGCACACAAAATCACACACCAACATGTAATTAGAAATAATAAAAACGAATGTTTTTCTTTTAAAGAGGAAAAAATAAGCAAGCAAGGTGAATGGCATCCTGATGACAAACAACACCCGATGATGACCTCTGACCTCCATGTTATCTTGCGCAAGTACACACACATGCACGCACAGCAGACACCCAATGCCTAGGATGTCTGACCCGTGTTCAATCATTCTAGATACTTGTTCAAAAACCAGAGTCAACCAACCACCAAACAACTGGCAGGGTGTTCATCTGTAGCCATCTGCCTCAGTATTCTCCCACACTCCCCAGGGTCCTGCCTTCCAGTGTGCCCCCAGGACCCATAGGCTAAGTCACGGCAGAGATTTGGGGCTTGTTTGTACCCTTTACCTTTCCTCTTAAAGCTTCACACTGCTCAGAGTGACCACTAGAGGCCCAGTGCTGGAGAAGACCTGAGTCTTGTTCAGCTCTTTCCCACAGAGGCAAACCCAGGGTTGGCCAGTGAGTCAGCCTGGTGATGGTGGAGAAGGACCATGGGTTCTCTCTCCTCTGCCCTTGAGAAGCTAGGGAGGGCTAGAGCGCAGGCAGCTGCACCTATGAGCTGCCTGTCCTCTCTACCACAGCTCTTCCATCACCAGGAGTGGTTTAGCTCAGAGCATTCTCAGGACACCCAGCTGCTGGGGCAGTCCTGTTGTTATCCTCCCTGAGGTTGAAGCTACCAAGGGGGACACAGGGATTTTCATCCTCCATCCAAGGTAGAGAGCATCCACCAAATACTCCGTCTCTCCTCTGTGTGTCTGAGCCAGCTTGACTCTCTAGCCATAGAGCTGGCCCCTCACCCATCTGCCTCTGAGCAAGGGGAGAGGGACTCTCACCAGGGGGACAACAAACAGAGGTAGATGCTGAACAACAGTTGCCTAGCAGGAGGTACTGATCCCCCAAAGTCAAGATGCTGCGGGGGGGATAAGAGACCGAGGATGGTGCCATGGAAACCAGGCATGGTCCTGGAGCCAGAGGACGAAAGGGTGAGAGCCGTTCCAGGCAGTTGGGCATGTCACATAATTACAGGAGAAAAATTAGGCAGGAGCCTGGCTTTCTCTACCTCTGTCTGAGTGATCATCACCCTTATTATAAAGCAACTAATTATTAGCCTGGCTCATTAGCAATTATAAATCTCTAACTCCAGAACTTCATTAAAATATGACAAGCTAGCACTCAATTATTTTGCCAACTGCCTGGCTCGTGCACGGCGTTTGCACACCCAGTTCCCGTGGTTCTAAGGTAGAGGGCTGGCCTTTAGGTCCCAGGGATGGCTTGCTTGCTATACTGAGACTTGAGAAGTGGAGAGACATAGTATATATTACTTCATATCCAGATACCTACATGTCCCGACAGTGGCTGAGCTCAGACACTCTGAGACTTGAGAAGTGGAGAAAGTGATGGTACACAGCCCCCTTCTCTGCCTTCCAGTAAAAATAGAAGCAACACACTTACAGAGAATATTTGCATGCCAACTGCTTGGCGTGCCTTCTGGCATTGTATCCTCAGTCACCATGTGGAGATGGCGCGGTTGATCACCGTTTACCGATGTGGAGCCTGAGGTCAGAACGTGTGGTATAGAGGTCACAAGCAGCCAGCTCAGAGAGAGAATCTAGGCTGGGTCCCCTCAAAGCCCATGCAATCCTTTCTCAGCCTCCACCTTTCTATCACAAGTCTCCATGGCGCTAAAGAGAGGGCTGGCTCAGTCGGTCAAGTGTTTGCTATGCAAGCATGAAGATCAGAGTTCGAATCCTGTAACCATGCATAAAAAATGATGGGTAAATTGTTGCATGCTCATAATCCCAAAAGAGATTCCTGGGGCTCACGGGGCACAGTTGAGCCTAATTGGTGAGATCTAGACCCACGAGAGACCTTGTTTTAAAGGCAGTCGGTAGAGTCTCTCAGACAACAGCTGAGGTTGTCCTCTGGCCAATACATGCTCTAGCCCCTCCCCCCCACAATAAAGGGCAAAGTAGGTGACACTCAGGGCCCTCCACGTGCAAACACTTGCTGCCACTTGCGTGATGGAAAAAAAAATCTCATGAGCCTTAGCAGTGTGGTGTGTAGGCGGGTCGGAGCTAGGCAGGCAAATCCTCCCATTCCTGGTGCTGGTGCTTGCCCTTCCCCAACAGCCAGCTCATAACTATCTGTTCAAACCTTCCTATCCTGCCTAGACTCCTCCAGGGTTCCCTGATACGATGGGGAGAGCATGTGGGGGAGGCCACTCGCACTATGGTGGACCAGAAAGCGGAGAACAAGACAAGAGGTAGTTAGGGATAGCACAGCCCCAAAGGCCTCATCATTCGAAGACCTCCGAAATGGCCCCACCTCCCAGAATGGTAACACCAGCTGGAGAACAAGCATTCGAGGCAACAACCTGAGCAGGACACTTCACATTCAAACTGTAACAGCGGGGAAAGCCTTGCTCATTCTCTGTCTCTTCCTCTATTCCAGTCCTCAAGGATGACTGTAGCCTGAGATGGACCAGTCAGAAGTGGCAGGTAAAGGGTGGGTGGGCCGTGAGTCCTCACACCCAGAAAATGTGAGACTACTCTTGTTCCTTTTATGTTAAGTTTCTGTGGAGAACTCTTGGGTTGCACAGAACCACCTTTGGAAGGCACAGCTCCGATGGTCTGTCACTAGGCCCTCCTTTTATTCCACCACCTCCACAGGGACCTTTGGAAGGACAAAAGGAGATGCAATCTATCTGTAGGCCAAATGTGGAGAACAAGGAGGAAGCCCCAAGACAGAGTGAGGCTTCCCAATAGAGGTGACGCCTTCACAGCAGACCAGATAACCCAAGGTCAACAGAGCAGGTGCCCCGACACCAACTCATAGGCCCAGTGAAAATTTCTGCAATCAATGAAGAAGGAGCCTGTAACGGGAAGTCTGGAAAGAGTAGGTGTAGGTAAGCCATAAGAATCTTGATAGTGTCCTCACAAAAGGAGGGCATGGCTACCCCCTTCAAAAATCTCTTTATTCACAAGGGGCCAAAAGTCTGGAGTCAGAGACAAATGGTCAGAACGATTTTCCATACTGGCTGCTTTGGGGATGTCTTAGTTTCTTTTCAATTGCAATGATAAAATACCATGACAAAAATCAGCTTTAGGGAAGAAAGAATTGAATTGGCTCACAATTTCAGGTGATGGTCCATTGTAGCAGGGAAGCCACAATAGTAGGAATTTGAGGAATTGTCACATTATATCCAGCCAAGAAGCAGAGAACAAGAATGCTGCTCAACTCACTTTCTCCTTATACAGTCCAGGTTCTCAGCCATGGGAATGGTGCCACCCACAGTGGGCAAGTCTTCCCACGTGAATAAACATGATCAGGCTAATCTCCCCGCAGGTATGCTCAGAGGCCTGTCTCCCGTTGATTCCCGCTTCTGTCGAGTGGACAGAGGCAAATACCTCTGAAATACATTCTTCTTGAGAGTTCTATAAGGTCTTGGCTATCACAACCACCCTGATACTATCCCCGTCATAGAGATGACAAATAAAGAATAATTAGTGTTGTTTCCATCACAAGGAACAGTAAAGGTAGGCTTTGAACTAAACATCTGGCTACAGGACCAACCTCACCTTGCCCACTAGGCTGGACAGCATGTTAATGAAGGAGCCAAGCTCCAGTCCAGCCTGGGAATGGGCAGAGCGGAAGGCTCTATTGGCAGAACGGTGGTTTCCTATCATGCCAGACATCAGCCGCGAGCATACCCATAGCCCACATTATCATAGCTACTCCCTTCTCATGAAACACTTCTGGAGATAAACAGTCCCAGGGAGAGGAGCGAACCCTGGGTATAGAGAACATCCCAGAATTCCCTTGCTCTCCTCTGAGCCCCAGGCATGTGATGACCCAGAACACAATGTTGTCAGTCGGCCAGGCTACTTGGGCCTCTGGAGCAGATGCTTTGGTAGAGGGAGGCTCCGAGATCCCGAGGCTCACTGAACACAGAGATGAGGGCCAGCTGACTTCACTGTGTCCGACACAGCCTGTGCCCCTGATGGACAGGCAGCAAGGGGTCCCAGGACATGGGTGCTCTGACCTTAACAGAGTGAAAACTTGGCGGTTCTCAGAGTGAGGGGATTACAGGAGAGACTCCCTTTGAGTCCCCACGAGAACATAAAACAGCTTTTGGCACCTGCAATTGAGCCCCAGAGCCTGGCAAGGGGCACATGAGTGGCACTGGGTGGTTACGATGACCCCAAGAAGTAGATACTACAGAAGAGATTCTGACTTGGTTAAGGTCAATTAACTGACCCAGAACAGACATAGAAGCCTTTGCATCCTGTGAGCCCCCTATCCTCTAAGGTATTCAAGAGAGACAGAGTGACACCCTTCAGCAACAAGGCAATAGAAGGAAAAATGACTGTCACACGGTGGCCAACAATCTGATGAGGCAGGTCCCATCCTTAGGGAAGGAACTGGAGGCACAGAGAGGGTAAAGAACTGGCCAAGGCTGCCCATATCTAGGGCTCATTTATGCATAGCCAACTGCTTACAGCTGTCCTCAATTCTCCCTCTGTACAGCAACTCAGACTGGGTTGCAAGGGTTCCACCTCCCTGGGATGCTCAGATTCTTTTAGAAGGTACCCTGATGCCCCAGAGCCTATCCCCAACCCATGCATGAAGCCCTGGGGTCCATCCCCAGTACTATATAAAACCAGGAGCGGTGGTGCAGGCCTGTATAGGAGAAAGAGGTAGACACATAAGAAGCTCAAGGGTCATCCTTGGCTACATAGTGAGATAGCCAGACTGAGCTACCTTAGATCAAGTCAAAGGAAGAAGGAAGGGAGGAATGAAGGGAGGGAGGGAGGGAGGAGGTACGGAACTCCATTTTTTGCATTAGTATAGAAGCAGGTCCTTGCCTACATTATTAAAGTTAAATAGTATAAGCATGGGATTCTAACCCAATAGGCTGTGGCTATTTCTGCGTGGCTTTACTGGGAATGGAACTCAGAGTCTCCCATATACTAGGCAAGTGTTCCACCCCTAATCTTTATCCCCAGCCCAGGTCTGAGGCTTTAAGAAGAAGAAGAGTTGAGACCTAAGCTGGGTATTCAGTGCCTACCACACAGTGCTGCCCTGCCCTCCATGAGGGCCGTGCGGATGCACCCACCAATTCTGAACTTCCTAACCTACAGAATTGTGAGTTGAAGGAATCTATTTTTCTCCTAAGTTACTCCATCTATGATATTGTGGGATAATCTTTTTGGACAGTGCAAAGATGTGTCTCTGCCTAAGGCACCTTCTGACGGGTTTAATAAAGAGCTGAATGGCCAATAGCTAGGCAGGAAAGAATAGGTGGGACTTCCAGGGAGAGAGAGAAGAACTGGGGAAGAACGGGGTGGGGTGGGGGGGGGGGCTTGCGGAATTCGCCAGCCAGCCACAGGGAGATCGACTACAGAATGGAGGAGAGGTAGAGAGTCACGTGGTAGAATGTAGATTACTATAAGCAGGTTAACTTAAGTTATAAGAGCTAGTTGGGAACAAGCCTAAGCCAAGGCCAAGATTTCATAATTAATAAGTCTCTGTGTCATCATTTTGGGTGAATCTAAGAAAACTTGGCTACACTATGGTATTTAGTTTCGGCGACAGAAGCAGACTAAGATTCACTGCAATGTGCTGGAGCCTTTTCCATCTTGGAGACCAGACCCTGCTCTTTCCTCTCCACCTCGTCCCTAAGTCTCTGATTGGGTTGACCTGACTAGTACAAAATCCTCAAGGGCACCACAAACTCAAGGGTTGCTTTGAGTGCAGTAGAGCTCTGTCCCAACTCCCCTCCCTCAATCTCCAGGAATTGCCCTCCCCCTTGGGGCAACTGACGGCATGCCCCTAAGTTCCTCTTGTCACTCCCCCACCCAGCCACCTGGCTGGCAGTGAGTCTCAGGGAAGCTGTGGCAGGTGATAGCTCCCTGTCTAGGAATAGCACCTCTCAGGAAACTGACAGGTAATTGGCCCCTAAATCCCCCATGAGACGCGGGGAGGATGAGGAAAAATTACGGCCGTGGAATCGAGTCTTAAAAATTATATCACCTTTGCTGACAGAGTAATTACTCCCTTTTCCAGAGATTTAGTGCAGATCTCCGGCCCTGAAACAGCTGAGAGATGTTTTAAGGGCTCTTCCTGCTTCCTGCTCCATCCTTCATACTTTCCCTTTGGCCCACACAGCCAAGATTCCCAGTTCCACAAACCTCAGTTTCCTTTCCCTTTCTAAGGAAGAAGATGCCCCCTTAGCTAGCTACAGGGCCACTCCACACGGGGAAGAGTGATGGAGACTGTGAGAAAGGGGATTGGTCCTGGACTTACAGTACCCAGTTGTCCAGGAGACCTCAAACACCAGTTTGAGTTTCTGAGGCCAAGGGGAACTGACTCCTCGAACAGATGGGCTGGTGGCCACTCATCAGCCCACAGCTTCCTGCAGAGGCTCAGGTCCTGTGGCCCTTGGCCAGGAGCAGGCTTCAGTCCCTAGGTTAATCCCACTCCCCAGGGGCAGGCTTCAGCCAGAAAGCAGCGGCAAAATATGGTAAGTCCACACTTGGAGGATGCTCTCCCGCCTTCTAAGGTGTCTCCCACAGGTGAGCATCGGATCTATACCACAATCACCTGTATCTTAACGCATCCTTTGCTATCTTTCTTTCCTTTCCTGCCTCAGTCTCCCCCCACCATTATGTCCATCCTTGGAATCAGCACTCACATAAGCTCCAGGGACCCAAACCCTGGTGTATGAGTTTGCTTTCTGCTGCAGAAACAAAAACGTCAGATCAGATCAACTGATAAGGAGGAGAGGCTACTTCAGGGTCACGCTTTCAGAAGTTTCTGACCATGATGACCTGACTCTGTGGTCTTGGGGCCTGTGGCAAGGCAGCTCACGATGGCAGAAGTACATAGCGAATGAGCAGTTCACCTCTTGATGACTGGGAAACAGAGAGAGAAAGTCGGGGAGGGATGATGTCAGGGACCCCAATGCCCTCTTCAAGGGCACCACTCTATATGGCCTACTCCTAGGTTCCACCTCTAATGTTTTCGCCCCCTCCCAATAGTGCAATCAGCTGGGCAGGGACCAGGCCTTCAACACACGAGTCTCCCAATCTGCAAACTCCACATCTGAGCTACCTCCCTGCAGTCTGGCCTGCCTGAGTGTGCTTGCTGACTTGACGGCCAGTGGCCTTCTACAGTGCTTCCCTGGGTTCTTGTTCCATTAATTGCAGAAACATTCTCCTCAGTGTAAGGAAAATGACTCAGGGACCCGAAATCCTCTGCCACCCTCCTTTCTGCTTCTGGGTCCACATATGTAATTTAACACTGTTGTGGGATTTGAGGCTCTAGGATCAGGAGCACCCCTCAAGATGCCAGGGATAAGAATGGCTTGGGACAAGGGACTGAAAACTGGAGGTTAAGGGCAGAGGCTGAGCGGCTGACCTAGCACCAGCAAGAAATGCCAGCTCTGTTGCTATTGAAAAGACTGCAGATGGTCACCATGTCCATGGCCAATTGAGACCCTGTTTTCAGGCCAACTAGCCCAATCTTCTTCAAGAACATGCTTTCTGTGAGGACAGAGGTGGAATGGGGCAGGAGTATCTCAGCAGTTTCTCCAGGCAGTTAGAGCTGTGTGCCTGGACCACTGTCTCAATCAGCAGGGAAGTCTCCAGCAAGGCCCACGGAGCCTAGAATCTCAGGCAGGGACTTCACAGGTCTCCTTAGACCTCAGGCATTACAGTTGGGCATTGGGATAGCCTATCTTCTCTGAGGGAGGAGCAGCATGTGTCTGCTTATCCGACACTCTTAGTTCACGTTCTGAACTCAAGGCTCAAACCAGCCCTTGCAGAAAGGTGTCATCATCCCTGCTTTCCAGAGGGCAGAGCAGAGACAGAGGGAGATCTCAACTGATTTGTGCTCTGCCGCTCAGCTTCCTCATTGCAGAGGCAGGATTTGAACTCATGCAGCCTGAGTCCAGAGTGAGTTCCTACTTGTGGTCTACTCCCCTTGAAGTTGACATCTCAACTCATCTCAGGAGCATGACCTTGGGGAGCAGCACCCCCATTCTGCTACTGCATAAAATTTGGTTTTCACTGCCTCAGTGTCTTGCTGGATCATTGGGTGACTTTTGGTTAACAAGTGTCCTGGATGAGTCTAAGTGTCTTTCTGGGTGAGATGGCCATGGCCTCAGGAGACTGGATAGAGCAGATTGCCCTTGCTGACAGGTGTGTAACTCATCCAACCACCTGAAGCAGAATAAAACAAAAGGGCAGATTGGGAGGGAGCCGTCCACCTCCCCAGCCTGGCCGCTGGAGCCACAGTGTGACGCAGGAGCCTGATAGAAGTACAGGCTCTTCCTGGGTCTCAGGCTACAGCTTCCAGGCTCATAGGGCCTCCAGGTTTATTAGGCTCTCCCAGGCCTCAAACCTTCTGGTTCATGATTTAGAAACAGTCGTCTACCTTGGGTCTCCGATCTCCAGCCTCCCACCTGCAGTACTTAGGACTCCTTGCTTGCTAATCAGGTGAGCCTCATTCCTGATAGCCAGTCTATTTCGGCACATGTATGCAGGCACATGCATCCATGCACACATACACATATACACACACGTGCATGCCTGTGCACACACAAAAGAGGGAGAGCGCAGTTGGCCTAGCCTAGGGTCTGTCCCACCTCTGGGAATGGCAACCAAATGTCAGTGAACACATATTCGATCAGTACACTAAAATAACCAGACCAGCTCAAAACAAGAGATATAATTTAATAATTGAAAAACAGGGAAACTCACGCTACTGGAGTAGAAGGTCCGAAGTCCAAATGGGCCAGGCAAGCACCACGCAGAGAGCGCACGCACCCATCTCCCCCCCCCCCCACCTGCCCTGTACATCTACTTGGGCTCCAGGCGGCCACATCCTAGCCAGATGTGATTGGCTGAGCTTCCCCATCAACCAAACACGGTCTACAGTGGCCACAGTAGAATCCCGTTATGTGTGGTCCACATTGCTGTTCCATGGAGGTGGTGGCAGGTAGGTCGTTTCTGGACAGACCCTGTGTGACATACTGTGGTTCCTGTCATGAAGCCAAGTTTTTGCAAACATATAATTTGGAATACCTCTTAAACTAGCTAGAACCAGTTTCTGTGCTGTATTTAGAACTCTGACGGAGGTAATGAACTGTAGACCAGAAGCTTGGTTGTATCCTTGGGTTATTTCCCTAAGCATCCCAGCCCTGGGTCATGGCAAAGGTGACCTTATGGCCAGAGAAGAGGTTCAGAGAGGTTGAGTCATTTTATCCATATTCCAGAGCTCTGGCTGGAGCTCACATTCAAAGACAACGCGTCTCCAGGTACCACAGTTCCTCGCTCTGCCTGACTTCCTTCCCAGCCGCTTTAATTATACCCAAAAGCAAAGGAGAAAGAGAAACCCTCGCTTTGTAGGGACAGGCCTAGGAGCCAAATTGGTTCTGAGCTGGATACTCTCCTCCAAGTCTTCAGTGAGGTGGCGTCAGCTCTTTAACTCCAGCTGCGATGGGAACGCAGCCTTAATATATATTCACAAGCTGGAGATGAAAAGCTACACAATACCCGGCCATTAATCCTAACTCGGGCTTCAAGCTGCGCGCAATGATCTGTCTAAACGCGCAGGCACATTAGTGCTGGGGAGCGGGGAGAGCCCCCCAAGCCATGGCCGGCAGGTCCTGCTGCCATGCCCCTCTACCCCTCCTCATACTCTAATGGCCACATCAATATTTCGTGGCTGCTTCGGTTCTGGTGACAGATAAATGAATGAGTTGGCCCTGAGCTACAGGAGGTGCACCCCAAGAGAGGACAGAACTTGAGGGATTTAAGCAAACAACCCCAGAGAGCCTCGCTTCTCACGCCCTGTGTGGGTGCACCCAACACTGCTTCCCTGGCGAGGGAACGAGAGATGGTCATTTTTCTGGCATTGATCCGTGGTCTTCTCATTTGCTGGGAGTGGCCCCGAGCCAGGAGTGTGCAGGATGAATCTGGAAGGCCTTCTCCTGACACTGTGGGGGAACGACAGGCGAGAGCTGGCCTGAGAAGGGGAAGGTCTGTACAGCTGCGAAAGGGCTGGCTGGGCATGAGGTTAGTGTTTTAGTTTTACACATTGTTGCAGTGCTGAAAGTGTATTGCAGGCCCCATGTGGCTTGGGATGAAGCCGTGGGCTGAGCTTAGCTCCTGTAGACGTGCTTGGTATGATAGGCATGGGCTTCCAGGTCCTGCTGGACCACTGGCTCCACTTCTCTGTCCCTAATCCATGATCAGTATTTTTCACCTACTGGCCCTTCTCTTCTGACCTCTGACCTTCCTTGCTGACACCAGCGGAACTTCTGTATGGCCGTCCAGTGGCAGGAAGCTACTCCCAGAGGATGCCTCATTCTCTTGGGCAACCAAGGTCTGTTCTCAGGCCTCAGCTGAAGGATGCCTTGTGGTCCCTGCCCCTCCCTTCCCACTTCCTGGCAGCTGAGAAAGGCAGAGAGAGAGCGCTTCAGATGTGGTCTGTGCGGCATTTGGCCTCAGTGACTCGGTAGAGGTCAGTCTGGGGCAGATCATAAACTCATAGACCCAGGACTCCCATGTCAGAGGGAATGTTTCCCACAGATAACCACGCTGAGCTCTGGGGAGGGGCTCTGATCCTGATAGAGAGCTGGGTATTTTAATGACTCTGAAGACCCCCCCCCCCCCTCCAGGTGAGCCTAGACTAGGGTGACTGCCTAAAGAAGCTGGGCTGCTTTGCTCATAGGAGAAATGAGGGCAGGGGTTTTGGACCAGTAGGGAAGTGAGATGGGAGTCAGAGGGATGGGAGGAGAGATAGGGTACCACCTGTCATGGAGTTACTGATGAGCAGTGATACTCTTGGGCTGGCTGAGGACTACTGACCAGCAAGTTACAACGTGCCTCTAACCTTCAAGGCCTTGAAAGGTTGAGGGGTTAGGAGGGATTCCCTCTCTTCAGTGTCTAGGAATGAAGAAGGGGCATGACTGTCACATGGACCAGGTCACAGACAGTATCATAGGACGATGGACATCCATCTAGAAATAAGATCAGGCCCATGGAAGCAGGAGTTCAGGGTTTGTGTGTGTGTGTGTGGGGGGGTATATGGCAACAACTTCCTGTCTCCCCTGGGTAGGAAGGAGCCACAGGCCACTTTCTCTACATTCTAAGAAACAAGGAGGGGGCACCTCTCATTTAGGGGCCATCCCCCCTGGCCCTAGTGGGGTTCCTGGATGTTACCTTGAGTGGCTTACATGCTCCCTTCTCATCTTTTCTCCCCCAGCTGCAAAGTCAGAACCACGAGAAAGACTGCTGCCTCGGCCTAAGGAGAGAATTACAAGGATCCGTTGGTGAATTGTGCCAGCAGGAATGGCGTGTGCCCCACCCGCCACGACTTCAGGGGCATCTCCATTAGTCTCTGAGAGCCACTGCTGCCTCAGCTCCTGGATGAGGAGGGAGTTTAGTCTTCATCTCTGTGTCGCTTTGAACTACTTCGGGCGTGGGCTGGACCCGTGGCTTCGCCCTCCGAGATACTGGCCACATTGGAAGCACAGAAAGATCTCAGCAGCAAAGCTTCCAGTAGATCCGGTGAGAAAGACGGCGGAAGTCAGCGTTCTGACGTTCACCCTCCAGGAAGGGACTGTGGCTGTGGAAAAGGCCAGGGGGAGCTCACCTCACAGCCCAGTCCCCACGCAGAAGGACAGACACTTCATCTCACTCGCCTCAGGAGTGTGTAATTTTTATGTCTTCCCCAGATATTGAATAATTTCCCGAATCTATCAAGATTCTGGTCGCCAGTAACAGAAACTCACACTAAGGGAATATTCTGGAAGGATATTGGAGCATAAGGTATCGATGAGAGGATGGGAAGCAAGCTGGAAACTAACAAGTGAATTCTAGAAGCTGGGCCTCAGAATCTCTCTGGCTATGACGCTTCTAACACCACAGTGGCTGGACCCTTGCCCCCAAAGGCCACTGAAAACAGGTCCTATGTTTTCTCTACCCACACCAGAGTGTATGATTGGCCGATCCTGGTCACCTGACTAGACCCTGGCCATCAGGATTGGCTGTTGGTATTAGACAGGCTAGTTCCCGTGGCTGGACCAGGTTGCAGGATGTTAGAGGATAATCCATCTGTTGAATTGGCAGTGGCTTCAAGGGAGCTGTTACTTACAGCCCTGCTTACAATGCAGAGTTCGCTGTCTGTCCTTGAAGCGCCTCCCTCTGCCCCCCTGCCCACTCCTGCCCAGTTTGTCTGTTGGTCTGGCTGGGCCCTATTAGCACATCACCCACGTCCTCCACTTAGGGGAGATAAATTGGAACCCTCCCTTGGGGAGGACGGATGGAGAGGATGGGCTCTATTACAAAGCAATATTCTGAAGGGGACGAGGGCCATTTGGACAGGAAGATGGAGCCGGGGAATTTGGCTTGTCTCCCTGAATCGGGGGCAGGATTGATTTCATTCATAAATACTCTCGTTGATCTTGAGCTCCAAAGCAGGCTGCAAATGGCTGCTAATGAGTCCCCTTGACCTTCCCTGCACCCACCGTCACTGGTACCCCTCCCAGACCCCGCCCTGGTCTTCCCTGCTTCCCAACTTCAGCTATTTAAGGGACAGAGTAACCTGAGAATAAAGGCCAAAGTCTTTGAACTGGATGGGAACTTCAGCATTCCTGGGCCTGGCCCAGCCCTTTAAGGCTTCTGCTTCCTTACAGGTACCTCAGGTCCCATCCCCTTTTTAATTAAGGCAGGGTCTCATGAGCCCAGACTGATCTCAAATGTGGTATGCACCAAGGATGACCTTGAACTCTTGACCCTCCTGCCTCCATCTTCTGAGTGTGGGGATTTCAGGCGTGCAACCCAAAGTCTAGCTGGCCCAGCCCCTGCAAACAGATTCCCCACCTATCGCTTCTCATTCAGGGGCTTTCTCTCAACAGCGCCACCAACTGGGGGTCAGGCCTACTGCAAGTCATTGTGTCCAGTGACAACAACGTGCCCTGACATCGTTCCTGTTGTCCTAAGTGGCCTTGAGCTCCTAACACCTTCCACACATATAACCTGCATCCCCCCCCCCCGCCCACTCCAGCCCATCTCAGCCACCTTGTCCTCACTGACAGATGAGGATAATTGGTACCCGTACTCCAAGGACCCTCTCCATGAGGATCTGTAGACAATGGATTTCAAATTGATTTAAAACTGGTGTCAGGCTGGCTTAAAGAAAAATCTCCACAGAAATTAGTCACTTTAACATTTGGGGGATATTTAGCGAAAAAATCCCACTGGTTGAGCAGAGAGAAAGGACCATTTCGCTCCTGGAGGCAGAGGGGAAGCTGAGGGGCTAAGAGATTAAGGGTACCCTCCCCGGTGAAGGGCCAGAGTAGCGCATTGCCCAAGGACACTAGGTCATCACTGTCACTGTCCTTCGAGTCTGTCTCTGCCAAGATGGGGTGAGATTGGCTTAACTGATGGCTTTGCTCACTTTTCAGCTCAGCTGTCATCCACCAGGCCAGAAGAGCGCCAGTGTGGACTGGCCCTGATCATCTGTTGCCCGGATTGTCTCACCAGATGCCGAAGCGATGGTCCAGGCTCCCATCCAACCTCATCCAACCTACCCCTGCAGAGGCACCAGGGCAATCTGCCCCCAGCGCAAAGCCAAACAGACCGGTCTCTCAAAGAAAGCCATACTGTGTTGTCTCCATAACCCACAAGCTACAGATTGCCACTTTGCAGTGGGAGGAGGGGGCTTTTCTCTTTCCGGAGTTGCTGGGGTCTCTGGCCCATGTCACACATCTCCTAGCTCTTGGATTTGTGCACACTGAGGTTCACAGTCTCTCACGCTGTTCCCTCTGCCTGGAACACACCCCACTTCAGGCATGCTGGCAAAGTCATGTCCGTCCTGAAACACTGCAGGCCATTGCCGCTTGCACAGAGCATCTTTCAGAAGGGATCGACACGTCCCCTCCCGGGTGTCTGGTTCAGACACACTTGGTGGCTGTTTGTGTGGGAATCCTGCATGGGAAGCTCCTTGTCAACCAAGGCAGATAGGAGGAGGGTCCAGTCAAAATACAGCCTTCAAAGTCACGCCCATGTCTTCCACCTCCTAACAGCTCTCCTATGAGCCCATCAATGGATTAGCCCATCCTTGAGGTTAATGTCCATGAAATTCATTTACCTTTCAATAGCACCACCAACGGGGGAGGGGGCAGGCCTTCCACACAAGAGATTTGGAGGACAGAGGGAGGGAAGGGGGGCAAGGAGCACTGCCAATCCAAACTGTAACACATAGGATCCCACTGGAGACTAAGGTAGGTAACCCCCTAAAGGCAGCCACAACCATTCCCTGTGACTTGCGGTTATGTCGCTCACACCTGTGGTCAGTGGGAAAGATGTTTTGTTTTGTTTTGTTTTGATGTGACTAAGAACTAAAGTGAGATTACTCATTGGATGCATCCTAAGGACCATCACAAAAACAGTGAGGGAGGGAGAGGCTCTAGCCTCAGGCAGAGAGAGGAGAGGCGCAGCTACTGTAAACTGGGATAGGCAAGGAGGACTTCCCTCTGGAGCCCCCAAAGGGAAGGAGGACCCTGATAGCACCGTGACTTCAGACTTCCGGCTTTTGGAACTGCGAAAGAATATCTAACTCCATTGCTTTGAGCCACTGAGCTTCTGATAATGTGTTTCAGCCACCGCTAGGCACTAATACAGAGTCTCAGGAGAATGGTGAAGCTCACGGGGACAGTGGTCGGACTCCGGCAACGAGAAAGCAAGTTGCTTGACAACCGCACCATGGGCAGATATGTTTTCAAGAGAGGGGTCTGCCTAGCCCCCAAGAGAGGGGTCTGCCTAGCCCCCAAGAGAGGCCTTTTTCTGGGGGCTGAAGGGGGGTTGCTTTTCATCCCCAGGCTTGTTGAGGGACCGAATGAATGAAGATTTTCTTCTCAAGGCTCAAACCACCAGGATTTCAAAGCTGCCTGCTTTTCAGGGTTAAAGTTCCCGGGCAGGAAGAAAAATCTCTGTGAAAAGTTTGCTGAGGCCAGGAAAGGTGGTGAGTCATTCCCTTTGAGAGATTTCTTTTACATGTTCACCTCTGAAGTAGGTAAATGAACGGAGCTGTCGGCACGCTGTAACGTGTCCACGAAGTACCTGGGGAGCTTGTTAAAGGGTAGTTCCTGATTCAGCCAGTCTAGGCCCGGCCCCGTCTGGGCCTGAGAGCCTGCATTTGTAACAAGTTCCTAGGGGACATTTGGGCTGCTGGCTCACAGGACAGGCAGACTCTGAGTCAGTGGCAGGACTATAGGCTGTTAACTCTGAAGGTCACTCACTCCACATCTACCAGCTCAGCTGTCACATCCTCCCGCTAAAGAGAGAGAAACTGAGGCAAGAAAGGGAAGGGAGGTCACCCAATGTTTCAGAGTTGAAGGGGAATACTGGATGGGAATCTAAGTAGCACCCTGGGCTTATTGGGTGGAGGGGGAGGATAAAGCTCTTCCCCTTCAGGGTAAGAGCCCTCTATACCCTTCAGCCTGGCAGTTCAACTGCCCATCCGCCTCTACATCTTAAAACACACGTCAGCTGCCAGGCTGATCGATAGGCCCGCTCATCTGTGAGGTTTGAGGCTCTCTCCACAGATGTAATCAGGGCTCTAGAGACGTCCTGGCAGCGGGCGTGTGGGGAGGGAGCGCGGCAATACGTTTAATCAAGGAGCAGATGGGGAGCTGATAGAGTGTGTAGAGAAATCAGGCTTCTGTGATAACATTCTCTTCCCCCACTCAGCCTCCGCACCCCCTGGCTTCTCCATCAGGACTCCCGGCGCCAGCTCCAGCCCTGCCCTTTCCAAAGATGTTTTTCCTGGGAACCTCAGGAGGGCCCCTGGAGATGCGAAGCTTTGGATTGGTGAGGGAGGGTGTGAGGGGAGATTTGGACAACTGCACTTGGAGCCTACCTCTCCTCTCTCACCAAAGCCTGAGGAGGCTGGGAAGCAAGAAACTAACAGTCTGGACAGTAAGCTCTGGAAAAAGCATTGGAAGAGCCACCAGCCAGTGCTTCCTGCAGAGAGGAAGTGGGGCTTACAGCCTGGCTACCCCATTCACAGACCCTCCGCCCCTTGTCTGGCAGATACAGCATGGTCCCAAGGGAGGATATATGGAATGGCTGTCCCTGAGGGTGGCTTTGTCCCCAAGGAACATTTGGCAATGTCTGAAGACATTTTCTGGTTGTCACGACTAGGGTGGGAGGGTTCTCTTGGCATCCAGTGGGTACAGGCTGGGGCTGCTCGGAACATCTACATAGCACAGGGCAGCCTCCACAGCACAAATCATCTTCCTAAAATGTCAGCAGAGCCCAGCCTGAGGAATCCCGTTCCACAGAGAGCCCATGCTGGCGGGAGCTCTGCTTAAATTCACTGACCTGTCTCCAGGCAGATTCATCCGGCTTCCTTTCCCACCTGTGTTCAGTTCCCAGGCTAGTTCATTGAATCGTAACATGCATATATGCAGACACTCCAAATCTCGTGGCGTTAAATGGGTCTGGATCTCTTATTAGTTCTGGGAAATCTGTGTATAGGCAGAGGTTTGGGGGGGTCTTCATCACCTTCCTTCTCTCTCACCCTCTATTCAGCCCTTTCCATTGGCTGTTCTTTGGACCTGACTTTGTTCTGCAACAGAGATGTCACATCTGTGCCATTTCTCTCTGATCTGCAATCAGGTTGTGGCCCTCCTGGCCCCCATAGTATGGCGACACAGAAGACATGCTCCCTGTCTTGGGAGACCATCTTCCAGAACATGGTGGCCTCCTGAGGCAGTTGCCTGGGGAGCACACCTCTCCCTCTGGCTCTGAACCTCTTAATCAGGTCCGGGTCTCTGCATGGCAAGTTACTCAATAGAAGTCAAACCTTCCCATCCCTGCAGGGTCAGTGCATCCCAGCTCAACGTATTTAATTAACATCATGTCTTCTTCTACCATCCCCTGACCATATTTTTGCCTCTGTTTGACAAACAAGAAACTGAGAGAGGTTAAGTAACCTGTTGGAGGTCACACAACCAGTAACTCAGGGTTAGCAAGATATGAGGACTTAAACCCCTATATGACTGCAAAGAGCAGACTCTCAGGAGTAGGTTCTCACTCTGTATCCTTTGTCACTCCTCAAAAGTGGTACCCATAGCATCAGTACGATCTAGGTCTTACTTGTTAGATCCTGCCCTGAATGTAGAACTGGCTATAAGCTTTCCTATGAGAGATCTCAGGACTCTGGGATGTGGAAGAGAGGGTTCTCTGGGCTCCTGCTGGAGGGTGGGTGGGGCTGGAATGAGAGGAGGTGATAGCCATGAACCTGAGCCACTCTGACAGCCTAGGTGGCTGGCGCATAGCTAGACTAATTTGGTCTAGTGCATGAGATCACTCCCAGAGTTGGTCATCTCCTGTGTCCGGTAGACACATTCCAGCATTCTCTCTTTGGTTATTCAAGAACACTGATATGCAAGCTGGGGAGACAGTTCAGGGGGTAAAGTGCTTGTCTGAGCATTGAGGACCTGAGTTCAGATTGGCAGAACCCCATGCAGAAGCCAAGTATGGTGGCACATGTCTGTAACCCCAGAGCTGAGGGGTAGGACAGACACAGATGGAGTCTGGGGGTTATCTGGCCAGTCAGCCTAGCCAAATTGGCAAGTTCAGGGTTCAGTGAGAGATACTGTCTTGAAAAATAAGGTGAGGATCAATAAAGAAATACATTCAATGTTGTTCTTTGGCCTCCATATATGTACAAAGGTTGAGTGTACCTACACACACACACACACACACACACACACACCCCTACACACTTACTATATACCCACATAAGAATTCTGACTTCTCACTTGGAATGCCCTAGGTAAGGCTGCTTCCCTCCAGCCCACAGATACAGCAGCTATGTACTTGTGCACACAAAGCCAGCCTTTGCTCCCTGATACTCTCCCTTTGCTGAGAACTGCCCCCAGCTCCTCGCCTTTTATGCTTCTGAGCTTTTGTTTTTGTTTTCCATGATCATCGTCCCCTCTCATCAGAAACACTTTCATCTCCCATTTGAGCTGGGACCTAGGGCTTCTCCCAAGACTCTGAGCGCTGTTTCTATTACCAATTAGAATATAAAAGTGCAACCATTCATCAAAGACACATATAAAATGATACCCAGGCTGCACAGGAGAGAGGACAGCCCTGGAAACCCAGACCATCCTTCATTGGCAATGTGCTTGTTGCATGATGCATCATGGGTACCCCTGTGTGTGTACCCCTAGAGAAGCCAGGACATCTCTGTGATCCTGGCAGGACATCTGCGATGGAGGAAGCCGCGGCACCTATAAGCCTGTGTGATGGAGGAAGCCGCGGCACCTATAAGCCTGTGTGATGGAGGAAGCCGCGGCACCTATAAGCCTGTGTATAATTGCAGTGCAGTATCAGCCAGGGAATTTGGCCTCTGCTGCTGCTTTGGACCTACACCCCCCCTTTTCCTGTCTGTACCACACCCAACATGAACGTCCCCAGGTGAGAACCCAAATCCTCCAGCCAGGTATGTAAGTTTCAGTGTCCCCTGGAAGCTCATTGTTGTTCTTAAGTGTTGTTATGCTTACGGCAGACACGGGATTGCTGTGGAATAATCCTCTGTACACTGTAAAGATTTGTCACTCAAATTGGTTTAACAAAACGCTGACTGGCCTGTAGCCAGGCAGGAGGTCTAGGCAAGGTGGCCAAACTAAGGATGATGGGAAGGAGGACAGAGTCAGGAGTCACCAGCCATATGCAGAGGGAGCAGGAGACAAACACGCCATGCTCATAAAGGTACCACCTTATGGCAGCACGTAAATAAGGAATATGGGTTAACTTAAAATGTAACAGTTAGCTAGTAATAAACCTGAGCTATTGGCCAAGCATTTCTAATTGCTATAAGCCTCAGTGTGGTAATTTGGGAAGCAGCTACTGGGTATTTGGGAACAAAGAGTCAGGATGGAAACATCTGATTACATTGGCTGTGTATTGATATATTTTTAAAAAATACTCAGGCTTAACTCAGAGGCAAGGAAAAAAGGCCATTTCTTAGTTGGTGGCATTGTAGTGGAAACATCTAGAACACAGTGGACCTGAGTTACCACTCTATCACTTGGTGACCAGAGGCAAGGATCTTCATTTTTTTTTCTTTAAAGTTGTCCTATTGAAAATGGGATGAAGCTATTCTCTATGGCCAGAAGAGTATTCTAGTGCCATAGACAGAGCAGCAGAGAGCAATCTGGTTATAGTAGTTATTAGTAGGACAGTTGGCATGAGCCCTTAGCAAGGTCCAGGCAGGAACTACCTCACAGCTGCCACTTTGGTCTATTGAAGAGAACCTTGTGGGGCCTCAAGATGAAGAGCAGGGAGTCCTGGGGGCAGTCTTCACTCCTTCTTGGAGATGGAGAAGAAGCAGGGTATGGGTGGGAAGAATGTAATAATAGCTGGGTAATACCCCAGTGAGGCCTCATCCTGGCAATGCGGTCCAAGAGACCGTGAGAAGGGCGGGTTTTCGGGCTTGAATGCAGAATGTCTTCCACAGGCATTTAAACACTTTGTCCCCAGATGGAGGAGCTGTTTGGGGAGGTTTTGTAAGTCTCGGAAGGTGGGGCGTGGCTGGAGGAAGTGGTTCACTGCTATGTGAGCACTGAGGTTTGGGGCTCTTCCTACTTCTGACCCAGGCGCATGCTCGCGCTCTCTCTCTCTCTCTCTCTCTCTCCCTCCCTCCCTCCCTCCCTTCCTCCTTCTTTCCTTCCCTCCCTCCCTCCCTCCTTCCTCCATCTTCCTGCTCCTCCCAGATGCTACAGTTCATGCAGTAAACTCTACCCACCAGGGACAGAGCCCCAGCTGTCATGCCTCTCCCACCACAAAACTAAAATAACCACCCCTCTTTCCTAAGCTGCTTTCCTCAGCTATTTCATTCCAGAAACCAGAAAAGTGACTTCTGAAAGAGAGTATGGTTTAGCCTTCTGTCCTAACCAGGGGCAGGGTCTAGTTTCCCTAGATTAAACCAGAGGCCACCAGTTCTGCCTCCTGGCATCTTATCTTCCTGCCAACCATGACGAGGGGTGTGAGGTGGAGAGTGACCCTTCGAGCTGCTGGTTAGTTGTGGAAGTGAATCCTGACCCTGCTTGACAAACCCATGCCTTCTGCAAGAGATTCTCAGGTCTAGACTTGAGAGAGAAGTGCTAGAGGCCTTCTTTGACTTTTGCCATGCAAGTAATTGCTGGTGTAGGTTTCTGAGCAGCCCTTTGCTTTTAAGACAAAGAGATCTAGCTGGGTGGTGGTGGCTCACACCTTTAATCCCAGCACTCGGGAAGCAGAGGCAGGCAGATCTCTGTGAGTTCGAGGCCAGCCTAGTCTACAAGAGCTAGTTCCAGAATTGCTAGAGCTACACAGAGAAACCTTATCTTGAAAAACTAAAAACCAAAAACCAAAATGAAAAAAAAAACCCAAACCAATCAAACAAGCAAAAAAAGACAGAGCAATCTGCAAGTGTTTTCTATACAGGTCCGGATCAGGAAATAGTTTTGGCTTTGTGCCTCAAATAGTTCCTGTGGCAACTACTCAGCTGCCACTCAGGAACAGCCATGAGTCCTATACTAATGAGTGATCACTGTAGATACTGCACAATAAAACTTTATTTGAAAAAAAAAAGTGCAGCAAGGCAGAGTGTGGAGCCATGAACAAGAGCTTATAATTTGCTTTGGAATTAGCTTTCCACTGAGGAGCCAGTAGCTGTGTCTTCCCCTGGCTCTGGGAGTCTGAGGGCAGGTCCAGGAAAGGCAGGAGGTCCATTTCAGCAAATCCCCTTGAGAGCTGCTTCAATTCGGCTCCCTCCAGAGCCTTGAAAGCCATGCCATGATACTCCAACTTCACAGGTGAGACTCGGGGTTCATACCGGTGGTGACATTCAGGTTAGAGCTCCATCTAGGGGACCTGAGTCAGCTGCCAGTTGGCCTGACTGAGACAAGAGGTCAGCAGTGGATCCTGGAGAGGGACTGTGGTCCCTGCCGATGGCACGGGCCTAAGGGCCTCTCAGGCCGGTCTTGGCTTTACCCCTTTGGTGATGCTGGACTCTGCCGAGTACTAGCCAAAGCGGTCACCTCATCTTTCGGTCTCATGCCTGGTAACATACATGGCTTCCTGTTCCCCCGTTTATGCTCTCCCAGCCCCAGTCTACACTTCTGGAGCTTAAGGCTCCCTGGGTTGTATCTGCCCTCGCCCTCGCAAGATCCAGATGGACCTCTGTCCACAGCGGTCCCAGGGTGAAGGTCCCGGGTGCTGATGTCAACAGTTCACTAAACCCTGAGAGCAGACCACCCAGAGCCCAGGTGGCTTTGGTCCCTGCCTTTATCCCTGTGCAGGAAGGGAGTACCTAGCTCTGGGAACAGTAGTGATGAGGGCATCTTTTCCTTTTTTTAAAAGAAAAACATGCAAATCACTTATCTGACTCTAATGCTAAGCATGGAGCCCAGCAGGAGGTCTGAGCTGCAACCTGCCAACATTGACAGCCAGAAAATGCTAACAAATGCCATCTTGGTGACAGTTACAGCAGCACAGGCAAGCAGAGGCCTGGGCCACACACATAGGCTTCCTGCTTTCCCCACATTTCTGTGTCTTCAACCACCAGGCAGCCCAGACATGGCTCTTGAAGGTCAGCCATTCAGGAGTCCCCTGGAGCCCTGTCTTCTCATGAAAACCACAGGTTCTAGATCTTCTTGAGCAACCAAGGTGTCTGTTTGGCTTAGCCATGCTCCATCAAGGGGTGTTGCATGATGCCTGACAGACAGTAAGTCCTCAAAAACATGCGTGGTCTGGAGCTGAGGCGGTGGCACGGTGGGTAAAGAGCCTACCACACAAGCATGAGGACCTGAGTTCTAATCCCCAGCACCCATGTAAAGGCTGGACATGCCAAAACTGAAGAGAGGTGGATATAGGTCTCTGGGTTTTGTTCATCCACCCTAGTCAAATCGGTGAGCTTTAGGTTCGGCAAGAGACCCTGTCTCAAAAAAAAAAAAAGCAGAGAGTAACTGAGGAGGGTACTTGACATTAACCTCTGACCTCTACACACATTTGGGTATGCTCATGTGTGCACACCTACAGGAACACACATAGCACACAAAAAGAACCCTGCAGGACATGGATCACTGGAGATAAGGGTCTGGGAAGAAAGAATCAGCTCTTGGCTTCTCTTCCTCCTGTCTACCCAGTTGGGTACCAAGTTACATCTGCTTGGCAGCAAGACATCAGCGATGTTCTGAGGAGACGGGCCTACGCTCCATGAGTTAGTGATCCACTTCCAAGGCAATAAAAAGAACAAATAAATTTAAAGTCTACCCACAATGCTGGTGAAGTTAGCAACACTTGTTTACAAGCCTGTGTGGGTCTAGAATTTTCTCAGAGAATAACTTCCCTATATGAAGTAATAAGGGCGGCGGCGGGGCTGCGTCCCCAACACCCCAGCCGCCTGCCTGGCTAGCTTATGCCCCGAAATAATTACACGGACACTGTATTCTTTTCAACACTGCTTGGCCCATTCTCTTCTAGGCTAATTCTCACGTATTAATTTAGCCCATTTTCTAATCATCTGTATGTAGCACCCCAAGGTGCGCTTACCGGGGAGATTCTAGCCAGTGTGCCCAGGTCCTCTTTGCTCTGCTTCTACAGTGCTAGGATAGCTTGCCTATCCCACTAAGCCTGCATTTCCCCCCCCACAGCTTCTGGAAGACAGAACTCAGGTTTTCATGTGAAAAATAGCACTATCTCCTTGGCCCCCAACTTCCACTTTTATCTGGCTCTCTATCCTCCTACAGGGCCGAATCCCCAGCAAGTATCACACACCTGCCTTCCTGGCGGGAGTGTCTAGAGAAGACAAAGTAGGCCAGTCATCTGCCTCATGGTAGAGGAATCTCACTGTGTCCTCTATTCCTGTCCCCAGCAGAAAGCCCTCCCCGGATTTGGGACTCCCCATATCTTTTTTTCCCATATCTTCTCCTCTATCTTCTCTGCCTCTGACCCCTGTCACACACACACACAGCTCAGAGTTACCTGGAAGGCTCTCCATTCTCTCTCTCTCTCTCTCTCTCTCTCTCTCTCTCTCTCTCTCTCACACACACACACACACACACACACACCTCAGAGGCACCTGGAAGGAATCTCCATTCCCATTCTTTCTCCCTCGCAAACGTCTTCATCTCCTGCTGTTGGCTGTCTGAGCAATTGCTTGCCGCCATAAACCAACAATACAGTTCCATAAATATGTTGTTTAGCCTTCCTATTATTCTTTCCCATTATTTATTTCTGAAACTCCATTATTAAATCTGTAAAGTGTTCGATGATACACTGGCAATGAAAAACACTATATAAAGGGGGGGTTGTTATTATTATTACTCTCTGATTAAAACAAGGAAGAAAAATGAGCCCATTAAATCAAGCTGGATTCCCTTGTGCCTGTAGGGGACTTCGCTTACAGGTGACAGATGGAACCCCCAGGGTGCTCTAGGTGACAACTGAGGCTGCTGTCCCCAGATTCCTTCTCTCTCCCTCGGTGGCAGCAGCTGTCTGTGACGCCCTGGAGAACCTAGGATTTGCAGGAGGCTCTGGCGCCAGGCGGAGTTTGTTCTGGGCAAAGCGAAAGCGATTCTGTTTGCAATCTTACTTTTCGCCATCAGTCACAGATGGTGACATGAAGAGGTAATGGAAGTGCCCGGGAATCCTGCTTTTTATTTCCACTCGGCAGCATTCCTCTTGCAGGCGGAACATAAATTCAGCTGCTTTTTGTGCAGATTTTGCAAAATTAGTCTCTCTCCATCTAGCTGGGTGTATAGATATGTACTCAGGATGCAGAGATGGAGGAACGGAGGGATGGGGCCACCCTGTGATGAAACATAGACTTGGAGCAGGAACTTCATCCAGGGAGAGATGGGAGGAAGGAAGAAGGAGCACGGCCCAGTGGAGAACCCCTGGACGTCACACTGTCACCCAGCTTAGAGAGGTGGGAGGCTGTCTACACCACCTGCCCACACCCCAGCCTTTAGCACAGATTCATAACACCTGGGGCTTGTTAGACTGGAGCTTTCTCAAGCCTCACCCCAGACTCGCTGCCTCAGATCTGGAGGTAGGGCATAGCTGGCTGTCTTAAGCCTAGAGCCTAGTATGACTGCACACAGAAGGGGGAAGGAGGAAGGTCAGAAGACTACAGAAAATGCTGGGGTGCTATGGGAACTCCCTCAACCAATAGCCTTTAAGATACCAACCCACTTGGGCGTAGTCTCATGTATCGTAAGTGGAGATGGAAAGCATGTATAGTATATGAGAGTGGTGGCGGTACACGTCTTTAATCCCAGCACTCAGGAGGCAGAGGCAGATGATCTCTGAGTTTGAGGCCAGCCTGGTCTGTGGAGCGAGTTCCAGGATAGCCAGTTCTACAAAGAGAAACCCTGTCTCAAAAAACAAAATCAAAGAACACAGAAGGAATTTGAGGCCATCCTGGGCTATGAGAGACTCTTGTCTCAAAATTACACACACACACACACACACACACACACACACACACACACACACAAAAGGCAGGAGGTGAGTTAGCTGTGAATCTGGTTCCAGGACTAGCTCAAGCTCAAGGTCATCACACCTCCAAATGGGAGAGCCTGGTTTCTTTCACTGTGGGTGCGGTCGCTTCTAGGTTGGTACCAGTGTGCAATGCTGCTGGGCAGGAGAGAGAGAACTTTCAGAGTGGGAGCTCTCTGTAGCAGAGCTACGGACGATGGAGAAGGAAAGGGACTTTGAGAGATAAAGGATGCTGGGGCATTGGAGGTGAGTATCTGGGGGTTAATTAGAAGGACACAAACGATTGAATCTGACTGGAACTTCTCCCATGTCAGAGTCAAAGGCAAAACTCATCTCAACGGGCTGAACTTGGGACGTCTGACTTGGTAGGAGCCAAGCTGACATCTTGTCATTTTGTCAAATCTTTATGACATCCCACCAAGAGAGAGCACAGTGGAGCATATGATTTGATTATTTTGTGATGGCCTTCAGATAATTTTATATACTATAGGATGTCACAAAATCTAGTGCACTCATTGACAGGTTGGACTCCGTTGCTATGGAAACCGCTCCAGGAAAGTGGAGAGCCCGGGATTTTTGGACTTTGCCTCTACCCACCACACTCATCCCCTCCACCACAAGTCACCCCACTTTCCTGTCATTGGCTTCTACTTCTTAGACGTCTGTTCCGTCCCAGGCCCAGCGATGCCACTTCCTCTTCAGTGAGGAAAATGAGGAGTGAGGGGAGGTGGCCAGAGAGGTGGGGAATTTTTGCACGGCTGCATGGCTCCTACTGGACTGAGCAAGGACTTGGATTCAGGATTGACAGTTTTATTTTTTATTTTTTGCTTCACATCATTAAGCTACAATAGACACCTGGAAACTGCATATATTTATGTTATATGGTAATAAGTTTGATATGGATGGTACTATGAAATGAGTTGATAAACCCACAGAGGCATCGTGTCAGGTACTTAGATGGGCTCTTCCCGATCTTCAAGCCTGCCAAACAGTATCATCAGCTTTGGCCACTGTGCTATACGAAGTTCTCTAGAACTTACTCATCCTGTCTACCTGAAATTTCATCTTGAGTGACATCTCCCAATGCCCTACCTCCCCAATCCTCCCAAATTTCTATTCTTTTTTAATTCTCCTTCCTCCTGGTATTCTTAAGACAGTGTCTCACATTTCCCAGGCTGTCCTCAAACTCTCTAAGTAACCAAAATCAGCTTGAACTTCTGATTCCCCTATTCCACCACCCAAATTCGAGAATTAGTGGTGTTTCCCACCACACCACCCTGCTTTCGGTTTCTGTGGTGACTCAATCCGTTTTCAGAACCCACTCCTCTCTGTCTCAAAATCAAACACACACACACACACACACACATCCAAAAGGCAGGAGGTGAGTTAGTTGTGAATCTGGATCCCAGGACTAGTTCAAGTTCATCACAACTCCAAGTAGGAGAGCCTGGTTCCATTCACTGTGGGTGCAGCAGCTTCTAGGTTGGTACCAGTGTGCCAATGGTTATTATATAGCCAATGGTTCTTATGCTCTCAAGTTTGCTGGGAGATGCATATTTTCTCCCTGGGTTTATTGTTAAAGTGCGAATTCCTAGCTTTCAAGGTTTGCTGCCTTAAGAACTGAAGAGTGTGTTCCCAGCTCCATACAATGCTGACCGGGACTACCCGGGGCAGCCCTATAGTCCCACGCTGCTGTCAGCTCTTTCTATTGTCACCTCTGCCTCTATGCAAAGATGCAAAAACTGCTTAATGGAGGAAGGGCCTGGAAGTTAGTTCTCTTTGCTGCTTCCTGCCTGGCTGTTAGCTGTGACACACAGGACGAGAGAGCTGTGATGAATGGAGCCTCTAAATTACCTCAGGATGACACTGCTTGATTAAGCTAAGTACTCTCAGTGGCACCTCAGCAGGCGATTGCTCATTTATTTATCTTAGAAGAACTGATTTTTATACTTACACACTTCTTTATCAACTCAAATGTTCCCCAACTCAGACCAGCCTACACACATCCCTTCATGGTCTTAACCCTCTGTTACCTTAGGTCAGCCCTCTGGCTTCCATGGGGCTCTGTCTGCTGTGCTGTTGACCAGGTAGTATTTCTTGGGCACTGCATGTAACGTGTCTCTGACCTTTCACAGAAACACGTCCTTCACGTACGTCAATCTGGGAACCATGAGGAAAGTGCTGGGAAAGTCACTTTAGAGCAACTCCAAGGACCCACTGCCTCTTTTGCTCTGAGACCTTAGTGTAGACAAACTTTCTATCCTAACCACCCAGACCCAAATAAACACACAGGGGCTTATGTGAATTATAAATGCTTGGCCAATAGCTCAGGATTATTACTAGCAGGCTCTTACATTTTAATTTAACCCATATTTTTTGTTGGCACTCTGTCACCTGGCAGTACTAATCAACTTTTTATCAGTGAATGAGACTAACACATATTCATAGTGTACAAAAAGATTGTTCCACATCACCATAGCATCCCTTGGCATCATTCCTTAACCAGTTTTCAGAAGTGTAACTTATCCATCCTGTTCCCTCTGTGAGGTGGAACCCAGTAAAGTCAGTGTGGGAGTAAAGTCGTCATCAGCTTTGATCTGAAATGTCCCCTAAGGCACAGATATTGAAGGTTATGCCCACAATGCAAAGCTCAAAGATGGGACTTTGGGAAGAGGTTGGACCTGAGGGCTTGTGACCTGGTCATTGGATCAAATCATGCATACATAGATCTACAGCTGGATTGTTGCAAGAATTCCTTCCTTGGGAGAGAAGTGAACATTTCTTAAGGTCCCAATGACAACCTGTGGTAATATTTTGTTTGTGCTGTAACAAATAAATCTTGCCTGAAGATAAGAGTGTGGAGCTAGCCACACTAGTTAGCCAAGAGGCCAGGTAGTGGTGGCACGCACCTTTAATCCCAGCACTCTGGAGACAGAGGCAGACAGATCTCTGTGAGTTCAAGGCCACCCCAATATTTACCCCCACAAAACCCACTATCTTTAGTTTGGCCTCAACTCCTTAGTTTCTAAAACCTTCTAGAACAGTGACATCATCTGGGACCAAGCATTCATGAGCCTGTAGGGTGACATTACACAACAAGCTTTCCAGACTTTGGCAACCACATGCCAAAGTGATGACAAACTAACATAGCCAAGAAAGGACAGTTTTGAGTAAGCTACTCCTGGAAGACTGGCCTCAAGTCAGGGTGGGCATCTCTTAGTAGCAATTTCCCAGGGAGTAGCATTCACAGGCTCACCCCTGATCCTAAGGATGAAATAGGTAGCTTCCATGGTTAATGGCAATGGGGACGGCCTGGAAGAACATGCAAAATTCTCGACCTACATTTTCTGCTTCATCATGGAGACCCAGACTCCCCTCTGCACTGTCAGCACCTCTGTTGGGGCCACAGGCTCTTGTGAGTCACAGGAATTTATTCCACAAATGACAGAAGCCACATGCTCAGGTCCCAGTTCCCTCAGACCAGACCTGGGATTTCAGCTCAGGGTAACGGGATTGCCTGTCGAGGAAATGTGTCCGAATCAACCATGGTTGTGAGGCAGAGAGTCATCCCCAACCCCAAAGAAGTCGCTGCTGCACGTCTGGTCACCTGATGAGTAGCAGCAGACAGGCATGCATTCATTCAGTCAGTCATTTGTTCACCCAACTATGTATGCCCTGCTCTGTGTTAGAAATGGCACAGGAGCTGTAGCAAGATTAGCTCCTTGCCCAGGGTCAGAGAATTGTTTCCACATGCTTGCCAGAGGGATGGATGTGTTGTCTGAGATTTCTGTCCTGCCCAGTCCTTGTTCTGCCCGGTTCCCACAATTCATTAAGTCCCAAAGAAAATCACACGGAGGTCTACATTAGTTATTAACTGATTGACCCATTAGCTCAGGCTTCTTACTAACTCTTATAACTTACATTAGCCCATTATTCTAGTATATGTTAGCCACATGGCTTGGTACCTTTCTCAGCAGGGCAGTTCACATTTTGCTTCTATTGTATCTGTACAGGACTGCAGAGAGGACTTCCTTCTTCCCAGAATACTTCTGTTCTTACTGACCCACCTCTACTTCCTGTCTGGTTGTCCTGCCTATACTTCCTGCCAATTAATACTGCCAATTAATAATTATACTGGCCAATCAAAGTTTATTTAAAACATAATTGACAGAATATAGACAATTGTTCCACACCATGGATGGATGGGTGGATGGATGGGTGGATGGATGGATGGGTGGATGGATGGATGGATGGCAATAGAGAAACAGCTAGAAGCACAGGGTCCAATAAAGTCAGGGATGAGACTGCTCACTGGGCCCCTAGGGCCCCGAGGTTTGTGCCCTGAATGACAATGGCGCTGCTTGTGTCTGCACTGCCATCCTTTTGAAGCTGCACTCAACTTCCAGCCCAGGCATTTGCTTTCCTCACCACCTGACGACCAAGACCCTCCTGATCAAGACACCCACCTTTGGGAGCCCAGTGCGATCTGTCACCCACCACACCTGGCACCTCTTCGGCGCAACTCCAGGCTTACGGAGGAGGTCGTTTATTTCCTCCTTGGAAATGTCTACGTTGTCAGAGTTAACGGTGACTTATGAAACAAGGGGACCCTCAGTTTCTCTCTGGCCATATTTCAACTTGGGAAGTTTCCCCGTGGCAGCTTTGCTATTTCTCAGTTCCTGTCAGCCCCTCTGTTCTGCCAGGAGGTACAGGGTGCTAGTGATGAGACCTAAGGACGGAGGGCCCACCCAAGGTTCCTCCGACGAGCCCATCTTTGTGTGGTCCCCCGAGAACTATAGTGGTTAACCCTGTATAAGAAGTGTGGGGACCTTGTCTCTAATGAGCAGACTGCCCCCTTCACTGCTGCTCTTGGGTAGAACTGTCTCTCCACCTGGAGCTCCTTTGGGGGAAGACTGTCAGACAAGGACATGTCATTACCAGGGAGGTCTGTATCCAAAGCTGGCCCTTTTGCCTTGAGTCTTCCACCTCCAGCCCACCTTTCAGCCCTTGCTTCCGTTGGCTTCTTCTCCACCCACTTAGACCCCTCACTTACTAACATCAACCTAGAGAGAAAAAAAGCCAAGTGCCTTCTAACCCCTGAAAGAGGCAGATACGTAATGACAGAGCGATGTGGCGTAGCGGTAACAAATTGTCCGTATTATAGCACTTTACATCTTGATATCCATTCTCCTCAACGGGCTTATCTGTAAACCGACTGAATTCACACTGGGATGCTAAGAAAATAGCTGTCATATAATAGATGGGGTCTCCCGGAAAATGAACATTTACAAATGGCTGTAGCATTTACTTAAAATGTCATGCCAATTGCTTGCTGTTGTCTTTATGCAATGAGATTGATTTTACTGCTCCTTGGAGTCCTCGGCCTTGATGGGTAGTTTTTAATGCAGCAGGGAGATGCTTTTCGTGTTTAATCTATAAATATAGCATGCAAAAGCATGGGCTCTTTAAGGTATGTACCATCCAAACCTCCTTTTCCCTGGGATCTTTTTCGCTTCCGCCTCCCTGGAGAACTTAGACCTGGGCAGGGCCTGAGTGGATCCTATTCATGTATTCAAATATATGCAGATGTATGCATTTTGTTTAACAAGTTAATTCATTTGCCAGGCCAGGCAGTTAGGGGTTTCACGGTGTAATACCCTCTCTTGCTTTTCCCTTCCACACCCGATTATGCCCTGGGGTTTTACTTCCAGAGTTTGTGGAGTTGGAGGCTAATGGGGGGTGGGGGGATGGAAGCTCACCTTCTGAAGCAGGCTGCTGCAGGGTCTCCCCAAGATGAGGCCAAGGGCTCTGCCCAGCTTCTGAGACTCTCCAAAGCCCAGGTCAGTCAGTCTCCCTAAGAGACATTTCTTAAGAACAGCCCCTCTCCTGATACCCCCCAGAGTGGCCTTGCTTCTCTCCCCAGTTTGTTAAAGTCTGCTGTGATTGTCCTTGGACTGGTAGCTGCAGATGGCTGCGTAGCACCCACCACCCATGATCTCAGTGCTCCATGCCCTCTTCAGAGCTCTGCCTCCTCTCAGAAAGGGGGCCAAGGGCGGGGGAGGAGATAGAGGAACTGTCAGATTGGGCTAGGAGAGACAGAGGAGCTGCCGAACTGGACTAGGACAACTTCAGTTGAGGCCCCCTCTCATCTGCCCCAGAGAGGATTTCCCAGATGAGTGGATGAATGGATGGTTGGCAAGAGAGAAGCATCTGGAAGCACACGGTGCAATGAAGTCTGGGAGGCGCGTGTGCCAAGTCTGTGACATCCTGAGGTTTGTGTCCTAAAGGAAGCCAGGGAAGCTGATGTGTGCACTCCTTTGAGACGTTGCACTCCACATTCAGTCCGGGCCCCAATGTCGTCTTTTCTATCCCTAGAGCCCTGGCTCCCCCTGCAGTGAGCAGGACCTCCATCACACTGGTGTAGACTGATGAGATCCAAATGGCCTTTTCATTAAGACATATCCCACCCCGAGCTGCTTAGGTCATTTGTGGTCCTGTTAACTGCAGCAGGCATCCATCCCGTAGGAGGACTTGCTCCCACCACCATGCCGTCTGAGCCTGGGAAGTGCTGCCCTCAGACTGACTCATTTGTTCAACAAGCATTTATTGAGCACACACCATGGGCCGGGGACGGAAGAATGCCTGGAGCAGCACAGAAACAAGAGACCTGGCCACTGCTCTCAAGACTATCTCCATTCAGGTGGCAGGTGGAGATAAGTCTCCTGTAGCGGGGGCTCCTGAATTTCCGCTCCTTCCCAGTCGTGAAGGGGGCTGCTTTGCCTGGCTTTAGGGCAGCGGCTGGGGAGGGTGGAAACTGAGGCCCTGGGGATGAACGGTTTGGGCCAACTGAGGATCGAGGAAATCCACACGGTATGTTCTGGGACCTGACTCAGAAGACCAGATGCTAAATCACATGCTTCAGTAGAGAACCTAAGATTTGTTTCTTTTTAAAAATTATTAATATTTTAAAAGTCTTATTTTATACTATTTACATGTGTGCTCGTGTGTTTAAGTGTGTGTGTGTGTGTATGTATGTGTGTGTGTGTGTGTCCACGTGAGTGTATGTGCACATGTGTGTTTATAGATACTCATGGAGGCAGGGCCTGAATCCCTTCCAGGTGGAGCTACAGCTGTTTGTGAGCCACCTGATGTGGACACTGGGACCCAAACGCTGCCCCTCAGAAATAAGCAGCAAGTATTCTTAACTCCTGAGCCATTTCTCTAGTCCCAAGACTAGTTTCTTGGACAAACCTGTCTTTGGAAAATTTCCAGGTGGGAAACTGAGGCAACGATTAGCACCAATGGGCTGGCTCTGGGGATCCTGGGTCTTCTTGGGAAAGCAGGCCTCAGTGCATCTGTCCCTTCCATGGAAAATGATCACCTCTTGGCTGTATTAGAGACAGCTGTGGTTATCGATGCTGGTCTAAGAAGAAATGATTAGACAGAATCTGAATAATGATTTAGACTGATTACCCTCAGACAACCCTCAGTGGAGACACGGAAATAGTACAGAAAGCCAATGTGTTCAGAACATTGCTAATTACTTAGATTTGGGACCTAGCATCCATTAGCATTCTACAAATTTGTAAAAGGAAGGAGAGACCCCCTTCTCCCATGGAGTTCCAGGACCCTTCCCTCTTCTTCACACCACACGCGGGACTCCCTTCAGGTTGAAATCAGAACTTCCACTGAAAACCAGAGCAACAGATACAATCTATACCCAAGAGGGTCTGAATAACTCACCTGAGCATGTCTGCTCTTCTGCATGAGGGGAAAGACGAGGCCAGGGCTGACATTAGAAACTTGGTATCAAAATAAATCTCAAAGGCAGACCCTTTATACCAATCAAGCCCTGATTGACTCTTCGAAGAAAGGCAGTCAGTCGGGGGACTTCCTTGAAAAGTCTGCTCCTATCCCCCGTGGCAGGAGACCCTGTTACCCTGGCAACTACTGACAGGCAGGAAGACTGCACTCTGGTCAGAAACACAAAGGAGGCAATAGGACTCCACGTGACTGTTGACCACACTGGTTAACCATTACTGGGTAACAAGTCAGCCCCAAACTCAGTAGATTAGAACAAAACTCCCTATAGGCCATCTCACCGTGTCTGTGGGTCAAAAATTCTGATTGGCTACAGTGGAAATGCATCTCTGTTCTCTGATGGCCAGGGCTTTGGCTGGAAGACTAGAAGGCTGTGGGTAGCTCAACAGTTCAAGGCTAGAATCATCCAGGGCATATGATGATGGCCACCTGCTGCCAACGGACACCCCAGTAGGCCCTCAGCTGGAATGCCTTTGGGAGTTGTCTGAGCGCATTGCTTTGAAACTCCAGACAGCATGGTTTCAATGTTCCAAGAGCAAATATCTCCAGAGTGTGGGCGGGGGGGGGGTGGATGAAAGTACAAGGTGGTTTTGTAATCTTGACCTAGAAGTCACTTCATGTACTCCATTGGTCAAGGTAGTTAGAAGTCCTCCCTGGATCAAGGGATTGGGGACTGTCATGGTTAATGAAGGAAGAAAGGAAGGAAGGAAGGAAGGAAGGAAGGAAGGAAGGAAGAAAGAAAAGAAAAGAGAGTCCCTGGAGATATAAGGGTCATCTTTGGAAAATGCAATCTGCCTAGACAGCATGTAAGCAATCTGTTTAACTTTATTTAGTTAAAAAAAAAGATACACACAACCGAGACACAGCTTAGCTGGTAGGCCGCCTTCTGCTTAGCAAGTAGGATCCCTAGCTCTACCTCTAGTCAGACATGGCGGGCCACACCTATCCCCTAGCACATGGGGCGCAGAGGCAGGAGGATCAGAATGTTCAAGGTCATCCTCAACCACACAGTGAGTCTGAAACCATCCTGAGACTCTATCTCAAAAAATAAAATCCTATACACACACACACACACACACACACACACGCATGTGCACACACACATGCAGGGCATGCACACACACACATGCACGTGCGTGCAAAAACACATGCATGCATGCACTCATGCACACACAATTATGCACCTGTTACGATCCAGACACTGTGTCTGGGCCTCTCCCATGTAAAGGAAGGCACACAGCAACTGAAGGGGCATCCCAGTGAGAAGCAGACAGAAGCAAGCCAGGGCAGGCCTCAGGGAGCTCCTAAGCACCCTTCACTCTGCAACACACCTGGGAATTCTCACCTAACCCACAGCAGGGCAAGGTGAGGGCCTCCTGGCATTGCCATGACAACATGTAGTCTCTATGCAGCCCCCGAGTCCACAGCCTCTGGAGAACAGGGTCACATGTTCTCACTGGCCCTTCCAGCTGGGCACAACCCAAACATGGTGATCACAGCCACTTCCCACAAACTAGCAGGCCCAGGTCTCCTTCATCCCTCTGCCACCATGCACAAGCTGTCCTAAGACCTGTCTCGAGCCATTCCCACCCAGCCTGTTCTGTACCAGACTGACTTCTTCTCTACCACTGAAAGGTTCTCAATCTGCCATTCCCATAGTCATTTCCAATACACCCTGTTGACTCTGGAAGGGTCTCCAAGGCCACCTGACGCTTGGATGTCTCCAGTCACAGGCAGCCCACTCCCACCCGTGCCATTTGCAGACAGCTGGGCCCTGTAGGAAACTCTGAAAACTCATTGCAAACAAAATAGAACTCATCTCTAGGTCCCACTGTGACACAAGTGTCTCCATCACCGCACCAGAATAATTGTGCATTGAAGGGATGTCCCGGGGCAGGACCTGTATTTATGCTGCTTTATAAACAGAAAGCCTTTTAAGAAGTTAATTGTGACGGTGGATGGTGGTGGAGACTTCCCAGGGAGATGAAGAGGGCTATAATGAAATGACTGGGGGCCATGAACGCCTGGCAAGGGCAGGGGGCCATGCAGAAGAGGGCTGGGGTCCATCAGACTCAGAGTTGGGGCAGGGAGGGAGGGAGGGAGGTCACGGCCCATGAGAAGCAGTTTAGAGCGTGGTGACTTCAGACAGGAAAAGGAGGTCACTGGGAAGCGGATAATTTGTGGCGGTGCAGATTTGATGAGGGGAAAGGCTAGAAGGAAGGGCAGGGGAAAGCAAATATCAAGCCATTAGCATTCACAGAGGCGGAGGATGAGGCCACCGAGCTACGGGGTGCGAGATGAGGAGGGTGGCTGCGGGGCAGCTGCTTTGAGCAGACACCAAACTAGATAGCTCGGGGCTCAAAACAGAAGGAGACTGACTTGCCTGGGACTCTTGAGAATGCACAGAGAGGACCAAGGCTACGATAGTCATTCATAAGAAAAAGCAGAAAGCAAGAACTGGAGTTCCCCTATGGACAAAAGTATGAATTCCTCCCCCACCAAGGACTCAGGAGCAAGAGAACCCACAGGTCTGCCTAGGGTAAGCTGAGGAGGCAAGCTTGCAGACAACCAAAGGTCACCCTTAGCAGAACGGAATTAAAGAACCCCAAGGAGGCTGCAGAAAGAAGACTAGATTGGGGGAGAAAGGGAAGCTCCTATATGGATCAGTGCCCTCTCCACCTCCCCCGCCGATCAGATAACCCAATCCCTTCCTTAACACCTTCTATGGCTTCGTAGTGATATCTGCATCTCACACAAACACCTCACTGTGTTCCAGTGTTCCAGGTCCTCTGTGCATGTCTTCCTCCATCTGATGGTCACCTCCTGGGTTAGTCTCTTTGCCTTCTAGGCCTGTCCTGACCGATTCCAAGGAGTTTATATCAAGAGGGCTTCCCTTATGCTTTATCCAAAGCTAGTGAGGCAAAGTTTGTGGCTGCCATTCCCCGTCTTGGAATTCTATATCTTCGTAGCTCTCAACCAGTGAGATGCGCCCTTACATCTGGAGATGTGACTATCCATGCCAGCTTTTATGGGCAATCAGCTTGAGAGTTATGAGAGGCTGGAAGTGTGGCCAGACAGCAGAGCACTTGCATGGACAAGGTCCTGGGTTCAATCCCCAGCCCCACCGAAACAAAATGAAATTCTTGGGCTTGGAAGGCAGTTCATTCGGCAGACTGCTTGCCTAGCACATGAAGCCCTGGGTTCGAGTCCCAGTGTGGTGATGAATGCCTGTAATCCCAGCACTTAAGAGGTGGAGGCAGGAGGACAGGAGTTCAAAGTTAGTTACTTTCTCTACATGGTGTTTGAGGCCAGTCATGAAAAACCCTGAGACTCATCTAGTCTCAAAAAAAAAAAAAAAAAAAAAAAGTTTTGGACTTTTTTTCTATGATCTGTGAATATTGAAAAGGTGAATATTTCTGAGCCTTGGGTCCACTGAAACAAACTCACTGAAGAGATCTGTTTGCCTAGCTCCACCATGAGGGATCTGGATGCTGTCCCTGATGCAGGTTCATTGGCGTCTCCATGGTGGCTGGCTCCGCAGCACAGCTCCGCTCAGGTCCTGCAGGCAAGCCTGCTGTGGAGCAATCTTCATACACTGTAAATATGCATTACTCTCATTGGTTAATAAAAGAGCTGACTGGCCAATAGCTGGGCAGAAAGAGATTGGGTGGGAGAGCCAGACTAGGAGGATGCTGGGAAGGAGAAGCAGGAGATGATTATGCCATGCTGAAAGAAGGTACCATCACGCGGCAGGGCGGAGATAGGAAATATGGGCTAATTTAAGTTGTAAGAGCTAGTTGGTGGCGAGCATAAACGATCGACTGAGCTTTTCTAATTGATAAGGAGTCTCTGTGTAGCTATTTTGGAGCTGGCCTGTGGGAAAGAAAACTCGGCCTACATTAGATGCCTGCAGAGTCCTGAGGATACTGGGTGCAGCCCTGAGGCCACCGTTCAGAGACCAGGAGGAAATTTCTCTCTCCCCCCACCCCCACCCCCAGCTCAGGCTGAAAGCATGGCTCTGTGGTGGCTGATCAATGGGAGAAAATTGCGCTTTCGGTTTTAAATCACTCTTGGTCCGGAGGACATCTGGACCCCTGTACCTTTTACAGCTACTGTTTATGGCTCTGCCAGTGGAAAATACACAACCAGCTCTGCCCTACCCAGGCTAGAGGTGCCCTTTGGAGCCAGATGAAGGCGAAAGGGGATGTAAGTCTGGCCAATCGCTACTGTCAGGGCTCTTCCCTCTTTTCCTGGGTAGCCCTAGGGGGCTATGCAGTGGTACAGCTGTATAGGAAGAGGTGTGTGCTACTAAGAACTCACTAACCCCAGAGAGTGTGAATTTGGCTTTGTGCATTTGTTAGGGCCCCATAAGTCCGCCTGGGCCTGGTGGTAGATTTCCCGAGTCCTCCGCTAGGACTGTTTGAAAAATGCCCTCGTTTTATCAAGAAAGCAACCTAGATATGCCTCCTGCCCACACAGCCCCCAGTTCCTTTCTGCTGTTCCTGAAACTGGCCCAGCATTCCTCAAGCAACAGTGTCCCAGAGAGGACCAACATTACCCCTCAGTCACCCACTCATGACCCTTCTCCACAGTACAGCCCATGGTGACCCAAGTGGTCAGCAGACACAGGCAAGCATGCCTTGCTATTACAAGCTCAGCAAGCCCTTGGTGCAATTTGGCCCTAGGGAGCACTCCTGGAGGCTCCAGGCGGTGGGGCAGACGCTATTCTTTTCTCACAATGCCTCTGCCTTGATGAAGGAGCTTCTGGAAGTAAAGAGAGATGATGCAACTGATTCCAAAGATACTCTCAAGTCTCATGATGAAATTCAGAGGACCCTGGCCTTGGAATTGATTCATAGGTACCCCAATTACATGGAGCATCTCCAAAGGCATATATATCGCCAACCAGAAGGCCCAATGCCTAGAATTTCCCACCAGGCCACTCGCCCTGCCCAGACTGGCGGAGAATGGAGTCATCCCTTCACACATGTCCTCCGTGGCCACTGAAACTCTTTCTTCCCCACGTGGTCCCTCCCAGGCTGTATTCTTGTTCCACGTGTCTTCTGCTGGCTGCTGCAGCCTGCAGTGGGTCAGGAAGTGGGTTGGATACACTGAGGATTGGTGGCCCACAGAACTCCAGGGACTCTGGAATTCTGGTCTGTCTCTTCCCCACCGGGCTCCGTTGTCTTCTGTGCACATGGGGTCCCAGAAGGCTTATCTCAGAGGAAGAAGGTGAATAAGGGAAGTGGCCTAGACATACATTGAGACCTCCGGGGTCACCGTAACACACAAACTCAAAATGGAGACAAGGGAGGGTGCAAGAAGCACATTCTAGAACTAGTTCCTGGCTTTGACTCTTGCAATAGTTAATATTGACTGTCAACTTGGCAGGGTCTAAAATCGCACAAGAGACAGTTCTCGGAGTGTGTCTGTGAGAGGCTATCTAAACCAGTTTAATTGAGGTGGAAAGACCCACCCCAAATGTGAAGGACACCCTTCCATAAGCTGAAGTCCTGGGCTGTGTAAAAAATGAGACACAACAATAATAACAAAACAATAATAATACAAATTTGGTATGCAGCAAAATCAGGTTGTTGGGGACATCTCTGATACCCAGAAAGCTGGAACTGGCAGCGCGACAGTGGTCACAAAGTCTTCAGGGGTCTCCCCAATCTCCTTTCTTCCCAAGGCACCCGTTAAATCCTCACTCTCTGGACCATCTGATCGCCATGCAGGACTCAGGAACGGGGCCAACCCCTGGCACCCTGGGGCCTGCCAGGTCCCCGGGAATTGACAGAAGGGTCACTCTGGACTTCAGGGTCAGTCCACCAGCTGGCACCATGAGTGGGGACAGATCCGACTCAAGAATCTCGGACAATGATAGCTCACAGCAGAGCCACGCTTTCCTCTGGAACTTATTGGAAAACCTTGCTCAGGGGACCTGCCGCCTCCAGAGCTCCGACATCAGCTCCTGTCCGATTGGCGGGAAGGGCCTCTAAAGTATTAGTTCTCTCCACCACAAGCATTGTGTGCTCCTGACAGGATAAGCCCGCCACAAATTAATACCTGGGGCAGATCCTAAAACACTATTCTTGCCAGCTGCAATAATTCCAGCCAGCCCGTCTATCTGCGCCGACAAAGCCAGTAAATCTTGCGCCGTTGGAATTCATACATTGTTGGGTTTTTTTTTTTGTCCTCCCGTACCCAAAATGGTCCAGACAATAAACTTGAACTCCTTTTATGATTAGCTGTGTGCGTATGGGTATGCCTGCTGCGAGCGTCACTAGCAACCAGCCAAGAGTCTCCCACTAGCTATTATACTGGCATAGTCTGCCAAATTCAGCGGCAGTGGGATGGCATATAGGAGGGGTGACGGGGATTGGTTGCCCCATCTCTGAGCAGCCCTGAGTGGGTGGCCAAAGGTGAGGGAGGCTGCTCAGCCGTGTGAATGTGACTGGTGACAGGGTCCCTCCAGGTTCCCAGAGTTGTCAAAGGAAAGGTTGAAAGTCAGACGTGGGGCCCGAACGTACCTGACCCTGGGCAACGCAGCCCTCTTGGAGTTGGCTACTCTTTCCTGAAGCCATCATTCACTTCCCAGGGCTGGGGTCACAAACAAGTGCAAACCAGGTAGCTTGAAATGACAGAAGTGATCACCTCATGGATGCCAGAAGTCAGAAACCAAACAAATAGAGAGGGGCATCCTTTGGAAAGCTCTGAGGTAGAAGCTGTCCCAGGCTTTTTAGTGGCTTCTGGGAATCTTGGGATTCCTTGGCCTGCGAATGCATCACCTCTCTCTACCTCTGCCGTCACCTGGTCTTCTTTATGTGTGTCCGGCCAGTTTCCTAGAACGCCAGACATTGCATTCAGGGTTCACCACAGGCCAGCCTGATCATAACTAATTAAATTTGCAGAGATCTCATTTCCAAACCAAGGTTTCAGGAGATCAAGACCTTGAGGGGGACACCGCCCCTCCATAGTAACACTGGGGTGATAGTGCTCCCAACAGGACCCAGCAGAGTCCCTGTAGCGAGGGTTAATCTTCACAATGCCTTGAGTGGGTTTAGAACCACCATGGAAACACACCTCTGGGTGTGTCTGTGAAGATGTTTCTAGGGAGGTTGTCCTGAGCAGGGAAGATCCACCCTGAATGTGGGTGGCACCATCTCAAGAGCCCTGACAGAATGGAAAGGAAGGGGGCTCGGCACCAGTGTTCAGCTCTCTCTGCTTCCTGACTGTGGGGGAGATGTGGCCAGCTGCCTTCTGCTCCTGCCCCCAGCCCTCCCCCACCACAATGGACAAGCCCCTCAAACTGTGAGCCAAAACAAGCCTTCCCTCCTTAGGTTTGCCAGACTAGGTCACAGCAGTGAAATTAGTAACTGGTACGCTGGTGATGGACTCCCTCCAGGGGACACTCCTGGTTCTATCCCCTCTCAAGAACTGCTCAGAAGCAGGGATGTCACCTTGTCAAAATGGATCCCTACAGACCTGAGTTCTCACAGGGCTGGAGAGATGGCACAGTTGAATCTGGGTCCAATTCCTCCACCCACGTGGTGGCTGGCAACCATCTGTAACTCCAGTTCCAGGAGATTGACTGCCCCCTTCTGGCCTCCTCAGGAAAGCAGCACACATGTCATGCGCATCCATGCATGATGGCAAAGTAATCACAAACATAAAACAAATGTAAAATTAAAATAACTTAAAAAGAAACTTACTGTCTCCCAGGGGGAGCTGGGAAGTATAAGTCATCAGGAAAACTAAAAGTCCCCCTCCATACCCTCTACACCTGTTTTTAAAGAGCCAGCCCCTGCCCTCACTGTCCCCCAGAAATGTAAGTCCCTCTAGTCAATTCTAGAAGGACGACTTCACTCTGTCAGTTCCTCCAGGGCCTCTTTGCCCACCTCGGAGAGTGGCTGCCACGGCCCAGTGTAGCCCATTCTCAAATTGTAGTCTAAATTATACATTAGCGTTTTAAGCAGCAATTTAAGCTGGCAGGGAGACAGATTTTTATCCACAGTGAGTGCCCACCTCAGGCTGCTGAGTTCAGTGAGGGTTTGTGTGATGGGCAATAGCTCTCACCTCCCTTGGTTTAAGGGGCATGGCTCTGCCCCCCCCCCTCTCTTTCTTTCTCCTTCTTTCAGCACCGTGACATACATGCCATGCCTGAGGCCTCAGGGCTCACAAATGGCGTGTCTCCTCGCCTCCATGGGTCTGGAGCCACTGGGCATGTCCTTTCAACCTTGGCCAACCACTAGAGACCAGAGAGGTCTCTATGATGCTGTGTGTGCAGACAGAAGTGATACGGTCATTCTTCTGGAGACAACCACCCCCTTTTCAATGTTATTCTATATGTGCGTGTGCATTTATGCACACACACGTTCAGACACACAGAGAGACACTGGAGAACATCTGGTGTCCTGCTCTGTCACTCACTGCCTTATTCCCTGAGACAAGGTCTCTCATTGAACCTGGAGCTTGGCTAGTGGCCAGCAAGATCCCCTATCTCAATATCCCACAGTACTGGGGTTACAGGGTTGCACTCAGCTTTTTTTTTCCCTGTAGGTGCTGGGATTTGAACTCAAGTCCTTACACTTGCACGACAGGTATTCTTATTAGTTGAGTCATCTTCTTAGCCCTTCTTCTGTTTTCTATTTGTTTGTTTTGTATTAATATTTTTGGGGTTATTACCAGTTTGGAATTTTTTGAGATGGAGTGTGACCTCCTTCTTGATATGTAGCCAAGGCTGACCTTGAACTCCTGATCCTCCTACCTCTACCTCCTGAGTGCTGGGATTTGGGGTCGCTCTACCATAGTTTATATCCACCCTCCTGTTAATACTGGAAAGAGATGTCACTTTCTCTGTGAATAAATGGACCTGACATTTTGTGGGAACAGACTTGTCTCAAAGGAGCAGACCATTCCCTGGGGCTGGCCTCTCAGAGTCGAGGACAGGCTGTGCTGTAGATATCCCAATCCCAATCAACACATCTAGCCTTTCCCAGTCTCTCAAGCCCTCCCCCAAAAGAATGGCTACCCAGTCCCTGACTGGGTCACTACCTGGGCCTTCCCCTGCCCTTCCAGATCTGAAGCCTGAGACATCTTGGGCAAGCATTGCCAGAGCCAGAGTGGCTGGCATGCAGGGTCCTGATGCCCTGCAGGTGGGCACGAAAGTCCAAAGCCCTGCAGCACTTCTTCATTGGCTTTGCCATTGGCCTCGGCCCTGGGGAATCACAAAGGGCTCTGCTCTCCCGAGTATGGCTGCCCGCCTGAGGCAGTCAACCACGTGCAAACCCTCTCAGACTCCGCTGTCCTACATCTGTTGTTGAAAGCCAAGATCAATTTGCTCTCTGAAAATTGGGTGGATCAATATGAATGGTGCTGTCTGCTGCAGAGCCAGCGCAGCTGGGCGCTGGGCTCCGCCTCCTGGCTCTCCCTCCCACATCCACAGGCTCAAAAATCCCTTCACTTACCTCAGGCCACCATTCCAGAAGTGGTCCAGCAGAACCCTAAAGCAGAGAGCAATTGGGCTTATTCTCCCAGAACTTGGGAGGCTGAGGCAGGAGGATTCAGAGTTCTAGGTCAGCTTCTTGGGCTATCTTGTGAGATTCTGACAAAGAAATTGAAAAAGAGGGGGGAGAGAGGAAGGAGAGGGAGGAGGAGGAAAAAGAGGAGAAGAGGAAGGGAGGGAAGTAAGGAAGGAGGGAGGAAGGAAGGGGGAGAAAGGGGGAGGGGAGAGAGGAAGGAGCTGGATACTGGGTTGATCTCTAGGGTACCCAGTCATTCCACTGAGTGAGATATATTGGATTAGTCCCTAACGTACCCAGCTCCTATGGACCATAAACCTCCTTCCTCCATCTCCTTCTCAGGCTTAAGATATTTTTCTCCCTCTTTCCCTCCCTTCCTCTTCTTCTCTTCCTCTTTCTCCTCCCTAGCCTTCCTCTTCCACTTCCTCTCTTTCAATGTCTTTGTCAGAGTCACAGTATCAAACCCAAGCTGACCTAGACCTCTCAATCCTCCTGCCTCAGCCTCCCAAGTGCTGAGATGACAGGCATGAGCCACCACATTAGGCTTCCTTTAGGCCATCTGTGACAGCTGCATCTGCTTCAGAGACCGGGCCCTAATTCAGAACCCATGGCTAGCCCTGGGGTGGGCACACGGATGGCCAAGAAACGTTAACCTGGGCAGTCAGCAGCAGGCCATGGGTCTAGGTGGCTAGACACACACAGCACTGAAGTCGAGGGGCCAAGCTTAAGTCAGACCTCTGTCCTCAACAAGGTGCACGACCTTGGATGAGGGTGATTAACCCAGCAGCATCGGAATCTTCATCCGCTCACTGGGGATGATAAGCTCTGCCTGAGTTATTGCATGATGCAGAGTGAGCACCCGATTAATAAGAATCACAGCCCACACACGCTCGAGCACTTACCAGGGGCCGCTTCATCTGTTTTAACTCATTTAATCCTTGCCACAGTGCTATAGTTCTTTACCACAAACAGCTTTGTTTTGATAAACGAAAAAACAGAAGACCAGAGAGACTAGTCTCAGGACTACGTGTGCCAGTAAGTGCCCGGGTCTGGGCCAGCGAGATGGCTCAGTGGGGTAAGGTGCTTGCTGCCAAGCCTGATGGCTCGAGTTTGATCCCTACTCACACAGTAGAAGATGAGAACCAGGTCTTGCCACTCGCCTTCCGACCTCCACATGTGTGTTGCAGCACATGCTCACATGCTCACCCGCCCCACCACCAACATACTAAATACATTTTAAAGACGTGATTCTAAAATATTAGGACCTTGGAAGGCCTTTAGAACAAAATTTACACATCCAGCCATGATCCGAACCCAGAAATCCCAGGTCTCAACCCACAGACTCCATAGCACCATCATTTCTGGGTCAGGCTGGGACAAGATGCATGTCGTAAGAGATCTGGGTTGGCCAGTCCTTCTCCTTAACCACCCTCTCCTTTCTCTGCTTGTCTTCAAGGTGAAGAGAGAAGCCTTGGACCCTTCCCCGAGGCTAGCGCTGGCAGAGGCACCAGACACCAAGAATGATGTAGCCGCCTTAGGCCTGTCATTGTGCTGTGCTCAGCGGCTTTGCTTGGAAACAGTGATAGAGTAAGATTTAGAAGCCCGGAGAATGGGCTATTATTCTTAACTGTGCTAATAAAGGTGAAAGCGTTTTATTTTCAGATGTGAGTGTGGCTCAAGTGACAAAATGCCTCCCTCCTTCCTCCCCGTGAACTCCTGTCCTCCTGGATTCCAGTATTAGCTGGGACCTGCGGAGCCCGTGTTCCTGGGAGCCTCTCCCAGAAGTTGTCACAGGCTAGAAGGACAGAGTGCTCACACACAGCTCCCGACCCATCAGGGATCATTCAGTGAACATCTGTGGCATGGATGCACTGTCCCAGCACCAGGGACACTGTTGGCCGTAAAGCAGAGGCTTTGTTTGCATTTGCCTTCAGAGAGTGGGAGAGACACACTGCAGAAATAGCCCGGTAAATATGGAATACCATCCAAGTTAATGATCCGTGCTTCAGAGAGCAGTAAAGCAGGGCAGAGAATGAAGATGCAGGGAGGGGAGCGGCGGGCATCAGTCAGCAACAGGCAGACAGCAGACCCATTTGCAACTGGTGCTACAGGGCCATTGAGTTAAAAGGGCAAAGAAATGAACTGGGTCAAGAGGGGCTGTTTGGAGATAGTCAGACACCCTGGCCACGTCAGCTGCTCCTACTCTCAGGGGGGGAGCAGTTGTGAAAACCAAGAATAAAGAGGGTCAGCCTGCAGTCATCTGCTGCTCACTAGGGATGAGCCCAGAATAAACACACACCCATGTTGTAATGCAGTTGGTCGAGCGTTGCATAGCATACACAGAGTGTTGCATAGCATGCACAGAGTGTGGCGTAGCATACACAGAGTGTTGCATAGCATGCACAGAGTGTTACATAGCACGCACAGATCCCTGGAAGTGATGCCCAGTACCATATAAAATAGTCAATGGGTGCTTGCCTGAAATCCCAGCGTGTGAGATGTGGAGGCAGGAGGATCAGAAAGTTTAAGGTCAACTCTGGTTACATGATGAGTTCAAGGCCAGGCTATCATACTGAGATACTGTCATGAATAGGAGGAAAGGAAAGGAGGGAAGGGAGGAGGGAAGAGAAGGGAAGAAAAAAACAGATAGAACTGGGTAGCCCAAACTGATACTCCTTCCATCTTCCAGCCCTTTTCCAGAGACTTCCAGTGTCCAATCTTCACCCAGGAGGCAGAGAGCCAAAAACAACAGCCCACTCAGGCAGCCTCTGAACCCCAGCAGGGTGCATCACCGAGAGGTAGCCTGGAAGGTCAGAAGGCAGCTCAGGTGGTTGCTATTCCAGATAGAGGAGTTAGGGAGGACCTGCTGATGGAAGGGACTCTTGGGCAGAGGTCCAAGCTGTCTCTTCCCACATCAACCATTTAAACTCTGTCCCGTTTCCCTGCATGACCCCACTATCGTCTGTTGAGCCTCTCTAAGCCCAGCTATGATAAGAATGGGCTCTGGCTTTGCAGGCACGGTGGCTGCCAAATCCCAAGTGGTCTAGGTTAGCAGAGGTCATTCTGAGGTGTAGAGGTCATCACTGCTACCCCTCAACTATAAGCCACTGAGAGAAATGATCAGGGCTCCGGATTCTGGAACCTTCCTCACTCGCTTGGCACAATGCTGGAGACCTCTGGACTGTCCACTGCAGCAGGCACCCAGAGCTGCCCTTCTGTCCCGCACGATCCCCAAGCATTCCTTGGTGACGCTGATAAGCTCTTCCCTTGTTCTTGTCATGGTCCTTTGACCCTTCATCCACCCCTGTTTTTCCTCCCCCAGAGGATCTCCAGGTACCCAGTCTCCGGAAGATCCCTTCCAAGATTTGGAGAATGACTGGCTTCCAGTTTGCCACCCTTGCCCTAACCTAATGCAGTGAACTGGTCTGCCATGCTGCGAGTGTAGATTTCCAGCTCCCTACAGTGACCTATAAGCTACATCCCACATGTAGGTCGGCTTCGCTGCACACCCCTCTCCCTCTGTCTCACTGGTCCAACCTCATTTATTCCTCTCCTATGCAAACACAACATACCCATTCCTCTATGCTTTGTACCCATCTCTGTGGCCCTAGACTGAGTTCCCTCAAGCTCTCACCTCACATGCTGGCTTATTCTCATCCCTCACGTCTCAACTCAAAAGTCTCCTCTTTCAGAGTTAGTTCCACTAACTTCTCAGTCTCCCCATTCTCTCGTCTTGGATTCAAGAGATAGCCCTGACTCTTTCGGCCACAGTTATTTTGTTGGTGGATTAGCGGTGATGGCAGAGGTGGTGGCGGTAGTGGGGATGATGATAGTGATAATGGTGGTGATGATGGTGGTGGCGGTAGTGGAGATGATGATGGTGGCAATAGTAGTGATGATGGTGGTGGTGGCAGTGGAGATGATGATAGTGGCAATGATAGTAATGATGGTGATGGTGGTGGTGATGATGATGACGGTGATGATGATTGTGACGATGGTGGTACTGGTAGTGATGATGGTGATGGTGGTGGTGGTGGCAATGATGATTATAACGATGATGGTGTTTACACATAGAGTATTTATACTGGTATTTACAGCTCTATGTTCCCTGCCGGGATGCACATACCAGGATGCATCTAGGCTGTACATATGCAGTTGCCTGACTGGAGAGACATGGAGACATGTCTATTCATCCCAAACAGAGCCCTGACAGACCAAAGAAAGCCCATCTGTGAACCACGGTAACATGGGTGACTCCTGAGCAGCTACATCACCAGCAAGTCCCACCGAGAATCCCCATCCCAGGCAATTCTTTATGTCTTATAGGGTAGCAATTGGAATCTTAGGAGGAGAGTGGCCTCACAGCAGCACTAGGAAGATCTCCTGCATGAGGACGCAGGAGAGTAGCTGAGCCTCGGGTTTCCCGGGAGCCTCCCTACTTCCTCTACAAGGGAATGTTAACAAGCCTGGTCTGGAGTGCGGGTCATCACAGCTGCTCCGCTTCAAGATAGCAATAATAGTGTCAAGCCGGAAGAAAATCGCTACTAGAGCAGTAATGGATTAACTTTACCCAAAGAGCAGTTTGTCATGTTCCTGTGGCTGCTGGGAGGCCACCTCAGAGCCCTTGGAATGCCCTGCCTGATAACAGTGTCTTTCTTTACCTGGAGTCTTGGGCACACCTGACGTACTATGCTAACAATGTGATTTATAGAGGGCAATGGGCTTGGTGGTATCAACTTGACCCCCGGAGAAGCTAGAGACTGAGGTCAGCCACACAGGCAATCAACCATCTCCACGTGGCTGAGCCCCAGTAAGATCTCTTGGCTTCAACGCTGGGGTGGGTTTCTGAGTTAGCACTGTTACATGTTTGCTGACACATGTCGTTGCTGTCCACAGCGCCACTGGGAGGGGATCACAGAGGCCCCACGTGGGCCCCCACCAGGACCCCACCTTTGTGGTCCTCTTTCCTCGGCGAGTTTCCGTGATGCAAGCCATCACTGTCAGAGTAATGGCTTTGCTGAGCTCTGTGAGTCCATACTGAATAGGAAGGTGGTCTTGAGAAACCCCCAAACTTGCCCGTTGGCATCAGAAGGGAAGCAGCCCAGGGCTTTTGAGCGGGATTCCCTTCCAGGCTCACACACGCTGCATAGCAAGTCTTCCTGAGGCATTTTTCCTAGAGCGCATTTTTGCTGGGACACCAACCTCTGAGACAGTCAGAGTCCATCTACAGCATCCACCTGATAGAGGCTAGCCCCACCTCCAAGAGAGTGCCACACCCTTTGGGCTCCTTGATTTGTGTCAGCAACCTTATTTGAGGATCCTGTCCTTCACCACCACCTTCCCGACTCCCTATCATCCTTCCAGGGGCCACTTCAAATTTCATCTTCCACAGGCCATACTTTCTCTACCGGTTCTGAATCCCGGGCCAGCCTGTGCTAACCGGAGCGGTGACTCATGCTATGAGTGAAAAAGATTCTCTTGAGCCCCTCTTCTAGAGCTGGACCACATTCAAAGCAATCTCCACTCACATAGGAGCATGTTGGGAGCCAAGAACGATTCTCTCTCTAATAGAAGGCTCTGTGTGGTTTCTTAATAGACCCTCGATAAATGTTTGCATCACCAAATAGATCGATCCCTCTGTGAGGCGAAGAAGAGAGCCAAGGCTTGCTGGACAGAAGTCGCTTTCCACTGGTGGCTGCAACACTCAGTACCATTTACAGAAGCCAGATTCCATGAACTCATCCTGACCCCTAGGAAGGAGGCTGGGGACAAAGGTCTGAGAAGGTCAGGCTCTCACTGAGCTGAACTCTGAGCATGGGTGACATCCATACTTGATGGTTTGCATTAATGCTCTCCTAACCTTGTGCATGGGGAGTAGGGCTGGACATTCTGGCCTCCATGGTAGAAAGATGATCTAATAGGACATCATAGCCCCATGTTTATACCCTTTCCTAAGCTCCTTCTTTACAAAGTAACAAAAGCTCCCTTGTGAGATTCCTTTGAAAGACTATCTTTTGTTTGGCTAGTGCTCTTTCTCCCTTACTTTTTGTAGTATGGCAAAGAGCTGAGGGAGGCTCCTGGCCACCCCACAGCCATCTGGGAGCTGAAGCCCAACTCAGCACAGCAAGTGGCAAAGACTCAGATCTCACACAAAGTAAACTTGGAAGTGAATCCTTCCTCCATCAAGCCTGCAGACGAAACCTCAGCCCTGGCTAATGTCCTAGCTGCCTCTGTGTGGATCCCAAAGCAGGAAGCAAGCCAAGCCATTGCTGAGCAAAATGGCCACCATCTTCACTCCATCAGCGGTGCCCGCTTTCCAAGCCCATTATAATTAGGCTTGAGGAGAAGGTGGAAGGGCGATCATTGGAGCATTACCCAAGATTCCAGTGACTCCTCCCAGATATTTTATGTGATTTCACCCCCACTGCACCTGGCATAGAAGACTCAGGAGGTGCTGGAATATATAGGCTGGAAAGATTAACTGAGAGGGTTTCTATGTGGCTGCAGGGAGGTCACCATCCATGCTAGGTGAAGACTTTCCAGTGTGCCTACTTTGGGGTCCCCCCCCACTCCTTCAGGCATCTCATTATCCACACGCTACTACTCGGCCCAATAAACACAATGGTTCCTGGGGGGACTTTGGTGGGATCTTGCTTTAGTCCGTCAGGGTAGACAGTCAGAGATAAAGTACCCTTCCAGCCTTAGAGGGCACCTACCTCTGCAGTCAGCAGCGAATTAGGAAAGCCATGGACACTGGAGCCACGGGCCTGGGATTGAGTCCCAGAACCTCTACTCGGTGTGTTGGACAAGTGACTTCGTAGCAGTTCTCAGCAGAGGAAGAACACGGCCCACAGCCCATGATCATGGTCAGGCTTAGATTAGATCATCCATGCACGGCGCTCGGAGCAGTGACTATGTTTAGAAAAGTCGTTATTATATATTACATCATACAAATATCGACAGTATTTACTCGGCTAAACCATCCTGGCTTAAGTTCTTACCTGCATTAGCAGGTCCCATCGATCGCCTATTACCCACGCAATCCAGTTCTCCCACAGGCTGATAAAGGGTAGGTTCTGGGGCGGGGAGCAGCAGCCTCAGACTAGAAAGTCAAGGCCTGGTCCTGCACTCCAAAGACCTCCTTTCTCTGCCCTTTCCCCAAGCACCCTTGATTTGGGCTAAGGGTGACGTTGCTCACAAAGTCTAATCAAAGCACTCTTTGCAAACACATTTACGAACAGTCAGGATCCATTCCCCCTGATTGTTAAGGGGAATCCAATACCAAATCATTACAATTAAGTCCCATTATGGACAGTCAGAATATAAAACATCCCTTGGCTGGGATACACCAATACAACCAAAACCAGTTGCCCCACCCACCTGCTGTGAAAGCCCACGGGCTAGGAGGACTCCTAACTTACAACTGAGAAACAGGGCCACCCGAACCCACGATCAAAATGAAGGTCTGTGGGGAGGAGGTGATCACTGGACTGATATAGGCTCAGTTGAAATTTTATTCTGGAGTTTGAATGACTCCTCCTGTCCCTGTCAGCGCAGCAGCTGACATGTTGTAGCAAATGTCACGACAGCATATCTTGTAGCACACAGGTCTCTGTGGGTGGCAATGAACGGAAGGTGAAAGAAAGCTGGGTAAAGGACCAGACAAGGGCATAACCCTCTTCCATCATGCCCAAGGTGCTTCTGCCGTGGTGCTGCGTGAATTTTCCTTGGGGAGACATAAACAAATGTCTACTCACCCCAGAGCAGGTAAAGGAACACTTGTACCCAAATCTAGCTATGAGAACCAGTGGACATTTCAGGTTTACTTACAGGAACGAGTAATGGGTTGCTTTTAGAAGCAAGCCCAAGACAGGTATGTCATGAGAAAGTTCCATCCCAGCATAGACAGTGCCTTCTCCGTCGCCGCAAAGATGGACTTGCTCTTCGGTTAACCTTCCGCCCTCTGTATATATCAGCACCTAATGAGCCGAACTGTGTACAGCTGGGAGGTGGGGATGAAGGAGGAGTTGGCTGGAACCTTAGATGAGGGCCACTGACCTTTCCACGCCCTCTTTCCGCTAGGGAACATCAGTGGATTTGATCTTGGGGGGGGGGAGGGGAGCGTTAGCGAGTCACTTGCTCGGTCACAGCAGATCTGACAAAGATAGTAATGGCTATGATGCTCCAAGGACAGCATTCCCTAACAGTCAGCTTCTGAACCTTGGGGATCTCCAGTTTGCCACGGAAAGCCTATTCAGCCTGGATCCAAGAAACCAGTACAAGAAGTACAACCAGTGCGGTGGAGGGCGGGCTGTGTATCTGGACAGAGTGAGAAAGGGAAGCCCTGAGTGTTCAGAGGGAAGGGAAAAGAACATTGTAACAGCGAGAGACTGAGCACCAAAGCCCAGGGCCACAGAGAGTCTTCCAGTGCCTTCCTCAATAGAGTCTGACCTCATTTTCTTTTTTGAAAAATTGCTTGTGGGCAAGCAGACACCTTTGAGAATTCCTATCTCCAGCGTTCCCTCCCAGGCTTCCCCTGGGCTGGAAGCCTCTGCATCTTTGTTCTCTCAGTCCCTCGAGGTGGTTCTATCATTCCCTCCCAGAGATGGCAGGAAATGAACGGAGCCGCAAACGCCTGTTGCCTGTAGAGTGTGTGTGTGTGTGTGTGTGTGTGTGTGTGTGTGTGTGCCCAAATGTGTGCTAGAGAATGTGCATGTTATAGTTAATGAGCATCCGAGATATCCTCAGGAAGGCAGGATCAAATAATTGCTGTCAAAGCTGTGCTTTTGATTAGCTTTCGAGTCCCAAAGCTAATTGTCCAATTTAATAGGCATCTGCTATTTTTCATAAATGTGTTTGAACTTCACAAGCCAAGTGATTTTTTTTTTAACCAGAAAGTCAAAAACTCGGGAAATAATATATTTTTTATCCCATCTGGTCCCGCTCAGTCCAACAATGAACGGGAGGCTAAGCGGAAGACTGAGTTACAGACTTAGCAGCAGGCCTTCTCACGCTGGTCCTGGAGGAAGGCTGCGGGTAGTGAACCTGGTATGAATCAGGAGATCTCATGACATGTGGGCTATCTAGGAGATGGAGTAGACAGCCCTGAGGGGCCCACACGCCACAGGAGGCTGAATCAATCTGCACCTGCCCCTGGGAGGCTGTGTTCTGGGTGACGGGGCTCTTCCGGCAGGTGTCAGTGGGAAATGAAGTTATATAGGTCTGTGTCCTCTACAGCCTTCATAAGGCACATGTGCATCCCGGTACATGATGATGGAGCAATCTCTTTTAGTCTTGCAAGGAAGCCTCCAACCTCCCCCGGCATTGATGCAACTCACCTCTCTTGCAAACGTTTCCTAGGAAGAGATGGAAAAACATCAGCCCAGGTAGAGTACCAAGAGCTTGATTCTTCCAAGTCTAGTTGATGATGTCATGGGTTTAGCAGCGGGGGCGAAGTGGGGGTTACATACAGGAGTGTGGGTGTACAATGGCCCACAATGTGCTCCATGCCAGCAACCTCTGAAGGCTTGTATAGCTCTGGGGAGGGGCAGGGCGTCCTGAATTCCTACCTCCAGCAACCATTAGCTGCTGCAATTCTGATGGAGAGGCGGAGCCTCATATATCTAGTGCCCTGCCTCCTGAGCCTTCCCACAAGGAGATGGTAGTGCGTCCCTAAGTGGCTCCAATATTGGGAGGGTCTCTGTTGTTAATCACAGCTTACTCTGAAGTCAAGACTGAAATGTCCATGTCCTGCCTGGAGTTCCACGGCACTGCCTTAATCTCAATGGCCTGAACTACTAGACTGTGGGAGTTAAAAACAGGGGGATTGGCCTAGGTTAACATAGCACACATTACACTCCATTAGCAAGCAAGTTCGAAGTGTCTACTGAGCCAGTATTGGGTTTCTTGCTATTTTGTGCCGTATGTCCCGGATAACTACAGTCGTCACTCTGACATGCAGGCTCGTGAAAAGAGCCACCACGAGGAACCTAGCTGGTCACCATGCAGGAAAAAAAGGAAATCAGGCGGATTCACACTAGTAGTTTAAACGGCCAGCCCCCATTTTCAAATGCCTCCCTCCTTCCGACCTGCTGTATGAGGGCACACCGTTTGTCCCCTCGGGAACACACAGCATTAAGTCACCATCTTGGGAGCAGAATCTGTGTCATCACTGGAACCTCCTTCTTAAACTCCCCAGCCTTCAACACTCTGAGCAATACCTTCCTGTCATTATAACTTACTCGTTGGCCAAAAGTGACCACAGGGCTGGGGAGATGGCTCAGTGGGTAAAGGGCTTGCTGTGCAAACATCAAGACCTCAGATCCAGTTCCCAGAACCCACAGACACAGTAGCACATGTCTGTAATCCCATAGCCACTACCGGAAGATGGGGATGTAGACAGGAGACTAACTGGAAGTTTATGGGCCAGTGACGCTGCCTCAAACAAGGAAGAACAACAGGGGGTTGTCCTCTGACCTCCACACGGACACTATAGCACACACGTGTCCCCACATAAATACACACACACACACACACACACACACACACACACACACACACACGCACACAGACACCGAGTCTCATGTTTCCACCCAATCACCGGGGCCCAATTAACGCAATCCTACTGCTTGTGTGGCGTGTAGAAGAGGATGTTGGACAAATGGCACTTACGTCTGTCACAAGGGTGGGTAAGTAGCCCTAAAAGAGTGGAGAAAGTGACAGACAGATTTGATTCTGTTAAAGGAGAAACATTGAAACTTCTCAGGGCTTCTTTGAATGGATCACCAAGGGAGGTCGGGCAAGTGTTTTGTAGAGGTTTCAGAACCCTCTGGGAACTGAATTAAGTCGTTCAGATCTCTTCTAAATGAATGCAATCAGCATTCGGCTCTCACCTGGTTTTGAATAAGCCTTGTGCTGTGATTTGAACACTCGTGTCCCCTCCCAAATCCATGTCGTACGTGATCCTTAGTGTGACGGTACAGAGAAATGGCAATTACGGGAGGTAACTGAGCCACGAGGGTCACAGGCCCACGAATGGGATAAATGACCATCTCTCGTGCCTTGTGAGGGCACAGCATCCCCTCAGGCACACAGCACTAAGCCGCCATCTTGGGAGCAGAGCCTGAGCCTCTCACTCATCACCGAGCCTGTTGGAGCCTCCGTCTTGAATTTGCCAGGCTTCAGCACTGTGATGGATACGTGTGTGTTGTGACAACTTACCCAGTCTAGGGCGTTTTATTATAGCAGCCCATATAGCCCGAAAAAATGAGGGTACAGGGAAAATACCATCTGCCATACCCAGATGGAGTCTCTAATTCCTGATCAAGGTGTCCCCAAAATGGAGAGGACCCCGGATGACGGACAGAGGAGCAAGGTTTATGTTCAAGAGCGGGCTGGCAGGGAGTTTCACCTGCCCTTCTCACAAGTAGGGTGTCATCTTCAACACATAGTCAAAAGTTGGCCCCCCACTTCCCTGGGTGGCTGCTATAGCCAGACTTGGTTTTTAGGCAATGTGACCTCAATGTATTTCGCATAACTCTGAGGAGCAGGATTAGAAAAGTAAAAGTCACTGACTCTCAGTCAATTTATAAGTGGCAGAGCTGAGCCCAAATTCCCTTGGAATCAACACTTGTCTCTTTTTCCACTGTGGCACACCCCACCACCACTTCCCACCCTCCAGGGTCCTAGTCTCCTCTCTTCTGTGCATCACAGACAAGAAAAAAACGTCACTCTGAACCTGCCATCTTCCCAGTGAAAAGAAAGATGGCTGGCCCCTTGTACCGGTCACTGTCTCAGCCTCGAAATAATGGCCCCCAGCCGTCATCTTTCCCGTAAAGCCTCATTCCCAAGAAGAAGCAATTCCTCGCCCATCTCACCCCGACAGCAGAACACACCCCAAACTCTTCCTACGCTTAATTTAAAGATATTTATGTCACACTTGGAAATGTCAAACGTTTTCATTAAATCGTCTCGCACTTGGACTGACAAAGGGACACTGGAAGGCTTGGGGACGGCTTTCATCTCAATCAATTAGGAATCAAGTCATCCTGGCGGCGTGACGATAAAAGGACACTTTAATTTTAGAGCTAATTAAATATCAACAATTGGAACGCAGCGACACTTAACCTGCGCTCACCCGTTATTTACTAGGAATATAACGCACCGACTCCGGCTACGGAGTGACTTACAGTCATTTTAATATCGGCTGGCACAGACCGGCCGCTCCCTTTTGTTTTGCTCTAGAGCAATCATCTCCCAGCTTCTTGCGGGCATCACTTCTGCCCTCGTGCCCGGCACAAGATTAATTAAGGTGGCGTTCCACACAGGACCACCAGCCCAAGGAAGCCGTGGTGCTGAGCTGACCCGGGAAAGACTGCACCCAGCGAGTTGACTGGGGCTGGCGTGGGCCAAGGGGAAGCGGGTCTGGAAATGGATGTTTTCCACTGCGCATAATAGAGAAGAGAGCTGGACAGATGACATAGTGGGCCGAGCGCTGGCCTTGTAAGAGGACGTGAATTCCACACCCAGAACACAAGGCTTGTTTGTTTGTTTGTTTGTTTTTTATAGTGAGATGTGGCGGCGTGTGTTTGTAGTTCCAGCGCAGGGGAAGGGAGACAAGTGGAGCCTTTCTCATTAGCCAGCCAGGGAGAGACGCTGCCTCAAAAACGAAACAAAGGACAAAAGAAGTGATGGAGACTAAGGAACAAACCCAAGGTTTTCTTCTGGCCTCCATGTTCAGACGTACACTCATACACACACGTGCACCAGCACACACTTGAGCTCCAACGTAGCACAAATATGCACACACATACATATACACACATAAGCAAGAAAGAAGGAAGGAAAAAAATAAAGGAAGGAAGGAGAATTTAAAGAGAAAACTCAGGGCTGGAGAAATGGCTTGGTGGTTAAGAGCACTTGTTGCTCTTGCAGAGGGCCTGGGTTTAATTTCTAGCACCCACATAGTGGCTCACAAACATCCTTATCTGTGGTCCCAGGGGCTCTGATGCCCTTGTGTGGCTTCCACGAGTATCATGCGAGTACATAGCATACATACACACATGTAACATACTCACACACATAAAAAATAAATAGCATGTAAATAAATAAATCTTTTTTTAAAAAGGACAAGTCACCATCTAAAAGCATTTATCAGTGAATCAGTGAGGATTTATGATTTCCTACAAAGGAAGTGTGTGTGTGTGTGTGTGTGTGTGTGTGTGTGTGTGTGTTGCTTATGTGCTGCTTAACGGGTAACACAAAAACTTAGGGGTGTGGCCCCAGGTGCTCTCTTCTATCCACCCTGCCACCTTCAGCAGGTGCAGTTTAGCTGTTCTCAGTTACAAGATGAGCACTGCGGGGGGTGGACAGACAGATGGACACAGACTTCCTTGTTTTCAAACCCCACACCCTCCCCATTGGTTTGGGAGAGACCTGTCTCTGACAACACCACCACAGCGCCCCCTTGTGGTAACTGAACTGCAGACACAAGGAGACTCCCCCTTCTGCGGCTCTCTGGCTTTAACCCAGGGTCTCTTCTAGGACACCCCACTGCGCTGGGTCATCTTGTATCAGTGCCTGGTCTGTGGCAGTTTCTTGGCTTCCCCCGGTGTCTGATTACCTTGCTAGTCTCAAGAAGAAGTCTACAGAAGGTGCAGGCGTTTGAGGTGTCTGACATTTTTCTCATGGTCAGACTGAGTTGTGGCTTTTAGAAAAGACAGTGGAGATGACGGCCCAGCTCATCACCTTCTCTTGGGGGAGGGAGAGGCAGCATCTACTCCTCTGATTGCTGATTTCTTTTACTGTGGTTACCTGGTCAGGACAATGTTGACTAGCTTCCTCTCTGCCTCCTGGCATCTCTTTGTTAGTAGGGAAAGCTTTCCCCAAGACCTTCAACTCCTGCTTATTCCCATATTTATGCCACTTCCAGGCACCCAAAAGGGAATCAAATGGGCCTTAACCTCTGTAATTCATACTCTGGAGTTTGGGCAAGTGGGCAGGACCACCAGACTAACACACTTGATCGAAGCAGGGTTCTGCTGGTGAGACAGACAGGGTAACAGAAGCCAGGGGTCAGCAGCAGACGGGCAGGTGCCTAGCAATGCTGCTCAAAGTCACTCACGTGTTTATCAACCCTTCAGTCTCTTGGGCTTGCCACTGTGCAGAATGTGAATTAATGAAGGGTGGCCACAGGCATCAGTGGAAGAGCCGAGACACAAGTGAGTCCCAGAACCCCCTTGGGGTGATGATACCATACTACATGCCAATTACAGCACAGGCTCCAGAACCTGTGGGTTCTGAAGGGTTCACAGTCAGATCCTGGTTCTGTCAGCTGTGTGGTCCGGGAACTGTCCATCAACACTTCCTGTGCTGTGGTGTCACCATCCATACCATGGGGACGAGGAGAGCATCTTACTCGTGAGATTAAAAGAGGATATGGATGACCTGGATGCTATCCGTGAGAGTTCTATTGAGAATGAGCACCAACCCCTGCAAAATGAAGTAACACAGTCAGAAATGCAGATGCGAAGGGGGAAAAAAATGACACCAAAGACAGGAAGAAAATAGAACAAGAAGTTGGTGCAGCTGGGGTTGGTGGTGCACACTTGCAATCTCAGACTCTAGGGAAGAAAACGGAAGAGGATCACAAGTTCAAGACCATCCTGGGATATGGAGGAAATCTGAGGCCAGGGTGGGGTATATAGTAAGACCCTCTGTCAAAATAAAGTCACCCCTATCATGCTTAAAGCTTAGGGTCATGACGCCCAAAGGGTCCTAGAGACCAGGGACCTCTCAGCTTCTGTGATATTGTTTTATAAGCCTGGCTCAGGGCAATTTGCTTTATTAATTTGCGTGTCTTACACATGCAGTGCCTGCTCTTCTTGTATGTATGAATTATTTTATAATAAAAATAACCATCCATCAGACCCCTCCACCCCTTCTGCAGGACACCACGGGGCTGTGGAGTCAGTGCCATGCAGGGCACTGGTTGGCAGTGGGAAGGAAAGCCTCCCATGATGCTCCAGTGGGTTCTGCATGCTGATGGTGAACAGGTACACGACCTGGACTTAGACCCACTTGGGTCCAACATGGCCATTTTCCAGCTGGGTGACTCTGATTTGGCCACCTCTCCAGCTTCTCTGTCTTCAGCAGTGAAACAGAACCAGGCCTTTCCCTTCTGCTAGTCAGGGGCTGGGGAAAAGATCTAGAAACAAGCCCTGTGACAAGACCTGAGTCATTTTACTAAAAGCCCCTATGGGTTGGCTTCTAGGCCATCTCACCAGACCTTCCTGGGTCCCTAGCTTACCATGTACAAGTGAGCCCTGTCTATTCCCCTGACACTTCCAGGATAACTTTTAGATCTTAAGCTCTGACATCTGGTCACCATGGGTGTCCAATGATCCTCTTTCTTTTTGGTCCTTGGCCTTGGCCATTGATGCCTCTAAAGGACCCATCAGTTGCTAAGGCTGGAAGTGCATCGTGGTCTTCATCTTTCTCCTCCCACTTTATTAAGTAGCTGCACTGTCGAGGTGTGACCAAATACCCGAGTTTAAACATCTTAAAAGTCAGAAAGGTGGGCTTTGGCTCACAGTTTCTGAGATTTCGGTCCTCAGTCACTTGGCCTGTTGCTTTGGGCCTTTGTCAGCCCAGAGCGGCACAGCGGGAGGAGTGGTGAGAAGGGTTGCTCATCTCCAGGAAGCCAAAGCAGAAGCAGAGGAAAGGAACGAGGATGTGGAAATCTTCCTTCCACGAGGCCTCACCCCGCACAGTTTCAACACCTCCACTGATACCAGAGATTGGCAGTGAAGCCTCCACCTATGAAGGGCTGATAGGGAACGTGATGGTAACCCACTCTAACTGTCATCTGTCAGATTCCTGCTCATCCCAAGGACTGCTCACACCACAGAGGAACAGGAAGCCATACAGCTCAGTTCTAAGGAGATGTGGGACTGCGGACATGTCCCCAACTATTTGAAGAAGGTGACTGTGGTGGTTTGAAAGAAAGTAGCCCCCAAAGGGAATAGCACTATTAGGAGATGTGACCTTGTTGGAGTAGGTGTGGTCTTGCTGGAGGAAGTGTGTCACTGTGGAGGTGGACTTTGAAGTCTCCTATGCTCAAGCCATGCCCAGTGAGATAGACCACTTCCTGTGGACTGCAAGTCAAGATGTAGGACCCTCAGTTCTGTCTCTAGTACCATGTCGGCCTGCACACCACCTTGTCACACCATGGACTGAACCTCTGAAAATGTAAGACACCCCAACCAAATATTTTTCCTTTAGAAGAGTTGCTGTGGTTACGGTGTCTCTCCACAACAACAGTCTTGCATGAATTTGTGTTCAGGTTGCACAAAGAAATGGGTGTGATGGGACTAACAAACCTGCAACAAGCTGAGTGTGGTGGCGAGTGCCTGTAATCTCAGCACTCAGGAGGCTGAGGCAAAAGGACTGTACATTTGAGGTCATTTTGAGCTACACAGTAAGATCCTGTCTCAAAATCCAAACAGGCTTTGAAGCCGGCTGTTAGCAAAGTGCTTGCATTGCAAGGGCTGTGGCCCGAGTTCCATCTCCAGAAACAGTGTCAGGTGTGGTGGTGTGCCTTGCAATCAACACAGGCACTGGGGAGGCTGAGACAGACAGAATCCCAGGACCACTGGCCAGCCAGCCTAGCTGAATTGGTGAATTATAGAGCAGAGAGAGAGAGAGAGAGAGAGAGAGAGAGAGAGAGAGAGAGAAATACTATCTCAAAAAAAGCAACCAAGATCAATGACTTCAGAAAAATGACACCTGAGACTAACCACTAGCACCTGCATACCAACGTACACACAAGTACACATAATCTCTCTCTTTCTCTCTCTCTGTCTCTCTGTCTCTGTCTCTGTCTCTGTCTCTCTCTCTCTCTCTCTCTCTCTCTCTCTCTCTCTCTCACACACACACACACACACACACACACACACACGAACCTAGGACAACCCAGCATACTTATACCTGCTGTTTGGCAAGCAGGAAAAAAAAAAACCAGGAGAACTATTAAAAAGTCCAGAAAAAGGCATTTGTACAGAGAAAGAATCTGTGACTTGTAGTGATATTTCATTTGTATTGTAATAAATAATGCTTGCCTGAAGATCAGAAATTAAAACAGCCCCACTGGTCAGCCTTACAGACCAGGTGGAGGTGATATAAACTTTTAATCCCAGTAGCCAAACTAGTTTGCCATAGAAACTGGGCAGTAGTGGTGCACACCCTTAATCCCAGCCCTAGAGAGGAGTGTAAGACTGGAGGAGACAGTTGTCACACAGGGTCTCATCCTGAGGATTCCTGGAGATGGGATCGCCATTTCAGACTGAGGTAGAGGTAAGAGCCCGGCGACTGACTGTTTTACTTTTCTGACCTTCAGGTTGAAGCCCAACATCTGTCTCTGGGTTTTTATTAATCGTGCTATAGTGGTTTTTCCCCCCTTTCATTGATTCTTGTGAATGTATTTACCTTTGGCCGTTAGGTGGTGTTATCTAAGCATTTGCAACATTGGTTTCCCTGGAGTCAGGTACTAGACCTTGGACCCTGATGCAGCGCACTGGAAATAGTTACAGGAAGTGGAGAAAAGAGGAAGTGTACCCAGAGAGTTCCAGGAAGAGGAGCTGCTGGCACAGCCTGGGTCAAAATGAAGGTTGCCGTGATTTCCCCAGCAGAACGCATTCCTTCCTGAGGGGGAGCAGAGGTGAACATAGATGCTGAACGGGAGTCTGCTGGCCTTGTTTCGCTTTCTGTTCCCAGAGCAGGGTCAATAGAAGGAGAACACGTGGAGAACAGAATGAAAATGCTCCTTGACACACAGGCCACCTCCTTCATCTCCTTACCTGTCAGAGAACATTCCCGAAACAAGGCCATGGTGTCCCCTTCAGACTGGAGGGTCTACGGAATGAGTAGATGGCCATAATGCAGATTTTACCACGCATCTCTAGCTGAGCCATCAACAGTGCCGGGATGGATTAGCTATGTCTATTCCAGATGCAGAAAGAGAAACTTCGCAACACCTGTAGACCTCACCACTTGGAATCTTGCAACACAATCAGTGGGCAGTTAAGTGAGCTGTGGTCCTCAGACAAGACAGGTAGAAGCTGGGAACTCAACAGCTTCATGGGGATCTCCAGCCCCACAGAAGGCTCTTCTCTTCTCTCTGCCATGACCTGAGATGAGCAGACTGTCCTCATGCTTTTTCATCCCAAGGAAGATTTTAGTGCCACTGCCCCACACCCCAGCCATCATCTCGAACCTGGGGTGTACAGAAGGGATACTGCTTTTGGAACCTGCCATTGACCCTAAAATCGTGAGCTTAAGCTCAAGAGGTTAAAGCTAAATGCCTGTTTACATAGTGACTGTTTAGCCCTGGCCTCTTAATTCATCTCCCCCATCTGTAAAATGAGAAGAAAAACACTGTCCAGTGTCTTCCTCATTGAGAAGACAGACACAAGTTACGCGATTATACCAGGAAGGAGGCAGGGTCAGGAATCATTCTAAAAAGTTCTCCAAATGGGGGTGCAAACAGAAAATGTGCAGAAGTTCTTGCAGCAATCTCCCCCAAAACAGCTGACTTCTCCCCAACATATTTAGTATCCCCTCCCCCCCGTTTCAGTCATTTTCACTGGAAATTAAATGTGTGTGAGAGAGCTGAGTTGGAAAAAGGAAGTCATTAACTTCCCAGGCTTGTTCTGCCCTGGGCACATACACCTGGAGCCATACACCTTTGCTCTCCTCCATAATCAATCCCTCCACCTGCCATCCCATCCTCCTGGGGCTCCCTTCTCGCTTGGAGACACCCAAAGTCTTCCTCGGGACCTGTATACTTGACGTGATCTGTTCCCTGCTGATTGTTCCAAAGCACAAGCCTTCTGCTGATCCTCAAACAGCCCAAGTGATGAATCAGCCTGCCTCCATCTTGGGCTTGACAAGCATCTTATAGTGAAAACAAACTAGGTCCAGTTCTGTTTATGATTAAATCTGTTTCTCAAGGCTTAGACTATGCCCCACCTGTAACCTTAACTACAAATGTTATGCACTGCCTGTTCCAGGAAACAACTACCACATCTTTGTTTCAAAAAGTTATGACCACATGTTATTTTGATCACCTTGTTATAACCACCTCATTATGACCACCTGTTGTTATGATCTCTCTGTTGTTATGACTACCTTATTATGACCACCTTGCCATGACCACCTGTTGCTATGACTACCTTGCAGCCACGTCTTTGCTTCAGGAGGTTGTTAGGAGCCAATTGTACTTATGTTGGCTTCTGTAACCCCAACTATCTGCCTGCCAAATCCCCCATTTGGAAACCCCTACTCCTGGACTAGAAATGCCCTTCTTTTACCCATATTCATTGCCGATCTCTTGAACCCCACCTTTAGGGGGAGACAGCTGTGTATATAAGTTTTTTTAAAAAAGCTTGCCTTAATAATTTGTCAATGATTTGGGCCAGTGGTCTTTCTCCTCGCATCAATGGGATTAGCACAAGCTCCTTTTGATTTCCTGGCCTTCACAATGGCTGCTCCCTCTGCCTCGGGCCTCATCCCCTGCATGTTTGTGTGACTCCTCCCTTCACTCCTCCCCTACCTGGTTCTTCCCAGTCCTGTGCTTTTCACACCTGCAGCAGCACACAGCCCTGGCTGACATAGCCAAGTGTGTTAGAGATGGTTTGCTTCCGTATTTCAGGAACGCAGGGGTTTGTTACCTGGAAGAGCACTGTTGCAGGTGGCTTCTGAGTTTCCCATTTGAGGCCCCGAATGATTACCACTAACAACAGCATTAACAAAGAAAAGAGCCCTGCCCAGGCATCAGGGCCTGGAGCCAGCATCTTTCTCAGCCACACATTCTTCCCTTCCAGGCTCCAGCTGAGCTTTGGTTCCACAGCTGGCCGAACCTGAATAGGAACACTTCGCTTTCAGGGCCTAATGAGAGGAATGTGAAGATATAGGGACCCCTGCCAGCCTCTGTCTACAGGCCTGGCTACAGCCACCTTGGTTAGCATGGCCTAAGGCTTGCTGGACTGCTCTAGCTTCCTGGGGAAAGTGGAGAAGAACTTTCATCCTCCACCACTAGGCTAATAACAACCACATTGGACTAGATAGAGTGTAGCTTGGTGATAGAGTGGCTACCTGGCGTGTACAAGTCCCTGGGTTCCATTCTTCAGTCTCATAAAGGAAATAGGAGGAGGGGAGAAGAGGGAAGGGAAAGAAGAGGAGAAAGAAAAAAGAAGAAGGGACAGGAAGAGAAGAGAGAGGAGAGAGAAGAGTGGGGAAGGGAGGGGAGAGGCAAGGAGGGAATCAGAGCAGTCATGTCTCCTACTGGATCATCTTTCCCATCTCTGTCACCTCCAGTGTTTGAGCTGGACCAGGAAGACTCAGCCTTCTCCCCTGCCCCAGCACGGGGCTCCTGCATTCTCTCATCACCGGACCTTCCTAGGTTTCCGTTGGTAGTCAGACTTCCTCTAGACCAGGCTGGACTGGACACCAGTTGTCATGGGCTCTCTCTGGCTCTGAAGCTTTGACCCTGCCATTTACCCCAGGCCTCAGCAAACATTTCCTAACCTGGCCTGGACAGCAGGTAATTGTTTTAGAGGTTGGAGCCCCCCAGGCACGGCATCTCAGCTCTTCCTTGTGGCTTGAAAAGTGGCCGTAGGGTTTACAGAAAACAATGAATGTGGTGGTGGATAAAGACTAAATAAACCTTTATTTCATACCTGATGACCTCTGGAAGAGGGTTTACTCATCCTGACCTTTGCTTTAACCTTTCTGAGACTCAGTTTCCTTGTGCATAAAATAAGGATAGTAACACCTTCATGAGATCACAGTTCACGCTTGGCTTTTCAGTTTGTTTGATTGACAGCAACCTCCCACCATGTGCCCCTGCCCCAGAAGGTCCTGGGTGAACATTGCCTCTTTCCCTCACCCGGGAGCCTGCAAACCTCGGCCTGCTGTGTGTTATTGTTTATTGCAGAAGCTGGCTATTATGCATCTCCATTCAGCCCGGACTGATCGCCTCAGCACCTGATTAAGCTGCCAGGGAGCACAATAGAATCGCCAGGCCTGGAATGCAGCCCCCTGCCATCGGCTGTCTGCGCTGTTTTGTACTGGATTTTTCTCCTCTGCGGCCTCATTTTGCCTTTTTCTGTTTTCTATTTCTTTTTCCCCCCTGTTCATTTTCCCCACCTCTCCTAATCTGTTTAACAATTTGTCGTCGTTGTCCCCACCACCACCCCGCCCCATCCTACGTCCCCACTGTACTCCTCCTGGTGTCCCTAATAGCTTGGCTGTGCCTGCCTTTAATAAAAGCTGCTGACAGGGAAATCCGAGCTAACTGAATTACTTCCTCATTAAAGAGCTGGAAGATTCCAGGGCCCCGTGTGTGGCAATCTCAACTATCCAACTATCTCCCCCACACACCCAACACACACGTCTCCCACCACCTGCGCTCAGACAACGTGGCCCCCAGGTGGTCCCCCAGAGGTCAGGGGGAGGTTGTGATTTTGCTCCAGGGTGGCACTGGTCCCTTTTCCCTTCCCCACTTCCCCAAACAGGTCAGTTCCACAGGCTCTGGGCTCCAAACCACCGAGGGAACAGACTGGAGGTGACCTGTCCAAGGTCGCCCATGCCTCCTCCTCTTCCATATCTCAGGGCAGGCTGCCGGTGTTGGCACAGACAGGTGGCAGTCTGCTCTTGGCTTCAGAGAAGAATGCCTTCTGGCCAGGCTGTGAGAAGGTACCCCTGAGAAAGAGATGTCCAAGTCCGCTGTCACCTCCATCCCCACGGTCTTGTCAGAAGGAAGACAAACAAATGTGTTGCCCACATCTCCCTGCTAGATCTCCCTGGGCAGGTACCCACACCCCCATTATCCCATTCCTCAATAATCCAGTCCCACCCTGTGTATATTTCCCATCACCCCCTCCTTCCCAGGCCAGGGCTCTCTCAGTGCCAGGCAGACAGGAAGTGTTTGACTCAAGTAACTCGCAGGAAAAGCTGAAAGGGAGATCCTAAAAACCAGCTGCATTGTGAGCCTTTACTCAAGGCAGTACAAGATTTACTTGTTCTTTTGTTTAAGAAAACACCTTAATGGTCCCATTGGCCCCGGGTTGCTGCTAAATGGGAGAAGATATAGACAAAGAAGCATGGAAGCAATTGCTTTGTACTAGAAAGCGAAGCGGGGGAGGGGGGCTGTAAGGGTGGGCTGCAGGGAAAGAGAACAGAGGAGAAGGCAAAGCTCCAGCCACCTACACAGAGCAGTGCTCTGCTGGCCAGGAGCTGCAGGCTGTGACGGGAATTCCTGGAAAGAAGCTGTGGCAGCAGAGCGGTTGACTGATTAGCCTTCAGGGCTGTGGAGAGACGGGAATGTTGCAGGGCCAGAGCTAATTAGCTACCTTGTCTCGGGCTAGCTCTAGCCCTCCGGGACAGCCATTCCGTGTCCACCTCTGTGTCTGTAGCTTGTGACTGATACATAGAAACCTTTAGGATCTATTCACCACTAGCTTCCACCCGCCCCAAAGCTCGGGATGTCATCAGTTAGCATCTTAGCCCTGTAGAAAACTCCAGTCTTGCTGTGTTACAGCCTCTCTGACATACCCACCAAATGTATTTTAAACTTGCCTTGATTTATGACGTTCTTTGCTCAGTAAAACTATAAAGCTTCATGAAACTGCTTCCATGCTGGAACACAGATAGCCTCAATCTGTGTTGCTTCCCGGCCACGGTCACTCACATATGCTCCAGAATAAAGTCTGTCCTTTATTCCGTTTGAGATGAGAGCGGTTTCTTTCGACAGTCATCTCCTACCTAATTGGTTGTCATGCATCATGTCTTAGAAGCCCCTTCCGGTCACAAGTCCTTCTATCTTTGTTGTCTTCCTCACAGTGGTCAGGGAGGTAACCCGGGCCTATAGGTGTTGTAGAATACCTCTGACCAAGGCCATCTTCATCCGACCAGCAGAGACTCCCTGCAAGGCATCCTCAAGATGGAGTGTGTTAACCTTCCCTCGTAGAAAGGAAGTGTGGCAAAGAACACCAGGCCCTCACCTGAGACCTCAGCCATTCCGACCTATGCCTCCCTCCTGGCTGGATGCACTACTGCCCAAAGTGTATGTAGGTGGTCTTATGGGAGACAGGGCATATAGACTGCAGAAGTTATGAGAACGGGGGATAAAGATTGGTAGGGGAGCACAAGGATCCCAACGCAGCAATTCTGAGAATGGAGTTGCTGGAGTCCATGTATGCCAGAAGAGAGTCCTGGATCTTGGTCCCTGTTAGCTCCTACCCTTGCCTGGAAGGTGTCTGTGAGGACATGATACACTAAGAAGAGGCACCTGGACACTTGGTTGTTTCCCCCTCCCCATGGTCCACCATGGTGCTAGTGGCGGCTTGACAGCATTCATTCCTGTGGTGTTGAGAGGTGGTGGGGACCTCATGATGGTTTAAAAGAAACCAGTCCCCAGAGGCAAGAAGCAGCACTGTCAGGGGGTGTGGCCTTGTTGGAGTAGGTGCGGCTTTGCGGGAGGAAGTGTGTCACTAGAGGTTGGCCTTGAGGTCTTGGAAGCTCAAGTTAGTTCACGCCTCATCACCTGGAACTCAAGATGCAGAACTCTCAGCTTCTCCAACACCACGTCTGCCTGCGTGCTGCCGTGCCCATCATGACAAAGGACTGAGCCTCTGACACTGCAAGCCAACCCCAATTAAACGTTTTCCTTTAGTTGAATTGCCGTGGTCGCGATGTCTCTTCACAGCCATAGAACCCTAAGACAGACCCTTGAGAAGTAGGGTGTTGTGGGAAGTAATTACACCCTTGAAGGCCTCACCCTACAGAGACATTCTTGAGGTTCTTGTTATGAAGGAGTCAGCCTGGCGTGGTTCATCCTCTGGTTTCCTGTTTGTCTGTTTCCCCAGCACCTGGTTCTGCCACTCTGATGTCATCTACCGCGAAGTCCTCCCCTGAACCAAGCTGATGTTAATGGCATGCCTTTGAACCCCAAAACTGTAAACTAAGATCTAAGTTAACCCCCTTGCTTAATAAAGCATTGGGTCCTGGGTACTTCATGACAGCAATGGGAAATAAACTGGCACAAGACACAAGTGTGTTGAGGGACACACTCCCTTCCATGATCCCCCACTCCCCCAGATTCCTGAGGTTTCCACCTTCCACCCACGACATCGAAACAAAGAGACAGTAAGTGCCAAGAGAGTGAATTAATACCCATAGCTTCCGATTTTTAATGAGGTTGGGCTGTCTACAAGGCAGAGGCGTGATGAATTTAGGAAACTTTGGGACTCACATGACAAAGAGTTTATAGCCATAATATATAAAGACCTGCCATATTAAATAACAAAGCAATCACAAACTGATAGAGAAAATAGTCAGATTTCATAAACAGGTAATTCACCAAGAAAGACATGCAAATTACCAATAAATATCTAAAACTATTTCAATCTCACTCATAATAAAGATAATTTAAAACAAGGTATTATGTGCTTCTCTGACAGGGTAAGAAAAAAAGTTCTCAAAATTGATTCTAACCACAGTGGGAGGGCTGGTCAATTGTATGCCAGCCACCTTAGTCTTACAGACGAGTTTTGCAACATAAAAGAGAAGAGTGAGCAGGGCCCATTGCTCAGCAGTCTCACATTTAGGCATATATCCCAGGATGTCACAAGAACCATGAAATGTCATGGTACCAAAGTCATTTCCATTATCCTAACAGGAGACAGGCCTTTCTATACTTCTATCAAGGACATGGTTCAGCCATAAAGCATCCATGCCCTGAATCTTGTGCAGCTATTAAAGAGAATGAAGTGGACTTGTCAGGTGACCATTAAGCAAAAGGAGCAGGCCTTGGAACAGGAGAATAAACCATCCCAAGATTAACGAGTGGGTGGCACTGGGGAGACAGCCCTTGAGCTCAGCAGTAAGGACCTGAGCTTGGACCACCCCACTCCCCTGCCTAAAGTCAGACACATCTATGCTTCTGTCGTCTCAGGACACTTATAATGAGATGAGCGACAGAGTCAGAATTCCCAGAAGCTCACAGAGCAGCTACCCTGGAATACACAGTGAGGACGAGAGATCCTATGTCAAACAAGGTGGAAGGCGATGATGGGCATCTGAGGTTGTCTTCTGAGTTCTGTACATGAGCTGTGTCATGTGCGCGCGCGCACACACACACACACACACACACACACACTCCTACAAATAGACTCACTCTTGCACACACACACACACACAAATATAAGAGAGATGAAAAGAAAGAAGGAGTGGGGAAGGAAGAAATATGAGGGGCTAACAGCTTGCTATCCATGGTTGCCTTTAGGGGCGGGACTCGGTGAAGCGAAGTGGGTGGTGGTGGGCAGGGGTGGGTAGTACGAGTAGACACTGCCATGAAGTAGAGCTTGTAACTTTCTAGACTCCCATTTTTTTATCATTATAATGAGCTTGTGTTATCTGTACCACTCACTGAAAAATGGTAAAAACCTCACGATGTGGGGCCCATGGGTGGTGATAGGATCTCAGACGCTCTCTCATCTACTCTCGATTCTCTGGGTTTTCAAGGACTAGCTCTAGGCCCGTGTCACAAACAGGCCTCAGGCACTCAGGGAGACGCGCCAGGTTATGCATCTTTTAGGACTCAGCCAGGCTCCCTCCAGGCTTTTCTCTGGAACGGCTTTTAACTTCTGAGTAAAGGAGGTGTATCAGCTAGCTACTGCTGCATACCAAGTATCCCCCTCATTCTGAGTGACTGAAAACAGCAACTAGTGATTCTCCTTGCTGAGTCCCCAGGTCTTGATTGATCTCAGTTGGGTTTATTGGCGTATCTTTGATTAGTTGACCAGTTGTCGAGTGGGTCCCCAATGACATGAGCTGTATGGCAATGTGACTTTCCTTTGAGTGTCTCTCTGGTTCCTCCCCCATGCTGGATTCGACTCATCCTCACAACAGAGAAGCACATGTGCACGGAAGAAAGAATGTGTTAACAGGGAAAGCAGCCAGCACCCTTGCAAACCTGTCCTGCATTTTGGATGCTAATGTTCCTTGGGCACAGCAAGTCACACGAGCAAACTAAGATTCTCAGAAACTGTGGGTCGTCATTACCAAGGACCTATATACTGGCAGGCCAGATTTTGCTGCAGAGATCAGCTGAGAGCTGTCAACAAGTCAGGGGGGACTGCAAGCCTGGCCATTGGGGAGCCCCGCACTGGTCTCCAAGCCTCCCCCTCAGTGGGATAAACTCGGGGATGAAGTCTTCATGGGACTGTCACCAGAATGGAGACTACAAAACCAAACAGAAAGAGCCACATCTCCAACTATGAGTAGTCGGAGATCAGCCTTCAGGAGCTCATCAGCAAGGGATTGAGTGCCATTTGTCTTTGGTGCCCATTAAACAGTCTGGTCTCTTCCTACCTCCTCTCCTCCTTCCATATGTAATTCCCCACCCCACCCAACCACACACACACACACATGCACACACACACACGTACACACACACACACATACACACGCACACACACACATGCACACACACACGCACACACACACGCAAACACACACATGCACACACACACACCTGGTGAGCGGCTAGAGTCAGGGGATTTTCTTTTTCTCCTGAGATAGGGTCTCGTGTAGCCCAGGCTGGCCTCAAACTGGTTATGTTGTAGAGAATAATCTTGAACTCCTGGTCCTTCTGTTTCCGCCTCCCCAGTGACGGATGCCGCCATGTCTAACTCTAAGCCAGGAACTGGCTGTGAAGAAACTTGCATTCATTTTAAAGCTTTGCCCCGGGTAGCCTCCTCTCCTGCGCTGCCACTGAGGGCTGAAGTTAGCCATATCCTGTCGCCGCATTGATGTCTATCTCCCTGCTCTCCTCAGCATATGCTCAATCCGACGGTTCCTTGTTTGGTCCATGAGGACTGGGCTGCAATGACAGATTTTGCCACTTCCCAAGTTCAGGATCTATTGCTGCTCACTTCGAATTTATCCTGCTCCTCATCACCCAGGGAGCCAAGACCAAGGCGGGCTCTTGGCTATCTATTATCAGTCTGTGCTGGAGAAGGAGGACAGGCTCACCCGGGAGTGCCAGGAGGTGGGCCGGGGCTGGGGAGATGGAGCACTCATTCAATAAGCCACCAATATTTATTGTGAGTCAGCTGAGGGCCCGGAGCTGCAGAGAAACTGGGCCACAGGGACAAGTGCACACACTGACATACTGCTTGTGCCAGTCTTCCGACAAGAGCCAGAGAGGCAGGCTGTGAGTGTTTAAAAGCTGGAGGCTTGCCCAATAAATGTGGAAGTAGACATCCATACAAGCCTTCTCAGAGACCATGTTGAAATTCATTATAAAAAGGTCCATGAAATCATGTGTGATGGCACATACTTGTGATCCCAGGACTTAAGAGGCAGAGGCAGGAGGATTGCTGTGAGTTCAAGGCTAGCCTGGTCTACACAGCACTTTCCAGGGCTACATAGAGATCTTGTCTCCAAAAACAAACAAATAAAAGTCCATGAAATAGGCCTAGTGGCCTACATCTGGGATCCCGGCACTTGGAAGGCAGAGGCAGGAGGATTGCTATGAGTTTGAAATCAGCCTGGTCTATAGAGTAAGCCCTAAGCTAGCCATGGCTGCATAGTAAGGCTCTGTCTCAAAAAAAAATAGATGAGAGATAGAGAAGTAGACAGATATAGAGAATAGTGAAGACAGAAATAGACGATATATAGAAGATAGGTAGATGATAGATATAAAATGATAGATAGTAGAAAAAAAATGATTGCGAGACGAACAGTTCATTAAACCAATGCAGGGGTACAGGCCTATTGACCTAGCACTAAGGAAGTTGAGGCAGGAGATTAGAGAGTTGAAGGTCAGTCTGGACTACATCGCCAATTTGATTCTGCCTTGATTTGTTTGTTGTTAGTTTGTTTTTACATAACATTTTATTGATTCTTTGGACATTTCACATCATACACCTGATCACACTCACTTCCCAGTCTTTCCAGGTCCACTCTCTTGACCTTGTGACATGCCCCCCCAAAAGGAAAACATTCAATTTGTGTTATGTATATACTCATTGGAGCACGGTCAAACTCATAGTGACCAACTCCTTAAATAGAACTCTGTTCATCCCCTCCCCCATGCCTGCTGGAAACCATCAGTTGTGGAGCACTAACGTCAGCATCCTTATTACACTTTTGAAGAGTTCTCTTCGATGGCTTCCTGTTCAAGATGCTACTTTTTGGTGGAGTGTGGCTGGGGTGGGGCTGGGGTTCCACAGAAGCCTTCCATGCCCATCTTTCTCAACAGTGTGTCTGCAGTCATCAAAATCACTGCCAAAGCAGCTTCCTTACTCTTTATAATCAGCAGGAACACAGATCATGAACATCACCCCTGCTGCAGTAGGACCAGGGACCCAAACAAGGCCCTTGGAGGCAGCCCTGATCACAGACATCACCGCGGCCTCAAGATGGTAGCATAGGCCACTCACCTCTATATGGCTCCCAGTGGCTGCACAGCCCACAGACACCAGCATGGCTTGGCTTCAGGCTGAGGCATAGACCATGGATATCCACAAGGTGTTAGATGATAACACAGGTCTTGGAAGTCAACCCAGGCCACTACTGCATCCAGACCACTAACCCACACATGGCCCTCAGTGGCATCACAGACCACTGTGGTTCTGTAAGGAGGTCCAGTCCAGTCTAGGAAGTGACCTGTTCCTCATCTTGGACCTGTCGTTTCCCAGGGCCAGGGCCATCCCAAGGCTGAGCAGTGTGTTGACAGTCTGCTATTGCACTCTGTAGCTGTGTAAGCTGCAAGCCGCTGCACACATCCCACTGAGGTCACTGGTCAATGGCTTATTCCATGGTGTTCAACCTCAGCCCCCTCACTGAAGACGGACACTTAAAAGAAATCCCACAGTAGCTCGGAATTGAGTATAATAGAGGGTTATTTATTTAGGGGTAGACTCATAGCTCACATCCTCTGCTTGAACGGGGAACAGCAACTGAATCCCACAGCTAGAAGAGAGGCCGGACATGCGCTTTGCATCAGCATATGTAGTATAAGAGGCCACGCCCAAGTGGGTATGTAACTTAAAGGCTACTGGCTGTAGAAATTCCTATAGCATCTCCCCCTTTTGTTTATATAAGAAAGTTCAAAGCCTAAAATTATATACAATAAGAACAAATATCAGGTATAAAAATTAGAATTACAACCAGCATAAACAATATCAAGCAGGAAATATGTGATAAATGTTTTAATAATTATCCTATCCTAATGAGTTTAAGTTTTGTATAATAAATAACTTGGCCAAGTCATGAGAGGAAAGTAACTACAACTATCTAATCTTCAATTCCATTAAAGACCTGAGAAGGGAAATAATATTACTTGAGTAAGCAGGAAGTGCAATCAAGCAACTTCCAAAATGTGCAACAAATGACAGAGACAACTGGTTTCCCTGGCAATCACCCAAAGTCTCATTTGCAATGTTGGAGCAACCAACTTTTGCTACGACCTTGAGTAACTAACAGACCATTTTCAGAGACACGAAATTTTTTTCAAAACCATCTTACCCTGTCTTGGCAAGACTTGACGGTCTTTTTTCTTGTACCCTGCTTGTCCTGTCCGGACATCATACATTTTGTCAATGGTTGATGCATGGGTAGTTCCTTGCCCAAAGGCCAGTTTTGCCAAGAAGAAAACAAGCTCCAAGTGGAGTGTCTTTGGTGCTCAATATTCTCTCAGGAATAGGTTGGTGCTGTCAGGAGCAATTGTGTCTCACATCAACAGAACCCTAAGTTATTTAAATGCCACGTTCTACAGCTCTTTGAAGTGATTGAAGATTACCTATCTATGCAGAATGCAATCTTTATGTATCTAAAGAACCTGATTAGTCTAACTATAAGTATGGCAAACATGGATAACTATTGACCTATAATTCTTAATACCTATATAACTTAAAGACTAAGACTTCTTATTAAAATATTAAACAACCTTTAAACAACTGGGCAAGAAATAAGGACAATGACCTCAAAATGTAAACAATATATAAGTATCTTGATCAGAGGCAGAAATGTGTATGGCAATATGATAAATATATCCTAAAATTGTATCAATATACAAAATGTCTTAAGCAGTAGAAGCATACATGCATACAATATGACAAAATAACTTTGCCTAGGTATACAAATATTATAGACAAAATATATACAAGAATCTACGCTATTGCAATTGCCTATAAATAATAGCTCACAAGTGTTCACTCCATTACTCACTATTATTATTAGTGTGAGTAAGCTCACACTAATCTATTATCTCACCCACCTCACCCTTGTCACAGCCGTCACACCTCCAGTTCCGCCTCTCCACAGCACACGTACTACTCCACTCCCCCGTCTTTCCCACTTCCTCAGCATGCATCCATTCAGAGTTCTGGCTTCCACCACCCCCGAGTGGCTAGCCAGCTTCTACAGTCCCTCCAACAGTAGAATGGAAACTGGCCCGGCCACAAAAAACCCCCAAGACCTACCCCTAGCCAATTCCCACCACCACCACCCCTCCTATTTGTCTTGCTTTTGAAAATGTCCATGAGCAGGCTGGAGAGATGGCTCTGTCATTAAGAGCATTAGATATTCATCCAGAGGACCCAGGCTCAATTCCCAGCACCCCCATGGCAGCTCACAACCCTTCTGTAACTCCAGTTTCAGAAAATCTGACTCCCTGACACCAGTGCACATAAAAAAAATATTCATAAGCACATACTTAGAGCCACCAGTTCCATTCATAAAAATATCCCTAATTCAATGAACATGTTCAGACTGTTTGTCAAAAGGGTTATCAGAGCATTATTTATAGGGGCATCTGTAAATCAGCCTCAGAGGGCAGAAACAGCTGAGCAACCTGCAACCAACCCCCAGAATGATGGCCATGCGAGATTTAAAGACATGAGCTAGAAAAGGGGGCCCTGATACACAGAAAAGCCCCAGAATACAAATTGAGAGGTGACAATATGTCTGTGTACAAAGATGTCTGTGCCCAAAGACTGTTGAGCACAAATGAAATAAGATATTATTTTGAAGTTGGGCGTGGTAGTACATGCTTGTAATCCCAGCACTTGGGAAGGGGACATGGGAGGATCTCAAGTTCAAAGCCAGCCTCAGCTACATAGTGATTTTTGGGGCCAGTTTAGCTTACAAGAGACCTAGGAGATATGTAGAGAAAGAGAGAGAGGGAAGGAGGGAGGGGGAGAGAAGGAGGGAGAGAGGAGAGAGAGAGAGAGAGAGAGAGAGAGAGATCAACATAAAAATACTGCTGTTTCCCAAAAGGTCTAGGGACATTCAGGATGCAAAAATGCCAAGGAAGCTGAGAGACAGAGCCTCTTGTATGCCGAGAGGTCACAATCACACCAACAACTAACCAATGGTGTTGACCTTGAAAATGCTAGAACTGGGCATTGCTTAGGAAAGCAGCCAAAGGTACCAACTGACCTAAGCATTTTCATTCAGAATGTCCCCCAGACAGTTTTGATGGCATAAGAGTGGGAGAACCTAGCACTGGGAATCTTGGTGCGTGGGAAGGTCTCCCTGACTGTTGCTAGATGGGTTACAAGGGGCTCACGCCTGCATAGGAGAATCGAGTTTCCTTCTCTGTCGCTGGCTGCAAAGATAAAAAGCAAAATCCCTCAAAATTGCCTGCCTGCCAGGAATCCTAAACACGTGGACCGCAAAGCATGATAGCTTGGGGCTTAAGAACAAGCCTTCTCCAAGGGACAGTCTCCCTTGGCACCTGCTGATTCATGCTGAAGGTCAAGTGTGAGATGGCAATGAGAGCCCATGCCAGGTCCACATGTGGGCTGCAGTGAAGCCTAAGGTCTGCCTCAAAAACCCAGCAGACCAGGAAGATCCAGGAGGACTCTACAAGGGTGAGGGACCAGGAAGATTGAGGGGGACGTCTACAGGGGTGAAGAATCAGGAAGGTCCAAGGGGATATCTATAGGGGAGAGAAACCAGGAAGGCCCAGGGGGACATCTACAGGGGAGAGGGACCAGGAAGGTCCAGGGGGACTCTACAGGGGTGAGGGACCAGGAAAGTCCAGGGGGCATCTACAGGGGTGAGGGACCAAGAAGGTCCAGGGGGACATCTATAGGGGTGAGGAACCAGGAAAGTCCAAGGGGGACATCTGTAGGAGTGAGGGACCAGGAAGATCCAGGGGACATCCATAGGAGTGAGGGACCAGGAAGGTCCGGGGGGGGGGACATCCATAGGGGTGAGGGACCAGGAAGGTCCAGGGGGACATCTATATGGGTAAGGGGGAAGCATGGCATGCAATGGAGACTGAGGATGGTGTGACTTACACTGGGGGGTTGTTTTTTATTTTGTTATTTGTGTGTACACATGCATATGTTCATGGGAGTGAATTCAGGTGTGGTGGACAGAGGACAGTTTGGGGGTTGGTCCTCACCACTCACCCTGTTTAAGACAGGGTTCCTGTTCACCACTGAATAATCCAGGTCAGCTGGACCATGAGCTTCCAGGGACTCTACTGTCTCTGTCTCCCAGATATCTGTAGGAGAGCTGGGATTAGGGATGTGTGCCGGGAGCACAGATGTGTGCTGAGAGTACAGATTGTGCTGGGAGTACAGATGTGTGCTGAGAGTACAGATGTGCACTGGGAGTTGATGTGCGCTGAGAGTACAGATGTGCGCTGGGAGTACAGATGTGTGCTGAGAGTACAGATGTGCGCTGAGAGTACAGATGAGCACTGGGAGTTCAGATGAGCACTGGGAGTACAGATGAGCACTGGGAGTACAGATGCGCGCTGAGAGTACAGATGTGTGCTAAGAGTACAGATGTGTGCTGCGAATACAGATGTGCACGGGAATACTGATGTGTGCTGGAAGTACAAATGTGCACTGGGAATACCTGTGTTCTTGGGAGAACAGATGTGCACTGGGAGTAGAGATGTGTGCTACCCTGTCTGGCTTTACGTGGCCTCTCACTATCTGAGCTGATGCTGTCATACCGAGTCCTTTACTTAAGAAGCTACCTCCCTAGATTTTAAGCAGAATTTGTCAGCAAAAGTCTGGCTGGACTCCTGAGTCCCTCACAAAGTTAGTCTCAGTTATCTATCCCCAATATTCAATAATAATGATGAAAAACAGAGATTTCTTTAATGTGGTCACATTAGGAGGAAGGACAAATAGAGAGGTCCATTGTCCCAAGTTCATGTTTGGGATACTGACATGAGCTTTAGCATTTTAAAAACTAATTGATCTGTGGTCCCCTCCGTGTGTGTGTGTGTGTGTGTGTGTGTGTGTGTGTGTGTGTGTGAACACTGCAGCACTGCAAAGGCTACACTTGTGTGAATTTTGTTCTCTGCATCCACAGTTGGGGCCTGGGCAATTGAACTCAGGCTGTCATGTTTGGCAGCAAGCTCCCTTATCCACTGAGCCATCTTGCCACCTTGCTGGCCTGGGCATTAGGCAGGAGGGAGGAGTGCACCATTGAGCATTCCTGGTGAAGTGTGGGCTGGTTGGTCTTAGTATCAGGCCAAGTTCCACAAGCTGGTCCAGAGAAATCCATAGCGCTGGCATCCCCTGATGGAGGGGACCTGATTCTCACAAGATAGTTGCTTCCTATTTACGACAGCTTCACTACCCGGCCAAGTTTTGCTCTCCTTGGTGACCATGAGCATAGGACAATGACTTACCTCTGCCTGTGCCTCCTGCAAAGGAAAGGACATAGACAGATACATGTGTAACAGGTCTTTCTTTGGTCCACCAGCTCTCAAATAATGACATGAAAGCTTGACTTTAGCTTAAGCTTGTTCCCAACTAGTCCTTAAAACTTAAATTAACCTGTTTATATTAACCTACATTTTGCCACGTGGTTCGTTACCTCTCCTCAGTACTGTATGTCCAACTTCCTCCACATCTGGCTGGTGAATCTCCCACCTCACATTCTTTCCCAGAGTTCCTATTTCTCCCCTGAAGTCCCACCTATCCTCTCCTGACTAGCTATTGGCCGTTCAGCTCATTATTAAATCAATCAGAAGGTGCCTTAGGGAGGTGAGGTTAAACAGAAACACATCTTAGCCGGGCGGTGGTGGCGCACGCCTTTAATCCCAGCACTCGGGAGGCAGAGGCAGGCGGATCTCTGTGAGTTCGAGACCAGCCTGGTCTACAAGAGCTAGTTCCAGGACAGGCTCCAAAACCACAGAGAAACCCTGTCTCGAAAAATCCAAAAAATAAATAAATAAATAAATAAACAGAAACACATCTTCACACTGTGTATGAAAAGATTATCCAATCATACACGAGCTAGCGGTGGCAGGGTTTCCTCCTGCTTTTAGACACCCCGTAAGCTCAAGCAAGGAGTCAATACTTCTCAACAGAAGTAGCTTCCAAGAGTGTGCTCCAGAAACTCGCAGTGTAACAGGGAGTCTTGAATTTGAGTGGCGTGCTCTGGTTTCCGCAGGGCCAGGGGAGCTGCCAGAGGCTCCCAGTGTCTCTGAGGACAGCTCCCCCCACCCCAGTTTCGCTCTGAAGGTTTATGTGTGGGACGCAGTTAACATGTGCACGGTTTGGTGGAGGGGAGCTCCTCACCGCCCCACACCCCCCTCGTTCATTTGCATGTGTAAATGCATGTCTCTGTGTGTATGTATATATATTGCTTATTAGTGTCAGCGGAATTTGCATTTTAAGTGGATTGGTTTTGTTGGGCACGTTCTTTACAGCCCTGGACTTGAAAGGAATTTTCCCTCTTCAACGTTGCAGCTACTTGAACAATACACAACAGGGCTCTCCTGGGGGGGGGGGCAGGTAAGAGGTGGGCAGAGGCCAAGTGGAGGAAGGAAGGGAATGCTGAAACGGATGCCCAGATGTCAGTGAACCTTGGTAACCCCAGAAGGAACAGGTCCCCTAAACCCTGGCAGCAGATCTGCCACATGGCCAGTTGCTCACCTTACAGGACTGATATTGGATCATGGGGATGAGCGTTGTCACAACAGGGAGAAAGGTGTCCAGCGTGGAAGCTGTCCGAGGTCTTTAACAGTCCCACCACTGGGGGATCGGCCTTTCTCAGTCACCAGCATGGTACTTGTTTGTGTTTGCTCTCCACCCAGACATAGAGCCAGGCACATCGTCGTTCCATCATGGGCCTGTGCCTTTAAGACAGCAGTCATTCTATAAGGCCAAATCTCACAGCCAGAAAAAAATCATACCATCATTACCCCATCACCCCAACCCCGTCCCTGTCCTCCACTTTCTCTCTTTCTGAGACAGAGAGTTAAGAAACCATATTGTGCTATGGACCAATAGCCCCTCATTTATGGTCCTACCTCCTCCACACTCCTTGCCATATAGGCTATCTCAGACTACATCCTGTGCTGGGGAACTTCCCATCATCTCTGAAAGGATGCAAAAGTCAGATATGTTCCACTGTTTGGTCGGCTTTCTGAAGGCCTTCTCCCTGCTTCAGCATCCTGCATCCATGGCAACTCCTTCATTTCAAGTTGTCCATCTAACGAACCTGTCCCCCCAGATAAAGATTAATTTTATTTGTATGTGTGTGTATGATCATGTGCCTATATGTATGTAGACATGTGTGCTGGTTCCTGTGGAGGCCAGAGAAGGCATCAAACCCCCTGCAGCTGGAGTTACAGGCCATTAGGTCCTCAGAGAGAAGAGCCCACACTTGACGACTGAGCCATCTCTCCAGTATCTCAAGTCTCTATCATGGGCCTCTGTGTCACATACGTGTCTGCCCCCTTTCAATGCTCTCCCACCTCAAGGCCTTGTCAGAGCTCCTAGAGCGGTGATCTCCCTCTCCTAATAGTCATTTCTAAAGGCTAATTATGCATCAGCACCTTTTCCAAACCAACCGCCACCACTGTCTTCTCTAGCTAGCAATCCGGCCACCCCAAGCCTTCTACACAATGTCAGGATCTATCTAGAGAGAAGACACGGAGATGGCGTGGAAAGCCACCCCTACCACTGCCCCCAAACCAAAATGTCTGCATTGGCTGTTTCTGTCTACAGTCCCAACAACTCAGGCCTCACTCTATACCTCACACCCAGATGCAGTGTCTCTGTTCTCGGGCTCTCTTCGCTTTCCCTTGGAAACATCTGCTTCTGCATCTCTTGTACACACACTGAATGATTGAATTCTGCTCTTGCTCTGATCCCTACATTATTATACTTCTATTACTTTTCCCATGGGGAATGCCTGGCCATCAAAAAGCCTCTTGTGACTCCTGCTCTGCATCCCAGGAAACAAGAAGAAGTGGGGTCCTAGACTTCGGGTTCTCTTCTCTTTTTTTTCCTGGTGATGGGAGTGGGCTCCAGGCCTCGTGCATCCTAGGTAAGCACCTATCACTAAGCTACTTCTCCAGCCTTAGAAAAGTCTTACATGTTGTTTCAAAACAATATGCCTACCAGAGCATTGGCTTATTCCAAGCTTGTCTATGCAGCATCCTAACTAACGCCCCATCCATTGGCCTGGTGACCAGACATTCAACTTCCTGGACATTCTGAGCATCTGTCACCATTTGTCACCACAGAGAATCTTTACAGTGCCGATGAGGCTTAGTCACCAATGCTTGATTTAGCACACTAGAACCTGGAACGCTAAGAGCAGACAGAAGGTGGGAGAAGGCAATGGGAGAGGGGAGAAGGGGGCAGTTAGTTCTGCTGCTGGGTAGTCTGTGCAGACAGATGGGCAGAGAAAACTCACCATTCTCGTGTTGAGGAGTTAATCCCAAACAACGGCAGTCAATCCCCTCCCGACTAGGAAAGAGAAGAGATAGCATTGCCCTGAAAGTGCAGGCTGTTCCTGGAAGCTTTCAGCCACAGAGTGGTACACAGAGAGGGGGCCAGGTAAAGGTGATTTTTGACGGGGTGTGGCAGTGCACACCTATAATCACCACACCTTGGAATGATGAAGCAGGAAGATGTGCAAGTTCAAGATGGCAATTAGTCCAAGGCCAGCCTGGGAAACCTGAAAAGATTAGGTCTCCAAATAAAACTTTTTTTGGAAAAAAAAAAAAAAGAGGGCTAGGAATAGAACTCAGTGGTTAACTGCTTGTCTAGCAAGTATGAGGACCTGGGTTCAATCTCTAATGTCAAGACAAGAACACACACACACACACACAATGTAGATGCTATTCCTAAGGGACAGCACCCAAGAGTGCACATTAGTTCGCACACACATATACACACATAAACACATACTCGCCCAAAAAACAATGACTTAGCAGTGGAGGCCCCCAAAGTGCCTATCATGTATCTCACCGTGATATAATGTGGCTGATGGGGACACTCTGCTTCTGAGGTCTCTCCTGAACATACCACCCTAAAAGAAAATCCTTGGACAAATCCTAACCAGGAACATTCCACAAAACAACTGATCCATGTCCTGCAAACTGTCAAGGTCAACCAAAGAGAGAAACGCCTTCCTGGCCACTGGGAGGGCTTAGGAAGACTTAGCTTTTAAGTGCAGCGTTGTGTCCTGGGCAGGACTCGGAATCCAAGGGGACCCGAGGGAAGGACTAAGGAAATATGAATGAAATGTGGGCTTTCATTAATAACAACATACTAACAGCAGCTCATTAATTGTGACAAATGTACCGTCTTTAATAAAGACGTCACTGGAAACGGAAAGAGCAGGAGGATTCGGGGAATTCTCCATGCTATTGACACACTGTTCCATAGAACCAAAATTATTCTAAAAGAAAACCGTTGTGAAAAATCTCCATCTTGGCAAATGACCAACATTGGTTACTATGCTCATACCTCTTGTCAACCCAGCCAAGTGGCTGTTTTGTCTGAGGTTCCATGTACATCATTACTCATCCGTGTTGGCACCACCAGACTGTCAGACTCCAAACAGCGTCTTTAAGAAGCCTGGCAGCATCCCCATCTGGCCTGTTAGAAAGCTGTCTTGGCCAATGAGATGCTATTTATAAGAGAAAATTATTATATTGTCCCACCAAGGGTTTCCCACTTCTATGTGTCCCACAGTGAGTGAAAATAGCTTCCAGGCTCATCTTGGCTCCTCTTGTGATTAATTGTGTGACCCTATAGAGCTTACCTGTCTCCACTAAGACCTAGTATACCCAGTCTTCCAAACAAGCTCAAAATAGGGTCATCCTCTGTGGGTGACAGAGCGTGTATTAAGCACAGAATACATTTTGCTACACCGCCAAAGCTAATTGCTTATTCCAGGGCCATAGGCAAGGCTGGGCTATTTGTCTTATTAGTGTTGAGCCTCCGTGGTATCCTTGGGGACCATAAGTGTATTTGGTATATAGTAGGTGATCAATATGTTAATGGTTCTTCAGCCATGATTCATGCTAGGCAAGCACTCTACCACTGGGCTACATCCCCAACCTTATCTACAACCTCAGCCCCCTTGCTCTTTCAAAACTGCAGGCCTCAGGGGAGCATACAGGCCCCTCCACCTTACCTTTTGAGTCAGGGTCTCCCATTGGCCTGGATCTATTTGGTGAGGTTAAAAACACGCCTGTTGGGCCAGACGCACAGAGGCGGAGCGGCGGCGGCCAGACGCACAGAGGCGGAGCGGCGGCGGCCAGACGCACAGAGGCGGAGCGGCGGCGGCCAGACGCACAGAGGCGGAGCGGCGGCGGCCAGACGCACAGAGGCGGAGCGGCGGCGGCCAGACGCACAGAGGCGGAGCGGCGGCGGCCAGACGCACAGAGGCGGAGCGGCGGCGGCCAGACGCACAGAGGCGGAGCGGCGGCGGCCAGACGCACAGAGGCGGAGCGGCGGCGGCCAGACGCACAGAGGCGGAGCGGCGGCGGCCAGACGCACAGAGGCGGAGCGGCGGCGGCCAGACGCACAGAGGCGGAGCGGCGGCGGCCAGACGCACAGAGGCGGAGCGGCGGCGGCCAGACGCACAGAGGCGGAGCGGCGGCGGCCAGACGCACAGAGGCGGAGCGGCGGCGGCCAGACGCACAGAGGCGGAGCGGCGGCGGCCAGACGCACAGAGGCGGAGCGGCGGCGGCCAGACGCACAGAGGCGGAGCGGCGGCGGCCAGACGCACAGAGGCGGAGCGGCGGCGGCCAGACGCACAGAGGCGGAGCGGCGGCGGCCAGACGCACAGAGGCGGAGCGGCGGCGGCCAGACGCACAGAGGCGGAGCGGCGGCGGCCAGACGCACAGAGGCGGAGCGGCGGCGGCCAGACGCACAGAGGCGGAGCGGCGGCGGCCAGACGCACAGAGGCGGAGCGGCGGCGGCCAGACGCACAGAGGCGGAGCGGCGGCGGCCAGACGCACAGAGGCGGAGCGGCGGCGGCCAGACGCACAGAGGCGGAGCGGCGGCGGCCAGACGCACAGAGGCGGAGCGGCGGCGGCCAGACGCACAGAGGCGGAGCGGCGGCGGCCAGACGCACAGAGGCGGAGCGGCGGCGGCCAGACGCACAGAGGCGGAGCGGCGGCGGCCAGACGCACAGAGGCGGAGCGGCGGCGGCCAGACGCACAGAGGCGGAGCGGCGGCGGCCAGACGCACAGAGGCGGAGCGGCGGCGGCCAGACGCACAGAGGCGGAGCGGCGGCGGCCAGACGCACAGAGGCGGAGCGGCGGCGGCCAGACGCACAGAGGCGGAGCGGCGGCGGCCAGACGCGGCGGAGCGGCGGCGGCCAGACGCGGCGGAGCGGCGGCGGCCAGACGCGGCGGAGCGGCGGCGGCCAGACGCGGCGGAGCAACACCGCATACAGGAAGAGGCTTTCGGGGACCGGCGCAGAGACAGACCCAAGCGGCGGGAACAGGCGTGCAATAAGGAGAGCAGATCGCCCTACTACAATCGAATCAAAGAGGTAGGCCTTTGGTTGGCCAGGTCACTGGCACAAGGGGAGCCTGGTCCTGTCCTGAAGATCCTTCAGAGGGGTGAGAGGGTTCTTGGCCTGCAGCAGGAACCACGAAAGAGAGTGAGGGCATTTTGTAAGCGGAGCCCTTGGCCAGCAGGGAAACCTGATCTGGTTTTTAAAGGACCCATTGGATAGGATCAATAGGAGGAGATGGGCAGGCGTCAAGGCAAGAATTCTCCCAATAATCCGAAAAACAACATGAAAACATCAGAACCCAATGATCTTACAACAGAAGTATTTGAACAACCTAACACAGAAGAAATGGAAAAAATCGACTTTATGAAGATAATAGAGTCCCTTAAACAACATGTAAAAAATGCCCTTATAGAAATGGATGAGAAGTATAACAAAAAGTTTGAAGAAATGAGTAAATACGTACATGATACCCTGGGAAACCAAGAAAAAACCATCAAACAGGTAATGGAAACAGTTCAAGAATTGAAAACTGAAATGAAGGCAAAGAAGAAAATACAAACTGAGGACCAGCTGGATATGGAAAATCTAGGCCAACGAGCAGAGTCTACAGAAACAAGCATAATCAATAGAATACAAGAGCTAGAAGAAAGACTCTCAGATGCTGAGGACACCATAGAGAAAATAAACGAACAGATCAAAGAAAACAGCAAAGCCAACAAATTCTCAACACAAAACATTCAGGAACTATGGGACACAATAAAAAAACCAAACCTAAGAATAATAGGAATAGAAGAAGGAGAAGAGTCACAGCTCAAAGGCCCAGAAAATATTTTCAACAAAATTATGGAAGAAAACTTTCCCAACTTAAAGAAAGATATTCATTTAAATATTCAAGAAGCATACAGAACACCAAACAGACTGGATCAAAGAAAAACATCTCCTCGCCATATAATAATCAAAACACAAAATGTACAGGTTAAAGAAAAAATATTAAGAGCTGCAAAAGAAAAAGGGCAAGTAACTTATAAAGGTAAACCGATCAGACTTACACCTGACTTCTCGATGGAAACTATGAAAGCCAGAAGGTCCTGGATAGAGGTTCTGCAGAAGCTAAGAGACCATGGATGCAAACCCAAACTACTATACCCAGCCAAGCTATCGTTCATTATCAATGGAGAAAACAAGACATTCCAGGATAAGAACAAATTTAAACAATACGTAGCCACAAATCCAGCCCTACAGAAAGTAATAGAAGGAAAATCGCAACCCAAGGAATCCAACACTGCCAACACTGCCTACAATAACCCAGGCATCTAATGACCCTTCACGAGCACATCTCAAAGAAGGGAGACAAACTCTACTAACAAAAGCAATAAGAATAACCGGAGTAAACAACCACTGGTCATTAATATCACTTAATATTAATGGGCTCAATTCACCTATAAAAAGGCACAGGCTAAAAGATTGGATACGAAAACAGGATCCAACATTCTGCTGTTTGCAAGAAACACATCTCAACCACAAAGACAGGCACCTACTCAGAGTAAAGGGTTGGGAAAAGGTGTTTCAAGCAAATGGTCCTAAGAAAAAAGCAGGTGTGGCCATACTAATTTCTAACAAAACTGACTTCAAACTAAAATCAATCAGAAGAGACCGAGACGGTCACTTTATACTCATAACAGGAACAATTCATCAGGAGGACGTCTCAATCCTGAATATATACGCCCCCAATATAAAAGCACCTACTTATGTAAAAGAAATATTACTAGAACTCAAGGCAGACATCAAACCACAAACACTAGTAGTAGGAGACTTCAACACACCTCTCTCTCCAAGGGACAGGTCAATCAGACAGAAACCTAATAGAGAATTAAGAGAATTATTGGAGGTAATGAAGCAAATGGACTTAACAGACATCTATAGAACATTCCACCCAAATAGGAAAGAATATACCTTCTTCTCTGCAGCTCATGGAACCTTCTCAAAAATTGACCACATACTCGGAAACAAAGGAAACCTCCACAGATACAAAAAAATATCAGTGTCCACCTGTGTCTTATCAGATCATCACGGATTAAAATTAGAAGGCAACAACCACGCTGCCCCCAAAAAACTGACAAACTCATGGAAACTGAACAGTCAACTACTGAACCACACCTGGGTCAAGGAAGAAATCAAGAAAGAAATTAAAGTCTTCCTTGAATTTAATGAAAATAAAGGGACAACATACTCAAACCTATGGGACACAATGAAAGCAGTGCTAAGAGGAAAGTTCATAGCACTAAGTGCCCACTTAAAGAAAACGGAGAATGCATACATTGGGGACTTAACAACACACCTGAAAGCTCTAGAAAAAAAAGAAGCAGACGCGCCCAGGAGAAGTAGAAGACTGGAAATAATAAAACTGAGGGCTGAAATCAACAAAATAGAAACACAGAAAACAGTCCAAAGAATCAATGAAACAAAAAGCTGGTTCTTGGAGAAAATCAACAAGATCGACAAACCCCTATCCAAACTAATTAAACGACAGAGAGAGAACACGCAAATAAATAAGATCAGAAATGAAAAGGGGGACATAACCACAGACACAGAGGAAATTCAGAGAATCATTAGATCTTACTACAAAAGCCTGTATGCCACAAAACTGGAAAATACAAAAGAAATGGACATTTTTTTAAATAAGTACCACATACCAAAGCTAAACCAAGACCAGGTGAATGATCTAAATAGACCGGTTTCTCGCGAAGAATTAGAAATGGTTATCAAAAATCTCCCTTCGAAAAAAAGCCCAGGACCAGATGGTTTCAATGCAGAATTCTACCAGAACTTCCAAGAAGAACTAATACCTATACTCCTTAATGTATTTCACAATATAGAATCAGAAGAGTCATTGCCAAATTCCTTTTATGAAGCTACAGTTACCCTGATACCAAAACCACAAAAAGACCCAACCAAGAAAGAGAATTACAGACCGATCTCACTCATGAACATCGACGCAAAAATTTTCAATAAAATACTGGCAAACCGAATCCAAGAACACATAAGAAAAATTATCCATTATGATCAAGTAGGCTTCATCCCAGAGATGCAGGGCTGGTTCAACATACGCAAATCTATCAATGTAATCCACCATATAAATAAACTGAAAGAAAAAAATCATATGATCATTTCACTAGATGCTGAAAAAGCATTCGACAAAATTCAACACCCCTTTATGATAAAGGTCTTGGAGAGAATAGGGATACAAGGGTCCTACCTAAATATAATAAAAGCTATTTACAGCAAGCCAACAGCTAACATTAAATTAAACGGAGAAAAACTCAAAGCCATCCCACTTAAATCAGGAACACGACAAGGATGTCCACTCTCTCCATACCTCTTCAATATAGTGCTTGAAATTCTAGCAATAGCAATAAGACAACATAAGGAGATCAAGGGGATTCGTATTGGAAAGGAAGAAGTTAAGCTTTCGTTATTTGCAGATGATATGATAGTGTACATAAGCGACCCCAAAAATTCTACCAAAGAACTCCTACAGCTGATAAACAGCTTTAGTAATGTGGCAGGATACAAGATCAACTCCAAAAAATCAGTTGCCTTCCTATACACTAAGGATAAGGAAGCAGAGAGGGAAATCAGGGAAGCATCACCTTTCACGATAGCCACAAATAGCATAAAATACCTTGGGGTAACCCTGACCAAGGAAGTGAAAGATCTACTTGACAAGAACTATAAGTCTTTGAAGAAAGAAATTGAAGAAGACACCAGAAAATGGAAAGACCTCCCTTGCTCTTGGATTGGGAGGATCAACATAGTAAAAATGGCAATTCTACCAAAAGCAATCTATAGATTCAATGCAATCCCCATCAAAATCCCATCAAAATTCTTCACAGATCTGGAGAAGACAATAATCAACTTTATATGGAAAAACAAAAAACCCAGGATAGCCAAAACAATCTTATACAATAAAGGATTGTCTGGAGGCATTACCATCCCTGACTTCAAACTCTATTACAGAGCTACAGTATTGAAAACAGCTTGGTATTGGCATAAAAACAGAGAAGTCGACCAATGGAATCGAATAGAAGACCCTGACATTAACCCACAAACCTATGAACACCTGATCTTCGATAAAGGAGCTAAAAGTATACAATGGAAAAAAGAGAGCATCTTCAACAAATGGTGCTGGCAAAACTGGATGTCAATCTGTAGAAGAATGAAAATAGATCCATATCTATCACCATGCACAAAACTCAAATCCAAATGGATTAAAGACCTCAATATCAGTCCAAACACACTGAACCTGATAGAAGAGAAAGTGGGAAGTACTCTACAGCACATGGGCACAGGAGACCACTTCCTATGTATAACCCCAGCAGCAGAGACACTACGGGCATCATTGAATAAATGGGACTTCCTGAGGCTGAGAAGCTTCTGTAAAGCAAAGGACACTGTCACTAAGACAAAAAGACAACCCACTGACTGGGAGAAGATCTTCACCAACCCTGCAACTGACAAAGGTCTGATCTCCAAAATATATAAAGAACTCAAGAAACTAGACCGTAAAAGGCTAATCAACCCAATTATAAAGTGGGGCACTGATCTGAACAGAGAATTCTCAACAGAAGAACTTCAAATGGCCAAAAGACACTTAAGGTCATGCTCAACTTCCTTAGCGATCAGGGAAATGCAAATCAAGACAACTTTAAGATACCACCTTACACCTGTCAGAATGGCGAAAATAAAAAACACCAATGATAGCCTTTGCTGGAGAGGTTGTGGAGAAAGGGGTACACTCACCCATTGCTGGTGGGAATGCAAACTTGTGCAACCACTCTGGAAAGCAGTGTTTCGGTTTCTCAGGAAATTCGGGATCAACCTACCCCTGGATCCAGCAATACCACTCTTGGGAATATACCCAAGAGAGGCCCTATCATACAACAAAAGTATATGCTCAACTATGTTCATGGCAGCATTGTTTGTAATAGCCAGAACCTGGAAACAACCTAGATGCCCTTCAACGGAAGAATGGATGAAGAAAGTATGGAATATATACATATTAGAGTATTACTCAGCAGTAAAAAACAAGGACTTCTTGAATTTTGCATACAAATGGATGGAAATAGAAAACACTATCCTGAGTGAGGTAAGCCAGACCCAAAAAGAGGAACATGGGATGTACTCACTCATATTTGGTTTCTAGCCATAAATAAAGGACATTGAGCTTATAATTCATGTTCCTAGAGAAGCTAAATAAGAAGGTGAATCCAAAGACAAACACATAGGCATCCTCAGGAATATTAACCTTCATCAGGCGATGAAAGGTGACAGAGACAGAGACCCACACGGGAGCACCGGACAGAAATCTCAAGGTCCAAATCAGGAGCAGAAGGAGACGGAGCACGAGCAAGGAACTCAGGACCACGAGGGGTGCACCCACACACTAAGACAATGGGGATGTTCTATTGGGATCTCACCAAGGCCAGCTGGCCTAGGTCTGAAAAAGCATGGGATAAATCCGGACTAGCTGAACATAGCGGACAATGAGGAATACTGAGAATTCAAGAACAATTGCAGTGGGTTTTTGATCCTACTGCACGTACTGGCTTTGTGGGAGCCTAGGCAGTTTGGATGCTCACCTTAGGAGACCTGGATAGAGGTGGGCAGTCCTTGGGCTTCCCACAGGTCAGGGAACCCTGATTGCTCTTCGAGCAGATGAGGGAGGGGGACTTGATCGGGGGAGGGGGAGGGAAATGGGAAGCGGTTGTGGGGACGAGGCAGAAATCCTTAATAAATAAATAAATTAAAAAAAAAAAAAAAAAAAAAAAAAAAAAAAACACGCCTGTTACTTCCTTCCTTAGGCTGGGATTCTAAGCACACAGCACTGCGCCCAGGTTTTCATACAAGTTCTTGGACTCAAACTCGGGTCCTGGTGCTGTGAAGGTAATCACTCTACCAACGGAGCCATCTGGGCATCCTTGTTTGTTTGGCTGTTGCCGTCTTGTTTCGTCTTGGAGGTTGAACTTGGGCTTCTACCAATGAGCTCACTAATGATTCTGCCAGTCTTGGTATCATTTCCACTGCCGTTATGTTTTCCCAGTGCCCCCTGCCACCCCCTGCCCCAGCACATCCTGCTTCTCTCCACACTGCAGCAGCATCTGGCTTTAATGCAAGCATGGAATGTGTGTGATGGAAAGCCCCTGTCCCTGTGCCCATAAACACTGATGTCCTACTCCGTCTCATACTTCACAGAGGAGAACAGAGTCTACCGACCGACCCAGCTGCTGTCGCAAGAGTATCTTCCTGTGCTTAGGGCCTGGTGACAGAAAGGAAAATGTGTATGACTGACACATAGGATTCATCCAAGCAGCATGGGACTGGATGCTGTGGCCCCCTTTACTCTTTAATTTTCTTATATTTGTTTACTTGTTGGGGGGAGCATGCCAAAGTGTGTGTGTGTGTGTGTGTGTGTGTGAAGTCAGCGGCCAGTTCTTTCTTTCCACCCTATGGCTCTCAGGTCATCAGGCTTGGTGGAGACTGCAGCCCTGTTTGAACAACTGAAGTATTGGCAATAAACACAGGAACTAAGTGCCTCTTTGGAAATGCATAGGTGAAGCCAGGGGAAGGAATCCACAGGGCGCCCAAGCAAACGAAAGTAGAAAGCGCCAAAGACGGTTCTTATCTTGAGTGTTTACACTGGAGCTTTTGGAGGTGAGGGTTTCTATCTTGATGGATGACTCAGGAAAGGGAAACACGAGAAAAGCAATCTAATAGAATCCCTCCATCCACCTGAGTCACACCAAGCCTTCATTGCACAAGGATGAGCAGGTAGCAGGCACTTGCCTGCCTTTCTCAGTCTCGGGATGGGGGGAAGGGGAACTCGCTTGAGAGCAGCCAGAAGCTATTTTTGACGTGGGTTTGCAGCCATGAGTCTAACTGCCCTTAGGCCAAAAGACCTGAAGAAGAAAATGAAATTGAAAGTTGTCTCAGCTTGGGAGAGCATGGCAGAAACCATACAAACACCCTTTGGGAACCTCAGCTTCCTCTGTGCTCCATGGGATGCTTTATAAAATTCTAAGCAACATTGTGGACCACAGGCGGAGATCTTAGGCATTATCTGTCAGGCCTGGGGTGGGGGGTATGTTAGATCAAGCATACGTCTAATTAAAATTCCAGGATATGATAGAAAAGATGGGAAAGAGACACTGCTGGAGCAGATAATAGCTGAGGCCTTTCAAGAATGTTTTCTGTCTCCCATTTTCATACCCATGATGCATCTCTGCTCGGAATCTGATGCTCTTCCAGAAGGGAGGGTTAATGCCTTGAGGAAAAGGTTTGACACCCTCATTCTAGTTTGCAGAGGGTTGTCCCCTCTCCGAAGGTTGCTCTCACCCTAATGAGAAAAGGTTGGTGTGTGGATATGTATATGTGTATCATGTGCGTGTCATGTGTGTGGATATGTATATGTGTATCGTGTATGTGGATATGTACAGGTGTGTCATGTGTGTATGCAAATGTGCATCATGTGTGTATATGTGTGTGTCATGTGTGTGGGTATGTGCATGTGTGTCGCATGTGAATGTGTACTTGTGTGTCGTGTGTGTGCATGTGTGTATGCGTGTGTGTAGGCTAGAGGTTGATGCTAGCTGCCTTCCTTTATTGCTCTCCACTTTATTGTTCTTTGAGATGGACACGCTCATTGGCCCGGAGTTCACAGATTCAGCTAAGTTGCTGGCCAGCCAGCTTCAGGGATCCCCGCCTCTGTTTTCCCTGTGTTGACACGGTAGCAGGCATACTTTCACGCAGCCTTCATGCTTGAGTGCCAAGTACTTCACCACTAAGCCACCTTCCCGGCACTTCAGATTTCTGCTCTTCTTGAAATGAGTCACAGGACAACTAAGTATCCTGACCTCCAAAGAGAAGCGGTGCAAACCACCTGCTTTGTTGGAGCCTGAGTCGGACAGAGAAGCAGCGAGATTTTCACATGCCCTGGAAGTCCAAGGGCAGGGTAACACACTTTAGTCTGAAATAGCATCTGATAAACTAGACTTCCTGTCAACTAATAGCTATTTCCCTAGTAGCCACTATCAGATGCTCCTGAGAAAGACTGTGGGTCAAGCAAGACACCAGAAGGAGCCACTATTGTTGGTAGCCCTGATCAGCTACCACTGTGAGAACAGTAGACAGGCAGTCATTTCCCATGATCCTTCTCTCTACTATGATCAAAAGCCTTGAGCCCCTAGAGGAGGGACTTGGACTATCAGCTAGAAAGAAGTGAGCAGCCACTCACTGTTGGGGTGATGGACAGGACAGTGTAGACCTCTGTCCAATTTTCTTCGTTCTTCACACTAACAACTGGAGCAGAAGAGCCAAACCTCCCACCCACAGGCAAAGTAGAAGGGAAAAAATAAAAAGACAAACGCAGCAGGACTTGGAGAAGAATGATGGTGTTGAGTTCTGGTGTCTAAAGACATCACTTGGAGCCTCCTGGCTGTGGGAAGAGAGGAAACACCCAAGATGAAACTCGTGGGCAAGGCAGGTCAGGTACAGGAAGCTTGGCGTGCAAACATAAAGACCCAAGCTAGGTTCTGCAGCACCCATAGAAGAAGCTGGGCATGGTGCTGTGTACCTGGAACCCCAAAGCCTGGTGGATGGAGAGGGTCGAATCCCTGTAGCTTCCTTGAAAACTGATTTAGCCAACTAAGTGTTAAGACCACTAAGAGACTTTATCTTTAAAAAAAACGCTTGGAGAAGTGATTGAGTATGACATTCCAGCCTCAATGCCTGGCTTCATAGGTGCTTGAATGGGCAAGAGTGGGTACATATGAACATATGTGCATGTGAACACATGCACACACACAGAGACAGAGGGAGACGGAGAGGGAGAGAGAAGAGAAGGAGGAGGAAGAGAGGAGGAGGAGGAGGAGGAGGAGGAGGAGGAGGAGGAGGAGGAGGACAAATACCACAGCGCTGATAAAACTTAACAAGGGGCATCCCTAACATCAATGCTGGACAAGGCAACAGGGAGCCATCCCAGCCCCTCTACTGACCTTCAGGGGCAACTGTTTGATGAAGGGCAAGGTCCAGGAAGCCCAGATTGGAGCCCTGCATTCAAAGTCTCTTGCAAGCAGGGGTAGAGTACCAACCCATAGAAACACCCAGCATCCACTGTAACTGGCAGCAGCAGTAGCCTACCACGAGGAAACCCTGTAGCCTGTGGCCCACAGGAAGTAACCGTGTCAACAAGGATATCCAAGTGCATCTCATGGGCCACATTAATGATGTGAAATAAGATACCTGTTTTTAGACATAAAGGTGACTGACCTCCTACAAGTCTATTTTAAATACAGTGTCTTCATTGACTCAAAAATTACCCGACACATGAAAGAAAAAAAAAAAAGGCGGTCAAAATAGCCAAGAGAATAAGACTCACATAGGGAGTTAGAACTAAAAGTCAGGTGAGAACTACCTACTTTTTTAAAGTTTGGTTCTAAAAACTATTTTAAATTTATTCTTTGAAATTTTCATGCATTTATCTATCACTACCTTCTTCCAACTCTCCCTAGCGCCCACAATTCTGACTAAATTGACAGATAAAAAATGTGTTTACCATGCATGTTATTTTTGCTGGTTTCCTTGTAATGAAATGAGATCTCACACAGCCCAACCTGGCCTGAGATTTCCTATGTAGCTGAGGTTGGACTTGAGGTTGGTTGTGAACTATAACTATGTTGTGGAATGGGATCAGGCTACTAAACATGTTGACTCGTGTGTGTGTGTGTGTGTGTGTGTGTGTGTGTGTGTGTGTGTATAGAACTTAAAAATTACTCTCAAGGCTAGAGAGGTGGTTCTGAAGTTGAGCATCATACTTCATTTCCAAAGGCCCGGAATTTGGTTCCCAGTATCCATGTGGGGAGCTCACAACCACCTGAAACTCTGACTCCAGGGGCATCTGTTGCCCTCTCAGGTCTCAACACATAACTGTCCTGGCCTGCACACAGGTTAAGGAAAGCAAAAATAAATCTGAACAACTTTTAAGCATGAAAAATATTATTTTTAATTAGACTCATAATGCACACTACAAATCTTTTGAACTTGTTCAAGAGGTCCAACTGAAATTTCTTAGCCTTCGGCTAAAAAATTATTAAAATTGTAAAAGACCAAGTGAGAAGATGAAGATGCATACTATTGGGTGGAGACTTTCAGTTGAGATAAACTGTGAGAATCGATCAGAAATGCTAAAAACAAATAGAAAGACAACTTTAGAATGGCAGAAGAGATGTCTCGGTGGTTTAAAGCAAAGGCTGCTCTTCCAGAAGCTCTGGATTTGATTCCCATCATCCCCATGGTGACTCACAACCATCTGTAACTCTAATCTTGGGGATCTTCTTCTGGATTCCTTCAGCACTGCACACACATGGTGCAGACATTCATGCAAGTAACACACACACATATAAAATCAATTTTTAAAAAGGCAACAGAGATAACGATTTTTCTCTTGATACTGTTCAACACAGCTAAATATGACTGAATGGAAGTTATACAAGCTGAAGCATGAAAGAAAAAAGGAAGTGTGTGTGTGTGTGTGTGTGTGTGTGTGTGTGTGTGTGTAGAGAGAGGGAGAGAGAGAGAGAGAGAGAGAGAGAACATGTGTGTGAGCATGCGTGTGTGCGCATGCACAAATAGAACCAGACTGGAATATATATGAACGCCATATCAAACACTATCCTAGAGACGTAACTGAAGTCCCAGTGCAAATAATTTTCAAAACTCGAAGAGAAATAAAGACATTCTCAGGCAAACAAACCCAGAGAAATTTAATTACCAACTCCCCGAGAATGCAAAACTGTAAAGGAGTTCTTGAGGCAGAGAGAATATGACACCAGACAGAGATGCGAACGCACACAGTAAACAGACACTCTCCAAATAGAAGAGAAAAAAAACAACAAAGGCAAATATTTAAAACGTTATTTTCTCAGTTTAGTCAGTTTAAAAATAATTGCCTGCTTATGGACAAAAATACAAACGGTCTTTGGGGGTTTATAACATATGCAAACGCATGCTGCCAATAGCGCAGACCATGGGAGGGAGAAATTGACAAGCTAACGCACAGTTCTTGCGCCGGGCGTCTATTAGCAGGCTATTATTTAAAGACAGACTGTCAGGGGTTGAAGACATCTGCGGAAAACTCTGGGCAACCAGTAAGACGTTTGTGAGAAAGAGTAACGAAGAAACTGATAATGGAGACAAAGCGAACCACCTAAGTGAGCACACAAACAAATAAAATTAGTCACACACGGTGCTGGAAGAGGAAAGCCGAAACAAATAGAAAATATTTGACAATTTGGGAGATTTAAATCAAGCCACCTCTCCGCAGCATTAAATATGAATTGAAAGACTTCCCCTGAAAGGCAGAGATTCTTCGAGTTGAGTTTAAAATCAAGGCCTAATCTGCGTTATCTATAAGGAATCTGCTTTCCTTTAGCTAGTGGGAGGGGTGTACATATGTGTGCTTGTGGAGATCGGAGGACGACTTTGGGTCGTCGCCGAACCTGATTGATTCAGGGTCTCTTGTTGTTTCATGCTGCAGCCTCCAGGCCAGGTAGCCTACAAGCTTCTGAATCCCACTCTACCTCCCATCTCTCCCTAGGAGTCCTGGGATTTCAGATGCACACCATTGCATCCAGCCTTTAAAGACTTTATTTTGTTTTAATTGTGTGAGTGTGTGTGTGTGCGTGTGTGCGTGTGTGTGTGTGTGTGTGTGTACATGAGTGCAGGTACCCATGGCAACAGATCCTCTGGAGCTGGAGTTACAGGCGGTTGTGACCTGGGCACTGAACTCAGGTCCTCTGCAAGAGCAGCAAGCACTCTTGACCATGGCTTTTCTTTTCTTTTCGTTTTTAAAAAGCTATGGGTTCTGGGATTGAACCCAGGTTGTCAGGCTTTCACAACAAACACTTGGCCCACTGAGCCATCTCCCTGTCGCAGACACATGCCCTAAACACAGAGGCAGAAGTAAGCCGCTGGAGTATTGGCTCCCACTTCCCACACAAACCGTCGCAAAAGTAACCGTATTAATAGCAACCAAACTAGGCTGCAAAATATGACTAAAGACAACGAGAGGTATTGCTTCATAATTGAGGATCAATTCATGAAGACATGAGCATCTTAAAGCAGTGGTTCTCAACCTGCGGGTCATGACCCCTTCAGAAGTCAAACGACCCTTTTACAGGGGTCGTGCATATCCAATATCCTGCATAGATATTTACATTGCAAATCGTAAGAGTAGCAAAATTACAGTTATGAAGTAGCAACAAAAATAATTTTATGGTGGTGGTTGGGGGATCACCACAACATGAGGACCTGAATTAACGGGTCCCAGTGTTAGGAAGGTTGAGAACCAGTATTTTAAAGAATGCACAAAGAAAGAACAGAACCTCAAGTTATACACAGGAGTGACGGGCGAGAGTTGGAAAGACAACAATAAATCTGCACATGGGGTTGGAGTCTCAACACTTCCATCCCAGCACATGGCTGACTGGGTAAACATAACCAGTAGGAACACAGATGTCCCAACCAGATGATGCCCTGATGTTCGGAGAGCACCCAGCCAGCAATAGCATATTCTCCCTGAGTGCATGGGGGTTATGTTCTAGGCCACAAATGCACTAGAAAAGACTGAGATGACACAAAATGCATGATCTAGCCACGGACAAAGATGTCGATATCGTTAACAGAGTCAAAAGTATTTGAAATTAAGCACCATATGTCTAACGAGTCCCAGAGAAAGTCACAGACTGATTACAAGCTATTCTTGAACTGAATAAAAAAATACACACACTAAAATTTGTGTGATATAGCAAACATAATGCTTTAAGAGAAATTTATAATATTCCACCCCAAATAGGAAGGAAGTCTGGCTCAAATTGTCTAAATTTTGATTTTAAGAACTGATAAAGGCTAGGGAGATGGCTTGGTGGGAGAGCACTCACTGTGCACTCATGAGGAGCTGAGTTCAAATCCCCAGCACCAATGTTAAAAGCTAGGTATGGCTGTGTGTGCGTGCAACCCAAAGGCAGGAGGTAGAACAGGTGTATCTAAGAGCTAGCAAGCCATACTGTGGTCTCCATCCACATGGACATGCAATGCATGCGCACTTGTGTATATTCACATGTGCACCACACACATACAAGACACAAAAACAAATAAGTCAATTAATTAATTAAAGCCTCCTTTAACAATTGGCTCTTGAAGTTAAGGAATGCTCATGCAGGCTAGGAGCTGACACCCAGCCCTCTGTGGAGCAACACACCAGGGTCTATTAGAACCTGTTGAGTGACTATGGAGGGTTTTACCAAAATAGAGAAAATCGGAGAAGGTGCTCTCAGAGTTTCTATAAGGGTAGACACAATACTACAAGTCATGGGTAGTATGCTACCCATGGGTAGGGGCTGGAGAGATGGTTCAGTGGTTCAGAGCACCTGCTGATCTTGCAAGGATCCAAGTTCAGTTTCCAGCACCCACATCTGGTGGCTCACAACTTCCTGTAACTCCAACTCCAGGAATATCTAACACCTCTGCCCCCCAGTGGCTACCTAACTATACAGGGCATACACACTCTTATACGCACACACATACATAATTTTAAATAACAAAAATAAATATTAAAGAAATTAAGGAAAACTTTAAAATAGAGAGTGGACTGAAAGTTCCTAGAACTGAAAATCAGGAAATTTCTACATGGAAAGAGCTTCATTATTCAAATATAGGCGGTTGTCAAGACATGCTTTAGTAAAATCCCAGGCTACATTTTTACACTCCCTTCCACGGATCTCAAGAGGTACTTGGAATCTGTCCCTCCTGACCAGCGTCTGGCTCTTCCACTTACTGAGTTACTTATACCAAATCCATCAGGGGACTGACTGTATTTGTCATTCCCAAAGAGTTCTTCAGAGAAACTTAAGACTCCAAAGCTATTGATGAATAAGAAAGAAACAGTTGAGCTGACAGGTTTTGCCCTTGTCCAGAGCTCTCAGGATAGCAATTAGAGTGGACGTACACAAGGTAGTGCTGCCCCCTCTCCAAAAGCCTTGGAGGGATTGGCTCGCCACTCTACCCCAGCTGACATTTGGGGTAAGTCATATTTGCAGAAATCACAACCAAGAAATTCTTTCTCATGGGGATTTGGAAACGGACCCTTCAGGATTTTCAAAGCCTTGGGTGGTGCCAACAAAAAGTCTGGCTGGGACTGGAGTGTTGACAGGACCAGGAGAACATGCTTCCCAAATGGAAGCCGTGGAATGTCAATCCCACGTGAAGGACCTGGATGAAATGGCTTGGATTTTCTCTAGAAAACATTAGTCTGTGAGTCTGCCAGACAGATTTCTGGCATAATGGCCCTGAAACATGCATGTGTGATAACTTAGACAGATTAAGAAGATGTAGCTTGGAGTTGGAGAGGTGATGGTTCAGTGCTTGAGAGTACCAGTTGAGTGCTCCTTCAAAGGGACCTGGATTTGGTTCCTAGCATCCACATGGTAGCTCACAACAGTCTGTCATACCCTCTTCTGGTCGTTGAGAGCACTGCAAGCATGTGGCACACATACATACATGCAGGCAGAAAAAAAAACATCCATACACATGAAACAAAATCAAACAAATCTTTTTCTTTAAAAAAAAAAAAAAGAAGACATTGCTTTCTGTCCAATTATCCCCATGTGGTGTTAGGGACAGAGAGTTGAGTGGAGTTTTACTGTTGCAGTTCTTACTCTCAACTAGTTTCAAATATATAACTTGAAGTGTAGATATTGTTCTATGTGGATTTGAATATAACAGTTCTGTATATTTGCATAAAATAAAAAGATATATTAAAGGAAGAACAGTTTAAGCAATAAGAAAGGAGAAAGGAAAAAGCAATAAAGAGCAGAAATTAATAATATTGAAGATTGCACGTTCAGCTGGGCATAGTGAAATGTTAAGTCACTGTAAAGGTCAAAGTGTAGCCAGACTGATAAGGAACAAACAAAGAAGAAAACAAAGTTAGAATCAAGAGATGGTTCAGTCAATAAAGTGCTTTCTGTGCAATCATAAGGGTCTGAGTCCAGATCCCCAGCACCCATATAGAAAGCCAGGAGCGTCAGAAGCCAGGGTGACAGAGGCAGGGAGACCCATGGAGCTCAATGACCAGCCAGCTTAAACACAGCAGTGGGCTCCAGGTTCAGTGAGGCAACTAGCCTCAAAAAAGTAAGGTGGAGAATAACTGAAGAAGACACTGAATGTTGTGTCTCAACACATGCACACACATGAACACACACACACACACACACACACACACACACACACGAGAAAACAAAATTATCACTAATGAGCATAAAAGAAGAGCCATCACTCCAGATCCAACAGACACCAGCAAGATGATAAAGAAACGCTCTAGACATCTTTCATTGTCTTGGATTGAATGGGCAAAGTTCTTGAAAGATAAATTATCAAAGCTCATTCAAAAAATGACATGTAAGCTGGCCAGTCTTACATTTACTAAAGAGATTATACAAATACTTTGCGATCTTTTTTTTTTTTTGCAAAACCATGTACATCATATGGCAAGTCCTTCAAACATTTCTGGAAAGAATGCTGTATCACTATGTAAATACCTTAAGATAAACAGACACAACTGTTAGGGGAAGCAAGGGCCTCCTTAACACAAAAGCCGACAGTATGACAAGAACAAAAAGCTCCAAGAAGTGACAGGCTTCTTAACCTTCAAAGCAAGAGGTAGGGTGGAAAATTGGGTCCAAGGGTGCAGTCTAAGGACATCCTGGGGTAGGAAGCTGTCATTTCCAAGAGAACCACACCCTGGTGTCTATTACTACTGCCACAGGGGGACACAGCTCCTCCCTAAGCCCCATGGAATTGGGGTGCTGATGTCAAGGCATTCAGAAAAATATGAGTTTGTGACTAAAGCAGGGGATTTTAATATGGTGAATAATTCAATAAGAGAGATCAAAATTCATATTCTTATATGAGTCAGGAAGAATGGAAGTATGTTCAGTAATTTTAATCCTTATTAAATGAAGAATGCATACAAACTAGAATTACTCCTAATATAAATAAAATATGCATAGAGTGTTGTGGTATAATTCATCAAGTAGATAGGAAAATTAAATGATAATAATTTTTTAAGATAACCAGTCGTGGGGCGATGTCTTGGTGGGTAAAGTGTTTGTTATACAAACAGGAAAATTGAAATCTTTATCCTCCAGAACCTACATTAAAGCTGGTCATGGTGACACCCATCTGCAACACAGAGAGTGCTAGCGCTGGTCCCTGGTATTTGTTAGACAGACGTTCTCGTCAAAATGGAAAGTTCCGGGTTTAGTGGAAGAGAAGAAGTATGAAGACTTTGGTGAGTAAAGAGTTTCCAATGCATGTGTGAAAACCTGAGTTATGCAGGGGTGAAGACTTGAGTTATGCAGATGTGAAGACCTGAGCTGTGCAATTGTGAAGACCTGAGCTATGCAGGTGTGAAGACCTGAGCTATACACGTGTGAAGACCTGAACTATGCAGGTGTGAAGACCTGAGCTATGCAGGTGTGAAGACCTGAGCTATGCAGGTGTGAAGACCTGAGCTATGCAGGTGTGAAGACCTGAGCTATGCAGGTGTGAAGACCTGAACTATGCAGGTGTGAAGACCTGAGCTATGCAGGTGTGAAGACCTGAGCTATGCAGGAGTGAAGACCTGAGCTATGCAAGTGTGGAGGCCTGAGCTATGCAGGTGTAAAGACCTGAGCTATGCAGGTGTGAAGACCTGAGTCAGATCTCTCAGTATCCACAAGAACAAACATGCAAAAAAAAAAAGAAAGAAAGAAAGAAAGAAAGAAAAGAAAAGAAAAGAAAAGAAAAACAAGGAGTGTGCCTGCAATGTTATTCCTGGAGAGGGAGAGCCTAGAAGATCCCTGGGCCAAGATGGTAAATCAATCAGGCCAAATAGGAAAGCTCCAGGGAAAGAAAGGTGGGCATGGGGCAGAAAGCAACCAACCCTGTCTCAAAAGATAATAACAAAGGATAGTAGATAATAATGTATTTTATATTACTATTGGTATATAGTAATAATTATTAATAATAATTATAGTATATAATAATAATAGAGTAACAGAAGAACACACCTGATGTCACCCTCTGCTGCATGTGTACATATGCACACATGTACACACATACATATCATCACAAGCACAAACACAAAAGTAAAACAAAACAATCATCCTAAATAAAAGCAAAAGTAATCTCACCAAAAACATGCAAAAGTGGTCAGAATTAACCTGGTCACGCTAATGCCATTTGCACAAGGGGATGAATTACGATTTGATTTAAAACAGCAAAATCATTTTTTAAATTTTTTTAAGCATGGGCACTGGCTAGTTTTTGTCAGCTTGACACAAACAAAACTTCCCTGGGAAGAAGGAGTCTCAGTTGGGAAATGGCCTCCATCAAACTGGACTATGAACATGTCCATGAGGCATTTCTTGATTAATGATTGATCTAGAAGGACCCAGTCCACTGTGGGTGGTGACACCCCTAGGCAGGCAGTTTCTGGGTTGTATAAGAAAGCAGGTTGAGCAAGCCATGGAGAACCAGCCAGTAAGCAGCCTTCTTCATGGCCTCCATTTCAGTTCCTGCCTCTGAGTCCCACCATAGCTTCTGTTGATGATGAATCACAGCCTGTAAGCCAAATAAACCTTTCTTCCGCAAGTAGCCTCTGGTGAGTGCTTTATCACAGAGATGGAAATGAAAGCAGGACGACATGGCTGAGAGGAAAACACAAATTTCAACGAACAAATCCCAATGCTAAAGAAAGCAAGTGGGCCGAGGGTGTAGCACAATGGTGGAACCATGGCTTAGCACACCCAGGGTCCCAAAGTTATGTCCATCCTGCTGAAGAGTGAGGAGGTGTGGTGGATAGGACATGAAAATTCTAAGCAAAAGGCTGCTGCTGACATGACACCGACCACACATGAACTGGACTTTTAAACAAAAAGGATCATTAAAAATAAAGGATTTAATTAATCAGAAAAAATATACCCATTCTGAATGTAAACGTGCATGTATTTAAAAAAATCAAAGCACAGAACACATAAAACACAAATTGACATACTACAGGGAGAAACAAAAATTCACCATCATAGTGAACAATTTTTGACACAATTTGTCATAATGTCTCAGTAATTGATTGACCAGACAAAAATTTTTTTTACCAAGAATATAGGCAATCTGCAAACAGATTTGAGAAAGAATTCCATAGAGGGGCTGCACTCAGGAGGCAAAGGCAGAAAGATATATATGAGTTTTAAGATAGCATGGTCTACATAGCAAGTTCCAGGCCAGCCAGGGACACATAGCTAGACTCTGTCTCCAACACAATTTGTGTGCTTCAAAATCTGTATATCTGAACCAACCAAAACAGCATGTTTTGTGATTCTAGCACTCAAGAGACTGAGGCAGGAGGACCACAAGTTTGAGATCAGCTTGAACAATGAGAGAGAGAGTCCTAAATAAGTAATTGCAAAATTATTCCATGCAAAAATTGTAAGGATGCAACTTATACAATATTTAGAAGGATTCTATTTTCATTGTGGCTGTAGACTCAGAAAGTATTCATCAGCTGAAGAAATCCAAAGGACACCAGCAGAATAGACATAACGAAAGCAGAAAATGTTAAAGGTAAGATTTAAGATGGAAGTCACACAATACAGTTCAAATATGAAGAGATAGCAAAGTCTAAAAACAGCTTTTTGAGAAAAGTTTTGCAAAAATAAGATCACCTTGGCGGGGCCGAGGGGAGGAAGGCTGGGAAGATAGCCCAGTTGATAGAGTGCTTGCCACACAAGCACGAGGACCTGAGTTCAATCCCCAGGACCCATATAAAAAGGTCTGATCCTGCACCTGTAATCCCCAAGGCAGGAAGCAGAGGCAAGTGTGTGCACTCCTGGAGCTTGCTGACCACCCAGTCCAGCACAATTGGTGGGTTCCAGGTCATGGGAAGACCCTATCTTAAAAAAATAAGATGTGGAGCAAGAAAGGAAGATTCTGCCTGCTGCCTCCCCATGCTTGCACACGCACACACACACACACACACACGCAAACACATACACACATGCACGCGAACACACATACATATGCACACAGAGCTACAAACATGCACACTCACATGCACATACCCACACATACTACACACACAAGCACACACACACATGGACATGCGCACCTACACACGCACATGTACATACACACACACATATGTTTAAAAGACTCTTTTCTTGCAAAATCAGTCAGAGCAAAACAAAAAAGTGCTGGGGAGGAAGGCTGGAAAATAATCCAAAGAATTAAATAGGGATCACAACCGGCAAAGCCACTGTGCTTAAACCCATGGAAAGGAGAACCTGAGAAACCCTAGTGATAAATTGTAAAACCTGGACATAATGGATAAATTCTAGAGAAATACAACTTATCCAAGAAGCAGGAGGAAAACCTAGAGAGGCTAATGACCTTTAAAGAAATTGAATTATTAGCTAAAGTTCTTCCAGGAAGGAAACACACACACACACACTCCAAATGATTTATCAGCAATTTCTACCCGATGGTTTAGGAACTTCTCTTGCAGATCATTTTGGAAAGAAAAAAAAATTCACCTGCCTCAGACCATCTGAAAGGATACCATAATCTTAATCCCTAAGGCAGATAAGGATAACACGAGCAAAGGAAAAGAATCAATTGAATCTCTTGTAAAAGGTAGCTAATTGATATAAATAAATCTTTTATTTTTCAGCAGGAAATTTCAGAATTTCTCAGAGGTCTGGTACAGCCAACATGGATTTTTTTTCCCTGTATCATTGTGTGTTCCACAGGAGGCAGCTGAGGCTTTGTAGTGTGACAGAGGGACCCAGGGAAAGTCCCTCTCTCACTTAAGCCCTGCGAACCACTTTTCTGGAGTTACTTCCAAAGGACAAGAAGAGCCTGGGAAAACCTTGTGGGATGATTTTAACTTCCAGGAACAGAAGTGGCTTACATTGTTGTTGTTGTGACCTTGACTTGTGTGCCCCACCACACACACTGACCTGAATTCACGTGCTGAAGACCAGCCCTCAATAGCTTAAGAAGTACTGACCTTGGAAATGGGAAATTTAAAGACATAAAATGACTTTTAATGACAGCATATGAAATGAAGTCATATGAGTGGATTCTTTACTGTGACAATAGTCCTTATAAAAGATGGACATCTCGACAATATGGTCCCTAAACAAGACCTGCATCATGACACCGGCAGCTGACAATGCAACATGAATGGGGGACTCTCACAAGGCCCCACCCCTAAATGAGAGCTATAGTCAATCAATAGCTGAGAGGGAGAACCAGTCTTCTCTAGGGATGAGCCTCCGGTGTCCAACCCCAAGTGGTCATCCCTAAACACGTGGACATAAGAGCACCACTAAGTGGGATTCAGCAAGCTGTATTTATATGTTTATATGCATGTATACATATTGCAATAATAAAGAAATAATAAAGAGATAGAATTTGAGAGGGGGTCAGCGGGCATGGAAGGAGATGGAGGGAGAGGACAGAGAAGGAAATGATAAATGCAATATTCATATGTGAAATTTAACTTAATTTATTTCAACTAAAATTTTTTAAAAAGGAGAGAGAGAGAGAGAGAGAGAGAGAGAGAGAGAAAGAGGGGGGAGGAGATTGGAATCCAGACATACCCTGAGAAAAGGCCATATGGGCACACACTATAGGGTAGCGTCCACAGTTAATGAGAGAGGCCTTGAAAAGAACATCCTAACACCATACTCTTGGACTTCTAACCTGCAGAACAGAACTATGTCAGCACCACAAGCCACGCCTTCTGTAGCACCATGAAGAGAGCAAATAAACGTTCCCCTCACCCCTTTGCCTTCGCATGGTCTCAATAGGGCAGCAAAGAAGGGTTGGAAGATTTGTGCTGCTCTGCTCCTGGGGAAAGGGAGTGGTGGTGGTTTAAACACTGTTTACTCTTTGCAGCATGAACACATATAAAAGTTCCTTCACAAAATATCTCCTGCAAATCCGTGAGTTAAGGACAACCAGCTCAGAAGAAGATGTGCAAGAACAAGGAAGATGGCTCAGCCAGTGAAGTGCTTGTCACTCACGTTTGAGGTCCTGAGTTCGATCCCAGGTAAAAGCCAGGCTCAGTGGCACTCACTTGTCATTTCAACACTGGGCAGATGAATCTTGGGGCTCTCTGGCCAGCCTAGATTACTGGTGAACTCCACATTCAGTAAAATGATTCTGTTGCAAAGCAAAACTAAACAAAAAGCAAGGAGAGATGGCTCAGTGTGTTTGGCTCTTGTGAAGAATCCAAATCCGGTTTCCAATAATCATGTTGGGCGTCTTACAACTGTCTACAATTCCAGCTCCAGGAGATCTAGCACCCTCTTCTGGCCTCTGTGGGCACCTAAACTCATGTGGACATTCCTGTTGACAGAGGTTTCTGCCCCGCCCAGTCCCGCAGCGGTTCAGTCCCAAAGAAACACACAGAGGTCTACATTAACCCTAAACTGGTTGGCCTATTAGCTCAGGCTTCTTATTAACTCTTATAAATTAGCCCATAATTCTTGTCTGTGCTAGCCACATGGCTTGGTACCTTTTTTTAGAAAGGCATTCTCATCTTGCATCCTCTGCGTCTTGGTGACAGCTGTAGACTGAGTTTTCCTCTTCCCAGAATTCTCCTGTTCTTGTTGCCTTACCTCTATTTCCTATCTGGTCACCCCACCTCTACTTCCTGCCTGGCTAATGGCCAATCAGCATTTTATTAAAATACAAGTGACAAATCTTTACAAAGTATAAGACCATTGTCCCAGAGTACGTTCCCACATAGATACACACACATATGCAAATAACTAAAATAATAAAGTAAGTCCTTAAAAAAAAAAGATAGATGGCTTCTGAGGAATAATACATGGGTTGACCTCTGGCCTGTGCACAAAAACACACGAAGAAGAAGAGGAGGAGGAAGAAGGGGAGGAGGAGAAAATAGAACAAAAGCACAAACTGCCATTTTCTAGGACAGAAAGTGTGAAGGCCCATAACTATTTGAAAAGTGGTAACTCCTAAGTTACTCCTAATGCCCCCTAAGTTTGAACCCAGATCCTTTGCATTGGCTTCAAATGGCTAGTGTTGGTAAACAGATCAACAACAAAGAAAACCCTACCTAAACCCAACTTTCCACCCACTAAGACATGAGACGGTGGGGGCCATCAGGCACCCTCGTCCTCCCCTGGGGTGGAATGGATGTTGACAGAATCGCTTTGAAAAAGCATTAACCGGTTACTGTAAGAATGCGTGCTAACCTCAGGCTCCAGGAACAGGCAGAGGTGCACAGAGCCTCCCACCTCGAACTTTCACTTACTTCTGTGTTCGAATGCAAAATCTGAGGCTGGGTCTGTAGCTCAGCTGATAGAAAGCTCACTCAGTGCTCCCAAAGCCCCAAGTTGAATTCCCAGTGCTATGTAAATGGTACTGCACACCTGTATTCCCAGACGTCCAAGGTGGACTCCAAAGGATCAGAAGTTCAAGGTCATTCTCAGCTACACACCAAGTTTAAGGCTAACGTAGCATACATGAGAAAGAGAGAGACTCTTTCTTAAAAAAAAAAAATCAATACTTTATGCCGTGCCTTAAAAATATATTTTTTAAAAAATGCAAATTCTGATGCGGCCACTCTGGAATCAGACACTGAAATTCTGCATTTGACGTCAAAATCACCATGCCGCCGACCACACTACAAATGAGCATTTCTAATTGCCCAGATTCCAATTTCCACCAGTAGCAGACAGTGCAAATAAATCGCATAATATTCATGTCCTGGGATACTACTTAGAAATGAAAAGGAACAAGCCACAACTATTCCCATTAAAAATGCATGAATCCCAAAATACATTACAGAGTCTAAGAAGCAAAGCAAGGGGAAAAAATCTACTGTATGGCCTCCTTATAGCATGAAGTTAGACAGTCGGGCAGAGCTAAATTAATGTGTTGTTTAGGAAAACCAGCGCACCCAGTAGAATTTTGTAAAAGGGGGGAAGGGTGGCAAGGAAGCAATTGGTGTGAAACTCTGGTAGCAGGGAGAGCTGCAGGAGGATGAATACACAGGGGCCTTCTCCCAGCCCGGCGGTGCTCCCTTCCTCACGGTGGAAGTGAATGTATGGGTGTTTTAGTTTATTATTCTTCTTTAAACCATATGTGTACGTTTTACACACTCTTTAGAATAAAAAAGTAGCAAGAAGCCCTTTTGTGTTTAAGTCCCAAATGACTTGTAAAATAAGCCTAGTGAATAATAAGGGAGCCTAGGATTTGAGACTCAAGGCTTCCGCACACAGCTGGAATAAAACACCAAGTCAGGCAGAGCTGGCTCACAGGGAAGGAGAGTTTGGAGGACACATTCTTGTTTCTTGTCTAAGACTCCCAGGGACATGAAAGAAGCCAAGGAAGGGTAGAGGGACACTGTGGGCCCCCACCAAGGGTGCAGGCATTGGATAGAGCAGGCAAGCCCATTGTGTGGGGCTGGGGTGGGATAGAGAAATGCTGTCCATCCAACACTGTGTCTTCATCAGCTCGGAGACTTTTCAAAAGAAGCCTACTTTCCCTGTATGGGGACCCCATCAGTCCCTCACCTCAACACACACACCACCACCGGTATGGGTACACCCTACTGGCAGCTTCATGAACCACAGCCAGAGTTTAAAACACCAACATTTCTGGCTTCAAACTCAAGGCCTCCCAGACAGGTGTGGTACCCTGGACAGATGCCTCCCAACCCCAAGCCATAGCTACAGGGCCAGGCAGAAGCCTGCCTCCCACAGAGATAGTGATGACATTGAATTTCAGTTGAGGAAGAAGCAAGATATAAATACATTCTGGTGCACTGTTAATGTCAATAACATTAGTGCAATTATTTCCAGACTAGTCAGAGTCAATAAAAAAACCATCGCAAACAAGCCGAGAGCCGCCAGCAGATGGGTGCCTAGAGGATGGGGTAGAGGTGGGGTGCACAGCTGGCTGCTGCTGGGAGCACTGGACCTGGCTGCTGTGGCTTGGTTCCTAGCTGAGGATTCTCAAAATCAATGCCTTTGAGAAACCCAAGGAGGCAGGAAAGTCATTGACAGCAACTCCTGAACCTCATACAAGGAGCCTCACACGGGGTGCAGAGATGGGACCTGGACCCCACCCAGCAGCCCTGCTTCTCAGAAGGCTCCTTGCCCCTGTCTCCCCAACACCTCTTGGATCTTGATGATGATGATACCAGCCTATCATGGCTCTGGGTTCTCTGCCAGAAACAGACAGAAATCCTTACTGCCCACAGTAGAGCCCAGAGTAGGACTCAGCAAAAAGTCCAACTGGGAGATCCAGAGAGAACCCCGTCAAGGACGTGAGCTATCTCAGAGGCTTGGCCCAATGATCTGGCGTCAAAGCGGGTGGAATAAACTGTCTTTTCTTCCATTTACTGGTTGTGGTATTCTGGGTAACTTGCTCCATTTTCTCACCTGTAAAGTGGACATTATAATGCCCCCTCACTTGCCTTCTCAAGGTGTGAGTTACAAGAGAGGACAGGTGTCAACTCAAGTAGCCCCGTGCAGGCACCTATCCTAGTAAGCATGAAGCGTGGAGAATGAAGATTCCATGTCCCTATGCCCCCCAACCCATCTAGTGCATGGCACTGAATGGCCATGGGTGACCATAGGTGACCATAAATTGGCTGGAGCTGGACTAAAGTGAAGCCAGCAAGATGACTGTGGCATACGGTTTGGGGACACACCTCATTGCCAGCCCCTCATTCTGACAAGCTATTCGCCTCCCCAGTGTCCCATGATAAGGGGTAAACGAATGTTAGTTACTTTTATCAATAAATAGTCCCTGGAACAACAGCCTAAGTAGCCAGTTAGACAATGTGTGTACAAAGAGCTCAGCTGAGCCCTCCAAAGACAACACAGGCAAGACCTTCTGTGACTGAAGAAATGAGGGTTGTCCTGAAGGCTTTGGAGTGTCCCTCTACCTTCATCAGCTCTACCATCTCCATGGGCTTCTGTAGCTCAGAAACTAAAAGCATTCTAACCACGTGATAGAAAGAACCAGAAGAGAAGCTGGGAATCCAGGCGTCTTGAAGGCTGAGTTATGAAGTTTTGTCATGAGCCAAATGGACTGTAATTCCATCACTTGGAAGCTGAGGAAGGGGAATCATGAGTTCAAAGTCAATCTGGACTGCACAGTAGGAACCCATCCCCATTGGGTGAGGGGGGGGAGATGAGAGACAAGAGAGGAGAAAGAGGGGGAAGGGAGGAGGAGGGACAGGGTGCAGGAAGACAAAGACATGCAGGAATGGAGAGGAAAAATGGCAGGAGAAAGAGGGGGTAAGGACGAAACATGGTGAGGAGGAAGGATGGGATGAGGAAGGAGGAAGGGGAAGCAGGGTGAATCTCTAGTTCTCACCTGGGCCTACACAGAAACCAGAACTACTGTGAAAGTCTCCCTTCCTGGCCTTCATTCCACACCTGTCTCCATCACTTTGCCTTACACGCCCTCTTGACTTGGCCTACCTAACCTATCTCATCCCCATCAAAGCTAAAGTCGCAGAGATGTCATCGTCCCCAGCCTGCAGTCACCTGTACTTCCAGATAGTACAAAAGCCCACAGGATAGACCGCTCCCTGTCGCCCCCTGATCAAGACAGCTGTGCAGGAAGGGGAGGCTGAGCGCTGGAGCAGAAGTTATCAGCTCCAGAAATCATGAGCTTGTCCCCTGAGACAGTAAAGACTTCTGCTCACCTAGTTGGACTGGAGATGAGATGAAGTCAGACAAGACCACACCCTGACCAGGACTGCCTCTTACCCCTTCCACACCCCAACCTTCCTATCTTTAGACCTAAAGCTCCTGTCAGTACCCCAAAGAAAGACTTGGGGTCAATGGGCCCTTTAACCTGCCCCTCTTTCTACTGTACACTGGTGACATCTCCTTGGCACTTTAGGATGGACGAGGTAGCCAGGTCCAGCCTAATGGGTCTGCCAGAGCCCTGGTTTTCACCCTAAAAACTCCAGGAACTCTCTTTCTCCTGGGCTGGCCCAGTTCTGGTCCAGCGGTTCCCACTTGAGAACTCACGGGCCCCACAGCCCTCTTTTATAACGCATCTTGCTCCTTCATCTCCCAGCCCGGTTTCTCTTTCATCCAGGCTCAGAGGTAAAAGAGAGAACGGGGGTCACCCAGGGCACCCCTGTGCAGAGAATGCAAAGCATTCCACAACTGGCTCCTCTCCAAAGCAAAAGAGATAGTGTCCACTTTATTCTTAAAAAGGATAAAGCGGGCTCCTTCCCCGCAGCTACTGACCTGGGACTTTAAACAAATTTGCATGGAACACTCCCGCCCTCTGGCAGCATTCTGCCCATGTCTCCTGCTCTCCCCGCTCTCACGGCTCTCCACAAAGGCCTGTATATCTTTTCCCTGGGCCTTTGCAGCAGAATTTTAAAGAGGGTTTTAGAGAGCATGTCATGACAAGCGTTCTTCAGAGGCTTCTAAATCATAACACAGAACCGAGAGAGGCTGATTTCTTTTCCCAGGCAGTGATTCACCCTCCCTGCTTGGATACTTCCTCAGCCTGGCCACAAGCTCAGACACTGAAAGAAACTCAAAGGAACCCCCCCAACCCCCATAGTCACTCTGGGTAGCTTTCTCCCTGCCTCCTTCCCCTCTCTCTCTCTCTCTCTCTCTCTCTCTCTCTCTCTCTCTCTCTTTCTCTCTCTCTCTCTCCCCTTCCCCTCTATCATAAAATAATAAAGCAGGCCCAAGTGCCTCTAAATCCCTGCAATTGCAGAAGGGGGGGGGGGGGCACAGCTAGAAGATTTACTACTGAGAGATGCAAATTCACTTACCACTGATTTCAGCAGAACGTTGCCGTCTCTGACACAATATTGCTTTTCTTATCACCAAGTGGGGGTCTTTGCTTCGTCATTTGGCAAAATTGTCAAAACAATTGGTCTAGGAGGCTGGATGGCTGTCTTGTATTCTGACAGGACACCCCAGGGGCAGATAGCAGAAGCAGTCCCCTGGGTACCTCCACATAGGCACGTGCCTCATGGGCAAAGCAGTGGAGGGTGTCATGGAAGGAGATGGGCCAGAAGGTGGAGCATAAAGTCAAAATAGGCTACCCTTACCCCCAGCATCCCCTGCTACAGAAATGTAGCTCTATCTGGGCATCCAAGATACCACAGGGATAGAGGCATCCACACACATCCTCCCTTAGTCCCAGGCTCTCTCCTGGGATTCCTTGAGCCATGGCTGGTCTCAAAACCCAGAACTCAAGATGGCCCTCCACATAGTGTTAACTGTCAACTTGAGCAGCCCAGAATCATGTGGAAAGAGACTCTCGATGGGAAACTATCGGGTTGCCTTGTGAGAAAGCCTGTGGTTAATTGTCAGAGGGCTCAGTCCACTGTGAGCAGCACCATTCCCTACTTGGGGCTGTTTAAGAGTAGTACAGCTACCTGTGAGCAAATGAGCAAGGCCCACGCTATTATTCCTCTGTTCCTGATCCCCACGATGCTTCCAGTCCCTGCCTTGACCTCCCTGCAACAACAGATGAAACCTGGAACTGTTTGCACCACATCGACTTTTCCTTCCCTAAATTGCTTTTTGTCAGGGTGTCTGTCACAGAAACAGAAGAATCTTAGGAAAGACACAAAATCCATCGCACTGCCCCCACAAGACAAGACACATCTGGTTCTAACTGGAACTCCACAGTGACAGACAAAAAAAAAAGTTAGACAATTCTACCCCTGTGGCCCTTCACGTATTCAAGGTCCGTAGGCACAGAAGCAAGTTCTGAGATCCTCTTTGTGCTCTGAGAAGAGACGCCAACTCTTGGGGGCGGGGGGAGCAGGAGGCTACCAGCCAGGGATCCCTGGAGGTCCGAATGATAGGAAATCGACAGTAACCAGGGGGAGCTCGGTTCCAGCAACTAGCAAGCTGCGGGTATTCGGTTTCTATGGCTGCTGTAATTACCACTAACCGAGGAGCTTAAAAATAACTCATCTTTGTTACTTTGTATTTCAGGAGGTCAGGAGTCAGAAATAGGTTTATGCCACTAAAATTGACAGTTGAGCCAAGCTTTCTTCCTTCTGGAATTGTCAGAAATGAATGTTTGCCTTGCCTTCCTAGCTTCTCAGGACGTCCAGCTTCCCTGGCTCCTAGGTCCTGTTCAGAACTACAACCTTGACCTCAGCATCAGGGGTTCTATTCCCTTCTCTGATGGGACTTTTCCAGTCAACCTTGTGACTATCTCCAGAGCCCCACCAAACAATCCAAGCCAATGCCTCCATTTCAAGATCGGCAACCATTTCCCCCACACCTCTTTTCATCACATAAGGCAACACTTACACAGGCTCCAGAGGTGGAGGATATGACCTCTTCCAGGGCCATTATTCTTCTTGCCTCATGGCAATGGGCTTCAGGCATGAGCAGATCTATGGGCTGAAAGTGATGCCTGTATCTTTCTTCCATCTCTACCTCCACACTCAGCTTCCTGTGTGTTAGTCTTAGCTCCACACATCATTCTAAATAACCTTCCTCCTCATATCCAAAGAGAACCCTGCCCTCAGTTCTAAACTACGGCACAGCAGACTAGCAGATAGCCAGGGGTGGGGTGGCGAATCTCTTTTCTCCTTCCTCCCCAGTCATCAGTCTCTGTATCAACCCCTGGCATTAAATAAGGCTTGTAGGGATGCTCGGGAGAATCAGGGCTGGATTTGGGGTTAGAATATCTAGTTTATTTCTTAATCAGCGCATGGCCCATTTTGTGAGCGGAGTTGGTGATGCTGGACCCATCGGCTAGAAAGTATCCTAGTGTAATCATTAGGTCAGTTTGAAGGTCCAGCCAGATCAACCACACTGAGGACATAGGAGAAATCCCAGCCCTGCTCAACCTGAGACGTCAGCATTTCTAACTGAGAAGGACCCTGGAAAGCCACCCATCCTGCCTGGCTTCACCCTGGGACCTTGAAGAAAAAGGTCTCTCCCTCCTGTGGTGAGATGATGAATCTGGGGAGGAAAGAGATGACAAATGTGGTCCTTCTGGCCTCTAGGTATAATTAGGACTTCTGGGAATGCCTGTGGTCATATTTGCTGGAAGATTGCAGAATTAAGAATGCAACTCCCCACTAAGGACCCATAGCTAAGAGTGAGCCTGTATCTCAGCTTGCCAGGGACAATGCTGATGCCCTGTGGTCCTCGAAGATCTAATAGTTCTCCTCGCTCCTAAAGGGATCCCTGTTAGAACAATCGGTGTTGTGATTGCCCCAGCAGTAACAGAATGGAAAACCAATTTCTTTTCTCCCTCAACTATCTATTTTACCACTCGTCCAGGTAGGGGTTACAAGGAAGGCAACAGTCCAGGAAGAACCCCCAAAACCAGAGTTTCCAGGCTTCCTTGTGCTAGCTTTAAGGCCAGTCATGAGCAGGCTTGGGTGGTACTCAGTGGTTTGCCTGGTGCACCTGAGACCCTGGGTTGCATCCTTATCCCTGCAGAAGCAAATGAAATAAACACGGCTCAGGACTGTATACATTCTTCCTGTTCAAAAACACCTGGGGAGCATGTGAGGCGGCTTCCTTGCAGTTGTCCCCGGCCTTTGCACGTTGTCTGCTGGGCCCTGTTCTCATTGTACCTTCACAGCCTTTCCTCGGGGTTATCTATGGGAACGTCTATTTCATCATACAACGCGTAAATGATTTTCTCTTTCTGTCTTTCTGTCTCTCTCTCTCTGTCTCTCTCTCTCTCTGTCTCTCTCTCTCTCTGTCTCTCTCTCTCTGTCTCTCTCTCTCTGTCTCCCCCCCCCTCTCTCTCTCTGTGTGTGTGTGTGTGTGTGTGTAGGCCAGAGGTCAACCTTGACTGTCACTCCTTTTCAGGTAATATCTACCTTACTGTTTACCTTACTGTTTTTTTTTTAATCAGGGTCTCTCTCCAGCCTGGGGCTTGCTAATTTTAAGGCAAGGTTAGCTGGCCAGGGAGTCCCATTCATCTGCCATCTACACCCTCCCCAACACTGGGATTACAAGTGAACCACCATGCTCAGTTTTTGTAGATGAGTTCTGGGACTTGAACTTGGAACCTCAGGCTTATACAGCAAGCATTTTAGCAAGGGAGCTATCGCCCCAGCCAGTCTCTCCCCGTCCCCTGCAAAATATTTTCTACTCAAGGTTAGTTGAATCCATGGTGGTAGCAACTTGAGACAGAGGACAGAGTGATTTTGCACGCATGCATGCACACATCATTGTGTGCGGATTTGCTTGTGCAAGCTCCCATCATGCACTTGCACACACACACACACACACACACACACACACACACAGAGAGAGAGAGAGAGAGAGAGAGAGAGAGAGAGAGAGATCTGACCTAAGCACGTATAGCTGGCTTTTTGTGATTGTTTGTTTTACTGAACTATTTGATATTCAGTCTCTTGTGTCTTGCTTCTCTTTCTCAACAATACCTTGGGGATCTCTCTGGGTAGCTCTAATTAATTGTTTTCAATAACATATCACATCGCCTGGTGTGAATGTTCTGTAATTTATGCACCCAGGCCTCTGGTGTGAATATCCACTTTCTTTTCTCCAGAATATAATTCCCCACGTCCGCCAGCATATGAATGTGTTACCCCTTTGCCCTAGCGATTCTCACTCAGATGCAATTCAGAAATCTCTAAGCACTCGCATCCGTTAGAAGAAAGCAATCGGCTGTCATTGTTTTCAGAGATGTCGCACTGACCGCTGAGCTGCCGGCACAGCTTGGTATCCGAATTCCATCTATATTTGATCTCGAAAAGTGTCTCCAATTCTCATGTTTGCCTGGTGCCTTGCTGGATCCGATGAGCTGTCAAGGGTGGGTCCTCTGTGCATTAGAAAGGCCCCTGGCTTTGGAGTCGGGCTTTAAACACTGACCCTGCTCCTTATAAGCAGGAAGAGTCATAAAAATACTCACTGTCCCCTGTCTTTCAAACAAAATAGAATCTGGGGTTCTAACCACACAGAATGATCCAGGAAGTGATAGCTGTCTGGCCCCAGAAACATCCAAGCAGCTCGGCTCTACCCCCACCAAGGAATCGTGAATCACGTTGGAGTGTGGAGGGGTAAAGTTCAAGTCAATCAATGGCGCTGCTCTCCAAACCCGAGAAGCAAACAGAAATAGGCTGTGTTTGCAATAATTGGTTGTCCTGTCTTTGTTTGCAGAGTATCCTGCATGCAGGGGATGCTGAAAGCACTTGGTTGCTGACAACGTCCAGAGTGCCGGCAAGCCGCAGGAGAGAGGCCGGGCTGGAAGCGTCCCCTCCCTTGCTTGTCAGGAGAGAACAACAGTCAGGAGGCAGCAGTGCTGGATGAGCCCAAATCAGCCTTGTCTTTGACAGTGCTGGCTGTTTGTCACAGGAACAGAAAACTGACGGCTGCAGGGTCTTTGAGGGGTGATGTCACAGGGATGCAGTCCCATGATGGGGTTTGGTGGTCTGTTAGGAAACAGATTCCAGAACTGGGGAGATAGCTCAGTAGGCAAACCTGAGTTAAGATCCAGGGACCCAGGCACAGCCAGATGTTGCAACCGCAGTGCTCCTGCTACAGATGAGATGAACACAGAGGAATTCCCAGACACTCAAGGACAAGCTGGCCTGGAATACACAGCTACACACAAGAGAGTCTGTTTCAAATAAGGTGGATGGAGAGGACTGTCACCCAATGTTGTTCTCAGACCTCTGCGCAGATGCCATGGCCTGAACATGCCCACATCCACATGAATATACATACCCAACACACACACATACACACACACACACAGCCACACAATGACTATTTTCTTAAGTGGCAAAGTGAGACCAGAGCAGCATTCTAGGGAGGGGGGGGGCCAGAGGTACCCTTAACCCTCGCATGTGCCAACCACAGGTTTAAGGTAGCAGTAGCAGTTGAGAGGACGTTTGGGCATCAGAGTCCACTCCTCTACTCCGGCCCATCGTGCTCCCACTTCTCAGATGGCTCCACCCTACCTCCTCAGGTAGTTTCCACACCACACATCTGCTGTGGGGTAAAGGCTCTGGGCCTCCCAGAATGTACCTGTTAAAGTCGTGGTGGGATGGTATTTGGAGACAGAGCTTGCTTTAGTTTTCAGATGGGCTGTCCCCTCAAGGCCTGTGTTAGCAAACTCTTGGCCTCCAGCTTGGTGCTATTGGGAAGTGGTGGGACCTTTAAGACATGGGACCAGGTGGAGGGATGGTCATTGGTTGTTATTTTGCAGGGGCCTGTAGGGCTCTGGTTTCATCACTCTCTTTCATCCCTGGGCCACAAATGAACAGGTTTTGTCTCAACATGCTCATCCCATCATATGTTATTATACCTATCATACCTGTAATGAGTCTTTTTCTGTCCTGCCAGCCAGCTCCCAAATAATGACATGGAGACATTTTATTAATTGTGAAAGCTCACCCTATAGCTTAGGCTTGTTCCTAACCAGCTCTTATAACTTAAATTAGCCCATTTATATTAATCTATGTTCTATCACATAGCATTACCTCTCTTCCATGTTGCATTTCCTGTTTTCTCTCCATGTCTCCTGGCATCTTCCATATGCCTAGTTGAATCCTCCTCTTTTTCTCTCTAGCTGGAAGTCCGGCCTATACTTCCTGCCTAGCTATTGACCATTCAGCATTTTATTACACCAATCACAACAAAACATTTTCATACAGTGTACAAATATCCCACAGCACTTGCCCCAGGCCCAAGAGCAACAGAGCCAAGGAAGCTCCAAACCCGGGAGCCAAAAGAAATCTCCTCTTTGATCCATTTAGCATCAGTTACAGTGACCCACAGAACACTGACTACCACAATGCTTTGGGGAAGTTAACGTTCAATGAGGTTGTGAAGGTGGGGCCCCATAAGACGGTGAGTGGCCTTTTAAGAAGTGAAAGAGGCAGACCACAGCAGGGCACTACAAGAACTCGGTCACCTTTAGGCCATAAAGAACATTCCCATCAGAACCATGTCCTGTGCCAGCTTGCCCTCAAGGGTCTCCAGCGCTGAGAACTACGTGTCAATCATGAAGAGGTCTCAGTCTAAGGCTCATTGCCATGGTAGCCTGAAGTAGCTGCATCATCGGCCTTGTTTTTGTCTTTGAGAAATCTGGGCTCAAAGGTCAAGAGACTGCTTCACTCACTGCTGTGTTCCCAGGGGACTTAGACCATGACACACGAAGCAGCCCCTTGGGTACTGGCCGGGCAAGAGAGCTCAGAAAAACGCCTTATGTCTGTGGGAAGCTGATGCGGGACAATGGCCTATATTCTGTCAATTATGTTTTAAATAAACCCTGATTGGCCAGTAGCCAGGCAGGAAGTATAGGCAGGACAACCAGACAGGAAGTAGAGGCAGGTCAGTGAGAACAGGAGAATTCTGAGGAGAGGGAAGATCATTCCTCTATAGTCCTGACCCAGACACACAAGAAGCAAGACGAGATTGCCCTGCTGAAAAAGGGACCGAGCCATGTGGCTAACATAGATAAGAATAATGGGTTAATATGAGTTGTAAGAGTTAATAAGAAGTCTAAGCTAATGGACCAATCAGTTTATCATTAATATAGACCTCTGTGTGATTTCTTTGGGATTTAACAGCTATGGGAACCGGGCAGTACAGACACCCCTTACCAACAGGAAGCCAGAAAACAGGTAGCAGAGTACAAAACCCCAAATATTCCCATTCCTAAGGGTCAAACTTTGGTCTCAAAACCAGCTTCAGGGACAGCTGCACTTGCTGCTCTTCCAGAGGCTGAGTTTGCATCCCAGCACCCACATTGGGTGGTCCACAACCCCTGTGACTCTAGCTCTAGGGATACAATGCCCTCTTCTGGCTTATGTGGCTATGTGAACACACACACACACACACACACACACACGGGGCGGGGGGAGGGGGGGAGGACCAGCATCAGTATCCAAAGTCTCCGAGTTTTTTCCTTTAAACACTGTCCCCTAAGCCACAGCTCCAAACAGCTTTTGTGAGGTTTTCTTTTAATGATCAACATGACACAGTTTAGGGTCACCTAGGAAGAGATTCTCCTTGAAGGAATGTCTACCTTAGGTTGGCCTATGGGCATGTCTGTGAGGGATGGTCTTGACAAACTTGATTGATGTGAGAACACCCCACCCCGAAGTGGGCAGCACCACTCCCTGTACTGGCCAGCTGTGCACTAGGCAAGCACACATTCTTTGTCTCTCTGCTGTTGACTGTGAATGTTACTAATAGCTCCAAGCTCCAGCCATCCCGGCCATTTTGATTTCCTCACAATGATGGACTCTAAGCAGGAATTGTGAGCTGAAATAAATCCCTTCTCTCTGCGTTGCTTTGTGTTGGGGTGTTTTATCACAGTAGCAGAAAGGAAGCTGGGGCATCCTTCTCCCAGAATTCCTGTCCCTCATGTCAGCATCCCCTCTGGAATACGATGGGGAACTTCCTCGCTGAGTGACTCAACCCCTATCCTAAAACCACCCCTAGGGCTAAGCGTGGTTCTTGGCACACAGTGGGTGCTCTGTATATATTGGGGAAATGTTGATCTGAAATAATTGGTGGCCATAGGCAGATGAAGAGAGAAAGTAGGAGGTATCAGCACACGCCTAGATCTGGGAAAATCCAAGTCCACTTCCAGCCTCTGCTTAAGGCTAAATCCCACCAGGAGGATGTGAGCCATTACTGCTAATTTCTCAGACCCAAGGCGTCATTCATTCATTGAAATTTCCAAAAAGGAATCATATTAATGGTCAGCCACGCCGTTCTCTCCCCTCAAGGTAAGAAGATTTATCGCCCAAACTTACATTTTATCGTGAACAACCGAATAAAAATGATCGATTTCCTTGCCCGCCTTACCGCATCCTTCCACGGTTATTAAAGTCTCTAAAAATGTTTTCTTTTAAAAAAATAAAAGAGATGAAAAGAAAGAGAGGTGGAGAGAGAGCCAGGAGACGCTGGGAAGGCTGGTTACCGAAGCCATCCATCTTGTCAGCGCCAGACCACATAACCTTGATGTCACGATATTTTCTGCTCATACCTAGATTTACAATTTGCCAGCCAGCCAAGGAAATGGAAATGCTGAGATTCCCCCTTAGAGGTGAAAGATAGAAGACTATTTATTTATTTATTTATTTATACGTGTATGAATGCCTTGCTTGTGTGTATATACGTAGATCATGCATGTTTGGTGTCCATCCATGCAGATCAAAATAGGGCATCGGGATTCCTGGAGTTGGAGTTGCAAACAGAGGAGAGTTTCATGTGGGTGATGGGAATTGAACCCAGGTCCTCTGAGAGAGCAGCCAGTGCTCTTCTTAACTGCTGAGCCAACTTTCTAGTTACAAAATGGAAGATTCTTAAAGAGCCAAGGAGATGGAGCACCCCGACTCTGAAACTCCCTCTGGGCCTCCCCTGGGCTCTTAGCAATTGTCTCTAACTGGGAATCCTTGACTTCCGAGAGCAAACAAAGAAGTGGATTTAAATGGCGGGGAGGAGGCAGAAATCTTTAAATAAATAAATAATAAAAAAATAAAATAAAAAAAATAAATCCCAGGATCCTAAACATATTGGACCAGGGTCCCGCCCACCTCCCTCCAGTCCTTATCTGCAGGAGAACAAACAAATGTTCCTTCTAGAGGGCCAGAAACTTAGCTATTGGAAGCAGGGCTATTGTACCAGATGGGGTAGAATCTAGAGAAAAGAGGGGATGCTTAAGCCATGGACTAGTAATACAGCCAACATTGCCAGCCCTCAGTAGTGCCAATGAGAGCACAAGTATACAGATGGGCAGTTATGGGTACTACATCTGTTCATTCTACTGGGTTCCCAGGAGCCTTTGGTTCGCCATTTTGGTAATTTAATTTTATTAAGTGTCAAGCAATACAATTTTATGTCAATCATCTCTCTGGTATATTATGAATTCCTTCAGGACAAAAACATCACCACCACGCCCCCACTCCACCCCACCCCCAGTACTTTCTCTTGGCTACTTCTACTGAAGCCATTTCTATTTGGATATGGCAAAATCTGGTTTCCAAATCCCATAATTCAGAACCTATTACTAGGTCGCCCTGGTCGCTTTCCAAATTAGCCCTCATTAGTCAGTCTTCCAAGGCTTGTTTCTTTCTTCCACTTACAGTTTAGCTTGCCCTCGGGCAATTCCACCCCGACCTGCAGGTCCCCATGCTCCCGGTGGGGTCTAGGAGCTGAGACCCATCGTTCAGAGCATGGGCTTCCCCTGGAAGGTTCCCTCCCTAGTGCCAGGTTTCACCTTCGAAGAGCTGAGCATGCTGTGTGGATGCATTTTTCCTGGTGTGGACTGGAAGACAGCCATGAATCTGTCTCGGGCCATTTGACTCCGGCTCCCAATGCCAACCTTAACAGACACTTCCATCAGGCCCGACTCACCAACGATCTATAAGCCATTAACCAGGCAGTATTAGACCTCCCTGTGCGGCATCCGCTGTGGGAATGAATACAGAGGAGAGGAGGGGAAGGGGAGTAGCGATGAGGTGGAGTGGAGTGTTGGGGGCTGGGTGGGGACGGCTGCTCTCTGGTCGGACCCTGTCACACAGATCTAATCTGAGCTCTGGAGACCTGATTATCCACTATTCCTCTCCTCTCCATAGGGTTAAGGTCAGAAAGCCAGCTCTATAGGAAGGAGACAGTTGGGGGACCCAGACTCTAACCCCTGCATGGGCTAGGTCTGTTTGGACCCACACACCTATGCTCCAGTGGAATGCTCTTCCAGAATGGGCTGAGCAGGTACTCAGTATCAGCCTTGATCAGGGGTGGGCCACAGCCTGGATTCCTCCTGAGAGGAGTTCACACTTGTAATCCCAGCTCTGGGAAGACAGAAACTGCTAGATCTCTAGGGCTCACTGGCAGCCTAGCCTACGTGGTGAGTCCGAGGCCGGTGATACACCCTGTCTCAAAATGCTAGGTGGACAGTACCTGAGAAACAAAGCCAAGTTGCTCAGTTGCTCTCTATGCTCTCTCTCTACCTTTCTCTCTCTACCTCTGTGTGTGTGTGTGTGTGCGCGAGCACACACGTGTGCATGGCGGTATATGCATGTGTGCACATGTGTGTGTTCATGTGGGAGGGGCATATGTATGCATGCACGTGTGGTGTGTGTGTGCACACGCACGCGCGCTGTGTGATGCATACAGAGACCTGAGGTCAATATTGGATATCTTCCATATCACTTTCCACCTTACTTTTCTTAGGCAGAGTCTCTCACTGAACCTGGAACTCACCATTCTGCCTAGACTACCTAGCCAGCAAGCCTGAGAGACCCCTCTCTGCATGTGACTGTGACAGCACTAGGATCACAAATGCTCACTGCCACATTCAGCTTTTATGTGGATTCTAGGGATCCGAACTCGGGCCCTTGTGCTTGTTCAGCAAACTCTTCACCCACTGAGCCATCTCCCCAGCCCCATATACCATATTCCTAAACCACCCATGGACTCTGAGCACCAGTTCTTTCTAGAAAATCACAGCCAGCCATGGAAGAAAGGCTCCTACAAACCAAATGCCTACCATGTGGCACACCTGGAAAAGATGAAAGACAGGTGCCATGCCACCAGATCAGAAAAGTCCCATGTTGGGTATGTGGCGCCCACACACTCAGAAGCTGACTGGACAAGGCTCTTTCCACCTTGGGCCTCTGACAACACCTTCTTGTCATTCCCCATTCCCAGCTTTATTTTAGATTTGTCGCCCAATGTAACACTTGCTTTTGTACAGTGCTGTATTGATCTTTGATCTCATAATCCAGATATACGGTGTGTAGCCTGCATCCGCCCCCCCACCTCCGTGGTGACCCTGGATGAACCTGATTCTTTTACTGTACAAGAAGAAGACTCGTGTCACTGTGGGTCACTGACTTATTTTACGGGTCTAGGTGCAGGGAGTGGCCTGGGGAACTGGGGTTCCCGGGCCTCAGCACACACTGCTTCTTCGTTACACTACAGGGAGCCTCCTGTCTCCATAGGATTTTCCTAAAAACCGGACCTTGGTTGGTGTCTTGGTTGGTTTTATGTCAACTTGACACAAGCTAGAGAAATCTGGGAAGAGGGAGCCTCAGTTGAGGAAATGCCTCCATCAGATTGCCCGTGGCTAATTCTGTAGGACTTTTTCTTTTTTTGACTGAGGATGGATGTGGGAATACTCAGTCCACTGTGGGTGGTGTCACCTCTGGGCCAGAGATTCTGAGCTGCAGAAGAAAGCAGGCAGAGCAAAACATGAGGAACACGCCAGTTAGCAGGGTTACGCCATGGTTGTGTCTCAGTTCCTGATGGGCGTAAGCTGTGAGCTGAAATAAGCCCTTTCCTCCTCAAGAGGTTTTTAGTCTGTGCTTTATCATAGCAACAGAAAGCAGATTAAGGCAGCAAGGACTGCAATACCGGAAGTTTATTGGGAAACTCCATAAGAAAGTGGGGAGTGCGGAAAGGATGGAGTGGAGGCCGCCAGGGTTGCCATAGTGAGCCTGGACACAGTCCCCTGGTCCTCTGAGAAGCTGGAGAACAGGCCAGGAAGCAGGGTCCTGATCTCTTGGGCTGGAGTCTGTCTAGGCATCTGAAGGCCAGTACTTCTAGCCTGACCTCAAGGAATGAACCTTCCCCAGGGCCGAAGCACCTCCAGCCCCAGGCCGTTGTGGGGATGAGAATCTTCCACATGGATGAACTGAGCACCAAGGCTGGCCATCCAGGGAGGGAGAAAAGACCACCCCTACCTCATGCCACATCCAGCTAGCACGTGCCAATCCCTGCCTCCTTCTTCGTCTATATCTGGTTGTCTTTTGTTGCTAGAAGACACCAGGTGAACGGAGAGCCACTCCACTCTCCTCTCCCCCCAAAGGTAACCGCAGTCTTGAGGGACTTTGAAGGAGCAGGAGAGTTAACGCAAGGTCAGACAGCGGATGAGAGGAGATTCCTGTGAGCTGCAGTGCATATCAGCTCCCAGTCCCCTTCTGGCCATCATGTGGCTTCCTCCTACGATCCTCCTGGGCACCTTTTATAGGCAGGACTCAGAGGGAGGCACCATGCATGTGGCGGGGCGACTTGGAGATAAAACAGATACCTTCTGGCCTCCTGTGTTCCCTTGGAGGACAGAACGGGGCCTGGGAGCTGCCATGCCTGGCGGGCTGAGTGGCAGGCCCTGGGGGGGGGGGTTCTCACGGGGAGCCATAAAGAGGGAACGTGAACGACAACTTCATCTGCTGTTTCACACAGCTCCTGACACGCTTCTCCCCAGGTAGGGCATGCTCTGAGTTTGGAAGGCAAATGTGCTTGCCATTCCCACCTCCTGCCCTAGCAGGGCATCTCCCACCTCAGCCTGGAAACAAACACAGGCCTCACCATGGGGCTCGCTTCCCTGCAAGAAAGACTGTGTGCTGGCCCTGCCCTCCTACACACCACACACACACACACACACACAAACATGCAGGAAGAAGCATAAAACACATAAGTAAATATACATGTTAACACATGCACATAAGCATACATGCATATATACATATAGGCAAACACTTAGGTGCATGCATGCACACAAATATATAATACACATACATGTATGAATGAGCACACAGATACACAGTAATCACACACATATGTGCATACTCACAAAAAAGTATAACATGCACACATGCATGCACAACACACAAACCATAGGCATACATAAAAGCATATACATGCATGTAGTATGTACCTAAGCATTGGTTGGAAATAATATCCAGACCCCAGCTTCTCCTGTCTTTAACGAGCCGTGTGTCCTGGGAGATTGGTCACAGAACTTTCTTTTTGTCATCTGTGATTCTGAAGAACTCTCACGGATGCACAGCTTCCTGTCCAGAGAAGGTATCGCCCATGGAAAGGCTTCAGAGGTGTCTCCTAATGGCCATCCATTCCTCCCGAGGGCACTGCCTGCCATGCTGATGCACCAGGCCAGCCGAGGGGAGAGCTATGGCACAGCCATGGCCAGCGGGTGGCAGATGACTCATCCTCTCTGCAGCAGAGACCCTTGCTTTTGAAAGACTCTCCCAAAAGACCTAACCTGGGAAACGCCGTCCCCTACTGGAATGGCACGCCGAGTGGCATCCAACCTTTGGTTCCACTAGTGGCTATAAATATATGTGCCTCACCTGACCTGTGAACTGCTGCTGCCTTCAGGGTGGTGAATGGTAAGCTGGGAGGGGCAGTCCCTCAGCTCGACCTCTGTTTATGACTCTGGTGGGCAACAGCGACTGTCAGATTTGGAATAGAAGGACAAGTCAAGGGGTGATAGACGGGAACAGCAGCACAGACTTCTATGGGAGAAGTGCTTGAAAGGGGGGCCTCCAACAAGAACTAGGGTCCCCTGCCCCACTTACAGCCTGGGGTAATTACAGGACTGGATGAGAGGAGATGGAAGTGGGGCATCGGGGAGATAAGATGTTTGTAGTCAGCCATTATTAGGGTTACTAGGGAAACTGAGGCTTGTGGCAGGACCACAGTCTGCTAATGAGAATATTAGCTGGCAGGTGCTTGTGGGGGTCGGGGTATTGTAAGGCAGCCGATGGGGGCAGAATGGAATAATTAAGCTAATAGTCTTGCTTTGTGTTTTGTAAGAATGAGAAACAGATACGAGGGCTATGGGTAGGACTTGGGGCATCGTTTTCATAGGGCTCTTAGCATCCTCTTCACGGGATTATTTCTAGCTGACCCGGGGCACCACCATGGGGCAGTCTTTGGTACTGGAAATTTTGGAGGACAATGCTGTCCTCCTGTCTTTTGGAAGTGTCGTTGGTAAAGCACTTCAGTCTCTGGAATAAAAAGGAAAAAACACTAGGCAGTTAAATAGAGTCAAAAGGTTCATTAGTGGGAGGGAAAAGATAAGGCGTATCAAGAAGGGAGGCAGCCAGAGAAGCCAATGTCCTATGTTGGACAGTTGTCCCCTGGAGCCACTATGGCAGCAAGATGTGGGTGCTCGACCTTGGAATCCACTTGCTGTCTCTCAGACTCCTCTGAACAGGTCTGCACAGAAGCAGCAAACAGTCTTCCTGGATAAAGAGATGGGTGCCCTGCTTTTCAAGCATGCCCAGAGCTCTGCCCTTTGGGCGAATGACACCTGCAAGTGAGCCTATGTGGTTATGGAGGGTTGTGTTAATCACAGTCATTTCACCTAAGGGTAGCAGAAAGCCTTGGGAAGCTGCTGGAGGCTAAGGATTGAAAGGGATGCCAGATATGCCTGTACAGATGGCAAAAGAGATATCTAGGACCTCAAGGTGGGAGAATGTTTCGGGTTGAGGATGGAATTAAAGCAAGTGGGGGGGGGGGGCATTTTCCTTTTGTTCTTGAAAAGGAGATTGATGCCCAAGTCTTAGAAGACAAGGGTGCAGACACTGAATCAGATGAACAGGAGACAGACACAAGCTAGTTTTCTACAAAGGAAGGGAACCTCCAAGGAGTTGAGACCAGAAGATGAGAAGGAAAGGTGCGAGAAAATGTTTGGGGTGATGTCCCAGTTCTCTTTGATGAAGACCTGGTTTTAGAAGACAACATTCTCCAGTCAAGGCAGACTGGCAGTGGAACTATAAATAGGGGGTCCCTGTATCCTTGGAGTTTAACCTTGATGGTAGGTAGGAACCACAGATGGGGGATGAGGTGTTTTAAGTTGTCAGGTTTGAGTAGGGTAAGGATACAACAGGTGCCTGAAGGAGAGGAAGAAACAAGGCACACGGGAGTGGCTGGGAAGGTGTGACAGTGTTTGTTGAGGTTAGGGGTAGGAAGAGGTTCTAAGAAGGTTAGGGAAGGGAGTCCCAAAAGCCAGAGGGGACTTTCCACTTGGCATCTGGCATAATCGTTTGTGCGAATGGATTGATGGTGATTGGCAGAGGGTAATAGATGAAGGATGTGGGCACACAGACAGACAGAGAGGTTGCCCGCAAAGGTGGCATGGGATAAGGCTCTGAACTAGTACAAAGTGGTCTTTATAAGGGGTCTGGGTAGATTCATAAAAGCATTGGTTATCAGAATATATAGAGATACACGACTAATTATCAGAAACACGCGCATTGAGCTGAGGAGCTGAAGAGAAGCAATGGCTTCTAAGTCAAGATCGTGGGAAGAGGGACTGGAGGAATGTTCAGTGGTTAAGAGCACTGGTTGACCTTTCAGAGGACCCAGGTTTGAGTCCCAGCACCCACACGATGGCTCACATCCATCTGTAAGTTCATTCCAAGGGAATCCAAAGCGTTCTCCTGGTCTCTGTGGGCACTGAACATATGGGGGCCCGGGCATATATTCAAGCAAACATTCATACACAGAAAATGAAATAAAATTAAAGTCTCAGAAAAAAATGTGGAAAGAGTCAGGGGTGGGTGGAAGAGGCTGAGGCACCCCCGAAGGTCATTAATAGGAAAAGGCAGGGAGGGACTTGCTTAGTGGCTAAGGTAAAATTCCATGGGTGAGTCTGTCCAGGTATACAGAGAGACTGGGACCTCCAGGGAGTAATGGGTTTGGGAAGATGAGCTGACCCAACAGTTGGAGGGGAACGAAGAGCTGGGTCACATAGCAAGGCTTGCGAGAGCATCCAGCTGTTTGATTAGGGCAAGGATGAAACAGAGGACTCATGGGGGCGTGACCTCACAACCAGAGTGGTTAGGCACGGGGAAGTTGCTCAACATGCATGTGTTCAAACGTACCTGGGGAGGGTCTCAAGGTGGAGGTAGCAAGGGAAAGCAGAGGAGACCCCAAGAGCTTAAGGTCAAGTGAAAGGTTGAGTTTGGCTGGGTGTTGGTTAAGTAGGGTGTGTGCCTGCTTAGATGGTTTCTATGCGATTATCTGGGGGCTGAGCAGCCGGGAACAAACAAGCAGGCACCTACGACAGATCTAGGCTTGCAAATTTCGAGCATAGAATGTAGACCAGTGGGGGTTAGTGACTGGAGAAGGATGGGGACAATATCTAGATGGCAGAGAAAGGCAAAGGAAGCAGAACTATATGGGGTGAAGTCACCGGGCCCCAGAATTTAGGGAGGACTGTATCTGCCCAGGAGAGGTGTCAGACAATGAGGGACCACCAGAAATAAGCATGTCAAAGGCTAGCCAACCGTATTACATAACACTGGACATATACGTTTTGGCTGTGAGGTTATCCTGTCCACTCTCATCATAGAGAGAAAGGGAACTCCAGGAGGAGTTCTGAATATTCAGTCAATACTGATTAAGTAGGCCCCCAAATCCAATAAGAACCAAACAGACTTGCCAGCAAGTTCATAGTGTCACAAAGTGGTTCTACAGTTATGAAGGAGGGACAGGTGACCAGTGGACGTCGGGGTTCTCCAGCCTTCTGTTCTAAACCCAAATGCTCAGCCAAGCCTGAGTCAGATGTCTGGGACTTGTTGGGGGGGTGGTAGAATGGAAAGTGTCCCCTTACTGAGTGCAGTCTGACTGGCAGTGTCCTTCTTACCCACAAATGGGACAGAGGCACAGAGGCGGCCTGGGTCTGGGGTAAGCACTTGCTCAATGGTTTTGTTGGCCTCATTTGAAGCGGACCTCACGCTGACCCACTTCCCATCCCCTTGGCCTAGAACCCTGTGAAAAGGCGGCTTCCTGTATCTGGCGTTTGGCCTGGTCCCTTTTAAACGTTGGATCCTTTGTTCCTATGTCTAAAGACCTTGAAGGCTGTTTTAACTATGTCCCATTGAGGGATCTGAGGGCCATCGTCAAATTTTAGGAGCTTTAATCTCATATCTGCGGCAAGGTGTGAGCTAAAGACCAGGTGTAAGTACAAACGCCCCTGTCTGAGTCAGCTGACAGGTCAGCATATTGGTCATGGCCTCTTAAAGACAAGGGGGAAATAGAGATTCGTTTTCTTTTGGTCTGTGAGTGATCACTTTGATTTTTGCTCATAATTGACAGCCTTGAGAGCTGTCTTTTCCATACCTGCCAGGAAGCAAGCGACCTTTAAAGCCTTTTTATCGAGATCACAGAGGTGGCCCGGTAGTTCTAGTTAGGGTCAGCCAGGGAGTATCAATCACCCGATAACATCCTGAGCCTGAGTGTGGAAGGTGTCTACATGGACCCGAGCTACCAACCAGAGGTACGCATGGTCTTCAGGGGAATGGTAGAAAAAAACGGTGACACAGATGTACCATGTCAATGAAAAGGATGGGTATGGTGCTGAGATTCCTTTCAGTGGGTAGAGGGGTCAGGAGCACAGGAGCCTAGTTTTTTTTTTTTTTTTTCAGTCTGGGGGATGACTGCCAGAGGAAAAAGAACCTGAATGTAGGTAGGATCTCAAGGTCTGGTCATTTATCTCGGGGGGGAGTGGGGGCAGACAGAGGAGGCTGGGGGAAGGCAAAGAGGGAGAGATTCGTGAGCATGGGGTTGGATTTGGAGAGGAGATAAGAGGACAAGTTTGAAGGAGGGAGGCTGGGACACAGAAGGACAGCGCAGGAGGGATTTGAGAGGCTCTCTCTGAAGTCAGAAGATGAGGTCTGGCTCTGGAAAACATGACTGTGTTAGGCTTTGGTTGGAGTGAGGAGGTTTACGGAGGTGTGACACCCGAAAGGCAGAACAGAGCTGCCCTAAAGATAACGGAGAATGGAGACAAGCAGGGTTTGGACGTATGGAATGTCAGTCTGTCTCCGTGGTTAGAGGAAGCCTTTGGGAGCTCTCTGAATTTTGAAGTCTAATACTCCACTTTGGGACAAGTGGTGGCCACTGTCCAGAGGATGCTGTGGGCAGGGAAAGATGAGACACTTTGAAGTATAAAGAGGTATTTGTACAGCTGGGCATTGAAAAGGTATGGAGGAGGCACCCCAAAAGGCTATCTCATGGAGTTCTTTTTTTAAAAAATATTTATTTATTTATTATGTATACAATATTCTGTCTGTGTGTGTCCGCAGGCCAGAAGAGCGCACTAAATCTCATTACAGATGGTTGTGAGCCACCATGTGGTTGCTGGGAATTGAACTCATGACCTTTGGAAGAGCAGGCAATGCTCTTAACCACTGAGCCATCTCTCCAGCCCCTCTCATGGAGTTCTTAAAGGGTTTTAGTTAAGTAGGGAGAGTGAGAGCAGACTCTCTGAAGACAGGCAGGACAAGAGGAAGGGGTGTCCCCACCACCTGATGGTCCTCCTGAGAGAAGCTGAGAAGCGAATTGAAGGGGTCTCCACCCAGACACATCAATACCTACCTTTACGGCAGTCGGAGGAGACTCGCTCACTCAGCACCGGGCCCATCTGATGGATAGAGAAGAACAAAGAGAGACTCCAGAAAGGAGGAGATCTGACTCAATCCGTGATAAACTAGCCAGTGGTGTGAACCAGGAAAGCCATGGAGAAGGTCATTGTTGGCGTCACTCAGGAAGGTGAAAAGGGAAGATAAAAGAGTTGGGATTGGCATGGGAGGAGGGAACATGACAGGAAGGTTTTCTGTTAAGGAACTTGCTCCCTGGCTCCTAGATGTTTTGGTACCAAGAATATTAGCCCCTTTGGTGGGAGGCCCTGATGACAAGGAATGACAGATTCGACAGTGGCATGTGCTTATTTGGGAGAAGCACCTGCAAGAGGGGGACTGGGATCTCCAGAAAGAACTGGGGCTCCTGCCCCACTAACAGACAATGGTAATTAATTGTAAAGCTGGGTGGCAGGAAATGTAACTGGGGCACTTGGGAAGTTGAGATATTTGCAGTTAGTCATTGCTCCCCTTGTTGGGGAGCTGGGATTCCAGTTGGACCAGTGTTTACAACTGAAAGTATCGACTGAAGGGTGGTTGTAGGGGTCAGGATATCTGTCACAGGAGCCAAGAGGGGCATAGAATGACAGAAGCAGAGCTAGAAGCATCCACAACCCTGGAAACTTTTTTTTTTTTTTTTTGCAGAAGAACTTTTTAATGGCTCCTCCACAAAGTTGCTGAGATGGCAACCCTAGACCTGAAATAAAGCCCTAGGGTTGCCACTGGCCTTTGAAGATGGCTCAGAGGGATGACTGGGTGAAAGACCCTTCCAGGGAACAGGAGTACACCACCTCCCTGGGCATTCATCTAAGCTAGTCCACAATGGTCATTTCTTTACATGTGTAGTGCTTGCTGAGATTGAGAGGCCTACTTCCAGCCCTGGCCATTAATAACACAGGTCTCAAACATTCCAGCACCAGGGCCAAGTGAGTGACTCTCACCACACTCCCAGTGGGTAAACTGAGGCTCCAAGAGGAGAAGAAACTGAAAAAATAGCACACAGTGAATCCTCCTCAGACAGCTTGAGTCTGAGATCCTCAGTGCTCACCAAGCCCTTGAACCCCTGAATCAGGGGTACCAAGGGACAACTAGTGCTACCCTGGAGGTGGGCTATAGCCATGCTGGCAGCCAAGGAGGACTGTCACCAGCACTCTCCTAGGAATATAAGACACAGGTTCTCAAGGTTCACACACACACACACACACACACACACACACACACACACACACACCAGTCATGAGATGGAGGAAAGCCACATGACTCAAACTCCGGTCTGCCACTGTCCCTGTAGCTGCGTGTCCACTGTCTCCCCCCTCCTTGCACCCTTCCCTTTTACATCAACATTCAATCATCTTTCCCATTCACTTCGTCTCTTCCATTTTTATCTTACACCGCCTGTGAAAATTGGTGTGAAATAAAAAGGCAACTCTGACTACAGATGTAATCAATTGATTTGGCAGGTAGCCTGCAGATGCCTAGGAAGAGGGGAACCCATTGTCCATGCAGACAATCCCCTCCTCCTCCTCCTCCTCCCTCGTTTTCTTTCCCCACTTCCTCCCTTCCTGGCTCTCTGCCGCTCTGCTTTGTTGTCTTCTTCTTTTCAGCCTCCCTCTGATCTTCACGCTACTTTCTGCTTTGTATTTAATAGGAATTATCCTGTCCATGGGCCCTTCCCTCCCATCTTTCTTCTCACTATTTTATATGAGAAGTTACAGTGTCTTTCTTCACAGGTGTTCTCTAAGGTGCTGGAAGAGGCTCAGAATTTCCCGGGACCTTGTCAATCATCCCGAGGAAGTGAAATCAGGCACAATTTCTTAAAGGATCCCAGTTTCCCATCCTGAGAAGAGATGGCTGCCTCATACGGACACTGAGATGAACTGTTCCCTCTATGTCCAGGGAAGGAGAAAACAACCTAAGCAGAACAACTGTATACAGTCATCCTTGAGTGTCCACAGTAGATGCATCCATTTGATGCTTATGTATCGTTGCTCATTCCCGTACAAACTCAGGAGCAAGACCCTTCTAAACCAGTGTACACATCCTTTGTGTACAATATTCAGAACCTCATTCCTTCATGGACCAAAGCTCAAGACCCTATGAACTGCGTTCAAATCCTTATGTACTAATGTTCAAGTGCTTTGGGAACCAGCGCCCAAGTATGCTCCGTAACAAAGTTGAAGTAAGTGTGTACCAATGGTCAAGTCCCTTATGTACCAATATTCAAACTCCTTATGTACCAGTGTTCAAATCAAGTATGTAAAAAGTTTGAGTCCTTTGCATATCGGTGCTCAAGACACTACCATAGGGACGTCCAAGTCCCTCTTGTAATGATGCTCTAACCATTACGTAGGATGTTCAGGTATCTTGTGCACCATGTTCAAACCATTTTGCGTTCCATGCTCAGGTCCCCTTTGTATTACTGCTTACGTCCCTTGTGTCAAAAGGTATGGGATTTGCATGGGACCTGCACCCATCCTTGTGTTTCCTTTAAATCTTTACAGACTGTTTGTAACACCTGTCCCAGGGTCAGTCTATGTGAAGCACTGTGGCTCTGCATTGTCCTGGGAGAGGCCAGTGAGAGGATGCCAGCATCTTCGATACAGATGCCTTTTCTCCTGGATATTTGAAGTCACAGTTGCGCAAATATGAGGATAAAGAACTAGTGGACCTGGGAAGCTGGGTGTTTTCACTCATCCATTTACTTATTATTTATAATCCAGGCACTGGGATTATAAACAAAGACATGCTCACGCATGTCATCGGGCACACCAGCGCTGAACTAATGGTGGCCTCTGCCAATTTTGATCCTGAAAGTCTCTTGTAGAACAAGGGATTTACTTATATTCACCAATATTGCTCTAGTCCTTCTAGAAGGGAGATGGACCACTTCTTTGCACCTGCCGGTCATCATTGCCGCTGTTTTACCCACTAATGGATGACGGCGGACAAGCACATCTGTCTACTAAATGCCAAGATCATCACTAAGCACAAGGAAATGTATAATTGGGATGGGATGGGGGCTACAGAGGACTTAGGAAGGGGAGTGGTGGTGGCTGGAGGGGTAACATCTTAAAGAAGCAGTATTCTATCTGTTGTTCTAAAACTGGGGTCCCCTCAGCAGCTGCACCAGCATCAGTGCCACCTAGAAATGGGTAGCCCCTGAGAGCCAGTGCCCCCTTGGGCGTGCCCAAGGCCATGTCAGAGGTGATGGTAAAGGGTTCTTTGTTTCTTCTATCCCTTCCGGTACTTGCAGGGATTTTTCTGTCTGCATATATTACTTTTGTCTTCTTTTTTTTTTTTTTCAGAAGCCAATCTGGAGCAGCTCAACAATGAGATTAGAGGATTTTTTTTCCTTTCTCTGCTTGGCAAGTTCCTGAATTTTATGAAATATAAACAGTCAAAATTTTATAGTCAGTATTTATCGAATACCATTATGCATCAGATACACCGATGGGTGCCCTCACTATCCACTCGTTCAGCAAACATTTACCAAGAACCTTCCCTTTGCAGGCATGGGGTGGAGATGAGGAGAGAGCAGCATGCTGCCTCTGGGGAACTGCCATTCCAGGGATGGGCACCAGCAGAACCAGCTAGTCGCCCTGGTGATCTCAGTGCTCTTGAAGTTGAGGCAGGAGGATGGTGAGCTCCAGCCATCCTGAGCTTCATAGAAAAAGCCTGCCTCCTGCTACCAAACAATAGCAATGACAAATCATAACTCATATTCAAGATGTCCCAGTGTGGGCTGGTTTCGAGACAGTTGAGGAGGCAGCTGTCAACAGCTCGAAGGAAAGGGAAGAACTTAAAGGTGGACAAAAGGTGAGAGAGAAAACGGTGAGTCCTAGGTGGGCTCTGGCCATGAGCAGGTGTGCTTGGAAGACCGAGGAAGGGAAGACAGGGCCTGGGAAGAGCTTGTGGACTTGGGTGGGTTTTGCATTGAGTGACTTGGAACCAGAGGGCAAAAGAGTGGAATCTGGGAGTCTAAAGGGATCCCCAGCACAGGAGAGGGCAGGGCTGAAGGACAGCAGGAATATAGACTGAGGGATATGCCATTAGCATGGTGGGAGGCGGCAGGAGCTGGACTGTGGGGGAACCATATAAGAACAGCCATCCTCTGGTCAGCTTCTAGCCTAGGAGCCAAGACGATTGCTGCCACAGTGGTCTTGAAGAATAGACTCAATATTCACTAGTAACTTAAGTAGATTTGGACTTGCCTGGGAGACGTGCCTCTGGTCTTGAAGAAGAAGCAATTGTGAGTCATTCTGCATGGATGCTTGGATCCAAAAGTTCTCTGGAAGGGCAGCAAGCGCTCTAAACCCCTGAGTCACCTCTCCAGCCCCTCAATATTCACTAGTAACTTAAGTAGATTTGGACTTGCCTGGGAGACGTGCCTCTGGGAGTGTCTGTGAGGGCATTTGCTAGGTTTAACCCAGCTTCGATGTGGGCAGCATCACCGCATGAACTGGGTTCCCTGGATTCATAAAAAGGAAAAGATGAGCTATGTACTATCTGTACCATCGTGTCCTGGAACTTCCTGACTGCTGATCCAGCTGCCTTGAGCTGTCAGTTCAATGGCTCCCCTTCTGCTGTGGACTGTGCCCTCAAACTGGGAATCAAAACAAACCCAGAATCAAAACAAGCCCTTCGTTCCTTAAACAGTTTCTGCCAGGCATTTGGTGGCTACTCCACAGTGTTGATGGATGGCTGGAGGGGCAGGCAGGCAGACAGGATTGGGTGTGGGGAAGAAGCAGCCCTATTTCTAGGGCCTCGCAGACTCTTGGGTTCTCAGCCTCTTGGGCTCCTGACAGAGAAGCACCTGGAGAATGATTTAGTGAACCAGTTTGGAGTCCTGGAGTCAAAATCTCCCCTTTAGGGACATCCTTTAAGCTGCTGGAAGAGACCTGGCCTGCCTGCATCCCTCCATCCTCGCCCTGAGAAGCCCAGGATGCACTGCTCTCAGTGCCACTAGGGCAGGATCAGTGGGAGACGGCAGAGAATTGATCACTGTGGTCCCCATCACAGGACATGCGAGCAGATTGTATTCACAGCCACCACTAGCTCCCAACCAGTGGCGATTTCAAGCAGGCAGTTGGATATATGAGTCTGGACCCAATGCAAAGTCCAAGCTAGAGATAAAACTTTAAGAGTCTTCAGCTTCCAAATGGTGTTTAAAGGCTCGAGAATGAATGGGCTCGTGCAGGGCTGGCAGATAAGCCACGGAAGGACAGAGTCCTGAGCCTCCCCTACATCTGCAGACTTGGGTGGGAGGCAGGATGGGGGTGGGGGAGGACAAGTGAAGTCAGCAACACAGACAAGGGTACAAAGAGGTGACCCAAGAGCCTCTGGGGCCCTGGAGGTCAAGTGAGGAAACCATTTTCAGGAAGAGAGGGGACGGCCTTTCAGAGCACACACACAGCCCCCAACACTGGCAGACATCCAGCAACCCCTTTGTACACATCTTTATGATCACCCTTGGCTTGCCTTTCTGTGGTGGTGGTGGGGGGGGGCCCTGTGGGGTGTGTGTGTGTGTGTGTGTGTGTGTGTGTGTGTGTGTGTGTGTGTCACAAATCCCACTCAGGGACACAACTTTACTTGCTTGGAGAGCTGGCTATTGGTTCCCCAGGTTCTGCCCTGTCCCCAGGGACAGCCTGTGTTCAGGGAGGGTTTAGTATGACTATCTTACTGTCATTTGGGATGTCTCAAAAGAGCCATCTTCTGTAATCAACCAGGGGCTGAAGCCACCAAAGTACAGGGAGGGATACTTCTCTTTACAACTCCACAGGATGCTTTTGTGAGAGATGAGAACATCCTAGGTTCCCTGGCCATTCTGTTGTGACCCATTTCTCCCCCTCCAAGCACTCCTAATCTCAATTTTCTGCCTGCGCTTTCTCTCCTCGGAGCACTTATCTCTTTCCAACCTGTAATTTCTTCCCTTGTGCACCTGCGATTTAGTGTCCATCTCTCTTCTTCTAGACTATGCACTCCATCAGGGCAGGGATATTTATCCGTTTGCTTCTTCATCGATGTGGCCCGCCTTTAGTAAGTGCCTTCGAATATTGACTGAACGAATTCACAGGCAAAGCAGCCCTACCAAACTCCATCCCCACCCCCATTAAAAGAATAAATAGACCAAAGGCCACACAGGTGGCCCAGGTGAGTCACCTACTGATGGTTAAGCTTCAGAGTCAGGGAGCACCTTTGCTTTAGGGCCCCAGTATCTTCCCCCTGCAAGATGAGAGGCCTGCCATGGTTGCAGGAGCGACTGCCAAGATTAATGGTTGCAGGAGCGACCACCAAGATTAACTGTAACACTGTGCCTGAGACTGACTCTGGGGAGGAAGGGGGAGTCCAGGTCCAACCTGAGCCTGAGGACCTGTTGCATTCAAGAGAACCATCAGCATCCGCAAGGCAGTGGGGAGAAAGGATGTTGTTTGAGGTCAGTACCCACAGAATCCCTAAAGAGGAAGCTACCACAGTCTCGCTTTGATTGGAAGGCTGTTGTAAAGTGTGAGCATTCTGCCGGGGTGTGAGGAAGGCTCCTTCTAGAAGCAACAGGCAGGCAGGACGAGAGGGAAAAGCCAATGGTCTCAGTCCTGTGAGGGCTTCGACTGTAGGGGACAGTAAGGACAGGGAGCCTGAAAGCCGCTCAAGGGTAGCATTCAGCTAACCGGGCACAGCCTGGAGCCTCGGTTCGAGGCACACAGGGACCAAATCAGTAAGTTTCAGCAAAGGGGCCTCCTGGTGTGGGGGAGATCTTAATCCTGGGTACTGCTTAAAAAAACAACAACAACAAAAACAAAAAAAAAAACAAAAAACAAAACAAAAAAAAAACCACTACTCTAGGCTACACAAAAAGCAAGAGAATGCAGTCACCCTGCCAGCCCCAGTGACATCCTGACACAGGCTTGTCTAGAAGAGACTGATGCCATCTCCTAGTCACGTGACTATGGCCAGTTGTCAACTTCAGGGTGCTCACCATCATTGCCTGCGAAATGAGAACAGGGTGAGATTACATGTTTACAGTTGTTCAGTGAGTCCCAGGACAGGGCCTCCCAGACTTCATTTCCTAAGTGAGAGAATTTCCTAGAAAGAGCTCACGTAAGGATCCCACTTTCTGTTTGTCACAGAGGACATTCGAACACAAACGGGCAATGGTGTGTTCATTGTCCCTGTGATGTCATCAGATATTTGACGACCCCCAAACGCCAGAGGAAAGGCAGTTCTTTGCACTAAAAAGAGGTAATAATTCCTTGAGGAAACAGCCTAATAGGGAAAAGTCGTCGACCTGTCTTCATTTTTCCAAAGATGAAGGAAAATTTTTATGTGAACGATGTGGGATTGAATCTTGATAAAGAGGGGCTAGCAAGATGGCTCAGCAGACACAAAGCACTGGCCGTGCAAACCTGAGGACCCAGGTTCGAGTCCTAGAACCCACGATGGAAGGAGAGAACTGCCTTCTTCCACCCTCATGCTGTGCGCATGCCCACACTCACACTATACACATACACACACACACACTTTTTAAAATGTTTAAAAGGCCTTGAGAAGGAAGCTGCATGGTGGGGTGGGTCTAGAACCTTCCAGTTCCCCAGGGGCGAGGCTGAGGTCTCCCTCCACCCGTTCTCCTCTTGGATGTTTCTACAGAGCAGTTTCTTTCCCTGGGAGGAGTGGCGAGTGGGACCTCATTAAGAGTCACAGCAGTGACAGCCAGTGTTCACACAGCATGGTGTCCTGGGCCTTGCTGAAAGAGCTGAGCCTCTCTGCTGCCCGCAACAGCCCTTCAGTGAGGGAACCGTTTTCATCTTGAACCTACGGCTCAGAAACCTCCACAAACAGGGTCAGCCACTTCTCCCGGTCTCACAGTTAGCAGGCAGCAAGGCCAGATGCCCGCTCAGCCCACCTGCTTGCACAGATGTGCATACAGCTGGCCCGATGTAGCCTGGAGACACATGAGCAGGTGGCCCTCTGTGCATACAGCTGGCCCGATGTAGCCTGGAGACACATGAGCAGGTGGCCCTGTGAGGGCTGAGGCGAATCTGCCCAGAGCCAGCTTCCCTGGCCCTGAGGCTCAGGGCTAAGCTGTTGAGTGTTAGCCACTCGTTCCATCGTGATGGGTCACCTGAGAGAAACAGCTTAATAGAGACTTTATTTGGAGATGACAGTTTTAGGGGCATCAACCCATCACGGCAGGGAAGATGTGGTGGCTCGGGCAGTGGGAGTACAAAGTGACCCCTCCTCACTTCTTGGCACATCAGGAAGTAGGGGACAGGATGGATGTAGACCAGGCTATATCCCTTAAAGGGCCAGTAGCAATCCACTTCCTCCGGCTAGGTCCCGCCTCCCAAAGTAGGACCACCAGGAACAAGGAACAGGGTGTTAAGAACAGGTCAGCCTGTGGGAGATATTTCAGATCCAAATCACAACAAGGTAGTCGTCAAACAGATGTGACCAAGCCCCCATCCACTGGAACCTGGAGAAGTGGCCTCATTTGGAAAAAGGGGAGCCAGACATAAAATTAATGAGATCATCATAGGTTGAGGGAAGGCCCTAAACTCTGAAGGATGTTTCACACATGTGCACACACGTGTACACACATGCATGCACACATTCGCAAGACAGAGTCTGTCAGCACCAGCTCCTGGATCTGTCTTCACCTCCTCAGCATTGAACTTAGAGTTTTTCATGTGGGAGCCGGGGATTTGAACCCAGGCCCTTATGTGTGTGGAGCAAGCACTCCTAGCTGCTGAGCCACCTCCCCAGACACCTGGTGAGTGTCCTTAAACGAGATAGCAAAGGAATAAAGGTGGAGACAGAGGAGGCCCAGTGGAGGCACAGGTGAGAGTGGAGTGCTGTGTCTCCAAGTGTGATAGCAACGGGGAAGGAAGTGGGAGTGGGAGTCCTCCACAGGAGTCCTCCGCGGAGTCCTCCGCAGGAGCCTCCTGCAGGAACCAACCCTGCTTAAACCTTGATTTTGCACTTGGGGCAATTATAGAGGAATAGGACTCTTTTGCATAAAGCCACCAGCTGGTACTGCTTTGCTCCCAGCCCAGGAAACTCTTACCTACTTCTTCCTGGCCACCTCCCAAGCCTCCCGCTTGGGAATAGCCTAAGAGTTGTTTCCTCCCCTCCGCCCCCTCACCTTCCCCCTTTCCTCACATTCCTGTCCCACTGAACCCATCAACAGCGTGTGAAATGGTGAGGTCCCCATGGCAACCACTCTGATGCCAGAACCCAGGATTAGGACAGCAGATCAGCCAGAGAGGTCTGGGGGGTGGGGGCCCCAGCTCTGAGTGAGAAAGCACTTGGCGGAAGGGGCAACACCCCCGCAGTAATGCTGTTATTTAGAAGAACAAAGCCAGACAAGAGTCCCTAACTGCAAGGCTAATCAGCAGACACGAGGACAGAAGGCTGGAAGAAAAGGCCCAGGATGTCCCTGTTTTGGGGGCCCGTGTTAGCCCTGGTGAAAGGGAGGACAAAGGGCACCGCCCCCATAAGTTTCTGCCAGAAACTGGGCCCTGTTGGGGGTGGTCTCTCCGGTTTCTGTGACCTGGGCTTCCTACAATCCTTTTGTTCCCTACAAGTCCCTTTGCTGAGCCTTGGGTGCCCTGGCCTTCTTCCCTGGCAGGGTCAATAGGTGTCTAGAGGCCTCGAAGCCACTGTTACCTGTATTGCATAGCGCCCCCTGCCGGCCTCCTGGTGAACATGGCCACCCAGCTCCTCTGCCTTCCTCCCCATTCAGTGGCCCAACGCTTCAGCTGCTGGTGTCCCTCTCCGCCCCCTGCCTGTCTGTCACCACTACTCATCTGATGGAGGAAGGTCATTGGTTAATTATAATAAAGAAACTGCTTGGCTCTCATAGGTTAAAACATAGGTGGGTGGAGTAAACAGAACAGAATGCTGGGAGGAAGAGGAAGTGAGCTCAGACTCGACAGCTCTCCTCTCGGGAGCAGATGCCTCAGAGAGACGCCATGCTCCCCTCTCCCGGGCACAGGCAATGAAGCTCCGACCCAGGATGGACGTAGGCTAGAATCTCCCTGGTAAGCCACCGCGTGGGCTACACAGATTATTAGAAATGGGCTAGTCCAGGTGCGAGAGTTAGCCGAGAAGAGGCTAGATATAATGGGCCAAGCAGTGTTTAAAAGAATACAATTTGTGTGTTGTTATTTTGGGGCATAAGCTAGCCAGGCGGCCGGGGTGCTAGGGACGCAGCCCTGCTGCTCCTATTACTACACTCATCCTCAAGTCAATCCTGACTTCAGCGGCTTTTTCACAAGCTAGCGATAACTCCACAAGGAACACCTTAGCGTCTCCACGGATGCCTGCCTGTATGTGTATGCAGCTCCCTAACCTCTCACATAGGGCACGCACACGGATTCATGTCATCACTGGCTGACAAACTAATATACACACACTCACACCCAGACACACTCACACCCAGACACACACACACAGACTCACACTCGTACTATCTTATATGCACTACCCACATATTTATACACCAACATTCGCATTAATGCACACAGACATCTTCATCCCTGGACTCACACTCAACACATACCTACACACTCACAGACTCACATTTATAACCAGGGACTCATACTCAACAATACCCTTACACACATCACACAGACACACACCCAAAGACTCACCCTCATATTCCTACCCAGAAACTTACACACAATCTGTCACATACCAAACACACACAACAAGACTCTCACTACCACTCAGACTTACTCACACATACACAAACACACACACACACCTAAAGATGCACACTCACAGACACCAGCATGATATACACTAACACACATACTGAAGACATGCATACACAGACTCAAGACGGTGCATACACACACAGAGTCATACGTTCACACCAACACATGAACACAGACACAGTCACACAAACTCACACCCACATATACAGAGACGCACATGCCTCTGAGAATTCATTCACTCAGAGATTCACCCACTTCCAGACACAAATTCGTGTCCACACATGGCCACCGTGGGGACCTTCCTGGGACGCCCACTTACTTGGAAGGCAACAGCCCAATGAGTTCCCTCTGTGGATCCGGAACTGGAGCCACCCCAGGTTTGTGACATGCAATGGCCTTGACTGCCATGGCCAGATTCCCCAAACTACTATTGTCTGAGGAACAGACAAAAAAAAAAAAAACTAGAAAATTTCCAGAAAGATCAAACACCCTCCAGAATGTTTCAGAAATCTGCAGGTTTGTATATTAACACAACAGTGAATGAAGCGGTTTCACCCCTTGGCTGTGCCCCGGAAAGGGCCTAGGCTCAGCCCTGTTTCCTCAGACTCTGGGGAAACTGAATTGAATCTGTGAAGAAGCTAGTGACCCAACATCAGGAGTCCAGAGAGATCCTAGAGACACAGCGTCCTCATTGTATGGCTTTCCCATCCGTGACACAGGGTGATAAGGGCACAGGTTGCCACAGGAATGCAAGGTACATAAAATGCCTGTCATGGGACCTCCCAGGTAGCAGGTTCTTCCTGCTGCTGCTGAAGGTGAGGAGAGAGCTTGGCTCCCCAGCATCCCTGAGAGGATAAGTTCCAGAGCTGTGGTTGGAGCATGGCTGCCTGACTGGCACCTGATCACCTTGGGGCTATGTTCTATAGCATTAGCAGTCCCCGTCTTCACCAGGTTCTACCTATCCTAAGGAAGCATGACCAGAGCTAGCAGCGCCCCTTACTGTGCCCCAGGGACTGTGACACATGACTGATGACCTCGGGGCTCAGACACCTAAGGCACATTCACCTATTAAGGGAGGTGCCTCAGGGCTCTGCAAGGTCTCTAGGGTGCAACCTCCAAAGATGGAACCCCTGGGATGAGGCCACCGCCATCTTCTCCCCTGCCAGGCTTCATTGTACAATGGGTCTGGTGTCAACACTGGGTTGAAGCCTGGACTCCTAGACAGCTCAGTCAGTGGTGGGGTCTGGAACCTCAGACAAGGCAGGTCTTCCCGTTCCTCTTCCTTAGAGGGCTCCCAAAGTCCCAGATAAACACCAAGTTCAAGGCCTCCCTGAGGTCCACTAATCTGTATCTGCTGCCACACAAGGTAATCAGGGACCCAACAGAAGAACTAATGCTTGATGCATAACCGTTTTATCTACCAATCCAATCTAGCCGTGTGCACACACCTGTGCAGGTGTGTGTGTGTGTGTGTGTGTGTGTGTGTGTGTGTTGAAGATGTGTACACATGCATGCAAAGGCCAGAGGTCAGTCTTAGGCGTTGTCCCTTGGGTGTCATCTACCTTGTTTATTGAGACGGTATTTCACTACCCTGGAACTCACCATTTAGGCGAGGCTGGCCGGCCGGCAACGTGCCTGTCTCTACCTTCCCAGGACTGGGGTTACTAGTGTGTGCCACTATGCCAAGGCTTTCTCATGTGAGTTTTTATGGGCCATCTTCCCAGCTCCAGTGCTGGTTTTCTGCCACTGTCCTTCTGTCTGTACTGTGCTTCAGATGCTGTTTGGCCACCAAAGCCCACGAAGAGGCTTGTTCTCCAGTGTGGAGGTAAGCCAGGGTATCCTGGGCAGACTGTGTATCATGGGGTGGAGCCCTCACAGGTAGATTCAGGTCTTTCTAGAGTGAGTGAGCTCTCGCTCTGAAGGGACTGACTGATAAACAGAGAGCCAGTTGGCCTAAAGCAAGGCTGCCCCTCATGTCCCACTTTCCACCAAGGATTGAAGCAGCAGGGGTCCCCAAGAGAAGTGGATCCCACATGTTCACCTAGTCTAGGGAATGCCAGCCTCCAGCAGCTTGAAATTAAACAAACCTCTTTTCTTTATGCATTGCTCAGCCTCATTTATTCTGTGATAGCCACAGAAGATTGACACTGAGACATGTTGTCCGCCCCCTCCCCAGCCCTCCACAGAGTGATGTGGTTCAGGAGAGCTGTGGATCTACATTCCAGCATCTTCTGCCATCTGTTGAGGCTCTTGTGTGCTGCCTGGGCAGAAGTGGGGCTGGGCCCATCTGTCTGTATCCGGTGCTGCTCAGGGTCACCTTCCACATAGAGTGATGATGAAGCCGGCTGGTGATGCCTCCTGACGGAACCAGATTTGACTTCTATAATGGCCTGAGAAAAGGTCACGGCCTGAGACTCTGTATTACCCTGTCACAGAAATTAAAGAAAGAGTTTGGTACAATAAAAGGCTGTCTGCTCGGTGGCCTGCTCACCCTGGCCAGCTTCTTCCTGCTCTCTTTGCTGATAATGTGGATAAGGATCCTCTCAGTGTGGCAGGCAGATAAATTGGCTCTCCCTCCTCACAGGCAAACTCAGGAAGGCAGTTGTCCCTCCAACCTCTGCATAGCACAGCTTGGGATGAAAATAGCCGCAGGGGTGCAGGGGTCCTTTGGAAGAGTGTCTGTCCACCAGCTTTCTCCCTGCGCCTTTCCCAGAGTCACCCCACTCTTACCTCAAAGGACAAAAATAGAAAATACCTCAAGGGCTAACCATGTGCTAAATGGTTCCCAGGGGGGATGGCAGGGGTACAGTGTGGGCCCAGAGGTGCAGGTGCAAGTTCCGTATTCTTTTTTTAATTCATCCCCTCTACCCCAGCTCTTCCCATTACTGCCCTCCCATCTCATCCACCCAACTTGAGATTTCTCCTTCTTCTTACTCTTCCTTCACCTCCTCCTCTTCTCCTCCGTACCTTCTTTCTGTTCCTCCTCCCCCTCATCCCCATCCTGTTCCTCCTCCCCTCCCTTCCTCTTCCTCCTCCCCTTCCTTCTTCCCTTTCCTTCTTCCTCCGGCTCCTTATCCTTCTCCTCTTCTTCTTCCTTTTCCTCTTCCTCTTCTTCCTCTTCTTCTTTGTCTTCTTTCTTCTTTCCTCACCAAATCTAGCTTATGTTGCTCAGCTGGTCTAAAGTAGGCCTTGTCCCGATATATGGTCATCCTACCAAGGGTCACGTCATTACAGAAAACTGAGTCTTCCTCTCCCGGCAGCTAACAAATGCCAGCAGCTCCTCAGCCAGCGAGGATTTCATGTCTATCCACCCTCTCCATGCTGGTCTTTTCATCTGGCTTCAGCTTGTGCAGGTCTTGTTCATGCTGTTAATCTTCATGAGTTCATAGGTGCATCTGTCCTGTTGTGTCTGGAATATAACATTCCCTTGATGATACCAACCACCTCTGGCTACCATTTCCCTGAGGTTACCAACCACCTCTCGCTACCGTTGCCTTGACGTTGCCCTGAAAAATCTTCCTACTCCTTCCTTGAAGATCCCGAGTCTTGGGATCTTCTGAATGCCCCATTTAGCACTGAACACGCCACAGTTCTTTGCACACTGACAGTTTGGGGGAAGTGTGTCTGTGCTAATTGCCATCTACGATGAGAAGTTTCCATAATGGCAGTTGAGGGATGCTTTGATCTATGAATCTGACAATAAGTCATTGGGAGTTAATTAAATAATTTGTGCATGGATTTGGGCGTTTCTGCTACATGTTTTGAATATGTATTTTTTTTCAAAGTCACAGAAAATTAAGCAGCCTCCCACGGGGCGAGCCCTGCCTGTTGGAAAGACCTTAGTTTCATCTTGGTGCAGGCTGCTATGCAGGCAGGACAGGAAGTATGCTGCCGAGCTGCAGCCAGACGTGGAGTGGGACAGCTGAAGACTTGAAAGAGTGAGATGGTCTCTCAGCATTACTTAAGCTGATATTGGATGGAGTTCACTGGGGTACAGGCAGAATATTTCTTGGCAGCCTCTCAAGCCTCTCTCTTTCATTCTTTGCTTGGAATGCGGGCTTGGTTTTGTTTTTTTTCTACCCTGGAAGGGTTTACAGTGCACTCTTGGTCTCTCTGCATACATTTGAATTTCATAAAGAAGTCCATAGCCCGGGGAAGGCACTGCCACACTGCTGAACCACCACAAAATATCCTTCCCTTCTGCCGCAGTTCTGGGACTTCTGGGGTGACATGGTGGGGGCTGTTGTCCTGTGGGAAGGAAATGAAAGTCTTCCCAACTCCAGTGGTGGCTGTTGAGAAAAGCAGAGGGGAATGTAAGATGTAAGAGAAGATCGAGGGAATGTCCTGGGGGTGGAGGATGCTGTTTTTCATCGTGTACTGTGGGGACACACTTCGAGAGCAGGAGCTGCGGAGCAGAAAGCAGTTGCCTGGGTTCGGCAGTCTAGCCTCCCAGCCTTACTCCCACCCTGGACTGCTCCCATCATCTAGGCTAGAGACTGGCTCTGCTGAAGACCAAGGTGGTCACCTTGAGGAAGTAACCATTCAAAACTGTCAAAGGCAGCCTGGACAAACTGTCAGAGCCCTTGTGTCCCCAGTACCCACAAACCTTAGCTCCGAATGACAGCGAAGCCCAGGGCTGTGCCATTTTCAGGTGCCTCTGGGTATTACAGCCCTTGCAGGAGAATACAAACGTCCAAGGGGGCAGAAGAAAGCCAACACCAGTGGCTCGCTGTCTTCATTCAGGGAAGGTATTTCTCTGATTATTTCCAAGGCCATGAGCCATAGCATGTGAAATCATAATGTGTTTCCCCCCTCTCTTTTTTATTATAAGAAATGGCCACTGTACACAAATAAGCAGACAGCATAACAAACCCCTGTGTACTTGTCATGTGACCCCCACGGTGACATCATTCTTTCTCCCGGTTGACATCCTTCCATTTCATTCCTTTGTAGCTTTAGACAAAGTGTGCAGACATTGGAAACCACAAATCTTCACACTCTAGTTTTGACGGATGGAGGGGTTCACATCAACCAACGCTTTACTACAATATGGGATAGCTCCACTGTCTGCAGTGTCACTCCCAGGAAAAGTGTGTCCCTTCCGTTAGGTAGTCCTTATCATGTTATACATGAGTTGTATGTGTGTTGTCATGTTATATATGAGTTTATATATGTATGTTATGTGTTATATATTCTGTTATAAATGAGTTCATTATACACCACAGGATTGTTTTCACCTATTGTATAATAAAACCCATTTAAGCAGAACCACACAGCACATATGCTTTCAGCACAGAATCTCTTCTGTTCACTTTGAGTAACTGCAGTGAGGTCACCTGCCCTTCCACGTGCCTCCAGCCTCCTTGTTGTCCACAGCAGTCTTCTACGGTGTGGCTCCTTTAGGGTTTTGAGGATGGTTGATAGTCAAGTTGACAGGATATAGAAGGACCTAGAAGGCACAGCTCTTAGTGTGTCAGTGAGGGAGTTTCCAGAGAGAATTGACTAAGACTCCTTCCAAGTGGCCAGCACCTTACGACGGACAGCTCAGGTATAAAGAAGTAGAACTCAAAAACAGTGCACACCCTGCCTGTCTTTACCTTTCTGGGACAGTGTGTCTATTGCTCCAGCATCTGCTTACACCAGACTCGGCGACTCTGTCCTTCCAATGTGACATCAATGTCATTGTCTCCCTGGGAACCCTCCAGGGCTCCCAGCCTTTGGTACCAGCGGGGACAGCTGGGGCATTTATTCTTGTGGGCTGGGAAGTTATTGGGTTCTCAGCCTCTCCAGCATGTAGATGGCCATTGTTGGATTCCTCGGTCCCTATCAAGCAGGTCAATTTAATAAATCACCCACTTTAAAAGATTTATTTTATGATGCGCATGACTGTGGATAAGTGTGTAGAAGCGAGTGGAGGCGGCGACCAAGGCCAGAAGCAGCAGATTCCCTGGAACCGGAGTTCCAGGTGGCTATGAGCCAGCTGATGTGGGTGCTGGGAACTGAACTTAGGTCCTCTGCAAGAGCAGTGTGAGCTCTTAGCCCCTGAGCCATCGCTCCAGGCTCCTACCAAATCCCCCTTTAGAATGCATCCTATCTGTTCTTCTCCTCGCATCGTTCTGCCTAAAGTGCTTATGTGCCTACCCTTCTGTGATGGACATCTGTGTTCTCTTCAGTTTGGGTGATTATTAACAGAGAAGCAGCAAATAATCACATACAACATTTTGTGTTCATGACTCTTGAAAACCACCTAGTGATGTACTCCTGAATGAGCATACAAATATCTTTTGGAGACACCATCAAAATGCTTTTAGAAACCGGACTAGGGCACATGCTCTGTCAATAAGGTATCTGCCCCACAAGTGTGAAGACCAGAGGGCAAATCTCCAGCACTCATAGGAAGGCTGGGTAGGCATGCTGGATCCTAGCACTCAGAAAACAGAGAGACGGGGGCTGGAGAGATGGCTCAGAGGTTAAGAAAAACTGACTGTTGTTCCGGAGGTCCTGAGTTCAATTCCCAGCAACCACATGGTGGCTCACACCCATCTATAATAAGATCTGGTACCCAGAACACTATGTACATAATAAATAAATTTAAAAAAAAAGAAAACAGAGAGACGGGGAATCTCAGGGCAAGCTGGCTCACTAGAGTAGTTAGACTAGCGTTCAGCCAGAGACCCTGCCTCCGCAACTCTTTAAAGTGGCAAGTCTTTAAAGTAGACTCCTAATGTCAGCCTCAGGTTTCTACATACTCACGCGCACACACCCACACACATGTAAACATGAAAACACACATACACACACATGTGAATAAAAAGAATAAAAATATTTTTATGAATTGGCTGTAATGTTCTATGCGACTGTTCTACGCTCTCCTGAGTAATGCATGCTACTTATGTTTGCTCCATATTCTTGTCAACACTTGGCATTGTCGGTCTTTCCATTTTAGCCCTTTTAGTGGGTATAGCTGTGTGGTATATTGCATTGTGAGTTCTAATTTGCATTTGTCTAATTACTATAAAATGTAGATTTGAATGTGTGTACTGGCCATTCACAAGCTTCTCTTTGTATGATGCCTCTTCAAATCTGTTCTCTCTTTGTACCCAAACGTCACTGGTCATATTATTGCACCCACTACGTGTTCCAAACCCAAGTCCTCCATCAGACAGGTGCTCTGCTCACACATCCTCCCAGTTCATGGCTTGCTATTTCATTTTCCTAATCAGATTGTTGGATGTGTTTTTAATTTTGAAGAAGTCTAATTTGTAATTGTTTTATTTTACAGTTATTACTTTTTGGTTCCTGTCTAGAAAAATCCCTACCCTTTTTAAACTACAGAAGCCTCTTTCTTTTATTTCCCTAAAAGCCTTTTAACGCGAGTTTTTAGTACCTGAGTCCACCGTGTATCCCATATTAATTTCCTTGTGTGCTGTGTGGGGCTTCTTCCATTCCCATGCGGACACCGCTTGTTCTAACAACGTTTGTTAAGATTTTCCTTTCCCTGCTCAAATGTTCTGGCGTCGTTGTCAAAGCCCAACTGATCGTAGGAGTTGTGGGGCTATTTCTGACCTCACTATTTTGTCTCGATGACCAATTTGTCTGTTAGGACGGCAACACCTCGCTGCTTCTGTGACTTCACGGTGGGTCGTGAGGTTAGGAAGTGTGTGTCTCTTCATATTTTCCTTAGATTGGTTGGTTACTGTAGCCATGAGCTCTTTGGTTTTCCACCCTTATTGTTTTTGCTTTTTGAAGATACAGAGCTCCGGCTAGTCTTCAATTCCCAGTACTCCTGCCTCAGATTCCTGAGTGCTATGATTATAGGTATAGGCAGCCACCTACAAGCCAAGAAGCAAGTTCTCATTAGAACACAATTGCACCTGACTCCATACAAATTTGAGAAGCATAGTCCCAAATTATAAATAAAATAAAAAACTGAAAAAATTATCTTTTAATTATTTTAAATTTTTAAAATTATACTTATTTATTTGTGTGCATGCATGCATGTGTGTGCATGTGTGCATATGCACATATATCATGGTGCATGTGCAGAGGACAACTTTCGGAAGTCATTTGTTTTCCTCCACCATGTGAGTTCCAGGAATCGAACTCAGATCATCAGGCTTTGCCACAGACACCTCTATCCACTGAGCCATCTCAATGGCCCCCAATTTCTTTTTCTCTTTTTTTTTTATTTTTTAAGAGGAGTGAGCTGAAACTATGATGAAAGGATAATTTCCATCTTCATAACATTGGAGTCATGGACTTAGCTCTTCATTTATTTATTTACGAAATAATTATTTCCAGAATTCTAAAATACATCGTAAAAACTATTACACAATTTTCATTTCTCTTGGAAAGCATTTGATGGTTTTATCTACAGAAGCTACGGTAGTTTGCACATAAAATGGTCTCCACAGGCTGTGTCTGAACACTTGGTTCCTTAGCAGCTGTTCTGGAAAGCTGGGGAACTTACAGAAGGCGGGGCCTTGCTGGAGTGTGGGCGGGCCTTGAGATTAGGTAGCCCAGCCTACTTCCTGTACTCTTCCCATCTCTCCTTCAGGACTGGGGACACATGTGACAACTAGCCACAGCATCCTGCTGTCACTGTGCCTTTCCCACTGTGATGGGCTGTAACCCCCAAGAACTGTAAGTCAAGAAAAACCCTTCCTCCTTAAAGGTGCTTTTTGTGAGCTATTTAGCCGCAGTAAAAAACAAACAAAAACAACAAAACCCTCACTAGTAAAAGGAATTACTGATCCTTTGACAAAGTAATTCCTGCCATGGATGTACTGTAAGCCTTCAAAGCTTCCATGTTGAAGCCCTAAACCCAGACACCATGGGACTTCACTTGATGATTGGGCTTTGAAGAGGGAAAGAAGGTTAAGTAAGGCCATTATATAAGGTCCTGCTCTGACAGGAGTTATGGCTGTAGAAGAGAGACTCTCTCCCCACCACACCCACACATGAGCACAAAGCACAAAAGTAGGAAAAGCCAAGAGAGGGAACCACGAGACGGCGGCCCATCAACAAGCCAGGAAGCAAGCCCCCTCGCTAGACCTTACCCACTCCAGAAGATTCAAGTTTCAAGATCTATGATAAAAGCTTCTGCTGCTTAACTCACAAATCTATCATATTTTGTTATGACATCACAAGAAGATGAATGTTCGTAGCCATTTATTCTTTAAAATATTCGAAATTAGCTTTAGTTATCTGTGTATGCATATGTACCTGAGTCTGGGTAAGTGCGTGTAAGAGCCAACTTCTTAGAATCCACATGAGGGAGCTGGAGCAACAGGTAGCTGTGAGGTGCCCACCGTGGGTGCCGGGATCTGAACTCACTCTGCAAGAAGAGCAAGCTCCCTCAAGAGCTGAGCCATCTCTTCAGTCCCTCCATTTATTTTTGAAGACTAGTTTAGCTGGGTCTAGAATTCTGGGTGGCAGACAATCTTTCTTTCAATTCCTCGTGAATCTGTGTTCCAATGTCTTCCAGCCCCCTTCCTCCCCAGTGAGAAGTCATCACAGCTCTCTGACCACTTAGGAAGTCTCTCTCTATTTTTGGATTTTTTCTTCTTTAATTGTGATGGACCCACACATGATCTCTTGGGGTCTCTCCTTCCCTTCTTCTAGAGAACCACCAATATGGTCTCTACAATGGCTTTATTTAGTCTTGTTGATTTACGAGGCTGTGTTCTTTTTTTTTTTTAACACTATCTTTTCTCTACTCTTCTCAGTGGATAATTTATATTGAGCTATCTTCAAATTAACTGTCTTTTCTTCTTCTGTCTCCAATCAATCACCAAGCAATTCAAGGAATTGCTTTCATTATTTCATTTAGGTCATGTACATTTCCGGTGTTGAACCGCACCACCCAATACAATAGCGATGGGGTATCAATTTTAACTCACTCAAATGAAATAAAATTAACTTGTGATTCATTTCTAGTGTTCAACAACTCTGTTACCATTGACCATAGTGCTGAAAATACGGTGCAGAGAGAGAATGCTCTCCTTCATAATCAGGGGGCTGGGGTCCTTTTGCTCCTTCTAAAAACTGTGGGTTAGCCAAGAAACGCTCTCAGGTGTTAGGGCTGGGCAAGCTTCTACATCCCTGGGTGTTTGCCAGCAGAGGGCAGCACTGGGAAGGCAGGAGCAGTAAGGGAGGATGGTGTCTGGTATTACAGCTCTCGTGCAGGCTTTGGCTAGCAGGGCCCTTAGCCACCTGTCTAACCGAGCAAATGTTCCAGCTCTTGTGAAGGTACGGGAAATCAAGATTCCTTTGTCCTTGGCATCCGGTCGTGTTGCATCTTCCAAAGCCGACCCAGGCATCAGGATTCCTCGGGACCTCACGGCAAACTACCTTGAAAGCTTCCAGGCCTGGGAAGTCGGAGGTCTGTGACCCTGGAAGCGTGACGGCACTGTGGAATCTTCGAGCAGCCCTGGCCTGTGCCCTCTCTTCTTGTTCCCTTTAGAGCCTTCTCTCCTCCTCCAACCTTGGCAATTCATCTTCTCTGTTTCTGCCATCAGAAACATGCTCCTGGCCTGGTCACTTCCCCCGAATGTTTAGCGGATGTTTCTTTAGTTGTCCATCAGCCAGGCCCCGTCACCTAGGCTGCTCAGCTGTCACCGATGCTGCCACTCCACTGTGCTTGTCATCGGTGCCACTCTGCTGTCTCTGCTGTCCCATTCTTCATCCTCAGATTAGCGGCACCACTAAAGAGAGACAAGGAAAGACCACTCCAGAGATGTTTTATCGGGCTTAAGATTGCAAACTGGAAGAGACAGGACTGTCTCTCCTGTTCACCTAAGTGAGCCGAATGATTTGTTTGACACGCACAGAAAAGTTCTTTCTGTTTCGATCACAGAAAACTTGATATGTAAATGAAGGTTTGGATTTGCACCAATCACAGAACTGTGTCTTTGGTACCAGTCACAACAGTCCTGCTAGGCCACCAAAGGAAATGCCTCCCACCCCAGTCTAGAAGCCAATGGCTGCAGGGTCACGCAGAGTTCATTGTGGCTTGCATTACCAAAGTGTCCAATACACCGCAGGAAGCAATCATGACCGAGGCTGCACCTAAAGGAGCCAGAGTAATTAGACACAATTGTTCTTTGATTTTCTTGAGTGTCTGTTCAGAAGAACAGTCTTGGCATGAGGATAGTTCAGCTGGCTGCCTGCCTGACAGCCCTTCAGCTTAAGGAAGAAGCCAGGGCAATAAGAGAAAGTCCAGCAGCTGCCAATTAAGGAGCCCGATTGCCCCAGCCCTCCAGCGTCTTTGCTTATCTGCAGGAGAATGAACAGAAGCATGATTACAAGACTTGTCTTATTCACGCCAACAATGACTTTAGTAGTGTTTCCCCAGTTAATACCTGCTCAGTGCTTCGGAGAAAGGAGGTGCCGTAGTTACTTCTCTAACGCTGTGGCAAAACCATGACCAAGGCAACTTAAAATGGAAAGGATCTTTAACTGGGCTTATGGTTTCGGAGGATTCGAGTCCACGATGGCAGAGCAAGGCATGGCAACAGGAACATCTGAGAGCTCGATCCACAAACAGAAGGCAGAGCTAACTCAAAATGATGTGAACCTTGTGAAAATTCAGATTCCATCTCCAGGACAACCTTCTCCAGCAAGTTCACACCTCCTAATCCTCCACAAACAGCCACCATCTGGAGACCCATGCTTTCTAATATATGAACCTATGGGGTCGTTCTCATTCAAACCACACAGGAGAGTCCCCTTATCAGTCACAATACTACTGTAAAAAGGGTTTTTATTTCATCTTTGTGGGTTAAAACAAACGTGTGTATGATTCATGTACGTGTGTGTAAGAGCATCCATGGGTGTGAGTATGGGTGTGACCTGTCACAGTGTGCATGTCAAAGTCAGAGGACAACCTCAAGTGTCAGTCCTCACCTTGCACCTTCTCTGAGACAGGGACAGTTTGCTATTGAACTTGTCATATACCTGGCTGGCCTGTGAGCCTCTGGAGATTCTTTTCTCTTCCTCTGTGGTGGTTTGAATAGGAATGGCCCCCAGAGACTCATAGGTTTGAATGTTTGATCGTAGGGAGTGATGCTACTTAACAGAGACGCTACCTAGCAATGTGACATTGTTGGAGGACGTGTGTCACTGGAAGTGGGCTTTGGGGTTTCAAATGCTCGAGCCAGGCCCAGTCTCTCACCATCCCTCTCTCTCTCGGCTCCTTTTCCAGCACCATGTCTGCCTGTGTACCACCATGCTTCCTACCATGGTGATAATGGACAAAAACCTCTGAAACTGCAAGCCAGCCAGTCCCAATTAAAAATTTTTCTTTATAGGAGTTAATAGGAGTGGTCATGGTGTCTCTTCACAGCAATAAAAAGCTTAACTAAGACAGCCCCCATCTCTCTGTAAGAGCACGAAGATTACAGATAGATGCTACCTCACCCAGCTTTACATGGGTCCTTGGGATTCAAACTCAGATCCTCATGCTGGCATAGCAAGTGCCTTTATCCTCTGAGCCACTTCCCCAGCCCCTTTTCAGTAGTTCCTGTCTCTTTAACAGGATTCCCTACTTTGCATATATCTCCTATAGGCATACAAAATCCCATAAAAATGTTGAACGTACTTATAATGATGTTGAATTCCTTATCAGTTACAACATCTGGATCATTTGTGTTGGTTTATATTTATTTTCCCCCTTGAATATAAGAAGCTTTGGATGCCTTCTTAACTGCCCAGTGAATTTTGACTGGATACCCAGCAACTCAGAAAAGCTGCATCCCTGGAGCTCCCTGAGGGACTCATGGGCAGCTCAATAGACCAGCAAATCTCTAATCCTCAGTGGCGTTACCACCTACAGAACCTCAGGGAAGGGCCTTGTGAGCCTTGTAAGATTCAGGAACTTCCTGATACCTGTGAGTCACTTTCTTCCTGAGCCTTGTACATCTTCTTTATCTTTCTGGGTCTTCAGGAGCCTGCCTGTAGGAGGGGCTGTTTCAATTCAGAGAACATTGCTGCATGACAAGTTCTCATACCTTGAATGACGGGTCCACGGTCATCAACACCTCTGACTGCAGTTGTCGGTGTCTCAAAGGAGTATAGCCTACAGTCAGTGAGCCTGGAACATTCCCTCCTGTGTGCACATTTCCCTTCCATCCTCCTAAAATCCTGAAACTCTTAGGACTGAGCATAAACAGAAAAAAAAATCAAATAAAAACTAGAGATATAATCTTGGAGTGTTTTTTTTTTCCTCCAAAGGAAGAAATTGCAGAGCAGAAACATCTAATCAACATTATTACCACATCCACCCAAAAGAATTCTCCTTAAGCCACCTACTCACACCCCCAGGTCACACGCCTACAGATGCCGGCAACACAGCAATAATTTGACATAAGTTGCACACGTGGGTACCGAGAAGGCAGGTGGCATAAACTCAAAGCCCGATCCTGCCATGTTCTACCTGCGTGGGCTGAGAAAATAAAGTCGGGACCTCTCAAATCCACAGTTTAGTCATCGATGAAACTGGGGTAATAACAGCTATCTCGAAGGATGGTTAGGAAAGCTAAATGTTAAAGCATGGGAGCTCCCATCGGGACACAAAGACTGTCAAGAGTTCACCTTTCTGCCTCTTCCTGTAGCTCTCCTTATGGCTCAGCAGAGATCTCTCAGCCAACACCTGAAGTTCAGTGGAGAGAACGAGAGACAAGCACATCCTCAAAACTCCCCAAACCCACCCAAACCCAAAGCCAACTGTGGGTAATGATTCTCTGGACACTTGCCCTTTGCCCAGTATGCTGGCTGGTTTTTGTCAACTTGACACAGCTAGGTCATCTGGGAAGAAGAGGCCTCCGTTGAGAAAATGCCTCCATCACGTTGGCCTGTGGGCACATCTGTAGACCATTTTCTTCATTGCTGATGACTGATGGGAGAGGGCCCAGCCCATTGTGGGAGGCGGGACCTTAGGCAGGTGGTCCAGAGTGGTCTAAGAAAGGATGAATGAGCCAAGAGGAGCAAGCCGGTAAACTGTGGTTCTTCATGCGGCATCGGTTTCATTTAATTCCTGCCCTAAATCCCCTCGTGGTGGGCTACAACTGTAATCTGAGTTGCGCCCATTCCTTCCCAGGTTGCTTCTGGATGTGATGTTTAACACTGCAATAAAATGCAAATTAGACCACCCAGAGAGCCCCTGAGCACCGAATGATCTATTCCAAGAGAACTTTATTCCGTACCATAGCTGCCGTGGGACCACATCTCCATAAAGCCCTCCAGCTTGAGAGACCATCCAAAGACTAAGTCCCTTTGAAGCATTTGGTGGCCAGATAAGAGGAAAGTCACTCTGGAAAGCTGCTACCCCATCCCCTGTGATAATTAACATTGATTGTCAATATAACAGGATGTAGAATCACCATGGAAACAGACCCCTGACAGCGTCTGCAGGGAGCTTTCTAGAGTAGGTTGAGGTGGGAAGTGCTACCCTAACCAAGGCTGGGGCCCTGGATTGGATGCAAAGGAGAAAATAAAAGGAGCAGCCTGCCTTGTTCTCCACTTCCTGACCACGGATGCAACATCCCGTTGCCGCCGTACCTTCGTAAGAAATAGACTGCTACGGTCCGCTTTCAATATAAGGGACTTGGAGTCCCCTGGAGTTACGGACAAACGAGAGGCGCTAGGCCTCTCTCTCCCCTAACAGGCAGCTGCTAAACTTGGGACTCTAAAAGTTACAGATGGTCTGCACATGGCTGTGTCCAGCGTTGGAAATCGGGGGCAGTGCTAAGCCCCAAATTGTTCCCTGGATGAGGTTTTGTGCTTCAGGCCAATGAGATCAGGGTGGGTGCAATGGAATTCCTCAAGGCCAAAAGAATTTTAAATCCATTGTCTTGCACGGAGTCAGACTCTGGCCATTTCTGCATTTTCTCTGACCTGGGTTCTTTCCTTGTGACGTTGAGTATTTTAAACAGTTTTGCTTTCGTTGGTCTCTTGAATTCGTTATTATCTTATTTCCAACACTTTCCTGGCCACCAGGACTGCATCCCCTCTAACTACAAGGCAAAATAGCTTTCTCTCCCTTATGTTGCTTTGCTGAGGGTGCAGGGGGTGGAGTTTTTGTCCCAGCAATGAGTAACTAGGGTGCCCCCTGAGCCTATGGCATCAAAGCTACTGTTATGTGCCCCTTTCTGCCATGAAACTCACTGGCACCTCGCTGCTCTGCCACTCCCAAACAGCCTGAATTGCAAAGAAGCATCCTTTGCATCTAGTTTTCCCAAAGCCGTAGAGGCCGGCATTGTTGAACTACTTTAGCGCCTCCTGAGAAACACTCTTCAGGGGTGTTGGATCCACCAGTGAGGCTGTGCCTCCCAGAGTGCCAAGCAGACATTGACTCCTTGGTTTGTGTTAAGCCCCAACTGTGTTCTGTTTCTCATCACCTGGAGCAGTCAGAACCTCAGCTCCACTCTGAAGGAGAGGCAGCCTGAGGCTCCAATTACTCTCCTCTGAAGAACGATGTCATGGCAGGAAAGAACCGAACACAGAGTGGCAAAGACTTCCACTGTGTCTTCACAGGGATGGGGCTGCTGCGCACCCAATATGGGCCTGCCTGGCCCTACAAACCGTCCCTGTCACCAGCGCCCGTGGGAGGATTCATTTCTGAGCCTTCCCATTCATATCTTCGCCTGTGGTTTGAATGTGAAATGCCACCCTCATCCCCCAGGCTCAGATGTTCGAACACTCTGGCCCTCCCCTCGTGGCAATGTTTGGGAAGATCAAGGAAGCTGTGAGGTAGAGAGACAGAAAGGGAGTCACTGGCTGGTTGGACACTGAAGCTTATGGCTGAGCCCTGTTTTCTGTGTGTTTGCTGCTTCCTGGTCCACGGAGATGTGAATGAGAGGTCTCAGTCCTGCCGCCATGCCTTCCCCTCCGCAATGAACTGTGCCCTGGAAGTGTGAACCAAAATGAACTCTTCTTCCTCTGTATGGCCCCTTTATAGAGCGACAACAAAAAAGAGCTAATACACTCTTCACTCTTAGTGCTTAGAACTAAGGTTCAGTTGTTTATCCATGCATGTGGGAATGTACGGTGAACTGTGCCCTGAAAACTTCCCTGCCTGTGGCGCATGAGGCTGAGCCACCTCCGTGGTGAGTTACGTCTCTGATTCATTATTCTTTCCTTGCGTCCTTGAGCATCTCCCTCCAGGAAGGCAGCAGAGAACAAAACAGACTTTGGTCCTGCCTTGGGGAACCTAGACTCTAGCGGGGTGAGACAGATAATAAATAGATGGATAAATCTAACATTTATCCTGGAGCATACTGGGAGGATGCAGACTGATGTGGCCACGGCATTATTTACCGCAGAGTGCTTGGGGAGTCCCTTTCCAGGACAGGGATAGCTGAACAGAGATCCAAGGGCCATGGAGAAGCCGGGGAAAGGTGTTGGGTACCAATGTCCGAGGCAGAAGCACCCTCATTGTGTCTGCGTGGTGAAAGAGAAAGGGAGATAGAAAGAGAGTAACCAGAAAGCAGGGAGGCAGGACACACTGTGAGGAATAGCAGGCCTGGTTTACCAGGGCCCTCCTCTGGGGAAGGCCAGGCCCCTGGCGATAGCTTCCTAACCAGTATGCCCGCCGCTTAGTTTCATTTCTGTCGCTGTGCTAAAAATATTCCGAGCAAATAAAAATAACAACTCAGGAGAAGAAAGGGTTTTATTTTAGCTCCCAGTACACACAGTCCACCACTGTGGGAAAGTCTTAGAGGCAGGAGCTGGGGAGAACAAGTCGCATGCCATCCACAGTCAAGAGCAGAGAGGAACGAATGCATCCATGCTGTGTGCTGTGTGGCTTCTCTTAACTCTTGTACGTGTCTCAGGGCGCAGCCTAGGAAATGGTGTTGCCCACAGTGGGCTGGATCTTCCTATACCAATTAACAATCAAAGCAACCCCCCCCCCCACACACACAGACATATCTATGTGCCTACCCGCTCTAGACAATTTCTCATTAAAACCCTCATTCTGGGGGATTCTAGGCTGGGTCAGGTTGACAGTTAAAAAGGAGAAGTATACCATCAACCAGTCTTGCTGTCCTCAGATTCATTCTCCACCCTTTTCTAGAATGAACACCTTAATGTGACCAGACCCTTCCCATAGGGCCCCGTCACAAACTCCCCTGATCGGCAGGACCAAGCTCTCGCTTCCTAAGGGGGACCACAGATCTGGCCACCTCTGTGACTTAGTTGTCTCTGTTATTAGTAATTAGCTCTGCCGCCTGTACCGTAAGCACACCAGGATTAGACAAATTCATTCCCGTGAGGGCCTCGCACAGTGGCTGGGGAGTATGAAGGGCTGATACAGGTTATCAAGACATCGCTAGGTCACACAAAAGCCTTTCTCTTTGCCAGTCTGAGGACACGAGGACACCGTGCCCAGGTGCCAGAGAGCCCAGCGGTCACTGTCATCAGGGGGCTTCGACTTGAGAAGGAAGCCCACCCCTCAAGGATGCCTTTGTTGAAAGCCTGCTTCTTCCTGGTTTCCTTTCCCACCCTCTCATCTTTACATTCGGAGACGGCCACCGAGGTCATCTCTGGATGAGTTCATGTCTCCTGCACAGCACACTCCAAGCCCGGGACCTGAGAGCCCTCACTCATCGGAACGGAGCAGCACAGCAGCCTGGCAGGTTTTATCACAGCCATAACTCTCTGGAATAGCAGCCGTTACACCAAAGCTACTAGCACAAGACTGCTACCGGGCCATCGTGGCTCTAGGGCAATAAATTTCCAAGGCATTTATTTAGTGCCTACTGTGTGTGCCAACACTTACTGAATGGCCCACCTTGCAACTACCACCATCATTCCTGCTTCCCATCCCCTGGGAGAAAGCTGTATCCTTGCCAGATTCACCTCTCCGTGGGAACAGGAAGAGGCCCCTCACACCCTAGCCCGGCCTTGTCACCTTCCCATAGTCTTCACAGTGTCCGGACATGAGCACCAGAGGGGAGGACAACACACACCAGCCTCCTGCACCATCCGCAGACCCTTCTCCAGTTATCTGTTCCACGTTTCATGCCCTGGGGCCACCTTGAGCATATTGTGTGCTTTTGATTTTTGTTGGCTTAGGATACACATCACAGCTCCCATCCCAACCTACCTGATTTCTCAGTATCTTCTGGGTGCTTTCAGCCCCCCTTTCTCTCTCTCTCTCTCTCTCTCGCTCTCTCGCTCTCTCGCTCTCTCTCTTTCCCTCCTCCCTCTCTCCTTCCCCCCTCTGTGTGTGTGTGTAAGCATGTGTGTACATGCGTAGTATTGTGTATGCATACATATGTGTAGGTACACTTATCTTTTCACACAGAGGTCAAAAGAAAATGAGAGGTGTCTGTTCTGCCTCTGTTCCCTTGATACAGAATCTCTTTCTGAAATTGGAGCTAGGAGAGTGGCCAATAAGCCCCAGAGACTCCTGCCTCTGCCCTCCATAATGCTGGGGTTACAGGCGTGTGCACACGTACCCCCAGATTATTTTTAATACAGGTGCTGAGAATTTGAACTCTGGCCCTCGTACCTATGCACTCCTGCTCACGGAACCACGTCCCCAGCTTGACCCTTCTCTTCATCCCTATGTTCATTAATCTCACACCCTCCCCACAGTACCCACCAGAAAGCCCACTGACCATCCTAACCACAAATATCGGCACGCCCAGACTCCAACCTTCCATCTGTGGCGGCCCCAAGCCCTCTGTTCGGTGGTCTGGGAATCCCAGATGCACAGGTACAGGTTCCCTCTCCACTTGCATCTACCCCAACTCCAAACCTGGGGCTCACAAAAGGAGAAGAAACACGGAGCCTCACCTCTGGAGGATGAATGTCACATCTCTGCTCTGGCCTCAGAGGAGAAAACAGCCCACGTGGTCTGGATGCAAGCTACCATGTGCCACTCTCCCGCCAGCTTCAGTGAGGTTGCTTACCGTCTCGGCTCCTACACAATAATCAGGACAGATCCCACATATGTGGGTGCCAGCAACTTCCCCATCCTTTTCCTTGGTTTATTTTTTTCCCCAGTATTGAGGGTCGCTGGAAATGCCTAAGTCAGCCCAGCCTTTGTTGCTATTCTTAGCTCCCGAGTGGTGAAGGTCTGCCAATGCAGTCTGTTCTCTGTCTCTCCAGTCACAGAGACTTAGTTTCAAACAACAACAACAAAAATTTCTTTGTTATGGTGGTGAAAAAAAAAAAACCTCAAGATAAACTGCTCTTCTTGCTGCTCTGGCTGAGTGCAGATCTAAGGAGCTCGGGTGCTCTCTCCTCTGCGCTGGCCGCCGGAAGGGACCGATGGGTTTCTGTGCTTGTCCTTGGGAAACTGACCATCACCATCTCACCTGCCTATGGTGGCAGCTGAGAGCCTGGATGGCACTGCTGGGCACTGCTGGGCACTGCCACACCATGACGCTCGTGATGGGCAGGAAGGGTTCATCCTCCTGAACTCCTCGAGAGGAACCACACTGGGGCGAAATCACGTGAGTGAGATAAAAGTCACCATTCTTTCTTTAAACACACACACACAACAAAAAACTTATTTTTTGGGCATGGATGCTTTGCCTGCATATATTCCTGTATGAGGATGTCAGATCCCCTAGAATTGGAGTTACAGACCGCTGTAAGCTGCCTTGTGGGTACTGGGAACTGAACTTGGGTCCTTTGGAAGAGCAGCCAGTGCTCTTCACCACTGAGCCATCTCTCCACGCACAAGCCACCATTTTCTTACTCATGCTACCTATCTGGACTCTAGCTGGATGCTCTGTCCCTCCGGGCAGCTCTGGAATCCGTGGAGACCGTATCGTGGCGATGGGATATGTTGACTCACACTGGCTGCCAACCTGCTCCTGGGGTTGGGGAGTGTCCCATGCTGTGCCCAGAGATGGAAAAAGTGCCCTATAAACCATCATGCCTTTTCCCCTAGGGAACCCTGCAGCAGTCCAGGTGGACCCTGACCACTCTTGCCCCTACCCTGGGACTGGGGCTTCTAGGCTGTCTCTCACTGGTAGCAAAGATGTCTTAAACAGTGGCCCAGGCTACACAAACATGGGTGGGGAATAAAAAATAGATCCATGACATTAGTTAGAATAAGAAGAGATAAGTAGGGGAAAGGGGGGAGGGAGGAGAAGAAAGGGAAGGGAGAGGGAGGGAGGGATGGAAAGAGGGAGGGGCAGAATTTCAGTGACCCTATGGATCCACTCCCCAGAATGGTACTGTGTCATTGAAATCTCAGCCCGTAGCTGCACGGGACATGCCTCCCCTGTGCTCAGCCCACACCACCTGCCTCTGCCCACCTCCTGGGGTCCCTTTGCTGGTGCAGGATGCACAGCCTCGTGCTCCTGTTTTGTGTGAGGCTTTCCTGACACCCAGAACCTGCTCTGCGCTGTACCCTTCACCGTTCCTCTCTGCTCTGCTCTCACTCACTCCCTTTTGTGCCCACGAGGGGTTGTTCCTGCTGTAGCTGTGGGTGCCTTGCCCGCAACCTTTCCTGCATAGCCCCGGGTGCCTTGCCCATATAGCTCTGGGTGCCTTGCCCACGGTCTTTCCTGCATAGCCCCGGGTGCCTAGCCCACATAGCCCTTGCTTTGACCATTCCCACTCATGCCCCCAGCTTCTAGCTCAGCCAGAGCTCTTTCTATAAACGAGAATTTCTCTCTAGAGATGTGGTAATCAAACCTCACAGTTCTTCATCCCTCAGATGGAACTATCTAGAATCATGCACTCCTCTGGCCCCCACCAGCTGCAAAAGGATGGAGCAGCAGGGCTGGTCCGTGAACACACAGAATGGGGTGGCTCTTCCAGCAACCTCATCTGTGGCTCTTCCAGCAACCTCCTTATCTGTGATCCCTGGAATCATCTCCCAGAAAGATCTGCTTCCCGTGCAACCTAGCATGACATGCACACACACGCATGCCAAACACACACACACTGCTACCACCACCTGCCCCTAAATGCCCTCCAGAACCTCACAGTACCCATTAAAGCTGTTTACTAATCAAGGCAGGATGTAAAAGAAAGGAATGCCCTGAGTCTGTGGGGAACGCCCACCCCATTGCCACCCCCTATAGAAAGTCTCCTGTGAGGTCCACTGCGTTCCTTTCTGCTTGGTTACTCTATTCAGGACTTGGGTATCTGGAACCACAGGGAACAGCATGAAAGACCAACGTTTATTCGTACATGGTCCAACCCTGGCATCTAGGTCCTACCCGACCTCTCTTGAGAGTTCATCCACCTAGGAGGGGAATCCACCCCACTCCAAAGCCAGCTCTCTTTGCCACATGCCTGTCTATCCAGCAGTCACAAAAGCCCAGATCCCTCGCTTGTCAGAAACCAAGCCTGGCCCAGGAGCCCACGGAAGAATTGTGCAGCTGGATAATCTTTAAAGGTCAAGTCTGAAAAAAGCACATTCTTAGAGGAAAGTCAGAGAATTCTTAGGGCCATGACAATTCCAGGGAAAGAATTTGATGTTCTTCGAGCCCTGGAAGTGTGGGGTCGGGGCAGTGCTGTCCGCTTCTCCTCCAGCCTCCAGACAGACAGACAGACAGACAGACCACAGACTGCCTGGGACTCATAAGGTAAACAAAGTAGCGGCCTGAGAGTTGGGACACTTGACATTCCTACACCAACTCTTCCTTGAGCCAGCTGTGCATTAGGCCCTGGCTCAACACTTCTCTGGGCCTCAGTTTCCCCACCTGCAAGAGAATAGGGTCACCGGACAATCTCCAGGGTCCCTTCCCTTCCTGCTGAGTGGCTTTGGGGTTTATCACTTATTTCTTTTTTGTTGTTTTTTTATTTTGATGCATGGTTCCACTCTAGATCCCAAAATGGCCTATAACTTGCAATCCTCCTACCTCAGCCTCCCAAATGCTGGATGACACGAATGTCCTACCATAATCAGCAGATGTGTGTGTGTGTGTATGTGGTGTGTGTATGTGTGTGGTGTGTGTGGTGTGTGTGTGTGTGAGTGTGTATGTGTGGTGTCTGTGTGTGTGTGTATGTATGTGAGTGTGTATGTGTGTGTGGTGTGTGTGTGTGTGTGTGTGTGTGTGTGTGTGTGTGTGTGTGTGTGATGCTGTGGAAATCAAAGAACAAGTTAGGAGTCAGTTCTCTCCTCCCATATTGTGGGTCCCAGGAATCGAACTCAGGCCGTTAGGTTTGGTGGCAGGTACCATTACTAAGTCACGTCATCAGCATTTTAATTTTATAAAACCCTTCCCTTTGTGAAGAACACTAAGATAATATGCCCCCTCCCTCTCCCTCCTCTTCCCCTTTTGCTGCCCCTTCCAGCATTTCTAAGGGGGGCTGCATGTCCCCTCCAGGAATGTTTCAAGAGCAGAGAAAATATAAACCAGAAGGAAAAACATGGGCAGAGGGGGCCATTCTGGTGAGACTGGGCAGAAACAGTGAGACCTGGGGATGTGGGTAGAATTTAGCCAAATACTGTCCTCCAATCTCTGAACTCATGTGAGACTCACTCTTCCTTCCTCCTTCCCTCCCTCCCTCCCTCCCTCCCTCTCTTCCTTCCCTGTTGCCTGTGTTTATGCTAGTTTATATGACAGTTTGCATACACATGTGTGAATATGTACGGAAGCCAGAGGTCAACACTGGGTATTTTCCTCAATCATGTTCCAGTGTTTTGATTTATTTGTTTTGTTTTGTAGGGTCTCTCCCTGTGCCTGCAACTCACCAGTTACACCAGCCTGTCTGGCCAGCAAGCCCTGAGATCTTTCTGCCTGTGTCTCACTAGCATCAGGGTGGCAGGCGCATGCTACATTCCTGGTACCTTACGTGGGTGCTGAGGAACCAGACTCCCATCCTCATGCTAGCACAGGAAGGGTGGCTGACTGGCCTGTCTCCCCTGCCCCAGATGAGGCACCTGCTCTGAAACCAGCCACCGGGAAGCATCTGGCTTCCCAGCTTTTACTGACATCCTCTGATGATGGTGGGACTCAGAAGCATTTCCTAGACCAGGGTCCATAGACCCCGGGGTAGGAAGGGGAGATACCACTGCCCACCACTAGGAGGCATAAGTTAGCCCTGGGCCAAGGAAAAGAGGCTATGGAATGAAAAATCAGGTATGGGGATAATTTAAGATAAATGAATAGATTAAAAACCACAGGCTACTTTTTCAGAGCCCCAAACTAATCCCAAAGATCTTGACATCTGTGTCCATCCAGTAAGACCAGGAATCCACGAGACTGCTCTATCACCAAGAGCCACATTCCTTCCAGTGGCCACCTCCAGAATGTGGCTCTTCCTAATGGAGGTTTTAAGTCTGCTTTCCAGAATCCAGGGTCAACTACTAAAACCACCAAAAGGTGAAAGAGCTCAGGGAGCCACTGCAGGTTTTTAAATGGGCTCCAGCTGCAGCTCTCCTGCCCTAGAAGATGAAAGATGAGAAGAGTCAGTAACTCTCCAGTTTGCCCCTACCAGATCCCAGTGGGTGGTGTCTCCTCAGAGGAGCAGCAGGACCTTTGCCTGCATGCTGCCTGACTCACAGACAGCTTGGGGGCTCCGTCCTATCTGCAACCACCTACGTGGTTAGAGATGCTGCTTTCCACCGGGTGGGCTTAGGGACAGGATGCTAGGGAGGGTCTTACAACAATTCAACTCATTTATAGTGTGGTGGGCAAATAACATCGAACACGGGAAGTCAGGGTTGCAGAGATGACTCAGTTCATAAAGTGCTTGGCTTGCAAGCACGGGGACCTAAATTTGGTCCCCAGAACCCCCTTAAACAGCTGGACTTGTAATCCCAGTGTTCAGGAGGCAGTGACAGGAGAAGCCCGAGGTTTGCTAACGGACCAGACTGACCTGCAGGTGTGGCTTGTCTTCAAGATGAGCGTCACAGACCTTATTAGCCAGGTCAAGGCTCAGCACAAACTAATGGAGGCTTAATCAAGACAGCAGGGAGCTCCTTTCTTCCCCTCAGTGTGCAGAGTTAATGGCTGCTGAGGCAACTCCACAGCGACCAGTACTCAGGTGCTGTCTGTCTTTCTGCTTCGACTTAGCCTGGCTTGAACTTCTATTGCAAAGCCCTAACGTGGCACTCAAGACTGCGGGAGCACCAGCCATTGCTTTCCAGAAAGCAAGGAGGAAGACAGAGAGAAGGGGTTCTGAGAAGAGCCGTGCCTTCTAGCAGGACCTGCTGTCCTGGGAACTACCTGCCCAGCCTGCTCTCTCTGGACGTGGCTTTCCATATCCTATGGATGGACGTGGTCGTACATTGCTGCTTAGGAAGCCAGAAAGGGGTGGAGGGGGAGCGTCTTAGCTGGTTTCATTGCCTCCTGAATATATTAGAGATTCTCTTCAGAAGGAAGATGATGGGGGCTTCCGGGAGGGAAGAAGTTTTCAGCCCGCCCCTACCCACTCAGGTCCCGTCCTCTCTGTGTTTCCACCGTGTCCCCTTGAACTTCCGTTCACTATGTTTGAGAAACAAACGACCTTGGGTCAGGCCAGGCGTCTTCCCTCTGAGAGAAGGCGTGATAAAGATTATTAAAACCAAAAGAAAAGGAGAAAAAGAATCATCTTTAACTCGTAGGTGGGGGCAGGCGAGGTGGGGAAGCTGCCCAGCCTGGCTGCCCTGCCAATGTCAGGGCTCCGGGGGAGCAGGCTGATTGTGGGCTTCCTGCCATGGAGCCTTTTGAAACAGAAGAATTCTTTTGAAATGTGGTTAATTACCCCCTACCTGGCTTTAAGAAGACACTTTTTTCGTTTGAGGCTGTTTCCAAATGAGGCCAGCCTGGATTCCTGCCCTCCCTCAGTGACTAATGGTGCAGAGAGGTCGGAGAGGTAGGGGCTGGCAGGGAGCCGGTGGGCAGAGGAAGAACAGTTGACTTCAGGGTGGCTCCTTTCAGCCCAGTCTTCTGAGATACGGAGGGTTTGCGTGCAGGGCCAGGGCAACAAGCCTCATGGTATGCTGAACCTAAGGGTGGTTGTCAAGTAAAGCAATGACAAGCTCTTTCTCCCTTCTCCCAGCACAAAGGCTGCAGAGGACGGTGAGGAGCAGGTCACTGGGGGGGTGGGGGAGGAGGACTCGGAGGAGGACTAAGAGCAGAGGAGGAATGGATTTGGCTCTGGCTTATAAAGGTGGGGCCAACCTCCACGACCAGGGCCACAGAGGGCTGACCTGACTGCAGGCAGCTCTCCATCCTGCTCCTCTGCAGAGCCTAGGACCATGACAGACCTGATCAAAATAACACAAGTCAGGAATGTGCCTTAGTATGGAAGCGCTCCAGGGAAAGCTGGGGAGATGCTTGCCACAAAAGCATGAGGACCCAAGTTTAAGCCCCAGACCTATGTTAAAAACAAACAAACAAGCAAAACAAACAAAAACACAACAACAACAAACCCCCACAGATACAATGATGCATACTTATAATTCTAGAGATAGGAGAATTTGGGAGACCCACTGACCAGCCAGCCTAGTGGAATTTTATTTCAGTTCAAGTGAGAGAAAGACCCTGTCTCAAAAAAGAGGTGGATGGTGTCCTGAGAAACAGCACTTGAGGCTGTCTCTGAATAGGAATCCTGAGCTAATAGGCCAAACAGTGTTGTAATTAATATAGTTTCTATGTAATTATTCAGGTCTGGGTGGCCAGGAAAGGAACGAGCAGTCTCCACCTACAAAAATACATAAGAGTAGCAAATTTACAATTATGAAGCAACAAAAATAATTGTATGGTCGGGTGTCACCACAACATGAGGAACTGTATTAAAAGGTTGCATCATTGGGAAAGGTGAGAACCACTGGGGTAGAGCAATGGACAAGCAACTGTTTCCTCCAGCACAGCTCTACTGTCTCCTTCCGTGACAGGGACCAACTGCCTGCTCCTTCTGCTGGCAGACATCCATTCCTATCTGCAGTCCCCTCTGGGTACCTGGTGATGTCTCTGACACTGTACAGGTGGCCCTGGCAGGACAGGTCACGCCTTCCTCTCAGGTGGCCGGTAGAGATTGAATTAATCTCGTCAGATTCATTGCCTGACACCCCTAGAAATTGGAAGGCTATTTATTCCCCTCTCCAGCTGGAATCCCAAGTCCGAGTGCTAAGCCCACTTCAAGGGACATTGCCAAAGTCAAGAGGTTCCTGTGTGACCCAGGTGTGCAACCCAAAGAGAAAACTGTGCTTGCAAAAGCAGCGATGGCCAAGTGTCAGTCTGGAGTGACCCATTTGGAAAGGGAATGGATGACACCTTAGCTAGGACAAGAAGGGTGTTCTAGCTGCGTGAACCCCTCCAGAATGGGGGTGTATTGGGGTGGAAGGCTCTGTTGGGGGATCAAAGAGGCTATAGAAACAAAGGACTATGTGATGAGAAAAAGAAGGCCCCTTCTCAGTTGGCAGCCTCCCTGCCATGACAGAGACCATGGACCAATTATTCCATCAAGTTAGATATTAGAGAATCCAACTTCATTAGAGCTTCGAGGCGCATGAAACGTTAATCATGGAAACCTTGATATTCTGCAGGAGAGACTCACTCTGGGAAGAAAAAAAACACACTTTCATTTTCCTTTGAGGTTAATAGAAGGCTAATTTGAAAGCACTCGGTTAATGAGAAAGCTAAAAATATACCTGCCGTAGGATCACATGCCTCAGCCCAGGCCCGGTGGCTTCACCCCACCCCCAGCACACAGAGTATATGAAGTCCAGAAGGAGCAGCCCCTCCCCCAGAGGTCCAGTGCCCACGTCCCTGGTTTGGCAAGGGCTGTCTCTTCCCTAGAGACTGGGTAGGCAGAAGGAAGAACAGTGGAGGCCCAGGACTGACCTAGAGAGGTTGCTGCGTGCTCAATATGAAGTCCCCAGGGCTGGGAGGAGGGCTGGGGTTCCGGACAATCTTCTCCCTCCTCCCAGCGTGACTCAAACACAAGGTGCACAGGGGGGGAATGATAAAACAGGCAGGGAGGAGGATCCTCCCTGAGTGGGGTAGATGGGGCTCTTTCAGAGGATCCCAGCGGCTCACCAAGACACTAGAAGCCATTGGGGAGGAAGTGAGATGGGTTGAAGGATGGGGAACGGTATAGTCTGACCTAGTGCTGGCCCCATGAGCACTTCCGTATGAGCACATGTGTGAACTTGTGCGTATTATACTAAAAGAAGCGAAGAGAAGTCAGAAATGTGTCTCAGCTGGAACAGTGCTTGCCTAGCATAAACCTAATCCCTAGCACTGCATAAACCCGGTATGGTGGCTCACACCTGTAATCCCTGCGCTGGAGAGGTAGAGAGAGGCAGGTGGATCAGGAGTTCATGGTCACCAGGTACAGAGCTGTGAGCCAGAGGCTAGCCTGCATTATGTGAAACTCTGTTTTTAAAAAATAGCCTGGAAGTGGTGGTGCATGCCTTTAATCCCAGAACTCAGGAGGCAGAGGCAGGTAGATCTCTGTGAGTTTGAGGCCAGCCTGGTATACAGAACGAGTTCCAGGATAGTCAAGGCTACACAGAGAAATCCTGTGTCAAAAAAAGAACAAAAATGAAAACAAAAAATAATAAACAAACAACAAAAACCCACATGTCTAAATAATGATGTTCTGAGATCTCAGACATGAAGCCACCGTGAGCACCTCCTCTTTGCCTCACTGCTTGAAGTCCAGGTGATGAATGTGGGTTTGAAGCTGGCAAGACCCTGAGCTGTCTCGTGCTATCGCAGAGATCATGGACACTGCCTTCCAGAGCAGAGGTTCTCAACCTGTGGGTTTTGACCCCTTTAGGGGTTGAAGGACCCTTTCACAGGGGCCACAGGATAGCAGATATCCTGCGTATCATGTATTTACATTATGATTCACAACAGTAGCAAAATTATAGTTATGAAGTAGCAAGAAAAATAATTTTACAACTGGGGGTCCCCACAACCTGAGGAGCTGTATTATAGAGTCCCAGCCATAGGAAGGTTGAGAACCACTGCTTCAGAGGTTGTAAGGGTTCAATCCACGATGATCTCTTCATGCTCACTTGGGGGTGCAGCTCCCACCAGGCTAGGACACAGAGGCTTCTGCCCCCCTCTTGCCTAGGTCAGTGACCTGATGCTGTTTCCAGAACAACGTGATCAGATGTAGCAGAAACACATAGGCTGGTACCCTTCTCACTTGCCCCTCTAACTTTTAGCCAGCCAGGGAAAATGGGACCAGGTCCAGCCAGCCTCAGGAGGTAGAAGGCAATTGCACCCCACAAGGGAACTTGGGGATTCTGGGGAATTCACTTTCCCTGAACTTCAAGGTTAGAACTTGGAGGGAGGTTGGTTATCCACCCAACCAACATCTGTGAAGGGTCTGTGGGGACCTTGCTGTGCCGTCCACCCGCCAGGGCACAGAGATGGAGTGGGGCTAGGATGAAGATGGGAAGATCTACCGTGAATGTGGGTGGCACTGCTCCATGGGTTGAGGGTCCTGGACTGAATAAGAAGGTTAGGAGTGAGTTGAGCACCAGTGTTCCCCTCTCTCCGCTTCCTGTCTGAGGATGGGTTGTGATTGGCTGCCTCAAGCTTCTGCAGCCATGAGTTCCCAGCCATGATGAACTTCCCATCCCTCAAAATATGAGTCAAAGTGAACCCCACCTTTACTAAATTTCTTTTGTCAGCTCTTCTGGAGTAGCAACAAAAAAGCAGTTCACAACATGGGGAGACAGCCGGGGCCAAGATGGAGACTGTGGCTCCCTAGTCACGACAAGAACACCTCACCTCTTCCAGGGAGAGTGAGAAGATGCTCTGAGAGGAAGCCTGGAGATGTGGCAGATGACGCTGGAGGGCTGAAGACGAAGGGATGGAGCCAAGAGCAGAGGACACATGAACTGCTTTGGGGTAAGGGCAACCTGGGAGGTGTCTTCAGAGTAGTGGGAAGCTAGGGTTTCAGGGTCCAGGGGGATTTGACAGATGCTAAGGACTGGACCCACATAACCTTAGTGGCTAGCTCCCAAGGCTAAATGGGCCTGTGAGCAATCGCTCCAACCCTTCTGTCACCCCATTTACCCAGTGTCTTTCATGGAATAGAGAAGGAGATCTGGAGGAGGGGCTAGGGCAGACATTTTGCTGTGACTAGGGACTCTCGAATGGCACTCAGCTGCCTCAAGTCCATCAAGGGCTGCTTCTAAGTTTGTCCTTCCCTTGGAGGCTGCATACTCACTGATGTCTGGAACCTCAGCCACCTGAGGAATACTTCGCACTGCAGAATATAACTCTGTAATGTGCAGCTAATGTTCTGTGCCCAGTTACACAGTGGCATCACCATCGCCAATACAGGACAGATTCTACTCCTCCCCTGCACAGCCTCCCAGAAAAGAGCTAAGAATCTTGGACCAACCCTTAGGGCACTTGGAAGGCTCATCCGTCCTGGGATCCCAATCAGGAAAGCTGTGGGAATCCTGGGCCAGCAGCCCGCAGACACTCTGGTCTTAGTTCTCACTCTGCCTCTCTCCTAGTGGCCTGCACATCCAGATTACACTGTGTTCACCCTTCAAAGGACCCTACGGGGGTTTAAGGCTTTTGTTCATAGTGTGAAGAAAAGCTGTCCCAGATGGGGACCCATACCCTCCCTGACCCTTTCTCAGTTTCCACCCCTGTGCCAAGGTCTGAGGAAAGTTACTCCAGCCCCAGGAGCTCCCATGTCCTCTTCTGAGAGAAAATAATGGCAGTTCTTATTTCCCAGGGATGTGTGGGCTGCCTGTGAAGGCAGACAGCCTGGTACCATACTTTAGCGTGGCTGTGCTCCACAGGGGTTCACCAAGAGGATGTGTCTGCTGAGTAGGCACACAGAGAGAGTGTTCCAAGGAATTGGCTCACAGAAGTTGGAGGGAGGAGCTGGTAGACTGGAGATGAGGAAGATGCAGTTCCAATGTAATGACCCTTGATAGAAAAAAGGCTCCTTGCTCTGGGGAAGTCAGTCTTCACTCTGGCCTTTCTGGGACTGCACGAAGATCACAGCTTTGCTATCGAAAGGAGCAGAGAATGCTGCAGACCCCCTTAAGCCCTGAATATCCCATGCCAAGTCTGATTGGCAGAGGGTGAAAGTGGGCAGGGAGCATGAATCCTCTGAATTTAATCCAGGCTGAAAGTTTTCTGGGGTCAATCTCATTTTAAAAAAAAAGAAAAAGTAGCTAAGGGTGGAGGGATGACTCAGAGGTTAAAAACACTGGCTGCTCTTCCAGAGGACCTGGGTTTGGTTCCTAGAGCCCATAGGGTGGTTCAGACCATCTACAATTCCAGTTCCAGGGGATCCAACATCCTCTTCTGGCCTGGTGCATAAGCATATATGTAGACAAAATACTCATACACGTAAAGTTAAAGACTTAAAAACAGTCACACATCCTCCTTAGAGCTGGAGAGAGAAGGAAGAAGTTGATAGCACTGGCTGCTGCCGTGAGGCGACCCAAGTTCAAATCCCAATGGCCACAAAATGAATCAGGCATCTTACAAACACCTACAGCGTGTATGTGTGTGCATGTGTACACTTACATAAAAAAATAAATCCTCCGCAGAAACATCCAGAATAATATTGACCAAAGATCTGGGCACTGTGATCTAACCAAGCTAACAGATAATAAAAACCACCACAGCAACAAACACTGCCCCGCATCCTGCCATCAGCACCCAGGAGTCTCTGTCATGGCATGGGATGCTGATAGCCAGTGTGTGAAAGTGTATGATGGGAGTACATGGGGACTCATGGATGAGCAGGTGGCATACAATTAGATGTCGAGGGACCAGTGGTCCAGGATGCCCTGGTGAGGAGAGCTAAGCTGGGACCACAAGTGTCACTTTTTCCCATCCATCAGAAGCCAGAGTAGAGAGAGAAACAGCTGGGTTCAAATCTTGACTCCTGATGATGACTTAGGAAGGCAGTGGTCTTTTCCCGAGACCCAGAAAGCAGGGTGAGGCAGGCGGGTGACCGACTGATTACACAGCTATGCGCAGCTGCTGAGAAAAGGAAACATCCCTGATGTGGGGTACCCAGTCAGGCTCAACCAGCCAGCCCGAGACGCCATCCCCTCCCAACCTTGCAGACGCGACTCAAGGAGCACGTCCGATGTGGAGGAGAAACTTAATTAGGATTGGAAAAATGTGAATTCCAAGGCTTATTAAATTCATGATATTTTTACTTACCATGTACCCAGAAATATATTTAGCAAAGCAATTTACACCATCGCTGGCTGATGGATTGTGGTTTTCTAAGTTGGGTTTTAAGATGTAAATGGGCTCTAATCTGGGCTGGGTTGGGAGGCAGGAAATTTCCTCTACGCAGACCAGTCCTTCTACCCCCTCCCCACCCCTGCCACCTCCCAGCCACTCTGGGCATCCTCCCAGGATGGACAAGTGGTTCCGGGCTCCCTCCCACCTCTGCTGAGGCTCTTTGAGAATGCCTGGTGGAAAGAGGAATGGGGCAGGACGCCCAGAGGCAATAAAATTCATGCTAACCATCATCTATCAAGGGCGTACCTCTGCTGAGCTGAAGCAGGGCTTCTATTTACTGGGGACTCTCCCAGCAGTGGGGAGCTTAGGACTTTCTGGGTACCTTGTGTATCAGTGCTGCTGCTCCTGGGCTCTCCCTGTCCTCCTCCAGGCCTTGGTACTTTGGTCTACACAGTGGAGAAAAGGGCTTATACTGGCAGGGTGCTAAGTGCGAGAACTTAGTTTAAAATTGGATTATCAGCAAGACAATGAAAAGGCAATCCACTAATAGCTAATAATGTTGGGGTTCTCGAGCAGGAGTGGACAGTATTGTCTTAACAGCAGGTGAGAAGACAGACACCTCAGCACTCAGGCCAGGCCTCCTCTATGTCTTCTGCCTCTATATCCATCCACGTTTAAGCAGGTAGTTCGTCAGCTTCTGTTAGCCCCCCTACACACGTGCCTCGTAGACACAAGCAATACCAAACAACTGCTTTCAAATAATTCAGAGATTCCTCCTGGTCCTAGTATCCCCCAGGAAGCCCAGCTCCTGCCTTCTGGCCTCTACATCTGACTTCCACCTGGGGCTCCCTTGCCTAAAGCAAGGGTTCACTGGAGCAAGACAAGGAGCCAATGCGGGAATTTTATTTACTGAAATCATTTGCCTGGAAACTAGATTTTAAATGCAAAGCTGAACATGGGCCCTGCTCAGAGGAAATCATCCTGGATGCTGAGCTCCTGGCTTCCCCTTTGCACCAACACCTGGCTGAGCTAGGCTGGGGTGTTCAGGAGCCCCCTGCATGGGAATCAGTACTTCTCGGGAAAGAACAAGAATGTTGATATGTGGCTGGGGCCAGAAATCACTTGAGAGGGTGCTGAGACTCCAAAGAGCCCTCTCCTTCCATCGCCTTCAGTGAAGGGCCAGCTACACTCCGGCTCCCTTCCTTGATCGCTCCCAGGACCTTATGCTCCAAATAGACACTTCCACCAGGAAGTCACCACGGATCCCTGAGTAAAGTGACGATCTCTTTTCTAGACCCATGCTAGCCCTTCTTAATCCTGTGGTCGTGCAGTTATAGACACATCTGCCGCTTATAGTCTCTCCATATCCAGATAACCAGAAGCTTTCAGAACATGCTTATGTGGGCATGCGCATGTGTGCATGCCAGCGTGCATGTGAATGTGGAGGCCTGGGCTTGACATCAGGTGTCTTTCTCAATTGCTCTCTACCTCATTTTCTGAGGCAGGGTCTCTCAGTAAACATGGAGTTTGTAGATTCCACTGACCAGCCAGTGAGCCCCCCAGAGATCTACCTGTCACCTCCCAGCACTGGGGGGGACAGACTTTTGCCATGCTGTGACTTTTACATGGGTCCTGAAAATCCAGACTCAGGTCCTCACGCTGTGCCATCTCCACAGCCTCAAGCCCTTTGTCTTCCGCGTTCTCTGTCCTCTCTCCCAGTTCTGCCGGGTGCTTGGTCTGTTTCAAGTGGTCAGTGGCTACTCCACAAATGCTTGTTGAGTGAAATGGAGACATGATCTTGAAGGGTACTTTTTAAATGATTTCAAGTGAGAAGAAAATCTTCTGTTAAAACCTACAGTCTGGGTAGAATTGGACACTTGGGAGGGATGAGTATTGGCTAAAGGGAAGTAGAGAAGCAGGCTCACCTCCCTGATCATGCAGCCCTCACCTTCCCTTGGCACAACCACATAGCCAGATCACCCACGGTTCATGCTTCAGAACCTGGCCACAGCATCCAGTGGGGCAAAGGTACATCTCCCTAGGAAAGACAATCTGCTGCCCTGGAAGGTTCTTAGAGACCCTATCAGGGCTAACACGAGACCTGAGAAGGGACCCACAGCGTTATATAGACTGATAGTTAGAGACCTGGTATTGGTAAAATTCCTTCCCTTGGGGAGACATAAGCAATGTCTACTCCTTGTCCCAGTGACAAAGGAAGGAATGATGTCACCAAAGCTCCCTCTAGGAAACCCATGAGTTTATTGTGCTTCCTCACAAAGCATAGGTAAGGGGTTACTTACAGGGGTATGAGTGTCCCTCCCTCCCAGGTCACACCTGGAAAGCCTTTACCCAGCAGGGATGAGATGCACCTTAGCTGCTTGATGGACCCCCCTCCCTAATCCCCCTTCATATATTCTAGCCCCCTTCTAAGGCCACAAGCAGTTAGAGCAGAGTTGCGCACAACAGGTGGCAGGGAGAAACTGGATACCGAGGTGAGGGACTTGTGACCCTTCTCAACCCTCCTTTAAGGAATATTAACAGTCAACAAGTCCAAAGAGGATGATCCTTTTGCAAGCGGGTGCAACTCAACTTGCCAAGATGGGGGTTGTTTGACTCGGGGGACACTCACCCACAAAACCTGGTCATAGAATGGAGAGCAAAACTCAGTAGTTCCCTAGTGACGTGTGTGTGTGTGTGTGTGTGTGTGTGTGTGTGTGTGTGTGTGTGTGTGAAAGAAAGAGAGAGAGATTAAGAAAGGGGCCTTCCCCCACACACCTCCATGGGACTCCTTGAACTCTCCTACTTGGGCACCATGGAGAGATTATAGAGGAATGTCACAACCTTGGCTCCCCAGGGTGGCCCAATGCCAACCACAAGGCATGGGTGGAAACTGAGCAACCATTCAACCCTAGACTCTCTCTTTGCTCCAGGTGTCCTCCTCTATGGATCCCAACCTTGGTTCCACACGACAGGGTCTCTCACTGAACCTGGGGTTTGTCACTTCAGCTGGGCAGCAAACCCCCAGGGTCTGCCTGTTTCTGCTCCTAGTGTGGGAGATGCAGACACATACAGCCACACCTGGCATGTTGCCCAGGTACTGGGGATCTGAACTCAGGTCCTCGTGTTCGCATGGCAAGCACTTTTACCCACTGAGCCCTCTCCCCGGCCACTAACACGGTATTCTAGATCTTTTCTCATGAAGCTAAAGTTGTCCAGTCTTTCTTGCCTCCTTTCTGCCTTGTTGCCTGTTTGTGTTTGCTTTCAGGGGTGAAGTCTGGTTGCCTGCACCCCTGCCCTGGAGACTGCCCAGCTCAGGAGGGAAAGAAAGGTAAACACGGGTGTTACAGAATTAACAGCTCAGAGTGCAACACTGAGATACAGAGGGACTGGCCGCAGAGTTAGAGCATCTGAAGGCTGAAGGACGTAAATCCATCACTGATGTCAAGCTCCAGGTTTTAAATAAGTGAGGCCACCCGCTATGTCCTCCCCCAGAAAGTCCACCTGGCCCAGGACTGTGACATTCTACAGTTTGGACTGTCAGAATCCCCCAGTAGCCCGTGTTTCCTCCATGCCAGACCCTTCACCCTCCGCCATATGGATCCCTTAATCAGCTCGTCAACATGCCTTAGCACACCCCAGGAGTCGACGCACAGGCAGGCTAATGCAGAACGGAGCACTCCAAGGTCAAGGGCGGGAGGCCAGCAGAGAGAGCTTTGGAGGAAAGTCATGCATTCAAAATTAGGCAGGTTTTCTTGTCCCTCTTCACAATCGGTTTTCAACCAGAGACCAACTTATCTCCCACCTGTGTCCCTTTGTGTGGAGACATTTCTGGTTGTCACACCTGAGCCAGTGGGTGCTACTAGCATTTGAGGGAGGGCAGTGTTGTTACCCAGCATCCCACAGTCACAGGATGGCCCCAGCACAGAGAAGGATCCGGCCACAGGCCTGGAAGCTCTGCTTGAATTTCGATTATTTGGTCACAGTAGCACACAGGTAGACCCTTCCAGACATACAGTGCTTATTCTTGTGGATTCCCGAGACAAAGCCTTTGCCACTGGGATAAAAAAGAGCCAGTGGGCAGAGATTGGGAGAGGCAGAAACTGGGATGCGGGCAGAGTGGTGCTTCATGCGTAATCTCAAAGTTCTTTGGAATGTTGGGAGAGTGACTTTAGAACAAGCACACAAATGCAAAATTTTCTTAAGTGATTTCAAGAATTTATGTGGAAGCTCTTCTCAAACTAGCTCATCCCTCTTACCCCCTCGGCTGGGCTCAGGGTACAGAGCAATGGAAGGGTCATCCTTTTTTTTTTGGTTCTTCTTTTTACATAAGTAGAATGTGGGCTCTCTGCTGACAACTGGATAGCCTTGGCTTCCAGAAGCCAAGAGATTTGGAGATAGCAAGTGCGCACATACACACACCCACACACACCCACGCACACCCATGCACCCACACCCACACGCGCGCGCGCACACACACACACACACACACACACACACACACAGTCCTTCATTGCCTGCTCTCAGTCAATGCCTTCAGTGCTTCTCACTCTTCATTTTAAAAAGTAGGAGTTCGGGTAAGAGCAAATCGACCTAAAAGCCAAGAATGTTTCCCAGGATGCTCAGGTTGCCCCAGTGCCACATCGGGAGATGGGCAGAAGCAAGGTATAGTCTTATTCAACAGTAATCACCAACGTAGGGAATCTGAGAGGACCTGAGTCTTTGCCTCAGCTGGTCCAAACACACATGAATATACAAGACTGCGTGACAATAAAACTTTATTTGCATACAAATTTGCAAGCAGTGGCACGTATGTAGATTGGTAGTCTTTAAGATTTTGTCCCCACCCTTTGAAAAAGTAGAAATCATTTTAGCTCACGGGGAAACACAGAGGGTGGGCTGGTTTTGACTTTTGGGCTTTGGTATTCTTTAAAACAAATGAACAAACAAAACACATGCTCTCCTATAGTTCAGGCGGACCTCAAACGAACTGTGTAACCAAGGATGGCCTTGGACTCCTGATTGTCCTGCTTCCACCTCCCAAGTGCTGGGATTACAGCCATGTGCCACCCTGCCCAGTTTAAGTAGTTTTAGAGATAGAATCTAGAATTTCATTCACACTAGGCGAGGACTCTACTATGGAGCCAGCCACACCCCCAGCCATGGTGTCCTGACCCCTCCTCCAGGGGGCTGTGATTTTTTTTTTCATTGCATCTTCATGCCCTCACCTTCCTCTTAAGAAACCTCAGGTGCCTGTTCCTTGAGCCAAAGGTTTAGGGGCAGGAATAATATTCTGGCTGCCCTGGGAGCCCTCTGGGGGTGGCTTGCCCTCCCAGAGCCTGAACACCAGTGGGGGTGGATAGCCGGGGATCAAATGACCTACCTGCTGCCCCTGCCTCAGGGCTCCTACAGCTAGAGGATAACATCTAAGAAGTTTTGTGTAAGCAAGAGCCGTGCCTGCGCCTTCTCCTCTCCGCAGAGAGCAGGACAAGTGGGGTATCAGAGAGATCCCTGCTAAGCACAAGGCTGAGCACTTGGTGAGTGCCTTTGAATTCAGCCTTTGTAAGTTTAACTCAGAAGCAATGAGGGGTTTACCTTTCATACCGTGGCAGAGGCAAATGAGGAGCCCCAGGAACTGAGACAAAAGGAGTTCTAAGAGAATGGCAGGGCCACGGAAGGTCTGGGAAAGTGTAAGTATCTAAGCAATATGCACAGACAGCTGGCGGAGCGCAGCTACCTGCTCCCCTGCCTGTTAGAATATGCTAGTTCTAGGAGCCTGAGGAAGCGTCCGCGGCCTTAGGGCTTAGAGAAGACTTGGCTGGACCTGAAAGAAGTCAGCCTGTGGGGATGACAACTTTAGAATAACCTGGAAACACACAGGCGCGTGCTCACAGACACACTTTCATTCACCCATCAAATATTTATCCCCTGCTTATTATGTTCCAAGTACAAGACCAGACACTGAGAGAATGGAGCTGCAGGAAGCCCCAGGAGAGAGAGAGAGAAAGAGAGAGAGGCTGGCAGATACAAGAGAGGAAGCTATCTTGGGACTGAGGACTATCAGGGCAGGGGTGAGATTGGAGTGGGATGCCTGGCATGGCCATTGTCCCCTTTTGTCAAAGCCTGGCTACCTGTTGCCTACCTGGGTCTGGATACTCAGTTGGCCCACCTCAAACCATGCTCCCCAGGAGAGAGTGTGCTGTCAACCCCGGGAGCCACAAACACCCAGGACCTCACCTAGACCTCCTTTCTGTTTGGAAGTGTCCTCCCATCCTACCTTGCGGAGGCCACTGTTGAAGGAAGGTAGCAGCTAACAGGCAGGACCGGGTGGAAGCAGAAGGGGAAAGCAGATCACAGACACAGGCTCTCTACTCTCTGAGCGGTCCCTGACGCCGAGGGCTTCATGTTTCCGAGGAGGAAGAGAACAAACGCAGGAGATAATTGTAGTGGAACGGCTGATAAGTAACGTTTGGTCTCCTTTTTACAACCATTCCCTAGGGCCCCATTATGGTAATTTTTCTTCTATAACTGGCAAATTGTATAACGAGTCAGATGATAAACCAGCAAGCAAGGCAAAAATTTGCATTTTAATACATCTGCTGGTGCAATCACACCCCCCCCCATCAATCTCTGAGGGGTCAGCGACTCTCTGATCCTGGGTCCCCTGGCACCATGCCCTCCCGACTCCGCCCCTTACTCTCAGGGAGTGACACTGGGACACACAATAAATATAGCACTTCAAACGAAAGCATGGCATCTGCTTTCTCGGATGTTCTGAAAACTAAACGTAAGGATGGGCCCTAGCATCGGCCAGCCAGGCCCTCCCCATGTTCACTGCTTACTGAAGGCTACGCTTACCCAGGAACCTAAGCTGTAACTCGGTTTCCTTCTCTGTCCAATGGAGGCAATTCTAAAACCTATAGTAGGTTTTATTTTTGTCTTTTCATTTGCTTCTCCTTTGGAGGGCTGGAGAGGTGGCTCTGCAGTTAAGAGCACTTACTGCTTTCTCAGGCTCAGGTTCAAGCACCCACATCAGGCAGCTCACCACCTGGAACTCCAACTGCAGAGGTCTTATATCCTCTGGCTTCCATGGGCAGCCACATGCGTGTGGTGCACATTAACTCCCACAAGCACACACATACATATACACATGATTCTTTTTGTTAATAATTTAAATTTATTAATAATTATCATTAATATTGATTGGTCATTAATAATATCAAGAGTACACGTACATATTTGTGCATGTGTGGGGGGGGGTGTATGGATACATGTGTGCACATATGTGTGAAGGCCAGGCTGACACTGATGTTTTATTTTTTGAGACAAACTCTCTCACTGAACCTGGAGCTCACTGCTTCAGCCAGACGGGGGCGCTGTTGAGCCCTAGGGATCCTCCTGTCTCTACCTCCCAGTATTGGAATTATAGATGCTGGCCACATCACCAACCTTTTACCTGGGTGCTGGAGGTTCAAACTCAGCCTGAGCCAGCTCCCTAAGCCCCATACTAGGTTTGTTAATTGACACCTGGTAGACAGCATTTGTGATCATTATTCATTATTGCAATAAATATTATACTATTATTAATATTTATTGATGAATTGGCAAGTATCTCTACAGCTTATTAATGGCCATTAATATTAATTATTAATAAATATTGATGTTGTTAATTGTTGAATATTAATGATCCTGCAGTGGTAGTGATGATTATGACTACTACTGATAGATAATTAACATCATTGATAATACATGGTGGTGGCACTAAGGATGATGGGAAGACGCCTGGGTCCATGGGGCTTATGATTCTATGTGATTCTAGTCAAGACTTGGAATGAAATCTGTCCCCGTTTCTCTCGCGCATATATCTGCACTGACACCACCACTTTCCTAGGCCATCACAACTGCCTTTTCATTCAGGCCCCCGGACTCCTAGAAGGGACTGGGAAACACTGGGAGCCAGGACACACACACACACACACACACACACACACACACACAAGCACTGTCCCAAGATGGTCCCATTCACTCCCTGGGCTAACTCAGTTTCAATCATTCTAGAGCCTTCCATCCATATGACCTAATAAGAAGAGTACCAGCCTGAGTCACAGGCTTGACCTTGAAGCTCTGTGGCATCTGCTATCCCTGTAAAGTCACTTAAGTCACTTCCCATCTACAGTGGGGAGCACAGTGATGTCCACTCGGTGTGGGGGTGTAGGAAAGGGTTAACAGAGGCTGTGCCTGGCACTCCACAGACACCAGTTGAACTTGCCAGTCGTTGACTGCGGAGGATGGCGCTTGCAGCCCAGCCAATTTTTCCAAGGTGGTTCCATTTGGCAGGGACGGGCTGTCCTTTCATGCTTGCAAGAGAAGCTGAGTGAGATCCAGAAAAGCCTGCCAAAACCCTGGGATTATTAACTTAGCCCCAGGAGTGAAGTCTCGAAGGATTGGCATGCCCTGTGGTTTGAATTTATTAGTCCCAGGCCCCTCCGACGGGTGGCCAGAGGGGGAGCAATGGTGTTGTCACAGCTAAGCTTTGTCAGAGCTATTTTTAGGATGTCTCCAACTCTTTGGGCTCATCAAGGTTCCAAATCAGAGCAGGAAATTGGTTTGTTTTTGCAATGTGATGAGGTTTTATAGTCCATCTCCCTGAGCTGAAATAGTGGCTGCTTTTCCCACACAAAATGAATCATGTGGGCATGGGTAGTGGTTTCAGAGCTTAGATCATTCATTCCTTCAACAAACACACACTGACCAACTGTTACATGTCAGATCTGATCTCAGAGAACAAACTAGATACAACTTTTCCACTCGTGTGGAGCTCCTCCTCCAATGTCGGTAATAGACACACAAGAAGCAGGTGAGTGTTGTGAGCTCACAGTGGGATTTGGTGGATCCTCCTGAATCACGAGCGGCGACGATGCAGAGTAGATTGCGGGTACCAGTTTTCCAGATCCTTCCTTTAACGGAGAATCTGACGTCCTGGATCTTTGCAAATGTCTCTCCCACTCAATGCATTCGTGGTTTGTCTCTCTAGTCCACCAGACTCATTTGGGCCTATTGTATATGTAGCTCTGTGATGCACAAAAGAATTTCTGTGTGGTCTTGGGACTAAATGTGATCTTGAGTCTCTGTCATTCATGTTTGAGTAGCACACCAAGATGTCTTACTTACTTTCTATTACTGTGATAAAACACCATGGCCAGGGAAATTTATAAGAAAGAAAGAAAGATAGAAAGAAAGAAAGAAAGAAAGAAAGAAAGAAAGAAAGAAAGGAAGAAAGAAAGAAAGAATTTAATCTGGGGACTCATAGCTCCAGAAGGTGAGAGTCCATGACTATCACAGCAGGGAGCATGGCAACAGCAGGCAGGTAGGCATGGTGTTGGAGCAGTAGCTGCGAGCTTGCATCTGATCCACAAGCATGAGCCAGAGGCAGGGAGAGAGCTACCTGGGAATGTTGTGGGCTTTTGAAACCTCACAGCCCACCCACAATGACCCAGCTCCTCCAATAAGGCCACACCTCCTAATCCTTCCCAAACAATTTCACAAACTGGGAGCCAAACGTTCAAATATATGAGCCCATTGGAGGGGGCATTCTCATCCAAGGCACAACTCCAGGCAAATGAACACACAGAGTAGAGTAGACATAAATAACCTGCCATTCCATGGTACAGTCTGAACCTAAGCCAGGCAAGTAACCAACAAATAGGAAAGCACAGATGAAAACTAAGATGCTGCATAAGGACTCAGAATTGGTTTTCTATTGCTGTCATAATTAATTCCCATGACTATAGTGGCTTCTCATGCACACACACACCTCAAATTTCAACTGTTCCATAGACTAGAGGTTAGATTAGCTCCAAGTGTCAAAAAGGATAAAATCAGGGCGTCTTACTGATCGGCTTCTTCCCTCATTCAGGTCACTGGCTGGGATTCCTTATGTTTGTAGGACGAAAGTTCTCATTCCTGGCTGGTCATTGGGCAGGGTTTGCTCTCGGGAGCTAGGGGCTTCTGTGCTGTTTTCATGTGACCCTTACTGTTGTAATATGAGCGGCGGGGCTGCGTCCCCAGCACCCCGGCCGCCTGGCTAGCTTATGCCCCGAAATAACAACACACAAATTGTATTTATTTAAACACTGCTTGGCCCATTATATCTATCCTCTTCTCAGCTAACTCTTGCACCTGGACTAGCCCATTTCTAATAATCTGTGTAGCCCACGAGGTGGCTTACCAAGGAGATTCTAGCCTACGTCCATCCTGGGTCGGAGCTTCATCGTGTGTGCCTCAGAGAGCAGAGCTCTCACGTCCACCCAGGAGAGGGGAGCATGGTGTCTCTCTGAGCTCACTTCCTCTTCTTCCCAGCATTCTGTTCTGTTTACTCCTCCCACCTATGTTTTAACCTATCAGGGCCAAGCAGTTTCTTTATTGCTTAACCAATGAAATCAACAGATTGATATATGACACTCCCACACTTTACGTCTCTGAAGCAGCAATAGCACATGGAAGCCTCTCATGCTCAGATTCTGACTCTCTTGCCCTTATCCTTAAGGCTCTTGTATGATCACGCTGGTCTACATAGATAACCTGCCTACTTTTTTTTTTTTATTTTTTTTTTTTTATAACCTGCCTACTTTAAGGTCATCTGATTACATCTGCCTAGACACCCCCATTGCAATAATACCTAGGTTAGAAGTTAGATTGGACTTTTCAGTATAAGGAGTTGGAGAGCTTTAAAAACAAACAAACAAACAAAAAACAGGCCCTGACCTCAGCAGGAGCCAGCAGGCAAGGAATGGCTGCCTGCCCACCCATCTGCCCGCCCATGCGTGACCTCGATCAGAGCCAGAAGGCAAGGAAGACCTGCCTGCACCTCTGCTCAACCTCCACTCTGCCTCTGAGCACCATCCATTGTGCTGGAATTGTGGCCCCGACTCCATTGTGAGGGGCAACCAACTGAGCCTAGGACTGACTGGAGGACTGACCACGAGAGACACAACCACAGTTACACCAACTGGAAGGAAAGATGGGTAGACAGCAAGGTAAGAACACACTGAACAACACAAAGAGCAACACTACCACCACCCAAACCAGTGGCTCTACAGCAGCAAGATTTGAACACCCCAATCCAGAAAAAGCAGATGACGACCTAAAAAATAACTTTAGGAAAATGTGTGAGGCCCTTAAAGAGGAAATGAAAAATTCCTCAAAAATTTGGGAGAAGTTAGATTGGAAAACTGAAGGATAGGGTCTTGGAAAGCATCCTTCGAACTCTGTCTCTGGCAACCTGCGATCTGTAGCTGTTGGGATTGCTGGGCTTGTATTCTCACAGCAGAAACATGGTCATCAGCATCGTCAAGACAGGACTGTTGGAGACGGCAATGCCATCTGAGCAAGGACACTCTTTCTAGTCTTCTCCACCAAGTTGAGCTGAGCTACCAACCCAGCTTTAGCGGGGTCTCTGAACACAATCCTGGGAGAGGGTAGGACCATGTAGTAGAATGTATATTCGCTCCACCAATACTGGGAACGGGAGAAAGGCACTGCGTCATTTAAACCACTGAACTGCAGCTTACAACGGCCCCATTGTAGCAGCATCGTCATTTATCCTAAGACAAAGACAATACTCCAAAGTGAAGCCTGATGGATGGAAGAGCCACCTTCCCCTGAAGTGTGCAGAAACTCTCAGGCAGTCTGTTTTACCGTATTTATGAAAGATTGCTGGGGAGAGACATATGGACTTAGCGTTTGATGTTTATAAATACAAAAGTTGGATAGATGACACAGAAGGCGGAGAATGAAGAGAGGGGTACAAAACTAAGAATGAAAAGAAATGCCTCTGATTAAGGACAGGACAATAAAGAAAGGGGTCCACGAAGAAAATGGACTGTGAGAACCAAGATGGCTGCGGCAGGAGATTCTTCACCAGTATGGCTGGATTGCTGGGCAGGAAGTTGTCAGTCCACTAGGAAGACGTTGAGAGGTGACAAGTGGCATCTGGTTGGTCCCTGACCTGTGTGTTGCTCCCTTGATACCTAACAGCATCACATAGTAACTGGCCCAGAAATGGCCGTTGATGGATTGATAACTCCGAAGACAGACTCTCTACCCTCTGCCTCTTTCCCCAAAGATGCTCCCAACTTCAACCGTAAAGCAAAGATGAATGACCTCGGCGCAATGACATGAATCCCCCAAATGTCACCAAGTTGGGTTTCTTATCATTCAATCAACATTTGCGGTGCTGGGCGCAGTGTGGCTGTAAAGGAGAATGAGGTATGAGTCCTGTCATCAAGGAGCTTGCCAAGTTGGAGATGATATAAGGGGTGCAGGTGGGAAAACAGGACGAGGAGGATAAATTGATGGGGACCATGACAGAGTAGAGAAAGCGTTCCGAGAATCCCAAGGAGGAAGATTACTTCCTTCAGAGGTGGGTGGAAAGGGCGGGGGGAGGGGTGAAGTAGAAATGGAGGTACGCAGGCAATGTGGAGGGTGCAGCTTTGGGGCTGACTTTTGGAAAAGATGGAGCATGGAGGCCCCTGGCTGGCTCTGGAGAAGGGGAGGGTCTGCACCTGGCCAGGGTAGGGGAGAGGTGGGTTAGAATGGCGAAGAGTGATTGAACTGGCGAGAAGGAATAAAGAATGGCAATAGATTCTATATATTCATACCACCGTGGGAGCTCCCCTGCTTGCTTGAGAGACAAACAATAGAATGCTTCATTGAGAAATTTCCAGAAGTGGGGACTATGGGAAGGCCCTTTCCATTTTTCCTTATCCTGAGACCCTAAGGCTTTCAGGGCTCTCCAAGATGTCTGGGAGGGTCCCCTCCCTCCTGAACAGCATCTGGGACTTCATTTCCAACAGGGGTAGAGTGGGTGTCTCTGTGCCACAAATCCCTCTGCCTGCTTTTCCCCCTTGACTCCAGGGTGTCTGGTGGCTGCCTGCTGGGGACAGAGTCGCTGGCACGCTTGCATTCTCCAGGGAACAGACTGGAAGGAGAAAAAATAGCCATGGGTGTCTACCCACCTGCTGTAAAGACACGTCCCTTCTCTCACCCCCCATTCCCCTCAGGCCTCCCCACATGTGCCCAAGACAGCATCCCTCTGCCCCCACTTCTCTCAAATGGAGAGAGAAAGAGCTCGGCTCAGCAAACTAGAAATACATCAAACTGTCTAGCACCAAACTTTCAGGAGGCAGGAGTCCTCAGAGGATGTCCAGGGCCTCTCAGAATTCAGGACCTGGTCGGGGATTAGGGGAGGACTCCCCACTTTTTCCTAGACAGTAGAAGAACTGAGGTCTGGGAATAAGGAGACGCCTTGGCCAGACCCTGAGCTCCAACGGACCCTGTGTGTGGGCCCCTCTCAAACAACCTTGTCAGAATGAGACAAACTGTTCCCTCAGAAAGCCAAGCCGGGTGGTGTTAATAACAACTCCTCCTGGGGGTGGGAAACACTAAATAATTGAGATTCTTGAGCTTGTGTAAAGAGACACAACGTTCTCTGCTTTGTGCAGGAAAGGTTAATAAACACCGGTGACAATGGGCAGCTGCTGAGAATTTACGGGAAGCGGGGACACTTCCCAGAAGGACACCTGTGCTTGGTACACCTGTGTTTGTGCCACCAGGCCGGTGCGCCTAGCAGAGCTAGCTCTTCCTGTTCCTGTCCTTAAATTGCCAGTTCCAGGAGACACACCAGGGACACCTAGGGCCATGTAAGACCTGAGTCAGAAGGCCTGGGCAGCAGTCTACCCTCCACCTAGGTCACACTAAGCCTCTCTCTTCTTTCCCTTACAGGGAAGGGGCAGAAAGAGAAGAATTGAGCCCCAAGTCCTTGGACCCACTTCCAGGTGTCTGTGCTCCGTGGTGGAGCTGGGTGAGACGAATCTGGGGGTGACTGTCCTGGTGTTGTGAGCGTCCCTTCTCTGGGGAGACTTACACAGTATCCAACCGATCCCAGTGATAAAGCATAGTAGGATTCAGCCAAAGGTCTCCCTGGGGAACCAGTGAGTTTATTGGGCTTACTTACAGAGAACAGGTGAGGGACCCCCGGCTGGAACATGTGCGGGACCCCAAAACAACTGAACTGGAGAGTCTCCATGCTGCATGGATGATGGTTTCCCTGTAGCCGTGCAAACAGAGTCCTTCTCAACTGATCTCCCCAAGTCTATATATCCTGCACCTCCCTGGATCCCAAGGCTATGTGGAATTAGGGCAGAATTACATATGAATGCCTAGAAGGGGCAACTGGAGTCTTAGGTGAGGGCTCAGTGGCCCTCCCTACCCATTCCTTCCTGAGGGAATGCCAACAGTTAACAAGCCAAACCATGATGAGCTCTGGCAGGCAGGTAGGCGGGCAGGAGGGTGGGCGGGCAGGTGGGCGGGCTGCCAGGCACAGCCGATCTGAGGAAGGTGCTTCTGTTTTGCCCGAGGAAGACTGCTTTCCACACCTGGCCTCTGCGGTGACCCTCTGCACACTGAAAGACCTCGAGAGCACCACAGGCAGCAACTATCAGTCAAAGGCACCAGGAATAATGTCCTCGAAGAGCTTGGTGGCACATAACCCTGGGACGTTCCGGTTCCCCCAGGTGCACCCCCCAACCCTCCCTCACAGTCTGTCTTCAAGCCCAAATAGTCCCTGTGGCAGCTCCGCACTGCCCCACGCCCAGAACTGCCAGCTCTTGGCAACCAAACCCTAGGATGTCTCTGGATGCTGCCACGAGCTTTGATCTCTCCAGTAAATGTCTGGTGGCAGCAGCTGACTATCTAAATACCACATCCGGAATCTGACAGGGAAACAAGCGCTTGGGTGACACCCAAATGCAGCATCAACACAAACTCTCTGGCATTTCCATCTGCCCCTCCATCCCCAGGGGCCCCCTGTGAGAGAGAAGCCACAGGCAGAGAAAGTAGGTCGTCCTGCTCTCAAACAGAACAGGTGCTTAGCCACCCGCTCAGGGTCCCCGTGTGGTGAGGGCGCGAAGGATGAGGGCAGAGGCTGTCTTTCACCCAGCTCCCTATCGAGATGGAGTGGTGATCTGTTTGAGTCTAGGTCAGTGGTGCTCAACCCTGACTTTGGAGATGCTTCACTGAGAGAAGGGAGTGGGGTGGGGCATGGGGTTACTCCTGGGGTCCCAGCACTTGGGAGCCTGAGGCAGGAGAGGTGCCAGTTCAAGGCCAGGGTGTGTAGCAAAACGCTGTCTCAAAAAAAAACAGAAGGGGGGCTGGAGAGATGGCTCAGAGGTTAAGAGCATTGCCTGCTCTTCCAAAGGTCCTGAGTTCAATTCCCAGCAACCACATGGTGGCTCACAACCATCTGTAATGAGGTCTGGTTCCCTCTTCTGGCCTGCACCACAGACAGAATATTGTATACATAATAAATAAATAAATAAATAAATTTATTTAAAAAAAAAAAAACAGAAGGGCTGAGAGTGTGGCTAAGAAGCAGAGAGCTTGTCTGATGTGTACACAGCCCTGAGTTTAATCCACAGCATCAAAGGAGGGGGTAATGAACTGCCTGAGCCCCACCTGGAGCCAATTAAGTCAGAACCTCCGGGGAACACTCCCCAGGTATTGTGAGAACACGCCTTCTTTCCTGGCACAAGATGAGCATCCCTTCGCTTTGTAGTCCTCCAAGGGGAGGAAGGTCTCAGAAGTTTGATCTCACTCCTCTTGTCTTTGTCAACCTTGGCAGCCTGTGCAGTTGTCTTCGTTAGGGTTTCCACTGCTGTGAGGAGACCCCGTGACCATGCAACTCTCATAAAGAAAAAAGCATTTAGTTGGGGACGGATTACATTTTCAGAGGTTTAGTCCGTTATCGTTATGGTGTGACATGGTGGCGTGCCAAGCAGGCATGGTGGTAGAGAAATAGCTGAGAGTCCTACATCCTGACTCAAAGCAACAGAAAGTGATCTGAGACATGGGGTGTGGCTTGTGCATATATGAGACACCAAAGTCCACCTCCATAGTGACACACTTCCTCCAACAAGGCCACACCCACTCCAACAAAGCCACACCTCCTGATAGTGCCACTCCCTTGGGGGGGGGGGGTCATTTTTTTTCAAACCTCCACAGCGGTCTAGTTCTCATTTCAATTTGACACAAGCGAGACTCACTTTGGAAGTTGGAACCTCAGTTTGGAAAGTGCCCTGCTGTGGAATGATCCTCTCGTACACTGTCAAGATTTGTCACTTGAATTGGATTACTAAAATGCTGATTGGCCAGTAGCCAGGTAGGCAGTGTGGCAGGGTGGCCAAACCAGGAGAATTCTGGGAAGAGGAAGGGCGGAGTGAGAGCATCAGCAGCAAACACAGAAGAGCAAGATGAGAATTGCTGTAACGAGAAAAAGTACCAAATCACATGGTTAAACATAGATAAGAGTTATTGGCTAATTTAAGGGCGAGAATTAGCTAGTAATAAGCTTGAGCTACTGGCTGAACATTTATAAATACTATTAAGTCTCCGAGTCAATTATTTGGGAAGCAGCTGCTGCAGGAAGGAAACATCTGATTACAATGCTCCCATAAGACTGGCCTGTGGGCAAGCCTTAGGTGCATTTTCCTGATGATTGATGTGGGTAGTGCCACGTATGGGCTGGTAGCCCTGGATGCTGTAAGAAAGCAGACTGAATAAGCCACAGGGAGCAAGCCAGCAAGCATCACCCCGCCCCTATGGCCTCTGCATCAACTCCTGTCTCCACGTTCCTGCCCTAAGTGAGTTCCTGTCCTGATTTCCCTCAGCAGCAGAGTGTGGTCTGAGAGTTATAGGCTGAAGTAAACCCTCTCCTCCCCAACTTGCTTTTGGTCAGTGTTTTATGACAGCCATAGAAACTCTCACTCAGACAAAGTCCCTCATCTGGATCCCCCTTCCCTCTCCATGCGTCCGCATCTCACCCAGATCTCCAAAGCCCAGCATCAGTTCCTCCTGCTCTGGTGCCTGCAGCATGCCTAGGACACCTGCATGCCAAGAGGCTTCGCTGCAGCCAGTCCTGCTTTTCCAGCATGTCTCCATGTCCACTCCTAAGCATCTTCAGAGCGGGTTTCAGTGCTGTAGACCAGCCGTCCTCAAGGTGCCATCTCCAGAGGGTTGTTATCTTCTGCAAGCACGCGATCCCTGGAAGGTCTCTTCTCCACCCACACCTACTGAGTTACAATTATGGTAAAACGCAGACCTCGGAGCAACACAGCTGCCATCTACACCAGATGAGCTGCAGCTGTCCCTGCATGTGAGAGTCCATCATGCTGGGCCTGTAGAGTGTTGGTGTTCCCTTATAGAAACAAGGAGGAGGGGAGAGTCTCTGGACCCTCACCTGACAGAGCCCCCTTTTGTATGCAGTTCTGCCTTAAAGGCATGTGACTTCATGCCACAGGATACAGGCTAGTGAGATTAACTGAAAGAGGCTCTATCTATGTAGGGATGGAGGAGCTGTCATCCTGGTGAGATGCAGACCTTCCATTGTGGTGGTTCTGGGGTTCCCCACGGTCCTGCCCACAATCCTTCACCTCTGTAAGAGAGCTTACGGACCTCGTTGGTTTCCTAGGATGAACTATGATGGGATAGTACTTTGGTTTGTCACCGGGACATTGTGAGGAAGGATGGATGCTGTTTACCTCTTACCGGGAAAGGAATCCTCACGTCAGGAACAACGATGATGGGCCAGCAGTCTAGGGTCTCACAGTCCCTTAGGGTGATGCTGCCCGAAGCTTGCTGTTCCAAGATCACTACTCTAAACTACTGACACTGGCTACCTGAAATACAGCCTTGCTCCTGCTCCCAGTTCCTCGGCCTCACCCAGGAGTGTACAGACACACAGAATTTCAGGGCCAATCTTGCTCTTCATCCCCACAGATGCATTGCATGTGTGAGAAGGGCTGTCCCACTGGAGGGTGCTGTGACTGGCTGTGAAATGGAGGAACTAGCAAGCGTCATGACCCCTGACCTCCAGGACCTCACCCCAGCATGTGGCAGGGGCTCTCGGCTGCTACCCTTGGCTGCAGGTAGTAGGGAGGGGCCTATAGAGAGATCTGAGTGGCTGACTTAAACCCGAGGACAACTAAGTGGACAGATGTCACTGAGGCCATTGCCTGGTTGTTGTGATACCAGAAAGTTGGGGTGCCTTTGATTCTAATGAAGGCCTTCTTTAAATCCTCAAGTATACAAAGTTCAAGAGGGCTAGGGTCCCCAAAACCTCAACAACCACCAAAGTGACTTTGGGGGTTTTGTATACAGAATTTGAAGAGAAAAAAATTCCCAGGGGCTGGAGGGATGGCTCAACAGTTAAGAGCACTTGCTACTCTCACAGAAGACCTGAGTTCAGTTCCCAGCACCCACATAAGGAATTTCACAACAGTCTGTAACATCAGAGGATATGAAGTTACATAGGAAGTTCTGGCCTCCTCTGACGCCTTCATACATGTGTATATACTCACCTAATGCCACACAAATAATCAAATCCTTAAACAACCCCTAAGCCACAGAGGGTGAGTTCCAGAGAGAAGGTTATTGGAGATCCATGGATGGAAATGTAACAGAGAGACACCAGGCACTCCTAGGTAGCAGCATGGGTCCCAGGATATAGGGCTCCATCAAGCTGTCTTTCACGGGGTTGTTTGAGAGACTTACATGGGGAGAACAGTCTTCCCAACCCTGGGGCACCCGGCTGCTTCTCCCGAGTTTTCGCCATCACCTCGCATCCAGCTTCCAGGCCAGGATGAGAACTGACAGGGAACCAGGAGCCGGAGCTGCTGTCTTGTCCTCCTGGTCTCCAGCGAAGACATTCTCAGAGCTGCCGCTTTGGGGGTCCCTGCCCCATCTGCCCAGTGTCTATCGTCTTCATCGGTTATATACTATGAACTGGTAACTAAACTAAACCAAACCCCTGGAAAACGTTCAGAAGGCTAACCTGCTTTAAGACTCCTGAAAAGTAACGGACTGAATTCCACCAGGTTGTCATCTACCTGAGTGAGGCCTTCACTCACGGATCCTGTCTCCTGCCTACTTGTCCTTCTTGACTCCCCTAAGTATTGGGGACTATGGACCCCCTACCTGCCGGAGTAAAGAGGTTGTTTTCCTATGCTTGCAGCTGCTCTGAGCAAACAACTTGTTTTGCACCTGCTCTGAGCATGAGATCCTTAGGAGTTCCTGGTGGCAGGGGAGTGGTTTCTGGTGGGCTTGCAGCTGAAAGTTAGGGCGTGGCCATTAGTCAAGGAGACCCTATATAAGCTGCCTTGCAACACACTAAAGGGGGCATTCTTGGAGAGTTCTTGGTGTTACTCCTCCCCCTCTCTCTGTCTCTCTCTCTCTATCTCTCTCTCTCTCAGTGTGTGTGTGTGTGTGTGTGTGTGTGTGTGTGTGTGTGTGTTTCAATCTCCAGGCCCTTGTCTGACTCACGAACCACACTGTGGCGCATAGTGTGTAGAACAGGCATTGCGCTACACCTAAGTGTTATCCCCACAACATGAACTGAAGACAAATGGCATTGTGGGGTACCTTAGTCTGAGGAGTGGGACTTGAACCATGGGCAGAGACAGAGAGGCAGGAAAAGGGTCCTGGGAGCTCTCCCTGACAACGTGTTCTCTAGGTCCCTTTTGTTCATCTCAGCAAGTACATGAACGCCTAGAACGCATGCCAATTAGAACATTCCTTCTGCCCCTTCTGACCTGTCACATTAAAGGTTATTAAAATTTCATTCAATATGAGTTTGATAGTCAAATGCCAGCCTCTCCTGACAGGTTATGAATAGCTGCTTTGAGTCCAATTTGAGGTTTGGATTTAAAAAGGAAAAAAAAAAGTAAGTTCCCAGCCATCCATCTGTGATTGAATCTGAGACTCGTCCCCTCCTCCCCCAAAACCCATCATCGGTGGCCATTAGTACTTCTCCCTACTCACAGAATATTGTGTATGAAGCTTTAATGTCCCCCGGGGAAGTGAGACCATTACAGGGGAAGAAGAAGGAAAAAAAGACATATTTCCATTTCTGTTCCAATATGCACAACCTAATTAAGATTTTATAAACACCCACCCGGCAGGAAAACACACGTACACACTCACGCACACCTAAATTAGTAGGGCAAATAGAGCCTGGATTAAGGACTTTGCTTGCTGCTTTCTGACCGGTGTTAATTAGGTGTCTGGTGTGGGGTAGTGTCACAGTGTCACATGGTGGAATGGTCTCATGTTGGCTCCCTGCGTCTCAGTCATTGGGCCTCTACTCCTAACTTCTTTCCCCAAAGCATCTCACCTCTTGTCCTCTATTCTTGTTCCGGACCCCTCCTCGCTGGCTTCCCCCTTGGAACCTCTCACCAGGAACCAGCTACTGTGGACTGGGGCCTGGCACATCCCTACTTGTGGCATTGCCCGGCTGGTTGCAGCAGAGTTCCTACCCTCATCCTCTAAAGCCCAGGCACTGGAGACAGCGAGAACAGGCTGCCTGTGGAACCCTGGTTCCCGGAGCGGCAACTCGGGAGGCGGTGCGAGGGGCTGCTCATCCCCTGCCGATTTCTTCTCTGTCTGCTGGGGGAAAATACAGTAACTAATTAGCTTCCTCCCTCTTTGTGTGTCCCTGGGGCTGCTGGGGAAAGATTTCCTTCTGACGAATAGAAAATTAAAGCTGCGGATTTTGAGGAGTGGAGGACGCAGGAGTTGAGGGGACATGATTGAGGGACAGGAAGCTGAACGAAAGAAGGTCTTGTCTTCAAAGTCAGTGTGAGCACCTAGGGATGGAGAGAAAGGACAAGAACCCACCGGACTTAGATAAGTAGGAAGCCTGGCTTCTCTATCCCGCTGGGGAGAAGCTCCAGAAACCAGGTGAAATGAACCTAGTAAAAGCCACCCAAGATGGGCTTCGAGGAAGAACAAAGCTGGGCTAGAGAAGAGGCAGGCATACAATGTGAGTATGTGTGTGTATTCCAGTTACCACCAACGATCATGTTGCCCTCAGTTGGACCCAGCACTCTGCAGCTTTTGTCCGTACCTAGGGTGGCGTTCTAAGCATCCTGTGCCATGCCTGTTCTCACTCGGGGTCCAGGGAGGTGTCACTGAAACTTCAAGGCTGATGATTCCATTTGAACAGAGGTAAACTGAGGCTTTGGAGTCTGTAAGAACTCACTCAGACTCACACTGCTCTGCTCCCAAGAGACAAAAAGCACATGTTCAATTTTCCCTCCAGCCCAGGAGGGTGAACCCCTGCTCTTCTGTCTAGCCAGCCGAAGCCAAGGAAATGAAGCTAAAGAGAGCAGAAAGGCAGCTGGGCTGACACAAGGAGCTGCTGGGTCTTTCAATTCGAGGGTGACTGAGAGCCTTAGTGCTACTGGCTGATCAAGCCGTGAACACCTGCTGCAGCCTTTCTTCCTGTCGCTGTAAGGGAAAAGGCAAGCCTAACAGACTCCCTAGGTGCCCGATTCCACGAGAATCACTGACCCCCTTCTCGCTTCCCATGAGGAAGTTGATAAGGCTCAGGTTGACAGACTTCTAGACACCAGACGGCTGTGGCCTGTGACACATCCCTCTCGCCTGTATGATGGATAGCTCTAAACTTTGCCTGCATCTTCAGAGTTACAAATTCCTCCTTGGAATTCCCTCCCTTCCCCCTGCCACCCAGGAATTGGGGATAACACGGCTGTAGGCTCGTACTGTGGATCAAACACCAATGACATGGCATAAAAACCTTCACCCTCCAGAAAGAGCCACCGCCAGGCTCTGCCTACTGAGCTGAGAGCTCCTGAGGGCTCCTGCCATGCTGCTGTCTGTCTGTCCCGTCTGTCTGTCTATGGTACTAATAGAGATTCTAATAAACCTCTTAACCCCAAATGACAATCCATCTCAGTCTCTCCCTTGAACCCCAAACCCCCAAACGTTTCCGTAACGTCTCAAGTATATCTCCTAACACAGAGAAGAGGAGTCTGGACAGGAAACAGACACTTAGGAAAACATGATGGGCAGACAGCTGGATTAAAGTTGCCAACAGTTCCAAGATAGGCACAGGATGCTTGACTGGCATCCAGAACTTGGTAGCCTAGCATCCCTCTGACTGGTGCAGATACCCACCTGTATACACTGAGGTGCTCGGAGACCCCACTCTGCTTCCCCAACTCCAGCTGAAAAAAGCACAAAAGCAGCCACCCCGTGAATTAGCTCGAGTGACATTCACTTTGTATACACATGTTTACAACCAGGGCCAGATGGTGAAGTGTTGGATCCGTTTCAACTCCACTCAAGTGAGCTTAACTGAGCCCAGCTTTGCATGTGGCCCAGGGCGGCAGCAAAGGAGGGGGCTAGCCCTTCCTCAGATGCCCACCCTCCACACACTCCTGATCGGAGAGGGTATTGGCGAGCCCTCACCTGAAGCTGCGGAGGCTCGCCGGCTGTCAGGACGTCTTAGCAAACCTTCTGAAACACCTCAGACAGAAGAAAGACACAGAGCCCACTCTGATATCTTGAGTTTCTTCCTTTCCTTCTTCTTTTTTTAAACATAAGTAAATAAATAAAGAAATCTCACTTGATCGGAAAGAGTTTGCGAACAATCACAGACAACAGTGTTTATGCTGCCAAAGGATTTGTACTGGCAGGAAGAGAGGGTGGGCAGATCACACAGAGCCATTGTTTCCCAAACTCTGAAGGCTGCCTCAAGTGACATGATAGAGGAGAGGGAGGAGGGGAGGAGCTGACAGAATGGCAGAGAGAGAGTTTGGGGGAGGTCTTCTTCCCCTAGTGAAGTGATTGGTTGGCCCATGGGGTGTAGCCTCCCGCGGGGCCAAGAGGAAGAGGGCTGCCTAGGTCTGAGGAGTCCAAGCCCTAGCTGATTAGCCTGATAGGATGCGGGGGTGGGGGGGTCTGTGGAGTAGGGAGAACCAGCCAGACCTTAATCCCCTGCAACTCACACCCCAAAAACATCTCAGGTAAAATGAAGCCCGTGATAGACAGACACCACACACACACAAAAGTGACTAAGGGAGGGATGGGGAAAGAGTAAGAATAGGAAAGGGGCGGGGGGGGAGGGGAGAGAAGGAGCTGGAGAGATGGTTCTGCAGTTAAGAGCACTGGCTGGTCTTAAAGAAGTCCTGAATTCAATTCCCAGCAACCACATGGTGGCTCACAACCATCTGTAGTGAGATCTGGTGCCCTCTCTTGGTCTGCAGGCAGAACATTGTATACATAATAAATAAAAAATAAAAAAAGAGAGAGAAGAGGGCAGGGAGAAAAGGGGGGAGGGAGGGAGAACGGGGGAAGAAGTAAGGCAAGGAGGAGAGGGGGAGGGAAGGAGGGAGAGAGGGAGGGAGGGAAGTTGGAAGGAAAGAAGAGAGAAACAAAAATTTCACAAGTTTCGAGGGAGGTCGTAGGACCCCCTCAGGTCAAAGTTGGTCTTAATACCCACTCAGCAGCCCGCCCTGGTCCAGCGCCTCCCCTCTGTATCCAGAGAGCTGGCTGTTTCTGACGAAATCTTTCCTTTGTTTTATTTTCTCACTTGCCTTCCCAAGGTTCTGCTGAGTTCCAGCTATAGGATGGTACCAATGACCTAGGGACTCCATGAGTATTTGATGAATGAATGCATGCGTGAATGGATGAATGGCCCAAATTTCTATTTATGCTGCTCACAGAGGGGCTACTGGGAGTGTCGAGCCACACTCCCCTCAGTAGCCCTCCTCCTGTTGGTTCCTGGGATCCAGCCCAGAACAGGGTGTCCAGGATGAGGGGGGAACAGCCCAGCCTGTCGTTATTACCAGGCTAATGAGCTGGGACTAAGAAACAATGTAAGGACTATAGAAATGAAGGCGAGGCTGGAGACTCTTCCAGCCATGATTATTTAGAAGGCTCTGAAGTCGAGAGTGAGCTGGGTTTCGTTACTGGATAATGAGCCCGAATGCCAGAAGAAAGGTTTGGCTGGTTGGAAAAGGGAAAGAGCCTCTCTCACACTCCTGTATCAGGCAGAAGCCAAGGAAATCGGGTGTCTCAGAGGAGACAGGCTTCTGGCCCACAAGCCAATCTGATGGAGATACTGAAGAGGTGAAAGGTACAGACGGGCATCTCTATCTCTCTCTAAAGAGAATAGAAGCAGCTGTACCTCAAGCCAAGCTAACCTATGCTTCCGGCTGCAGCTGCAGACAACTTGAAGTTCCAAGCCTTTGGTGATCGTCCGACATGGCCTTCCCTGCAGCCTGCAGCATGTAGCCTGCAACCTGAGCATTTGTGTCCTAGGTGTAGACAGAGGCTGGGCGCCTGGACCTCCTGGAACCAGCTCTACTGTCCTCAAAGGTCTTCCTCAGCAAGAGGTGTGTCCCAAAAGGAGGAGACAGGAAGTAGGAGTCATCTCAACGCGTCACTGTCCTGCACGGTTTGTAGACACCCTCACGGGGTGTGTTACAATTTGTACACATGTGTTTGCATTTTGTTCCCAGATGATGGGGATGCTTGGGAGGTTGGACCCTTTCTGACATGAGGCCTAGCTGTCAGGACCATAAAGGTGGGGCAAATAGATATGGCCAGCTCAATTTCGGGGCAACCACCCTGATTCCTGGTCAGCCTTGTGTAACTACAAGCAGCTGCCGCAAGCTCCTATCACCATGGTGAGCCATTCCGTATCAGGCTCTTGATGGATGGACCATATTCCCTCAAACCACGAGCCCAGACATGTTCTTCCTCCCTCGTGCTGCCTCTGTCCAGTGTTCCGTCTCAGCAATGAGGAAAGAAAGGACTAGACACAATTACTGGTTGTAGCCCCTTAGAATAGACTCAGCGATGCAGCCTGCCTGGACAGAGAACCTTTTCTAGAATTTGAAAATCAATGAGAATTTGAAATAAAAATGAGCATCCCAAGAAACATCTGGATTTCAGTGGCAAGCATCTTGTTTAGCATAATCATGTCCCAAAGGGACATACTAAGGGAAAATGACTCGCTGTCAGAAATTCCAATTTATCCAGGCAGTCTGTGTTCTTATCTAGCAATCCCATGAAGGCTCCCCTCTGCGGTCCACCCTCCCTGCCACCTGCTGTCCCCTACAGGAGGACAGATGAGGAAGATGGTGGAATAGGACACTTCAGTGTCTCTGTGTCAGCCTCCAAAAGAAGCAAAGGCAGATGTGGTCCTAGTCACCGCAGCTGGGCAGCAAACCACTCCCAAACTTGGCAGCTTAAAATGACCATCTTGTTATACTCGGAGTGTTCTGGGTTGATTTCTCTGTTGCTCTGAGAAACATCATGGCCAAAAGCAGCTTTGGGAAGGAAGGGTTTATGTGACTTACATTTCCACATTAGAGTCCATCACTGAGGGAAGTCTGGGCAGGAACTCAAGGCAGGAACCTGTAAGCAGGAACTGAAGCAGAGATGGCAGAAAAAACGCTGCTTGCTGGCTTACTCCCAGGCTCACATACAGTTACTTTTCTTATAGCACCATCAGTGGGCTGGGCTCTCCCACAAAAATTGTCACTCAAAAAACACCCATACAGATGTGCCCGCAAGCCAATTAGATAGAGATAAGTCCTTGATTGAGATTCCGTCTTCCCAGATGTTCCTAGATTTGTGTCAAGTTGAAAAAAAAAAAAAAAAAAAAAGCTAACCAGCACACAGACGACTCTGGGAATTTTGGCTGCCCATAGTTGCCCATAGTATGAAAGGCCTTGATTCTATGGGTTGGGGGATTCCTCTGGGAGTATTCAGTGGTTGAGATGCTCAAGGGCTGGAGACGAGACTCTCCTGGTAAGGTGTTCCTTCCCTGGCAGATGCTTTGACCTGCAGCCTCAGCTCAAGAACTACTGTGTGAGCACCCCCTCATGGCAGCCTCTGGGTGGTGCAGCTTCTTAGGAAGCAGCCCCAGTGAGGAAGAACAGGAGTGGTCAAGCCTATTTGGAGCCATCCCCAGAGTCTCATGGCATTACCTCTGCCATCACCCATTTGTGAAGAATGGGAAGGCCTGGGGTTTAGGGTTTGAGGGGGACATGAAGTCAGATTGTCTTTTTGTGTAAGAGATGTGTTAGAATTGCCACTAACGCCCTAGATGGACAGACAGACAGCGGAAGCATGATGAGGGTTCTAAGGAGAGTCCAGGCCCACACTGGGAATGTTAGCCAGGGCCACACCATTTTGTCAAGTTCCTTCATTTTGGTTCAACTGTGATGAGTCCTTAATTTCTGCAAGTTCAATGGACTACTCATCAATCACATGCCGTAGAACCTCCCCTCTCTTCGACAACCAATAAGAAGGGACCCCATTCTGCACATGGGCCTGAATTCTCAGAGCTTATACCATGCTGTTGGTTGATTGTTCATTTGTGACTAATTAATAACTTATCTAATAAACTTCTTACTAAAGGGACAGTCCTCCTTAGTGTCCCTTGAGTGCCAAGCCTGACACCTTTTAGGATGAGGTCACCAGTTCACCCAGGATCAAGCAAAGACTGCCACCACAATTAAATCTGAACTGGGACTCCACAGGCTCATGTGTTTGGTCACCAGCTAGCGATGCCATTTTGGAAGGTTCTGGGACTTTGGGAGGTGGGGCCTAGCTAGATGAAATAAGTTCACTGTGGGTGAGATTTAAGGGGATATTATCCTTGACCATGCCCTGGCTCATTCTCTCTGCTTCCTGGCTGTCCATTACACTCTTCTGGCCTTGACAGAGGAAACCTTGTGACATGAGCCCCAAGAAGCCATTCTTCCCTCTCGGTTGTTCTGCTGGGTGTTTGGTCAACACAAAAGGGCAGCCATCTTCTCAGTGGCACAGACTCTGTGGGCGTGTTTCCAACCGTTGGCCGGTGAAGCAGAGAAGGAACAGGAGGAAGCATGCAGAGGGTACAGGCTCACCTGGGGGTAGTGGAGCCAAATAAGTTCAGGCAACCGCGAAGGACCCTGAAGGGGGCGGGGTGGAAGAAAGCTTGGGCAGAGGTAGAACCACATGGCCTCTGGATGTGAGCGCGGGCAGAGCAGGTACAGAGGTCACCCCAGATGATCCAGTTCTGGAAGATTCCCCGGCCCCGGTGAGAGGAAACAATGAGGGATGAGAGTAGTCAGAAAACATCGGAACTGCTCCGGGCTGTGGAAGGCTTACATTGCGCTCCATCAAAATCTGTCTGCTGCTGCAATTCCGTGCGACTGGCACCATCTGCGCTGATCCGGCTCACAGTCCCCCAGGCTCCCTCTCCGCTCCCACCCATCTGCACGACAGCGTCCTGGCATTTCCCCATCTCCACTCGAGAACAAAAACATCTGCCTACAATGAAGCCCCGCCTCCCATTGCTGCCCGAGACGGATCGGAGACTGAGTTCACAAACCCCTGAAAGACCTTGATTTGAGGCCAGAGGTTACAAGTAGGGAACCTCAAGGGAGTCCAGACTGTGGTCAGAATGGAAATGGGAGGGGACCAAACGGCAGCCAGCGTAAGCCCCACCCTTTCTGATCCTAACCCTACTTTTGAGAGGAATGGAACAACCTTGACTCCAAACCTTTTTGCCTCAGGGTGGTGGATGCTCCCTATAGCCTCCTCTCCGGCATCTGCCTGTGGGAAACCAGCAAGCAAGCAAGCCCCACGGTTGTCTGCAGTGGTGGGAGGCAGGAGCCACATGGAGAGCGTGCCTTTTGAAGCTGCCGTTAATTGGATTTTACAGCATCCCTCTCGCGCCTGCCCTGTCCTTATTAAATGGCAGAGAGGAGAGGAGGCAAGAAGCTGCTGATCACAGCTGGGAAGGAAGGTTAGGACGGTGGCCTCGCTGGCGAAAGTAATCAGTGCTCAGCCTCCCCCAACATTCAAACTGCCCTGCAAGGGCTCAAACAGCGCTGAGACCTCTGGGAGAACACAGAGAGACGAGCTGCCTCTATTACTAGTTTTTCATTCCTGGGAGAGTGTTGCCTCACCATTGCCTACAGAACCACCACGTTTGTGTGTGTTAGCGTGTGTGCGCACACACCACAGGCATTCACGCCTGGCTAGGTGATGATCTATGGTGGCCTGCTACCCACACACAAGCCTGGGTGTGCTGGACTCAGATCTGCTGTCTGTGTTTTGGTTTGGATGGAGTATCACCTCCAGAAGCCAAGCCACCTCAGAACGTTGCTGGTAACTGCACTGTTAGGGTTTGAATCTGGAATGTTCCTCCTCAGCTGGTGCAGCCACGTTGGAGGCTGTGGGATTTCTGGAGAGAAGACCTGACTTGCAGAAGTAGGTCACTACGGGTGGACAGACCCTAGTTCTAATTTATTCTCTGCTTACGGGTTAGCCACAGTGTGCAAAGCCCCTGACTCATGCTCCTGCTGCCACAGGTGGTCCGTGCCTTCCCAGCTATGACACCTCCGAAACTGTGAACCAAATTTAATCTTTCCCCCACTTAAACTGTATCTTTCAGGTACTTTGTCCCACGACACAAAAGTGGGTTACAAACCCTCACGGGGAAGCACCTGCTGTTGTTTTACTAGATCCAGTGTCCCGGTCAGGTCACCTTGTGCGTATCTGCATATTTATGCGTGTGCCCATCGATCCATGCTGCTGCCAGCTTTGGTTGGAGACACGTCCTTCTGCAGTGGGTGCTGTGGTTACTGCAGACTCCAAACTGGCCAAAGTGTTGAGAATAAGTAACTGTTGAGTGCTTAGCCACTCCACTCCCTTCAAGGCTCAGGGAATATTAAAGAATGCATGGAAAGAACAGGAAAGCCACAGTAAGGGTGAAGTGTGGTACAACACTAACTGCTGGGCCTGACATGGATACACTTGCGAGTTCCCAGCCATGGCTACCTGCACAAGACAGCGTGTATTTGGGTCCATTAGCATTCAATCCACCACGAAGGGAGAAGGGACCTCATGAGGCCCTGCCTTTCGCTGAGGATCTACACTAGTAGAAAGCGGTGGCTGGTGGACCGAGAGATACTTTCTTCAGCCGTGTAACCACCAGTAAGGAGACATGCTCCTAACAGTAACCCTCACTCACATATGGCCAAGGAACCCTAACGGAGCTCACTAGTCAACAAAACAAGACAAAAAGGAACTGCTACATGTGTTCTATGTCTATTCTGGTGTGCCTGTCCATGAAATCTTACGCTATGGTATCTCCCCCGCCCCCAAACACACACACACACTGTCCTCTGCCCATAATTTTGGGAGGAAGGTGGCTTGTGAAGGCAGTGCTGGCAAAATCGTTTCTGTTGTTTCTTTGCTGAGGCAGGGTCACACATCCACACCATCCCCTTACCTCAGGCCGGCAGGTGACTTCTGGTGCCCTTAGAAGGTTGTAGCCAATAAGGTTTGACCAAATGCAAGGCCCACAGAGCCCTTTTGAGAACTCGCATGGCTGGTCTGGCCCTCTGGGGCTGCTGCCACCCTAAGAATGCACCCTGTGAGACTGTTGGCCTAAGGCTGATTGGGACTCAGTAGGGGACCCGACTGCAGCCACAGCGTGATCAGACAAAGCTGTACAAGACCCGGATGACCTGTTAGGAAGGAGGGATTGTGAGAGAGGTTTACCAGAATGCCTTGCCTGTTTCATCCACCTGTTTCCAGCCGACGCCACAGCAGCCGTGCCCACCTAATAGAGCACACCTCACGCTGCATGCGGAAAAGCGTCCTAGACGACTTTCAAACGAGGTGAGGAAATCAAAGCATAAACACATTTTGAAAGGGCTCAAAGGCAACAGAAAGTGGCGAAGACAGGTGCATAGGTCCCTGGAACTGTTGGGCGGTTCCGCATGGTGAAGTAGATGATAAGCAAACCGAAACGGTGCTGGAACACCTGTTAAAGATGAAACTTGCGCTTGGTCCCCTTTCCTCACGCGATGCCCACGGAAGGTTGTGTCAGGGGTTAGAGCAGCCTCCCTCAGACTGGTGAGAGGAGGTTATTAGCCAAGGGCCACATGAGGGGCAGGGGCAGAGATGGCCACAGAGGAGCAGAGGCACACGGAGAATCAGAAAAACAGGTGGTCTCCAGGTTCCAGTCCTATGAGTTCACTCTCAGCAGAAGTCTGATAGATCCAGCCCCGAACTTCAGCAAGGATGCCATTCATGCATAAAGAAGCTGTTTCTCCCAGACCTATTTCCATACTTTTTCGTTTTTTTTTTTTTGTTTGTTTGTTTGGTTGGTTTTTCGAGACAGGGTTTCTCTGTGGCTTTGGAGTCTGTCCTGGAACTAGCTCTGTAGACCAGGCTGGTCTCGAACTCACAGAGATCCGCCTGCTTCTGCCTCCCGAGTGCTGGGATTAAAGGCGTGCGCCACCATCGCCCGGCTTCCATACTTTTTCCAGGCTAATAAAAAAAAAATCTCTCAAAGGCTGCTCAGAGTGAACAGGAGCCTTGGTCAGCGTTAGCTGGCTGCAGAGCCAAACCCAGCAGGCACTGGGCCACTGTATTGATGGGAGCAGGCTCATAGTTGGTTGTCATGGCAAACTGTCTGGACTCTAGTTGAGATGCTTCTGTGTCCCAAGCATCCTGCATGTTCCACTAGATACCAGGGTGTCGATGAGGAATGTGCCTTCTTATGACCTCTGGGAATAAAATTGAGACTTTAGAGAGCCCTGAGCCCGCCCTCTCTCTCTCTCTCTCTCTCTATCTATCTATCTATCTATCTCCCCCCCCACACACACACACACCAAACCGGAATAAAGACTGAACATCATTAGCCAAGGAAAGTGAGGATTAGAATAAGGAAGGGCACACAGCAGGTTGGTGTGAAAGACGGAGACATATAAAGCTTGATTGTGACTTATATTTTAAAAGAAATGCCAAATTACAAAAGAGTTTGTTTTTGCTTCCATTTAACAAAAGCAGACTGTGAATGCAACTCCTGTTTTAATTCTTCGAATGAACAAAGAATAAAATGTTGATTCGAGGGGCATAATTTCTCTGACAAGATTGTCTGGTGGCGCCACACAACGCAGGCTTGATTTCAAGTCTGATTTTTGCATTGCAATCCTGAACAGGACATTTGAAAAAGAATATATATGTGTGTGTGTGTGTGTGTGTGTGTGTGTGTGTGTGTGTGTATTTGAAGGCATCATCAATTTCCCAATGGCCTGTCTCCCTCCTCTAAACTCCAAATCTCTCTCTTTTGAACAGCCTGTCATCTCATCAGCCCCGTAGCTTTTCTCGCCGGTAATTGTTAACTGGCTGTAAATGCTGTGCTGTCCCCACTTGCCAGGCGCCACACGTGTGATTCCAGTCATTCTCCATAATGGCTTTGATCAACCTCAGCAAATTCTGCATCTTGCACAATTTGGAATTGTCTCCCATTATACACGTGAGTGTTGGCAACATATGGATGATTCGGACAGGCTGACCGGCAACCGGAATGGGGAAGGGTCAGCTAGCAAATGAGCGCCGAAAGGGCGGAATTCTGGAACCCAAACAGGGTGTATAGCATCAGCTAGGAACGCAGATCTTTTTGCTGAGACAACTATTGTCGCTGTTTGTTTTTGTTTGCTTGTTTAGAAAGGGTCTCACTGAGTGTGATGATTACTATTGATTGACAACCTGACCAGATCTAGAATCACCCACAAGACAGGACTCTTGGGCGTGCCTATGAGGGATTATCTAGGTAGCTTTAATTACAATGGGAAGGTTTGCCCTCAAGGAGACCAGCACTATTCCCTGAGTCAGGCTTCCGGATTGCATAAAAAGGAGAAATCTGCCTTTTGACTGGAGATGCTGTGTGACCAGCTGCCCCCACTCCTCCCACCTTGATCCTCACCATGATTAAAGGAGCCCTCGCTGTCAGCCAAAATAAGTGTTGCCTTAAATTAAGCTGCGAAGAAGAGGAGGAAGAGGGGGAGGAAGGGGAGGAAAGGGAGGAGGAGAGGGAAGAAGGTGTATGCATCCATATTTGTATGTGGCTATGTGCATATGAGTGCAGTTTCTCAGGGAGGCCAGAAGAGGGTGTCAGGTCACCAACCACTTGAGTTAGAGATGGTTGTAAGCTAGCTGCTCAGCATGGGTGCGGGGAAGAGAACTCAGGTCCTCTGCAAGAGCACACATTCTTCCCTTCTGAACCACCTCCGTGCTCCCCTTTACTTGCAATATAGGGATTTCCCCAGAGCAACTCCAAAAGTAATCAGTCTGCCAAGTTTACTTCGGACTCACTATCCTCCAACCTTACTACCCAATTGCTGGGGTTACAGGTGTGTATTGCCTTGCCCAAACCTGTTGTAGCAACCCTTGTTTGCCTGTTCAACTGCAGAGGGACTCAGATCACGGGAACGTGGACCACAATATGTAAAGAGCTCACACAAAGTAATGGGTCAAAAATCCATATTTGACCCCATCAAATGAATGTTTTTCAATTATAATTCCCAATACCGCCAAAGCTGTGAAGGCCTAGTAGGCCTTTCTGCTTTCCCTCTACGTTGCTCTGAGGCATAAATTGGCACAGGCTTTCCAGAGGAACCAATGCGAAGCCATATCTAGCCTTCAAATCATTTCAGCTACATCATTTTTTTTTACAGGGTCCCATGTTGCCTGGGCATATCCTCACAGTGTTCTTAAAACGAACAAAGACTAAATCAAATGTTGATTTTGAGGGCGTAATTTTTCTAGGGGAAAAAAGAATCCGTCTAGTGGCACAAAACAATATCCTTCGCTTTGAGTGAAGTTAATTGCTTTTCAGCTCTCTTGAAAGTTTGATCTCTCACTCGGAGGCCACTTTGCACAGGAAATAAAGACTTTCGCTCTCTGGAGGGTCCCCATAGGAAGGGTACTAAGCCAGGCAGAGTTGCCTCGAGGCACAAAACCCAAGTAGCAAGCAGTTCTGGCCCAGTCAAGGGCCCTGCTAGGGTGTAAACCTAAAATGTGTCCCGTGAGCGTGTGCATTTGAACACTGGGTCCCCAGCTGGTGGCACTATTTTGGGAGGTTATAGAATTTTTAGCAGGTAAAGCACAACTGGAGGAAATGGGTGGCTGCGGAGGGGACCTTAGTATTATTATTATTATATCTATATTATTGTTATATAGCCTGGGGTCTTTTAGTGGAATGAGACCAAAACAGGCCTTGACTTCCAGTTCTGAGACTGTTACCATCTCTTCCTGGGCCCGCCATCACGGAGATGCACCTCCACACCTTCCCTGCCATGTAGGACTGTACCCCCTCAAACCCCAAGCCAAAATAAATCCCTCCTTACCTAAGTGGTTCTAATCACAAGGCTGAGAGAAGTAACTAATACAAGTTTCTCCTCCCACACTTGATAGTCAGTTCCGGGTCAGGTTGTGCATCCTTCCACGGCACTGGTGTGGTGGGTGTGGTCATGTCTGTGACAGGAGAGTGTCATTCTTCACCTGTATGGTGGGCATGTCTGGGTGGCAGGGCTGGGGAATTTTCATTCTTCTCCGATTTTCTGTGGATCTCTTTGTTTCTCCAAAGGGCCAACCTCATATTTATAGTCTGTATTCATAAAAGAAGGGTTTCCCTTCAAAGGAGACAAAAATGGGAAGAGCTTGAATAAAGACCAGAAATAGAACCGAAGGAAAGGCGCAGAGAAAACGTCAGGGAAACCCTGAGGCTGGGTGCTGCGTGGCAGGTGGGCTGATATTACAGAATTACCTACATAGGAAAAGCGTTTATCCTTGGAGGCAGGGAGGATGGCCAGGCTCCGAGGGCCCAGATGGGAAAATGGCAGGCTCTTTGGAGAACTCAGTGGGTGACTGAAGCAACCTTCCTCCGAGGCATTCTTCACCTCAGGATCCAGTACAACCGCATACAGTGGTTCAAACACGTGTAACTCTGGTGCACCTACCCGTGGGAAACGGAAGGGCCATACAGAAGTTGCAGTCCAGCCTGGCTTACACAGCGAGGAAGAGACTCTGTCTTCAGCAAGGTGAAAGGTCAAAAATTAGTACCTGAAGGCTGACCTCTGACCCCTACGTGTGCAGGTGCATGGGGGAGGGGGGCCGGGAGGGAAAGAGAGGGAGAGTGAGCATCACGAGCCTCAGCCGTTCTCGCTTCCTGCCCTCAGCTAAGCAATCTTAGCCGTGTCCTCTGTGAACCCTGGGTGCCTGACCTGGCAGCTTGGTGCAGACCTGGTAGGAGGAAGCCATGTGAAGGACTGGGTGTCTGGCACACAAGCAGAGCCGTTTCTTCCTGGGACCCAGCAGGAAGCCCATGCAGTCTAGGATTTGAAGTTACGATCAAATGCCACTTTGTACCTTGTTGATCAAGTATAAATGCAGGTAAATATCTCATCTAGCGCATTGGTACAGGAGACCCCTTCCTAAATATAACCCCAGTAGCACAGACACTGAGAGAAACAATTAATAAAAATGGAACCTACTGAAACTGAGAAGCTTCTGTAAAGCAAAGGACACGGTCAATAAGACAAAAATAGCAGCCCACAGAATGGGAAAAGATATTCACCAACTCCACATCAGACAGAAGACTGATCTCCAAAATATACAAAGAACTCATAAAAATTGGTCATCCTAAGAACAAATAATCCAATAAAAAAAATAGGGTACAGACCTTAACAGAGAACGCTCAACAGAGGAATCTAAAATGACTGAAAGACACTTAAGGAAATGCTCAACATCCTTAGTCATCAGAGCAATGCAAATAAAAACAACTTTGAGATTCCATCTTATACCTGTCAGAATGGCCAAGATCAAAAACACTGATGACAACTTATGCTGGAGAGGTTGTGGGGTAAAGGGAACACTCCTGCATTGCTGGTGGGAATGCAAGCTGGTAAACCCCTTTGGATGTCAGTGTGGCGATTTCTCAGAAAATTAGGAAACAACCTACCTCAAAACCCAGTAATACCACTTTTGGGTATATACCCAAAGGATGTTCAATCATGCCACAAGGACATGTGCTCTACTATGTTGATAGCAGCTTTATTTGTCATAGCCAGAGCCTGGAAGCAACCTAAATGCCCCTCAACTGAAGAATGGAAAAAGAAGATGTGATACATTTACACAATGGAGTACTACATAGCAGAAAAAAATAATGACCTTTTGAAATTTGCAGGCAAATAAATGGATCTAGAAAACATCATATTGAGTGAGGTAACCCAGATGCAGAAAAACAAATATAATATGTACTCACGCATAAGTGGTTTTTGGACATAAAGTAAAGAAAAACCAGCCTACAATTCACAGTCCCAGAGAACCTAGACAACATACATGCATCTAATCTACATGGTAAATAAAAAAAAGACAAGATCTCCTGACTAAATTGGGAGCATGGGGATCAGGGAGAGGGTAGAAGGGGATGGAGTAGGAAGGGAGGGGAGTGGAGAAAAATATATAGATCAATAAAAACAATAAAAAAGAATTTTAAAAAGTCTTGTTTAGAATCTCTCAAAAACTATGAAAGTGATTTCATTCATTCCCTGTAGCAAACTCCCTCCTATTCCCCCCATTTCCACACTGCTGGCACCCCAGGCTTTTGCTCCCACTTCACTGGGCTCCCAGATCCAATCTCTGCCTATATTTAGCCCTCTGGCTTCTTTCTTGCCTTGGGTCTTTATTTCACTCTGTGGAGAAGTGTTCAGTTGTGTTTTGGATCTTTGTCTACTCCCCTCATCCTGCAGGCGTGGAGCAGGGTGGAGTTGGAGGCAGGGACCTAGGAGTCGACTGAGCATGTCCCTGGGTTTCTTGGGGTTAAGAATGGAAAATTACAGATGGGACTGTGACGTTTGCAGGCAAATGGATGGAAGTGGAGATCGAGTTAGTGAAATAAGACAGATGTCATGCTTTCTCTAATATGCGGGATCTAGATTAAACATATATATATATATATATATATATATATATATATATATATTGAAAATGTAGCATGAAAGTAGAAGTGTGGGAGTGGAGAGGAATTTAAATGGAAGGGGAACAAGAGAGGATAATGAATGGGGGAAGAAAGACACGCAGGGCTAGAGATAGCTCGGATGTCAGAACGCTTGCCTAGCATGCAGAGCCCTGGGTCAGAGCCCCAGCATTGCCTTCTATTAGCCTGCCATCGGCTTCTAGTTACACAAGAAGTTGCTCCAGTGTGGAAGGCCCAGAATTGGAGCCTCTTAAAACTTTTTAAATTTTGTATTAATTTCATATGGAGGGGCTCACACGGGCCAGGGCAAGTGGGAAGAAGTCAGAGGACAAGTTTGAGGAGTAGGTTCTCTCCTTAGGCCATCAGGCTTGGCAGCAGGCACCTTGAGCCCCAAGCCAACTTGCTGGCCCCAGGATTGATACTTGTTGGTGCTGGTTGGCCCATCTTGGGTTGCGCTCCATCTGTAACTCAGCCTCAGCAGTGGGAAGGTAAGAACCTCCCATCCCTGGCTCAGCCTTAGTCAAATGCTTCTCTAAGTCTACTGGCAAGACTTGAAAAAGGGGTCCCTTCCACTGAACAACCACGTGAGAATGGGGGCTGCTGTCACAAAAACGGACAGAAAAGTGACTGTGGGGCAAGATGCACCTCCCTGTTGTGGTCCACCGTGCTGGGAACTGCAGAAAAGAAGCATCTGTCAGCTTGTACAGCTGCATGGAGGAGTGGGCCTGTGTTTCGAGTTCCGCAGGCTGGAGGCTGGGGTCAGGGAGAAGCACGGTCATGCTCTGCCAAGGCGTCCCTCCTTGAACTCACCCATGCCACATGGAGATGACTTGGGAACTTAGGGTTCCAGAAACTCAGTCACCAAAAGTCCGCCTGAGTAGGGATAGAGAGACTGCCTAATGGTTAGAGCACTCGCTGCACCGCCCGATGTCCTCCATGCATTTATTTCTTCGGCTGTGATGAACAACCATGGCCAAGGTAATATGTAGAAAACAGTTTACTTGGGCTTATGGTTCTAAAGGGTTAAGAGGCCATCATGGTCGCAAGCGCAAGCATGGCCACTGGAACAGGAAGCAGAGAGCTCACAACCTCTGCCTCGTAACATGAACCAGAGAAAGAGCAAACTGGAAGTGGGGCCGAGCCTTTAAAGTCTCAGAGCCCACCTCCAGTGACATGCTTCCTCCATCAAGACTGGACTTCCTAATCACCCACTACAAACAGTGCCACCAACTGGAGACCAAGTGTCCAAACATTTGAGCCCGTGGGAGACATTCTCATTCAACCCCTAGGCCTGGGTTCAGCTCCCAGCATCCACATCAGGAAGCTTACAACCACCTGTAACAACTATCCAGCTCTAGGGGATCTGACACCCTCTCCTGGCCTCTTCAGGTACTGCAAACATGTGATGTGCGCACACACACACACACACATACATACACTGAATAAATAATTAATCTTTTTTTAAAGTCAACCTGGGTTAGTAGCCCTTGAGTACAACATCTAACACTGATAAAATTTAAGACAAGAACACACATGGAAATTAGCAAAAGGAAAACAAGCTTTATTAAAATTAATAAAGAAACAAGAGAAATTAAGGGAAAGTAAGGGAAACTACTAAGAGTGGGGAGGGCTCCTAAAAGGAAAAACTAGGGGGTTTTGTAGAACTCATGGCAGAAATTGGACAAAGATGGAGATAATTTCTGTTGAGACCTATTCATTCTCTGGGTTATCACAGGCCGAGCCCCTGGATTATCCACAGATACCATGCAGGGCTCCCTGAACCAACCAGGAAGATGCTCACACCCTCTCCATATACCATCCACCCAGTTAGGGGTGGTTGACACTCTGCTCTGTCCACCTCTGACTTCCCCTCTGCCAGATGCTGATGTCAAACTGTCTGTTAGCCATCACTCCCTGGCCAGCTTTGCCATGGCCGGTCTTGCAGGTGTCATGCTAGCTGCAGATCAAACTATGCTCTTTGTTCTCACCAGTGTAAGACTAGCTTGTAGTGTCACCATGACGCTAACTCCTGTCACAGCTTCCAAGACATGGGTATGGGTACCTCATACTTAACTCCTTACTTACAGGATGGTAGGTGTGAACTCTTTCCTGAAGTCGGAGGGAGATCCCGTAAGAAGCCACCATTCCCACAGTTTAGCCTATTGCGATTACCTGCATTAGACCACGAATACATGAAAAGGCAGCAGGATCTCACACACATTCCCAGGGCTTCATGAGGAGCTGGGCCTCTGGTCTGTGGACACTAATCTTGCTTCTGCTGTGTGTCTGATTACCTAGTCAGCAAAGCTGTCTCAAACCCAGCTTTTTATTTATCTTCCTCAGTGTTCCTGACAGTGCTGTGTTAACCCTTTCATTTTAACCCCAATATCTGTTTCTACCAGAACCTTTGTGATTAGTGTGTCGTTTTTGCTCTGGGTCTTTTTCTTTTACTAATAATGGTGAGCGAGTGTCTGTCTCAATTTTCACATGCCTATCATCTTCCTGTATCCTCACATGGCCTCCCCTTGCTATGTAGTCACATCCTGGTTTCCTCTCCTCAAGACACTAGTCCCATTGTATTAGGGCCCACCTTCATGATCTCATCTTAACGGGTTACATCTGTCAAGACTGTGTCTCCAAAGATAGTTACATTCTCAGGTCCAAAAGAGTGAAGACTTCAACATACAAGTCTGGAGGAACACAATTCGGTACATACTGCATGTTTAAAACAGATGGGGTAGGGTAGTGTATGAGTCAGCTCAAGCTGTGTAACAAAATGCTGTAGATTGTGATGCTGGAGTTGGAGGCTGAGGGCAGATGTTGCACGAAGGGCCTTCTTCCTGCCTTTAAGACAGTCACCTTCCCAATGTGTCTCCACATGGCAGAGAGAGCAGCAAATTCTCTGGTGTATCTTCTTGCTAAGACACAAGTCCCTTCACACAAGCTCCACCCTTATGTCCTCAACTCATCCTAGTTACTTCCTGTGCTGGCTAGTCTTCACCTTCAACTTATGGGATTTGGAATCACCTAGGAGACACACCTTGGGGCGTGTCTATGAAGGTGTTTCCAGACAGGTTTAACTGAGATGAGAAGACCTCCCTTGGATGTAGGAGACTCCATCCTATGGATGAGCTTAATAAAAACAAGAAGGCAAACTCAGCACCAATGTGCATCTCTCCCTGTCTCCTGGCTGGGGATGTGATGTGACCATCGCCTCATGTTCCTGTCACGGCGCTTTCCTCGCCATGGTGTAGACCCTCAAACTGGGAGCCAAAACCAACCCTCCCTTCCTTAAGTTGCTTTTTGTCACAGAAATGGGAGAAGTGACTCATATATGGCCAGAATGCCTTCACCCTAGGAGTGTGGAGGCCTCGGTACATGAGTTAGGGAAATGGGATAAATGTTGCGTCTATCGACAAACCTAGTGGGACTACCGTCTACTGAAGCCCTAAGCCCCACTCCATTACCCTGGCATATAAACCTTTACCCTGGCAATTTATAAAGCAGCTCCTCATCAAGGGCTCCGGTGTGCATACAAAATGAACCCTGACTTCTCCCCTGCTACTGTCTATCCTCAGTTAATCTGCAGGCCACTGGCCCCTTCTGCCTAAATTGGTAGACACTGAGAAGGTTAAGAACCCGTATGTCTCGTTTCCTTAATCAGGATGCTGAGAGGATAAAGACGCCCACCCACATCTCTGGATACACAGATAGTGACCCACGTCCAGATCCGCCCTTCCTCTGAGTGGGCAAAGTACTAATATCTCCCCGCCCCCACCTCGGCTCTTCTGACTGCCTTTACCTACGCTGCATCTTCTCAGGTTCATTGCCAGAAATTCTCTGTCTGGCTTCTCTTAGAACACTGGGTGCTCTGGTGGAGTCAGGGGCCTGTGCAAACCAGTTAGGACTCCATCAGATGACTCAAACGGAGTCTTCTTGAAGGGAGACAGGAAACCACAGCCACGGGAGATCGGCAAGCATCTCAAGGTTAGACAACGAGTTTCTATTGCTAGAGAACAGGGAATCCCAGGAAGAGGATAGTGAGGAAGTGGGTGGAAGGTGAACTGTGGCTGAGCAGAGTAGGCGATGTTCTCTCTGGGACCACACTGTTTTCAGAGGGGCCCACGGGAGGAGAGGTATGGCATGCTTTCTTTGGGGGTTCTGAGGGACACGCATAAGGCCTTGATATACTGACTCCCTGTGGCCAAGTAGTGAGAGTGGCCAGTGTCACCTGAAGGGCAGGATGCCAGATGCTGAATCCATGTCCTTTAAAGGAGTACATTAGAAAGTCCCTGTGTGACTCTGGCTCCTGGGCCGCCCCAGCCTGTGTTCAGTACCTGAATTAAGGGAGGTTTACTGAAAGCCTTCTCAGAGCAGTATAGGAAGGAACAGGGCTCTTTGGGTAGCTCATGAGGCTAGGTTTTGTCGGGAGTGAGGAGGGAATCCTACTTTTTTTTCTATTGTTGTGATAAATACCATGACTAAATGAAACTCAAGGAGGGGAGGGTTGTTTCAGCATGGTCTTCCAGGTCACATCTGTAGAGGGAAGTCAGGGCAGGAACTGGTGCAGAAACAGAAACAGATGCCATGAATAAAAACTGATTAATGTCTTGTCCCTCTGGATTGCTCAGCTAGCTTTGCTACACAGCCAGGGCTCACCTGCCTAGGGAGGGCACTACCCGCAGCGGGCTGAACCCTCCTCCTTCAGTTGGCAGTCAAGGAAATGCTGCCCAGGCCAATCTGATCCAGGCAATGCCCCAGCTGAGACTCTCTCGGGTGACTCTGGGTTGTGTCAAGTTGACAACTGATGCTAACTAGGAGAGGCGTGCATGTCACATGTCTGAGCCCATGGGCATGGTCAACACAGGGTCCTAAACACCTCACCACAGCCAGAAACTGCCACACTCTGCCTTGCTGTGGGACAATGGTTTGTACCCTGTCAATTGTATTTTAATAAAATGCTGATTGGCCAGTAGCCAGGCAGGAAGTAGAAGCAGGCAGATGAGAACAGGAGAATTCTGGAAAGAGGAAAGCTCTTTCTGCAGTCCTGATGCAGACACAGAGCAAGCAAGATGTGACTGCCTTTCAGAAAAAGGTACTAAGCCACATGGCTAACATAGACAAGAATAATGGGTTAACATAAGTTATAAGAGTTAATAAGAAAACTGAGCTAATGGGCCGATCAGTTTATAATTAATGTAGACCTCTCTGTGATTTCTTTGGGACTTAACGACTGTGGGAACTGGGCAGGACAAGGACTAGGCGGGACAGAAAAATTTCAGACAACACTACCCACCTCCCTTTACTACATCCGTTCACTCGACAAGATGGCAAGAGATGAAGCAAGGAGGGAGGGATCTGAAAGAGCGAAGCCATTGGTTTGATGAAGTCTTCTCGCCCCTCCCTCCCATGCTATGCAATGAATAAATTTGCAGTTACCATCTTGAGGGTGTGAGAAATTGTGCACGACTTTCTTTAAGTGAAATTCAATCCAAGTCCAAGCCCCATCCTGTGAGCAAGAAACGCGATCTTGTTTGATGTCAGGCTCCCTTCCTGCAGCCTCTACAGGGCCGTAGGAAGGAGAAAAAGAATGCTATCCTTTCAAAGTACAACTTCAGGGGAGTCTATGGTCTACCCTGATCCCACAAAATCCGGCAGCTTCCAATAACGTCTTGCACTCTGCTGAGGTGTGGAGTCTTGGTTCCTGAACTCCCAGTCCCCACATCCCACATCCACAGGGCACCTTGTGTTTAATGGCTGCAGAGCTCAAAAGGCCCCACCTTCTCATTCCTACCGAAAGATGATGTCCTGTTTTAGCTTCCTCCGAAAGGTCTCAGTGCTGCCCGCCCCCCACCCTCTGGGCATGAGCATCCTGTCCTCAGTGAGCTGAGGCTACTCAGAGGTCAGAGAAGATGGGGGCCTGGTCTTCACAGCTTCTTCTGCAATCTGGACAAGCACCCACAGTAAACAGAAAGACTGTCGCCAGGACGGGAAAGTGGGAAATACAGAAAGCCCCACCAAATAGCTCTGGACGTTCTGATCTTTCCCCGGCAATGGGAGGAACGCAACAATTAGTACCCCAATGCATCACTGTCCAGTGTGATTGGGGGAAGAAATGAAGATCGCACGGGCTCATGGGAAGAGAGATGGGCCCCACTTACAGAAGTGCAGGGAAAGAGCAGCTGCTGTCGGGTGACAAGCAGTGCAAAGCCTAAGGAATTTCTCGGGAGTTGGCAGAGGAGCCCTGGCCCTGCCAGGGTGGCTGTTGCCTCCTTCCGTCTGAATATGCAGACTCAGCTTTCTGCGGGCTGAGATGCTTCTCAAAGCATAAAGTCCCTCCCAGCTCCGCAGTGTGAGCTGTCAGATCACCTGGAGTGATTTGACAGCTTACCCCTCCTCCTCCCATCATCCCATCCTGCATCCTGCCCCCCCCTCCTTCCCAGGCTATCCTTTGCCAGCCCCAGCATGGCCTCATCATCTTTAACGTACACTTAGTGGAGCACTAAGACACATTTGCTATAATTGTGACAGCTACAGCTGCTCCTTCCCTGATATGGCAAGTGTCACAAAGAGAGCCCAGGAGGGCTGCCCCTCTGAGAGTCCCTGCTTGAGATCAGGAATTGACCATGATGATCAGACCCTCCAACCACTCCAAATTCCACCCCCAATTTCCCAGCACCTTCAGGGGGGCTTCAGGGGAGCATAACATAAAGCCTGAGGACTTCCTGAGCCCAAAGCCTTCTGCTCAGGGCTCTTTACTGCTTGTGGATTGGAGGAATTCATAGCAGCCCACACCTCCCTCAGGTAGCTTGCACTGCTGGATCCCCGACACTGCTCAAAATGCACCGGCCACCAATGTAAGAAAACCATCGACCTGCCCCAGGCCCCCTCCTCTGGCAATAATAACTGCAATTAACTGAAAGTCTGCCAACATCGATTCCCCACCAGCCACTCCGGAATGAGAGCATGCCCTTAAGACGAGGAAAGGAAGCCCAAAGAAACCTCTTACCAAGTGTGCTCAAACGCCAGAGAGCGAGCGGAGGAGGCCTCAAGTGTCAAATGCCCTCAGAGGTGGCAACTTTATTACAGGGGCAGAGGGGAGAGGAGACCTAGCGCCCAGGAATAATTAGCCTGGAGTCACTTATAGACTCCAAGAGGACACAAATAGAGCCTTAAACAAGGAAGTCTGAGGGCAGGAAATCTGTTGAAAAGGACCTAAGTGGTGGGGAAAGGGCTGAAAAGCTGGGGGGTTGTGGGGGACACAGGTGGTGGCACATGGTACCACCTGCACAACCATACACAGGGCCCCTGAGAGTTGGCACCACCCAGCTTTGCCTCTGTATCCACCAGTATTGCTTTTCCTATGTGAAGGGCTCTGGAAACCTGGGGGTGGGGATTTTAAGGTGCAGATGGGATGCTGGGGTGGTGACTCAGTGAAGTGCTTGCCTGGCAAGCATGAGACTCTGAGATCAATCCCCAGAGCCCCCATAAAACTTCTGGGTGTGCTGTCATGTGCGTATAGTCTCGGTGATGGGGAAGTAGAGAAAGGAGGATCCTGGGGCTCGCTGGCCATCTGACCTAGTCTGTTTGATGAGCTCGCTCTAGGCCCATGAGAAGCCATGGGTCACAACTAGATGGATAGTATTCTTTAGGAATGACACCTGGCGGTTGTCCTCTGGCTTCTATGTGCTTGTGCATATATGTGCACCTGTAAACACATATGTGTGCATGCGAGTGGGTGTGTGCGTGAACACACAAAAACACACACACACGAAGCTCCCATCTCGAGAGGATTAACCTACCGTGTTGGACTGACCAGGGCATCTTCACCCCCTCAAAGGTCCCTCTTGGGCTCCCAGAGCTTCCTATAGCGCTCAACAGTCTGGGTAACCTGTTGTGGACTCTGATGCCCTGACAAGGCTGCCCATGTGTAATTGGACCTTGCCGCACTTGGCAGTGCAATCGCTGGCATTGGTGCAGCTTAGGAAACCAGAGGGATAGAGGGAAGTAATATCCTTCCAGCCTGGGGGGTGTAAATAATGAAAGTCGGATCCATAAGTAATTACTTTTTAATTAATTAGGAATGATGAATAGCAAAGACCAGCGACTCGCAGGCAGAGTGGTGTTAACCGTGATAGCCTTGTTCTTTTCGCGGCTCAAATTGATTTGCTGAAGGAGGAGGTAGAAGAGAGAGACCACCCTGGGTCTGGGTGAGGGGGATCAAGGAGGAGGGCAAGGCAGGGAGGATAGAATCCAGGATCTGGGCCCCGGGTGAGGGGATCTCTCTGCCCCATCCTTCGGGAGGAAGCCTGGAGAAGAAAGGATGGCCGTTCTCACTTCCACACCCTTCGCAAAGTTGCCTGAATAATCTTCACACCACATCTGGGACACGCGGCCAGGGTCCTTTCCTCTCCCATCAGCAGGAGTAATAACTCTACCCTAGAAGGACTTCCCTAAGTCAAGCTTGAAGCTTTTCAGACTGGTACTCTGCAGGGGCCAAGAAACCCTTACCCAGAGGTCATCCAGGTGTAAACTAGGAAAAGAAAGGAGATCAGGTGACTCTGGAAGACCTAGGGATGCATGCTGGTTTCCACCCACCCAGTGCTCTCAGCATAGCAAACCTAGAGCCCAGGGCCACTGCTACCTCATGCCTGCGTGATGGTCTAAGCTGGAATACAGGGCTGTCCTGAGTCTTCACCTCCCTGTTCCCAGCTCTGGAAGGAACGACATCATCACTCAAGTATGAAAGACAGCCCAACACTGTACTTTTCCCACTATGAAGGTGCCATCACCTGACTCATCAAAATGAGATCACAAAGTAACATCTACAAAGGTCTGACTCCTTCCTCCCCCAGTACAGCCTCCCCTGGGATCCTACCTCAGGTTCAATGGCTGCTTCCCTATAGTTCAACCAGGAGGCTGGTAGGAGGAACTGAAGCAAGCTTTCTTCAGCTCTGTAGAAAAGCAAGATGGCTGAGCGGAGAAGAGCAAAGCATGGATCAGATGACTAGACCCTGCCTCACCCACTGTGACCTCCCCAAGACCTCCCCACCAACAGCTAAGCAGCACCCGGCAGCACCACACATCTGGAGCACTAAAGATGTGGTCACTGCATCTTAACCAGCTTTGAGGAAGAATGGAAGGATGAGATGAGAAGGGAAGGGAGGGGAGGGAGAGGAGAAAATGGGCAGGGAGGACAAGGGAGGGAAAGGCACCTAAGGGAAGCAGAGGTATGCATGGGAGGAGAGAGAAAGCTGAGGTTTGCTCAGACCTGCTCTGCTCAGCCAGGAGGTCTCTGTGTGCCTCTGAAAAGAGTTGCTTACATCCATTTCCTAGGCAAACTATCTCTCTGCCTTCATAGAATAAGCCCCAAGAAAACCCCAATGAGCAAAATGTCCACATGTGAGTGAGGGTCAGGCACAGTCCTGCTCTGGGCCTCACACTGCCCAGCCCACCCAATTCGTGCCATCCTGTTCTTACTAGGAGTTTGCATGGCTTTTCAGGCAGATTTGAAGTTTTCTTCTTTTGCACTCCATTTTATTCTAAAAACAAACAAACAAAACAAAAACTACTCAAGGCTTGAGGAATGGTTCAGTGGGTACAGCACTTGATACAAAAGTGTGGGGACCTGAGTTCAGGTCCCTAGAACTTACGAACAGCTGATAGTGGAGACAAGAGAATCCCCAACTCCTTGCAGACCAGCTAGCCTCATGTGTCCATCAGTTAACAAGAAGCCTTGTCTCAGATAAGATGGAAGGCAAGGACCATCAACCCAAAGTCCTCTGACTGCCTGCTACCCATGTGCTGTGGCACACGTTTCCTCACTAATGTGCGCGCACACACACACACACACACACACACACAGACAAAATATTATCTATCTTATTAACTAATATTACTAATCTGTTAGCATGACCTACCCCATACACTTAACTGGGTCCCCAAGAGGAATGCATTTTCTCTCTCATCCCCTCAGTTCTGTTTGAAATCATGTATTGATTTCAGAATCAGACACACTCAAACCCAGCTTCACCAGCACACACTGCCAGGCCACCAATGCCTCTGCAGAGAGAAGGCAAGGCAAGGCGAGTGCCCACCTCAGTCCTGTGACTGGCAGGTAGTAGAGGTTCAGGACAGCTATCTTCTTCACCCTTCTCTTCCTCAGCCCTTATCCATAAAGAAGCCAGCAGCCAGGGTTCCACAGAGACCACCAAAGCTGAGCAGGAACTACAGACTTTTCAAAAGTCTTCCCAGGACCTCGTCTGGCAAAAGGAGAGCTGGACTTCAGTGTGAGAGGGGGGAACTGATCATTGCAGCCGTGTCAGACCAATTTGTTTGTCTTAATTGCAGCCAATTAAACTTTTATTTGAAAGCTTTCCTAGGTCAGGCTCTCATGGGAAAGTTGATTTCTGGCCAGATGGTAAAAGGCTTTTATAGACCCTCACCTGTGGTGGAGAGAGAAAAGATGGCTGTCAAAGGCACTTTGGAGCAGTGTGCAGACGGAAAGCAGCTGGAAGGACCGGTCAGAGGTAAGGCACGGTAGGGGCTGTCTGACTAGCCCAGACTGAATGGGTGGCATGCGAGAAGAGCAGAAGAGAGGCCTGACTCAGGTACTCGGCATCCCTGAGACCAGGTACTTAACAGCCTAGATCTTGTTGGGCTGTGGAGGCCCAAAAATGTGAGCCTTTTCCACCTTGTCTGAAGGTCAGAGAGTTAGAGGTTGCTCAAAATTGTTGACAACCAGGGCTATACATTGTGATCCAAGATGTGATTTGTTGGTTCTTTCGACGTTAAGACGGCTCATACAGGTAGATCCACTCCACCCTGGCAAATGGTCAGGATATTCAAGCATACTTCTGCTCCTTCTTTTGAAATAGGTGGCTTAACCTTGGGAATAGCTGCCTTCAGGATACTTGGTCTAGGGTGGGTTCACTGCCTAAACAACAGAATGCTAATAAATGGATTAATGGCTTAATGGTGCAAAGTATTGAACTGTTCAAGTGCTCCTTTGAACCATGTTAAAGAAGTCTTCTGTTGTCTTCTTCCCCCTTTTGTAGTGGGGTATAAAAGTATATGGAAAATTAAATGCAATGACTTTTAATATTCACTGAAACTCCCTCCTGATAATATCCTATATTTTTGTTTTATTATTTTTACTCTCCTCTTCATCTTCTTTACTACTTTTCTGATCCCCATGCCCCTGCCCTGGTAAGTGGTATTTTTGTCAGAGCTGGTCTCCGAAAAATGGTGCCCAACATGGGGCACAAATCTACAATCCTGAGATTAAAGAATCTTATGCTCCATGCAGCATTTCTGGGCAACCCAGACTCCTGAGTAAGAATTTGCATCTTAGGGACTGGGGAAAGAATTCAGGAGTAAAGTGCTTGTCAAACAAGCATGAGGACCTGAGTTCAGATACCCAGCACCCACATAAAAGACAGGCATGCAGTGTGTGCAAGTGTGTGCAGGGGATAAAGTGACAGGGTGGAGTCCTAGGGGCCAGTCTAGCCCAAACAGTGAGCTCTAGGTTCAGTGAGAAACTCTTGTCTAAAAAAATAAGGTGGACAATGATAGAGGAAGACACTTGGCATTGATTTCCGGCTTCCACATAAGAATGCACAGATGAGTGCACGCATGTATATACTACATACGCATGCACTAAATGAATAAATAAATAATCTGCATTGTAATGAGATTTCTTAGGGCATTTTTTTTTTTTGCACACAGCACAGATGTGAGAGACACTGTCTGGACCACTCACATTCAGCCATCTATATCTTCCTTGGATGCCAAAATGGAAATTGTTCATACTATGGCATAGGGGTAGCTACTGCTTAGCAACTTGACAGGATCTAGAATCATCTTGGAGATAAAACTCTGTGAGAGACTCTCTAGTGGGGTTAATTGAAGCAGGAAGATCCACCTGAATGTGAGTGGCACAATTCCACAGGCCAAATAGAAAGGGGAAGGTGAGCTGAGCGCCAGCGTTCATCTCTCTCTACTTCCTGGCCGCAGATGCCATGTGACCGGCCAGATGCCCACAATCCTGTCACATGACTTGACTCCCCTGCCATGATGGATACCCTCAGACAGTGAACCAAAGTCCAGCAACGGCTCTTACCCACTGAGTCTTCCCCAAGTCCAGTTCTATATCACCTTATTTGCTTTAATATTACTTAGGAGTGAGGAGAGCGACCACTGATGGTATTTTACCCACAAATACAGAGAGTGGTGGAGAAAGGAGAAGAGAGGGATGGGAGAGAGAAAGAGAACCCATAACCCCCTGGAGGCATTGGGATCAGCCTTGAGAGAGGGGGGAGAGGACACCTGGGAGCAAGAGCCTTAACTGTGACTTCTCAGTAAGGAGAGAGCAAGACCAGGTAATTGGAGCAGGCCAGTTAGTTTGTGCTATCAGAGGTCTCTGAGACATAAGAGCTGCCCCTCGTTGTGGCATCTGGCCCTGGAGTGCCTACAATAGCAGTACAGTGGTGGCAGAGTGTGGGAGCTATTGAGAGAGGCGGCTGGAAGGTCCACCATTCAGCTATGTTTAAAAGCTCCCTCCCTCTCCAACCTAGGGAGGTTCCTCCCGAATGCCTGGGGATAGAAAGGCAAGACGATGGACTCTCCCCCAGCTGCCCAGAAAAGGGTGCCTGCAGGAGAACTTGCCCGCGTCACCTCCTAGGCCTCTAGATCAGCCCTTGCACTAAAACTCTCATCGGTTAACCCCATGGATGTGCCGGCTCCTCCCTGTAAGCCCCTGACTAAATGGGAAGACAGGAAGTCTGAGAACTTCCTCTCGCAGAGCAGGGATGGACCAAAATTCCAATGATAACCCCTGCAGAATCAGTGAGCGTATTGGGCTCACTTACACACCGTGTGTAGGGTGTAAGCAGCCACACCAGAAAGTCTCATCCGACATGAATGATGACCTCCCCATGATGGCACAGATGGAGGCCACCCCACCTTCAGTTAACCTCCCCTGACCTACACACTCTGACCCCTCCCCAAGGCCACTCGAAATTAGGGCGGAGCTGCAGAGACCTGGTTGGAGAAGGGGCTGAAGACTCGGGTGAGGGTCCAATGACCTTCCTCAGTCCCTCTCCTCGGAGACGGTTAGCACTCAACAAGCCCAGGCATGGTGGTTGTTCGTAAGCAGACATAGCTGGCCTGGTGAGGTACTCCAATCTTCTTCGATTTGGTTCTCCCCCCACCACCTATGCCAAGGCCACTCGAAATTAGGGCGGAGCTGCAGAGACCTGGTTGGAGAAGGGGCTGAAGACTCGGGTGAGGGTCCGATGACCTTCCTCAGTCCCTCTCCTCGGAGACGGTTAGCACTCAACAAGCCCAGGCATGGTGGTTGTTCGTAAGCAGACATAGCTGGCCTGGTGAGGTACTCCAATCTTCTTCGATTTGGTTCTCCCCCCACCACCTATGCCAGCGCCAGGACCCTCTGGTGTCCATGTGAACACAGCAGGAACGGGGTGTGCCAAACATTCGCTTTCGGATATACAGACCTGGCAAACTTGACCAACAGTCACTCTTGGCAGAAAAAGACAATCGCCCAGAGCTATCAGTAGGTATGTACGGACCACGCTCCCCTGGGAAAGTGGCTCTCAGCTGCTCTTTACCTGGACTCGGGCGTGGAGGTCGAGGGCCCAAGAAGATGCTGAGCACGCAACTTGGAGCTCGGAGGCTAATGGTGATCAGATTTAATAATTGTTAGCAACCTGCACATTTTCTGCCGCAGATGAAATAATTGCAGAAGAGAGCCGGCGGAAGAGAGAACGCTGCAAATGCCGTCTCCTCTCGGCGTTAAAACAGCAAGGCTGCAGAGCTCACTGAGATTAATTAGCGCTCTGTCTTATTAGCACCTTTTTCTATTCATCCCCACACAATGCAGACACTGGGAGCTTGCTCAGTGACTGCCTTGCCTAAAAGACCCAGGCTTGGACTAGAGCTCAGGAAGGTGGGGTCTTGTGGCGCTCTCAGTCTGGGGGCAGGGGGCAGTGAGAAAGAATAGTGTTGGATTGTAGCCTGTCTGCAGACCAAGGAACTGAATCTCCTGGGCACTGAGCCAAAAGTAACAACCCAGGGAATCGTGGCTATGCAAAGAAACATCAACAGCCAACAAGTAGCCAGAGAGACTCAAGCTATGCTCCCAGCTCCTGAAGCATAGGAGGACAGCGTCATGCTGCCAAAGCCAGCATTGTGGACACTAGAACAGTGCAACCGTACAGGGCTCCACACTCATAAAAACCCACATATAAGGTTCCATACACAGATTGTGAAGTAGGGGAGAGGCGTGGGGTGTTCACTGGGCCCCCCAGCTCTGTGTGTTGACCCTTCTCCGTGTTATCACCTCCACGGGTGATTCTCAGCATCTTTCTCTCCTCTCCCTCCAGCGAGGATGCTATGTTCCACCCCTGGGGAAGGCAGGGTGTCTTAAGTCAGGATAGATGTGCCCACCTTCCCCATGCACCCACAAAGCCTACTAGCATCTCCAGAAGTCCCAGAAAGACAATTCACAGTGAAGAACGGCATTGTGAGAGACCAAGAGAGCAAGATGAGGAAAGGTGAAGGCTTGTGTCTGCTTTGCTGTAGAACTCAGTCCTCTGCACAAAAGGCCACCATCTTCATCAGATCAGCCATGCCCGCCCCAAAGGATCCATCAGGACTTAGAGAAAGAGTAGGTGAGTGGAGTCCTTAGATGTCACCTGAGATTCCAGCAGCTCCTCCCAGCCATCTTAATGCAATTCTGCCCTAATTCCACTTGACCTCCTGGGTCTCAGGAGGTTCTAGAGTACACAGGCGGGGGAAGATAAATGGAGAAAGGAATCTATGGAGCTATGGGGAAGACACCATCTGTGCTGGTGAAGACTTTTCAACATGGCTGCTCTGAGGTCACCCACACTCCTGTCACTAACCTGTCACTGGTGTTCTGCAAATAAGCCCAGCAAATGCATTAGTTCCCCAGGGAAGGAATTTTCAAAACATACATTTAAAACATAGAACCGTGTGTTGTTTTCATTTTGAACTGGGCTCTACAAACATGACCCAATAATCCACTGCCCCTAGGTGAGTTCTTGGGGTGTTCTGCAGGACTCTGCCTGACCATCCGGGACTACTGCATCCAACCCTTGGACAGACACATTGAACCTGTTATGTGCAGGCCTCTGCTAGGGCTCTATGATGGGGATGGGGTGACAGTCACTGACAACTCTGAAAACTATCATCTTGAAGATTGGTCACCCTTTTGCTATGACATTCTGTAGTGCAAGATCCCCATGGCAGTCTTGAAAGGCTGATACCTGCTTGATACCAACTCAAAATGTTGTGGGACTGAGCATTCATTTCTCCCTGTTCTTGCATGGACACGATGTAGCCAGCTGTCTCAATCTCAGGCCTCCCTGATTCCCTGAAGCTGATGGGCTTTAACCTGGAATTGTGAGGTCAAATAAGCCCTTCCTTCTCTAAGCCATTCATTATCAGGGTGTTTTATCATGGCAACAGTACAACACCTGCCAACCCCTATTCCTGGGGGCTTCCCAAGTTCCCCAGTGACAGATACCAGCTGGAAAGTTCCTGCAGGTGGAAAAAAAAACAGTCCAGAAAAAAAGGAGAAGCATCCAACAGGGCTGGAGACAGGTTGTGTCCTGGACACCTTGTATGGAGATGGTACACTGGAGCCTTACCACACACCTGTGGCAACTGTTAGTTAGCAACATCCCCATACTACGGATGAGCCCCTTGAGAACCAGAGGATCATACTGGTAACTGTCCTTGTTGCTAGGATGAAATTCTTAACCATAAGCAACCTAGGAGAGAATGGACTTATTTCATCTTACCGTTTAGGAGGACACAGTCCCTCATGGCTGGGCAGGCATGGCAGCCAGACTGGTCACATGGCATTTGGAAGTCGGACACTCAAAGAGATGAATGCACATGCACAGCTCACATTCTCCTTTCTACGCGGTCTGTGACCCCAGCCCATGACATCGTGCCACCCACATTGAGACTGCACCTCCTCACCTCAGTTAACCTGATCTAGAGAGTCCCTCGTAGGCGACACCTCACAGAGGCTTGTCTCATGGGCAATTCGAGATCCTGGCCACTCAACCGATCTTAACCACCTCAGAGACACAATTCGGTTGGTCTATGTGCAGCCGGGCTCCAGAGCCTGTTCTGAACCATAGGCACTTTTCTCCTCATGGAAAGTGGGTTGAAGACCTGGGCTCAGACATCACGCTGGGCTTTGGTCTTTGGTGAAATCAGCAAGCGTAAAATTGGTGAGAATGAAGTCAATGCCAAGCCCCTGGCATGTGCCAGAGAGCTCGAGAACTGGGCCAGGACAGGGAATAAGACACAGAAGGACAACTGGCAGAACTACAGGCACTGGGATCCTGGATGACAGCTCTGTGGCCAGCTGCTGTCCCCATCTGAAGTCTAGGACCCTAGCACCAGCCGTCTCCCAACCCCAGGAAGACAGAACAATGGGCTTGACTGAAGACAAAAGCGTGGACGTGCAGCCAATCAAGGCACTCCCTGAGGAACATCTGGATTAGTCTCCAAGATGATTCAAACCAAGACAAGACAATAAATAAATAAATAGTGTGTGGCTTCTGTGATGACAATAGCGATGTCAGAACCAGACTGCAGACGTCCGTAGGTCTTCTTCCTGCCCAGCCCTGGAAGCTCATCCCTGAAGGGACATGGTCTCCTAAAAGAAACCCCTTCTTCCATCCATCCCTTCTAGGGAGAAAGGGACAGACGTTCTCCAGCGCCATTCTAGGCCTGGCCACATCTGGCCCTAGCCAAAGCCTGAGGCTGCCCAGTACCATTTTTTAATTCTTTTGCAATCAGCATTTTCCTTTCTTCATTTGCTGGTTGAATAATACAGCCTGTGAGAAAAGGGCCCTCAGCACAATTCCGGTGCTCGTTTACAATGGAAATTGGGAAAACGGCGAAACACACACTGCAAAAATGCATTTAAAAGAAGATGATTCAATTGGATTTGGCAGCTCTGATATTCAGGACCAGAAGGAGAAAATCTGTCTATGATTTGAACATGTATAATTAAGATGAAAGCCTTAAGTACTGGGCGCATTTCTTAAGATGTCACCGGCTCTGTTGACTCCGGGCGTTCTGATCAGCAATGTCGAGCGTTTATTTCTGAAATCTGAATAGCTCCGAGTGAGTGAGATGCCTTTTATAAAACCAGCACCACGGAGCCAAGTCAAACCCTGACTGCTTATCAAGTGGGGTGAAGGCAACAGCGGTGAGGCGGAGAGAGCAAAAGCGTCACTTGGGGACTAGCCCTGGTCTTCTCCGAGCTGCATTCCCTAACCTTTGCAGATAGAGATACGGGCAGAATCGGATCCTTCCTGTCTGTCCTATTTTGGATCTTCTTCTGGTGCTGGTGAATTGGCCAGGTCCCTGGGAACTGCTCCATGAATGTAAACAGCAGGCTTTGAATGTTGGCTTGTGTGCTTTCAAAGAGGAACCCTGATACAGTGGTCCCCTCTTGCATGATTTCCCTCGCTGAGGTGTTAGTTGATGACCCTGGCCAAAAGATGCAATATTTGGGGCCTGGAGAGGTGACTCCGTGGTTAAGAGCACATATTAACTCCTTCAGAGGACCCAGGTTCAGTCCCCAGCACCCATATGGTAGCTGACTGCAGAGTTAAGGGATCCATTGCCGTCTTCCGGCCTCCACAGCATGAGGCAAGTCCATGGAGCACAAATTACATGAAGGTGTAAACACCTATACATGTAAAATAAAAATAAGTTTATAAAGCACTTTAAAAGGATATGAAGTAGAAAGTTTCAGGAAGATACCATTTATAAGTTTGAAACTGTGTGCTGTCTGAGTGACATGTTAAATCCCTCCCTGCCCCACTCCATCCTGCCTGCAGTGTGAATAATTCCTTCTTCCAGCATGTCTCCACTGTATATAGTAGTCCCCATTGTCACTCAGCAGCCGTCTCAGTTGTTACACTGATGTATGGTGGAGGCACCACTGTGCTGTGTTCAAGTCACCCTTACACAATAGCCTAACACTACATCATAATGCCTGCACCATTCCTTGGTGTCATCTTTCCTTGTGGGCATTCTATGACCCACAGCATCCCAAGGAGGGGTTTTGTGAAGCAGAGTAAAGTATTTTTGATTAAAAGAGGCCACATTCACATAACTTATTACAATGTTACCGTGTTGTTTGTTTTATTTATATTATTAGTGACTTACTTTGCCTAATTTTATAAGTGAGATTTTTATCATTTAGGTATGTGTAGTGGTTAATAATGTTTATCAATTCAACAGGATATAGAATCACCTAGAAGTCTTTAGACGGGCCTGTGAGAGATTATCTAGATTAAATTAGACTTGCCTTAAGAGATTATCTAAATTAGATTAGACATATCTGTGAGAGATTATCTAGTATAGATTAGACATGCCTTGAGAGATTATCTAAATTAGATTAGACACCCCTTAAGAGATCATCTAGATGAGATTAGACATGCCTGTGGGAGATTATCTAGATTAGACTAGCCTTGCCTGTGAAAGATGATCTAGATTAGGCTAGCCTCTGGCCATGCCCTCAAGGAATTGTCTTGATTGTGTTGAGACAAGAAGACCCACCCTAAACAGGGCACCATTCCCTGGGTTGGGTCTTAAACTGCGTAAAACAGAGAGAGCTGTGGACACAATGTGGCCATCTGCTTCAAACGTTGTCTGCACTGACTTCCTGGACATGAACTCTGTACCCTTGAAACATGATGTACCGTCTTCCTTCTCACTATGGACTCTTCCTCGGGAACCATAAACCAAAGTAAACTCTGCCTTCTAGAAGTTGCTTTGGCAATGGTGTTTTATCACAGCAACAGAAAGCAAATTAATACCACACTTGAGGTTGTCATCTGGCCTCCCTGCGTGTGTGATACGCATGTGCCTGCACGCTCACACACACACACACAAACAAACAAAATCAAGTAGACAGTCTGTGCAAATCCCAACAAGACTCTTGTTGTCCACAAGCTATGATTCTTGGTGCTCTCCTCTGTTTGCTCTCTGAAGCCACCCCGAGATCATCTCCTTCTGCCCAGCCTGGCTGCCCTCTGGGCCCAGAGGCCCTGATCTTCGGAGAAAGCAGAATGTCATGACGTACCTCTCTCTGACACCATGAACCTGGGGCTGGAGTGAGTCTCAAAACGGTGCCTGTCATGTAACTTGCCAGCTCACTACCCACAAGGAGCGGGATCTCCTGAGACTTGTAGGTCTCCATTTTCCTTGTGAGGTGGGAGAGGAAAGAAGAACCCTAAAGGACCACTCACTGTCCTTAGAGGCTGGACCATCTCTAGGTGCCCAGTTTTTGGAATCTGACTGAGCTATTGCCTCTGCTCCAGGAGCAGCCTGCCTTCTATAAAGTAAGGCAGGCTGGGGGAGGAGCATGAAGTGGGGAGTCCAGAAAAGAGAGGAAAGAGCCTGTGCGTAGGGACAGCTGCATAGTCCAGGCCTGCAGACAACCCGAAGACACCTACCTGTCCCTCAGAGCAGCTGCATTCAATGGAGCCCAACCAGAACCTTGTGATACAAAGTCATCCCTGCAGGTATAACTCAGCCAGCTCTACAAGGCCATGAGATTGTGTAAACCAAGTATTCCGGCCAGGCCAGACATGTACAGGGGAAATTAAATTGGGGCTGTTTTGAGTGGTTCTCACCCTGCCCGTTGGCCACACTGTCTGTCTGGTTTATAGGGTGTTAAAGTCAACGTAGGTAGCTCCATGTATGCCAGTTCCTCCTCTGATCAGCTGTGAGACCTTGGAAGTTCCTAACCTCCCTTGGTCTCTGTGTCTTCATCTACAAATGGTTCATTTTTCAGATGCAGGTGTGTAAGCTGATAGAGCAAGCCTCACATCCGTCCCTCCCTTCCTCTCTCTTCTTTCCCTTCCTGTCTCATCTTTTCTCCTTTCTTTCTTTTTGCTTCTTTTCCATTCATCACCTTCCTTTCTTCATTTTCTTTCTCATGTCTTGTGCTTCCCTTTCTTCCTCAGAGCCCCCCAAAGTCCAGGGCTTTGCTGTTGTGTGTGGTATACAGTGCTGTCCTGTGAGGTTGACCATGGGGAATCATCAAGCCCACCTGACAGAGCCCAGAAGGAGCTAAGCAAAGCCCATGTAGGTGTTGGGAAAGCCCTGTCTCCCCCCTCCCAAAGAGCGGTGAGAAAGAACCTTCAGGGCTCCGGTGAAGATGTATAAAAAAATGAATGTTCTGGTTTCCTATGCTTTGTTTCTCGCTTTTTACCTTCCAAATCAGGCATAGCTTATCGGAACCAAAGCAATCTTCAAGAGCAGAAGGGAACCGAAGAAGACATTAACTGGGAAAACTTGGCTGTCTGAGACACAGAGAGCTGCTTCTGAGGCCAAGAAAATGTTGAGCACTCCAAACCTGTCCAACAACAGTGGTTGGGTTTGGTTGGCCTTGGTCCCAAGATCCTGGGAAGCATCCTGGGTAAGGAGAGTTTGCAGTCCATGTCAGTAGCCACAGGTAACTGGGCACCCTTGGCAAATGGGCAATGCCAGGAGCATCACAGAGGTCCACCGTGGCTCCACAGTGCCCACAGCTCCCATCAGGTATCTGTCTTCAGTCGCATTCCCACTGGTAAAGCAAAAGGCAGCTTGCATGAGAAGAAGGGCCTTCTAAGCATGAAAGCAAGTCCCCTGGGTTCTTATTGCCTGGAAAGGGAGAGGAGAGATACGTGGGCCTTCAGTCCACAGCTCTTGGCATAAAATGGAATGAAAAAATGTAATAGTCCTAGTTCCAGGCATCTTGTTTCTTGTTTTTTTTTTAAATCTTGCAGATCAATAAAATGAATAGAACAGGGAGAAGTTTGGTTCTGTTTTAATAGTTGTACCCTTGAGATCCCAACACTCGGGGGTTGAGGAGGATCAAGAGTTTGAGGCTAAGTTGGGCATAGTGGCTCACACCTTGAGTCCCAGTACTCAAGAGGCAGAGACAGGTGGATCTCTGTGAGTTTTGAGACCATCCTGTTCTGCATACTTCACCCAACATAAAGCAGAAAGCAGTTTGGAGAGAACTACACCCAAATTCCCAAATATTGTTTATAAATGTTTGTTTATATTTAAAGAGGATATGCTATAGAGATGAATACTTTGCATTGGTATTGATCTTGGTCTATTAATAAAAATTTAAGGTGAATTTTGTTATATGTATATTTCTGCTCTTGATTAAGGTATTATGTTTGTGTTGCTCATTTAAAATATAATGTATAACTAAGAAATACAGGTTAATAAATAGTCATCTATAATAGTTGAGCTGTAGTCATGTTAGTTATGTTTTCTAGATATATAGATATGTATTTCAGTTAGATAGATAATCTTCAAAACTTTCAAAGACCTACAGAATATAGCATTTAAAATGTTTTAAGAACTTTTTATGACTCTGAGACACATCTGCTCCTGGCACCACCAATCTACTTCAAAAGGATGACTGGCATTGAAGAGGCTCCTTATGGAGTTGGTTAGCAATTTGAACAAGAAATTGCTCTTTCCTGGACTGCTTGATGGTATGCTGTATGAACTGGACATGCAGGACCCACAGAACAATGACTGTTGAAGCTGCCCAAAGAAGGTGAGACAGTCCTTCAGGGTTCCTGCTTCATGAAAGAGTCTGCCATACATTCTGCAGGACACAGAACAAAGTGACAGACAAATTGCCAATATAGGTGAAACTGTCTTTGAAATTTCCTGCTTCATGGAAAAGTCTACTAGATACTATGGGTCTGTAGGCTGAAGATGGATGCTCCTGTGTTATAGAAAAACTTGGGTGACTGTCCAGGCAGAGAGATGTCTCTGTCAATTCTAGAGTTTTGGAAGTTACTTACAATGCACTTCCTTTTTATTTAGGTAATATTATATCCTTCTGGAGTCTTTGATGGAGTTGAAGAATACATAGTTATAGTTTTCCTTAGTTATGATAAAAGAGAAAGTAGCTATAAATATTGTGACTATAATTCTTGCTTGATAATTGCTTTGTTGTATGTCATCTTGCTTTGTTAAAGTTAATACCTTCCTTTTTATTTAAACAGAATAGGGGAGATGATGTGGGATTTCCCCTCTGTAAGCTGTGAATATCAGTGGTTAATAAAAGAAGCTGCTTTGGGTCTATTGTATCACAGAGTAGGGCAAGGTAGGAATTCCAAGCAGATAGAGGAGGAGAGAGTTGGCAGAGTTAGGGAGAAGCCGTGTAGTCACCACAGGAGACAGATGCCAGAGGCTTGATAGAAACTTACTGGTATGCCATAACCACGTGATGATACACAGATTAATAAAAATAGGTTAATTTAAGATATAAGAGCTAGCTAGAAATATGAATAAACTAATAGGCCAGCCAGTGCTGCAATTAATATAGTTTCAGTATGGTTATTTTGGGCCTGTGTAGCCAGGAATGAACAAGCAGCCAACTATAGTCTTCCATACATGAGATTATGAGCGACATTTCACAGCCAGACAACAGCACAGAACACCTATCCACAGCCTCAGTAGAAACCAGAAGCGCTCGTGGCTGCTTTCTTAGGAACACTGGTAGGAATGATGAAGTCTTTTATATAATGCAAGCTGAGCATCCTGAACATAAAAATCAGTGTCCCAAGTGCTCCCAAACCAAGAACTTCTTAAGCACCTGCGTGAATGCACAAGAGGAAAATTCCACATCATGAAACTTCACATCATGCACAAAATTACTAAGCATATTGTATAAAATTACCTTTGGGCTATATGCAGAAGATTGATAGGAAGCATAAATAAATTTCATGGTTAGTTTTAGGGTCTCATCCCCAAGATATCTCATTATGTAAATACAAATATTCTGAATTATTTTAAAGTACAAAACACCCCCCCACACACACACCCAGGCATTTTTAGATGAGGGAGACTTAGCTTGTCTAAACGTGAACTTCCTTCCTCACTGACTTTTGAACTCCAGAGGGGTAGAGTTGACTCCTCTGTGCTCTCTCCCTTCCTTTGCCTAGGGGAAGACTCTGCAGTTATCTCTGAGGGGAGTCTGGGAACACAGGTCCAGCCGCTTCCCAACTGTCCACCTCAGGTGAATTGTTGAATATCCCCTTAGGAAGGAAGGTGATAAAAACTTGGTGATGCTGGTCACATCCCATCCACAACAGCAAAGGATAAATAAAGTCTGGGGTTCCCTACTTAGAGAACAGCGCCATCCACAGGAAGAATCTGTCCATCTCAGTTAAGACAACCAAGATGTCATTCCCCATCCCGACACACACACATGCCCTGGATCCCGTCAGGTCAACAGTTAACAGGTTAACAGTGACCACCACAGGGACCCAAGAGCACCTGTTGGAAGTACATGGAAAAGATTGTGTTCCTCTACTTAAAACAGAGAGGGGCTCCTGGGGAGGAAGCTCAGTGGTGAAGTGTGTATTCCACATACTCGAGGGTCTGGGATGATCCCCAACACCAAAATAAAATCAAATGAAAGAGATGGGGCAGGGGATTGCCCCTGATGTCTATGAACATAGCTGGGAAGGAGAATTCCCCGGCAGAACACCACCACCATTGAAGGAAAATGGAATACTCAGAGCCAAAGAAAGGCTACCCAAAGCCCTATATCACAGAACACTCATTCTAGGACAAAGAAGTTAAGCCACTATTCCCTGGATGCACCATCCTACTTGCAGTTGGGCACAGCTTTTTCCCAAGCCCCACAGGCACCCCACAGGTCAAGAGAACAATTGGACCAGAGTGGGAAGAGTACCCAGAGAGATGCACCCCACAAGGGATGGCCACTGAATGTGGCTCATCTTCTTACTGAACAATCTCAAAGCCTGCCTCCCAGGCACAGCCTCATCTATTCAGGCTGAGGAGGTTAACTCCATGGACCCTGGGGGCCCACCAGGGACTCCAACTTAGAAGAAATATTGTTAGCTGAGGGGACACTGAGTTTCTGTCCCCAGGTTCGGAACACCATTGGCCCAGGGAGACCTGTACAAGCATGGAAGCTCCAGGGACGGGAGGAGAAATTAAGCTGCAGGAGCCATGGCCATCTGACCCTTCTAGAAAGTGCTGCAGTGGCAGAATGCCAGGCAAGCTTCATTTTCAAGCCTTGATTTCATTAATAAGATAATGATGAGTCGTTTAACTTTGCATCTGAGAGTGAAGCAAATTACCTGTGTCTATATTGCTTAATGGCCGAGGCACTAACTGGACCTTTGCCGCCTGCTGGAACCGAAGCTGACCTATCACAGGAGGCAAATTTATGCCCTTGATTTTGCCATTTGATTGAAGCCATTCATCAGGCCAGGCTCCCACCACCCAGCCTCACAGCTCTCCATGATCCCAGAGTCCTCTGCCATCACCCCCACATCCCTGGCTTTTTTTACCTGATGGTCTCATGACCGTGAATTATTTCCTGGGCATGAATCACACAGCCCCATTAGCCAGCACTCAGGCACAAAGATGCAGATGTTACACTTTTAGAGATCTGTCCCCTGGGAGGCATTCATCCTAGACTGGAGATGTCCTGAACTCCTCACTCTCCTCAGAAGATGCCACCGCTGCTGTGGCCTTCTGAGCCAAGGTGATGGCTCAAATTAGGGCACATTAGCCCGTGAGTAATCTTCCACAAGCCAGGGAGACTCCGGGATGTTTCATTCTTTCAGAGTCCTGAACCTTCCTTCTTATGTCTTCTCACTAAGATACAGTTCCTACAGAAGATGGCATGGAAAGATGACTGTAAGAACCAGAAGTTGAGGAGGACCAGAACAAAAACTCAGCGTCTGATCCTGATGAGAAGGCTGTACTCATGAACCGACAGGAGCTGTGGTTCCCTGTGTAAGACCTGGACAAGAGCAAGCCAGTCTGCATTCTAGCAAGGAGTGGGAAAGGGTTTGTGAGCTCTAACCTTAACCGAGGAGCTATGGACGGTTGACAACTTATGGGAGAGAGTCAGTTGTCTTTAAGGGGTTTGGCTCCTGGTAGGTCAACTACATTCTAGCCAGTGACCCCCCACACCCAAGAATATATGGATAGCACAAATTGCAGTTGATGGGTTGTTTAAAAAAACAGGACATGAAGTGGAGGGGTGGATGTGGGGAGAGCTGGGGAATGAAAATGTTCATAATACATGTATAAATTCATGAAAAAAATTAATAAAAATAGTTTTATAAAAATACCTCTGGGAGTGTAGCCCAGTACCAGAGATGTGTTTTCCAGTACCCGTGTGCTATAAAAACACCAAATATTCAGGTTCCACTACATAGACCTGGAGTCATAGCCCTAGAGATAAAGTAGTTCCCCTTGCCTTCAATGTCTCCATCATTTGTTCTTGGACCACCAAAGCAGAGTGAGGAACAGAGTGATTAAGTGATGGAGGGGCCACAGTCCTGGCATCATTGCCTGACCTGTGCCATCCCTGAAAGCTGGCCGTCCCCATATAGGACATCAGCCATTCACAGCCTCTCCTTATCCAGTGTGACTACATCTAGGTAAATCCTCAAACCACAAGAGAGATATCAACAATCTGGAGGATGTGGAGACTCCAAAGAGGTAGCCATAGCTGTCTGAAGTCCTGAGGCTCTGTCTAACAGTAGGCTTAGCTTTCTTGGCCTGGACCACAAGAAGGGAATCTCTACGTGGATGAGGACAACTTGGATCCTTCTCTCGTTGGCGTCCCAAATAAAGCCATCTACCCAGCTTCTAGAAGCTTCTCTGGTAAGAACTCTAATGACATTTGTTTCTCTCTACTTCTGGCAAAATACCTAAATGAATAAAAAGCAGTTGAGCAAGGTATACAGAAAGAAAGGAGAAAAGGAAAGAGGAGGGGAAGGGAAGAGAAGTCCTTAATCTTAGTTAGGGTGCTATTGCTTTGATGAAACACCATGACCAAACGCAACTTAGGGAGGAAGGGATTATCTTACTCTCAGTCCCATAAACAGTTCACCATCAAAGACAGTGAGGACAGGAACTCATGAAGGGAGGGAACCCGGAAAAAGGAGCTAATACAGAGGCCATGGAGGTGAGTTACTTACCGGCTTGCTCCTTGTGGCTTGCTCAACCTGTTCTCCTATAGGGCCCAGAACCACCAGCCCAGGGATGGCACCACCCACAATGAGCTGGGCCTCTCTCGTTAATCACTAATTAAGAAAATGCATTAAGGCCAGATCTTATGGAGGCATTTTCTCAACTGTGGTTCTCTCCTTTCAGGTCGCTCTAGCTTGTGCCAGGTTGACATAAAACTAGTCAGGACAGTAGGTATCTGTTGGGTTTAGTTTTGCTTCTTCTTTGTGTATTAGGAGGGAAAAGGCATTCTCACCCTTATGGTGTGAGCCTGGAACAGGAACTGGGGAGATCAAACCCTATATTCTTCCTGGGAACCCAACAGATGACTCAGCTTCTTTTCCCGTAAAACAACACTACCCTGTGCGCTTGCTGTTTTTCCGTTACCATGATAAAACACCATGACCAAAAGAAAGTCGAGGGAAAAGGGGTGTATTTTGGCTTGTAGCTCCCGGGGTGTAGCATCCATCCTGGAGGAGCAGGCACGGCATGACAGGGGCACAAAGCTGGCTCACTGCATCCTGAAACGATCCTGATCCACACATAGGAAGTAGATCAAGAAAAAAATAAATGGGAAATATGGTGGAACCATAAACTCTCAAAGCCCACCCCCCAGCGAGGTACTTCCTCCAGCAAAACTCCTCCCCCTAAAGATTTCATAACTTCCGCCGAAGAGTGCCGCAAACTGAGGATCAATGTTCAAATACATGACCCTATTGCGGGGAGAATTCTCATGCAAACCACAACACCCTGCCCCCAAGGGTACCTGTTGTTCCTCTAGGGTCACTATAATAGACCTTTGCCTAATGCTGAACACATCACAATCACTAATAAGAAGCTACCATCCCCACTGCTGTTCTGGTTCAGAAAGGAGCCCTCTGCAGGTTCAGGCACGCTATGCTATAGGCTGGTCTGGAAGCCAAGGAAGGGTACATCTTGCTCTTGTTGACCTGGAGAATTCTCCTGTCTTAGAGACTAGACTCAGAGCTGCTCCTGCCTGGACCTCGCGACTGATCTGGCTGCGTGTCTGGGCAGCTCTGTCTACCTAGGCTCCCATCTGTATTCATGGCTTCCTGCACCCCCACATCCCATTCCCGACATGAACAGGGGAGGAGAGGGATCGGGCTCTGCAGGGTCTGCAGCCCTTGGTCCCTCACCCTGAGCTTGAGGAGGAGTGGAAAGGACTTTATTAAAATGGATGTCAGCACTCCGGTCAGCCCTCACCCAGCAGCTTACGCTAAATTATTGAACAGCGGCAAGGACGCTGGGGGCTTTGCCATTCGCTAACAGATGGGTTTTGGCCACATCTCTGTGTGTGGTGCTGATGAAACAGAAACAGGGGGTGGATGTAGCCTGGGGTGCAGGTCCCAGTGGGGGAGGAACTCAACTAGGACCCCCCACCGGACACTCCTGCCTTACCCTCCAAATTCCTCCCCACTCCTCCACTTGGCATGTCCCCTGCCAAGGGACTCTCTTAAATCCAGCAGGAACCCATGCTGCCCGGGGCAGCAATGTCAATAATCAATGTTGCATGAGGGCCTACTTTATGTTCAGCACTTCATGTGAATTATTTTATTTAATCTTCACAGCGATCCCACAAAGAAGGTGTCTCTAATAGCCTTTTACAAGTGAACACACAGATCTCCAAAGTGGTTCATTGCCCCAAACTGTATGCTTACTAAGTGAGAGAGCCAGGGCTCAGACCCATGACCCCTGGATGTCTGCAGCCATTCCCCTGTCCTGTCTCCCTGATCTCTATCTACTCACTCTGGGTCCTTAGCAGTTTTTGTTGTCCTGGACCGTGTACCCTACACTGTAGATGGGTTAACCCAGTGGGTGGGAGGCTCAGTCATAAGGGCTGAGGATGCTGACGTCACCCGAGAAGACCCAAGAGAAAAGGCAGGGGAGGAGAGAGCCGGAAGAACTCAGCCCTCCAGGCCGGAATACCTGCCCCTAAAACCTGGGAGTGAAAACAGGCCCTTCACAGGATCTGCATTTTACGAAGAGGCAGCGATCATGGGTTGGCCTGTCCCCTGGCCTCCCAAAGCAGTGTCCAGCTGTCCCCTGACATAAATTACTATTTATTGCAATTGTTGAATTTTATTAGCATTCAGTCTCCAAGGGACATTAAGGGCAAAATGTCACTTCATTTAAACCCATGAGTGACTGAAGGTTTGGAATAAGGAGCCGTAAACTCAGTGAGGGGGGTGGGAGCATGGCAACAGGTAGCCTCCTCAGACTGAAGTCAGTCAGCAGTCTTGGTTTTATTTGATTAGAATTTGAATAGAACCAAACCAGCTGGGGATAGAAACTCCAAGCAGCAAATCTGAGAAATTCTGAGAGTTTGCGGTTCCCAGGTTAGCAAGGGGAGACAGCTGAGTCACCTCCCCCCGCCTGTGGAGGCTCAGAAGGCCTAGGTCACCTCTCCCATGCTGTCTTCCCTGAGTCCACAGCCACACTTGTGTTACAGGCACCATGGTGGGACGCTGACCTGCTCCCTGACAAGCTGCCCCTGTCCTCATCTTCCATCCCCCAGGCCCGCTCCCAGCTCTTAGCCAAACCCTCCTTCCCCATGGAGCTTGCAGCAACAGGAGATCAGCTGCAAACCTTCTCAGTTGGGAATTCTCAGACTCATTTCTGGCTTCCTTCCCACATCTCCTCCCTCCTCATCTTTTCGGACACTAGCATCATCCCTGCATGAGAGGAGTCCTAGCCAGGCGTTTGCTGGGCAGGAGGCAGCTACCTTCCTCCTCTTGCCTGCCCAGGGGTGGAACCAGCAAAATGTCCTTAGCTGGTACTCCCCGCTACCCTTGAAAACCACAAAGGGAGGGAAATCCTTAAGACGGCTGTTTATTAGCAGCTCTTGATGGCATTAGCAGGTGAGAGAGCGTGGTAAAATATAGATCAGAGGTGGGGGGAAGGCACGAGCGCGGTGCCATTTGTCCTCTTCCAAGTGTCATTATGCGTTCCATCGCGGCATATTCCTGAGATGATTAGTGGCATCAAATGACTTCTGAAAAATGATTATATGCCATTAAGAGCATTAGTCTGTCTGAAACCAGCACAAACAAATGGCCGTGCAAGGATGACTCATTAGCAGGGAAGCCTGGTGGGGATGAGAGTCACAAGGCGATCAGAGCAGCCAACAGGTTGGAGGGGGTGAGGGCTGCTGAGCCCAGATCCGCACTCAGGGGCCCGAGACCTGGACACAGGTGGCACAGGGGATCTGTAGGACTCAGGTTGCTCATGTGGGGCAGGGCTGGGGAGATCAAGGGCCCTGTCTGCTAATGGCGGCAGATCCTGGTCATCTCCAACATTCAGAGAAGGGAATGAGGCAGACGGCTCTTCCGCAAAGGACATTTGGAGAGGAAAAAGAGAAACAGCTAGGCTTAACCATAGAGATGCAGGTGTGCGGATGGAATGCCATAGCAGAGGTCCCTGGAGGGATTTTTTTTTTTAATTGACTCAAAAAAAAAAAAGAACAAAAAAAATGGCTCGGGAATCACAAAGTAATTTACAACAACAGGAACGTGTAGAGAAGGTATCGTTGGGGAGATTACAAAACAGTCTTTGAATATATACCAACAAACTAGCTTTGGTATGACAGCAGAAAAACGAAATGAGTCAAAGCCACCATCGTTTCCAACTTTTCCCCCCGGTATCTGAATTCCAGCCCCAGCCTCGAAGGTCCGCTCTGTGGTGGATTTTGCTCATGGCAGTCAAGCCTTGACTTTTCAGGAGATGTGAGAAGCAAGTGAGCCCGTGATCCCTTCTCCTCCAGGTGTGCATAGGCCAGACTATGGGGCATGCGACCCTGGAGGGACACTTCAAAGCGGGCTATGAGCCAAGCAGACTTGACACGCCCTCTGGAGTCCCCTCCTCCTCTTTCCTTCCCTCCTTTCTTCTGTCTCCCCTTCCACACCAGCATCCAGCAGAATGACAACTATGTCCTGAATGTAAAATGTCCCCCCACAGGCTCATGCGTTTGAACTCTTGGTCCCTAGCTGACAGACTCTGGGGCTGTAAGGGGGGAGGGGGGCTTGCCGGTTCTAACCAGCCCCTGCCACAGCCTCTCTGCTTTCCTGCTCGGCGTCATGTATGAAATGAGTAGCTGTCATACGCTTCCCACACCATGTCATATGCATCCACGGCCGTGTCACCATGATGAACTGTATACTCTCAGACTGGAAACCCAAATTAATCCCTCTCTCTTTAAGTTAATCTTTCACAGTGACACCTAAATGACTAACACAGTGGTGGCCAGCCTGCCCAGCGTGGCCTTGGATGGTCACCAGGGATGTCAAGCTCTGTGCAGCCTGGACAGCCCTATTCTTCATGCATCCTAAAGCAGTTTAATCCTGGAGCTGAAGCAAGGCCCGTGACCTTTGCATTCGGCCATGCTCCTAGCTCTTTTGGCCTCACCTGAGAGGCAGGTGCAACCATTAGCTGCGTTTCACAGGTGGGGGGGAGGAATCTAGAAAGATCACAGAGACTCCACACCCACACCACATGCCCCAAGATGGAGAGACCCAGGCAGGGATTCCCCAGAAAGGGACTCCTCCCGCAAAGGTACCAGAAGAAACACCACACACACACACACACACACACACACACACACACACTCAGATTGACACAGGAGAGGGGCTGCCTTCCCAAACGCAGGAACAACCTTGCATACTCCAGAGACCAAACCCACTGTGACCCTGCACAGGCTTCCCAGTGACCCAAGTTACAGACCCAAGTTATGCAGTGTCCTGAGATAGACAGCCTGGGATCACTGGGGAGAGGCAGACCCAGTATTGGGAGCAGCTTTGTAGTCCGACTTGAGACATGGGCTTCAGATGGGTTCAGAGGCCCTATCCAGCTGCATGGACGATGTCTGAGAGCCAGATCCAGCTGCAGAGACTGTAAACCAGAGGTCTCCACCAGCGCATGAGAATATCCCGAGGAACTGTTAAAAACTAGCGTTGCTGAGCTGTGATGGGGAGCCTCCGGTCACTACAGCAGAACCTCCAGGAGATTTTCTTTAGCCTCCCGGCTTCAGAGGGTTCCGAGCCTCACAGTGGGGAATCATGGGTGGGGCAGAGCAGCTCACATTATAGTGTAGGGAGCAGAGAGAATGCCCACGCTAGAGGGCATCCTCTTATGTCATCCAGGCCTCCGGACTGTGAGGCCATGCCATCCGTATCCAGGGTCGTCGTCCCCTCCCCTGCACTCCCCATCCCCGCTCAGCTAATCTCTGGAAATGCTCTCAGACACATCCTCTCTCCTCTCTCCCTCCTTCCTTCCCTCTCCTCCTCTTCCTCTTGTTCTTCCTCCCTTCATCTTCCTTTTTTCTTCCTCCTCCTACTCCCTCCTTCCCCTTTGTACCCTTCTCCTTCTCTCTCTCCCTCTCTCTCTCTTCCCTTCCATCTTCCCTTCCCTCTCCGCTTCTTCTTCCTCCTCCTCTCTTTCTTGCCTTCTCCCTTCCCTTTCCCTCTCTTCTCTTCTTCCTTTTCCCCTCCCTTCTTTCCCCTCTCCTCCTCCCTTCCCTTTTCTTCTCCCTTCCTTCCCCTCCTCACCACCATCCTCCTCCTCCTCCACCACCTTCTTCCCCTCCACCACCTCCTACCAGCCACTCCAAGGTCAAATACAGTTGGGGCTGTAGAGAGGCAGCAAAGCTTTGGCAGCAGAACCTGGAGGCTGTCACTATGGTTGACACCTATCAGAACACCTGCTGCTCTGTGCCTCGGAGGCCAGTACATGCTACAGCCTTTTCCTACTTCCAGAATCAGGGGTCACCAGCTCAGAACAGTGGGAGATCTCCAGAGGCCATGCCTGGCTCCTCCCTTCAGGACTCACTGGGGACGCCCACCCTGCTTTGCAAAAGCCCAGACGGGCTGTTCTTCATCCCTATGGAACTTGGCTTTGCTCCTACTGTTGCTCTGAGCTCAGATCCTGGGACGGCATCTCCCAAGTGCAGCTCAAACTCTTTCCCCCTCTCTTCTCCCTTCATCCTATTTGAAAACCATGAAATCACTTTCTGCGGTTTGTGGGTTTCTTTTCCCCCTTTCTCACTAAGACATGGAAGACACGGAGCAAAATGATGTTTGATGATGGCTCTGTCAGTATCTCAGCTGCAACAGGGCACGAATGCTTGTGTGGTTGGCCGGCCGGAGTTCAAGGCCAGCTGCTATAAAAGATTTAAAACGGCCATTTGTAAGACTTCTGCTTCCTCACCCTGCTGCCCTTTATCTCCCTCTTCTTGACACTCAAAAAAAAAAAGATAGACATAGTAAGGCACCCAGTACCCCCACCCTCCCCACCCCCGCCTGTGTAATAGCTTATAACTACATTCTCTTGTTGTTGATGCTCTGTGAACACAGTGAACTGTCAAATTTATTTCAAGGCCATTTCACTAATCTCTGGGTCCCTCATTAGCATATCTTAATTACACATAACAATGGGTTTCATCATGACATTTTTATGTACGTGCAGAGTATAGTCTGAAGACACGCATCCCTCCCCCTTACTCTCCCTTGCACTACTCCTGTCAATTTCCTTCTTTTTCCCATTTCGTCTTCCTGTTATAAATACGTATTTATATGTGCATGTGCCTATTTGTATGAGTATATGGTGTGTGTGCACATGTCTGTGCAGGTGCACATGCCTGAGCGTGCACGTGGAGGCCAGAAGAGTGTGTCAATGTCCTCTGCCTCTGTCTTTAAGGCAGGGTCTCTCCCTGGGCCTGGGCCTTGACTTTCCTCAGCTAGGCTGGAAGCTAGCAATTCTGTCTCTGCCTCCCTTGGAGCCTGGGTTGCAGGTGTGTGTTGAACACGTAGCTTGGCTTGTTACACAAGTGTTGGAATCCAAACTCCAATCTTCATGATTGTGTGGCAAGTGTTCTTAAACTCTGAGCCATCTCTCCCAACTCAACCAGTCCCCCTTCTATTTGTGTGTGTGTGTGTGTGTGTGTGTGTGTGTGTGTCTGACCCAATGGGTTTTGTTAGTATTATTTACAGTAGAACAGGTGAAAGTTTGTTTACAGGGGAATGTATACCTTACCAATGCCTACACCACTCAGGAAAATATTTCCCCCGTCAACATCTGCAGATGAATCCCCAAGGAGGAGTGGGTTTCCCTTTCCAAGATAGGGCATTGGCAGGCTCAGTCATTTTTGTTTATTAGTTTGTTTTGTTTGAGTTTTGAGGCAGGGTCTCACCATGGGGCACAGGATGATCTGAAACTCACTAAATAGACCGAGTTGGCCTCAAATCCGCAGAGATCTGCTTGCCTCTCCCTCCTGAGTTTCCCAACAAAAATTGCCTTCCTCACTGAGAAAACAAATCCTGGTCTCCTGAGTGACAGGCAGGGACACTCACTTGTAATAAAGAGAAAGTCAGTCTAAAACTTCACACCTCAATTCAGTCTTTGTTTCTGCTGTTGAGCCTTTTTTTTTTTTTTGTCAACCCAACACCCACCTTCTCAACAAAACCCAGGGATTCACAGAAACAGTCCAATCTCTCTTCCAGCGAGAGCTAATGCCAAGCAGACTTCTACTTGGTTTAGAAGGCTGGAGTCAAGCTGGCAAACACTGAGATACCCAGGATGTCTGCCATCCAGAGCCCTCAAACTCATCTGTAGCTGTCACAACTGGATTTTTCTGGATTGGTCAAGTGCCAAAGCCCTGACCCCGCACACACACAAGGATCTACAGCTTCCCTATGGATCCCTCGCCCAGAAGGCTTTGCACTCCTACTCTCCAAAGGTCCAGCCAGAGTCACTCGCATCCCTTCTAGCAAGTTCCGCCAGTTATTGCCAACACAGGTAACTACGGATGACTCAGGGATGATTCAGACCTCCTTCATTTCAACATGCTAAGCCTGTGACATGTGGCCATCTCTCAACACACAACTAAACAAGAGCTCCCCAACCCTTGAGCTGCCTCACCTAGGAACAAGTATCAAAGGCCCTCCCACCTCCCAGGCAAGGAGAAAAGAACAGCCCCTACCTGCCCCACAACCCCGGAACCAGGACAGACAGAAGTCTCTGCTCCCTTTCTGATACCAAGAGCCCAGTCTGAGCCAGTGAGGGAAATACAACCATCTTCATCTGTAATATGGGGGCTAAAGAAAGATTTTCTGTCTCCATTACTGAGGCAGTAAATAGTATTCCAGACATGGAAAACTTCTCACCAGCCTTCTTTGGTCTCTGTACTCCCTAAGGCTAGTATCGCCCCTAAGGAAACCCAATGCCCATTTAGGCTGCTCAAACACAAGGAAAAAGTCTCATTAATTTCTCTAAAGGTTGCTACCCTTCCTGAGTCTACGCCTGAGAGAGCAGAAGTGGGCATAGTGTTTGCTGGAGCACGGATCTAGTGTTGAAGGCAGTTTCTGCAGGATGCTGCTATCCCGTCCATTAGAGGTATCTGGTACTCAGTGCAGACTCCCTCCAAGCAGAACCCACCCTGTTTCATGAGCATGTCCTCTGGACCAAGGGGATGAAGTCAAGCTGAACAGGTGGCTGTGTGGTCCCCAGGTGACCCAGGGATCAATGCAGAGCTGCACCACTGTGGGTGCTGAACAGAGACTCCCATGTTCACTTCTATCCTCGGGGAAATATCAATCTACCTTCCTGCTTTTCCTGGAGGCTCCCTGATCACACTCATCCTGAACAGGACATCCAGGCTATCGCCACATCCTGTCATGCTGACACGGCCTAGTGGTCAGATTTTCCCTCGTTGCACTCTGGGCCAGATGTGCCCTGTGCCATTGTCAGAGGCCCTTCATGCACAAGCAGGTAAGGACAGACAGCTCCTCTCCTCTCAGCTCTGGTCCTATCCACATTCACTGTCTTAGTTTCCTTTCCAACGGCATGATAAAAACACTCCAGTTGAAAGTAACCTTTGGGAGGAAAGAGCTTATTGGACTTACACTTCCAGGTCATAGTTCATCACTGAGGGAAGTCAAGGCAGGACTTGAGGGGACTCGAGCTGGGAAATCTTGCTATTTCATTCAGTGTTGCCTCTGGCCAAAGAACTCACAAGTAAGTAGCTCCATGGAGAAAGGACGCTTGCTGACTTCCCCACAGGCTCAGGCTCAGCAAGCTGTGTTATGCAGCCTAGGACCACCTGCCTAGAGGATGGTGGTGCCCTTAGTGGGCTCCATCAATGAGCAAGCCAAACAGTTTCCCATGGATATGTCCACAGGCCGATCTGACCTGGGCCGTCCCTCAACTGAGCCTCTCTTCTCGGGTGACTCTAGGTGTGTCAAATGGACAATTAAAAGCTAAATGACACTCACCTTAGCATGGCCTGCTCGTTATCCTTTTCCCTGCATTCTGGCCCCTGTGAGTCCTCCACAGCCCTCATTATCAACAGCCAAAACTAAATATAACGATTGTAACACTGTCTTAGTTAGGATTTCTGTGGCTGTGAAGAGACACCATGACCATGGCAACTCTTATAAAGGAAAACATTTAATTGGAGCCGGCTTAGAGTTCAGAGGTTCAGTCCATTATTGTCACAGCAGGAAGCATGGCGGCATGCAGGCAGACATGGGGCGGGAGAGGAAAGTAAGAGTTCTACATCTGGATCCAGAAAGAGACAGGGAGCCACTGGGTCTGGATTGAGCTTCTGAAGCATCAAAGCCCAGTCCCCCAGGGACACACTTCCTCCAACAAGGCCACACCTCCTAATAGTGCCACTCCCTATGAGCCTATGGAGGTCAATTTCACTCAAACCGCCAGAAATACTGTGCCCTAAATACCAAAGGCTCGTGTGTTGAAAGCTTGAACTCTAGCTGGCAATACTATTCAAAGGTGATGGATGCCTGAGGGCCCTGGCTTCATCTGTAGATGAATCCTTGGACCAGTAGGGGACAAGGCTCAGTTAAAGGAAATGGGTCATTAGTGAGGCAGGTGACAAATGTGCCTTTGAAGGGTCTGTCTGGCCCCAGTGCCTCCCTCTCTATCTCCCTCCTTCTTGCCCACCATGAGAGGGGCATCCTTACTCAACCACATCTTTTCCTGGCCTTCATGATGGTCTGCCTTACCACAGATCCACAGTGATGGAACCATCCCACCACGGCTGGATCCTTAGACACTATGGGTCAAACTGTAATGATATTTCATTTGTATTTTAAGAAAGAAAGCTTGCCTGAAGATCAGAGAGTAAACAGCTGCACTGATCAGTCTTTCAGACAGCTCGTAGACACAGTCTCATTCTGAGGATTCCTGGAGGCAGGATTATAGCACGATTAATAGAAACCCAGAGACAGAAATTGGGGTTCAACCTGAAGGTCAGAAAAGCAAAACAGCCAGCCACTGGCTCTTACCTTACTGAAATGGTGACCCTGTCTCTAGGAATCTCAGATGAGACTGTGTGTGAGAGCTGTCTCCTCCCATCTTGTATTCCTCTCTAGGATTGGAATTAAAGGCGTGCACTGCCACTGCCCAGTTTCTGTGGCAAACTAGTGTGGCTACCGGGATTAAAGGCGTGTGTCACCACTGCGTGGTCTGTAAGGCTGACCAGTGCGGCTATTTTACTCTCTGAACTTCAGGCAAGCTTTTTTATTAAAATGCAAATGAAATATCACTACACAGGATCACCATTTTGGACTGGGGTAGAAGCAAGAGCCAACGACTGGCTGTTTTGCTTTTCCGACCTTCAGGTTGATATCCCAATATGTCTCTGGGTTTCTATTAAACATCATCCACAAATCTTTCCTTCGTCCTGTAGGCTGAATTCCTTAGGTGTTTTGTCAACTGCAGCAGCAGCAGTAACTTCCAAGAAGCATCCTGTGGCCAGGGCAGGAGGCTTGACAGAGACCACTGAGAAATCTCACTTCGTCTGCCTGATACCTACCAGTCTTCCCATCTTACAGACAAGAAAACTGACAAACGCGTAACTTCAGCAGCCCCTCCAGCTAGCAAGGCCAATACCCCCACAGCCTGCCCTCCCCCTAGGATCTTGACTTACAAACCCTCGTGGTACCTAAAATGTATAGCGTCTGTCTCAGTTTCTAATCTGTATGTGGGGCTGTTACAGAACAGGCAATGCAGGGTCAATGGGAGGCCTAGAGACCTTGATCCATGCAAAGCCCAGGAAAGCCTGTCTAGCACCCACTGGCACCCACTGGCACCCAATACAGGCTGATATTACTATCAGCTCCATTACCACAGATGGGTAAACCATAACAAAAGATGCTTTTTGAATGTTTACGGAGCTCTTCCAAGGTTGCTGACCTGCTGCTACCTCTTAGCAAATGACAGGACCGACAGACAACCAAGCCAAATGGCTTCACCTCAACCCTGGGGCGGCCTTAGGAGGCCGGGAGAGGTGTCCTTAAGTCACCTGACAGCTGGAGAGATGGCTCTATGGATGAAGCACTTTCATGAGAACCTGAGTGCAGATCCCCAGCATCCATGTGAAAAGCCAGGCACAGCTGTGCACATCTGCAATCCCACTGTTATAAGTTAGTGAACTCTACACTCAGCGAGAGACCCTATCTCAAAAGAGTAAAGGCAAGAATGTCAGAGTCATTCTCTGGCCTCTTTGTGTACACACACACACACACACCATGGATACACGCATGTACCCGACCTCTGCTTTTGACCGGGGCTGAGTGACTGGCAATCCTGGGAACCAGGCCAGGGTTTCCAGGACTGGCACCAAGCCCTGGTCAGCTTGTGCTTAGCTTGAAGAAGCACAGCCATGTGGAGCCTCAAGCATTTAGCAGCGGGGGCCAGGTGAACACTGTGCAGGGGCACCAGCCCCCACCTAGCTGGGGTCTCATGCAGACGGACCTGCTCCCAGCTGCAGGGCCAATGAACCTGGCTCCTGACACTGCCAGCCCCTCTTGCCAATGTGTGCACTCTACACAAAGTGTGAATCCAGTCAAGGCAAGCAAAAAGAAAACTCAAAATGTCAGATCTACAGAGATGCCTCAATTGAAGGGATATTGATTGTCACAGAAAATATTCTCACTTTATTCACCTACTTAGGCTGCTCCCCGAGGCACATATGAATTCATCAAATATTGTCACAGTGCATAATAACGCCCGTTCTCAACATGGCTGTGATATGCAGACTTTGGTCCTGATCACAATACCTGTCCCAGCTGAAGTAGTGGCAGGGGTGGAGGGAGGGGGGAAATAATCAACAGGAAGTCATATCTTAGCATTTCCCCCAAGCCAAGCACCTTCCCACGCAGCACCCAGAGGGACAGACTTTACACACGACCACATGAGGGTAGCAGAGAGGAGACAGTTGCAGACATTTTCCGGGGAAAGCGAACCACACAAAAAATCCCTCTGAGATCTGAGAATGTGAACTTCGGTGTTTCCGCGCTGAAGTCAGTCAGAACCATCTCTGCCCCGCTACGGCTCTTGCTATAATATGATTGGAGCCTGGCTAGTGCATCCTTGTTATCTCAGGGACTCAGGAAGTTGATGCAGGAGGGCCACAGGTGTAAGGCCATTGTACTGACCACACAAGGCAGAAGCCGTGAGGACTCCACCATCATCCATGGGACTGCTTTGGCAAAAGAGGCCATGAAGACGCCACCATCTTCCACCGTACCAACTGAGCACAACAGAAGCCAGGAGGAGTCTATGATAATCCTTCGTAACTGAGCAAGCAGAGGGGAAGCTGGAAGGTTGAGCACTGACTGAGGTCTTGTTGCCCAAATTTTAAAAAAATAATAATAATAATTCAGAAAAAGTAAAGATGCAAGCCGGTGGGAGAGTGTGAAACTCCTTCAGACCCGAGTACCAATCCATCAATAAGTAAGGCAAGTTAGGGGCTAATTAAAATTAAACAGACTGCTCTGATCCTGGGCTGCTCAGAACCTTTATCAACCTGCCAATAAAAATCATGGTCCCGGTTGACTGCAGCCCGCTGAAGTGGCCGTTATCCATTTTACAGTCGAGTAAGCCAAGGCTGAGAGAGAGACTGAGTGACCTGCCCAAAGTCAAGAAGGGTCAAAAGCTAGGATGAGACAAAAACACTCACAGCCAGAAGGACTGGCCCTTGTTGGCCGGGAGGCAGGTGTGAAATGCATCCTCCCCGCTATGGCATCTGCAGTTCTTAGCCTCTCCTGGAGCTCAGACTCTGTGGGACACTGGAAAATGGTTTAAACAGTACACTGACTGGCTGGCTGCAGAAACCCCTTCTCCTGCACACTGAGGCCCAATCAAGTTGAACTGATATTGAAGTCTCTACTATTTCCTGCCCTCCGGGGAGTGTGCTGGCTCCTGGGTGTGGCTTGCCCAAATCCAATGGCAGGAGCCCTGGGAAACCCAAACACACTGACTCTACCCCTTAGTCTTCCTCCCCGGGACCACCTTAGAGTGGATAACTGAGGAAGTCAGGCTGGACCCCGCTACCGCCCCCCTCACTGTTATGCCTGAGTGAACACCTGTTCTGGAACGTGCAGCCCAGAGGCAGAAGCTGTCCAGGAATTGGGTTCATTCAGCCTAGGGGAATAGGATGCTAATCACCTTGGGCAGCAGGCCCTCTCCTTGTCCTGTGCTCACCCTATCCACCCATAATTCCTAGCTTGATTGAATGCTTTGGCTGGAGTTCTCCACAGGTGCAAGAAAGTGGGATTTCATTCCCAGGAGCTCTTGCTGGGAGCCAGTTCTGTCAGAGAGATGGGGTAAGGAGGGGGGGAAATCTGGCCTTGATATGGGGATAGCAATAAGAGCTCACGTGGGAAGAGTTGGCCCGGGCTGCTGATGGGGTAATTAATTCTACTTAAGTGAAATGTTACTAATAATTAAATGTACTAATTAAGAAAAATTGGATCAGCTGTGGTTAGCGTGGCACAGCGGGAGTCCGACGGACATGTTTCTTGGGCAGGTTCCCGCCAAGAGTAGATGGGACTCAACTTGGCCAACAGTGTCCCTTTGGGGCCCCATAGAAACCAAAGGAAGCGGGAACTGGAGAAACCCTCATATAGGAGGAGGTGGTGGGCAGGAGGACGGAGAGAAGCCTGAAGGAGACTCTAAAAGGTGATAGTATAGGTCAGAAAGCTTTAGGACCTGACCCCTGGTTGCTCAGCTCCTACCAAGGCTAGGAAGGCTGTGCCAGGTGGGGCAGCAAAGAGCAGCTCTAGGAAGGGAGGGCAAGCTGCTAGGATGAGGTGGATGATGGGAAGGAACTCCAGAGATCGGGGAAAGCCAGGAAGAGAAGCTAGGATCCTCACATGGCACTAGCAACATTCACACTGCGACAGTCGTTGTTAGTGCAGGCCCTTCGGAATGTTTAACCCTGGCCTCTCTTCACTAAATGCTGGGAACAAGTCAACCATAGCAACCAAGCGTCTCTTTAGCCAGGAAGATGGCTCAGTGCATAAGGTGCTTGGAGCGAGAGCATGAGGACAACCCCCAGCACACATGTATGAAGTCAGTCACAACGGTGCACACATGTAATCCCAGTGCTGAGGACATAGAGACAAACGGATCCTGGAGGCTTGACCCTGACTCAACCAATAAGGTGGAAGGTTAGGGAAACAGATCAGTAACAAGAGGACCTGAGTTTGAATGGCTACCATCCATGGGAGGCGGCGGGGAGACAGTGTGGCTATGAATGCTTTTAACTCTGTAGCCCCAGTGGTGGAGGATGGAGACGGTGAGACAGGGGCTCCAGGGGCTTGCTGGCCAGTCAGTCTAGCTATAATAGCGTGCTCTAGGTTTAGTGAGAGAGCCTGTCTTGCTTTAAGCTGACCTCTGGCCCACAAAGGTGCACACATGTATACATCGCATATACTACCCGCACACATATACATACAAATGTGGGAACACACAACACATACATGTATATATGTACATGTATGTGTATTTTATATGACTCCAGTTCCAGGCACTGTTCAGAGCAGCAGATCCAAGGACACAGGACTCAGGAGAGCGGCTAGGAGAAGAGGATGCGGGTGATTGAGCGATAGTCAATGAGCCAGCTGTGGAGCGCCGTCGGAGATGCTGAGTGCGACTGGATTATGGATTTTCAAATGGCTTTCATGATGTAAGACTTTACCTCACTTTTTTCTTTATTCCTTCCATCTCTAAGTTTCAATGTCCGCTCAAGGTCCACGCAGGGCAGGAACAAGACTGGGGCGCCCAGGGTGTGGAAGACTGGATTCTATTCTCCCCGGAGACACACCACAGGAAACTGAGGAAACGACAAGGCCTGTCCCTGCTTTGCCAGTTGAGTGAATACCACCGAAGTGAGTTCCGTGCATCAGGACACTCTCTACCAAGGTAAGGGACATTATTACCCAGGTGCCATATGTGACCTTGTTGGTATTCTGACCGCAGCTGGGGCGGTGCTGGACGCGGAGTGAGCGAGCTGCATAAATGTGTGTGCATTAGAGGCGAGCCCACGCAGGGGTCCTAAGCACTCTAGTCCAGAGCAGTCATTATCACCAGGACGGTGTAAATTAATAACGAGGCTGCTCTCCCTGGCTTCCTGGGTGCCTGACACCGCCGCACACACCTGCAGGCACCCGCTCCATTAATCCTCTCTGCAAGCTTGATTGGAACCTTCCTGCAGATGTGCAATGGAAAATCAGAACCCTTCATGATTTACTATGTTCAATACCCAGCACGGGGGAACAAATCACCCCCAAACCTGGCAGCAGTAAGCACTGTTCTTCTCAGATAGGATCTGTCTCGGGAGTCCGGGCATGGTTCCACTGGGTCCTCTGTTTTGAATGCCTCATAGGTTTCCCATCTGGAGCTAGGGTCTCTTCTGAAGGCTCAGCCGAGGACTGGGCCACATCCAGTATACATGGTTGTTGGCAGGATTCAATCCTTGTGAGCTGTTGCGTCGATGAACCTGGCCACCTGGGTTCGTTCATCGTGGTAGCTTAATTCATCAAAGCCCACCAGCAGGGACAGGAAGGATGGGTCAGCAGCTCCTGCACACACCATGTACTCAGCATGCCAGAGGACTGAAGTTCGCATCCCCAGAACCCGTGTAAATACCAGAAGGGCATGACAGCCCACCTGTAATTCCAATGCTTGAAGCTAGAAACAAGGGCATCCCCGTGGAAGGCTGATGAACTGAACTCACTGTACGATGAGTTCTGGATTTGAGTGATAGACCCTACTTCAGTGAATGACGTCGGGAGACAGTGCTGAAGGTTCCAGACCCCTAACATTGGCATTGGCCCTGCACACATGTGCATATATGTGCATGAGCACATGCGGACAGACATACACACATTTACACACACACACACACACACACACACACACACACAAACACATGAGAACAAATTAAAAATTAATAAAATTTAAATCTACAAGCAAGTTGTGAAGGTCCTAGAAGCTACCAACAAGGTGGGGGTTGCGATAAGATACAGCTTAGTCATAGAAGTGACACGGTGTCACCTTGTGTGCCCTCTGGATTAGAAGCAAGTCACTAAGCTAGACTATTTTCAAAGGGAGAGTTACACCAGGATGTGACACACAGAAAGTGGTAGCCAAAGAGGAGCCAGCTCAGAGTCTGCCTTCTACACTTGCTAAGGAGCCCTGGTCAGTACAGGGCCCAGCTGCCTATGCCCTGGGGTCTTTAAAAAGGGTCCAAGGTCACTTCCTTGTTCTTCACTTATGCAAGTGTTTCCAGGGTAGATGAATGATCGAGGAGGGATCCAAGGAAAAGAGGGAGATAGACAGAGACATAGAAAAAGTGTGTCTCAAGCTCTTCCCAACCAAGCCACTCGGATGAGGCTGGTCCTGCAGGCACAGCCCCAGTTCCCACTGCTCTGATGGTCATGGTGTCCTCATTAGAAGCATTTAAAGCCTGTCTTTTAATTGGAAGGACTCTGAGCACCTCAAGAGGAGGCTTCACATCCTCCTCCTCATGACTATTAATAGACCAGGAGCATTCAAGCTTTCCTGGGCCCCGCCTACAAAAACTACCAACAGAGGCAGCTCCAGCCCGCCTTGCCCTTCTTCATGCCAGCCACACAGTTCTGCCACCACAAAGAGCTGCCCTGGGCTAGTCCCCCTAAGGCTAACAGAGGACTTTCTGAGCACCTGGAAGGCCGGAATGGAGGATCCAACATGCCACCACCAGACCTTCTCAGGGCAAGGGCCTCATCTCTTAGCCCCATAGTCTAACAGAGATTACGCTGCCCTGCAGGTGGGCCTCGGTGGATGGAGAATGAATCAGAGGCCTTTATACAGATGTGGTGGACATTCATGGCCAAGAACAAGCAGGAAAATGTTGGTCCCTACCAACTTCTTATTTCCCACCAGTCTATGATTGAGGGGAGAGGCTTCCAAGGACTCTTCATTGGCCATAAGACCAAAGGGTGGTGAGAATACCTGGAATAAATTAGAGCTTGTGAATTTAAGTGTGTGTGTGTGTGTGTGTGTGTGTGTGTTCCTGTGTGTGTTCATTTTCATGAAATCCAGACATGGTAGTCGGCTGTTGCTCTCTATTGCTCTCTTATGTTTGGAGGCAGAATCTCTCACTGAACCTGGAGCTCATCAACTCAGGTAGATTGGCAAGTGAGCCCCGAGGACCCTCCCATCTCCGCCTCTTCCAGTGTTGGGATTACAGGCACACACTGACGCGCCTGGTTTTTCTACGTGAGTTCTAAAGGATCATAAGGTCCTGCTGCAGGGCTGGGGAGATGGCTCAGTGGTTAAGAGCACTTCCTGCTCTTACAGAGGACCTGGTACCAGCACCCTACGTGGTATTCCCAGGAGATCTGATACCTTCTTCTGACCTCTGTGGGTCATAAGTGCACACGTGTTAAACATGCATACATGTAGGCAAAATACTCATGCATAAAATGAAGTGACTAAATGTAGTGGCATTTCATTTGTACTTTAATAAATAAAGCTTACCTGAGGATCAGAGAGTAAAACAGCCCCGCTGATCAGCCTTAGAGGCCAGGCAGTGGTAACACACATCTTTAATCCCAGGAGCCACACTATTTTTCCATAAAAGCCGGGTGGCGCATGCCTTTAATCCCAGTGATGCACACCTTTAATCTCAGCCCTAGAGAGGATTACAAAACGGGAGGAAACATCTCGCAGTCTCGGTCTCATTCTGAGATTCTTGGAGGCAGGATCACCATTTCGGACTGAAATAGAGGTAAGAGCCAGAGACTGATTGCTTTGATTTTCTGACCAGGATGGACCCCAATTTCTGTCTCTGAGGTTTTATTAATCGTGTTTCGATCATGCTTTTAAAAAAATCAAAGATCTGAATGCGTGCATGCCATACTTTCTTGGTACTGTAGAGATGGGACCAAACAAAAGATCCCTCAGTTCAAGAGGGGAAGCCACCCAGTCTCCGGGACTGGCACAGCCTCTTTAGAGCAGGCAGACTGGTAGCTACATCATATTTATTTGCAAGGCTGGGTTACATCTTAAAGGGCATGCCACACAAAGGCCAGGGAGACCTCTTGGCTCCTCCCTTGGGTAAATGAATGGCTCCTGGTGCTGAGAAGACTTGGCCAAGCAGACCAAAGACAGCCTGGCTGCCCTCTGCTCCCCTTCCACACCCCCTCTGCCTTTCCTCCAAGCCCAGCCTGCCTCCTTCTGCCTCCCCAGGCCCTGCCTTCCTGTGCTGGGAGCAAAAGCAGCTTATTGAATTTTTTGTGAGTATTTTGCATGGCGTCTGATTTACAATTCATAACCTGGATTATACCGCAAGTTCAGCCTTCCGGGGTCGGTGTAATTTAGACCTCGGAAATATTTTGCCATGCATTCAATTCCCCTGACATCTGAGGAAGTGTGGAAATGGAACCCACCCCTGGAGGTTTACTGTTTGGAGGGGGTGATGGAAGAGAATACAAGGACTGATGAATGTGGTAGGGAGAGCTGATCAGAGACAATTGGGGGGTGGGAGGAGAGAATGTTAAACACCAGAAAGGAAACAAGGAGATGCAGGGGAAGGGGAGACAGGAAAGCAGGATGACCAGGGGCTCCCATCACCCATACCCCATCATGGAACGTGGGCAAATCCCTGTATTTCTCTTCAGAAGCAATTTTATTGAGATAACATTAGATTCTCCTACAATTTGCCATTTCAAGTGCATGATGCGGAGGTTGTTGGGATGTCACCTCAGCCCACCTGAAATTTGTCACTGTCTTACAAAGACATCCTGCATCCTAAGGTGTCACACTTTGGCCTGTTCTGGAGGCTGCTATAGATTTCTACCAGTTTGGACTTAAAATAATAAACATTGATTCTCCGCCAGTTCTGAAGAGAGAAGCGGGAGAGAGAGAGGAGGAGGAGGAGAAGGAGGAAAAAGAGGAGGAGGAGGAGGAGGAGGAGGAGATGGAGGAGGAAGGGAGGCAGAGAACAAGAGAGAGAAGAGAAGGGGGAAGATTCGGTAGAATGTTCCCCTGACATATCCAAGGCCCTAAGTATTGATCTCAGCACCTCAGAGAGTCAAAGACACACATGTGAAGTTTGAGGTTTACGCTAAATCTAGAATGGCCTCAACTAGTAATCTTTAACTTAGTTATATCTGCAAAGATTTGGGATGCTAAGACAAGAGGGTTGCCACAAGTCTGAGGCCAACCTGGGCCACCTTGTGACTTCAGGCCAGCCTGAGTTACAGCGTGGGATTGTCTCCAAAAAGAAAGGTAAAAAATAAATTTTGTGTTTAAGTCTCTATTCATAGGAGCTAGAGAGTAGACATGTTTGCATATCGGGAGCACCATTCACTCCACTTCCCCTACTGTCTGTCTTCCCCCAGATGCTGGAAGTCATTAATCTATTAATCTCTATAGATTGCCTGTTATGGGCATTTGTATGAATGGAACCCTGTGAACCGTGGTCCATTGTGATTGGCTTTTTTTACTTAGCAGAGTGTTGTCAAGATGGTGTGGGACAATTGTCTGTATTCTGTCAATTATATTTTAAATAAATGCTGATTGGCCAGTAGCCAGGTAGGAAGTATAGGTGGGACAACCAGACAGGAAATAGAGGTGGGTCAATGAGAACAGGAGAATTCTGGGAAGAAGGAAGCCCTTTCCTCTGCAGTCAATGCCCAGCCACAGAAAAAGCAAGATGTGACTGCCCCGCCAAATAAGGTACCAAGCCACATGGCTAACTCAGACAGAAATAATGGGCTAATATAAGTTATAAGAGTTAATAAGAAGCCTGAGCTAATGGACCAATCAGTTTATAACTAATGTAGACCTCTGTGTGATTTCTTTGGGACTTAACGATTATGGGAACGGGGCAGGATAGAAACCTCAGACAACATCAAGATCCATTGAAGCCTATCAACACCTCATTTATTTTGACTATTGCTCAATATGGATTTCCTGGTCATGTGTCAGTTGGTGGACAGATGGGCTGTTTCTAGTCTTAAGCTATTCTGAATAATGCCACCCTAAAAAATTCCCTGCACAATCGCTAACAACTTCTACCGTTAGAGAGAGATCAAGAAGTTCACGTTTGCTCTCCTCAGTCCCAAGGTCAAAGTGTACACAGCAGTGAGCTTCCAAATGGCTCCCAGAGCTCCTCCACCTCCAGCCTGCAGCTCATGCTGCTGTGTGATCCCTTCCCTTGAGTGGCAATGACTTCCTTCCAATTAATAGATATGGTGAAAATGATGGAACGCCACTCTCAAGATCCAGCCACAAAGCACTTGACCTCTGACCCACTCTGATCACTCTGACCACTCACTGAAGCAAGCTGCCCTGCTGTGCATCATTGCCCTACAGAGAAGCCCTGGTCCCAAAGAACTGACGGTAGACCATAGCCAACAGCGCTCTCGGTGCTGAAGCCTTCCAGAAACCACATGAGCATAGAGGCGAATCTTCCCCAGCTATAGCTGCACACTGGCTACAGCCCCAGCATGCAGCCCCCTGAGGCTCCTGAGCCAAAGGAGGTCACTCAGCTCTTGGGATTCCTAACCTGGACACTCTGAGATAACAGTGTGAGCTGCTTTAAGCCTCTAAGTTTTAGGGCAGCTTGCTATGCAACTGTGAATAATTGACGCAGAGAGAACAGAAGAGATAGATGTCCCTGGAAGTCCCAAGCTACCAGGATGTGGGGTCAGGCACATTATTGGGAAGTGGTCCTTGTCTCACATGTGCTGGGGTTTGGGGTTTGAGCTTTGGACATCACAAACTCAAATCCCATTAAAGGTCTGGTTTCCTTCACTGGGGTGGAGGAAAAGTGCAAGGTTACCAGGGAGAGAAGGAGGGAGAAAATGAAGTACAAGCAAGCACCGCTGAATGAGCACTTCCAGTGTGCTGCACCCTGGATCAAGGGTTTATTGACATTACCTCCTTTTCAGTCCGACCAGAACCATCTTCTGAGGTCAGTCTTCTTATCCCTGCTGGGAGACACAGAGCAGGAGCAGAGCCTCCGCAGTGAGGTTCCCCTCCCCTCAGTGCCCATGTTCGCATCCTGCAGGGTGAGGTGTGCATGGCGGTAGAGAGGAGGGGTGAGCATCCAAGGCCTTCTTGATTCAGGCATCTCTTCCTCTCATCCCACTTCTGCAGCTCATCATGCCCTTTGCTCCCATCCTGCAGAGTAGGAAAGAATCTTTTTTTTTTTTGTCTCATAATAAAGAAGCTACGAACGAAGATTATTGAGGGCTCTGATGTGCCATCATCTGACTGGAAGGGTGATGGTCAAATAGGAGGAGCTGTTTCGCTGGGACTGAGAAGGTGATGGTGATGGGGTAGTTGTGATGGTGGTGGGTGTGGCGTGATGGTAACAGTGGCCGTGGTGGTAGTGGTGATGGTGGTGATTGACAGCGTTGCAGGGATGACAGCAGCAGCAGCATGGCAGCGGTGACGGTGATGGCACTGGGATGGCAGTAGTGGAGGTTGCTGTCATAGTGACAGTGGTGACAAAGCCACGGTAGTGGATGTGGAAAACAGTGATGGTGCTGATGGAGGTGGTAGCCATGGGGGTGGTAGTGGGGATGATGGCAGTGTTGGTGGGAGTGCTTGCCGCAGTGGAGGTTGTAGTGATGGGGATAGTAGCAGTGTTTGTGGTGGACATTTGTGATGATGGTGATGATGGCGGTGGTGGCAGAGGTTGTGATGGCAGTGGTGGTAGCAGCTTTGGAAGTGGTAGTGACAGAAACGATGGTGGCGGTGATGGTTACACCCGTGGTGGAGGTGAAAATGATGATGATAATAGTAGTGATGGTTGTGGTGGCGGTGTCAGACATTACAGTGATAAGGGTGGTGGTGGTAGCTGTAGGAAACTGAAGTGATGTGGATGGTAATGGAAAAGGTGGTGTGGTGGTGGTAGTGGTAATAGCGGCAATAGTGATGGTAGTGGCGGCGGTGGTAATAACAGTAGGAGAGTGTAGGAACATGACCATCATTATCACCATCGCCATCATCATCTCCATCATCATCTTCATCACCATCATCATCATACCACCATCATCATCACCATCATCTTCATCATCACCATTATTACCATTATCACCATCATCATCAACACCATCATCATCTTCATCATCATCTTCATCATCATCTTCATCACCATCTTCATCACCATCATCATCTCCATCATCATCTTCATCATCATCTTTATCACCATCATCATCACCATCACCATCATCACCATCTTCATCACAATCATCTTCATTGTCACCATCATTATCATCATCATCATTTTAAGAGGAGAAAAACTAAAGACATTGAAGTAAGTCCCTCATAACTACAGAACTATATATTAAGTAGCAGAGCTGGGAAAACACGTAGCTCTGAGAGCACCTGTCCACTGCTGCACACAACCCAAGCTTCCTAGGGACCTGCCTCTGCGTTCAGCACCTTCCTGTTAGCTGTCATGTTCATCAATGGCTTCAGCCCCTGTCGAGAGTGGAGCATCAGGGCCATGGTAGAAGGTCGTAGATGCTGCAAAGCATGATGAAAGGGAATCTTACTGAAGGAACCATTGACAATGTTGAAACAAGACTGGGGACCCAAGACATAAGGAACACCGGCAAGGAAAGCCTCTCAAGAAAGCGAAGCCAGGAGCCCCTAGGGCTGAAGGGGACACAGAGAATGCTTAGAGACACGGCTGACACCGGAAAGGCTCACTGGCCACCACGGCCTGCCTCCTCCTGGCAGGGAGAGAGCCAGGATCTAACATCCTCACTGCTCTGATCCCGCCCTCTGAGCTCTCATTCCTGTCACAGCCTCGCTAGGCAGAGCCAGGGTCAGAAGTCTCAGCTGTATCCCTCAGAGGCTGGCTCCTCCAATCATGGAGAAGGAGGAGTTCAAGAGAGTTCAGGAGCCTGAGGGAGGTGAAGGTCACAGGCTCCTGGGTGGGAGACCCAGGTTGAACGGACACCAGAAGTCTTTCCAAGGCCACCACTGAGGCCCAAGTCACAGCAAGGAGCATTTTGGCAGCGCGTGAGGGTTGTTCTGAACGATCATCCGTGAGGCTGCCAGCAGCCTCTGCGGTGTTTTTATAATGGGATTTTAATTCACTCCCCCTTCGCCCTGCTGAGCTGAAAAGCACTCCTGTTTGTCTATTTCTTGTTAAGATGCTGCTTCAAACCAGAAACAGGAGACAAGCCCTCGGGTCCAGTGGCCTCTGGGAGAACCATTCACACTCCCCTCCCTCAGTTACCCCTGCAGGGTCTTCTGTGACCACAGAAGAAAAAGGCACACCACACGGCTTCAGGATACTGCCCAGGTGCCAGCAACGCCAAGAAATGACTATCAACGTGGATGTGGGCAATGGCACCCAGCTGAACCCACTTCCCAGCTCCCACCCCACTCTTCCTATGTCAAGAAGCAGCCCTAACATCTGTCCAGCTGTTTGAGACAGAAACTTGGATGCATGCTTAATCCCTCTTCCTCTCACGCTCACCACATCCAGCCATCAAGCTGGTAGGTCACCCTCCCCCAACCTCCCAGGGACCTCACGCCCAGTCCGCATCCAGCCTTGCAACATGCCGGGTTGGTATCTGCCTCTTTGAACATTCCAGCCTACATGCAATTCTCTCTTGACACGGGGGGCATGTCTGTGAATTGGCACTTCAACTGTGTTTTTGTAAATTGAATCCCAGCATGCCATTGGCTTCCCGAAGCTCTCTCTGAGATTGGCTCCCAAGTGAATCCTAACATTGTAACCTTCTCTCAAAAAAAAAAAGAGTCTAGAATTTTCTAAAAGGCATTTTGTACTAATCCTCTCATGGTTATGATCACTATTTTTTTTTCCTGCTGGTTTTCTTTAACTGCTGGTCCATGTATTTACCGATGTCCTAGGTAGTTCCTGGGGACACTCTTTGAGCAGCCATAATGGCGCTGGCCACGATGACCGTACCAGTCACTCTCCACTTGTCCCTTAATTTCCTCTTACCCTTCTTTCTTCCCTCTCCAACAGGCAGTGTTGAATGGGCCTTTTGTTTTCTGCCTTCTAAGTCAGGCATGGCCAGGCCAGGGCTCTAGCTAGAGCTTTCTTTGTTTCTGGTAGAGGCTATTTCTCCTGGGTCCGTGATTCCTGTCGACTTTCTCCAGGCTCAGGTACTTCCATTCATTCCCCTTGTCCCTTTAGACCTTTACTGCTCCTTGGATCCTCTAACTTAACTCTGCTGCAAATCTATAAATGTCCTCTGCATTCAGCTGCCTTGGCTGGGATGAGAGACAGCTCAGTGCATAGGGGCACTGGATGTGCAGGTACGAGAGCCTGCGTTTTGAGGCCCAGCACTTAGGTAAAAAGTCAGGTGATGTAACTCAGTGCTGTGTAAGATGGAGACAGACTCAGTGCTGGGGCTTCCTGGCCACCAACCCAGCTCTAGAATCAGTGAATGGCCATCTCAAAGTCATAAGGTGGAGAGTGGTAGGTAGGACAGGACACTTGATGTCATCCTCTGGCCTCTGCACATGCACCTGGACATACATGTGCATACACCACACACACACACACACACACACACACACACACACACAGTAAACAAACAAACTTCACAGGCTGGAACCCTTGGTGGGAACCATCTGCTGCCCGCAGGACCTTGTCTGGCTTGATGACAACCACAATAATGATGTTGCCACACTTCGACTCAAAACCTTGTCTCTGGGTCCCATCCAGGACCTTGACTGACTCAATTCTGTCCATCGGAGAAGGTGACCAGATCTTCAGGGGAAACAGGGACAGCAAAGCAGCTGTGTCCCTGCCTTCCAGGGTTGGCTTTCTCAGGCTTCATGCTACTGATGGCAGGGGCTGGGTTATTCTTGGGGTGGGGGGTGGCATTGTGGGATACTCCGCAGCATCAGGAGTATTACATCCTAGCCATGAGATCTCCTGGTACTGTCAAGTGTCTCTTGGGAGAGTTGGGGGGACAAAGCTCTCACTAACTAAGTCCTACCCTTCAGCATGGGGTCAGTCAAGAATGTTTGCTTCTCAAAGAGAGAGAGAGAGAGAGAGAGAGAGAGCACAACAAATCAGGGACACAGGGGAGGAGTCCTTATGGCATGTGAGGAACAGGCAGACTTGGCAAAATCCACCCCTCACCTTGTTCATTGAACTCGTGACAACAGGCATTGACTTTGTGAAACCCATCCCTTACCCTCAACATGACACCCTGCCTAGCCATGGTGCCTGAGTACAAAGTCTAAACAATAGGCACCTCCTGGCCCCATCCTGGCCCCCTCCTGGCCCTTACCAACATTCCCTTTTTCTCATCCCTTCCCTGCCTTGAAATGATTTGGGGAAGCAGCTGGTGGCAGGGGACTACAGCTGCCGCTAAGTTATCCAAACGATTTATCTTAAGATTCATGCAGAATTCATTGTGTGGGGACCAGGGTGGGTTACGCTTTAATATTCATGCAGATTTGGAAGAAATGTTAATCACGGGTTTGGGTAATTTGCACTTTTGCTTAATTCTCCTCCTCCCAGGCTGTTTTGGCCGGCCCCCCAGTCCCTTCTCTCCTCCCCTTCTGAGTCCTGAATTTCTTCCAGCCCAATTGTGCCAGCTGGGGTGGGCACAAAGGCTTCCCGAGTGCCTATCTGCTGTCTCCCCCTGCTGAGCTGGCCCCACAAAGCCTTTGAGTGGGGGAGAAGGTGCCCGGTGGGCAGCCATGAGGAAGAGCTGAGAGCCCCTGGGACATCTTGACAAGAAATAGATAACGGCTCTAGCAACCAGATATGTGCAAATTAGCATTGATTAGTCTCAGATTAACAGTTTGGGCATTTCAAACCCCAACAAGGCCCCAGCTCTGTTCTCAACTCTCCCAAGCTTCCTCCCACAGCTCCGCCCCCTGTAGCTTCCCCTCTCCTGACTGACAGCTGTCTTAGCCTGATGCAGGGAAGGCAAATGTGTTGGGGGTGAAGGCAAAGGGGGCTTTGCCCAGCCCTCCTTGATACCAGCCCCTCTCTTTGCCTTACTTCTTGGAGAGAGACCTGTCTGGAAATTACCCATGATACTGACTGCTCAAGAGGGCCAGATTGCTCCTCCCAGTCCTGCTTAGGACTATATATCTATATGGAAAATGGATGGGGTGGAGGATTTCTTTAGGACACGAGGTCACACCCAGGAATCAGATCTGCCCTTCCCTCTCAGGTGGTTCTGGAGATCTGGGGGAAATCAAGAGATTACCAGAAATGCCCCCATTCCCCTTAACAGAGAAAATGAGAGAGAGAGAGAGAGAGAGAGAGAGAGAGAGAACACGCCAGCACTCACGTTCACACAGCTAGCTTGTGGCAGAGAGAGGCCTGAGTGGAATGGAGGGTTACAGCCTCGAAAGCCAGAAGATGCTTCTCTAAGCGCACAGAAAAGCATTTATACCTGGGACGGAAAGCAGGGGTGGAGAAAGGCTGGAGTAGCCAAAGGGAATGAATGAGAACTCAGAAGCCATAGGAACAGGAAGCTGTTGCCACTGGAGTTGGAGGAATAAAGACTAGATGGCATTTACAGATTCAAAGTTGGGTCTCTAGTGTCAAAGAAGGACAGGGTTTGCAATCTCCCACCAGGACTTCTCCCCGAGAACCCGTGTGAACTCTCTGCTAGGGTCAGTCCTGCATGCTGAGTAGCGTTTGGGCAGCTTGAAAAGTATGTGTGAGGACAGACAATTGACCAGAGCAGAGGTTTTTCAACCCAGGCTTTGTCCCTTCCCTCCCTCCAGTCTTGCTAGGCTTTGCCCCACAGAAGGGCCTGAAGGGCCTGGCCCATATACCAGCAACAGCACAAACCAGTGAGCCGGACTGACAGAAAGATGGGGGCTGGAGGGGAGGGGAGGTGTACACAAACACCTTCACAGTTGGCTCTCTGTACCCCCGACCTCTTTTTCCAAACTCCCTGCCAGGATCTGGTCACCTTCTAACCCCAGCAGCCAGCGTGACCTGCCAGGGCCTGTCAGTTTCCTCCTCCACCAGGCAGCTGCTTCTGCCTGGGATCAGAATAATAATCAGGATGCCACAGACACGGAGAAAATACACACAGCCAGATGGCCACCCTTCCCTTGCCACCCCTATGTTGGCGAAGATTAGGTACCCAGACCCCTAACCTTTTAGCTGCACATAAGGCACACACAGCACACTCACACACTGAGGTGCCTGGAATTGAAGTCCCCTGGGAAGGCTCTGAGCCACAAAAAAAAATCAAGAAAGCAGAATGAGTGTCGTGACTGTGACGGTAGCACTGAGAAATGGTCCCAGGTCAGGCTGTCCAGTAGAGGAGGCCACGCAGGAACCAGAAACTTTCTCAAGGGAACATTGAATGGTAAGGTTGTGGCATCGCGACCATGGTACAATGGACTGCAGTCGTGACATCCCGTCCCACCCCTCACCCCACCCCCTGGATGCTTGATGCTAACAATTAACTTCTCACAACATAGAGTCACCTGGAAATGGAGTCTCATCTGAAGAATTATGTAGATCAGGACTGTCTGTAGACATGTCTACAATCTTAATTGTTCGCTGAGCCAGCCCACTGAAGGTGGAGCCATTCCCTGGTTTGAGGCCCTGAGCCATCTAAGAGTAGAGAGGGCAGGCTGAGTAGCGAGCAACCAAGCAAAGACTCATGCATTTCTCCTCTTCCTACTCAACCATGGATGTGATAGCTTAAGTTCCTTCCTTGACTTCTGTCAAATAATAAACCGCTAAATCACACATACACACACACACACACACACACGCAGAGAGAGAGAGAGGCCCACTGTCACGTTTTTCTTAGGGTTTTTGTCCCAGCAACAGAAGTGAAACAAGAACACATTCAGAACTCTGGGATGCAGAGATCACTCAGTGATAAATGGGAAGAGGTCACTGGGGAGAGCTGGCCTGGTGCGGCATGCTGGCATGATCCTTGGCACGGGGTGAGAGTGTGTCTGTCTACCTAACATGCCGCCCCTTCTTCAGGCTTTCTCAGGGGCTCCTCTGGCCCAGTGTGGTTCAGACACAGTGACCTGACCCTTCGATCCTTGTTTACAAACATGGCCCCATGACATTTGCCATGGCTATTCCTGGTTGTCAACTTGCCTGCGCATGGAATTAACTAAAATGGTGTCGCACACCTGTAAGGCATTTTTTTCTTAATTAAATCACCTGACGTGGGAAGACCCACTACTAATCTGAATCTTTTGAGATCTGGATTTAAAGTTCCATCTGTAATCTGGACCACACCTTCTGTTGGCACCCTATATAAAGGACGTGAAAGGAGGAAGCTCTCTCTTTCTGTCTGCTTGCTCTTGCTCTCACTGGCAAGCCCATCCCTTCACTGGCACTGCAGCCTACTTATTCAGGATTCTGGTGTATTCTGAAGACCAGCTGAGACATCCAGCCTCATGGACTGAACAATTACTGGATTCTTGGACTTTCCGTTCATAGGCAGTCATTGTCGGATTAGCTGGACTACAGCCTGTAAGCCAGGCTAATAATTCCTCTTCCTCTATATAAAAAGATACCCATTATCTAAGCTCTGTTCCTCTAGAGAACCCTGACTAATACAACATCCCAGGTGAGGCCATGACATTCTGTGCGATCAAGTGGACTGAATAGTGGCCGTGCTGTGTTCTTTGGGCAGCACACTTGGCTCAGGGATAGTTTGTAGTGCAAGGCAGCCATGCAGAGTCTTCTTAGGGTTAACTCTGCTACTCTGTCAGAAAAAAAAATCATGCTTTAGAGAGTTCGTCAACTGTAATAAACGTGGGTTAAGGCAAAAGGTTGTGTGTGTGTGGGAGGAGAGATTACGAGAATACCGTATGTAATTTAGCTATCAACCTAAAATTCTCTTTTAAAAGCTAGAGTCTGGCTCTTTAAAAAGGGAAGAGTGTTTTAAGAACTGAGGAGGGGGTCAGTGAGATGACTCAGTGGGTAAAGGCACCTGCTGCCAAGTCTGATAACCGGAGTGTCATCCCCGGGACCCACAGTGGGGAAGGAGAGAATCAGCTCTCCCAAGTTGTCCTCTGACTTCCACTGGCATGCCTTGCAGGCACTCCTTCCCTCATATACAATAAATAAATAAATAAATAAAAATTGGGGGAAATCCCAAAGACTGATGTCGATATTTTTTAAAAGAAGAAAGGGGTACCTTATATTTAATATTAAATATTTCTGGGTGTGAAGTCGAGAGGCTCAGAGCTTACAGTTCAGAGCTATTTCTGTGAAATTATGTCTCAGAGTTTAGAGGTGGTGAGGGCAAGTAGGCATGTAAAGTAGAGTATCCTTTAATGGCTCTGGCTTCTATTGAGCATCTTTTGTACGTGGGGTAGGAGACAGTGTAAGAAGTCATTTGTAACTATCTTTTTAAAGGTCATCTTTATTGAGTTGGAGAAAAATGCATACATTCATTTAAAAAATTCTTTGCATTGGAGTTGCTGGGGCGGGGGGGGGGGGGGGGTGGCAGCCTGCAAGGTCATCATTTAGATTTCACTAGCCCAGAGCAGCACCCTCCAAGGGTACTAGAGGGTCCTAGCTTCTTTTAATTGAAACTTTCATGCTCAGGGGAAACCATATGCCAGTGTGTTTTTATCTAGACTGTGGCTTAGACCATGCATGCTCTGCCATTGGTCTCCTCCATTAAATTGTGGCACATCAATCACCAACAGTGACACCATGTGGTGGTGGGACCTAATTGCAGTAAAAGAAGACTAGATAACAGTTAACAAAGCCTCAGATCACGAGACTGTGTGGGCACTGACATTCACAGATGAATCAATGTGAAGGAGGCTTTAAGAGGGAGATTCTGAGCATTTTAAGGATTCTGGTTTAAAACAAAACTGGAGGGTGAAGAAGGAGCTGTACTCTGCATCCCAAATCAAACAACACAGGTGTTTTCCAGGAAGGGTTCAGGACAGAAGCTAAGAATCAAGAGGTCTGGGAAACTGTAGAGATGGCTCAATGGCTAAAAGCACTTGCTGCTATGGAAGTCTGGATGAGAATGGCCCTCATTAGCTCATGAATTTGAATTCTTGGTCCCCAGTTGGTGGAACTCTTTGGGAAAAATTAGGAGGTGTGACCTTGTTGTTGGAAGTATTTCACTAGGGGTGGGCTTTAGGGTTTCAGGAACTGTTCCAGCACCATCCCTGCCTGCCTGCTTCTATGCTCCCCACCACGATGGTCATGGACTCTAACCCCCTGAAACTGTAAGTTCTAATAAACTCTTTTCTCTAAAATTTGCCTTGGTCACAGCACAGAAAATCAACTAACGCACTGCTCTTTCAAATGATCTGAGTTCAGTTTCAGCACCCATGCTGGACAGCTCATAACCACCTGTAACTCCAGTTCCATGGAATCTAACAACTGGCCTCCAGAGAGGCCATTCATGTGCACAAACCCACACAGATATACATAATTAAAATACAAATAACTAATTTTACAAAGAATATAGAGTTCTGACTCCCTCCTGGGGCTACTTACTGCACATCCTTTGGTGAGACACACTGACTCTTGTTCCTTTACTGATACCCTCTCTACCCCTCAGTTTTACTATTCTAGAACATTGGGATGGAATGTGCTGGAGAGAGCCTGAGGAGGGTGATCCCCTTCCAGGAACCCACAGCTCCTCAGCCAAGCACCCTATAGCTATCCTACCATCAGACAAATGACCCCACCACAGCACACCCGCCATGTGACACAGTCATCCTACCATCAGACGAATGACCCCACCACAGCACACCCGCCATGTGACACAGTCATCCTACAGTCAGATGAGTGACCCCACCACAGCACACCCGCCATGTGACACAGTCATCCTACAGTCAGATCAGTGACCCCACCACAGCACACCCGCCATGTGACACAGTCATCCTACAGTCAGATGAGTGACCTTACCACAGCACACCCGCCATGTGACACAGTCATCCTACAGTCAGATGAGTGACCCCACCACAGCACACCCGCCATGTGACACAGTCATCCTACAGTCAGATGAGTGACCCCACCACAGCACACCCGCCATGTGACACAGTCATCCTACAGTCAGATGAGTGACCCCACCACAGCACACCCGCCATGTGACACAGTCATCCTACAGTCAGATGAGTGACCCCACCACAGCACACCCGCCATGTGACACAGTCATCCTACAGTCAGATGAGTGACCCCACCACAGCACACCCGCCATGTGACACAGTCATCCTACAGTCAGATCAGTGACCCCACCACAGCACACCCGCCATGTGACACAGTCATCCTACAGTCAGATGAGTGACCTTACCACAGCACACCCGCCATGTGACACAGTCATCCTACAGTCAGATCAGTGACCCCACCACAGCACACCCGCCATGTGACACAGTCATCCTACAGTCAGATGAGTGACCCCACCACAGCACACCCGCCATGTGACACAGTCATCCTACAGTCAGATGAGTGACCCCACCACAGCACACCCGCCATGTGACACAGTCATCCTACAGTCAGATGAGTGACCCCACCACAGCACACCCGCCATGTGACACAGTCATCCTACAGTCAGATGAGTGACCCCACCACAGCACACCCGCCATGTGACACAGTCATCCTACAGTCAGATGAGTGACCCCACCACAGCACACCCGCCATGTGACACAGTCATCCTACAGTCAGATGAGTGACCCCACCACAGCACACCCGCCATGTGACACAGTCATCCTACAGTCAGATGAGTGACCCCACCACAGCACACCCTCTGTGTGACATAGTCATCCTACAGTCAGATCAGTGACCCCACCACAGCACACCCTCTGTGTGACATAGTCATCCTACAGTCAGATGAGTAACCTTACCACAGCACACCCGCCATGTGACACAGTCATCCTACAGTCAGATCAGTGACCCCACCACAGCACACCCTCCATGTGATGGCACTAGAGGAAGTCTTCCAGTCGAGCACAGTGGGGAAGAGGCCTGCTGGGGAGATAACATGATGCACAAGTAGACTGCTACATCCCGGGGTGCTTCCTGACCACCTGCAAAGCAGCTCTTATCCCCCAGTCCACCCCCTGGGGCCTGCTGGGGCACAATCCCGACACCCATCCTAACACCCACACCCATCCAAAAACCCACACCCACTGAATGCCCACACCCACCCGAACACCCACACCCACCCGAACACCAAACTCACCCTCCTCTAGAAAATGCAAACATGGGCAGAATGGGAAGCTCTAGAGTCAGGCAGTCTGAGCTTGAAGGAACTTCTGGAAGTTTCTCTGGGAATCTTGATGTACAGACAAGGAAACAGGTCAGCAGGGAGATCCATCAAACAAGCCTCCCAGGGAAATGAGCGATATAGCAGCTGAAGCTAACCTCAGTTCATACCTCACCTAGCAGTCCCACGTCGGCAGCCTGGTCCTCCCTGCATCACCTTGGCTAAGGGGCCCCTCTTGGTACAGCCCAACCAACTGGGAACTGCAGAATGAGGTGATATGGACATATTGAAGGCGCCTCTACCCATCCCTCCCGCCTTTCTCAACAGGGCCTCCAGGATCTGAGACCACTGTAATCCCCCAAGCTTCCAAATACCAGGTGCACTGCAGAAGCCCTGTCCGCAGGAGTGCAGCCTTTCGGGGATTTGGTTTGAGCTGGGAGAAAGAGTGAAGGGACCGAGGCCCAGCTTTGGGCTCCTAGGGGATTGGTTGGGGATGAAAAGGGCTTCGAGTGTCAAAGCCGGATCCAGCTCAGACATAAAACCCCGTCCTTAGAGGCAGAAGAGACAGCTGTTTCAGCAGAGAGTTTCCAGGGCTTGTGTCCAGGCATTTCACTGCTGTCCTCCTGAGCCACCCCTCCCCCCGTGCCACTCTTCTGACAAGTTGTTAAGCGGAAGCAACTTGGCCTCCTAATTAAAAGTCTGGCCTTGTTCTGTGCTCTGAGTGAGACTAAGCTTATCAGAGGGGCCAGACACCCAGCTCAGGTTCAGGGGCCACATCGTCTCTGTACCTGGGCTCCCTACTGGCTAGGCAAGCTTAAGACATGGCTTTACATCTCTCTGGTCCAATTTCACTACCTGCAAAATGGGCAGATGGCTTCACCTATGCCCTGAGTTTTAGCTCTTAAATATATGTGGGTACAGGCGGAGCGGGATAATACATGCACCTGAGTGTGGGTGCTTGCAGAGGCCAGGGGAATCAGATCCCCTGAAACTGGAGTAATGGGTGGGCTGTGAGAAGCTTCAGATGGATGCTGGGGACTGACCTCCAGTTCTCCGCAAGAGCAGCCAGGGCTCTTAACCGCTGAGCCATCTTTCCAACCCCTCCACCTCCTTTCCTGGGGATGTCGTGTGTGCATGCTCATGTGCAGCCCGGAACTAAAAACAACTGTCTTCCTCAATCGCTCTCCACTTCAATGTTGGAGAAATTGTCCCTCACTGGACCTAAGGCCCTCCAATTTGGCTAGATGTCTGGCCAGGGAGCTCCAGGAACCTGCCCGGCTCTGTTCTGCCCAGCACTTGAGTCACCAATGCATGCCGCAGCACCCGGCTTTTTACTTTTCCCGTGGATGCTAGGAACCCAAACCCAAGTCCTCGTGCCTACACAGTAAGGCATTTACTTCCTGCACCATGTCTAAAAACAGCTCAGTGTGCCTGGTGATGTGCCAGTCTTCTTCTTCTGTGTATGCATGGCAGGCATGGCAGCAGAGCCTCGGGCATACTACCCAGGTCCACTGCCTGCTCAAGCTCTGCGCACTGCCTGTGGCTCCAATCCAGATGCGGCCATGCATTTCACTTATGTCCAGCTATTGGCATCCTCTCCGGTGCCACAGATGTTGGCACAGATGTTCACATGCTGATGGACCTGTATGCACGTACAAGAGCTGACACATCGGCCCCATCCTGTATACACGCACACTCACTTGCTAAGTAGAGACACCTCCGCATCTCGCCAGACCACACCCACCAGACAGAGAGCCCTTATCCAGGCCCCAGCTGCTCCTTCTGCTCTAAGCAGATCAACCAGCCTCCATGAAAGAGAACTACATTTGGGCAGTGTGGAGCCCCCAGTGTGCATTCAGCATCCCTCCTTCCTGTCCTGGGGTATTGCCTCCTCCCCCTCCTGCTCCCAGAGCCCTGGCTCCATTGATTGGCCTTGCAGCTCAGCAGCCAGAGATGTGCCCCAGCTGGAGGAAAACACTTATAATTTATGGAGTGTCTGATTTTTAATCAGTTTTTTGTTCCTGTGCTGTAATTGTCCTAATTAGATATACATATTTTGATGAAGGTTTTTCCAAAATAAAAATTGTAATCGAATCTTGCTTGACATTCTTTACACCCACTCGCTTGCATCCAGACTTGCAAGCAGCCGTCCCCAAATCAGGCATGGGGCTTGGGCATCTCCACCTGCCTCCTCTGGGCCACTACACAGCCATTCTGTTGGCTCCTGTGAACTAAACAGTTGGTCTCCATTAGACAGGGCAGTTTTCTTTAATCTGGGTTTCCAAGGACTCCATCAGGATGGGGCGGTGTTCTCCATCGCCATCACCCCACTCCCAGTGGGTTGGCAGGATCTCCTAAGCTACCTCCAAATGGCTAGGCATTGCTGCACCCTCTGCCTGAGCTCCTGCCTCTGGAGACACTGCCATCTCCATAAAGACCGGAGGGCAGGGGCTGGGGAGACAGTCCGGTGCTTGTCATGCACACTTATAGACTTGAGTTCAATTTCCAGTGCTCATAAAAATCTAAATGTGTGGTATATGCTAATAATCCCAGCCCTGGGGAGGCAGAGATGGCAGAGCCCTGGGGTAGATCTGTGGGGCTCATTGGCCAATCAGCTGAGCCTAATCAGCAAGTCCCAGGTGCCAAAAACATAGGGTGGTTGCTTCGGAGGAAGAGCACTCATTGTTGTCCCAGACCTCCACATGCTATGCCTACACACACACACACACACACACACACACACACACACACACAATTTTGATCAATATCAAATTCCCATCACAATCCCCACTGCTTATCCAGAGTCTAAGTGTGCAGGACCCTGTGTTTTCCACACATTAGCCCTAATCTGCACAATAACCCTCCAAGGAATTTCACGAGGAAGAAATCAAGACTTGGAGGAGGTAATTCGCTAGCTCAAGGTCACACAGCAGTAAACAGAATATTACCAGCTTTTTAGCTACAACCATGGGAAGCAAAGTTTTCCTTCTGGAAGAGTCCAGGAGGCGGCCCTTCTTCTGAAGCCCCTCTGTATGAGAGACTCACATAGCTTATCTCAGCCCTGGACCCCAGGATCAGTGTGTACCTGACCTTAATTGACTTAGGATGTGAGATTCTTCCTAGGAGGAGTCTGCAGTACAGATCTCACATGTGACATCTGGTGTGTGCCTGAGACCTGGACACCTGCACCAGGTATCAATGTGTCGCCAAGATGTCAGTGCTTACACCAGCTGTGGACTATAGACAACAATTCGGATCACCAGGTTTGGCAGGAGTCATCCTTGACCACTGAGCCATCTTTCAGGCCCAGCATCTCACTCCTCTTACAAAGCCCAGCACGGCTCAGCCATACTTAAGTTGCCCAGCAAATCTAGTTCAGTAATGGTTACAACTAGAAGCCTAATTGACATGTGATATAATTTGATCTCGAAGGGTGGATAGGAGCAATATTTGGAACAGGACAATGAGCCTGTGGTATATGCTAATTAGGGTAATTGATGGTAGCAATGGATCTCTAAATTGTGGCTTAACACAAATAAGGTTTATTCCTTATCCAACTGAAAAGGAACATAGATGTTATGTTCGATCAGCTCTTCTGGGAGACTCTGCCCCAAGTGGTAACTTGGGGACCCCCGTTCCTTCCATCTTGAGCTCTACTGTCCCTAGAACATCCATCAAGTCGCCGGTTGGGTTACCAGAGCTCAGGCAGGATGCAGGATTTCCTACGTGATGCTTAACCACTTGGACTTAGAAATTCCACCATCATCTCCATTTGCTGAGGATCAGTTGTGGGGTCCTCCCTAGATGCAAGAGGAGATGGAATATACCCAATGTGCCCATGACTGAGCAGCAATTCCCTTGTCATAGTCCCAAACTATGGAAGAACAGTGTGTTCTTTTTGTTGGTCAGCTAGCTGCTCCTCTCATTACAATACATAACCTTGAGTCAATGCTTCAACAGCAGGAATGTGTCCAACCTCACCCTGCCTGTGGGGCACCACATAGGGCACAGGGAGAAATGGAGCTTTATCTATTATAGTGCTAAAATATATAATATTCTTTCAGTGCAGTGGACACTGAGCATAGGGAAAAACATAACAGCCATGCACCTTCTGGCTGTAGACTTGAAGTTGGTGCCAGAGCAACAGACAGGGAGGAACCCAAGACCAATGTGACCCACCAATACTTGAGGCACAGATTGAGTTTCATAATGGCTAGACTTGGGCCAGCAAGATGGCTCAGCAGGTAAAGGTGCTTGCTGTAAAGTCTGATGACTTGAGTTCAATCCCTAGGACCCACATAGTAGGAGAGAATCAACTCCCTCCCACAAGTTGTCCTCTCTCCTCTACACAGGCACTGTGATACATACGCACACACACACACACTAAATAAATAAATAAACAAATAAATAAATAAACATGCTTTAATTTAAAATAATAATAATAATGTAGACAGCAATAAGACAAGACAGCTGCCCTTGACCTATGGCCTCCGTGTGCACACAGATGTGTATATATACCTGCACACACATATGAACACATACATACTTACATACAAAGTACAGACTCCTAGACTTAACCCAACAGTGAAGGTCCAGACGCTCTGAGGTCAGGACCCTGGTGATATGGGAAGTCCTTCTGCATATGTATTGCTTTTACTTGTTGATGAATAAAGTTGTTCTGGATGTAGATCTCAGAGGAAACTGCCACAGAGGTGCTCTGAAATGTTGAATCGTCTGGGCCATCCATTCCCATTGGAGATTTCTCAGGGATTCTTCCTCAATCAAATCTTATTTTTCTTAACCCAGCATGAATCCACAGACTCTCACTTCCTGTGGAAACAAAAGGGGAAAAAATGTCTGCACCCTGGCATCTGAATGGTGCTGTTAGCGATGCCGAGGTCCACCCAGTACTGAGCTTGCCAGTCCAGTGGCCTGGTTTCTGGTTCTAAGACCTCTGGAGACATCATGCTATCTGGGTATCACACCAAAAACAAGTCACAAGGGCCACCCAAGCTGCCCTTCTTCTGATACGCTCTTCAGAAACTGGGTCGGTTAGCCAGGGAAATAGTGAGTCCAGGGGGACATGCTGTCTTCAGCCGGGCGGAATCTGTCATGCGGAAGTGAGGCAGATTGACTTTATGGTGTCCCAGAGGCCAGGCCTTCAACCAAGGGCATCGCAGTGCCAGGTTTTGGCTAAACAAAAGAAAATAACCTCTCAACAATTAGAGCTTCCCCATAGAGAAAGGGCTGCCCCAGAAGGTAGTGAGCTGCCCGGCCCGACAGCATGCGTGCATCAGCAACTTGCCATCTGTCAGTTGCTCTGGCTGGGACTGTCACGCTGGACAGAAGGTTGGACGAGCTGCCCTTTCCCTGACAAGATTCTATAATTTTAGAACGTGGACTGGGGACCAAACAGGCCACACATGTCAGCTGAGCCAAATGACCAGCAGAGGAGTGATGACCATCGTTTGCTGAGAGGAATTTAGAAGTGCCTCACAATTTGTGATAAATCTTGAAAGACTGTGTAGCTTCCCTGGTCCACCCCCTCAAGTCAGGGAGGTTCCTCTTTATATAACTTGGGGGTGCACACTGCTTATTTCTTTAGATAGGTCTCATGTAACCCCATCAACACATATCTCCATCAGCCTCAGGGTCCCCTACAGGGTCCTTGGCCTCTCAGGTAGACCCCCACACCTCATATCTGCTGTTCTTTCCCAGAATGTCCCTCTCCTCTTTTATTTCTGCAACAGGACCTTTCCAAAAGCCACTTCCTCCAGGAAGTCCCAGAAAACAGACCCTCCTTACCCAGGTCCTTAGTCACCTCCTTCCTGCAGGCCCCATCTGCCCTATCGGATCCTGGATGGGATCTAAGTAACTGTTAGCTCAAAGATCCCCAGGGACTTGGAGGAGAGGGAGCACCATAGCGCCAGGTGGCTCAGAGCCACGGCGCTGAGGGGCCCTGTGGACTGCACTGGAAAAGTCAGGCACAAAAGTAGCCCATTCCCTGTCTCCCTCGGGATAAAATCAGCTTGTAGTCTCCCTCCCAAGCATCCATTTCTCCTCCCAGAGGCCGCTCTTTTCCGTTAGTTGATATTTATGGGTAATAAGCCAAGCACATCCCAACCCCAGGTGAAATGCCTCTTAAAATAGCTACTGTCCTGACCAGTCAACCCATCCAGGCCCGGTAGGCTCTGCTGGAGGCTGGGGGGCACAGCTGCAAGACGGGTAGTAAGGGGCTCCGAGGAGGGTGAGAAACGGGAAGATGGGGGTGGGGGTGGCGCCCATTCCACACCATCATAAGCCGTGGAAATGGGACTCTGTGTATCGCAGCCTCTCCAGTGCCTACCGCAGTGAGACATTGCTGGCTTTGAAAGCTGACTTTAGACTGGCGGAATGGACAGTGCAGCAAGGACGAAGCCTCCCTGTTGGTTGGGGAAGGTGAAGTCAAGGTCAGTGGAGGCAAACGCTGTTCTCTTAGGAAGAAGAGCCTGTGCCAGCAGCACAGAGAGGACCAAGGTCCCTATGGGTATCCACGTGAGAGAGGGTCACATTGGAGGTCACTAGAGAGAGACCAGAACCTCACTAAAGTTATTCTGGGGTATGGCAGCCTGTCTGGAGTCAGTTTATGATTGGGTAAGTGACCATTTGGGTGGGAAGGAGAGCGGCCTTTCTAAGCTCCATACCAAAGAAACATATAGCCCTGAAGTCAGTGACACGGCATCTGATGACCTGAGTCCAGTCCCCCAGCCCACATGGTAAAAGGAGAGAACCAGCTCCCACAACTGTCCTCTGACCACTACGTGTGCCATGCACATGTACCTACACATAAATACAGACAGACAGACAGATGAGAGAGAGACAGAGAGAGAGAGAAGGAGAAATAGGATAGATAGATAGATAGATAGATAGATAGATAGATAGATAGAAGAGAGAGAGAGAGAGAGAGAGAGAGAGAGAGAGAGAGAGAGAGAGACAGACAATCCACACCTGCCCTCTCCACACAGGACTGCAGCTTGCTTCTACTTCCAGAGGTGACCCTCCTCTGCTGTAGACCACAGGCCCCTGTCCACACAGAGAGCCATGACCCAACAGGTGTTCTCAGGCAGAGCAGGGGTACAGAGATTCCAAAATGCACACACCCATATGTAAGCACAGATGCATGTATACCCTGTGTGTGTGTATGCACACACATATGTAAGCAGAGATGCATGTATACCCTGTGTGTGTATATGCACACACATATGTAAGCATAGATGCATGTATACCCACCCTGTGTGTGTATATGCACACACATATATGTAAGCAGAGATGCATGTATACCCTGTGTGTGTATATGCACACACATATGTAAGCATAGATGCATGTATACCCACCCTGTGTGTGTATATGCACACACACATATGTAAGCAGAGATGCATGTATACCCTGTGTGTGTATATGCACACACACATATGTAAGCACAGATGTATGTATACCCTGTGTATGTATATGCACACACACACACACACACACACACACACATTTCAATGGCTCACTGCATCCCATGTCCCACTGGCAGAGCCACACACAGCGTGAATGTCACCAGCCCCACATTTCCTTTCTACCTTTGCAAAGACTGGGAGGATTTTTCAGCCAGTGGGGACAAATCTGGGAGGCAGTAAGGGCTCTTCCTTCACTACCTAAGCTCCCTGGACCATGTCCGAAGCACTCACAGCCCAGGTTTTCTCCCTCTGATCTTCCCAGGTTCAAAGGGGCCACCAAACACCTCCTAGAACTTATAGTATTGGAGGAAATAAGAGATTAGGTACGATAGACATGTACAGGTTCCTGGGTATGTTAGCACAGGCCTGTGATCCTAGCTCTTAGGAGGTGGAGGCAGGAGAATAGGAAATGCAAGGCTGCTTGGGCTACATAGTAAGTTGGAGGCTAACTGGGACTATATGAGACCCCGTCTTCAAAACAATCAAACAAACAAACATAAAGAAGGAAAACAGACAGACGGGCAAGCTGGTGGCCTCCGCAGCAGGAGTGTCTGGTCGTGAAATGCAGTTAAGGCCAAGATGCCTCGTCGCCCCCTCTCTGCATCACGCTGACTTGGCACACTCTTTGGAAGATGCTCCAAGTCATGTTCATTCAGCATTCTTTGACCTCCAGCATCTGCTATTGGACACACATCCCATTGGCTGCCTTCCATCTGGGCCAGGACAAGTGGGAGCCAGGATCTGGGTTTCCATGGTTTTTCTAAAAATGATGCAATTGGGGTAGACCAATAATAGCCTGAGTCCAAGCCCCACCCCAGACTGCAGGCATCCCTTACACACGAACTGGCCTCCCTGGTCTCTAAACTCTGTGCTACCAGAGTGGACCATACCCACCTTTTTCCTCCCGACAGAGGATTGACTCATCCTTGGCACAGCCCAGGAGCAGGTGTGCTCCAAGAATTTTTGGCAATTTTTACCCCAGGAGCACCTTCCTGGGAGATAGGCTGATGCTGAGAAAGTAGACTACCTCCATCTTCTATGCCCCAACTGGTTTGTCCGATCTTCCAGGATCTCGGTTCCTGAGAAAGAGAGCTCTGATTGATTAATGATGTCTGCTATGGACTTGGAAGAGAAAGTGGAGGCTGGTTTCCTGGGCTCTTGACAATGGATTTAATTCAAAAGGGCTTAAATAGTGGAATTTCACAACTGTGGGAAGTAGGTCTTTATGTGCCAATGCTCTAATTGGGCCAATGGGGTAAAGCAGCGCCTGGCTCAGCTAATTTTCCTGCATTGACCCTCCACGGGCCACAGTCAGCTAAGCTGAAGTCAGAGTGTAGACACCACTGGAGTCAGTCAGTTTCCGAGCCTATGAACAAATGACCCTAGAAGCCCGGATGAGGCAAAACCGAGCTCTCTGGACCAATGAGTTGGTGTGGATGAGTAGCTCTGGAGGAAGAAGAATGATCCCTTCTGGGGTCAAGGTCAGGGCTAGGTAAGGCGCGTTTCCAACACAATCCCACTAGCTGGAACAGTGGCTCTCAGAGGAGGCTGCCGCAGCATCACTTGGGGAGCTTTTAAGATGCACAGATGCCCGGTCCCACTTCGGAGACGCTGGCTTTAATTGGCCTGGGTGTGGCATAATCTTAGGGATGCTCTTAAAGCTCCCCAGGTGATTCTAATGTGAAGACAAGATTGAGGGCATGGGGAGGGGGGAGTAGGGGAGCAGGGATGGGGGAGTAGGGGTGGAGGAGAGTAAAATGGGGGAGTGGGGGTGGGACAGTAGGGTGGGGGAATAGGGATGGAAGAGTAGGGGTGGGAGAGAGTAGGGGTGGAGGAGAGTAGGGGTGGGGAAGTAGGAATGGGAGAGCAGGGTGGGGGAGTAGAGGAGGGGGAGAGTAGGGGTGGGGGAGTAGGGTGGGGGAGTAGGGGTAGGAGAGAGTAGGGGTGGGGGAGTAGGGATTGGGTGGGGAAGAAGGGGTGGGGGAGTAGGGGTGAAGAAGAGTAAGAGTGGGGGAGAGTAGGGGTGGGGGAGTGGGGTGGGAGAGCAGGAGTGGGGGTTTAGGAGTGGGGGAGTAGGTGTAGGGGTGTGGGAGTAGGGATTGGGTGGGGGTTAGGGGTGGGGGAGAATAGGGGTGGAGGAGTAGGGTAGAGGAGTGTAAGAGTTGGGAAGAGTAGGGGTGGGGAGTGGGGTAAGGGGAGTAGAGAGCAGAAGAAGAGGTGGGGGAAGTAGGGACAGGGGCAGTAGTGGTGGGGGAAGGAAGCCCTGGGAAGTGATTCTGGCCAGTGCATCTCAAACCGTAAGACGCATTCAGATCACTAGAAAAGCTCCCTATAAAACTTGTTATACACACACATGTGTTTGTGTGTGTGTGTGTGTGTGTGTGTGTGTGTGTGTGTGTGTGTGTTGCACGCTGGAAGTGAGCATCAAGGGTCTTCTCCAGCCACTCTTACTTGTGTTGGGGAAATAGTATATGCACATTTGTATGTACTTGTGAGAGCACAGGCAGAGGTGAAGTCAGAGGGATATACAGGCGTCTTCCTCAACAATCCTCTGTCTTATTTTTGGAGGCAGGGTCTCTCACAGAATCTGACACTTAACATTTCAGTTAGGCTGAGGATGTGCCTGTCCCCAAAGCTGGGGTTTCAGGTCCTGGACCCATATTTGGCTTTTATGGAGGTACTAGGGATTTGAACTCAGGGCCTCTTACTTGCCCACTACTGCTCTTACCTACCGAGCTACCTTCCCCAACCCCTCCACATTATTTGTTAAGACAGTCTCTCACTGAACCTGGAGCTCGCTGATTCAGCTAGATTGTATAAACAATGAGCTCCCAGGATCGTCTGTCCGGTTTCTGCACCTCCATCCCAGCACTGGAATTACAGATGTGCACTCCCATGCCTGGCTTCCTATGTGGGTGCTGGAAACGCAAACCCAGGTCCTCCTGCTCACACACCAGGCTCTACTGACCAAGCCAGCTACCTCCTTAGCCTCCCAAAACTGTCTCCCAACGCCTCCGGATTTTGCTTAGACCTGGAGTGAGGTCCAAGCCTCCATCCCTGCCAGGCTCCCTTGAAACTGTGGTCCCAGGACCATATTTTGCATAGGAAGGATTTAGGCCAGGGGTTCTCACAGGTGCATCCCAGACCCAGTACACCGTACATACCGAGTAGACTTAAGGCATATTCAAGTTGGGAGAAGCAATCGGTGACAGAGGCCAGTCAGTTCCTTGTCCCCCATCTGCAAGATGCCTTCAGAAGAGGCCTCTCAGATGCAGTTCTCCACCTGACCCAGCTGGGTGAGTGTTTTTAGTGTGGGGAGGGGTGAAAATAAATACACAGGATATAATGAGTCCATATGCCAGTTTCTAGCAGAGAATAAATGCACACAGTAAGTGCACAAATGTCTGGTTTCTAAACCCCAAGGGAAAGAGAGAGAGAGAAAAAAAAAATACACCTGAAACACACCAGCAACAGAGAGGTGAAATTCAATTCCAAACTAAAAATACACATTATTTATCATTAGCTAGAAGGAGACGAGGAAGAGACCATTAGTGTTTTCTGGCCGGTGCAGTTCGCCGTAGCAGGAGCAGCAGCAGGAGCAGCAAGCTCCGAGGGCTGTTGGCCTACATTTCCTTTTGTTGCAGTTACAAGGCAACAGCTAGGAGTGCACACAAGGCCCCGCACCACTTCCTCCCACCGGAAATGACTTTCCATTATCTGGAGACTGGTGGGGAGGGCATCAGGGCTCTCAGAGGTGCCAGCTTCCATCTCTCCAGGGAAAAATGGGAGCCCAGTAGTAACGCTGCAGATGGATGTTCCAAGCGAGAGGTAGCCACAGGCGGGAGAGAAGTGTGCTGGCTTTGGGGGCTCTCAAAGACTCCTGGTGGACAGGAGAAGGGCTTGGAGTTGGCAGGAAAAGGAGGGGTACATTCAGGGTGATTGTGCCTGTCCCCTTCCTGGCAGGTAAATTGTCCTGGAACCGATGTAGCCAGAGAGCTCTGAATTTAAACCAACCTTGGAAGGCTGGGGAATGACCCAGGAAAGGAGAGGAGCAGTTTTCTGTACAGAAGCTGAGCCAGAGCATGGTAAGTTGAGGAAGGAAAGGGAAGTGAAGGTACCAGACAAGAGAGGTGGGCAGAGCCAGCAGGGACTGCTCCTACCCTGATGAACAGATAACAGCCATCACCAGGAGCAGTCCAGTCAGGCAGAAATGGAGGAGAAGAAAATGTTTCCCCAAAGACCATTGAGGGGAGCTGAGTAAGATGGCTCAACAGTTGAGAGAACTAGACGTACTTTCAGAGGACCTGGGTTCGATTCCAGCACCAGCGTGGCAGCTTACAAACATCTGTAACTACAACCCCAGTGGATCCAGCCCTTCTTATGACCTCCATGAGTACCAGGCACACACATGGTGCACAGACATGCAGGCAGAACACCCATGCACATAGTATAATAAATTTGTAAGAAAAATTTTAAAGAATCTTAAAGGGTATGCCGGTGGTTGCTACACCACACACACACACACACACACACACACACACACACACACACAAACTGCTACCCCTTGGGTCATACCATGCAAAAGGTCATAGGAATGACTTGTTCTAACTAGAGCAAAAATAACAGATTGAGAGCAAGCACTTTGGGTCCAGTCTGACACCTCTGTTTGCCTAGGTGGCTTTGGCAAGTCACACATCCTCTCTGTGCCATACCATCTTCTCGGCAAAAGGAACACGTAACAGTGCCATCCACACAGGGTTCGGAGAGTGTCTAGGGCATGCCTAGCACAGAAAAGGCACAAACATCAAACCAAGTGTGTGCCAGCCTGTCATATCCCATAGCGGTTCCCTCTGGGCACGAGAGGGTCCATGCTTCCCACAGAAGGGCAACTCCTCTGTCCTTTCTGGGTCCTCAGGGTGGGAGACGGGAGATAGAAAAGGGATATGGAATGGCAAGAGATGAGAAGGCCCTAGGAAAGACTGGCCCAGAAACCACAGCAGCCATGAGTCATAGGCCACTGCTGCTCGAGTCCCTCCCTATACAAGTAAGGCGATCAAAACTCTCCCAGGTCCTAAACACAAGAACCTTCAACAGCCTGTGTGAATGCCCATCACTGGGGAGGAAGGGTACCCCACATTAGAAAGGACCAAGCCGCAACCAGGAGTCAGGGTTTCCAGTCCTATCTCTGCCTAGCATCATTGCCTCATAGATGTTTGCCAGCTTCCTTAAGCACCTACTATGTACAGATCATAGGAGACAGAACTCCTGTCTCTCTGGCTCATACACAACTGTTGCCCTATAGAGCTACCATAGGGATGTATATACATTTGGGGACCAGGAAGCATCCTGAATATGAGTGTCACTGGCTCCCAGAACTACCATGACCTGGACACCCTCATTCTATATCCATGGTGATGACCGTATTTCTCTTCCTGTTCTAGGAAGTGCCAGTAGGCCGGTAGGCTCCTGGATCCCCACGATGCACGTACCTTCATATTGCTTTGTCTGCCCATAAAACCCAATTACATGGAATAGCCCAAGTGAGCCTCTGGGCCCAACAGCCTAAGGAACCTCTTAGCAGCAGCAGGTCAATCCCTTAAAATGCTGTTATGAAGACAGAATGGGAGCCAGTCAACAAAGCTGAGAGGTGAGAACAGCAAGTAAATTCAGCAAATGGACCATTTGAAGTCCTGGATAAGAGGTGAATTGGATTTCAAAGACATGACCTTCAGAGAATCCACCTGGGCCCTAGGTTCTCCCTCACTTGGGGCTGGCTACAAGGGATGCCAAGACGGGCAGAGCTAGCTGACCCTTGCCGTCATTATTCTCGAAGTCATGGCCTGTACCACCACCACCATCCCTTACAGTACTGTGGCTCCTGCTAGGTCCTTACCGCTGTAGCCCAAGATGGGTCCTTACAGCTGCTTTCTCATCCCAGCCACCTTCTCAGTTACCCAATATCAGGATTAGTAATGAAACTTCCAGAGTTGAAGCTTCATGAAAAGGATTAGCGAAGGAAAAGGGGCCTGAGGCAATACTAATACTCTCCCCAGCGGTCATGTGATCTGTAGGCAAACCTTCTCCTCCTCGGCAGCAGACCTGAGGAAACACCAGCCAGGCCAGTTCTTCCTGTCAGACCCACGGTGCTGCCAAGGAGCGCTGGGAGTATTTTTTCTTGTTTAAAGGCAGGGAAACACTTGACAAGTCTACCCAGCCCCTCCTTCAAAGGTCCCAAGGACAAGTCAAAGTTCAATTCCACCAATGAGTCTCTGGAGAGTCAATGAGTTTACCAGGTTTATTTACAGAGCATGGGTGAGGTGCCACCGACAGGAGTGGCTGTACCAGAAGGCTTCACCATGACAGCGTAGATGGATCCCAGTAACTTTAGTCTTCCCAGGTCTGTATACTCCAGGCCGTCTGAGATGCCAGGTCACATGCAATTAGGACAGAAGTACAAACAACTGGTTAGGAGGAGTGACTGAACACTAAGGTCCCATGACCCTTCTAGCCCACCCCTCTACAAGAAATACTAACCATCGACAAGGCCAGCTGTGGTGCTCTTTGGCAAGCCAACCCAGCTGGTATTATGAAGACTGGGGCTGCTCTGCTTGGAGGCTGGTTCTGTGCAAGGCAATGTTTGGAGGGAGGAGCATCGAGGCCAGATGTGATTCTGCCCACCAGCTAGTCACCCTTCTCCATGATGATAATCCTTAGGCTACAAATTATGGGGATGTAGCGCAGTTGGTAGAAGACTTGCTCAGCATTAGTGAAACCCTGGCTTCAATGCCTGCCATTTCATACGGTGACACATGGCCGTCTTCCCAGCAGTGGAAAGTGACAGCGTAAAGATGAGAAGCAAAGGTCATTCTCAGATACATATTGAGTTTGAAGTCAGCCTGAGCTACATGGCACTGTGCCATGGGTCTAGAAAGATGGCTCGGTGGGTAGAAGCACTTGTCATACAAGCAGGAGGACATGGGTTTGAATCCCAGACTCTAAAGAAGAGTCATACAAAGCAATGCAAGTATCTGCAACCCCAGCACTCCTGTGCAGAGATAAGAGGCAGGAGCTTGTGGGCCAGCTAGTGTGGTATACTCAAAGGAAAAACGATTAAGGGACTCTTGTCTCAAAACGAGGTGGGAAGGCAGGTGCCAATATTCTCAGTTGTTCTCTGAGCTCCATATATATTCTGTGGTACATGTGTGTCCACATTCACACACATGAATGTGCGTGTATGCATATACACAAAAGATATTTTATTTAAAAAAAATCTTTAGATAGTACTCTGGCACTGTGTTCCTTGGCTTTACATCATGATAACAAAATACTAGAGCTCATGAAATGTTTATTTCGGCTTATAATTTTGGGAGTTTTCGTCTATGAGCACATGGGTTATCTTGTTTTGCGTGCATGGAGGAAGCATCTTCTGGCACAAGTATGTCATAGAGCAGGACCATTTACAGTATGAGCCAGGGAGCAGAGGGGAATGGGGTCCCACAATCTCCTTCAAGGGCACACATCCACTGACCTAGAGACCTCCCATTATCCTTTACCTTTTAATGGCTCTACCACCTCCCTGTAGTAAGAGGCTGGCTAGCAAGCCATTGATAGGCAGGTCTCGGGGGATATTTAACATCCAGTCCACTGTAGACCATTCCCCTTACTGTAATCTTGACTCAAACTCCAACAAGCCGGGGGGCGGGGGGGAACACGCTTCAGTGACATTGAACATCAACAGTTATTTTGCATCTATTTTCTTAAGCTCTGTAGGGGGAGAGAGGAGGCTGCACAGATGTAGGTACCGATGCTTTAATAACCTCAAAGACTGCTTCATCCCACCCACTGGGTCAGTATTCCTGCTCCCAGCTCCTCCCTGGACCCATTTGGACAAAGGTTGAATAGTTAGCTGCCTTGTTGCAGAGGGACAGTCCTTGTCCACCCCTCTCACCTTGTGGATCTGCCTTTGGGAGGAACGGATGCTATGGCTGTCCCAACATTCTCTTCTCTACCCGTTCCCAACCACCTCTTCACTGAGGTATAGTGTAAGCAACACGAAATGCACCATTTTCAGTATGTGAGTCAGTAAACACATCATCAAAATCTCCAGGGTGTGAATGTTCATCTTGCTGAACCTTTCTACCACGTGCTAGTCATCTAAGCAGCCAGTAGATGTTGTTGTTGTCTGACCCACCAGGTCCCTCAACTGTTTAATCCCAAATAAACATACAGAGGCTTAATGTTAATTATAAACTGTTTGGCCTATTGCTCAGGCTTATTGCTAACTAGCTCTTACAACTTAAATTAACCCATAATTCTTACCTATCTTTAGCTTGGTACCCTTTTTCAGTAAGACACTCTCATCTTGCTTCCTCTGTATCATTCTGGAGACTGCATCTCTGCCTTTCCTCCTCCTGGAACTAGCTCTTGTAGACTAGTCTGGCCTCGAACTCACAGAGATCTGCCTGCCTCTGCCTCCCGAGTACTGGGATTAAAGGTGTGCACCACCACCATCTGGCTAGTGAGAAATCTTTACAGCGTACAAGAGCATTTTCATGCAGCATTTTGTGCTCAGGAGAACACTCTTGGTCTGGACCTTCTATCTTTTCCCAGGGATCTCAAACTCAGAGACCTCAAATCTTGCTCATCAATCTGGCTTCCCCTCTGCATTCCCCTCTGCTGTGTTTGTACTTTTCCAGAGGCACATAAACAAATGTCTTCTCATCCCACATTAGATGCCAAGGTCAGAGCAAAGTCACGATTCGAACAAAGTCTAATGTTGTGAACTAATGAGTATCCTAGACTTACAGGCGGGAGCATTGGTAAAGTGCTATTTATAGGAGCATGGGTGGATGAAGGCAGCTGGTCACCACAGACAGGGGTGGAGATTGAGGGCTGCTTTGGACCTCAGATGTGGGTCTACTAACCCTCCCAACCTCACCTCCTTCTTTGAGAGATCATCAACAGGCCCAGCCTTGAGGGTCTCTTGTGGCTATCCACAGCAGCTCTGAGTGAAAGGGTAAAGCTGACACAGTGTTAATGATGATAATGGCTGTTACGCTCAGAGTATAGCATCTCACAATATCTTTCCTAGTGATGGCTCCATCACTGGTCCTCAGAGGCCAAGCCAGGTTCCACCAAGCCATGACCACCACTGTCTCTATAAGCCAAGTCCCTTCGGTGCCATCACTGTTCTCTTATCCTGGTTCCCCAATCTCTACCTCTGCCTTGATTACCCATCTCTGATACCTCTGGGGTATCAGAGGCACCAAAGACCCACATCTGGTCATGGCCACCCTACTGAAAGTCCTGCTGCAGCCCCACTGGCTCATAAAATAGTCAGATTCCTCAGGGGTCATCAGGTGTACATTTGGCTAGCATTGCTTGTGACTGTCCCCATCCCCTGTCCCAAGAACACCTGTCTAGAAGAGGCTCTGGAAGGAGTCAGAGCAGACGCCAGTTCTCCCCCACTGGCTTCACAGACTGGTTCGTCTGTGGAGTCTACCTCTGGCCACAGCTCTGGGCACTGGCTGGTCAGAGCAGAACCCTGGGACCAGCACCATCCTGAGCATCATTCGCCTCATCAGCACTGAGGAACGCGGGGATACTGCGGCAGAGAAGCTAGGTTACTTTCAATGAGAAATGGAGGAGAGGGAGGGGACAGGCTCCTGTGAAATGAGCACAGCTGGCTTTGTATCTCCAATGGGTTAAAAGGGAAAAAAAAGCAATTCCATCTATTTACAAAATAGGATTACAGTTTTGCAGAATGCTGCTGGGGCCTGGGGGGAAACTTTGAAAACACATTCATTTTGTTTCATCCTTATCAGAGCCACCTGCTCTGCTTCCCCCACCCCGACTGACTTCATTACTCAGAGACCAAAGCCCAAGCAGGCAGCTGGTGGGAAGCATAGGTTCCCCAGCCCTTAGAAGGCTGACCGGTGCTTCCCTGCCACCTAGACTCCTGGCTGGGAAGGCTGTGGCCTTGGTCAAGAATGTCACATCTGGAGAAACAGGTGACAGCAACGTTGTCGAGAGAATAGACCTATTAGCCACCAGTGTGTCCCCTCCTGAGATCTTTGGAGGACACTGAGCCTACACCTAGCAATGAATCTATCTCTTTCTCAGACCCCGGTTGTCCAAAGGAAGAAAAAAAGAAAAACAAGGACAGAATGGAGTTTGTGTGAATGGTGTTTGGGCTCCTGGAATAATAAACATGTGGGCAAAGAGCAGCCTCACTAAGGAGCAGCTAATCTTGATGCCATGCCTTTTCCCCTTCACTGTTTGGGGGTGGGGGCAGTAGGGAGGGAACGATGCGTAAACAGGATCTGGGGGAATCAATTCCCGGAGCACTTTGCTCATTGAAGGAAAAGGATCTCAGTTTGTCCTTTACTGTCTCCTATTAACTCTGTCCATGTCCCCTGCACCTCCATGTAAATTGCTGGTTTTGTGGTCAGGGTTTGGGGAGAGGAGCCAGAGGCGGCATACAGTCCTTAGGACAGGGCCATGGTCCTTTTAACCCTATTGAAAGAAATCACAGAATGGGAGGGGCTTTGGGGGACAGCTATTTCAACCCCCAGATTTTACAGTTAGGAAAATAAATCTCCGAGAGGAGGAGGTCTAGCCCAAGGTTGTGTAGCCCTGAGAGGCAGCACAGCCCATAAAGGGGCTAAATGGATGGAGGGAGCAGTAAGCAGAGTCCTGCTAGGCAGTGCCTCCGATTTTGTTTTGAGGTCAAATGAAGAACTCTTTAAGGGATAATGGCTCAGTAGCTCAGGCGCTAAAATAAAGTAATGGAAGCAAGAGGGAAGTCCGCATCCTGACTCTAAATCTCGGGGGGCTGCGGGTGTTGAGAAGGAGAGAGAAGAGATGGGGCCTCCTGATGTCCCTGAAGAAGCAAAGGCAAGAATGGTGCTTAGGAACTAATTTCATCACAAGGGGAAAAAGGGGGGCGCCCTCCAGATGGCAAATTGCTCCCTCACCAAGGACAGCTCCTCGGCTCTCGGTGTTCAGGCTCTCCCTAGCTGTATCTGAGGCACTGGGCACCTCCAGCAGGGAGAGAAAGAAGAAACCAGAAGGGTGCTTTGCTCCTGCCACTAGAGACGGGAGGATCAAAGGACTGAGGTTTCCCCTGCCCTGTTTGGAAAGTGACTGATCCATGAGCCCATGGGATTTATTATGTTTTGGGGGAGGAACAGGACAAAGCATGGGTGAGACATTTCTAGCGCTCTGACAGAGTTGTCAAAGCTCAGAGGACAAAGAGAAGCCATCAACACAGGACATAGGTGCTCCTAACACCCCAGCCATCTTTCTGTCCTAGCCATGAACAGGCTCGGCCTCAGTGTGATCATCTGCCAAGTGATCTCCCAAGCGAACTCACTCCTTGTCACGTGACCCAGTGGTCTGAGTCTGTTTCTTAAGTGCCCCCCAGGCCCTCTCTCATGGTATCATGAAAACATGGGCTTTTAAGAGAGCCCACCACTGACTCCTTTGGCCTCGTACCCTTTTGACCCGGAAGGACTTCCGTGTGGAAGCAGGCTGTCAAAGAAGGAGAGGAAGGATAGCTTGCATGCCCTAGAACTCCAGCATCTCCAACATTTAAAAGTCTGGAGCATTCTCAAGAGATCAGCTCTGAAAGATGTCAGTTTATCAAGCCAGCCATAGCGCTGTGGGGTTGGGGCTCCACAGTCAGTCAACAGGGCGATCCAGCAAGTCCCCTGAGTTCCTGCAAGTCCCTTTTCTTGTCTGTTCAGTGGGGCCTGGCTGCTTCTGAGGATGCTGGGGACAATGGAAATAAAAAAGCTTTTAGATAGTTAACTACTGTTCTCTGGGATACCCACCACTAATAAAACCAGACGTGAAGTGGCATCAAGCGCCACGCACACTAAGCAGTTTATAAGCTCTATCTCCACCTTTCTCAATTAATACCATCGTCAGAAGCCTGAGGGGCAAATCTACTACAGCTCACTTTACAGCAGATGAAGCACCAGGGTCCTCTACCACCCAGCTTCTTTACAGCTGATGAAGCTCCAGGGTCCTCTAACCACCCAGCTTCTTTACAGCTGATGAAGCTCCAGGGTCCTCTAACTGCCCCATTCCTTGTTTGCTTAACAGAAGACCCTGATTCCAGACCCGGTGCTCATCTACTCCCCATTTCAAAGAAACCTGGTGTGTGGTTGCTTCTGGCAGAATGCAGAGCACTGGGGTAGCAGTGGCAGCTGAGAGACACACTCCTCGCCCCTCAGAGAACCTCTCAGGATCATAACCACAGAGGAGAGCGACACACGGCTCATGTGAGGCACAGGTATCATGCTAAAGTTCTTTACATACTGAGTCCATGTCATCGGGGAGGGGAACAAAGCAAATCTAAGGAGCCAAGTGTCAGGTTCAGTCAGGGAGCGGGCACAAAGTTGAGTCTCCATTCCAGCCAGATAATCCGATCTTCAGTCCTCATCTCTTACGCTAAGGAGAGAAAAGCCACCCTCCTCCTTCTTTCTTCCTCCTCTTCTGCCTCTTCATCCTCCCTTCCCTCTTTTTCTTCCTCTTCTTGCTCTTCTTCCAGTTCCTCTTCTTTCTCCTTCCACTTCCCTTCCTTTTCTTTTTAGTAATGTAGCCCAGGCTGACCCTCTTGATTCAAGCTCCCAACTCCCAGGATTATAACAGGGTGACAGGCAGGCATGGGGGTGGACCTGTCTGATGACAGGGCTTATGTTATCAGTCTTGTCGTGATTATTAACAGCTCAGCGTAAACTCAAAGATAGGGACTTAGGTGTCACATTCTTAGAGTCAGATTTATGCCGTCCAGAGAGAAGAGGAGACTCACAGGGTACGGGCTCGAGCAAACACTTCATGGGAAAGATCTAGCACGCTCCTTCCGGAATGAGAGTAGGCGAGCATTCTGAGGCCGAGGCACAGGCAGAGCTGGCTGGAGCTTCCCGCTAAGCTCTGCAGCATGCCAAGTGGTATTGCTGGGGTTCAGCTCCCCAGATCTTCTCAGAAGAATGAGGTCTCGGTCCCAGCGCCCTTGCACACGCGTCCATCGGGTCGGTGATGTTTGGGGCTCAACGCTCTTTAGTCAAGGACAGAAGAGCAGCCCTCTCCCATGCCCCACCCACCCCTGCTGCGGACTCACACTGCCCATGTGGCAGCTTTACCCAGAGAACAAAAAAAATGGCTTCTGGTGCCTGTGTGTTAAGAAGTGTATAATTCTGCATAATAAAAAGACGCCTGGCCCTCGTGTGTATAAACACAGCTTTGACTGAATGCTCTCTCCCAAACAGCCCTTCTGGCTCACTGTGTGGCAATCCAGCATCTGAAACATATGGTTGACTTTCAGGCCTTCGGGCAGATTCAGACTAGGGGAGGATAGGGAGACTTGGGCTGGGAGAGCTGGAGAGCCAGGGTGGAGAGCATTTACAATCTGGACAGGGGTGAGGCCTCCACCCGAGCTCAGCTATTGTTCTCCCCGCTCCCCTACTCAGCATCCTCGAAAGACAATACCAAGTTCAGCTGTACCGCTCCGAAGAGAGAAACCACTGGGCTGCCTGGGCCTGTCTCACAGGAACATGTCCTGGCATCCGCTCCCAGGTACCCAATACTGATTTCAGAAGAAGCAGCTGCAGAACTCTATGCCAGGCGGAGGGAGGCACACCTAACCGGATACAGCAAGGGTACCTAGGAGTCAGTATGGAAAGAGAGTCAAACCCCACCTCAGTCAAGTCTCCAGCCTTAGGCTTGGCTCTATACTTTCAGCTGCTCCTGACCGATCAATGACACCCCTAGCTGGTACTCAGCTGCCTAAGCCAGTCCAGTGTCCCCAACCCAAATGCATGGTGACCCCATTCTGCATCAAGGGGAAGCACACTTCCCTTCGTGACAGACAGATTCCGCTTCTTCCATCTCTCCTACCTTTCCAGATAGCTCGCCACGGAGGAGAGGAGCTGGCTCTAAATGGAACAGTTGGAGAGGTTGCTGGGAGGAGCCGGTGTTCTGCTGTGTCCTTCTCCAGCGGTCCCGCTGAGCTGCAGGGGTAAGGATGGACTGGATGCTGGCAGGGATGGTGCATCTCTCCATCCCGGACAAACTGTTCACATTAGCCTCCCTTTGCTTTACCTAAGAGCAGAACCTATCACAAGAACAGGGGTGCAGGTAGGCTATGTGGGAAGTGACCTGGGGCAGGGGGACAGGACCAGAAAAGGAGAAGGGCAGTGAAGGGTCACCTCTAGAGCTCGGCCCCTCGGGGTTCCCCTGCAGAGCAAGTTGGCTGTGTTTGTTACTGTCCCACTGAGCGAGCACAGGCTAAAACTGTTTACCTGGGCTCTTCTCCCACTGATGGGAAGGTCTTCCTTCCTCCTGGCCATTCCTGCAGGATGCCGCATCTCCTCATAGAGATTCAGGGTGCACCAACACAAGCTGGGGTGAGGGTCAACCTGTATGGCACTGTCTTGTCAGCAACCGACAGATCAGACGTGGTGAGGGACAGGCTCGGAGCACGGGTTGATGGTTGAATGGAGGATTGAAAGAATACCTGTACAGTCTTTACGGAGAGGTGACGCCGCCGTTAAAAGTGCTTCCTGTTCTACCAACCTGACCTGAGTTTTGTTCCCAGAAACCAGGTTGGGCAGCTCACAACCACCCTGTAACTCCAGCTCTGGGGGACTGCTGCCCTCTTCTGGCTCCTGTGGGTACTGCAGTCGCATGGTGCACTGATATACATAGAAGGCATGAACAAAAATAAAATAAATTTAAGATATAAAATGAAGGGTTCCGCTGGGTGATGGTGGCACACGCCCTTAATCCCAACATTTATAAGACAGAAGCAGGCAGATCTCTGTGAGCTCAAGGCCAGCCTGGTCTACAAAGCAAGTTCTAGGACAGCCAGGGCTACATAGAGAAATCCTGTCTCAAAAAAAAAAAAAAAAAAATTAAAAAAAGAAGGGTTCTAGCCCAGGTATGGTAGCCCATCACTCAGAATATGAGTCTGAGGCCAGCCTGAGCTACATAACAAGACACTGTAGTCCAGGAAGAGCAGGAAAGCTGCCTGCTTCCTGCCTGAAGCCCACCTTTCTGTGAGAGTCAGGTTTGGGACAATGCCAGGCCACTTCAGGACAGCAAGGCACAATAGTGACAGGAGATGGCTCCCACCACGGTGGCTCTCACTACAAACGGGACTTCATTTTGTTCTGGGTTCTGTTTTCGTTTCAAAGTGCTGGGTAGGGATGGAACATGCAGCTCCCCACATGCCAGGGCTCTGCCACGGAGTCTATCCCGTGAGCAAGCAAGACATCACAGCCATGAGAGCAGAGAGCTGCCAGGCAGGGCAGGAGGTTCGCCCTGGAAGGGCAGAGTAAATGGCTCCACCAGCAGCTGCGACTCTCTCTTACTAAGCAATGAGAACTCTGTTTTCTACAGACCGCAGGGGACACCTGGGACAGGACAGGGTTTACAGTCTGGTAAGGGAGACAAGTTTCAGATCATCTGCAAACCGTCTCTACCAGTTAGCAGGAGAGAGTGTGCACACACGTGAGCACGCGTGCCCACACACACACACACACACGCAGTCACTCATACAGAAGTACAATCTTTTGGGAATCTCCACTCTAGCCTCACTTCTCTCATTCCAGACCCCGCCCCTCAGAAAGCCCACCAAAGATCAGCTGCTCAAGACTATGCCTACAGGGTATTTAAGACCTGGTTGCCAGACCTGCTAGCAATTTCTCTCCTTCCTTTCCGAGAGACATTCGGGAGTTTCTTTGCTTTGTTTATTAAATCTGGATTCATTAATTCAGACTGATTTGGCTTATTGCATCGGCAGAGGACAGACACCCAATAACCGGGGATCCAAAACTTATCACAACCCTGGGATCCAGAGAAGGACTCTGAAGGGAGGGTGAAAATGACAGATTCTTGCTTTAGAAAAATCACAGAGCTAGGTGTGATGGCAGTTCTGCCTACAATCCCAGCCACTTAGGAGGCTGAAGCAGGAGGATTGCAATTTGGAGGTCAATTTGAGTTACATAGTAGGAAACAAGAAAGGAGGGAAGGAAGGAAGGAAGGAAGGAAGGAAGAAAGGAAGGAAGGAGAAAGAAAAAATAAGGGGGAAGGTACCAGACCCCAGGACACTTGACACTAGCATCAGGTTATTTTGGGGGGTGGGGTGTTACTGTGTGGAAGGAACAGGAGAGAAGTATCTTATAGTAAACAAACTGTCCCCCAATAGCAAAGAGTCCTGCCACCTAGGAATACAGTGTCCCCTCAGGAAGCCTTGAAAGGAGGAACTCAGACTACGTACCCAGGGAATGACTTCTGGGGCTGAAGGAGACAGAGTCAGAGACATCTCCACAGGTGGAAATATAAGCAATGGGTTTGGACCTTGTTGGTCTGTGTGTGTGTGTCATCACAGAAAACGGCAATTAGCTGGTCTAGGCAAAAAAGGGAAAGAAAAAAAAAACAGAGGTCGAGGTTCCTTTTGGGTTTTTCTGCATCTCCTGCAACTCCTCCAGGCATAAAAAGATAGGCAGGGCAGGTAGGTGGCCCCAGAACAAGGGGCAGGAACAGGAGGGAGGGGCCCATTGCAATTTTCACATCCTCCTCAGGGTTCCACGTCCAAAAGAGATGCTTTTTTTTCCAAGGCCCTGATAGCCAGAGGGGGACTGGAGATGCTAATTTCATTTCATTAGATCCCAGCAGCTTTGGATTACAGCGGGCAGGAGGGAGGAAGCAGGGCTGATGTGTTTTAAAAAGCCGCAGTTTTGCGCTGTTTTTAATTTAATGCTGCCGGTAAAAGATGCCGCCTTGGAGTCGCTAATGATGCTCGTGAATTATTTTGGTTGATTTACACACCCCTCCGACTTTAAATAACGAGGGAGGAAGGAGCATGGGGTCCCCCCTGGAGCTGTGAACCTGCAGCTGAAAGGCAATGTTGCAGTGGCTGGGGTTGGGGCCTCCTCCCGTCTGCTCTGACCCCCACCCTCACCCCTACCCCCATCGCACTGCCTCTGCTTGGTCTCTTCAGGACACAAGCTTCGGCCGCCATTCTCCCCTCTCTGTTTCATGTGGTGCCTACTGCCTCTTCCTTGCCAAATATCCCTTGGCAAATATCGACAGTGATGAGTATATTTGGAGTCCTTGCGGTGTGTCACATCTGGGGCAAGGCACTTGGCCTGCACGGACTCCGGTCGCTCACGTGCGAGCTGGGAACTGATGTGATTTTCCGTGAGTCCCCGAAAGGAAAATGAGAGGTTGCACAGCTTGCTGCAGGTCATTCAGCCAGGAAATGACAGAGACACTCCAGGGCAGCAAGACTCTCCTGTCCCTGCAGAACCTGAGGTGGTGTTGTGTGTGTGTGTGTGTGTGTGTGTGTGTGTGTGTGTGTGTGTGTGTGAGAGAGAGAGAGAGAGAGAGAGAGAGAGAGAATGGGAAGGGCAGCAATGAGTAAGCAAATGTACTTAAATCTAGAGTCAAGATACCTCCATGAAAGTCCCTACCCTGCTTCCAAAGCTGCAGCCATCTCCAGACGATACGGACCAAAGACAGACAGGACAGCACCCCTCCTCTGACCTCAGCATCCTTGGGCATCCCATCAGCTGCTATGGTTAGCCCCAGGGCACGTGGCAGGGATGTGGCCAGGAGACTGTATGTTAGAAGACCCAAGCTTGGTGGCCAGAGCAAGGAACAGAAAAGAGTGTCCATTTATCTTGATTCTCAGCTTGTCGCCACCGGGGAAAATGTCTCCTGTCCTCCCATGCCCCTTTCCTTCGCCTTCCCTTCAAAATGAAATTAGAGTAGCTGGTAAAAGCATTAAACCCCTTCCAAATTTTCTTTCCTCATCCATCATATTGGAGCCAGAGCCTCGGCGCCACAACCTGGGATTGAAGGTCTCTCTGGCGATCGCAGCAGGTGAGGGACATGGGCAAGGAAGGAGAAAGAGTGAGGCCAGTCCTCCATCCCCAGGGAGGCCAGGCAGCTGTGCTCCTGATCAGCACAGCAGGAGGCAGGGAGCCAGGCTGGGCCAAGACAATCAGAACAGCAGCCTGAATCAGGAGGAGAGAATTCCAGCCCCTGGCAAGGCAGCCGTGACTTGCATGGCAAAAGAAAAAAAAATCAGTTTATGCAAAACGCCACATATTTCCTCCACTGGTTCTTTATCCTGATTCTTAGAACCAGAAGGAACATGAGTTTGTGGAGGTGAAATCCCAACTCTGATGCCAGGAGGTGGTGGTACATGCCTTTAATCCCAGCACTGGGGAGGCAAAGGCAGACAGATCTCTGAGTTAGAAGCCACTCTGGTTTACAGAGCAAGTAAGTTCCAGGATAGCCAAGGCTACACAGAAAAACCCTGTCTCAAGATAGATAGATAGATAGATAGATAGATAGATAGATAGATGGATCAATCCCAAGTCTACCTCATGTGTGGCTTCAAGCAAGACCTTGGACTTCTTCTAATGCCATTTACTTGATGTAAAACAGACTCAGCAGAGAGTAAGTGGTACTGTCTGTCCACACAGTGACCAGGTCAACTGAGGTCTCCAGTGCAATGTGTAATTACATGCCCTTGCCCAGAAGTTTAAGAAAGCCACGTGTCCCGGGGGGTTCATGAAAGTAATCCTAGCAATCAGGTGATAGAAACAAAAAGATCAGGGATTCAAGGTCATTCTCAGCTAGGTACCAGGTTTAAGGCCAGCCTGGGCTACACAAGACCTTAGCTCAAAGTGTAAAGAATTTCAGGGTACACCAAAGGAATGGGGGCTCATGCTTATATCCCCAGCTCTCAGTAGGCAGACAAGGATCTCAAGTTTAAGGCCAGCCTGGTCTACATAGAGAGTTTTAGGCTAGCCAGGGGCATAGTAAGACTGTCTTAGTCACTTCCTATTTCTGTGAAGAGACCCCATGGCCAAGGCAAGGCAACGCTTTTTTTTTTTTTTTTTTTTTGGTTTTGATTTTGGTTTTGGTTTTTCAAGAAAGAGTTTCTCTGTGTAGTCCTAGCAGCTGTCCTGGAACTCGCTTTGTAGACCGGCTGGCCTTGAACTCACAGAGATCCGCCTGCCTCTGCAACCTGAATGCTGGAATTAAAGGTGTGTGCCATCACAGCCCAGCCCAAGGCAACTCTTATAGAAGAAATCATTTAACCGGGGCTTGCTTACAGTTTCAGAAGTTTGGTCCATGTGATCATCATAACTGAGAACATGGCTGTTCTGTCAATTTAAGCTAGGCAGTTAGGAGCACCTAGGTGTTCAGGCCGTGGGTTGTAGAAGTGGGAATGTCCTGGGATAGCCCAGCCTGGAACATAACAGGTGCTTAGGTCATGAATGTATTTGTTGAAAAGATCTTATTACAGGCGGAAGTCACCTGCTCAGTGTGTGTGTGTGTGTGTTCATATGGAGACCAAAGACAACCTTCAGCATCATTGCTCAAGTGCTAACTACTCCTTCCTCTCCCTCCCTGCCCCCACCCCTTTTTAAGAGTCTCTCACCAGCCTGGAATTCACCAAATAGGCTAGTCTGGCTGACCAGCAAGCCTCACAGACCTGCCTGTCTCTTTCACGGTGAACCTCTGAAATCCATCCTCCTTGGTGAAGAAGACCAGAGAGGGAGAAAGAAGGAAGCCTGGGACTTGCCAGGGTCTCCCCAGCCAGGCAAAAGTGGCAGTGTTTCAGGACACAGCTACCAATGACATGGGAAAAAGGCATGCATCTAAGCAAAAGGATTGAAAACCAGAGCTGAAGACACGCAGGATGGGGGAGCTGAGGGAACACTGGGGTGCTTCCAGAGCCTGACACAGTCTTCCCTCCTGCTGTAATCCCTCAGGAAAATCACTGTGGGAGGGGCGGGGGGGCAGTGAGGGCCTCAGCGCCGGGCGACCATCTGACCTGAAGTCACACCATCAGTGCAGGAGCGAAAAGCTTCCTCGTGTACAGAAAGCTTTCAGCCTCTCCCTGTGGTGCTAACTGCGGGCTGCATGCTGGGTGACCTGTATGTCTCTCCTGACCTCCTTTCCCCTTCCAATGTGAGGAGAGAAAGAGCTGTCCTAGGCCAAAGCTGAAGGCTAAGAGCAAGGCTGCTTGATCAGAGACCTTGCTGCATGGAAAGGCTCAGCGATGCTCCAAACTTGGGTCTGGTTTTGAAAGGCCTGCTAGCTGATATAGCGCCTGAGGTTTGGGACTCGGCCACCTCTGCCCTTGATGCTTTGGTCTCAGACCCACCCTGGTGTCCTGTGCTTGACAGCAGGCCCTCCATTGGCGGTCCTCTAAGCTGAAGAGCATCTTGCATCCCTGGGTTATGCAGATTCTGCCTCGCCATGGTCCCATGGTCATAGCCAGGCTTCCCAAAAAGCAGACTCTGAAAGGATTTGAACTTAAACTGCTTATTTAACAGGCACGGGGGGGGGGGGGGTGATTCAAGGACATGGGAGCAGGGCTGTGGCAAGAGGAAGAAGTCAATCAGAGGAGGGGGGAGAATAGGGTAGTGGGATGCTACTAACAACAAGCCCATTGCTGAAGCAGGTGGTGGAGCTTAAAGACAATTTCATACACGCATATCATGCATTTTAATCAAATCTACTTCCCATTCCTTGCCCTCCAGTTTCTCCTCTGTCCCCACCACCACTTTTCCCTCCCAACTTCAAGTGCTTTTCTTAAAACCCACTGTGTGTGGTGTGTAGCGCCTGTACTATGGGATGGGAACTAGGCTGGAGATTTAAAAACATACTCACACAGACAGAGATAGGGAACACAGTCATCCTTGAAACAAGAATGCCAAGAATGCCAACTTTACTGGGCTCCTGGGAAATTTATCTAGGGATCCTTAACTGATAGCCATGCCCCAGTTCTTGGGATCTTTCAGCTGCAAACCCCACCAGAATTCACTCCCCTGCCTTCAGGAACTCCTGAGGGTCTCATGCTTAGAGCAGCTGCAGGCACAGGAAAACAAGTTGTTCCACTCCAGCAGGCAAAAGGCCTGAGGCAGGCAAAGAAAGTCAAGGGGCCAGGGGTCTGCAGTCCCCAATGGTGGTGATATTTTGTTTGCGTTCTAACAAATAAAGCTTGTCTGAAGATCAGAGGGTGGAGCTAGCCACTAGTCAACCATAGAGGCCAGGCCAGGGTGAGACGAAGTCTTCCAGACAAGACCATTGAACTCAAGCACTCACAGCATCTGTGGTCACCAGCCCTAGGTCTCTGCAAGAGCAAGCCAGCCAATAACACGGAGTGGTGAGGAGTCCATAGGCCCTCACCCCAGATAAAGGAGCATTCCTAGTTAGTTGAGGCTTTCTAGGGGAGGATGAGCCAATTCTCTTTAGGGATGTGGTCCCTGGTAAGTTAACCACACTCCAATACATGGCCTGACACCCATGCATATATGGGCAGCACTGGCTGAAGTCAGTGAGCCATGCACAGATAATAATAAAACAGAAACACAAAATTGGGAGGAGGATATTGGGGGAGGGGGCATCCAGGAGGAGCTGGAAGGAGGAACTGGGAGTGAATAAAATCAAAATAGATTGCATTCATGCATGAAATTCTCAAAGAATAAATAAAAATACTTTCAAGAGAGTGAGCATTGCGGTGGGTGGCATTTTGACATCATCTATATAGGAATGACTCACACCTTTATATTACAGCCTTAACCATGTCCCTGACTTCCAGACTTGCAAACCTAGCTGCCCATCCAACATTGCCCTTTTCTTCGGATTTGTATCAGCGATCCCATACTGTTGAACAAGTGACCCTCCCCAAGTCAGAAGGTTAAGCCAGCTGACACTGATGATTTCACACTGTTTCTGAGGGCCAGGAACCCAGAAGGGGCCCAGCTGGATGACCCTGGCCCATATCTGTCTTCCATGGAACTGTGGTCATCTGAAGGCTGGACTTGGACCAAGTATCAGAGCCCAAGAAGACCAACTCATAAAGTTATTGGCTGGAAGCTTCAGTTTCTACTCATAGAGGCCTCTCCGGAGACAGTGTTGGACGTCCTTGAAGCAAGGACTCTGAGAGGGAATAGCAAATGAGATGAGAGCTCCAGTCTGTGGCTGGATGTTTTGAGACAGCATCTCTCTAACTTGGCTGACCTTGTAGCCCAGACTGGCCTCAAGCTCATAATCCTCCTGCCTCAGCCCTCTGAAGGCTGGAATTGCAGGCATGTGCACCCCATAGGAGGTCTTGTCTTTTACAACCCAAGAGCAACAATGGCAGGATATCACATCTGTCAATCATTGGCCATACTGACCAATGTGGATTCAGTGTGGGAGGAGCTACACAAGTGTGAGACTACTGTGTGGGTAACTGAGTCACTAGGCCAGTCTTGATCTGATGACCAAATAGAACTTCTGAAGTTTCTCTCTGGAGCTCCAGTGGCGCAATCGGTTAGCGCGCGGTACTTATATGAAGTTTCTCTCTTCATATGGCAAACCAGCTGTCTTCTTCCATTGTCCTTTCCTTGGGTGAATGTAAATCCTAAAGCCATTTTTGACAATTCTGAATCCTCTCAGCCTCTCTGCCATAGTGCTTCCCCTCCTCCTCTGGGAACCAAGGACCTAACAGCTACACTCGCACGTACTCAGTTCCTGAACAATTACCCATATATGTAGGCTTTGGTTCGGTCCCCTGGGAAACGGGGTCAAAATGACCTCTTACCTCATCTGATCTGGCAACAGCTCTCCAGTCAATTATTGGTAATAGCCCTTTCGAATAAGCCAATCAGAATAGTCAAAAAACAACCCCTCTTGCTTCTGTGGCCCCTTTAAAAGTAGACTGTACCCGCTATTCGAGGTCCCTCGGCTTCCCGAATGCCGGGGGACCCTGTCATGACAGAATTAATAAAATCCTCATGCTTTTACATCGGCTGTGATGTGTGAGATGGTCTCTGGGGGCGACTCCTTCTTGGTGTTTGGATGCTAGAGTTCAACATCTTCACAATAATAAGAAAGTAGCTAAGACAACAGATGCCCTTCATTTCTCTTTCCATCATCCCCATGTCCACACTCAGCACACACTTCTCAACCACTTTCTACGACCTCCCTTGCTCATTCCTGGTCTAACCTCACCTGGACCATTGCAGTGGCCTCCTCTGTGGTCTCCCTGCTTGAAGCTTTGAGCCCCTACAGTCATAGAAGCCATGGTCAAATGCAGTTCGGACCCCTTCCTTGAGAGTAAAAATGTTCTCACAGAACTGTGTTGCCAAAGGTCACCACTGCCATTGCCGTGGCGTGGCTGGCTCCTTGTTTCCTTCAAACACTATTTTACTTATTTGTTTGTTTATTAGATAGGGTGGTGTGGGAGGTCCTTCTGTCTATGTGTTGCTTTTATTGGTTAATGAATAAAGAAATTGCCTTGGCCTGCTGATAAGGCGGTACTTAGGTAGGTGGGGAAAACTGGACTGAATGCTGGGAGAAGGAAGGTGGAGAGGGAGATGCCATAGAGTTGCCACCAGAGATAGACTAGCTGAAACTTTGCTGGTAGGCCATGACCCCATGGTGATGCACAGATTACATTGGAGATTGGTTAAATTAAGATGTAAGCGTTAGCGAATAAGAAGCTAGAGCTAATGGACCAAGCAATGATTTAATTAATACAGTTTCTGTGTGATTATTTCAGGTCTAAGCTAGCCAGGCGGCCGGAACGAACAAGCAGGCCCTCCTCCAACATTAGAGTCTGTAAGCTAGGTCAGCTTCAAACTGCCTATCTACTTTAGGTGACCTCGAACTACAGATCCTCCTGCCTCTGCCTCCTGAATGCTGGTCTTACAAGCAAGCGTCACAATGCCCAGTTTATGAGAGTCTCAGGACCTAACCCAAGATCTTGTGCATGTTAGACACGCAGCCTTTCCAACTGAGCTACAATCCCAGCCCCTCAATCTAACACTTTATTATATTTATTTTTATTTTATTGTACGTGTATATGTATGGGTGCATTGCTGAGGCATAAGTTTATAGATCAGAGGACAATGCAGGGAGTTGGTTCTCTCCTTTTACATTACAGAACCTAGGTATCGAACTCAGGTCGCCAGGCTTAGCAGCAAGCACCTTTACCCACTGAGCCATATTGGAGGTCCCCTTCCTCCAGCTCTTTATGGAACACCAGCTGCTGGGAGAAGCCTACCTCCCCTGCCCTATTTATATACTTCCTGTTCCCTCTGCTGTTGTTTTTCTCCTGAGCACTTTCACCAGTGTGTTATTTATGCTTCCCACTAGTCTGTCTCCATTGCCAGCGCACAAGCTCCATGAGGATTCCTGTCCGCCTTTTCAACAATCTATTCCTAGCATGTAGAGTTGTGGCTGGCTCGTGACGGGTGCTAAAAAGTATTTATTGATGGACTAGGAGGAGGGACCATGGAGGGACGTGTTGCAGTTACCTACAGCTTCATTACAAAGAACCTTAAACTGGAAACTTAAACAGTAACACTCATTCGTATGCCTCCCAAAGCTCCAGTGTAGCCAGGCCTGGGAAGGAAGCTCATATCCAATCTATATGGTATTGGCTGGGAGGGCTCAAAATGGGGGTGACCTCATAGTGGGGAGAGGTCTGGAGTCATCTGAAAGCTCTCTTCTTCTTCTCCTTCTCCTTCTCCTTCTTTTCCTCTTCCTCTTCCTCTTCTTCTTCCTCTTCTTCTCCTCCTTCTCCTCCTCCTCCTCCTCCTCTTCCTCTTCCTTCTTTTTCTTCTTCTTTCTAGCAGTCACCTGCTATCTGTCTGTGACCTCAGCTGGGGCCAGCAGTCAAAGCACCCACACAGGCCTCTTTGTGTGACTCTGTTTCCTCACAATATGGCGACTGAGTTCTAAGAGCCACTCAGAAGGACAATATTCTACTGGTTTAGTGGTCACAGAACCCAGATTTGAAGGGCAGGCAAAGCCAAGTGTGGCTGCTCATGCCTTTAATCACTATACTCAGAAAGACGAGAGGCCAGTGGATCCCTTCCAGGTCAGCCTGGTCTACATAGTGAGTCCCAGGGCCATCCTGGTCTACATAATAAGGTCAAGGGCAGCCAAAGCTACACTATGAGATACCTTCTAAAAGGTGGGAAGGGGACAAATACAGACCCACATATAAACACCTTTTGACATGAGAAACTACCAAACTTGCAAGGCACCCCAGAGAAAAAGAGGAAGATGTTTCCAGGGTCTGACCCTGTGGCTGGCCCAGCAGGGGTGTGGGCTTCACACCTACTAGTTCAAAGAAAAGGGCATGCATAACGGTGCACCACAGATCAGGGGACAGTCCTGGTTTCTACAACCCCAGCTCAAGAATATGAGGCTGTCTGTGGATTTCAGGTTCTCCTGCTATGCGCAGGGATCAGATGGGGTTTCTTCTTCAGCCTCCTCCACGCCTTCCGGCTTTCTGTAGTCTACAGATGAACCATCCCGGAAGACTGCTAAGTCCGCCGCTGCTGCAGCACGCTCTGCAGACTCAAGCTGGGCGGGGCCACGTGGTAATGGTGGAGACTCAGGCCTAGCTCTTTTGTCCTTCCCAGCCAAGAATTCCAGAGATGAGACTTGGCACCACATGGAGCATGAGCAACTTTTCTGAGGAGGCTTACGTCACACACGGCCCCGACAGACTAGCATGAAGGCAGCATCCTGTCTTCGACCCAAGGGGAGGGTTGGAGGCCCTTGTCCATCAGGGCAGTCATGACATTTGGAGTCAGCTAAATTACGGGGATCATCTGCACTCTGTAAGGTGCTCCGCAGATATCCGGCCTTTAAAACAGTCACCCACATTTCTAGCCTTCCCCACTGGAGGCACAGTGAGCCCAGGTAGAGAGCCGGTGGATTAGAGATGAAGGGAGGGCTATTTTCTCCATTCCCTCTGCCCTGCGGCTGTTTGATGTTCACTTCTCCAGCTGAGTTATCACTCTGGTCCTTTTCATCTTCTGGACACTGTGAACCACGCACTTGACTGTGTGGCCCATTCACCTTCGTTATTAAGAAACAGAGCCAAGCCTGATTCAGTGTCTGCCCCACCGCGGCGTGTATCTGCAGCATTAGTTCGGCTCTGGTTCATCTCCTTTCTTCTTTGACCAAACATTTCATTTATGTCGGCCTTCTTCTATCTTATGCATTCTTTATGTCTGCTTTATATCTTTGCTGGAGGAAGGGAGGGTATGGGAAGCTAAATAAACAACTGCTGTCTGGGTAAACATCCATAGGGAAGACATCATAGAGAAAGCAGGCACGTGCCTGCGGGGAAAGAGGATAAACCAATAACAAGGGGCTGGCAGGGATCTGGAGCCAAGCACAGCCACGCGGCCAGATGCAGTGGTGGGGACGGCTGGGAGTGGAGACCACTCAGAACGCTGCTAGAGGGGCAAAGGAGAGGAACGGGGTGGGGGGCTGGAAACAGAGCTCAGCCGTAGGTCACCTGCCTAATATGCACAAGGCCCTGAGTTCAAGCCCTAGCATCCCCCACAAAAACTAGAGAAGGAGCTACAGAGATGGCTTGGTCAGTAAAGTGCCTGCCAGGTAAGCCTGAGGACTTGAACTTGGATCCCCAGCACCCACATAGAAGCCAAGTGCTGGGGTGGGTCAGAAACAGATGGGTCCCTGGATGCCTTGGTTAGCTGGCCTAGAAAGACCATGGGTGAGCTCCAGGTTCAGTGGGAGACTCTGGATCAAAATGGAAGGTAGAGAGAGAGCCATTGAGGAAAATATTGACCTTTGGCCTCCACATGAACACACACACAGGGAGGTGGGGAGATTAGAGAAGATGGCCAGATGTTGAGTTTCAAGCCTCTCCCTAGGAAAGGCCATGATGACTAATTCCTATCCCTATGATGGTGCTCTAGGTGTCTAGTTGGTGTGTGCCCATGGCCAGACCCAACTTATAGACGTGTAAATGGGTCATCGTAAATGTGGAGTCCCCAGCCTCAGCGTAGGACCCTGGAGCTGACACGGGGTGGGCACTCCCAGACCCTACGCAGACTGCAGATCCACAGACAGAAATCTTGTTGGTTTTATACTGCAGTTTCTCATCTCCAGATTGACTTGTCATGGCCAAGAGATAACCACAACCTCTCTGGGAAATTGTTCTCAATCCCCGAAAGACTGACGGTGCCTGGGATAGGAAAGGACCCCTGTTCCTGGCAGGTAGTGCTAGTATTGCTGCAAAGGAGTATGGGTAACAAGTCAAAACATAGCCGTGACTCTAATCCAGTTGGAGAATAAAACTGAGAACAATCTGTAGAAGATGATGGAACAGGCACCGGTTCATTCAGACATCACTAATGGAGTGCCAATACTGCCTAAGGAAGAGCCAGGAGGAAGTAGAGACCAAAGATGCTCTATTCTGGCCACTCTTCTGTCTCTTTTGCTCATTCCTGCCACCCAGGTTTTAATTACAGCACATATCAGCATCTGCCGTGCATCTGCTGTCTGCATGCCCAGTCCCTCCTCCTGGATACTTCAGAGACCCTCACCCTACAAATACGAGTGTGCGCGCGCGCGCACGCACACCACCCTCGGTGTAGCCCTTCTGCTCTCCCAGCTCCATAAATGGCTTTTTTTCTCTAGCCATGAATCCTTGGCAGCTACCCTGCCTCCTCCTCTGTCCTCCACATACTAAATGTCGCTGAATCCTGATGGTCTTGCTCCTAAATACCATTCAGACCGGTCCACCGCTTCCCATCCTACAGCCGTCCTCCCTTCACTGCCTCCTCCATGGACCATGGCTGTGGCATCCTTAATGGCTCTCCCGCCACCTGCCTGTCCATCCTCCACATAGCAAGAGCAAGCTTTTCAAGACGTAAATCAAATCAAATCGAGTCTCAGTTCAAAACTTTCTCCTGGGCTGGGGAGACATTGCCGGTGAGCACGAAGAACTGAGTTGAACCTGGGACTTGCATCTGTGATGCCAGCACGGGGGAGGCAGAGGCAGGAGGATACCTGGGACTCACTGGCTAGCCAGCCTAGCCTACTCAGTGAGTTCGTGGGGAGTGGGAAATCCTGTCCAAACAGAAAGAACAGCTTTCAAGGTTGAATTCTGGCCTATACACACACACACGAACACACGGAACCTGCACTTGTGCACACACATATGTAACAATGCTGACGACAGGGCTGCTGCTGCCCAGACTCCGACTCCACCTCACTCCTCCACCACCACCTCACATCACTTGCCCTGCTTCCTTCACTCCAGCCTCGCTAGCATCTCGCCGTGGTCCCTTGGGCCACAAGGCTTTTGCACACACAGTTCCCACAGCCTGAGCTACTCTCCCACCAACACCCTGGCCAAAGCAACCCCCTCACCCCAGCCAAGTATCAAGTATCATCCTCCTCTTTCCCAGACACCAGTCTTCAGCCACTGCTGACTCCCTTCCTAGGAGTCCTCGGTAACTGGTTCATCTAGACTCTGAGATGCCTGAAGGTTGAGTGGGGTTTGCTGCACTATAACCCAAGAACTTGGACCAGGGTCCTGGCACCCAGGAAGCAGACAAGAAATATTTATTAAGTGAATGAGAAGCTGTATGGAGCAGGGGGCAGTGAGCTGGTTGAGCGATTGAGCTGGTAAAGGCTGATGACCTGAGATTGATACCTTGGACCTAGATGATGGATGGAGAGAACTGATTCCTTGAAAGTTGTCTAATAATTACCATATGCATAGCATGACATAGCACGTGTGTGTACAAGTACATGTACATACACACACACAATAAGTAAATGTAATTTTTAAATTCAAAAAATATTTGTGGGAGATGTTGAGAGGCAAGATCCTTAATAATTGTTTCATGCAGCAGGTGAGATTTGAACTGACCCGGAAGGATAATTAGATTTTGCATTGAAGGAGACACATGGAAGAGTAACCTATGTGTGTGCTACAGAGTAAACCAAAAGGTAGTGTGACAAAGTGTGTGTGTGTGTGTGTGTGTGTGTGTGTGTGTGTGTGTACGTACGTATCTGTGTTTGGCTATTGGGACAATGGGAAGGGAGAATGGACCAAGTTACACCAACGTAGTACAGGAGAAGATGTGACACCAGACGGGCCAGCAGCTGGCTCACAAGATCCCAGTAAAGGAAACCGGATGTCACCAGTGGTAGATTACAGAGGGGCCAATACTTCCAGAAGGTACTCAACAGGAAGGCAGAACAATGAGTCTCCTGACAGAGGAGGTGAGGACAGGTGGCGTTTTCTCCATGCCAAGCCACCGGCAGAAAGGCACCTGGCATGGGGGGTGTGGGAATGAATACAGAGGGCAAGGCTGCATCGAGGACACTAGCCTAGTGACAGCTGCCCACAGAGGACACTGGAAGGGGCCTCCTCCACAGTGGAGCTCAAGATGGAGCCGGAGTGTGAGACTCGGGGCAGAAGTTACCAGTGCAATGTCTAGACTCTGTCCTCATGTGGCTCTGCCCTCTGTCTGTGCCCTTCCAGCCCAGCCACCAGGGCCAGTGCCAGGGACAAAGGACAAGGTTAACTGTCTTCAGAGACTGCACTAGAAGCCCAGCAGAACAGGGTTGCCTGGGTGACTTATTGCTTATTAATAATATAAATATGTAAATGCTGCAAGGGCCCATATTGATCCTGACATGGGAACCATCCATCATGAGGGGCAGGAACAGGGTGTTGTAAATATTAAATAATAAGTCTGCAGCCCGAGACTTGTCAGTGTGGGTGGGCTGAGGCTGAGACCAGCTTCAAGGCAGCGGCAACACCTGAGACCAACAATCGTTAGTTACCCTACTCCCCCTACTCCATATGGAGAGCGATGCAATAGGGGAAGTGTCCCATGGGGAAGGGAGATAGTCCTGCAGAGAACCCCAGACAGAAGCCCTCCCCATTTCCTCCTCCTCTGCAGGCGGAAGCAGCCATCAAAGCTCCTGAAATGGAGCTCTAACAGCCTGGGTAACTATCCACACAGGTGTACTCCCTGCCGCCCGGAGTCACACCCTGTAAAGGCCATCCTAGGGTAGATCTTTGCCCCGGAGCCACACAGACTTCCAACAACTTCTGCCTCGCTGTCTAATTCCCCAAAGGACTCAGGTTAGCACACTGTGAGTCATCCCTTCTGTCCCCCAGGCCTAGCCGGACTCAGCATCTCCTCAACAATAGGCCTTCTTCATGCCGACTTGATTTTTAGTATTATGCCAACACGCTTGCTTAATTCTCCGCTGTCTTTCTTCTGTGCTGTTGATTTACACTGTTAGTGTTTTAATTATACAATTCAGCACTCCTTAAAACATGAAAAACTGCTCAACTTTTCAAGCAATTAAAAGGCAGCGGAGTATATCAGCAGATCCAAGACGAGATAAGTAAATCAAGCAATTAAAAAGCTCATTTGATAAAAATGTAGTTACCCACCCAAAATGAGCCAGGCCGGTGGGCCCTGCAGAAGAGGACTTAGGAACGAGCCGCCTCCTCCACCTCACCTGCCTCCCTGCCTCCTGGCTTCCTGGCCTCCCTCTTCAACCTTGAATTTGCTGCTTGGCTGGCCTTGGCCCCAAGCTCTTGGGTTCAGAAGAGCTTTGGGGAAGTGGAGAGAACCTGGGACCAGAGCTGCTCAGGTTGGGGTTTTTATCTGGCCGGTGAACAGCCATAAAGTTGACTTTAACCAGTCTGGCACGGTGGTATATGCCTGTCATGTTGGCTTGTTCCCCATGGCTTGCTCAGCTTGTCTTCCTATACAACCCAGGACCACCTGCCTGTGGGTGTCAATGTCCAGCACACAGCGGTCAGCAGAAAAAATCAGGAGTTCAATCAAGACCAGCCTGGGAGACATAGGGAGACTCTGTCTCAAAACGAGGCAAGCTTTGACTGCACTGCCCCCCTCCCTCTGTTTCTCTTCTGTGAATGGGATTGCAACAGTGGCTTTGGTGTGTGTGTCGGGGCAGGGGCAGGGTGTGCACATGAGTGCATGTGTGTGTTCAAATACATATAACCTCGTTTATCAAGAGGAAATGAAAATTATCTTTCCTCACCGACCCTAAATTCACACTTGAAGCCTTTATAACAAGACAGATTAACAAGGTGAAGCCATGCACACACTTTTGTTTAAATGTGAGTTTTACATGACTCGGAATTCTTCGTGAGGAAACGAAAACCGAAAATACAGTCAAGGCTGAGGAGTATTCCTTATACTAGATTTGATGGAGAAGTGAACAGGAATACCACGATAGATAGATAGATAGATAGATAGATAGATAGATAGATAGGATAGATAACATCATATTTATACATATATATAATGTATATGATTCGAGGATGGAGAGATAGACAAGATGGAGAATGGCTAAAAGCACTTGCTACATACATGTGAGGACCAGAGTTCAGATCCCCAGAGCCTATGTGAAAAAACCAGGGCAAAAAGAGGCATCCACATGTAATCTAAGCACTCATGTTGCAGAAGTGAGAGATCCCTGGACAAGCTGGCTAGCTAGAGTAATGGGAATCAGTGAGCTCTGGGTTCAATTGAGAGACCTCGCCTCAATGAATAAAGTGGGGAGCAATAGAGAAAGACACCTATACTAATCAGGATTTTGCCAGCCGGACACAAGCCAAGGTCCTTTGGGAAGCGGGAACCTCAATTCAGAAAAATCCCTCCATCCAAATTAGCCTGATTGCTATGGGAGGACCCAGTGCCTCGTGGCAGTGCCACCCACAGGCAGGTGACCCTAGGCTGTATAAGAAAGCAAGCTGAACAAGCATGGAGAGGAAGCCAGTCAGCAGTGTTCCTCCAGGGTCTCTGCATCAGCTCCTGTCTCCAGGTTCCTGTCCTGACGTCCTTCAGTGATGAACTGTGACTTGTCAGGGTAAGATGAAATAACAGCCCCCGCCCCCACTCTCCCTGAATTGCCTTTGGACACTGTGTTTATCACAACAATGGAAAGCAAACTAAGATGACGCCTGTTGTCAGCTTCAGGCTCACACACACATGCACACATGCATGCACACACACATGAGAACATGCATTCATACATGCATACCTCACACATGCACATGTAGTTGATTTAAATTGAAAATCACATTCTACTCCTCATAAACTGGAGGACCCAGCAAGGCCCCTGTGTCCGCATCAGCAGTCTCGTGTGTTCAGAGATGTCCCAGGCATGAGGAGATCACCCGTCACTCCAGGGTTCTCAGACCTGCCTCAGGGGGAGGCAGAAAGCTCCTCCTAGGTTTTATCACCTGCTTCAGAAAAGAAGAAGAGAGAGAAAGCACCAGTAGTTCTGCCTTCTGCTGCTTCCTCAAATACCAAGGTGCCATTCTGAGGGAAGCCACCGAACCCCACCCCAGGCTGTACAGCTTTAAATGTGTCTGTGTTATGTTGCCCACACTCAGGGCACAGGCCACTGTGCGCTGGTAGCAACCATCCCGCCATCCTCTCCAAAATTCCTTCCTTCTTGCGTAACTAAGGCCACTCCACCCTTGAGACAGCAGCTTCCCATCCTCCTTCCTGCACTACTGGCTCTTATCGGCTTCCATGGAGCAACAGGAGCTGGTCTCGGGCCAAGACAGGAGCAGATGGGAGCCAAGAATGGGTCTCTGTCTTGATCTCTCGAGCTTCTGTTGTGGGGCCCAGGGAAGCTTGGCTACACTGCTGCTATAACAGGCTCAATAGAGACCAGCCAGAAAACAGGCTTGAGTTTACCTTAAGGCAACACCTGACTCCAGGGAAGACCACAAACTGAGATTATCCAGGGATGGGCCAATCAGCATCCAAGGGGAAAATACCTAACATTCTAACTTTGCAACCATTGTAGAGAGAATCACCAGATGTCCCTTAGTACAGCACACACCCATCCCCTTTCCCCAAGACACGCCTAGACAAATGTCAGCCAATCAGGGGCCCTGAACCTTAGAAATCCCCTCACCCCAACCTCTGCTATGATAAAAAGCCCTACCCCAAATGGTCTCTGGGCTCACCAATCTCACTGCATCAGACAAACCAAGGGTCCAAACTCATGCTTGAATAAAGGCTATTTGCTTTTGCATAAGGGTGTGGACTCTGTGGTGGTTTTGGGGGGACCAGGCCATCTGGGCCTAACTCTGTGATAAATTTCAGTTGAGCACAAAAGACTATGCCGCTCATTTTCCTTTGAAGCCAAACAGGGGGTACAGTTGTTTGATTTAGGGTCTCATTTTGCAGCCCAGGCTGACCTGAAATTCAAGATCCTCCTGCCTCAGTCTCCTGAGTGCTGAAATTATAGGTCTGTGTTGGGAGCATTTGGAGTCCTGGCCTCCCGCTGCTCTTTCCTGTTAGAGATCTTTACTTTCCTTCTGATTTGAGTTACTGAAAGCTGTTTCAAAGTTGTTTACCAGCTCTGCTTCACGAGCACACGGTGCCTTGCCTTGAGGATCAGGGGATGAGGTTTTCATCTGTTGGCCCACCTGACTGTGGGTATATAAGCCTCCATGGTGCTATTCAATAAAAGAGCTTCTTTACCAGTGACCAGAGGTGTGTGTGTTTGTGTTTCAATCTCCAGCCCCTTGCCCGAGGCTCATGAACTGTATGGTAGCGCATAGAGCACAGTTGGGCGTTGGGCGCTACAGGTCCGCATTGGTCACTGCTCCTGGTCTGCAGGAATGAAGAACCTCTAGGCTGGAAGGAACTGAGAACAAAGTCCTGCTCTTCTCACCCACAGCAGGGCAGGAGGAACTCCCCAGCCGGATGTCATGCAATGTAATCTCCTACTCCCAGATCCTAGGCACTCCCTTGAGAGTCATCGTGACTCTAGTGCAGTGTTCTCAGCCTTCCTGACCTCTTCCCTCGAGCTGTGATGACTCTCACCGATAAAAATTAATATGTTGTTACTTCATAACTGCAATTTTGCTGCTGTTATGGATCGGTAATTTAAATATCAAATGTGCCAGATCCACGTCACCCTCGAGGGGTTGTGACCCACAGGTAGTGAGAACCACTGTCCTAGTGGTTTAAATGTGAGGTGTCCCCAGTTCCAGGCTAGTGGTGCTGTTTGCGGAAAGCTGTGGAGCCTTTGGAAGGCGGAGCCTTGCTGGAGGAAGTGAGTTGCTATGGGCGGGGCTTGAGATTTGATAGCCCAGCCTCACTTCCTGTCCACTCTCGGTTTCCTGACTGTGGTTGTCATGTGATCCACCATCTCATGCTCCTGATACTATGCTTTCCTCTTTATAATGGGCTGGATCCTTTCTTTAATTTATTTATTTATTATGTACATGGTGCCTTATCTGCATAGACCCCTACACTGCACGCCAGAAGAGGGCGCCAGATCTCATTACAGGTGGTTGTGAGCTACCATGTGGTTGCCAGGAGTTGAACTCAGAACCATCTGGAAAAGCAGTCAGTGCTCTTAACCTCTGAGCCATCTCTTCAGCCCCCTGGATCCTTTCTTAAACTGTCAGTCAAAATAAGCCCACTCTCCCTTAAGTTGCTTCTTGCCTGGTGTTCAGTCGTGACAATAAGAAAAGTTACTAATCCAGAGGGTGAGAACAAGGTGAAGCAGAATCAGGAAGCGCACAGCCCACTCATCCATCAAATGAGCCCCCAAAACTCAAGGATTTTAGCGCCTACTCACTGAGCAGACTGTCTGGAGAAGGTCGTTCGTGGAGGAGAGGCGGCAGGTGCATGGAACAGGAACTAAAGGAGACAGGGGGACCAAGAGGCAGCCTCCACCAACCCACCACACACATGGTTTGTAGACCAACCTCCCTAGAAGCCATAAGCCCCACCCATCATCCCATGCTAATTGATCTGCTAGGCCTGGAACCTCAGTCACATTGGTCCTCGCAGGAGGAGGCAATGCCTGTGATCCCAGCACAAGGTTCTGGAACCAAGTTCAAGTTTTGTACAAGGAACCAAGCACATCCCAGGAAGGTGCCTGGCCCCAGCCCTCCCTCAGGTTTTCCATGTCGGGTGAAAGAGCCCAGTACATGCTGGCTTCCCCACCCCCAAGGAAACAGAGGACTTCACGTTTCTCCCTACATCACCCGTGGGACCAGGCACCAAGATCTGCGAACTGAGTCCCTTCAAGACATGACTTTCTGCTGCACCAGGGCCTGTTCAGCAAAGCTACTCCCTTCAGCTACTGCCCATAATGGGAGTTGTCAAAGAATACAGCCCCTGTACAAACACAAGTGACAGAGGAACACACCCAGGTCCAGCTTCTGTGATCAAGTCCATAGCCCAGGTCAGAAATCCCTGGGGTCCGCTCCTGGCACACAGAAAGCCTCCCTGACCTGTCCCTTGGCCTCCTCAAGGTCACATCCCCTGAGCAATTTCTGTTCCCGGTGGTTTCTCCCGGCTGTTCTTTGTAATTCCAGAGGCCCCATTAATCATTCTTAAGCTCTTTGAATGCAATATTTTCTCTAAGAACCTAGATTTCTTCACAACTGTGCAACCTCCTGCCACCTCCAATTACCCGCTCTCATCCGTCATTAGCATAGCGCATTAGCATATCTATAACTTCTGTATACCTTGATTAATCTGCCTTGCATTTGGCTCTCAATTGCATCTAATTGGCTGAAGAGTGACCAGGCTGTGAGAGAGCATGTGTGCACGAGCTGTGTCTCCGTCAAAATCACAGCACAGGGAGCCTGGAGATGGCTCTGAGGGTACAGGCACTTGCAGCTAAGCCTAAAGACTCGGGCTTGATCCCTAGGACCCACCTGGTGGAAGGTGAGAACAGACCATTGTCCTCTGACCCCTCCTCATGCACGTGGTGGTGGTGTGAGCAAGTGTGTGAGCGTGTGTGTGTGTCTGTGTGTGTGTGTATGCACTCAGGGAGTGCACGTGCATGTATGTATTTATGCACATGGAAACAGGGAGTTGACTCTGTCTTCTCAATCACTACCTCCCCCCCCAAACACACACACCTTGTTTTTGGAGACAGAGCCTGGCACTCCCTGATTTGGCTAGCCTGGCTGACCAGAAAATCCCAGGATGCTTCTATCTCCACTTCCCTGGCACTGGGATTGCAGTGCTTGACTTTCCATGTGAGCACTGAGAATCCAAAGGCACACTCCCGTGTTTATGCAGCAGACATTTTACCAAGCATCTCCTAAGGCCCTGAGTTATAAAGAACCCAAATCCACATACAGATATTAGCTCAGACAAGCCTCTACCAGCAACAGGAAGCCATTTCCCCCACCTGCTCCCTCAAAACACATCCTGAAAGACCCATTTGTTGAAAGGTAACTAACACGATGTTGAGAGGCATTATATCTGTGGATGGAAAGAGCACAGCAACTGAAGAACAAAGGGATAAATCGACATTTCCTGCTGTAAGATTCCTACATTTCAGGGTAAACGTTACAACATTGTCTAAGCATGCTGTGATAAATTAAGGATGCAGAGAGCAAGTGTTTACGAAAATACAAAGAAATACAAAATACAAAGAGATGTGAAATAAAGCAATGTGGGGGCTGGGGAGGCGGTTCAGTGAGTAAAAGCCCTTGTCACTCAAGCCTGACAGTTCAAGCTCTGCCCCGTAAAAAGACAAAGGGGGATGGAGTGGCACACATGCAGTCCTGGAACTCCGACAGTGCAACGGGAGGCAGAGACAGGAGAATCACCCGGAAGCTCATAGGCCACTAGCCAAGTATGCTGCATCAGAGCAGAAACAAGAGAGGCCTTGCCTAACTGAGGTGGAAGAGAGGACCAACCTCTAGAGGTTGTCTTCTGACCTCCACACACTCACCATAGCATACATGCACACACACGCATACACACACACAAACTCACCATAGCATACATGCACACACACACACACAAACTCACCATAGCATACGTGCACACACACACACAAACACACCATAGCATACATGCACACACACACACACACCATAGCATACATGCACACACACACACAAACTCACCATAGCGTACATGCACACACACACAAACACACCATAGCATACATGCACACACACACAAACACACCATAGCATACATGCACACACACACACACAAACACACCATAGCATACATGCACACACACACACACACAAACTCACCATAGCGTACGTGCACACACACACACACAAACACAAACACACCATAGCATACATGCACACACACACACACAAACTCACCATAGCGTACGTGCACACACACACACACAAACTCACCATAGCATACATGCACACACACACACAAACTCACCATAGCGTACGTGCACACACACACACAAACACACCATAGCATACATGCACACACATACACAAACACAAACACACCATAGCATACATGCACACACACACACAAACTCACCATAGCGTACGTGCACACACACACACACAAACACAAACACACCCTAGCATACATGCACACACACACACAAACTCACCATAGCATACATGCACACACATACACATACACAAACTCACCATAGCGTACGTGCACACACACACACACAAACACACCATAGCATACATGCACACACATACACACACAAAAACTCACCATAGCGTACGTGCACACACACACAAACACACCATAGCATACATGCACACACACACACACACAAACTCACCATAGCGTACATGCACACACACACACAAACACACCATAGCATACATGCACACACACAAACTCACCATAGCGTACGTGCACACACACACACACAAACACACCATAGCATACATGCACACACATACACACACACAAACTCACCATAGCGTATGTGCACACACACACACAAACACACCATAGCATACATGCACACACATACACACACACAAACTCACCATAGCGTACGTGCACACACATACACACACACACAAACTCAGCATAGCACACATGCACACACACAAACTCACCATAGCGTACACACACACACACACACACACACTTATTTAATTGGCCAAATAATTAAAAACAATTCAGGCCAAGTGTGGTGGCATACCCCACACTTGGGAGGCAGAGGCAGACAGAACTCTGTGAGTTTGAGGCTAGCTTAGTCTACATAGAGAGTTCTAGGCTAGCTAGGAGTATGAGACCATAGCTCAAAAACCAATCAGGTTTTAAAGTTGACTTCATTTTTTTGTTGGTGCAGGGATAGAACCCAAGGCCTTCTACGTGCTAGGCAAGTATGCTATTGCTGAGCTACACTCAAGGTCCTCCTGCTTTTTTAACCAAAAAGGCAAGAAAAGAGGAAGAAAAGAACACAGGACAAGTGAGACAAAAAGAAAAGAAATAGCATGTTTTGCAGATAGACTTTAAGGGGAACCCCCGCCACCCTCATGTTCTGCACTCAGCCTTGAATCAGAAAGTCCTTTGAGAGGACAGACAGGACCTGCTTTAAGCCAATAGGACATAGCAAGGGTGATGGACGGCTTTTGCACAGTTACACTGCAGAAAACTGTAACTTCCATCTCATTGGAACAATCTCTCTTTCCCGCTTTAGAATGTATGTGTGTCCACACGTATGGAGTACAGGTGTGTGTGTACATGTATGGAGTACAGGTGTGTATGCACACGTATGGAGTACAGGTGTGTATGCACATGTATGGAGTACAGGTGTGTGTGCACATGTATGGAGTACAGGTGTGTACGCACATGTATGGAGTACAGGTGTGTGTGTCCACACGTATGGAGTACAGGTGTATGTCCACACGTATGGAATACAGGTGTGCGTGTACATGTATGGAGTACAGGTGTGTGTACATGTATGGAGTACAGGTGTGTGTGTACATGTATGGAGTACAGGTGTGTGTGTACATGTATGGAGTACAGGTGTGTGTGTCCACACTATGGAGTACAGGTGTGTGTGCCCACACGTATGGAGTACAGGTGTGTATGCACATGTATGGAGTACAGGTGTGTGTACATGTACGGAGTACAGGTGTGTGTGTCCACACATATGGAGTACAGGTGTGCTTGTATATGTATGGAGTACAGGTATGTATGCACGTGTATGGAGTACAGGTGTGTATGTACATGTATGGAGTACAGGTGTGTGTGTCCACACATATGGAGTACAGGTGTGTGTGTCCACACGTATGGAGTACAGGTGTGTGTGTCCACACGTATGGAGTACAGGTGTGTGTGTCCACACGTATGGAGTACAGGTGTGTGTCCACACGTATGGAGTACAGGTGTGTGTGTCCACACGTATGGAGTACAGGTGTGTATGTACATGTATGGAGTACAGGTGTGTATGCACATGTATGGAGTACAGGTGTGTGTGTACATATATGGAGTACAGGTGTGTGTGTCCACATGTATGGAGTACAGGTGTGTGTGTACATGTATGGAGTACAGGTGTGTGTACGTGTATGGAGTACAGGTGTGTGTGTCCACATGTATGGAGTACAGGTGTGTGTGTCCACATGTATGGAATACAGGTGTGTGTGTACATGTATGGAGTACAGGTGTTTATGCACACGTATGGAGTACAGGTGTGTATGCACATGTATGGAGTACAGGTGTGTGTGTACATGTATGAAGTACAGGTGTGTGTGTACATGTATGGAGTACAGGTGTGTGTGTGTCCACACGTATGGAGTACAGGTGTGTGTGTCCACACGTATGGAGTACAGGTGTGCTTGTATATGTATGGAGTACAGGTGTGTATGTACATGTATGGAGTACAGGTGTGTGTGTACATGTATGGAGTACAGGTGTGTGTGTCCACACTATGGAGTACAGGTGTGTGTGTACACGTATGGAGTACAGGTGTGTATGCACATGTATGGAGTACAGGTGTGTATGCACGTGTATGGAGTACAGGTGTGTGTGTCCACACTATGGAGTACAGGTGTGTGTGTACACGTATGGAGTACAGGTGTGTATGCACATGTATGGAGTACAGGTGTGTGTGTACATGTATGGAGTACAGGTGTGTGGACATATATGGAGTACAGGTGTGTGTGTCCACACGTATGGAGTACAGGTATGTGTGTACATATATGGAGTACAGGTGTGTGTCCACACGTATGGAGTACAGGTGTGTCTGCACATGTGCATGGAGGCCAGAGGTCAATCTCAGGTGTCATCCATCGGGTGCCATCCACCTTTGTTTTTGAGATTTTTGAGACAGTCACTGTCACTGAGACCCGGAGTTCACCACTTTGTAAAGGCTGGCTGGCCAGTGAACTCTAGGCATCTGCCTGTCTCCGCCTCCCCAGCGCCAGGATTAAAGTACGCATATCTCCGTGCCTAGCTGTGATGAATGAACTGTTATGAGCTGTGCTACAGAGACACCTGCAGACAGCAGGGGATCAACCACCAGCAGAAAAGTGAGCGCTGGATTCCGCCAGTCACACAGGGACTTCGGAAATGAATCATTCCCCCTAATCAAGACCGAAACAGTACTTTAATTGCAACTCTGTGAGGGACCCTAAAACAGTTAGGCAAATGCTGCTTCTTCACCCAGAAAGACCACACGATAACAGGTATCTACTGTTCCTGCAACTATATATGTGGTTCTCTGTTGTGCAGCAATAACAACAGCACAGTAGGTCAAAAGCAAACCATCTCAACAGCTGCATTAAGCATAAATGAACTAAAAATTGAAACTAAGAGACCATGGGGCTGGAGAAAGGACTTAGCAGTTACGGGTTTTTATTGCTCTTGCAGAGGACCCGGGTTTGGTTCCCAGCACCCACATGGCAGCTGACAACCACTTTGAAACCCTCTTCTGTCCTCCAGAGGCACTGTACACATGTGTGCACATATGTACAGGCAAACATCCCTACACATAAAATTAAAAATCAGTATTTTTAAAGAGAATGCAGAGAGTGGGGAGGATAAGGAAAGAAGGGTGGATCTGGGAGGAACTGGGAGGCCAGGAAAGTGGATAGGATCAAAATCCATTTTATAAAATCTCAAAGAACTAAAAATAATTTTAATTAAAAGAAAGAGTGATGTCTTAAATATAAAGCAAAGCTAGGCTGAAAGTGAAGTACTGAAAAAACTCTATGGTACAAAGTACAGCCATTAGAGAGATCAGGTGCCTCTAGATACATGAGGTGAACAAATTAAAAGATAGAAAGTGTTACCAGACATAGGAAGGAAGGAACATTCCATGAGGATAGACGGAGCTATATATCAAGGAAATGCAGTAACCTCAAAATGTATGCACCCCATAACAGGCTGTCAGAAGATATTAAGAAAAAGCAGACTGACACGCATAAAGAAATAGACCCATAATCATAGCGAGAGGCTGCAAAGCCTCTCTCTGAATAATTGATAAAAGATCTTTTTAAAATGAACACACATAAAGAAGTCCTGAATAGCCCTGTCAATCAATTTGACCTAATTGATGTTTATAGAGTTCCTATCCAGCAACTATAGAATGCACATCCTCCCCGAGTTCTCGTGAATTCACCACCAAAATAGATTATCTTCTACAGCATGAGTTTTGATAGATTTCAGTCACTGAACTATCACAATGTGTTTTCTGATGAATTAGACATATCTACAGCAGCATCTAAATACCTCCCAAATATTTATAAATTAGCAGCACACTTCTCAACGGGAGGCAAACAGAAAACATGCGTTAAATGATGATAAAAATATATCAAAATCTGTGGGATGGACTCTCTTTCTGCTCACAGAAAATTAACTGTTGTAAGAGTTGCCCAGAGGCTGTGCAGATGACTTGGTGGGTAAGAACATTTGCTGTGCAGATGTGAGGACCTGAGTTCAAATCCCCAGCACCCTTGTGAAAGTCATACATGCCTCTAACTCAGTCTCTAGGAATAGAGACAGGTAAGTTCTAAGAACTCACTAGCCAGATAGGCTAGAAGATGTTTTTAAACAAAATCTCAAGCATTTGATTTTACCAATAAAGATTCAGGAGCCAGATGCTGGGGTGAAAGCCTGCTAGCTCAGAGAGGCAGAGAGAGCTCCCAGCTGACCTCCCTCCTCAGCGGAAGTCCCAGAAGCTTCTCCTACACCAGCTGTCTCAAACAAGACTCTAATTCAATGTCCCTCCCTCCTATTTCCTTGTGTGTCTCTCTCCATCCTCCTCACTCCCTCTTACTCCCTATGGTTTTCCTTGCTGACTTCCTGCCAACTGGTTGCTTGATCCGTCTCTTGACCTATGGTTTATTTCATTCTGTTTACAATAAGCAAAAAGCTCTTAGATTAAAGGTGTGTGCTAGGGCTGAACCACATCACAAGGAGAAACAGGTTTCTCCAGTAAATAACACAATTGGGATTCACAGTGTGGTGAGCTTCCAGTTTAGTGAGAGATTCTGTGGAATACGGCAGAGAGGAATAGAGGAAGACACCCAGCATACTCCTCTGGCCTCCACGTACACATACACATACACACAGAGAGAAACAGGGAGACACACACATATACACAGAGACACACATATACACAGAGAGACAGACAGAGAGATATACATACACAGAGACACACACATACACACAGAGAGAAACAGGGAGACACACACATATACACAGAGACACACATAGACACAGAGAGACAGACAGAGAGATATACATACACAGAGGCACACACATACACACAGAGAGAAACAGAGAGACATACATACACAGAGACAGAGACACACACATATACACAGAGAGACAGACAAAGGCCAAGAGATGCACATATACATAGAGAGACAGACAGACAGACACATATGTACAGAGACAGAGGCAGAGAGACACACACATACACACAGAGACAGAAAGAGACAGAGATGGAGAGACACACACGCAAAGAGACAGAGACAGAGACAGAGAAATATTATAGTGTTACACAATAAATACAGCCCTTTGTAATGTTGCATACCTTTAATCCCAGCTCTCAAGAAGCAGAGACAGGTGGATTTCTGTGAATTCCAATTCAGGTCTATATAGAAAGTTCCAGACCATTCAGGGTTATGTAGTAAGACCCTGTCTCGATAGGTGGATAGGTAGATGATAGATAGATAGATAGATAGATAGATAGATAGATAGATAGATAGATATAGTCTGTGCTCCCAAATCCCTGGCATAGAGCCCCTAGAACTCTTGTAGATACAGGACCCTGGAGAATTAGAATTATGTTCTAATATCTGTTTGGCTGTGGCTCCTAACACAAAGCCCCTAAGACACTTGTCATTTTGTAAGTGGTAGGAAAGTCCGAAACAGCTCTCAAATCCCTTGGGAATTCTCAGTGACAGGCAGACCCTTAGTTCTAACGAGATGACTTTTGTTAGGCTCCTGGGCAGCCTCAGGACAGGGTTGCCAGGGGAAGCAACCATGGATCAGAAGACTGGAGCTTCAAGTCCTACTTCTAGGAGGGAGAGATAAGCTGAACGCCTATCAGACCAGTGGTGGCTAATGGTGGAACCAGCCACACCTGTGTAATGCAAACCCAGGGGAAGGTGGCCCAGCGAGATTCCAGACTGCTGAACACAGAGGCTGGGAGGGTGGGATGCCAAGAGACAGCATGGCTGCTCAGGCTCCTCCCACACGCTGACCCCTCTGCATTTCTTCCATATGGCCGCTCATTTGCCTCCCCTGTCACAGGCATGTAAACAAAGCGATGTGCTTTCCTAGGTTCTGTGAGACACTCTGGTCTGTGGTCAGCCACCAGGAGAGCTCTGATATCAAGTCCTATGCTGAGAAGCCCAGGTCCTCGCGTGAGGCTGTGGGATCAGCTGTCACCTACAGATAACAGCAGACCAAACTCAACTGTAAGATACTCAGTTAATGTCCACCAGAGAAAAGCTTGGCATTAGTGGAGAGAAATTCCTTCCTGTCAGCGATAATGGGATCCCTAAGACTACAGTAAAGTGTGTTTGGTCTTGGGATCCCTAAGACTACAGTAAAGTGTGTTTGGTCTTGGGATCCCTAAGACTACAGTAAAGTGTGTTTGGTCTTGGGATCCCTAAGACTACAGTAAAGTGTGTTTGGTCTTGGGATCCCTAAGACTACAGTAAAGTGTGTTTGGTCTTGGGATCCCTAAGACTACAGTAAAGTGTGTTTGGTCTTGGGATCCCTAAGACTACAGTAAAGTGTGTTTGGTCTTGGGATCCCTAAGACTACAGTAAAGTGTGTTTGGTCTTGGGATCCCTAAGACTACAGTAAAGTGTGTTTGGTCTTGGGATCCCTAAGACTACAGTAAAGTGTGTTTGGTCTTGGGATCCCTAAGACTACAGTAAAGTGTGTTTGGTCTTGGGATCCCTAAGACTACAGTAAAGTGTGTTTGGTCTTGGGATCCCTAAGACTACAGTAAAGTGTGTTTGGTCTTGGGATCCCTAAGACTACAGTAAAGTGTGTTTGGTCTTGGGATCCCTAAGACTACAGTAAAGTGTGTTTGGTCTTGGGATCCCTAAGACTACAGTAAAGTGTGTTTGGTCTTGGGATCCCTAAGACTACAGTAAAGTGTGTTTGGTCTTGGGATCCCTAAGACTACAGTAAAGTGTGTTTGGTCTTGGGATCCCTAAGACTACAGTAAAGTGTGTTTGATCTTGCTTTGCCTTCCTCCTGTAATCACCTAGGAAACAGGACAACGCCTACCAGAAAACGGTTCTTAGACATCGGGCAACAGAGAGGGAAGAACAGCGATTCCTGCTATGAGGAAACAAACAAGCCAGGACCCCACTTACTGCCAAGATCCTTTCTAGACCTCGGCAGAGGAAGCAGGGAGTCCTACAGAGCAAAGGGTATGTCTGAGACCAGAAAGTTCCAGACCATTCATGGTTATGTAGTAACCTTTCTGCACGGACTGTGCAGAGGCTACGTAGCTGAAACTGGGGACACAAGCACCAGGCAGAAAAGAAGTGGAAAGAAACGGGACAATCAAGAGGGGGTTGAGAGACGTTTGGTCAAATACGGATATCTGTGGAGGGCGGGAGAAAGAACTGTAAACAGGGCCAGTTTGCTGTCTCAGCAGGTAAATGTGGAAGCGGTCAAAGCATGAAGGCCGCTGTTCTGTCTCCAGGTCCCACGTGGTGGAATGACAGAACCCGCACACAGACATGCACATTATGTTTTTATAATGAATGACACATAATAAATAAATAGATAGATAACTTCTAGAATCTACTGCTAAGAAATAAGAAGGGGGCGGCTCAATCAGTCAAGCTCTTGCCAAGCAAGCATGAGGACATGAGTTCAATCCCCAGCATCCACATAAAAGTCATGTCCAGCAGAAGGCACCTATAACCCAGGAGCTGGGGAATGGGGGTGAGAGATAGAGACAAGCAGATCCCTCAGGCTCATTGGCAGCCACTCTAACCAATCAGTAAGCTGCAGTTTCAGCAAGAGAACTTGCCTCAAAAATATGATGGAGAGTCATTGAGGAAGACATTGGACATCAGTCTCTGGCCTCCCATACCTGCACCACACCACACACACACACATACACACACACATTCACACACACACATACACACACACATATCTGCACCACACCACACACACATACACACACACATTCACACACACACATACCTGCACCACACACACACACACACATACACATATCTGCACCACACCACACACACACATACACACACACACAGACTGATGGAGGAAGGTCATTGGCTAATAAAGGAACTGCCTTGGCCCATTTTATTGGTTAGAAGATAGGTGGGAGGTGTAGACAGGACAGAACGCTGGGAGAAGAGGAAGTGAGGTGAGTCTTGACAGCTCTCCTCTCTGGAGCAGACGCCTGAGAGAGATGCCATGCCCTGCTCCCGGGATGAAGCTCCGACCCAGGATGGACATAGGCAAGAATCTTCCCGGTAAGCGCACCTTGGGGTGCTACACACAGATGATTAGAAATGGGCTAAATTAATATGTGAGAATTAGCCTAGAAGAGAATGGACCAAGCAGTGTTTAAAAGAATACAGTGTCCGTGTAATTATTTCGGGGCATAAGCTAGCCGGGCAGGCGGCTGGGGTGTTGGGGACGCAGCCCCGCCACCCTTATTACTACACACATACACACACACATTCACACACACACACATATCTGCACCACACAAGCATACACACACATGCACTGTACACACATACACACCTGCATCACACACACACAGATGACAGACATATACACATGGGCACACCAAAAATAGGGCAAAAATCTACTAAAGCAGTAAACTCACAAGACAAAGAACCTTCACCAAGGTATCCTTTATAGCCACCAGAATGACAAGGCTTGATAAGACACAGAGTTCCAAACAGAAGCCTCAGAAAAATAGAGATTGCGCGGTTAAGACTGAACAGACGGATGGAAAGATGCCCAGGATGGCGTCACGAAGACTAATGCAAATCTCTCAAGGATCGGATATATCCAATCAAGTTCATTATGCATCACAACGAAACCTAGGGGGTCTTTGAAGAAACTGCGCCGCACAAATTCACAATATTCACATATAACCCCGCCCAAAAAAAATGAGTCTCAAAAGGAAAGAGGAGGAGCTGGGGAGATGGCTGGGTTAGAGAGTGCATGCCACTGTGTGTATGTGTGTGTGTGAGGGTGCATGCCACAGTGTGTGTGAGAGAGAATGCATGCCACAGTGTGTGTGTATGTGTGTGTGTGAGGGTGCATGCCACAGTGTGTGTGTATGTGTGTGTATGTGTGTGTGTGAGGGTGCATGCCACAGTGTGTGTATGTGTGTGTGTGAGGGTGCATGCCACAGTGTGGGGGGGGGCATGCCACAATGTGTGTGAGAGAGAATGCAAGCCACAGTGTGTGTGAGGGTGTATGCCACAGTGTGGGGGGGGGGGCATGCCACAGTGTGTGTATTGTGTGTGAGAGACAGTGCATGTCACAGTGTGAATATGTGTATGAGTGTATGTGTGTGTATGAGGGTGAAGGTGCATGTCATAGTGTGTGTTGTTGGGGGCTGTGGACCCCAGACCCTGAATTTCCTGTAAACAACTTGTTATGCTTGCAGCTGCTCTGAGCAAAACAACTTGTTTTCCTGTGTCTGCAGCTGCTCTGAGTAGAGATCCTCAGGAGTTCCTGATGTCAGGGGAGTGGTTTCTGGTGGTTTTGCCTGGGGTGTGGCTGTCAGTTAAGGATCCCTATATAAGCTGCCTGGAACACAAGAAAGGGGGCATTCCCTTTCCAAGGATGACTTGTGTCCTTGTGTTGGGAGCATTTGGAGTCCTGGCCTCCCGCTGCTCTTCCCTGCTAGAGATCTTTACTTTCCTTCTGATTTGAGTTACTGAAAGCTGTGTCAAAGTTGTTTACCAGCTCTGCTTCACGAGCACACGTTGCCTTGCCTTGAGGATCAGAGGATAAGGATTTCACCTGTTGGCCCGCCTGACTGTGGGTATATAAGCCTCCGTGGTGCTATTGAATAAAGGGCTTCTTACCAATGACTAGAGGTCTGTGTCTCTGTGTGTGTTTTGTGTGCTTCAATCTTCAGCCCCTTGCCCGAGGCTCATGAACTGTATGGTAGCGCATACAGCGCAGACAGCGTTGTGCACTATATACCTGTGTCTCTGTGTGTGTATGTGTTTAAATCTCCAGGCCCTTGCCCAAGGCTCGCAAGATGTGTGTGTGTGTGTGTGTGTGTGTGTGTGTAGGTCAAAGGACAACTTTGTGGGGTCTGCTTTTTCCTTGTTTATGTGGGTTGTGGGAATTAAACTCAGGTAGTCAGGCTTTCGTGGCAAGCACTTTTACTCACTGAGAAATCTGCACACGCGTGCACACACACACAATTAAAATAAAGTAAATAATTTTTAGAGCAACGGCTTTAATTTTTCTATTTTTAAAGGTTTATTTATTTAACTTTATGTGCATGAGTGTTTTGCTTTCATGCATGTCTGTGGACCATATGCATGTTGCACCTGAGGAGACCAGAAAAAGGCATCTAATTTCCTGGAGAAGATTCAAGAGATTGTACATTGTCCAGTGTGAGTTCTGGGAACCCAACTGCGATCCTCTACAAGAACAATGTAGGCTGCTAACTGCTGTGGTCCCTCATCAGCCCCCTTTCCACCATATTGTTTTGAGACTGACTCACCTACTGAACATGGAACTCACCAGTTGTTTAGACTGGGTAGCCAGCAATCTCCAGGAATCTGCCTGCTTACACCTCCCAGTGCTAAGATTACACACACAGACACACATATACACACCGTGGCATGCATACACACACACTATGGCATACACTCTCACACAAACACATATACACCCCGTGGCATGTATACACTCACACACACACACTATGGCATGTATCCTCACACACACACACATATACACACTGCGGCATGCATACACACACACTGTAGCATACACTCTCACACAAACACATATATATGCACCATGGCATGTATACACTCACACACACACTATGGCATGTACCCTCACATACATATATACACACTGTATCATGCATACATTCTCACACACACACACATATATAGACACGCTGTGGCATGCACCCTCACACACAGACACACACATACACTGTGGTATGCATCTACACACATATATCACACACATGTGCGTACACACTAATAATAATTTTAATTAAGCACACCAAGAAAACACCTCTCAAATACTGAGGGTAAGTACAGATCTTTCCAGACATAGATGCCTAAGAGACGTCCCCACCAGCAGGTCACCTTCACAAGGACTGTAATGGAAATTTACCCAGTAGAAAGAAGCACCAGTAGATGAGAATCTAAATCCACCCGTAGAAGGAAGATTGCCAGGAATGGCTAATGGGTGAGTTTACGTATACTACATATTTTCTCAGGCATGGCAGGCTGGCTTACTTCTGGAAAACTCGGGAGGTTAAGGCAGGAGGATTGCTTTATGTTTGTGGCCAGCCTGGGCTATACAGAAAATCCAGGTTCACTTGGGCTACACAGTGAGAGACTGCCTTCAAAAAAAAAAATCTCCACTTTCTAGTTCTTTAAAATAAAACTGACTACTCAAATCTAAATAATGGTTCTACTTCTAGCCAAGATGGAATAACGGAGAATAGATTTCCAATGAGAATACAAAATTATACAGTCACCTTGTAACATTTCCTGCAAAAGTAAATATACATTTACCAGAAACTCCTGTGTATTTACTTAAGAGAAGTAAACACACATGTCCACTCAAACACTTGTGCCGGAATGTCCATAGCAGCTTCACTTATAACAGTGCTAAACTAGACACAACCCCAATGTCCAGCAGGAGGAGAATGAGGGAATTACGCCCAGCAACATGAACAAACTGTGATAGACACAGCACACATGTGCACATCAAAAGCCTTCTGCAAAGTGGAAGGAGCCAGATGTCAACTACATGTTAGACAATGTGACTATTAGGAAATTCTACAAAGGGCAAAGTTACAGTGATGGGAAGTAAGTCAGCAGGGCCAGTGGGATGGCTCAGTGGGTAAAGGCAGCAGTGTGAGTTCAAAACCAACAGGAGAAGGAGAGAAATGATTCCACAGGTTGTCCTCTGACCTTCACATATATGCCATGGTGCAGGTAAGCACATGTGCTCACGCGTGCATACATACACACATGGATGGGTGGGTGGGTGGATGGATGGATGGAGGGAGGGATGGATGGGTGGATGGGCGGGTGAACGGATGGAGGGAGGGAGGGATGGATGGATATTAAGAAACAAGGGAAGGGAAGGAGGAAAGTAGGGAAGGAGGGGGAAGGAAGAAAGGAAGGAAAGAAAGAGGAGAGCAAGGAGAAGGGAGGGAGGGAGAGAGGAAGGGAGGGGAGAAGGGAAGGAAGAAAGGAAGGGAGGGCAGTGGTTGGAGGCAGGAGGATCAGCTGCTGTAGGTCAAAGGAAACCTCCAGGGTAGTGAGACTATTTTAGGTTTCAACTGTGCTGCTGGTCACGTGGGTAAGATGGTTAGACAAAACTCGGTGGATTTCATGCTTTGAATTGGCGAGTTTTATTGCACCCAATTTGTACTTCAATAAACTCTTTTTTTTTTTTACAGATCGGCAGGATGCCACCAAGGCAGTGGCTATAAGGAGATTTATACCTTAAAATGTCTTAGTTAGACAAGAAGGGTTTGAGATCAAACACCTTGATGTTGAAGCATGCAAAATGAAATTAAAGAGCTAAGAGCAGGGATGCACACACCAGGAAAAGTTAAAACACAGGAAAATTTAACACATCTCAAATTTTCAAATATTTTTGAAGATGAATAAAGAAGTGATAAACCTCACCTAATGAATGAGAAAATAAGAAACAGATTACCTGATTGGGGGAGATGCCAGGCAAGCGTGAGGACCTGCGTTCAGATCCCCAGCACCCACAGAAAAGTCTGAGGCAATGGTGTGTGGCCATAACCCTAGTGCTGTGGGGTAGGGGTGGAGGTGGACCACTGAAGCTTGATGGACTGTTCGGGCAGGGTCAGTGAGAGAGCCTGCCTCAAAAAAGTCAGGAGAACAATTCTAAGGGGTGACAGCCCGGGTTACCTTCAGGCCTCCAAGAGCAAACACACACATGAGGGAGAAGGGGTTAGTTTTTAAAAATGGAAAAAAACAGACCAATATATACCAGTAATTAAATGCTTTCTATATATTTTTACTTGTGTGTGTAGTTTTCGAGACAGGGTCTCTCTCTACATAGTCCTGACTGGCCTAGACTCACTATGGAAGACCAGGCTGGCCTTAAACACAAAGATCTGCCTGCCTCTGCCTCCCAAGTGCTGGGCTTAAAGGCATGTGCTACCACACCTGGATTTCTATATCTTAAAAGCAAAAAGAAATTGGGAAATCAAATAAGAACAAATTCTATTAACAATAGCATTCAGAAATGCTAAATACTTGGTAGTGCATTGAGCAAAAGATTTGCCAAACTGTTCACTACTCTAGCAACATTTAACACAGCTGGGGAAAAAAATCAAAGAAAAGCTAAATAAATGGAGCAGTACACAATGTTCATGAACTGGACAACCCTACAATCAAAGATGCCTTCCCTCTCTATACTGCTCTGTGCGTCATAATCCTTGTCAAATACCAACAGGATTTGCTGTTGAAAATAACCATATAAAAAAGGCAAATGTGCCAGGCTTTGGTGCTGCACACCTTTAATCCCAGAACTTAGGAGGCAGAGGCAGGGAGATCTCCGTGAGTTTGAGGCCAGCCTGGTCTACAGAGCGAGTTCCAGGACAGGCTCCAAAGCTTCAGAGAAACCCTGACTTGAAAAAAACTAAAAATAAATAAATAAATAAAAATAACAGGAAGAAGAAGCCAAAATTATTGGTCTGTGCCCATATCCTAGCGTGCACGAGACTTGAAGCAAGAGACTTGTGAATTCATGGTCAACCTTTGCTAACAAGCCAGTTTCTGTCCAGCCTAGGCTATGAAGCTAGACCTTATCTCAAAAACTAAGAGCCTTTACTGCTCCTTCAGAAGACCCAGGTTCAGTTCCCAGCACACACATGGCAGCTCACAACACCTGTGACTCCAGCTCCAGAGAATCCAGCGCCCTCTTCTGGCCTCTGAGGACACTACACACATGGTACACATCAACTCACACAGGCACGTACACATATTTTCTTTTTAAAATTAAGTATTTAATAGGGGTCTTGACTTGAATAGAATTTAAAGCAACGATCCCTCCAGCGTAATCTCTAGTGCCTCCCATGTTTCCTATTTTAATCAAGTCAGGGTTTAAATGAGGAGCAATCAACACAGCAGATTCGTTCTCTGCACAAACTGAATTAAAATGAAGCTCTTCGTTATGAGGACAGAATCTTATTGGCTACACCACCGAGAAAGAATAACACACAGCCTAAAGGACCTTCAGAGCAGCCATCCAGCAAGCTTTGGGCAAAGGCCCCCTGCTCTGGTCAGAGAGAATCACAAATGGGACAGCACAACACATAGTGGGGTCTTTGATTTGTTTTCTGAAACTTTTATACATGTCTCCAATGCATCGTGATCACATCCAACTCCTCCCAGCACCTCCAATGCACCTCCCTCCCGACTTCATCTTCATCTCCCTCCCAGCTTCATCATTCAGCTCCTCCCTCCCTTCCGACTTCACGCCCTCTTTTTCTATATAATCCACTGAGTCCTGGTGTTGATCATATACCCATGTATGTAGAGTCAACCACAGAATGTGGGGAAACCTGCCAGTGATCACACCCCCAAAGAAAAGAGACTCTCCCTCCCCTGGCATCCATCACCTGTCAACAGTTCCTCCATTAGGAGTGGGGCCCCGGGAGCCCCTCCCCCTCCCATGCCTGTGAAGGTCTTATGTGGGTAACCACAGCTGCCGAGAGCTCCTGCATACAGCAGCCCTGTTGCGTCCAGAAGTCAGTCTCCCACAGCCCTCCTCCCATCCTCTTACTTTTCCATCATTTCTGTCTCCTCTTCACAGTGTTCCCCAAGCCTTGATGGTGGCCGGGTTGATAGAGATGTCCCATTAAGGGCTGGGCACTCAATCTCATCTACCACGGAGCACTCACAGTTGGTTCTTCTCAACATTTTGATCCGTTCTGGGTCTCTGCTGTAGCCACCACCCACTGCATAAACTCTAGGTGAAAATGCAAAAGTACCAATGTAAAAATATTTCCAACAAATGTTGAGAGAAAAATCAAATATCCACTTAGGAAAGATATGCCTTGGCCCTACCCTACATCATACACAGGTTACTTTAAGAAAAATCACAGACCTAAGTATAAAAGATTAAACTGTAGGCTTCTCAAAGCATAGGGACCAATATTTGTGTGAACTTGATAAAGATCTTACAGAGAAGATTACATCACCTTTTTGTAGTTGTTTTTCTGAGACAGGGTCTTGCTACAAAACCCCTGGTTAACCTGATACTTGCTATGTAGTAGAGTAAGTCAAGCTGACCTTTAACTCTTAGCAATCCTTCTGCCTCAGCCTCTCCAGTGTGTTCCAGGCATGCTCCATCATTCCTGAACACCTAGATAGGTATATTTGGATATACATGGATAAACGCATATATTCATTATTGATTGCTGTCCAGGGAAGTTTTTTTAGCTTTTGAAGATTTTATTTTTATTTATGTGCATGTGTTTGTGAGTGTATGTCATGTGTATAGAGTCGTGAGCCTCTGACTTGGGTGCTGGAACTAAAATCGGATCCTCTAGAACAGTAGGAAGTACTCTTAGCTGCTGAGCCACCTCTTCCGCCTGCTATCAGTTTTGTTTTTAATGATAAAATTAATTTCAATAAAATTGAAAACTCTCCCTGAAAGACTCCATTAAGAAAATGAAAAGGGAAAAATAGGCTGAGAGAAAATATTTGTACTACATGTTTCTACCAAAGACAGTTCACAAAAAAAAGGGGAGAACAATACAAATGATAAAAGAATAACAAAACAAATAACAGATAAAAAGAGTGGAACATAACACTACGAAAGGAAGCACAGGAAAGCCCTATGGAACCCAGGATAATACAGCAATGGGAAAAGGCACAGGGCTGGGGAGACGGCTCCGTGGGTAAAGCCCTGGTCATGTGGGATCCCCAGAACGTACCTCCGGGCTGGCAGTGGTGGTGCACATCCATAATCCCAGGGTTCCTATGACATGGGAGGCAGAGACAGAAGAACGCCTGGAAGCTGCATGCCAGCTACCGTGGCCTATGTGTCAATCAACAAGAGACCCTGTCTTAAACAAGCGGAGAAGAGCAATAATGGAGGTTGTCCTCTGACCTCTACACACACACACCATGCCACAGGTGCCCGCACACATGCACACAAAAGATTGGGGAAGAAAAAAGACAGAGCAGGAAGGCGGCTCAGGGCATAGAAACACCTGTCACAGAAGCCTGATAACCTGAGTTCAGATCCCCAAGCTCTCATAGAAGCCGGACACGGTAACACAATTGTAATTGCAGTGAACAAACTAGATATGGGAGGGGGAGGCGGGAGAATCTGCAGCAATGAGAAAGCCTGTCTCAAACAAGGTGGAAAGCAAGGGGGTTATCCTCTTTCCCTCCCTCACTCTTTCTCTCCTCTCTCTCTCTCTCTCTCTCTCTCTCTCTCTCTCTCTCTCACACACACACACACACACACACACACACACGTTGTTTTAAAAGACACTAAAATAGCAACTGGGCCTAGATTTTCTCATCCTGAGTCATCAGAGAAACACAAATAGAAACTTCCAATGAGACACACATACATCATACATTCAAGAATTGGCTTTGGATCTACCCTCCCCCCTTTCTTTTTTGAGATGAGAGTCTCACCATGTAACCCTGGCTGTTCTAGAACTCACTATATAGATGACCAGACGGGCCTTGAACTCACAGAGTAAGTACTGGGATTGGAGGCATGCACTACCGTGTCCTGCTTGCTTTGAATCTTTTCTTCAAGCTCAGCCTTTTGGCTACAGAGTGGAGTCCAGAACAGAAGAAAGCTGAGGTTACAAACCGCATATCTAATGCAGGCCCATCTCCTGGCTTAGTCCCCTCAGTGCTGTGGGTAAGTGATCCACCGGCGGCGCGCCACAGCGTCAGGAGACTTCCCCACCTTCATTTTTAATTATGCATATGTTTATGTATGTAGAGGTGTGTGCACATGAGTAGATCAGTGCCGCTGGTGGCCAGAAGAGGGCGTTAGACCCCCTGGAGCTGGAGTTAGAGGCAGTGGTGAGTCACCCGGTATAGACGCTGGAAACCAGACTCAGGTCTTCTTCTGCCAGAGCACACACGCTTTTAGCCACTGAGCCATCTCTTTAGCCCTCTTCTCTCTTATTATGAGACTGTAATTTTAGTGGCTTTACAGCAAAATGGAATAAGTAGACAGTTCTTAAACCCCATCCCTACCCACGTCACAGTCTTCCTTGTTAGTTAAAACTCAGCTGTGCGCTACATAAAATCCTACAATGGAGGGGCTGGCACTGAAGTCCCTCCACCTTTGGCATCCAGGTGTCACACACCGTACCTCAAAGGTCCTAAAAATGTCCCTGTTTCCATCTGTCAACTCCTCCCCCTGTTCCGCAGTGAGTCCCTGGCAATCACTGGCCAGTCTTCTATCCAGAGTTGAGTTTCTCTCTAATATGCTGAAATCCTGCACAGACTGTCTCCTTTTTTTTTTTTTTTTGACCCAGGAGCCTTACAATAAAGACGTTACACAGAGATTTTGGACGCAAGGCCTAGAACACCTTCGTTTTGAGGGCTCTGAGCAGCTTGGAAGGTCTGATCTAGGTTCAATCCTTACTTGGGGTCCACAACCATCTTTCCGTTCTCATTTTTCTCTCCCCTCCCCCTCCCTGCTCATATTCCTCATCCCCTTTAAATTATACCGAGATTTCCTCCTATGAAAGCTAATTTAGGCACCATAACCGAGACTATATTTAATGTAAATGGAAGAAGCAGAAGCAGAAGGATTTATGGTCATAATAACCTGCTTGTAATAACACGGAGCGGGTCACCTGCTTAAGAAACAGTGGATTAAAAAGAAGGAAATTTACCTCCCCAAAGAGCGAATGTCACCAGAAAACTGCAGTAACGCCGTCTTGGATGTCCTTATTAAACCCCATAGATCTCTGAGTGCATTCTGGCTGCAGAGGGCCACTTCTTTTCTGGTTCATAAGAATGGCCACTAAGAGGCCTGCAGCTGAGGTGGAGGGTGGGGGTTAGTTCCCAAGAAAGGCCTAAAGGCAGTGCCTACCAGGCCCAGGACAGAGACCAGCACGAACTCTGTGTCCCTGACATCACACTGAGTCCTCAATGGGGAGGGGTTCCTGACCCACACTGAAGAAGGAGAAAAGATAGGAAAGCCGTAACCCCAGCTCAGACATCAGTGACATGTCCCTTTGTGGGCCCGGATAACAAGAAGTCTCCATCAACAGAACACATAGTGGGTGGGGTGTGCAGAAAGTGCCATGCCCAGATACGGGCATTGGCTATCCAGGTAGGCTCTATGCTTAAAAAGACCCTGGTTCAAAGCCACTGCTCCCTGACTGGCAAAATCCACTATCAGCCCTGGGTGGCTCTCCAAGTCATTCCATGTCTTCTGTCCTTGGGAAAGTGATCCAGGAACCACAGTTACCATGGGCTAGAGGATGGGGGCCATCAGGATGTCAGGCAGATTCAGAACCTGGAGGTCTCCTTGGGGACAGCATGATGGACAGAAGGCACCTCTCTATCCCACCCTGCCTCATCAAGGCCTCTTTCTCCACCACAAACACCATGCTGCCTCCACCTCTGCCTCTGCCTTCCCCGAGAAGTGCTCTGACCAGTGTTCGCTTCAGCCCTGCACTGGGATCCTATCCTTAGCTTTCCCTTCCATCCAGTAAATTACAACTGCTTGCACCTTCCCGCCTTGTAGGTTCTAATTCCATCCAAGATGCCCGCCGTATCTTCATCTCTGTTGCTGTGACAAATACCTTGACCTAAAGCAACAGAAGCCAGGAAACCCTTTATTCAGCGTACAAACACATACAGGTTATGGTCCATCATTTGGGGGAAAGCTAATCACATCCCATCCACAGTCAAGAGCAGAAATAATCAAACACACGCATGCCGCCTGCTTGTCTTCTCACGCCCAGCCAGCTTTTTACTCTTATACTACTTAGGACCCAAATCAAGGAATGGCACCACCCACCCTGGATTGGGTCCTCCCACATCAGCCAACAATCCAGACAATACCCCATAGACATACCCACAAGACTAACCTGACCCAGGTAGTCCCTCGGATGAGGCTCTCTTCTGAGGTGACCCTAAGTTGTGACAAGCTGATGTTTAAACTAACCAGCACCATACCAGAGTTTACCAAGTATCTTAGTTAGGGTTTCTGTTGCTGTGAAGAGACACCATGACCATGGCAACTCTTACAAAGGAAGCCATTTCATTGAGGAGCCTTACATTTTCAGAGGTTCAGCCCATTATCACCATGGTGCAACATGGTGGCGTGCAGGCAGACGTGGTGCTGGAGAAGTAGCTGACAGTCCTACCTCTTGACTTGAAGGCCATAGGAAGTGGTCTGCCTCATTGGATGTGGCTTGAGCATATAATGAGACCTCAGAGCCTGCCTCCATGTGACCCACTTCCTCCAACAAGACCACACCTCCAATAATGTCACTCCCCTTGGGAGCCATTTTCTTTAGGACCACCACGGCAAGTTACCATGGTTCTTGTTCTGACCACCTCCCCACAGGTGAACCTCCCCACAGATTGTGAACCCCACAGGGGCAGTGACTACTGATCCTCATGTCTCACTGCCACCTACCAATGACAGGAAGTAGATGGGCATTTCTAGAACACGGTAGATAATAAATGCTTCTTGACCGAATGTATGTATCACTTGGGTCTGTAGAAAAAAAAAAAAAGGAGATTGCCTCACCTCATTGATTTCCAGTCCATGAGCTATTCCCAGGTCTCCCTGGGAAACTCAGATGCGGAATACCCCAACCCCGTTCTGTGTCCCCCAACCTACACAGAGCAAAGCCCAGTCTGGAGCCAACAGGAAAGCTGCAGGCAAGACGCTCTGTGGCTCATCCACACTCAGAGGCCTTTAGGATCCCTGATGCTGCAGGGTACAGTGGGCAGACAGACGGGACAGGACAGGACAGGACGGTCCCATCTGCTCCCTCCCACAGAGGCAGATTGACCTTCCCCACCTGCAGCCTTTCTTTCCATCCCAGAAACATCCGAGTTTGCAGGTTGCAATTAACATTTGCTTGGAAGATCTCCATTTCATTAGAGCCTCCTAATGAAGCATTGTTCCCACCCACCCCCAGCGCCCACACACACCTCACCTTGCCATGGAAACTGGTTTCTATTTGGATGCTGGGGCAGGGAAGGGTCCAGAGATACCCAGGAACTGAACCAGGCTCTCTGAGACCCGTCTGGCTTCTTCTCATCCCAAAAGTTCTCAGATCCATCCTGATCCTCCCCATTCCTGGGGTCCATTGGAGACTCTGAGTCTGAACTCAAATTGCTGGGGAAGCCCATCAGGCTAGAGAGATGGCTCCGTAAGTAAGATGTATGCTCCACAAGCATAGGGATCTGAATTTGATGCCCCATGACCCACATAAAAGCCAGGTGTGGGGCTGGAAAGATGACTCAGCAGGTAAGGAACACTGGCTGCTCTTCCGGAGGACCCAGTTTCCATTCCCAGCACCCACATGATGACTCACAACTAGAACTCCAGTTCCTAGGCATCCAACGCTGTCTTCTGACAGGCATGGGCACCAGGCACATATGTCATACACTTATATACATGCCAGCAAATCACTCATACAATAAAAATAAAACAAAAAAATTTATTTTTATTTATTTTTTGTTTCAAGACCGGGCTTCTCTGTAACTTTGGAGCCTGTCCTGGAACTAGCTCTTGTAGACCAGGCTGGCCTCCAACTCACAGAGATCCGCCTGCCTCTGCCTCCCAAGTGCTGGGATTAAAGGTGTGTGCCACCACTGCCCTGCTTAAAACAAAAAATAATTAATTAAGCCGGCTGTACTGGCTAATTTTATGTCAACTTGACATAAGCTAGAGTCACCAGAGAGGAGGAAGCCTCGAGTGAGAATATGTCTCCATAAGATATGGCTGTATGCAACCCTATAGGACATTTTCTTATTTAGTGATTGATGTGGGAGGATCCAGTCCACTGTGGGCGGTACCATTCCCAGTCAATTGGTCCTGAGCTGTATAAAAAGGCTAGCTGAGCAAGCCATGGACTGTGACCTGAGAGTGTAAGGTAAGATAAACCTTTTCCCTCCTCTAAGTTGCTCTTGTTCAGAGTGTTTTATCACAGCAACAGAATGAAACTAGTCACCCTAACTCTAAGAAACTTTAAGGGTCCTTGTGAAGCTAGGGAGACAGAGAGCTAAGTCAGTAAAGGGCTTGCTGTGTGAGGAACCAAATTCAATCCCCAGTACCTACATAAAAAGCCAGTGTGGGGCGCATGCTTGTAATCCTAGTACTTGGGAGGCAGAAACAGGCAGATCCTGGGATTCACTAGCCAGGCAGCCTTACCTACTTGGTGAGCTTCAAGTCAGTGAGAGACCCTGTCTCCAAACAGCAAGATAGACAACTCCTGAGGAATGACGTCCAAGGTCGACCTCTGACCTCCACAAACATAAATACACACCCCCAGCTGCTCAGATGGAAACCCCGAAAGGAAAGCTTTCCCTCTTCCCCTTTACCCTGCCCTGCACATTCTACATGACAGGCCCTCCTCCCATAGACTCCTCCTGTCCATCCTACATTGCCACCGCCACCAGTACCTAGTCCAAGTGAATAAGGGTCAACGGGTTAAGAGAACTGGGCCCAGATGCCAATGCAGAAGGAACAGACTGGATGTCCTGGGGTGAATTATCACACACACACACACACACACACACACACACACACCTCCAAAAAAGATACCATGTTGAAGTCCCAACCTCTGGTCCTATGGGCGCGGCCTTATCTGGCTCTTTCCGGGTCTTTGCAGATATAGTGGAGTTACAATGAGGTCACCAGGTCTCTAATGTGATATGACTGGTGTCCTTATATAAGTAAGGAGTGAAGTCTGGACAGACATACAAGCGGGAGGAAGACAGTGTGCAATAATTAAAGTAGAGATGGGTGTGGCCATCTCTAAGTCAAGGCCAGTGGTTGTTGGAAAGATCAGTTGGCAAAAATGGCTAAATGGTAGGCACTCCCTGCCCTCCCTACTAACCCAGACGCTGGTGTCCTCAACTGCGAAATCGTCCATTTCTGCCATTTTAAGTCACCTAGATTTGGTTCTTTGTTATCTGTGAAGTAATTCACCGGGCAAGGAAGTGGGCTGGGAAGAAAGCCACACCAGGCAAGTGGCAGCCAGAAGAGGAAAGAGAGTGAGAGCAACCACGGAGTCTGGAGCCAGGAAAGTGGCACACAGTGCTCCACGGAACAAGCGTGGCCCAGGCTCTTCCAGGCCAGAGTGTGGCCTTGCTCTATAGCAGTGATTCTCAACGTAGGGGTCCAACAACCCTTTCGTAGGGATCACCTAACATCAGATATTTACAATATGATTTGTAACAGTAGCAAAATTACAGTTATGAAGTAGCGACGAGAATAGATTTATGGTTGGGGTCATTACCACATGAGAACTGTATTAAAGGGTCGCAGCATCAGAAAGGTTGAGAACCCCTACTCTATAGCATTATCTCATCCAAGTTCAAGGTGGCCAGGTTAGAGGCCACTCTCTGATGTCACTTAGTCTGACGTCACTAATGCCCCTTCTCTGCCTCCTTCTATGCAAAACCCCTGCGCCTGCATTGCCCCCTGGGAGTACCCTAATTAGAATTGGGACATGGCCTCAGTCATCAAAATCTTGGTTCCTCTTTATGTGGGTCTTTAGGGACCCTCTGAAATGTATGTCTCTCAGACTGTGTACTCCCCAGAAGAGAGACTGAGATAAAAACATCTGTTGAAACCATTTGTCATCTGGATCTAGACCTGGAGCTGCGCAGGTGACCCCAGAGAGTGGGCATCAAAGACCAGGAGAGAAAAGAGCACGGCAAGAAGTCCCCACATGGCGTGCTGTCAAGGCCACCACTGTGAGCAACAAGGGCTCGTCTCTTCCGGTCCCGCCTGGGAACAGAACAAAGCCACCACCCGGGATTGTGCCCTGGCAAGATGAGGAGCAGGGGGACTCACTCAGGGATGCAGAGACTCAGAACTGAACAACTGCCTTCCAGGCTTCTGCTGGCTTCCTCCAGATCCCTGGGGCAGAATCAGAGGTGCCTGCCTTGCCCGGAGGCAAGGCTACAGTGCCAGTGTGAACACAGGGGTAGGGGGCACCTAGAGAGCATCTTGTCCCAGCTTATCTGGCTGTGGCTTTGGCTGTACCAACCAGCCTGATAGGTAGGTCCATCCTGCAGATCTTTAAGAAAGGGCTTTTTCCCAGACGGGATATATGTCTTCTCTTTTCAGATGTGGGTCTGAGGCAGGGCAGCATTTAAGGCGAGAGCCTTTTTATGTTCTGTTTGCCCATATGACAAACCCAGGAAACCCACCAGTGGCCAGCGGGTAGCTTAGGCCCTGGGCAAGAGAACATTTGGGATGTGGTCTTCTTCAGAGATAACCTGGGGCAGAGAACCCACAGCAAGGATGGCTTCAAGGATTGAAGTAGCCAGGCTACCCCACTCACCTCACCTACAGACCCTTATGAGGCTAGAGCTGACATAGGCTGTCCCCGCTGTGGGCACAGCCTAGGCCACAAACCTGCTTGGGAAATCTGCTGTTTGGAGCTGGACAGCTTGGACCGAATCTTCCCCGAGACAATATTGTGCATGGCCCTTCTGGCCCCAGAACAGGCCACAAAAGAAACCACTGAGCAGGGGCTTCCAAAACCAGGACTGTGCATGGGTGAAGCCCACAGAGGGGTCCACATGGAAGGCACATTTAGGACTGCCACGTGGGGAGGCAGAGGCACCGAGTCCTTGGGGGGCCCTGTAAAGATTGCATCAGAAACTTCATCGCCAGGCTTACCATCTTGAGAATGGGAACTGTAAGGGGGGCTGGCTTCACGAGAGCTCTACTTCAGGACTGGGCTAAGGCTGGGGTCATGGGAGCAGGCTAGTTACCCTGAGATGAGCTCCTGACCAATAATCAACTCAGTGTCCCTCCTTCCATCCTTCCCCAGTTCTCTGCAGGCATCCCTATGTGTCCACACCCATGTCATTTTGCCCTAAACTAGCAAATGGGGACAGCAGGAGGCTCCTGGAGGCAGAAAGGATTCTGAGATTAAGAGTCACGTCCAGGCGCTGAGGGGGCAATGGAGAAGGTGATACTGTCCTCTCCTTCTGCTCATGGAACAGAGAGAGCAGCCTACCTGAACCCCAGACTCCACGTGGCTGAGGCTGATTCCCAGGCCTCCTGATCTTCCAACCCTGACTCAGGCCACAGGAAGTTCCATAGCGAGTCAGTTCCTCTCAACTCATTCCCCCCAGCAACCTCTTTCCATGGGGGTAAACTGAGGTCCAGAACCTCCAACAAGCTGTTGGTAGGATCTAAGCCAGGATATGGATCTGCTCTCCCTCAGCCAGCCTACCACTGTCCAAAAAAGAGAGAGGAAAAACTCCTTTCCCTTGGAACAAAGGCTGCTCGGCTAGGGCCGCGGGGTGCTGTCCCGGCGCGCATCTTCGGGAAAATTACAGGTATCACTTCATCTGCTAGGGGAAAAAATAACCCTGGGAACCGCCTGCAATTACAGCTCGTCACTGCCGGCTGTGCGACTGCAGGCTAAGTACCTGGTAATCAGAGAGCTGGAGACAATGCGACTCGGGCTTTATTTAGTGCCTGGCCACTCCCCCACCTCGAGCCAGCCCGTGTGCTGCAACAAGGGGCCTGTGGAGCCAACACCCAGAAAAGCCTCCTCCAGATCTTCCCGTGTGGAGACAGAGTTCCGGCCATCCGCAGAAATTCCCACTTTTCTTTGCCCTAGAAGTCGTGCTGAGTGTCTCTGGACCACCTGGCAAGGCTCCCCTCCTGCCTCTCTTTTATCCATTTAGTCTTTTTTAATTGATTTATTTGTGTACATGTGTGTCCACCGTGGTAGGGGGGAGGGGAAGGGGGCGGCGCAGGTGTGGTCTTGTTTACAGGTGCAGAGGTCTCTGAGGTGGGGTCCCTCTCTTAGACCTGGGGCGCACATTTGACTCTGCTGGACCAGAATCCAGCAAGCTCCAGCAATCCTCCTGTGTCTGCCCACCCCACTGGAGTTGGAGTTACAAGTATTTGCAGGGACCACTCAGCTTGCTCTGTGGGTGCTCACAGTTGTGGTTAAAACACTCTGAACCGCTGAGCCCTCTCTCCAGCCCCCTATTTAAGGTTTTATTCAGCATTCACTTCTTTTAAATGATTTGTTTGTTTTTATTTTAAGAGCATAGGTGGTTTGCCGGCAGGTTTGTATAGGCACCATACGTATGCAATGCCTGGGGAGACCAGAAGAGGGCGTTAAATCCCCTGGAACTAAGACGGATGGCAAATGGAACAAGGAAGGGCTAAATGGACAACAGCTGGTCTCAAGGGCTGTAAGCTCTGGCGAGAAGCTCAAGGCAGAGCACCTGCCCAGCATGCCCAAGGCCCTGGAGCAAGAAAGATACACCAGGTTCTAGGCCAGTGACTGCCTAGAACCCAGCGAGAAAGGAAGAGAATGAATGGGCAGAGGGAGCTTGAAACACAGCAGCTGGGCCCAACAGTTCATACCCGTGGTTCCACTCACGAGACTGGGGTAGGAAGATTCCCTGAGCCTGGAGTTCAAGACCATCCTGGGCAACCAAGTGAGACCCCCGACCTCAAACTGAGAACAAACAGCAGAAAGGCTCCTCCTGGGTGGGACCAAGAGTTTGGATTTGTGGCCATTCACTTCTCTCTCAAGAGTGGAACGATATGATTTATATTTGGAAAGTATGCTGATGCTGGGTGGAGTGGATGGGGCCATCAGAATGGCTCAGTTGGGAAAGACCAAGTACCAACAATGGTGTGGGACCTTTAAGAGGTGAAGTCTGGAGGGAGAGTCCTTAGGTCAATGAGGGTATGTGCTCCAGGCATCATGTGACCTTAGTTCACTGGGTCAAGATGCAGTCTCGTATTCACACGTGTGTTCCACCACCCACGGGCCACAGCCAAGAGGACCCTCATCAGAACCCAGTCAATGCCCTTGGATTTCTGAAACGGACCAAATAAACCTCTTTCTTTATAAAAGTTAACCAACCTCTGGTATTTCATTACTGCAGTGAAAACAAACTGATACGCCTGCCCTTCTCTCCATCATACGGAGGCTGGTCTCAGACATCACCCAGATGTCCTCTGTCTTCTATGCCTGCCCACTGAGAGCTCCCTACCAGAGATTTGGGGGACAGCAAGAAAGCCTCTGCACCAAGCAAGTCTAGCGACGTCACCTCCTCTGAAACTTTAGCACCCCACAAGTAGGGCTCTCATGATTGTTGTTTCCACTGGGTCCCCCAGTCCCTGGGGTTAAAGATCACCCCCCCATCACCTTGTCCTTCATACCACAAATAGACACAGCCTTCTGTTGTTTAGGCAGTGAACCCACCCTAGACCAAGTATCCTGAAGGCAGCCACTCCCTCTGTCAAACCTCTAATTCAAAAGAAGGAGAGCAGAAGTATGCTAGAATTCTCTGAGCTTTGGTCAGGGTGGAATGGATCTACCTGTATGGGCCATCTTAATGTTTAAAACACCAAGCAACCACACCCTAGGTCAGAGCGTGTAGCCACACTTGCTAACAACTTTGAACAAGTTAAAACTCTCTGACCTAACCAGGCGGTGGTGGCACACGCCTTTAATCCCAGCAAAGGCGGGAGGCAAAGGCAGAAGGATCTCTGTGAGTTCAAGGCCAGCCTGGTCTACAGAGCGAGTTCCAGGACTGGCTCTAAAGCTACAGAGAAACCCTGTCTCGAAAAAACAAAAAGATAAAAGAAAAAACAAAACAAACAAAAAAAAAACCTCTCCGACCTTCAGACAAGGTGGGAATGAGCTCACATTTTTGGGCCTCCACAATCTTTCCATTCTGTAACTGACTCTCCTTCCATCACCCAATTCCTATGAAAAAAGTACCCATTTTCAGCACTTAGAATAGTTTATGTGTTCCTGATTGGACTCTGACTGGTACATAAAATGTTTAAGTGGGAGGCACAAAATTGGTCTGCATGAAGTTTAAAATGTTAGCCGTCTATTGATCCTGTCTCCTGGGAGGCTGAGTCTCGGCTACAACAAAGCAGAGTTAAATACAACACCCTCCAGCAAACAAAGTCACAGGAACAATAGGCTGGGAAAGACCTTAATGATGTCTTTGTGCTAACAACTGCCCAATGCTGAAATCCTGTGCAATGTCTGACAAGATGCTTGTAAGTGTCCGTGGATATCTTCAGTGCTGGTGTATTTGTTAGCTACAGTAGCAGTACTGCTGTGTAACAAACCACCCCAAAACTTGGTGGCTTAAAGTAACGGGTATTTTCTTTCTTTGAGGTCATGGGCTTGGGTGGCACTACTTCTGAATAAAAGTTGCTGAGTTTTGGCTCCATCTGGGTTTAAGGCTGCTCTATGCATCTGTATGTCCTCTTTAGTCTAGACTCTACCTGAATGCTCTCCTAAAAGGAGAGCCCAGGAGCCCAGAAGAGAGAGCCAAACCATGTGGTCCTGTGTTTGCCAAAGTTCTGTTGCTAGTCACATGGCCTAGGGACACTCTGAAGCTAGGAACATAGTCTCCAGCAAAGCACAGAGCTGGGTGAAACCCCACCAGAGGGTACAGAGTGTGGAAGAAGTTGCTGCAGCTGGCTATGTTGCTTAGGGCTGGAGGGAGTCACATGGAAACACAGAAAGGGAAAACCATGGACTCCACAGGACTTGTAGAGTCTACACAAACCCTAGGGTGGATGTATAACACTCTCTACATCCAGACCCAGGAAGCCTCATTTCCAGAAAGGGAAGGAAGAGACGGCTATAGCTTGGGGGGGGGGGGGGGGCAGAAGAATAAAGGCTCAATCAGAGGATGGGACAGCAGCCAGTAGGATTAAAGGGGTTCTTTCCTTGTGTCTGGGAAGCCCCGAAGCAGGCAGTGTTCCCTGTGTATTAGCCCAGATACACTAGGCAGGCTACAAGCATCCTGTGTCCAGTCTCAAACAAGTTTCTCTCTGGCCACGATGCACCAGCCACTCAGACTGGCAGGTGCTCACTCGTACTTGCCCCTCAGAGACCCTGGATGGAAGGTTTGTCCCTCCAACATGACGGGCACGTAACAGATCACCTATAGGCTCCTAGACATGAGCACATACAAACGTCTTTCATGGCCATGCTGCGCCGTTCGCAGGATTTATTGATTAGCAAGCATTACACATTCACTCTCCACTGTAGAATAGATAAACTTGTGCTCAGAAGGCAAAGAGCACTGAATCTGGGGCAAAGCCACCCTGTGTCCAGTTGCTCTCTAACAGTCCCAGGCAATAGGTGTCTGTCTCTGTCTCTCTGTCTCTCTCTGTCTCTTTCTCTCTGTGTGTCTCTCTGTCTCTCTCTGTCTGTCTCTCTGTCTCTCTCTCTCTCTCTCCCTGCTGTTTCCACTCATTCCTTTAATACACAAGGATTGGAATCCTGCTACACAATGGGATTTGTGGCTATACAGTCAACTCGAGAAGTCTCTCAGCCCATGGAGGTCACCCCTATGCAAACCCTATATCCACACTGTTTACCGACCCAATCCCACATTTTCCTCGGTCACTGCATCTAATCCATGAGCAGTATCTAACTCTAGTCTGAAATCATTCTGAATTTCCATCCTCCTTTAGCCGCTGATGAACCTGCCCACTGTCCCCTGTCCCCTGACCCCTAGCTGTGGTCCCAGCTACTTTTCTCTTGCTATGATAAGACACCACGACCAAGGCAGCTTATAGAAGAAAGAGTTTATTTCGGGCTTACAGTATTGGAAGGATAAGTCTATGACCATTATGTCAGGGAGCATGCCAGCAAGCAGGCAGGCATGGTGCTGGAGCAGTAGCTGAGAGCTCACATCTTGATCCACAAGCACGAGGCAGAGAGTGATAACCAGGAATGACATGGGCTTTTGAAACCTCAAAGTCCACCCCCACCCCACCTCGCAGTGACACGCCTCATCCAGCAAGGCCACTTCCACTGTTCCCAAATTGTTCCACCAACTGGGGAACAAATACTCAAAAATGCGAATGTCTTAGTTAAGGTTTCTATTGCTGTGAAGAGAAATCGGGACAAAGGCAACTCTTCTAAAGGTAAGCATTTAACTGGGGTGGCTCACTTACAGTTTAGGGGTTCAGTTCATTATCATCTTGGTGGGGAGCATGGTGGCATGCAGGCAGACGTGGTGCTGGAGAAGCCGAGTCCTATATCTTGCAGGCAATGGGAAGTCAATGGCGACACTGGGTGTGGCTTGGGCATGTACGAGACCTCAAAGTCCTCCCCACAGTGACACACTTCCCCCAAGGCCACACCTACTCCAACAAAGCCACAACCTAATAGCGCCACTCCCTATGAGATTACGGGGGTCAACAACATTCAAGCTACCACAATAAGTATATGGGGGCCTTTCTCATTCAAACCCCCACACAGAGCAGAGCTGGGCGGTGATGGCACACACCTTTAATCCCAGCACTTGGGAGGCTGAGGCAGGCAGATCTCTGAGACAGCCAGGGCTATACAGGGAAACACTGACTCCATAGATAGATGAGAGAGAGACAGACAGACAGATAATTTCCCTTCCTCCTGAAGTCTGTCCCTCACATAGCAATCAGGCAATCTTTTTCTTTTATTTTCTTTAATTTTTTTTTTTTTTGAGATACAGTCTCACTACGTTGCCCTAACTGGCCTCTGGCTGGTAATAAACCTCCTATCTCAGCTCCCAAGGGCTAGACTGCATTTATACACCACCAGCCCCAGTCAAGGAATTTTCTTTAAAAGCCCGCAGTAGGAACTGGGTGTGGCGGCTCACATGTGGCTCAATGATAGCCAATGCCATAGACTGCTTTCCCCTCCTTTCCTGCTTCCTCCTTCTTTACTCCCACGTCTGAGCATCACATTGCTAAAGAAAACATCCATTCCTCTCTGCACCTACTATGGGGAGAATCCAGGCTAAAGTTGAGCTTCCTGAGCAGCCAGGGTGGAGCCACACTGAACTGTGGATGTTGATGGGCAGAAGGCAGGAACCGCCTTCAGGCCTATCAGAGGTACAGGGGAGAGCAAAGTCCAATGAAACCCGAGTCTCGAGGGCAGGAGAGAAGCCCATGAGGAAGGGACCAACCATCAGGACCTTCTGGACCAAGGGCGGAACTTGGAACCTGAGGATGGTGAGAAGCCAGGAAGGGGCCATTCAAGAGAATCCACGTGACCCATTTAAAGATGGCTGCTGATTGCCTTGCCTTGAGGATCTGTGTGTCTAGAATCCTTCCTTCTCGACTTCTAGTTCTCTCTTAACCTATATCCCTGCCATCTCCCATTGCTTCTCCACTCCCTGTAGCTCCATTTCCCTCTTCCTGGGTCCCATGCCCCTCTACCCGCCCCTCCTGTGCCTGCGCTGTGAAACCTTCACTCTCCCCTAACGAGACAGTGAACACTTGAGCCATAATGCCACCAAAGCAGTAATGGAGACCATATTTCCTAAGCCCATTCAGGACAAAGGTCTGAGAAATTCAAGCACTCTTACAGAGGTGACAGGCCAATGTTTGAAATTGGTGCTGTCGCGAGCTCGGAGATGTATGTGAATCCAAGTGGCAGGGGTCAGACAAGGAAGAAATCACTGTCCCCAGCATGTTCGAAGGAGGACTCGGAGGTGGGCAGTGTGGGAGACCTTGGGATTTGTAGCAGGCACGCCTGGCTTCTGTCCAAAACCCACCAGCAGCAGCTGAATGACCATGGACAGGTGACATCATCTCTCTAAAATGGCACCATTTTCACAGGAAGATGGGTTAATAATACAGGATTAATTAGGACTCCGGGACACAAGTGATGAGACACACAGAAGCTGGGTTGAAATGAAGAGGGAAATTTATTGTCGGAGAATATCAGGAGACAGATAGGTGTGTGCAGGACTAGAGAAAATAGGACTTGGTTCATTCCCCTTCAGCTGTGTGTGTCCATACCAGCATGGCTACTTCCCAGCCATGCTGGAGAAAGCCAGACGCAGGGATTAAGGGTCTATGTGGGAAGGGTGAGCTCTTTGGGGCCAAGGACAGAGCTCAGGGATTGGGTGCTTCTCTAGCATATATGAGGAAGCCTGATTCCCAGTACCACAAACAGAGAGGAAAGGAGGGAAGAGGGAGATGGAGGGAAGGGTAGAGAATCAGGGGAAGCAAAGAGGGTGCAGAGGAAAAGGGGAAAGGAAAGAATAAGGAAAACATGGCTTCCTGGAAAAGAACATATATTTAACCTCCCCTATGCCAGCTCCAAATTTCTAGGAGGCATCTGGGTCAGAGAGTCAGGTGACACAAAGAGACCAATCAACTAAGACCATCATGCATGACTATTCAGACAAGTCCTGGACCGGTAATCCCCATCATCCGTGGGTAAGGTTCTGCCCCAGATAGAGGGGGTGAGGACAGGAAGTTAACAAACGGGAGTAAGTCCATCTCGCAATAATGGTACCCACCACGGATGTTACACTACCACTCACTCCTCTAGTTAAACTGTTCTCTGCAGCTGTTGTGATCAGTATGGCTGCCTCCTGCCTCGGACTCTCTGCTTCCTGATCTAGGTGAGTCAGTCTTAGCTCACAGTGCCCTCCACACCATTCCCCTGACTCTAGAGCTCAACCTGTGGGTCGCAACCCCTTTGGGGATCAAATGACCCTTTCTCCTAGGTCACCTAAAACCAATGGGAAATGCAGATATTTGCATTATGATTCCTAACAGTAGCAAATTGCAGTTATGAAGTAGCAACAAAAGATTTCATCGTTGGGGGTCACCCCATGAGGACCTGTATTGAAGGGTCACAGCATTAGGAAGGTTGGGAAACACTGCTCTCCAGGGTCAAGAGTAACTTTCCATTCTTGCCTTTGTTATCTTTCCACAGCATTCAAAGTCACTGTGCCCCTTTGTCTTCTTTTTATTATTATTGTTTTAGTTTATGTGTATGAGGGTTGCCTGTGTGTGTTTATGTGCACCATGTGCATGCAGTACCTGCAGAGGACAGAAGGGGGCAGCAGATCATCTGGAACTGGAATTACAGCCCGTTGTGAGCCACAAGTGGGTGATGGCCTTCTGTGAGAGCCAGCAGTGCTTTTAGCCACTGAACCATCTCTCTGGCCCCTCCCACCCTTTGTCCTCTTGAAATTCCTTCTTAACTCTGAGTCCTTATCCTACCTCTAACTATATTGGCTTGTATTGTCCTGTCTCCTTCACTGGTTCTCCTGGATCCATCAACCTTCTCCAACAGTGTCATCCCAAGGGCCACACCCATTTCTGTGGCTTCACGCATCACCCACGACCGTGACTCTCAAGTCTTGCTCCCCCAGACCTCAAGACTCCCGTGTCCAGCGCGGCTCCTCCTTGCAGTTGTGGCAAACATGGCAGAGAGAGTTCAGTCTCCCCAGCCTAACTTTTCCAGAACTCAATAAATGGCTCCCTCTCTCGCAACCAGACACCTGCAGCAGTGACTTTCAGGTGCTATTAGAGCCACATCGGGTTGCGTAACCTTGCACAGCAGCCAAAACGGTGAGGAGTTAGCGGAGATTCCTCTTTCCCCGTCCCTGGTATCCAATCCATCAGCCGGCGGGCAGTCGCTGTCATCAATCAAAGGCGAATTCATCCACTTCCCTCCATCCCTCTCCACCACACCTGAGCTGCCTGCTCTTCCCCAGACGTCCCTAACTGCTCTCCTGGCTTCTCGATTGCCCATCCACCTGCTCTCTCTTCAGCAGCCGACTGAGGACGTGAAACCTATAAATCAGAGGAAGTTACTCCTTGATTAAATGGCCTTCTTTAACACTCAGGCTTCTCCTCCAGGAAGCCTTCCCTGAGTGCTGTATGTAAAAATGGGGCCTCAGACTGACTAACTGATATCTCAGCAGAGAATATACTGCCATTGGTGCTTCTCAGTTTTATTCATGGTGTACTGCTCACCCCCTCCCAAAAAAAAACAAATCACTTTTATCAGCATAAGAATCTCATTTCTGGCACAGAGAGAGAGGGGAGTGGCTGCCTGTTGTAAATCAGGCTGGCTTCCAACTCACCCTATAACCAAAGATGACTTTGAAATCCTGAGTCTTCTGCCTCTGCCTTCCTCTTGCAGGCAGGCACCACCATGTTTGCTTTATTCATTGGTAGGAATTGAACTTGTGGCCGGGCTCCATTCCCAGCCCCGCATGGGTATTTCTTCATTTAGTCTCTATCTAAAACAGTGCCCATCACACTTCTTAGTCAAGGGGCAACTGGGAATAACGAGCTACTGACTTGTTACAGAGGACAGTGGCTGGTGGACGAACAGACAGAAAAACGCCCGGCAGGAAACAGAGATGGGAGAGAGCTAATGAAGGGGATGGGGTGGGAGGAGGCTTGCAGGGATCTCACAAGGTTGAACTGAGTTCAAGGACAGCCTGGGCAGCACAGTGAAACTTAATCTCAAAAGACTAGGTGTTGCAAGGAGAGCCAGGCTGCTTGTCCATCCCGGCACCCAGCTAGCTTAGCCCTGAAATAACCACACAGAAACTGTATTAATTAAAACACTGCTTGGCCCATTAGCTCTAGCTTCTTACTGGCAGACTCTTATATTAAGTTAACCCATTTCTATTAATCTATATATTGCCACGTGGCAGTGGCTTACTGGGTAAAATTCCCAGCGTCTGTCTCCGGTGGATCCATGGCGTCTCTCTGGCTCTTTCCTTCCCTCAGCATTCAGTTCTGTCTTCCCTGCCTACCTAAGTTCTGCCCTATCAACAGGCCAAGGCAGTTTCTTTATTAATTAACCAAGAAAAGCAACACACAGAGGGGACTCCCACATCAACTAGGTGGAGATGGGGGAGCAGGAAAGATGGCTCAGCAGTTAGGGGCACTTGCTACTCTTGCAGAGGACTGGATTCAATTTCCAGCTCCCATGTAGGGGCAGCTCACAACTGCCTGTAACTCCAACTCTTGAGTATCCAACACCCTCTTCTGGCCTCTGCTGGCACTACGCACATACATACAAAATAAAAATAAGTAAATCTTTAGTTAAAAGTGACAGAGAAGAGGGACTTGTTTGAGGCAGCTGCTGAACCTCCAGAGAGGACAACAGAGGAAGGCCAGGGCCCAGGACTGTAAGTTACAGCCTGTGGTGGGAGGTTTGCACAAGCCAGGGGTTAATTGCAAGTCTGTGGAACAAATTTTCGATTCATCACCCTCCTGTACTGCTCCTGCCTACATGAGCAGCCTGCCATTCAGAGAGCCTCCAGGGTAGGGCAGCGTGGCAGGACTGCGTGTGGATAGGAGCTGCCAACATGAGCACCGGTTCCTTGCCCTCAGCCATGTGTGCCTCCTGTGTCTTAGCTGCGTAGCCACCACCCAGCCAGTCTTGCTAGAGCAGAGCCAGAAGGGGAACAAGTCCTGCGTGGGGCTCCAGAGCTCTCAGCTGCATTTCCATTCAGTGGAAAAAGCAAACAACACAGAGTGGTACAAGAAACCCAAAGCAGCTTCTAAGAATGGCAGCCGAGAACGCTGCTGCTTCGTTGTGGTTCAATCGTGTCCCCAGAGGGCCATAGGCTGGAAGCTTGGTCCTCAGTGTGGGGATGTGGAGGGGTGCTGAGACCTCCACAAGCTGGGAGGTCATTATGGGGGCACCACCCTCAGAAGGGGTTCAGAGGTTCATGCGCTGCTCACCAACCCCTGTGAGAGTGAGTTGGTACAAACCCAACAAGAATGGCATGGTGACACATGCCCATCATCCCAGCACTTGGAAGGCTGAGGCAGGAGGATGGCAGACTCAAGCACAGACTGAGGTACATAGCAAGACTCTGTCTCCCACAAAAAAAAAAAAGTCTCAAGGATTTTGTTGTAGAAACAGAAGAAAGGGGCTGGAGAGATGGCTCAGTGGTTAAGAGCACCAGCTTCTCTTCCAGAGGTTCTGAGTTCAATTCCCAGCACCCACATGGCAGCTCATAACTGTCTATAACTGTAGTCCCTTGTAAGCCAATGTCCTCTTCTGGTGTGTAGACATACATGCATACACATACCATGTACATAAATATATAAATAAATTTAAAAACAAAAAAGAAACAAAAGAAAGACTTCATTCAGTTTCTTTTTCATTTTATTTTTGTTTTTTGAGACATCTCACTGTGTGGCCCATGGCTGGCCTTAAACTCACAGAGATCCATCTGCATCTGCCTCCCCGTTGCTGGGGTTAAAACTTTGAGCTAGCAAGCTCCAGGTTTGATTGACAGACCCCTGCTTTAATAAGACTGATTGAGGATGACTTCGGGCCTCCGTGTGCACATACACAAATACACACATGCAAACATGCACGCACATTCATATAACACACACACATTAAAATGGAAGGCCACTACATCCGCCACCATACCCATCAATGCAGCACCACAGGCATGAAAACAGAAGAGGAAAAAGTGTCAGAAAATGGGGGCTGGGGATCTATCTAGTTCAGTGATTAGCATCTATGAGGCCCTGGATTCCAACCTAGGGAGGATGGGGAATGGCAATCCAATCTAATCACCAAAGAAATGTGGAAAACTCTTGCACCCATGAAAAAAGAACAGACCTCAATGAAAAATGAATGGCCAGAGAACAACAACAAAAAGAAAGCAATTAGAATTTAAATTTTATCATGTAGATGCTGAAATACACAGATAAGACATATAAGGTATAGTTAGGATTATAAGAGAAAGTTAAGGAAATCTCTGAAACGTAGAGCAAAAAGGGAAAGATAAAAATCATGGCCCAATATAAGAGAAGAAAAGACTTCGCAGACTAATCCAGGAGATCTGTCATCAGGCTAAGAAGCATTTTAGAAAGAGACACAAAATAGAGGAATAGCTGGGCTGTGGTGGCGCACGCCTTTATTCCCAGCACTCAGGAGGCAGAGGCAGGTGGACCTCTGTGAGTTCAAGGCCAGCCTGGTCTACAAGAGCTAGTTCCAGGACTGCTAAGGCTATCAACACAGAGAATCCTATCTCCAAACTACTCTTCCCCCCACCAAAAAAAAAAAAAACCAGAGAAATAAACCACTGAATAAAAAAGTTGCTATGGGAAGCTTGACATGGTGGCACACACCTTTAATCCCAGCACTTGAGAGGCAGAGGCGGGTGGGTTCCAGACTAGCCAGGGATGTATAGTGAGACCTTGTCGAAAGAAAGAAAGAAAGAAAGAAAGAAAGAAAGAAAGAAAGAAAGACTGGGAGGTCTCAGGAGTTAACAGCACTGGCTGTTCTTGCAGAAGACCCGGGTCCAGCCTCCACTTTCAGGGCGTCTGGTGCCCTCTTCTCCTCTCTATGGTTCCTACACACATGTGGTGCACAAACTCATACAGGCACAGACACGGAAACATAAAAATAAATAAAAGAATAAATAAATCCTCTTTTCAAAGTTGGGGCTCCCCGATTTAAAGTGAAACGAAACACTCGGCTAACAAAGGGGAACTTGTAAGTAACTCTGCTTAAAAACAAGCACAGCGGAATTTATTCTTGGAAGGCACGAATCTGCCGGGGATTTCTCAGATTCTCCAGAGAAAGAAAGAAATGTCCTACAAAGAAGGAAAAAAAGGCACAGCTTCCCAACAGGAGACCTGGGTCCCAGAAGATGGCAGATAAGCCAGGAATAGATGCTGCTGGAAATGTTCCAGGCAAACAGCCACTGAAGAAAAACCAAACTCTCGGGCGTCCAAACACTCAAAAATCAACATAACCTGCTGTGCACTAAGGAGGTTACCAGGGGTATATTCCAAAAGGAGACTGGAAAAAAGACCCCCAGCGCCCACAGAGCAGCTCCAGTTCCAAGGTATCTAAAGCCCCCTACTGGCCTCTGTGAACACCAAGCACACACACGGTGCACATACATACATGTAGGCAAAAACGTTCATGTATATAAAATAAATAGTTTTTAAAGAAAAAAATAAAAGATCCAAGCAAGGAACCATTGTTTTAGGGACCAATGGTTCGATCAGAGACCAAATAGTGGTTGCTCCAAACTGGAAGCTGAGACTGGCCCTGGACATTTAGACTCGGTAAACAAAGAAAAGAATTTCTCTTCTATTACAAAGGAAGTAGGGTCACAGCTACATGTGGGGTCAAAGAGTTCAAGGAACTCTTCTATGAACCATGAACACATCCATATCCAAGTGATTCACCAGAGATGTGCAGCGAGAGATACGGAAGCTAAAGGCGTCGGCTACAGCCTCTCAGAAACAAGAGCATGGGGACCAGAGAGAGGAGATGACTCAGCAGTCAAGACCACTGGCTGCTCTTCCAGAGGATCTGGGTTCAATCCCCAGCACCCAGATGGCGGATCACAACCATTTGTAACTGCAGTTCTAAGAGATCTGACACCTTCTCTGGCCTTTGCAGACACCAGGCCTGCAAATGATACACAGATATACATGCAGATAAAATGCTCACCCTATAAAAAATTAATTTAAAAAAAAGTGGCTGAAGCCGGGTGGTGGTGGCACACGCCTTTAGTCCCAGCACTTGGGAGGCAGAGGCAGGCGGATCTCTGTGAGTTCGAGACCAGCCTGGTCTACAAGAGCTAGTTCCAGGACAGGCTCCAAAACCACAGAGAAACCCTGTCTCGAAAAGAAAAAAAAAAAAGTGGGCTGAAGAGATGGCTCCGTGAGTAAAGTGTTTGCCATGCAAAAGTTAAGACTTGAGTTCAAGTGCTCATAACCACATAAAAGCCAGACACATGGCATGAGCATCTGTAATTCCAGAACTCCTTCAGTGAGGTGGGAGGTGGGAGGTAGAAGCAAAAGAAAGTCCAGAATCTCATGGGCCAGCTAGCTTGATGTACACAGCAAACAGCACAAAAATCCTGTTGTAAACATGACAAGGGCCAGCACCCAAGATTGTCCTCTGATCTCCACGGCACGTCCAGAAACAGGCATGCCCACATTCATACATGTGAATGTGCACACACACACACACACACATACACACACACACACACACACACACACACACACATAAAAGCAACCATGACTCCATTCTTCCTGGTTTGCTAGGTATATTGACTAATTTCTGGCTCTTTTTCCTTTTTATCTTATACCAAGATTATTGGCGCTGGCTTCTTTTACAATTTGGTCTTCAAGCTACAGAATATTCCTACAGGACTACAGATAAACTTGAGAAATACTCAGCAACACACAGACATGAGTGCCATGGCTGTCACCCAAAGATAAGTAGATGGGGCTGGAGAGATGGCTCAGCGATTAAGAGCACTGGCTGCTCTTCCAGAGGTCCTGAGTTCAATTCCCAGCAACCACATGGTGGCTCACAATCACCTGTAAGGAGATCTGGTGCCCTCTCCTGGCCTGCACACATGCAGGCAGAACACTGTATAAATAACATAATAAATCTTGAAACAAAAAAGATAAATAAAAAAGACTGTTAGGATTTTGTATCTCTCCTTTCTGAAGGGACATTAAGTGTCCCTTACAAAGTGTCCTAGTGTCTTAGGGTTGCTATTGTTGTGTTAAGCCACTGTGCAGAGCAAGCTTGGGGAAGAAAGGGTTTATTTTCCTTACTGGCTTGCTCCACATGGCTTGCTCAACCCAAGACCACCAGCCCAGGGATGGCACCACTCACAGTGGGCTGGGCCCTCCCCCTACAGGCTGGCCTACCACCTGATCTTATGGAAGCTTTCTCTCAGATGACTTTAACTTGTGTCAAGTTGACAAAAGACCATTCAGCACACCTAGGTCCCTCTAACTGTCAACACAGTCTAGAATCTTCTAGAAGGGAGTCTCAACTGAAGAATTTCCAGAATTATGTCTGTAGGGAATCATCTTGATTGTTAATTTACTTCTGGAGGGTCAGCCCACTGTGGGCAGCACCATTCTCTATGCAGGTGGTTCTAGACGACATTAGAAAGACAGTATGGGGCATGATTGCCTTTTATCCCAGCACTGGGGAGGCAAATGTAGATAGATCTCTATAAGTTCAAGGCAAGCTGGTCTACACTGCTTAAAATTAATAATAATTTTAAAATCCAGTTAAACATGAGCTTGGAGTGAGCAAGCCAGCGAGCAGCTTTCCTCTGAGTCCTGCCTTCAGGTTCCTTCCTTGAGTTCCTACCTCGACTTCCCTCAGTGATGGAGATGTAATCCAAACGAACCCTTTACTCCTACAAGTTGCTTCTAGTCATGGTCCGTTACAACGGGATGAAATTAGAACAAAGGTTAACACAGGCGTGTGTTCTTGCTTTCATTAGGTAAGGTTCAAACGTGTGTGGATGGACGCCAGGTAGTCGAAGAAGGACTGTGTCACGTGACAGCTCTCAACTTCAGTCTCCCTTTCTCTTCTGTTTCGTCCCGGCGACGTTAGAACATGCTGCCAATCACGTCTCCCCTTTGCCACGGGCTCGCTGGTAGGTCCATTCAGGTTGAATAACTCATCAGCATTAACCCGGCAAAGTGTGGGCTGGGACCAGGCACAGGTGAGCAATCAAAGGGGCAGACGGAAGGGCATGTGGCTTTGTTATTAGGTTCTGAGAACCGGCCGGGCAGAGGCATCCGAGGGTCCAGACCCGGGGCTGGGAATCCGAGAGGCGTGCAGATTGGAAAGCCGTTTTGTGCTCAGCCTCAGTGAGGACCCAGAATCTTTCCCCAGAGACTACAGAAATCCCTTGAGAATTTCCACAGGGAGCGGCCGTCACCTTCACTGGCAGCAAGCACTCCAGTGTCCTTGTGTTGACCTTTAACACGGCTAGCTGTCCTCGCTCCTGCTCAAGTCCCTTCCCCCAGCCACTTGCCCGAGCCCGGCATCTTTCCATTGCCCAGGCACTTCCTGTTGGAACTGCTGGCCCTTGGAAACCTTATCGGGGCACTAGTTAGTGTGCTCGGCTAATTCACAGAGAAGTGTTAGCGAATGGAAATGGTTTATCCCTCCTCGGGGTATTTTCATTTTAATGGAGACTTCGGTTGACAAATATTTACTGAACAGTCTATTACATGCAAGAAACCATGTAAAATTCCTAGGGGGAGCTGGGGCCTGACCTAGATAAATCATAGTCTCTAATGATGGAACTTGAGACTGTGTAGGGAAGCGAGGGAGCCAGCCAATGACCTCTCTTATCTCTGTGTCAACGCCTAGGCTTGTGATCTGCCACCACTGCACTCCCGTGGAGGTGAGGAGCTGTCACCACCCTGAGTGGAGACATCTCTAACTGCCCGGGGGGGGGGGGGGGGGGGGGAGCGGGGGGGGGGCTCAGGAGCCAACTGCTGACTCACATTTGAAGATCCCTAGCTCAGCCTCACCCCCAGAACTGGTAGGAAATATGGGGTCTCCTGTTCTTCATCCTCTGAGTGAGCATATGGGGAACCCCATCTGTCCTCCACACCCTGATGTCCCTCTTCTGCCTCCAAACTCTACCATCTCCACTTGGCACATTTTCTGGTTGCCTCTGGGGCACCTAAGATCCTATCAGGAATGAAGCTCAGGGCACAGGGGAGCATAGAAGTGAGTGCCAGGGACTCTTATAGGATCCATACTTCGATTTAGCGGCAGGTGGGTACTCCCCAGCTTGGGTGCTTTCTCCTCTCCCCTTCCCTCCACATCTGACATTGTCTTTCCTTTCCCTTCAATTCCCTTCCTCCCTCCTTCCCTCTCCCCATCTATCTATCCATCTATTCATGTCAAAACAGAGAGAAGAGGAAGCCAGGAAGTGAAGGACAGTGTTCCCATCAGCACCCCCCTCCTCCCTCCCTCTCTCCCTCCTTTTCTCTCTCTCTCTCTCTCTCTCTCTCTCTCTCTCTCTCTCTCTCTCTCTCTCTCTCACAGACACACACACACACACGTTTGCAGTTGGACTGAATCAAGAAAAACTGACTCTAAATTCCAGGGGCTTTCAGACGACTCACTGCATAATACGCGGGAGAACCCTTACCTAGGCTTCAGTTTCCACCTTTAAAATAGGTGCCAAGTCGCAGTCACACTTACCCCAGGTAACATCAGCTAAAACGTGCCTTGTCGGAGTCCGTTACCAGCGCCATCTGTTAAGAAACACTGACACCTAGTGGTTGCATGAGGGACCTGCAGCAACGACCTCCCCTTCCAAGAAAAGGGACCACTGGGGCAAGAGCTGACCCCTCTCATGCCCCAGGAGTTTCTAGACACCGAAGCACCCCCACCCCCGTTTCATGCTTCCCTTTGAAGTTTACATCCCACTCCTTCTGAAAAGTCCCCCCTCAGGCACCCCAGGGACTATGAGAGTCACAAACCCCTGTTAAAATGGCCACGTGTGCCTGGTCTTTGCTAAATGTGTCCCAGACGTTTGCCAGCAAAAAGAGAGACGTCATGAATGAAACAGGCCATGGATAATCCACAAAGTGAGTCATTAGGAGCTGAATCCAAGCCCGTGTGCCAGAGGCCACACAGCGCTCCGAACCACCACGGCAGGGAGGGGCAGACGGTAAAGTGAGCAAGGCTGTTTTCCTCCAGCTGCCAGTCACCCATCTGACAGCCATGCTGGAGTGTGGGCCCCAGCTGCTTACTCAGCGCTCCAGGTGCCAGGCGTCGTACTGGGCGTTCAGCAGTGGGGCGCGCGCGCGCGTGTGTGTGTGTGTGTGTGTGTGTGTTTGCATGCGTGCGCGTCTGTGCGTGTGTGTGAAGGGTTTTGCGAAGGGAAGGATGCGCACAGCGTGAGTCACTGGCAGACATAAGCAAGTGAACCATAAAATAATCTAAATTCATTTATTCAACAAATGCTTCCAAGCACCTGCTGTGTAAACGGGGGAGCTGCCTCCCACGCTGCACTGGGTTCCATGCCACCCTCCCAGCTGACGCCTCCAGAGCAGAGTCCATCTCGTGAGCCTCCTCGTCTCCGGCTGACCTACTTTGCCTCGATATTGTCTTTTATCCCCGCAGTCCTACATCCCTGGGACCCAGCACACGGGAGGTGCCGAATGTGTGCTTATTGAAGTCGTTAATCTCGTACGGGATCTACCTAGAGTGGAAATCCCTTCTAATTATATGCCTGATGGCCAATCACCCCGCCCCTCCTCATACACTGATGGCTGCTCATCCAGTCCCTAGGTGGTTAGATAGACCTAGTCTCTGTGGCAAGAAACAGAACCACACCTTGGGTTTCCCTTCATGGCTCTTCAACTGGATAGTAAAAGATGATGCTGGCCCCCGATGGGCCTGGGTTTCCCATCCCCTCCATTTTTCTGCTCCTGTCTACCCACTACCACTACAGACTGCCTCCTCCTGCTGTTAGCTTGCTTTTTTGTTGTTGTTGTTTTTGTTCAAGACAGGTTTGCTCACTATGTAGCTCTGGCTATCCTGGAACTCACTATGTAGACCAGGCTGGCCTCGAACTCATAGAGATCTGCCTGCTTCTGTGCTGGGATTAAAGGTGTGCACCACCACACCCAGCCCCCCAGTTTCTTTCTCCAGGCAAGGGGGGAGATGGCCACAGATTCTACGATGAGACCCTATAGCAAGCTCCTTCGATGTTCTTTGCTCGCTTGAATTGGCTCTCTCTCTCTCTCTCGCTTGCTCTTTCTGCTTCAACTGCCCTAGTAACTATCCAAACCCCCAGGAGAGAAATCTGACTGGGCCATCTCAGGCCCACACCTACAGCCCGGGACAGAGATGCATCTGCTCAGAGAGTTTCTGAATCTGAGTCTGACCCTGTAGCCAGTTGGACAAGAAAAAGCACTATAGTGGATTGGGGGAGGGATAGTTTCCCAAAAGAGAGAGGATGCATTGCCAGGAAGAAAGGAAAGATGCAGAAGGGAGCAGGTAAACAGTGCCCCCCAAAGTCATGTTTACTCGAGTCCTCAGAATGGACTTGCATTTGAAAGCAGGGTTTTGCAGGTGTATTTTGGATGTGGGTCAAGGCAAGCTCATCAAGAGTTAGCATGGCACTAGATCCACTTGCAGTCCTTGTGAGTCAGGTGCCAGGGCAACGGGAAGGAACGTGGCCATGTTTCCATGGAGGCAGAGACCTGAGCAACACAACCACGAGTCAAGGCCACCAAAAACTAGGAAAGCAAAGAAGGGTCCGCCCCCACCACCACCAGCCACGGGAGAAGGGTGGCGAGGCGCTCAGACCTGCCGACAGCTGAATGTTGGACCTCAGACCTCTAGAACAGACAATCCATTTCTGACTCTTCTGGCTAGCCTGTTGGCGGTCATTTCCTGGAAGCACTAGTAAGGGCATGAGGCCAGCACATGCCCAGCTTGTCAGCTGCTCAAAAGGTGGGTAGGGCTGGAAGACAGCTGGTGGGGACCCCAGGTCGCTTCCCACAGCAGCACTTGCGTCAAGCTTGTGACCCCAACTCAGGTACTGCCTCCCTGCTGTTGCCTAGTGCTGAGATCTATCTTTTTTTTTTCCTTTGGTAGTGGCAGATTTCAAAACATGGTTTCTATGTGTAACAGCCCTGACAGTCCTGGAACTCACACTGCGATCCAGGCTAACCTCAAACTCACAGAGATCCACCTGCCTCTGCCTCCCGAGTGCTAGGACTAAAGGCATGCACCACCATGCCGCTTAGAGCAGACTCAGGTCTATCCCATTCAGATAATTTCCAAATAAGTAAAGGAATCCTACAAGTGTGGTATCTCGAGCCTATAGTTTTTGCATTTTTCGAGGCTGAAGCAGAATGGTTGCTGGTAGTTCGAGGCCAACCCAGGCTAGAATGGGTTCCGGGAAAGCTTTGACAACAAAGACCCTCTGTCTCAAAAATAGATGAGTCCCTCCGTGGACATGACCTTTTCATAATTGATTAATTAGTGAAACCTGGACTGTTCCATGGTCACTCTGGGAACCGCCAAGAAGCCAGTGGTCCCGGACCATGGGGCACTCACACGAGAGCAAGCTGATTTTTTTTTTTTTTTTTTTTTGGTTTTGCCTAAGACTATGACAGGGTCAGGAAGATAGGATCCCTCACTTTCCTTATCTAATTTAATTGTCTGATGTTAGGAAGTGCAGTCACCTTCCAGGCTTTTCTTCTGCCTCCTGAACCTCTCCTCTGAGATGCCTCCCCTTCTCTATTGCGGGTTTTCAGGATGAGGCCACACTGGCAAGCAATCTGCCACCTTGGCTGACTTGACTGCATGCATAGAGGAAGGGGCAGAGGGCAAGATCGGGCCCTCCCTCCGTCTGTGCATCAGCCCCGAGAGCCTGCAGTGGACAAAGAACATGGGCGTCCAGGTGCCTGCTCACTGGCCCAGAAGCATCCCACCCCAGAACCTTAAACAGCAAGAGTCCAGCAGTCCTTTCTGCCGGCGGCGGGTCCGAATCTCGGGACTTTGATGTACTGACTCTTGCCTGCCACCTGGGGAAGCCCCACTTCCACCCCTTGTTCACTGAGCTAATGGAGTCCAGCTTGCTTTTCAGGGGCTGTAGGAACCTTCCCGGAGACTCTTTGAAGCCCCCTTCAAAGTCCGCAGCATGGTGAGCGCTCCCTAGTGGCAGCAGGGCCAGCCGCCCTGAGGGCTGCCTCCCATTACCCGTAAGTCACTCTTCCTCTACGGCCCGGCTGGATATACAGCAGGGCTGGGGTCCAAGCACGGAGCCTGGCTGCCAGGCGACTATTGTACGCTGCACAGTATGGGGCCTTCCTCAGCAGCCAGCAGCTAAGAGCCCCTCCTACCACCTCCAGCCATTTCCCAGCTTCAGGAAGAAGAGAGGTGGGTCTCCTAGGAACTTTCTCTAAATAACCGGAACTTCAAAAAGAAAGGCTGTGGAAGAGCTGCCATCCAGAACATTCCGTGGGCTTGAGGCCAAGAGTGCCTGTGCTCTCTGCATCCCGCTGGTATTTATTAAGAGCAGCAGGTAACTGAGCCACCCAGCTGCGCTGGAGAAGAAAGGCAGAGTTTTGGGGTTAGTTGGTTTGGAGTTTGGTTTGTTGTTGTTTTTTACTTAATGTGTATGGGTGTTTTGCTTCATGTACATACGTGCTCCACGGGCATGCATGCTTGGTCGGTATCCTTGAAGGCCAGAAGGCGGCTTCCGATACTCTGGAGTTACACAGTTGTACGTGCTGGGAATTGAACCTGGAGCCTCTGAAGAGCAGCCGGTTCTCTTAACCACTGAGCCATCTCCCCTGCAGCCCATAGGCACAGTTTTCGTCCTCCTGGGCAGTCTCTTTCTGCATGTGAGTTCACATGCAGAGTTCTGCCTAAGTTCATCTTGATTCTGAGCCTGTTTCCTGCCCCTCACCCCCCTCCTTCTCTCTGCCTCATTCCCCCAGATTCTAAGACGCAAATCTCCTTCCCCATTAGCAAGACCATCGAGACAGATGGGGGCAGCAGAGCCCCAAACCCCTCCCGCTGCCCTCATATCCCGCAGTTTCTACTTCATGCCTATCGCCCCATTCCAGACAGCAAAGGTCACGAGGCTTCGGGGCTAGATGGGGAGACCCCAGCAGTAGCGAGGAAACCCAGAACTGTGCTGTGCCCACCTGCCCGGGTGAGAACCTGAGCCCTCTCCCCACCCTGTGCCCTGTGACTTCAGATCATGGGGCTGAATCTCATCAACAAGAAATTTGAAGCCATTAAAATACAATAAAAGAGAAATTAAATGTAATCACTCCGTAAATTATGACTAATTGAAACATCAATTGTAATTTTTATGATCTGCATTCGAGTGAGTGATGCCACCAGTCGCAAAATGGAAGTTAAATGATGGTGGGGATATCCCAGTCTGCCCGTGCCCCCAGCCTCTACTGTACCCCACTGGACGGCTTTCTTCTCTTCCCACCCGGGATCTGTCCAAAACCCACTCTCTTCTAGAAGTCTGTAGCAAGTACTTGCTCTTCCTGCTCAGAGGCCGCCAAGCTTCTCAGGACCTCAGCATTGCCTGGCACCCTGAAAGGAGCTGGCTGGCTTTCTCTTTCCCCACACTGGGATCGGAATCTGGGGCCCCACCCATTACCCCAGGCCTTGGAGCCAAGCATCAAGCCTAGAAATATCAGAGACAATGTGTAAAGGCCTCAAGTTCTCTCACAGGGGCCCTACTATCTACACGGTAGCCAACCGGTAACTCCTGAAGACCATGTCAGCTGACCACCCCCACACCCCTCCCCTCCCCTCCTCCAGCACCTCCAGTTTAGGAAATGGAGCCTCAACCATAGAAAAGAGGCGCTGAAGGTTTTACCTGAAGGAATTGCTGGTCTGTCTGTTTCTATTTCTTCAGGACAGGGTTTCTCTGTGTAATAGCCCTGACTGTCCCGTGTCTCCGAGTACAGATTTCTAGAGTCATCAATTCCCATTAGATCATCTTGAGCCAGACTCCGCCCCCCACCTCCACACACCCCCCTACAAAGCAAAACAGAGGGTTGTGCATGTCCCTGTGCAGTGGGCTGGCTAGGAATAGGGCCGAACCCTAGAATTCCCGCCACTCAGCACAGCACCAGGGTGAGCTGCCATTCCTCTTTCCTGGGGCAGCATCCTTGCCTGAAAAACGACCTGCATCTGTGTTTCTTTGGCTTTCTCTGGTAGCAGACAGTGGAGTCTTCACTTCTGATTCAAAGCAGATCAATAATTTTTTTTCTTTTACAGTGCTGGGGATCAAACCCAGGGCTTCGTGCTTGCTAGGTGAATACTTTTCCACTGAGCTGTCTCCTCAACAGAAGTTCTTGTTGTTGCTGTTGTTGTTATTGTTGTTGTTGTTGCTGCTGATGATGATGATGGTGGTGGCGGTGGTGATGATGGTGGTGGTGATGATGATGATGGTGGTGGTGGTGGTGATGATGATGATGATGGTGGTGGTGGTGATGATGATGATGGTGGTGGTGGTGGTGGTGGTGGTGATGATGATGATGATGATGGTGGTGGTGGTGATGATGATGATGATGATGGTGGTGATGATGATGATGGTGATGATGAGATGATGATGATGGTGGTGGTGGTGATGATGATGATGATGGTGGTGGTGATGATGATGATGATGATGATGGTGGTGGTGATGATGATGATGATGATGATGGGGTTAACATGTAATTCAGGGCCTGAGAATGTAGCAGAGTTAGTAACGTGCTTCCCTGGCATGCACAAGAACTGGATCCTGTTCCCAAAGCTTTATAAATCAGTTGCTTTATAAATCCCAGCACGCCAGAGGTGAAAGCAGAAAGATCAGGAGTTCAAGGTCATCCTTGGCTACGTTTGAGTTTGAGTCCAGCCTGGGCTATATAACACTATTTAAAAAGGAAAAAAAAAAGACAAGATTCAGGCTAGGGTTATTGCTCAGTGACACCATGCCTACTTGTGTATGGCCCTCAACTCCACAAATTTACAGACACATAAATTTCATACGCCACGAAGTATTCTCCCTTTTCTCTCTTTCTCTTTTCTCTTTTCCTGAGATGAGGTCTTGCTACGGAGCCCAGGCTGACCTTGAACTCACAACCCTCCTACCTCCACCTCCCCAGGGCAGAGACTCCATAAGGGTATGCCACTGCTCTTGGCAAACGCACCAACCATCTTAAGATGTGCAGCCCTGTGAGTTACTGTATGTTCACAAGGTTGGAGACCATCACCATTAATTTCAAAACATTTCATCGCTCAGAGATGAACTCCACCTATGCCCCGGCCAACGGCAACCGTGAGCCACTCTCTGTTTCCACAGGTTTGCCCATCTGGATATGGCCAGGAAGTGGGGTCGGACAATAGATAGCTTCTTCTACTTACTCCCAAGCTTCCTGTGTGTTGCAGCAAGAGCCAGAATTCCATCCCTTTCTGCAGTCCAATAATATTCTATCTGTGACTATATCACAGTTAGTCATTTTTCATTTAGTGTACCTTTTAGATTGGTGTCTGGCTTTTGGTTATGTTTGGTTGGGTTTGGGTTTGGTTATATTGCCATGGTTTTTGTTTTGTTTAAGACAAGATCTTTTTTTTTTCTTTTTTTCCAGACAGGGTTTCTCAGTAACTATGGAGCCTATCCTGGAACTCACTCTGTAGACCAGACTGGCCTCAAACTCACAGAGATCTGCCTGCCTCTGCCTGCCTCTGCCTCTGCCTCCTGAGTGCTGGGATTAGAGGCGTGCACCACCACCGCCCAGCTTGAGACAGGATCTTGCTCTCTCACCCAGTTGGCCAGCAAGTCTCCTGCCACAGTCTCCCAGGTGCTAAGATTACAAGACATGAACCATTATGCCTGGCCTTATTTCCACTTAGTGTAAATATTTTTGAAGTTTATTTTTATTTGGGGGGGGGTCCCCCTCACGTGTATGTCTGTGTGTCATATGCATAATGACCATAGAAGCCAAGAGGGGGCATCAGATCCTCTGGTGTGAGCTGCCATGTGGGTGCTCAGAGTGGAACCCCAATCCTCTGGAAGAGCAGCCACTGCTCTTAACTGCAGAGCCACCTCTGATCTCCCTACCCTTTAATCTAAGACAGGGTACTATGTAACCCAGCTGTGTGGCAGCAGGTTGTGAGAGGGAATTCTACATTCAATTTTTTCATAAACACACTTTCCAGAACTATACTATGAAAAATTTCATAAGAATAAATTGCTAAAGGACAATGAAATTCAAGTCACACATGGTGGCTTTGCACCTGCAATCCCAGCACGTAGGAGGCTGAGACAGGGAAATTGCTAGTTCAGAAGCCAGCCTGGGCCCCATCCTGAGCCACTGTCTCAAGAACATACACAGCGCAGCTTTTCATCCTTATTAAATGAACAGACACGGAATTACTTTGTGCAGTTATGGGAGTCGCTGAACGTGTCCCCTCTCTGCTTAGTCAGCAGATGGTGAGCAGAACCCAGATTGGCACCAGCTCCGGACCACACCGAACAGCCTGGACCATCCTTGTCCAGAATAGAGCACAGCCCGAGTGTGATCCACAAGCCTGTCTCAGCCCGGTCTCTGCAACCTCACCCTCCCCAGCCACACTGAGGGTTCATGCTGTCCCCTGGTGTCCTCAGGGTCTCTCCTTGACTCTGTTGACTGACAAATCTTCCTTATTCCGAGTCTCTGCCCTAATCACCTCCTCCAGGAAGCCCTCTGACATTTTGCGTCTGAATTTGGGACCCACTGGGGTCTTCCAATCACATGATCAGTGTCTCACTTCTCCCCCTTTCTCAATCGCTGCAGTCTCCTTCAGGCAGGGGCTCTTCCAGGCAATGGAAATGTCCAGAGCTACCGGCCAGTGGTGATGCACTCCTTTAATCCCAGCATTTGGGAGGCAGAGGCAGGCAGTTCTCTTGAGTTAGAGGCCAGCCTGGTCTACAGAGTGAGTTCTAGGACACCCAGAGCTATCCAGAGAAACGCTGTCTCAAAAAACCAAAGGGAAAGGAAGGAAGGAAGAAAGGAAAGAAGGAAGGAGGGAGGGAAATAGGGAGGGAGGGAAGAGGGAGGGAGGGATGAAAGGAGAGAGGGAAGGAAGGAAGGAAGGAAGGAGGGAGGGAAGAGATCATTGGGTCCCTGTATAGTCTAGGATTCAAACCAGGGCAGCTTTCCAAGTGGTAGAGGAACTCTCAGGCCAGGCACCAGGCATAAACTACAGCTGTGTTAGACCAACAGAATGTGTGATCACTGCCAAGAGCTCTCAACCTCAATGACAGGTCTATGGAAAGCAGAAGGAAAGAAACAAGAAAGCAAGCAGGGGGCTGGGGCTGCAGCTCAGTTTGCAAATTTACCTGGCATGCATGAACCCCTGGGTTCAACCCCCAGCACATTAAGCTGAGCATAATCCCAGGACTCAAGAAATAGAGATGGGAGGATCTGGAAGTATGGACCATCCTGGGCTTCGTGAGATCCTATCTTAGAAAGAGAGGGAGAGAGGGGGAGAGTAAGAAGGAAACTTACCACAATGAAGAGGACAAGCCAATAGGTCTACATGTCTTCTATACCCTTAATTGGCCCAAATTCCTTAACACCAGCATCACTTTCTCTGGTGTGAGCGGGACTGCCCATTTTGAGCGACCTCACTAATCCATGCACCCTGAGTAGAAGATTCCTTTCTTCTCATCTACACTGTGGCTTTGGTTTGATATTGCCCCTGGATTCCAACAGCCATAGTCAAGTTTTCAGAGCCAGACAAATCAAATCACTGCACTAGAAGAGGGAATTCCTGTGACCCCCAAATCAGATAGGAACATGAGCGGGCCAGGCTCTTTGGCATCCAGCAGACTGTCTACTAGTCAGTCAACCTAGTCAGTACCACCTATATGATGGGTAGGGTGGATGGATGAATGAGCCAATGAGTACGTGGATGCCCTGATGGGTGTGTAGGTGAGTAAATGGGAGGGTAGGTGAGTGGATGGATGGATGGATGGATGGGTGGATGGATGGATGTTTTTGAATGGAAGATGGTGGGAGAGTGTGTGCATAGGTAGATAGATAGATGGGTAGGTGGATGGGTGAGTGAAAATATGGGTAGGTAGAGATGGGTAGATTGCTATTACAGGTGGATAAAGGATGAATGGGTGGAGAAATGGATAGATTGATGTGGGTAGGTAGGATGGATGACAAGATACAGAGTGGACGGATGGGTGATGGGCAGGCAGATGGGTGGGTAAGCAGGTGATGGGTCAGTGGGTGTGATAGGTGGATAAGTGGAAGGGCACATTGATAAATAGGCATATGAAAGGAGAGATGAGTAATCACACAGATAATAGATGGGTGCATGAATGGATGGTGGGCAAGCAGTGGATCGGTAAAGGGCACAGGGTGGGTAGATGAACAGAAGAATAGATGTGTGGGTGCATGAATGGAAGGATGGATGGATGGATGGATGGATGATGGGTGGGTGGGTGGGTGGATGGGTGGATGGATGGATGGATGGATGATGGGTGGGTGGGTGGATGGGTGGATGGATGGATGGATGGATGATGGGTGGGTGGGTGGGTGGGTCGATGGGTGGATGGATGGATGGATGGATGGATGGGTAGGCAGGCAATAGATGGACGGATGGGTAAGGGATGGATGCTGTATGCATGGTTAGTGGGCAGGTGTATTACTTTCTTATTACCAAAGCAAAACACCAAAACCAAGACAACTTATAAAAGAAAGTGTTTAATTGTCCTTATGGTTTCAGAGGGTTAGAGTCCATGAAGCTGGAGTAACAGGAACAGCTGAGAGCACATAGCTTGATCCACAAGAAGAAGGCAGAGAGAGCTGAGTAGAAGTGGTGAGGGCTTTTGAAACCTCAAAGCCTGCCCCTAGTGGCACGCCTCCTCCAAAAAGCCATGCTTCCTAATCCTTCTCAAGCAGTCTTACCAACTGAAGACCAAGCATTCAAACGCATAAGCCTATGGGAGTCATTTTCAGTCTAACTCCCACAGTGGGTGATGGACGGACGGGTGGGTGTGGACTGGGTGCAAGACACAGACAATCAGATTTCCTAAAACCGAACTCCCTTGGACTTGTCACAGGCCAGAAACAGCCACCTGTGACCCACCTTTCCCTGCTAAAACCCAGAGAGAGAGAGTGATGCAAGGTGAACCGGCATGAGCTCGTGGCTGCCTTCCTTCCCAGGTTACAAAGTGCCGGGGTCTCCCCAGGGCTGAGATTTGTAGTTCCTGGTTAAATGCTGGAGTTTAATGGGCATGCTGGGGAAATCCTCTTTGGCGAGAGGTAAATGTCTCCCGTATGCCCACAACAGTCATTACTTCTGTGGAACCATCTCTCACGAACGTGCCCCAGGCTGGCAGGTAGGGAGCGGATCTGGACAGGGAAGCCAGCCTGGGAAGCGGATGCAGCTGGAGGAGGCTGAGGGCAGTTAGGTTGGCAGAGACCTCACAGTGTGAGAGTACACGAGACAGGAAGATTACAGAGTTCAAGGCCGGTCTGGGCTCCCTAGTGAGACCCGTTTCAATAGCAACAATAGTGATGTAAGAAGGGCTTAGGTCAGCTCGGAGTTTCTGAGGCCTCCGCATTATTTATTGACTGTTTCTGGTTTTGTTTATAGTTGGTTAAATTTTTATTTTATTTTTAAAAGTGTGTGTGTGTGTGTGTGTGTGTGTGTGTGTGTGTGTTCCCACATACGCCATGAAAAATGTAGTCATTTCTCTCCTTCTAATGTGTGGAGCCTATGGATCAAATTCAGGCCATCAGAGTTGGCAGCAAACACCTTTACTCACCAGCCCAGTTGTTTGGTTTCAGGAAAGTCTCTCTTTGCGACCCTGACTGGTTTAGAACTCACCACATAGTAGACGAGGCTGACCTCAGACTTGAAGCAGCCTCCTGCCTTAACCTCTTCCATGCTGGAATTACATGTGCCACCAAGTCCATCTCTCTTGACATTTGGAGTCATAACGTTCTCCATTTGGAGGCCCGTCGTGCACATTTTTATTTATTTTTCTTAAATATTGTGTATGTGTGTGTGCACGCACATGTATGCCCATGCGTACACTATGGCACACGTGAAGAACAGAAGACAACTTTCAGGAATCACCTGTGAGCCTGAGGACGAAACTCGGTTGTCAGCTTGGTGACAGGAGACTTTACCATCTCACCAACCCTCTTCTTTGTCTTATGACACACTGAGCATCGCCCCTGGGTCTCTACCCACAGGAAACCTCCCCAGCTGCATCAATCAGAATGTCATCCAGGGGTCTGCGGAGACCGTCACAAAATTAGCCACCTCTCCAGCAACCGGTTCAAGCATGAGAACTATCCTGGCTCATCAAAAGGGTAACTGAAGGACATGGCTCTCAGGGGCAAGCTGGCCTAGATGGAGCCGGCAGCTCCAAAGGCCGTGCTGACCCAGCTCAGCACAGGTCAGGTGTCAGTGGTCCAGCGTCCAGGGAGCCTGAGATACTGCAGGCGGAGACAATCTCTTCAGCCAGCCTCAGAGAGCTGTCCCCCTGCTCCAGTGAGATAAGAGGGAGCGCCTCCCCACCATTGAGATCGGTTTTCAATTCAAATGATTAGCACTGTTTACTCAGACCCCGCAGATGTATAGGATCTATGCTAGCTGAAGTTTAAAGAATAAAAGGTGGGGGAGGGGGAACAATTCAGTCCAAATTGAAAAAGTCCCCCTGTAATTACGAGATTGGAGCATATTCACCGAGGGGATCAATAATGGGAAATCTAAGTGCCACTGTTTGCTGAGATTACAGTCTGGAATCACTTCATCTTGGTTTTTAATTTTCTTTCTCCTTGGCTCATCACCACAGGATCCCAGCCTTGAGAGGGGTGGGCAGTGGGGCTGGGCTACAGCAAGGAAGTCCACGGGCAGGGCTGACCTTCTGTAGGGAGTATTTCTTGCTATGTAACTGATTGCCGTCCACTTGGCAGCTTAAAATGACCCACATTTATTAGCTCAGAGTTTCCCCAGGATCTGAGGGCTGTTGAGAGAGGAGCAGTGTCTCTGTCCCAGGTTCCCCCACACAAGACTGAGCTCTGTGTCTCAACCATGGCTGGGTCTTGCCTCAGGTTCAAGGACACTCCTTCAGGTTGGCCAATTCACCCATTTAAGGCTGTAAACTGGAGGCAGCTAGCTCCATTACCAGACTCTGGTTTCAAGCTCTTTAAATACCTCACCTGATGTAGCCTGGCCCACCCAGGATCGCGTCCCTCTGACTCATTTGAAGTTCACCGTTTAGGGTCCTGAATGACACTTGCACAAACCCCTCTCTCTTTGCTATGTTTTATTTACTAGACTCAGAAGACATTTTTGTTGTTGTTGTTGCTATAACAGACTCTCCCCAACTGGGAAAATTGTTAACAATGGAAGGTTATTTCACTCACAGCTCTGGAGGCTGGAAAACCCAAGAGCATGGCACCAGCCCCCAGAGAGAGCCCTCATGCCATGCCCCAACCCAGAAGAAGAGCAAGCAGAGATGGAGGAGGTTGAGGCTGGATCCATCCTGATTACACCATGGGTCCACCCCCTTCAATTTCTCCCATGCCCCCCCCACCTCCACTAGAATTTAGGATCTCTTCTTCGGTAATTATTATTGTTACACACAGAGAGACACACAGAGCCTACAGAGTCCAATTCATGTTCCTGTATAAGTGTGTTTAGAGCTGACTTCCTGAGATTAAATAGCCTATCAAGGCACTTGTCCCTGAGAAAACTGATTCTCCCTTTCCTGGCAACCACTGATTGCCTTCGCTCTTCATCTAGAGGTGACCTTGGAACATTTGCCTCATTCGTGTTGGCATGTCATCTGGTGTGGGCTCTCTCCAGAGTCCCCATCCAGGGAATGGTCTCCCCCACAACTGAGATGTCTTCTCACATCCGCTGTGATCTAGAGAACTCCTCACATGCATCCTCAGAGGTGAACATTAATCTAGAAAATCTCTCACAGCTACGCCCGGAGGCTTGCTTTCTACCGGATTCTCGACCCTGTCAAGTGGTAACGCTAACCACCAGAGGGTATTTCTTTTGGATCTGAACACTTGATTTCTCTTTCAGTAGTTTGGACATCATTCTTTAGCTTTTGAATGCTTTTCCAAACCCAGTATTTGGGGCTAAAGAGGTAGCTTACTTGGCAAAATGTTTGCGGAGTATATTCAAAGCTCTGGGTTTGGGTCCCAGCACTGTATAAACTAGTGGTGCATGCCTGCAGCCCCAGCTCTTGGAAGGTAGAGACAGGAGGATCAGGAGTTCAAGGTCATCCTTAGCTACTTCAAGACCAGCCTGAGATACTGAGCCCACGTCTTCTCTCTCATTCTTCCACTTATTTATTCACTACTTCAATTCATTCATTCATTCATCCCTTGGAAATTCTCTTCTGTGCCTTGCACAGCCCTGGGCTTATGGTCAACATTCAAAATTGGTCAAGAACGACACAGATGCTGCAAGCGAGTCACTCCCAACCCAGCAGGAAGGTCCCAAAGAAACACTGTCCAGATGCTGCGAGCCTACACAAAGGTCACCGTGCCAGATGTGAGCCCTGCCCTTCCTGGGGCTCTGCTTGTGACTTGAGGAGGGCGTCCCCCACCTGAGTCAAGGAAAAACAAACTCCAGGAGCAAATGAAAAGGAAAGGACTCTGGGAGCGCAGAATAAGGAGGGAGGCTTTGCCCTGTCCGTGGTGCTGACGCCCCTGTAGCTGTCACCTGCTCTGTGCTGACCCTCAGGGGTGAGCAGGCAGGATGGAGGTGGTGTGGCACTCGGCTACACGTTTCATTTTTGTAACGACCTTCCCGTCTCCCTCCCAGTCTCGCTTGTCAGTCTGTGACCATTAAATTCCTCATTAGCAAACGAGATTTGGATGGGCTCATTAAGATGAGGGATAGCCTCGAGGTGCAATTGGCTGGGGGTGAGCGGGACTGCATCTTCGCCTTCTTTATTTTTCTGCTTTCTTTATTAAAAAAATAATCATGCATCCTACTTTCTGAGCACTGGGCTCAGTGTCACTGCCAGACCCAAACAGTCTCCCAGTTCTTCAGAGGACCAGCTTACAGGGCAGGGAGGGGACAGCCAGGCAACCAACAACAAGAGCTGCTGACTCATGCGATCCCCAAAGTCATCCACTCAGAGCCCAGACTGTTGTTCCCTTATTAAAGCTCAGTCTTAAATGCGGTGTTTCAGCGCCTTCCTTGCCTCTCCATCCTCTGCTCCCATCTCTCCCACACAGCCCCAAGCTCACTGTGGCTCCCACCAGTTCCTGAGAGCTTCCCAACACTGAGTGTTCATGCCACAGGGATCCTCTAGTGTTGCAGGTAAAGGCTTCTATCACAAGCTGGACTCAGGGCTGGGGATGTAGCTCAGTTAGTATAGTGATTGCCTCGCTTGCCTGAAGCACAGGGTTCGATCCCCAGCACTGCATAAACTTGGCTTAGTGGCACATAGCTATAACCATAGTACTTAAGAGGTAGAGGCAAGATCAAGATTACCCTCGACTACATGGGGAGTTTCCTGCCAGTCTGTGATACATGAGACCCTGTATCTCATGAGGAGGGGGAGGAGGAAGAAAAGGAAGTGGAAATGGAAGCCACCACAGCAGACCTCAAGCAGCTGCCAACACCCACTGAAGCTGAAGGCCCCTGAGATGCATTTCCAGGCTTCTGTCTCTCAGGGCTACACTTCCATATGCTGGCTTTGTGCTTTCTCATGGTTCCTCCTTCTGTCTGGAGGGCCTCCAGTCACCTGTTAAGCCCTGCCAGGACTCCACTACATAAGATTCTATGCCCAAGCAGAACCCCTCAACCTCCTGTCAATCAAAAATATGTATCTCTTTCCTCAAAGGAAATAAGAGCCAGTTCGTTCTGGAACCAAATATGAATAACCATGGCCTGGGAGCACAGATTTCAGCTACCCCAAATATCATGCTCTGTAAAGAGTCGTGAACCAAGACACTTGGGGAGAAGGAGAGATGGCTCAGTGGTTAAGGGTGCTTGCTGCTTAATCATGAGAACCTGAGTTCAGATCCCAGCGCACACACTGGGCAGAACACAGTGCCTGTAACTCCAGCTACAGGGGATCTGATGTCCTCTTTTGTCTCCATGTGCATTCATGCATACACACATGCATACAGTCACACAGACACAGTCAGACACACATAGACACAGGCATACACTCGTATACACAGACATAGCATATACACGGGGGGCATACACACACAGAGACACAGGCACACACTCATATAGACACAGACATATACACTCACACAGAGAATATACTCATGTAGACACAGACATATACACTTACACAGACACAGGCATGCACACAGACACAGGCACACACTCATATAGACACAGACATATACACTCACACAGAGAATATACTCATGTAGACACAGACATATACACTCACACAGAGAATATACTCATATAGACACAGACATATACACTTACACAGAGAATATACTCATATAGACACAGACATACATACTCACACAGACACAGTCATAAACAGAGAGAGAGACACACACACAGACATACACACGCACATAAGTAAAATAAAGTAAGTTTCAGTGTCTACTTGAGCCTCAGACACTATTTGATGACATTCTTGGCCTTTGGGTTGGTGGAAATAGTGGGTCTGTTCATATATTCTGAAATTATAACCAAGCATTCACAATCAGATCATACACAGAGGTGGGCAATAAATGGCTCTGTAGAAAGTTTAAGATGAATCTGACTCTAAACCTGTAACATTCCAGTCCTCCACAGTCAGCCAGCCTTGGAAGATGTTTTCTATGGCTGTAGCTTTTTTCCAGAAACTTCAGTCCACATCCCTCTCCTACCTTAGGAGCCATTTAGTCATCATTTTCTCCTTCTTCTTCTTCTTCTTCTTCTTCTTCTTCTTCTTCTTCTTCTTCTTCTTCTTCTTCTTCTTCCTCTTCTTCCTCTTCTTCCTCTTCTTCCTCTTCCTCTTCTTATTCTTTCTTCTCCCCCTTATCCCTCTTCTTCTATCAAGTCAAAACAGCTAAAGGAGAAGTGAGACTATGTGGAAAGGGAGGTAGGAAGCGGCCACCTAAGTGCCACATGAAGCAGGGCAGAAAGTCCTTCTCATTTCCCTGGGACTAGAAAGTCAGCCAGCAGCCACTCTGGCTTGTCTGTATACACCCCACTTCAGTGCCACATGTAAACGCCTCCCTTTTCTGTCCATTCTGTCCCTTCTGTCCTTTCTGTCCCAGCAAGCTTCCTGCCAGGTCTGATGTGACTCCAGGCAGACTTGCATACTCAACCCCTCTTCAAACCCTACCTCGCCCCCCTTCTCCAAAGCTGAAGCCAATTGTACAACTGACTGCAGCCATTCTCTGTGGAAGCCTGGCTGAATATTTCGCCCAGGGTCATTATTACCAGTCAACTGCAGCAGTCTTGAGCCATTAATAGCAGGCGGCCTGTCAGAGACTTCTGAGAGGGGGGGGCTCCGCGCAAGAATGTAGGAAAGAGTTGACAGAGACTTGTCTGGCCAGCATCTAGCATTCTCCCTCCTCCACTGCCCTCCACTGCCTTCTATCCCTGCCTCTCCTCAGTCCTCATACTGTCTCCTGAAGACACAGGCCATAGGGATGGATAGGAGCCACCTAGACCTAACCACTGAGTGCTTCTGAAGGCAAGTAGAGGAGAAGGTGGGGCAGAGACATAGCCCTCACTTGGACTGGACTCTAGAGGACAGGTCAGGGTCACTCCTTGATTCTCCAAAGGCTTTGCAATTTCTGTGACCCAGGAACAGGGCAGGGCTGATGTTCTTTGTAGAACAGGTGGCAATGACACCTGCTTACCATGGAGACCACTGGCAGTGAAGTGGGCCCTGACTGGCAAGCAGATACAGATGCCCCATCCCGCATCCCATCAAGACAAGTCTGGATTCATGTGGATTGTTTTTCTCCTCCTGAGCACAGGAAGAGAGAAGCCACATAAACTGTGGGGTCTTGGCTAGCAGGGCTGTATTCCTACTGTGTCTCCTTCTTCCCAGGCTGGGTTCTCCCTGCAGCACCCCTGTTGCTGAACACACGCTCAGAGGCAGGTCTCTGTGCACGGGCCTGCTCTGCTTCTATTTATGCTGCTCATACACCCTGCAGCCTCCGTTTCCAGCTGGGTACCCCAGCGCTCTCTCTCTCTCTCTCTCTCTCTCTCTCTCTCTCTCTCTCTCTCTCTCAGCTCCACACCTTGGAGACATTGCAGCGCTCTGGTAATTGCTTTTGGAAACTCGGTCACCAGTGGTAATTGGTAGAACCTGTCTTGGGCACTGTTGTGCAAGGAAGCAACACTGGGCCTGTCTTTCTCTGGATGAAGAGGGCAGCGTAGCTGTGCAGGAGGCAGCAGGCTGTGCTGTGCCCCCTAGGAGCCAGAGAGCCAGCCAGAGCTCTCCTCTGTCTGTGATATCTACCAAGAACTGAAAAACCAGCCTGGGAGAGAGGGATGGGAGGGAGAGGGATGGGAGAAGGAGGGGAAATGGGGAAGAGGGAGATGGGGGAAGGGGAGATGGAGGAGCAAGGGCTAGTAAGAACTCAAATAAAGTACAGTACCTCAGAGAGCCAGCTTAAGCCTGGGGAGGGGGTTGTTATCTCTGCCTTGGGACCAGCAACACACTGTTCTAGCCCAAGTCAACACTCCATGACTCTTTTGGGTTTCATTAATGTGACCCTCTGGCAAGAAATGGTAAAGGGGGGGGGGGGTAAGAGAGTGAACCAAGAGTGATCCCTCCCCAGCTCTCTCCCTAGGGAGTAACCTGGGCTGAGGTCCCACTTCCTTGAGGACTGTAAGAAATCTGGGGAGTAACCTAGGCTCTCTCTCAGGAGTAGCCTAGACTAAGGTCCCACTTGCCTTCCGGTCTATAAGAGCACAGTAAGAAGACAGGACCACCCGAACCTCCCCATAGTGCCCAGTAGTGAGAGGTTTGGGGGAGGGCCCGAAGCAGAGCTGGGGTGTGCTCACTGGTGGAGGGCCTCCCGGGTGAAGGAAGAGCAGACAACTAGCAGTCCTGACCCATGGGCTGAGGCAGACGAGGCAGAGAGGGGAACAGGATGGCCTGACCCAGCAGAGAGGGGGTGCTCTGAGACCCATGCCTGCGAGCCACAGGATAAGCCTAAACCTTGGGGAACAAGAGCTCTTCCGAAGCATCAGGAGCCGAGTGCCCCCACACAGACACACAGAAATCCTGCCCACCCCTATATCCTGGCACATGTATGCACGCTCCAGCAAAGCAAGAAGCACTCCCCTCCCAATCAGAGGATGACAAGCCACTGACCAGCCTCCATCAGCCTCTCCCAGGGACTCCTGCCAGGCAGAGGGACCTGCAACCTGCAACTGATGGGACGCTGGACGTCTTCCTGTCACTCATGCCAGAAGATGCTCTCTACACCTTGTGATTGATGGACTTTAATTTCCTGGGCCCCTCAGTTGTGCCTCTGCTTTGCTCCGGCCTGTCAGGGTGTATGTCTCCTGGCCTCCTGCGCCCTTCTCCCTTCCCTGTTGTTTAATTTGAAGCATCCGTCTGGAGCATCCCGGGGTGGGGACGGTGGCAGAACTGAATGCATTAACTGCTGACAGCTCTATTGATTTTCTCTCCCACACTGCATAATGCAAGATATATACACACTGATAGGCCGGCCCCTGCCCTGCTCTCTGAGGGGATGGTGCCCTTTCTCTTTCCTCTCCAACGTCCCCCCCACCCTGGCACATGTTGATATATAGGAGGGGTGCCTGTCCCTTGTGCTCAAGATGGATTCTCCTCGGCCCCGATATTACTTTCCTTGCTGCTGGGAGACCAGTCCAATCTGTCCTTTTTACAGGAGGAGATAGGATGCTGGGGATGCAGTTTTAAGGGGGAAAGAAGCCTGGGCAGCGAGGCAGGGGAATTGAGGAAGCTTCATCTGTCAATGCCGACTCTGCACCCCCGGTGGAGGAGACTCCTGGGGCTTCCCAGGGTCCCTGCTGCCTCACCAAGGCCAGGCAAAGGAGGGGGCTCACTCTGTAGCCTACCTCCTCCAGCACCTGCCTAGGACTCACTCACCTTGCGAACAGCCACAGCGCCACCTGCTGTCCTGAAGAGGCCCGTGTCCCTTGGGTCTCCTGACCTCTCAAAAGCAAGGATATTGCAATATAACACTTAACCCACAAGTGTCTGGAACGGGCTGGCACAGGGCAGGTATGTACAGCCCTCCTTGAAAGAACCCACGGGCACAGATTTCTGGAGACTAACTAGCCAAACTCTAGTGGAAACTCGGACCGCCTGTCTCCAGGAGCAGAGTGTCCTCTTCCCGCCTGGATTAAAGTCACTCTGATTGCTCCTTGGCTATATGTACTCAGGCATGGCGGATGCTGCATTCTGGAAGGAAGGAGCTGGGTGGATTCTCAGGACAAAGCGACCCTCCCAGGTCTAAAAATCCCCAGCCTGGATGAATCATCCCACGAAGGGTGCTTCTGGCCCATATGGTATGAAGAATTCTCCCATGTGACCCCTGGTTCATCTCTGCCTTCGCTGCTAGTCTCTGGGTTTCCTGAGGTGGGAACACAGGCTAAATACACAGCAGGGAGGCGACTGGTACAGGACCTGACTTGGCTTGGGGAAATGTTCCCTCTCAGGTGCCTTCACAGTGAATTTGGGGCATATTTTTGCCTCCTCCCATCTACCTGTCCCATACAGGCACAGACTTCCGCGTGGAAGTTAATCTAGTCATGCACTGGGCTAAGAGCAACTCTGATGCGGGCCCAGGGCAGAGGCCAAACTCAGTGCAGCAACCTTCTGATCTCCCGGAGAAAGTCTTTGACCTCCTAGGCTATGTGTAAATAGAAGAGCCGGGCAGTGGTGGCACACACCATTAATCCCAGCACTCCGGAAGCAGAGCCAGGCAGATCTCTGTGAGTTTGGGGCCAGCCTCACCTACAAAGGGAGTTCCAGGACAGCCAGGACCATTTTACAGAGAAACTCTATCTCAAAACAAAATAACAAAAGAAAAAGAAGTAAATACAAGAAAGGGCAGCAGAGTGCAAAGACCTGGTTCTGAAGTCAGGCATGGTGGTTATCCCAGCACCTAAGATGCTGAGGTAGGAGGATTGCTGGGAGTCTGAAAAACAGCTTGAAGTACATAGCCAGTGCCAGATTGAGTCAGGGCTACTTAACCAGACCCTGACTCAAATACAAAACAAAACAATAATAGTGGCCTGGGCTCAGAAATAAACAACCTGGTCCAGGGACTGGGGTGTCACCAACCATTAGCAGCAGGGTGTCTGCCGAGCATATGCCAGGGTCTGGGTTCCAGCCCTAGTAGCACAAGGGGGGGCGGGGTTCAGAATGGAGTCTTCTTGAAAATAAAAAATATTCCCTTGGCTTTGTCCCGCTAGCCCTGGAGACTTCCAACCAGACCCGATTCGGCCCTGCAGGAACATCTGGCAGTGTGCGTGGGCATTCTTATTCTTCCGGATTGTGGAGATCCAACATCAACTGGGCAGACGAGGTATGCTGCGAAAATCCCCCAGCGTTCCAGACAGCCTCACCCTCAGCCCCAGAGACAAGGATCTAGTCAGGAAATGGTCATCGGACATGCTGAATTCCAGGCTGAAGCTGTGGCTCAGTTGGTAAAGTGCTTGCCTAGCATGCGTGAAGCCCTGGGTTTGATTCCCAGCACTGTATAAACTTGGTGTGGTGTTGTCTGTCTGCAATCCCAGTACTCAGGAGGTGGGCCAGGGGATGAGAATTTCGAGGGTGCCCTCTGCTACACAGTAAGTTTGAGGACAGCCTGGAATGTATATATTTTTTCTAGCCATTTTTTTCTGACACTTGGCTCAACAGCTGGGGCGTGCCTGCTTCCCATGGCCCCCTATGTGTCTTGAAGACTCTGCAAGGGATGGGAAGGGGTGTACGCAGCACCCCATTTAGGCTTCCCATTGTAGATCTCTAAAAGCACAGCCCCTATCTCCTCCCCATCCTCCTCTCGTTTCTGATCCCCATCCGCTCTTCCAGGTAGCCGCCAAACTCATGGAGAACCCCAAGCTCTCCCCACCCTGAGCGTCGGGGAGGTTTACGGACAGCTCCCACAGGACAGGCTTAAAGGCCAGCTATGCGGGCGACCCAAGGCACAGGCCTCCCGGGGGTTTCCTGGAGACTAAGTGTGCCGGGTGAAGCAAGCACTGCTCGGGGCATGAAATGCCGCACCAGTCACATCCACAATTCATAAGCCTGAGAATTGGGTTTTGAGCCAGAGGGCAGATTCCTTGCCGGTCAGTCTCCAGTTGCAGCCTCAGCACCCTCCTGTGATGACGAGGGGACACTGTACCCACAGCCCAGACAGCCAGAGAGGGAGCCAGGATGCCTGGGGACCTTGCCTCTCCCCACCACACACCACACACACACACACACACACACACACACACACACAGGCTTAGTAATCAGAAGCCAGGACTCGTGAGATTTCTCTAGCACAAGTGGGAATCGGGAGAATCAATTCCGCTTTGACCACACATTCCCAGGGAACCCCAGGTTCTCCTGACTGCAGGCTAACCATTCCCTCTGTCCTTCCCGCTGGCAGCCCTTCCATCAAGCACTTTTTCCCAGCCAGATGCCAGGCAGTCTTCTCGGCTCCTTCAGATCACACTATAAAAGACACTACCTCTCTGCCCACCTGAGCGGGGTGCCAGGTCTCTGCCCCACTCTGGTGCCTATGAACACTGACAAGAAAAATCCAAATGGATTGGCCTTCAGGGGTCCCATGCCAGGGGTTGGGGGATGGGCTCTTGGTCCCTGCTTTGCCCTACAGCAGGACCTTCGAGGGCCAGATCCAAGCCCAGCAGGCAGATGAAGGCAAGAAGGGTGTAAGACCAGAAAATAGTCCCCAGGTCTGACTCATACCCAGCTCCAGCCCCCAACAGCCCTGCCTGAAAGCCCCTCCCAGGCCCTTCTACCAGCGTTTCTGGTTCTCCAGGGTGCCTTAGCTTCCAGCCTGGGACTGTTGTCTACCATCCAGGCTTCACAGAGTGGCCCTGACAAGCAAAGTGGACCCCACTCTGGGCAGCTGTCAAGCCCGAGCCCTCCTCTCCTGCAGGATCCCCCATTAACGGCTCCCATCACACCCATGTTTGAAAAGCACGGGAGCTATGGGCACAGTTCTTTTTTTTTTTTTTTGGTTTTTCGAGACAGGGTTTCTCTGTGGTTTTGGAGCCTGTCCTGGAACTAGCTCTTGTAGACCAGGCTGGTTTCGAACTCACAGAGATCCGCCTGCCTCTGCCTCCCAAGTGCTGGGATTAAAGGCGTGCGCCACCACCGCCCGGCTTGGGCACAGGTCTTGCACAAGGGAGTGGCTCCAGCCCTTTCCCTTCTGAGTCCTATGCCACATCCTGACACCTGAGGCTCTGTCATGGAACCTGAGAAGTCCCCCCTCTGGGCACCAGTTCTGCCCTTCAGTAGCCATGGTGTATTTTGTTATTTGTTTCCCCTGGGGATCTGGAGAAGATCTCGGTCCTTGAACAAATTTGTCTTCCTGTTTGTTACTATGCATCTACGTTCTTCTTAAATCACAAAACTCAAGTGGGCCAGCATCTGTCTCTCCGGGACGGCTGCCAGTGGGAAGCGCAGCCCCTCCTCCTGCCCACATCGTCACCATAGGATTGGTCCAGCAGAAACTGAGGCACCAGTTAGTCACTTAAAACATATTGTGTGTCCCTACTGTGTGCCTGACCCTTCCTGTCTACTTCTTTTTTTTTTTTTTTTTTTTTTTTGGTTTTTTGAGACAGGGTTTCTCTGTGGCTTTGGAGCCTGTCCTGGAACTAGCTCTGTAGACCAGGCTGGTCTCAAACTCACAGAGATCTGCCTGCCTCTGCCTCCCGAGTGCTGGGATTAAAGGCGTGCGCCACCATTGCCCGGCTTCTGTCTACTTCTTAATGACCTCACCTTCCCTCTTTCTGCCCCTTCCTACAGTGAATGCTTTCAAATGTCACGTCCTGCTTGAGAATCTGCCAAAGTCAGCATTAAGCACTTACTGTATACATGAGAATCACATTCAAGAGCTGCCTACAGAAAGTTCTACCCTATTCTTGCCCTCCAACAAACTCTGCACAGTACAAGAAGCACTTAGCCCTGCCAGTTGGTAGAGCGCTCGCCCAGCACGCAGGAGTCCGGAATTCAATCATTAGCATCAGCCATAATGGCTTGCACCTGTACTGCCAGCACTGTGGAAGCAGTGGCAGGAAGCTCAGAAACTCAAGCAGGTCATCCTCTGCTACACAGGGAGCCCAGCCTAGGCTACAAGATATCCTGTCCTCCCTCCCCCAAAAAAGGCTGGGTGGTGGTGGTAACACCGCCTTTAATCCCCCCGCCCTGCACTCAGAAGGCAGACTCAGGAGATCTCTGTGAGCTCAACGTCAGCACGGTCTACAGAGTGAGTTCCAGAGAGCTAGTGCAAAATAAAGAGAGCCTGTCTTAAAAAAACAGGTGACCCACACCACTGCCACAAGGATTATACAGAAGTGGCAAGTTGTGACATCAGAGCTAAGGTCTGTCCCAAGTAGAGACGGGACAGGCTATGAAGGGACGGCAAAGAAATGCCTGCAGACCAGAAACAACCAGCAAGTTAAGAGACCCTGGGTTTGACTGAGAAGACAGTTTCTTGAGGAGCAGGGAGACAGAAAAGACCATAAAGGCCTCTGCCCAGGAAAAAGGTTGGCGGCAAAGCTGGGCACAGAATTGTGGGTGCCCTGGATCAGGACCAAGCAGGCATGATTCTCAGATTATATCTGGCCCTCAGGCATCTCACCCAAAACCCACCAGCTTCCCAAACAGACAGGTTTACAGTTCTGAAACACAGTTCTATTCTTGAAAAAGACTCTTGTGCAATTATAGTTTTTCTGCCCTGTATCACCGGGAGGCAGGAACTCCACCAGGATTCCTTCATCCAAAGGGAGGGAGGGAGGGAGGGAGGGAGGGAGGAGAGAGAGAGGTACTGAGTCCCAAATAAAACTCCTGGCAAGTGCGCTTCCTCCTCTGAGGGGGCCGCTCCACAGTAATAAGTACAAGGCAATTACATTCTGTTGTGAGATTATTAAATTGGGGGGATACAAACATAATAAAATGGAGACATTTGTACAGAGTTGGAAATAAAATAAAAGTGGAAAAAATAAAATCAATAGCCAAAGTTTCCCAAAGCCTACCCTCTAAGTTATTGTTAATATTATAAGAATCAGGGCTAACTGTCTGCTAAGGAAGTTAGTGCCCGGAGGAGAAGGGAGCAAGAGAAACCCAGGGGGCAAAGGGAATGCAGCCTTCCCAGAGCTGCCACTTCCTTACATATCTCAAGACATGATGGGTGGTGGGAGCTGGGCTGAAGAATCTGGCCAGTGTAGGTGCAATTCTTGGCTTGGGCAAGGGTCTCAAGATGCAATAAGGGGGCTACTTTCAGTTACCCCGGTGATTGCAGAAATTCTGCCCTGCCTGTTCAAGTGAAAGACACAAGCGAAAGTCTCTTCGGAATGTCTTAATCTCTGCCATCCCTGTTACCCCGTCTCAAAAACAAACAAAAAGTCAATCACTAGCCCTGGGGGCACTGGCTACGGTTCCAGAACACCTGCTTTCTATTCCCAGCCCCTATGGGGCAGTTCACAGTTGTTTGTAACTCCAGTTCCAGGGATCCGATGATGCCCTCTTCTGGCCTCCAGGGACACTGCATGCGTGTGATGCACAGATGTACAATCGAAACAGACATAAAATAAAAATAAAATGTTTAAAAAAAAAGAAAGACTGGGCGGTGGTGGCGCACGGCTTTAATCCCGGCCCTCGGGAGGCAGAAGTAGGTGGATCTCTGTGGGTTCGAGGCCAGCCTGGTCTACAGAACAAGTTCCAGCACAGCCAGAGCTACACATAGAGCTACAAATACACATTTTCGAGACAGGGTATCTCCGAGACAGGGTTTCTCTGTAGCTTTGGAGCCTGTCCTGAAACTGGCTCTGTAGACCAGGCTGGCCTCGAATTTACAGAGATCCGCTTGTCTCTGCCTCCCGAGTCCTGGGATTAAAGGCGTGCACCGCCACCACCCGGCCACAAAAAAAAAAAATTGAAAGGTGGGTGACCTGCAGACGGAATAAGGGGGGCGGCGGATGGAGAGAGGATGAGGAGGGAGGTGAGGAGTGGAGCACGCAGCCGGCTATCCATTACTTTAAGAAACGGAACTACTGCCGGGCGGTGGTGGCGCACGCCTTTAATCCCAGCACTCGGGAGGCAGAGGCAGGCGGATCTCTGTGAGTTCGAGACCAGCCTGGTCTACAAGAGCTAGTTCCAGGACAGGCTCCAAAACCACAGAGAAACCCTGTCTCGAAAAAACAAAAAAAAAAAAACAAAAAAAAAAAAAGGAAAGAAACGGAACTACTAATCTGAACTAATCTGAACCACAAGAGGGCAGGGCTGATGAAATGTAAAGTATGAACGCGTACATGGATCTTGGCCCTTTGCAGACACTGTACTCAATTTCCTCTGTTGGGCGGGCTTAACCGCCCGGAAGCGGAAGCTTCGCTCTTTTTCCGTTCCCTTCGGTTCTGGCCGCTGTGAGTCTTTGGGGTAGTCGGGGACGGGGGTTAAATCCGAGGTAATCCGCAGCCGGGTAGGGCTTGGGGAGCTCGGGTCTGCGGGGAGCGCGTGAGGGAGGAGGAGGAAGTGCGGCGGAGCGGGGTGGGGAGGCAGGCTCGCAGCCGGTTAACGCGGAGGTCTGCTCCTCACAGGTACGGTCTCCAGCGCCGAGCGCCCGTCGCCATGGTGAGTCCGGGACGAGGGACCCGGGCGGGTTTGAGCGTCCCCAGGATGCTGGTGTCCCCCGAGCTCACTCTCTGTTTCTCCTGTGTTGCAGCCTCGGAAAATTGAGGAAATCAAGGACTTCCTGCTGACGGCCCGGCGGAAGGATGCCAAATGTGAGTGGGTTTCCAGAAGGCTCAGGATGGCGGGGAGGAGGAGGGGGATCGGGCGCCTCTAGAAAGCAGATTCTCCCAGGAAAGCGTGGGGATATATATGGTCTGCAACGCCTGTTCTGCACGGTGGACCAACCACACACGTGATCTCAGCGCGCGCTCTCTTTAAGTACCTTGCCGAACCCACGAGGTAGAGACAGGAGGGTATCTGTGAGTTAGAGGCCAGACAGGGCTGCCTAGTGAGGCCTTGTCCCAAAACAGAAGCGTCATCCACGTGTAACAGCCCCTCAGTTTTCAAATAAAGGGGAAAGGTAATGAATCTGAAGCCTGAGCCAGTGTAAAGTGGCCCGTGCCGGTACAATCGCCGGAGGCAGAGGTCAGAGGATTGAGCATCCACGACCATGTTTGGCCTACATGGAGGGATCCAAAGTCGGGGATGGGGGCGTAGTGGACGGCTAGTCCAGCGTGCAGGAAGCCAGACCGCTTGCGCAGGCGATTGGGAGGCAGAGATAAAAGGACGGGAAAATTCAAGGTTCTCCAAGGCTACATTGTCTCAAGAACGGGTAACTGAAGTAAGCAGTTTGTCAGCTCCTGCTGGTTTTGTATTGTTCTTTTATACACAAGGAGGGGATTGCCCATATAAAGGATGTTTGGGAGGATGTGTCTAATAAAAGATCCTGGGTGGCATTATCTCACATAACAGGAAGAAAGGAGTATTTTTCTGCTGTGTGAGATAACCCCGTGTGGCTTCCTTTTCCTCTCAGATACCTCTTTAAAAGATCCAGATCGGGAATGGAAGCAGAACAGTTGTCCTGTTATGTTGGACAGGAAGAGCCTTTTGAATGGGCTGCAGAGGTCGTAGGTGTTCCCTCTTATTCCAAACAGTCCGTTGCCTTTGATCTGCTGCTGTGTGGGCTGGTGGCCACCAGTCCTTCCCACTGGTGGGAAGGATGTCTCCCGCCGGGTATCAGCCAGTGTTTGCTTGTGTTTTCCATCTGGACACTACCTTCTGTGTCCCAGCTCTGTCGTAGGTGATGTTGTTTTCCTTCCGTGAGCACAGGACCAGGTTTGAGGTTTTGCCTCTGGGTTGTTGAGGACATCTCAGCAGACCCATCAAGTTCCTGCACGTGTTAAGAAATTGAATTAAGTGTTTAGAGGTCTGTTTTTGAGCCTGATTTCTGGTGGGTTTTGTTTTTAGGAACAGGCTGTGTGGGCCCTGAGTGTTCATTTTGTAGCCCAGGCTGACCTCAGATCTAGAGCTCAGAGGTCCTTTCTCAGCCTCCCAAGTGTGAGGATTTGTTATGTCCGTTTTGCATTTCTCTTTATTACGTACGTATGCACTGGTGGAGGTCAGGAGACAACTTGCAGGAGTTGGTTCCCCTACTGGGTGGGTCTCAGGAACTAAATTCAAGCCCCTGGATTTGGCGGCAGATACCTTAATCCACTCAACTGTCTCACTGGTGTCTCTTCTTTGAGCTTGAACTGCCTCTGCCTCCCAAGTGTTGGTTGGTATTACAGATCAGCATTCCCACTGTGAGGGGACCACACTGAGTTCATGGACATGGGGCTGCTTGCACAATTTCAGCCTGGTTCTGCATTTATTTCTTTTGGGTATTGACTCAGAAGTGGAATTGCTGTATCATGCATGGTATGGCTGGCCTTAAAATAATGCCGGGGGCCAGAGGGTCTGCAAGCATCTACTTAGCACTCCTGAGGCCCTGGGTTCACTTCCCAGCACTGGGTAAATGGCATGGTCGAGCACCCCTGTAAGTAACCTCAGCACTTTTGGCAGGTGCAGAAGGATCAGGAGCATTCAAGGTTCTCCTCAGCCACACAGTGGATTCAGGACCTGCCCAGCTACATGAGACCCTGTCTGAAAAACTCGGTCACATCCAGAAATACTGTTTAACTTAAATTTTGGGGCTGCAGTAGCTGCCAGAGGCAGTGCAGCAAAGAATGCTGTGGTCTTGGTGTCTGGACCTGGTATAAAAGTCGGCGTAGCTAGTGCCTTGAGCAGGCTCTGAGCCCCAGTGCTTCCTGTGAAATGCCCTGTCCCGGGAGCAGTTACTGACAGATGGAGTTGAGAATGCACGCTGATCCTGTGCCACTAGTCTTTGAAGCATGAGGCGCTTCGTGGCTTTTATAGCTGGGAGTTGTAGGTAGTATCTGAAAGGTTTGCAAGGAACTTGGAGCCGGGGATTTGACAGGTACCCAGAATGGCCCACTCTAGGAAGCAGATGCGTGCTGTGCATTTGGAAATGTCTCCACTTTGAAACACAACCAGTATGGTTTGGATTTGAGTGCAGCTGGAACTTGTCTGAGCTGAAGTCACAAGATTATTGTGCAGTACAGGACCAGGAAACTGGGACTGGGGAGATGGATTAAGAGTTAAGAGCCTTGACCAGGTGGTGGTACATGCTTTTAATCCCAATAGAGGCAGATCTCTGAAGATGTCTAAATTCCAGGACAGTCAGCTGTTACACAGAGAAAAGGGGGGTGGGAGTTAATGGCCCTTAATGTTCTTGCAGTTTGGTTCCCAGCATCCTTGGACTCCAGGCACCTGCATTCGCATGCCCCTGCCTTACACAGATACACACATTTACATATAATTACAAAGTTAATAAGGGTTGGGGGGCAGGTAGTTAGAGACAGGGTTTCTCTACAGGGCTCTTCCTGTCTTGGAATTTATTCTGTAGATCAGACTAGCCTCAAACTCAAGAGATCCACCTGCCTCTGCCTCCTAAGTCTGGGATTAAGGGAGTGCACCACCACCCCGAAAGAATTTTTTAAGAGCCACATTCCACAAAAATTCAGGAAAAGCTTCCCTGCACACTGAAATAGAGTACCCTAAAGGGGGCTCTGCGTGTCCACAGTATTCCTGTGTGCAGAGTGCTTGGTTTCCAGAAGTGGGCTGCTAGAAGGGTGTTAATTCCAGCAGATGGCCCCTTCGCCTCCTTTACAGACTATCCCTTTAAAGGGTTGTCGTAGGTTATTTTAGAGTGTTCCGAGATGCTGTTTTTAGGGTGCCAAGTGTGGATTTCGTGTGCATGCGCAATGAATTGAGTAAGCTCCAAGACCCAATAGGTATACAGAGGAAAATGTAGTTTTCCAGTATGGTCAGCGTTTGAAGTCAGGGAAAGAACGAGGAGGTGGGGGCTTGTTCGGCTGTCTGACCAGTTGTGGTCATTCGTTCTGTACCACCCTCAGGAATGTAAGGCACATGACCTGTGTGGTTCTCTACCGGTTCTTTTTTAAGATTTATTTATTATGCATGCTTACACGGCAGAAGAGGGCACCACATCTCATTACAGATGGTAAAAGCCGCCATGGTTTGTATTTGGGAATTGAACTCAGGACCTCTGGAAGAGTAGCCAGTACTCTTAACTGCTGAGCCATCTCTCCAGGCCCTCGGCTTCATCCTTCATTCTGGTCTCTTTGGCAGCTGTCAAGATCAAGAAGAACAAGGATAATGTGAAGTTCAAGGTTCGCTGCAGCAGGTACCTTTACACCCTGGTCATCACAGACAAGGAGAAAGCCGAGAAACTGAAACAGTCCCTGCCCCCTGGTAAGTAAGCCTGAGACAGTGATTGGTGAAGGTGGCCAGGTCCCTGCTTCGAGTCATCCCCAGGATTAGGAGAGCCACTTTGTGGGGGGTGTTTGTCTTTGCTGTGATCGGTGCTGGGGCATGGTTGTGATTCTGTCTGATCCCCCTAAAATAGCCTCCTTGGCCCTAGGCAGTTTATAGTTGATTTAATCCTCACAAGCCCCTACTCTGGGATAATCCCAAATTTGCAGAGGGAGGAGCCTGTGCGATGCAGTGGGCTAGGTCTGCGGGGACCCTTTGTGTCAACCATCTTTCTTTCTTTCCCCAGGCTTGGCAGTAAAGGAGCTGAAATGAAGCAGACCTCTGTGTTTGACTATTAAAAACTCTAAAAAATCATATGTGTCCTCAGTCTTTAATGGGAAGTGATGTCGCTCTGGTAGAAGGCAGTGTATGCTCCCAGGGCTGGAAAGTGGTCTGTGGGACGGGCTACCTTCTGTAGTGATTGTAGGCTGAGCAGTGTGCCCGTCCTCCTTGGACGTTCGCCCTTGGAATATCCCCTGGGTGCACTGGAAAGAAGTGTTCCCACTGTGAGACTTAGGAAAGTCGGGGGTCAGTGGGGTGAATGCAGGACAGAATCTGTGGGAGGGTGTCTCCCATGAACAGCCTGGGAGCAGGAAGAAGTGGGGCTCCAATGCCTCCAGGCATTGCATTGTACACGGTGCACATACATGCAAGCAAGCAAAATGACACTTTTTTTTTTTTTGAGTAGGTAGACAGTTTTCAAGAATTTTCAAAAAACAGGGCAAAGTTAACTGTTCTGTCCAGCAAAGTGGCTTTCAACCACACTGGGTTCACCACCAGGTGGCACCCTATTACAGTAATGTGAATGAGCCACATAACTGGTGGGGGGGGGGCTGTTGGAGATAAGATCCCAAGCTGGCATGAATCCCATCCTCCTGTCTCCACCTGAGTTCAGGGGCTGTAGGTGAGGTGAGTGCCTACCGTATTTAATGCGTTAAGGTTGTCGGTTCTTTCTCTGCTTTTAAAATGTACACCTGGTCTACAGAGCTAGTTCCAGGACAGGCTCCAAAGCCACAGAGAAACCCTGTCTCGAAAAACCAAAAAAAAAAAATGTACAGCAGAGGGCTATTGAATACTTCAGTAGGTTATAACGGAAGTGATGTGCTTGCTGGAGAGTTTGCGGGCGCTGTGAGCTCATGGAAGATGGCTTTGTTTATCCCGGGAGTGGGTGGGACGGGATAGAACCCGTGGTGTTAACGGATTCTAGGACAGTTTACAGCTTTGGCTTTTTTGTTTGTTTGCAGCATATTTCTCAAAGACTCCCTGGCTCCTAGGAGCCTGACAGGATTTGTCTGGCATTGTGGTCCACTGAAGGCGCCTTTTCATGCCGTGCGTCCTACCCTGGCAAGCCTGAATCACGTAGGGTGCTTCTGTGGTCCAGGCTGGCTCTAGAGACTCAATGATGCCTTTGTGCCCTCAGGTGGCAGTGCACCCTGCTAAGGTTCCAGCTAGTGTTTGTCAGTGTAGGTCGCCCTGAGCTCTGCAGTGGTTGGCTTCCCCTCACCTCTGCCTCCGTATACCGGGAACAGCTAGATGCTCAGCGGACTCTGGTCTCCTGAGCTCCACACGGTGGCCATGCCATAACCCTGAGGGAAAGCTCAGAACTTGGCTGCTGCAGTGCAAATCCTCTGACTCTGCATCAGGCTCAAAATCATAAAAGTTACTATTTGGGGACATGAACAGTATTATCCTGGGGCCACTGAGGACAGGTATGCAGGACACTGGGCAGCACCTCCGGATTTTCTGACTGAAGGGGCTGGCTGTATCAGGTTCAGAGGCTGAAGGCGTGTTTGCCCCTTACTTGCTTCAACCAGCCTCACTCCCTGTCCGTTCCCTTTTCTCTACTTCCTATTGTACTATTTTTTGGGGGGGGGACAGGGTAAAGGGGCTTTCTTTTGAGGCCCTCCCACATTGCCTGGGCTGCCTTGAGCTTGTGACCCTCCACTTCCTGAGTGCTGCAATCTCATGCCCATGGGCATAGGTCACCATGCCAGATGTTTCTATAATTTACATATATCAGAATACACTTGTGATCTCAGTACCTGGGAAACAATCAGGATGAGTAACATACTCAAGGTCAGCCTAGGCTACCTAACAAGACCCTGTCTTAGAAAAAGGGAGCCAGGGGGGCTGGAGAGATGGCTCAGAGGTTAAGAACATTGCCTGCTCTTCCAAAGGTCCTGTGTTCAATTCCCAGCAACCTCATGGTGGCTCACAACCATCTGTAATGGGGTCTGGTGCCCTCTTCTGGCCTTCAGGCATACACACAGACAGAATATTGTATACAAAATAAATATTTAAAAAAAAAAAAAAAGCCAGGTGTGCACACCTTTAATCCCAGAACTCAAGAGGCAGGCAGATCTGTGAGTTTGAGGTCAGCCTGATCTACAGAGTGAGTTCTAGCACAGTCATGGCTGTCACTGAGAAACCCTCAAGGTAGGGGTAGGAGGGATAAAGATGGAAAGAAACAGACTCACCCTTCTGGGTGTAGATCTACTAATCTTTGGGGTTTTTGTTTTGTTTTGTTTTGTTTTTTTTGATAAGGTTTCTCTGTAGCTTTGGTGCCTGTCCTGGAACTAGCTCTTGTACACCAGGCTGGCCTCGAACTCACAGAGATCCCGAGTGCTGGGATTAAAGGCATGCGCCACCACCACCTACGAATCTTAACCTCTGCTCAATTGCACAGAATATTTCCAGCTGCTCCCTGCAGCTGCTCATCCTGTCATTGTCTGTGCTCCAGGTTTTCCCTGTCCTAATTCCCTTTCTCCCCTACCTACTGGTCCTTGATCCCACAAGATTCCCATCTGCCACTCAGAATCCGCCTGAGACACAACTCCCCTTTCACTTAGTCCCCTCAGGAGGCATCCCCAAACTCCATCCCCGCCCCCCAAACATGCCAATGTAGGGTTCTGAAGCACTGGGGACTGAAGAGGTGGCTCAGGTTAAGCAATTCCCAGCAACCACATGGTGGCTCACAGCCATCTTTAATGAGATTTGATGCCCTCTTCTGGCCTGCATGCACACATGCAAGCAGGGCACTGCATAATAAATGTTTAACCAGATTCAGCAACTACAGGATGGAGCGATGGTGAGGAGGGGCCCCAAGTGGCCGGGCAGAGCAGGATGGAGCAAGGGCGTCTGTTCTCTGTTTCAAGATGCCATGAGAGTCTGTTAATGGTTCTCAAGAATTTAGGTGTAAAATAGGGATAAACACTCAAACTGACACAGACTGAGTTAGACATCACCTCTGATCAGGCTGCCTTTGCCGCTTGTTCTGCCCAGGGGTGAAGAACAAGCCACCCGCACCGCTCCAACCAGTGTGGGAGCCAGAGAGTGTGGGACCGTTTCCCTCAGTCTTTAAACTGTCACATCCACAGACAAGACCAGGCCATGGGGTTCGTAATCCCCAAAAGCCATTGGCTAAAGGGATCGAGATCCCACAACTGTTCTCCCACCAGCAGTACATGTGTCCTTCGCCATTTCCAGGACACGAGCAGCACCTAGTGGACTCTCCGAGCTAGACCCTCCGGGGTCTCCTCGGCTTACAGCGCCAAGTGGCCTCCAGCTGACTACCCACCACTGTTCCCAACCAAGCTTGACCCAGATTTGACCCTTTGGCCACCTCACAGGTGTCCCGCTGACCCTTACCTGCCCACTACCTGCCTCTTTTTTTGTTTCTTTCAAGACAGAGTTTCTCTGTACTGTAGCTTTGGAGTCTGTTCTGGAACTAGCTCTTGTAGACCAAGCTGGCCTCACAGAGATCTGCCCACCTCTGCCTCCCAAATGCTGGGATTAAAGGTGTGTGCCAGATTGTAACCAAAAAACAGAGATGCAAGATGTACCCAAAACCCTGAGTTCTAACCCCAACTGCAATAAACAATCTGGGTGTGGGCGGCACACACCTTTAATCCCAGGCAGAGGCCTCTGATTACAAGGTTAGCCTAGTCTACGTTCCAGGGCAGCCAGCACTACGTAGTGAGATGTGGTCTAGAAAAGAAAATAATGGAAGGATGAATTTAGGACTAACCCAGCCTCCTAGGCCAAAATTACTAATTATGTGTCCACTGGCCACTTTGTGGTCTTTTTCCTCTCTCTCTCTCTCTCTCTCTCTTTCTCTTTCCTTTTTTAAGATAGGACTCACATAGCCTAGGCTGGCCTTCAACTCACTACCAATCTGAGGATGACCTTTGAACTCATGGTCTTTTTTTGCCTTCCCATCCTAAGGCATACACCATCAAATGTCCACAATCTTTTTTTTTTTTTTTCGAGACAGGGTTTCTCTGTGGCTTTGGAGCCTGTCCTGGAACTAGCTCTGTAGACCAGGCTGGTCTCAAACTCACAGAGATCTGCCTGCCTCTGCCTCCCGAGTGCTGGGATTAAAGGTGTGCGCCACCACCGCCTGGCTAAGTGTCCACAATCTTGCTGTGCTAGCAAGGCCTCACAGTTTAGGGACTGACGTTCACTTCTCTTCACACCTTTTTCGCCCATCGGATCAGTGGACGCTTTGGGGTCTAATTTCTGGAGCGGGTGTGTATGTGCAGGAAGGGGTCCTGAAGGAGAAATCAGCCAGGGCCTAGGGTAAGAGCCTTGTGCAGGGCGGGGCGTGTCCTAGCCTTGGGCTGGACTTGGGGCGGGGCCGAGGCGGGGCGGGACCCGATCGCGTCCAGAGCCGGGCGGTAGTAGCGGCGGTGGCACTTGAAGCGGACCGGCTGCAGCTTTTCCAAGCCATGCCGGCGGCGCGCGTGGAGTACATCGCGCCCTGGTGGGTTGTGTGGCTGCACAGAGTCCCACACCTCGGCCTGCGCCTGCAGCGGGTGGACAGCACCTTCAGCCCCGGTGACGAGACTTACCAGGAGGTAAGTCCACGCGTCGCAGATCTGAGCCACTGAAAGGGACCCTCAAAGAGGGAACCAGAGCTGGTCTGGTCTGATCGCGCCCAGGTCCCTGCTCCAACCTCTCTTGCCTCAGCAGCCCGCGTCTCCGCGCGTCTCAGACCCCCTCGGACCTCAGTTTAGTGCCCTCCGCTCTCCTGAGGCCCTTGTCCGGAACGCTAGTCCTGGCTGGGAACCTCGGGGTTCGGAGAGCTGGAAAGATGGGAGTTAGAGTGCCCAGAGGAAGAGTGGAAAGGCGCGGAGGCTGCGCCCAGGAGGCGGGGGCTGAGCCACCCGGAGACTGACGGTGGGGGTGGGGCATCTGAGTCAGGGTGACTGGCTGCCGAGGTGGGTGAGCAGGGGTTCCCCGAAGTTCCCTTCCGAAGACTACAACACCAGACGCTTTTTCTCCGGGTCCTGATGACCTGAGACTGACTTGAGCGTCCAGAGTCCAGAGCACTTTCCCAGCCCCAGCTCCCAATACCTCTGCCTCTTCCCTTCTCAAAGGCAGCGGTACTAGTCACCACTAACCTCTTGGACGCCAAGAACCCAAACCTGTTTGAGTCAAGGAAGGAAGGGGGCTTCACCTCGTCTCAGACATCCTGCAACTGTCCTGTCTGTCCTGGCATCCCTACACCCTCTAGGCTCTGAAATTCCAAGGTCTTGGTTCCTGTGCCAGCTACACTCTGTACTTCTGAGTTGTCCCTGATAAACAGGGCCTTCCCGCTGCGGGTTTGGTGGGCAGGTCCAGGCTTCTGATCCCCTTTCCAGACCCAGCTACAGTCTCTCTCAGCCCGTCTCAGCCGCGGTCAAACCCACAGCGGCCTCAGCGGCCCCTGAGTCAGTTCCCTCACTAGGTCAAAGATTCAGGGGTTGGGGCAACCTGGAAAGAGGGCCATTATCAGTTCAGAGCTCTGTGCCCACGTCGGACTTTGACCTCTACCAGCAGTGGCTAGGCACCATCTCCTGATCGCCATTGTGGGGCAGTCTGACCGAGCAGAGCCTCTCTAGCCTGTACCCACGAGTGGCTTATTTGCCCTCCCAGACAGTCCTCATTCTGAGGCTTGGGGCTCCTGATCCCTGTGCTATGTATGCACTGCCCACGAGCCAGTACCAGGGAGTCTAATTATAACTTTCAATGACCCTGCTGCTTGCAGGCTTGGGCAGTCAGCACCTGCTCTTCTGCGAGGATGGAACCCCTTTGTGCTGTTGGGGGTGGGTACTGTCACCCCCAGGCAATGCAGCACTATCCGCCCCCCACCTGGCGCCTTTCTCCCCCTCCCCCCCCCCCCACAAACGTCTTGTCTGGTCCTGGAAGGAAGGCGTGTTCCCTGCGGACCAGTGACTACCGGCACAGCTCCAGGGAGTCTTCCTTCGGCCAGGGCTTGAAAAGAGACGGATACGGTTTCCGAACAGCAGCTGTGTTGGGGGTGTGGAGAGGTCCCAGAGACTGTGCTCTGGGTCCAATCATAGTTTTCTCCTCTCTCCTTGAAGAAATCTAGCCCCTCAGTTGGGTCAAGGAGACCCCTAGCTGGGAGAGGGGTGGTGTGGGTACTCCCGTCACCCCCACAGCCCAAGCCTGACTCCACCCACCCCCAGTCTATGGCTAGATGGCAGCAATACCCGTGAGTCCCAGTCCCTAAGCCCAAACCTTTGGTTTTTGTTCTTTCTCATTACCACTGTACCTACCCCACCCCTGCTTCCATCCTGGTCCAGCAATGAGTGGAAGTAAAACCCTGTGAGATGAATGTGGTGAGCCTTCATAGAAGTCTAGCATTGGGTGTTATTTAAGGCCACTCCTATATTGATAGGTTCCCTTGTTGTCTGACTACGGGTCTCTTTCGTACTGAGCCCTGGAGTCAGGCAGCTGATGAGCTCGCAGTGTAGACTGGGTGCCTTCTATCGTAAGTCATCTTGGTGTTCAGCAAACTTAATTTGAGGCTGAGTGTTGTGCCAGGACCTGGAAGATATGATAAGCAGGGCAGCAGTGACTTAGGCATCTCTAAAGCCAACATAGTGTGAGGCAGGGGCATTACTATTCCTGGGTGGGATTCCAGTTGTATGACTGTGTGAGCACAGGCAGATGAGATTCCCCCTTCACATGCATGTAATCCCATGAGTTATTCTACAGAACACGCACAGTGCAGGCGTTTGCAGAAGACATAGCCAGACCCAGTGATGCAATCACTAGGCAAACGGTCTTGAGATGATGGGTGTCTAAGGACTGTTGCCCTATAAAACAGAGAAGAAGAGAGCTAAAGGCCCTGAGCAGAGGAGACTGGAAAACGCATGGGAAAGTCCCAGTGTGGACTTTAGGATCAGTGTGTGTGTTTACACACGTGTGTAGATAGGCTGGAAATGGCCAGTTAGGCTCCAGGAATGACTCTTTGTGTGCTGGGACCTAGCAAGAAAACCAGGGCATAGAGGAGCAGACCATCTGATGAGCAGGCCACTTGGTAAGCACGTTCTGTGATCTAGAACTTTCCTGAGAAAGACCGGCTCTGCTTGCTTCCTGGGATTTTTTTTTTCTTTCTGACTAGAAGAGGCAAGAAGAGGGGAGTAGATGCCCTTGGAACTGGAGTTAGAGATGAGATGGGAGCCACCCTGAAGGTGATGGAAACTGTACCCCTGCCCTCTGCAAGAGCAACAAGTGCGGGGCTGGAAAGATGGCTCAGTGGTTAAGAGTACTGACTGCTCTCTCAGAGGACCCGGGTTCAATTCCCAGCACCCACATGGCAGCTCACAACTGTCTGAAGATCCAGTTGCAGGGGATCTGACACCTTTGTACCAATGCACATAAAAAAAAAAGTTAAATAAACCATAAAATATTTAAAAAAAATAAAAGAGCAACAAGTGCTCTTAATTGCAGAGCCATCTTGCCAGCTCTTGATTGATTGATTGATTGATTGATTGGAGACAGGGTTTTATGTAGTTCAGATTTGCCTTGAATTCACCACACAGCAAAGATATTGAACTTCTGATACTCTGGCCTCTACCTCCCCAGTGCTGGGATTACAGGTCTGTGTCACCATGCCCTGTCTATGGAGTGCTGGGGTCTGAACCCAAGGTTTCCCACGTGCTAGGGAAGCACTCTACCAACAAGTTACATCCCCACTCGCCCCTCCTATTCATTCACTTATCAATTAATTTATTTTTGAGGCGAGTACCCCAGTGTAATTGAGGCTAGCTTCCAGCTGGTGATCCATCTGCCTCCCACCCTAAGATCTGGAATTACAGTTGTGTGTTACCACTCCTGGCGTCTGCCTGGGGACTTTGGGCACCTTAGAAGTCCCTATTCTTCTGAGATGCTGATCCTCCTCATCTTCTCTGTCAAGGACCGGCCTCAACATGTATACTTCTTACCGGGATAGAGGCGTGGGAATTGAAGAAATTTAAGTAAAGAATACGAACACACATCAAACAATAAGACAAGAATCATAAGACAGTACCAGGAGGGTTTTACAGGGATTATTGAAATCCTGAAATCACCTGCATTTATTTTACCACAGCTTTTATACCCAATGTAAACTGGGGAAGAAGGTAACAAAAGGCTTTATTAACATGATAACAAGAGATTAACTCACACAGTCAATGGCCTTCTCACTCTGAGACTTCAAATCATTAGCATTCTGTTCTCTAGGTAGCTAAGGTGATCTAGGTCACATATGCTGAAGACCGCCCTCTATAGGTGACCTCATAGTTACAACAGAAGTACATTTGCATATCCTGACCACTCATCATTATGGCATTGGGCATTGAGCTATCTTTTTTTGTTTGTTTGTTTTTTGAGACAGGGTTTCTCAGTAGTTTTGGAGCCTGGCCTAGAACTAGCTCTTGTAGACCAGGCTGGCCTTGAACTTACAGAGACCAGCCTGTCTGCCTCTGGTGGGATTAAAGGCACGCACCACCACCACCCGGCACATTGAGTTATCATAATTTCAAAAGAACCAGGCAACCATCTCCTGAGTTAGGAGGTGCGATTATGCCTGTCAGTCTCCAAACTCTCTGACTGGCAGACAAGGTGGAAACGGGCCTGCATTTTTTTGGTCTCTACAATTCCTCTTTTTTTTTTTTAATATTTATTTATTTATTTATTTACTTATTATGTATACAATATTCTGTCTGTGTGTATGCCTGAAGGCCAGCAGAGGGCACCAGACCCCATTACAGATGGTTGTGAGCCGCTATGTGGTTGCTGGGAATTGAACTCAGGACCTTTGGAAGAGCAGGCAATGCTCTTAACCTCTGAGCCATCTCTCCAGCCCCCAATTCCTCTTTTTTATTAATTTTAATAACGCCTGTGCTTCTGCAACAGGACAGATGATCATCCGCCTTAGGCGAACACTTCCCCATTTCCCAGGCTCGCCCTTTGAAACAGCATCCTAATTATGCAAGTCCAAGTCTTAGTCTTAGGTGCCTGGGGCAGGGAGAGGATCAGACCCGTCACTGACTGCCTACCTCTGTAAACATAGGATTAAGGGAGAAAAATACTTTTGGGCTCCGTGTCTCAGAGACAATTTTTTTTTGTCAAGAGAGTTCATCTGTAATAAGGTAGTGTTTTGTGAATAATCATGCTGCTAATGACTACAGTCTCCTAATTAAAAGAGAGGGGGATCATCAGGGTTGGGAATGTCCTTTTCAGTTGGTGTAGAGCACTTTTTAACCATTTTTTTACTGTATCAAAATCTACATTTCTTGCCATGCAGTGGTGGCTCATACCTTTAATCCCAGCACTTGGGAGGCAGAGGCAGTCGGATTTCTGTGAGTTCAAGGCCAGCCTGGTCTATAAGAGCTAGTACCAGGACAGGCTCCAAAGCTACAAAGAAACCCTGTGTCGAAAAACCACACACACACACACAAAAAAAATCTAAATTTCTTATCAAATATGTCAAATCCAAGTGCTCATAGGAAATGTCAAAACTTAACTTATGGGGAACTAAAGTAGCTACAAACATTAACCGGTCAATACCATAATTCTAGAATGGAAATTAACAATAAACCCACAATTTGTCCTATCACAATTCTCTTAAATCCATTGCAATCAAAAGACAAGAAAAGTTTTTCTGATGTGTGAGAGTCCAGCAGCATTGCTGCTTTTAAGTAACTGTCCAGTCTCTGAGCAGCAGCCACACCCTTAGGCCACCCTCCTCATACTGAAGAGGGCTTCACACTCCTTGTAATGAGTCCTTTTTCCCCCGAGGGGAAAGTTTAGGTCTCAGTTCTCAGGTCCAATATTTCAACAGCTGATACAATATCACACTGTCAAAATGAGTTCTGTGTCCCAAAGAGTAAAGCGTTCGACTGGGTGGTAGTGGTGCACACCTTTAATCCCAGCACTTGGGAGGCAGAGGCAGGCGGATCTCTGAGTTCAAGGCCAGCCTGGTCTACAAGAGCTAGTTCCAGGACAGGCTCCAAAACTATAGAGAAACCCTGTCTCAAAAAAACAAAACAAAGCCGGGCGATGGTGGCGCATGCCTTTAATCCCAGCACTCGGGAGGCAGAGGCTGGCGGATCTCTGTGAGTTCGAGACCAGCCTGGTCTACAGAGCTAGTTCCAGGACAGGCTCCAAAGCCACAGAGAAACCCTGTCTCGAAAAACAAAAACAAAAAAAACCAAAAAAACAAAAACAAAAAAAAAACAGAAAAAAAGAGTAAACAGTCAAATGTTCAGTCTGTGTTTCTGGTCCAACTCCATGGTAAACAGGACTCAGGAGGTCTGCGTAGCAAGTCCATCAAGAGGCTGGAAATCACCGGTCATCACCACGATGATGTCAGACTGCAGCCAGTTGTTTTCAGGATGATTGGCTCAGGTACCTCTTTCCTCGGCCTGCAGCATGGTGGTTATGAGAAGTCAGGATCATGGGCTCAGGAATCTCTTTTCACTTCCCCTATGGAGTCATCAGCGGCTGTGATGTCATCAGGGCTGGTACTCCTCTGTGGGGGCGTTAGCAGCTACCATGTCATGGGGGCTGGCTCTCCTTTTCTGTAAATGCAGTCATCTCATCCAGGTTTATTTTCTTCCTGTGAAAAAAAGCACAAACACATCCTCCATCCCCAAATTAATATAGGGTCAGGTCTTTTGTATAATCCAGTGCAAGGGTTTTTTTTTTTCACCTTGCCTTAGCAAAGGTCACCTTGGTATCTTCACGCCGTAATCTGTACCCAACGTAAACTAGGGGAGAAGGTAACAAAAGACTTTATTTAAACATAATACAAAAGATTAACTCACACAGTCAATGGCCTTATCACTGTGAGACATCAAATCCTTAGCATTCTGTTCTCTAGGTAGCTGAGATGCCCTAGGTCACATATGCTGAAGACTGCCCTCTCTAGGTGACCTCACAGTTACAAAAGAAGGAACAGAAGTACATTTGCATATCCTGACCACTCATCGTGATGGCATTGAGCTATATTAATTTCAAAAAAGCCATGCAACCACCTCCTGAGTTAGGAGCTATAATTATACCTGCCAGTCTCCACACTCTCTCGTGGACAGACAAGATGGAAATGGGCCTGCATTTTTTGGCCTCCACACCTCTCCCCATTGAACTTAAGTCTGAATCCTCAGGAAGCCTCTGCATCCCCAGCCGTTCAGAGAAAATGTCTGTGGGCCCAGCAGAGGCTGACAGGGCAGGGATCAGGAATTCTACTGAGCTGTGTCTATAACGGAGTAGCCTAGCTCTCCATCCCAGATCCTGGAAGTGAGAGATGATCTGATCCCTGCTCTGAAGAGTAGCAAAAAGGCCAAAGAGCTCATGGGTGAGGAGCAGGTAGCCATAATCCCCGCGTGGGGAGAAGACCCCAACTGGCTTGGTACCCAGGTGGCAGTGCTAAGGATAATTAGAAAGTTGAACTGTGTCGTAGGAGGCCGCTCGTTTGTTCCTAGCTGCTCAGCCCTGAAATAACCACACAGAAACTGTATTAATTAAATCACTGCTTGGCCTATTAGTTCTAGCTTCTTATTGGCTAGCTCTTACATCTTAATTTAACCCATTTCCGTTATTTTATATTTTACCACAAGGCTTGTGGCCCGCAAGATTCTGAATTGTCTGTTCCCAGTGGCAACAGCTACATGGTGTCTCCTGACTCTGCCTTCTTTTTCCCAGCATTCAGTTTGGTTTCCCCCCCACACCCCCTCCTAGCTCTGTTCTGCCCTGTAATAGGCTCAAGCAGTTTCTTTATTTATTATCCAATAAAAGCAACACATATACAGAAGGACTTCCCACACCAAGGCTGTGTCTCTAAAGCTACTTCAGTTCCCTTCTCATCTGGGGAATTGTTGCTCTCATCATCCACCAGCCACTCAGAAGAGGCCAGATCCTGATGATGTCATGTCCACAGTACTTCCTGTTGCGTCTGTGAACAGCACACCCATCCAGGCCTTCTGCAGGCCATGTGTTAGGAAGGTGTTCGTTGTTAGAATTTGACTTGGATTTTCCCACGTCTCAGTTCACAGACTCCCCTGAGAGTCCTCTGTGAGAAGTTGAAGATGTAGTTTAGTTGGGAGTTCTTACCTAACACGCATGCACGAAGCCCTGAACTGCATCCCCAGCAACCCAAAAATATGCATATGTTAAACACATGCCTCAATCCCAGCACTTAGAAAGCAGAGGCCAGTGGATCTTTGTGAGTTCTAGACCAGCTTGGCATACACAGTAAATTCCAGGACAGCCAAGGATTTAGAAAGATCTTGCCTAAATAACAATAATGATGATGATGATGATGATATAAACACAAACAAAAAATAACTCTTGGCTTCATATGCAGTTTGAAACCAGCCTGGGCTATAGATCCTGTCTGTTTTTTGTTTTTTTTTTTTTTAAGCCCCAACTGAGTATAGAAGAGACAGAGTGTGGAATTCTGGGAGAACAACAGGATGCTCTGGCTCAGCTGGAGGCAGATCTGAGGAGGAAAATGCAGACTTTCAGAACCCAGCCCTGTGGGAGATGAGCCAAGGTCGGGATGAGGAAGCCTGTTCATTCCATCTGAACTTGGAGTCATGGTCATCAGGCAGTCACGCCAGTTCCCCAAGGGATTAACCCTTCCCTAGCTTTGAGGTGCTGTTCTCCCTACAGAGCATGAGGAGAGGCCACCTGCTTCGACCAGAGGCTAGCACACCACTCAAGTTGTCCATACTCCCTCAGGGTCTGTCTACAGTGGCTGCTGCTGTCCCCCTGACCTGAGTCCTGGGGTGGTGCTGACTGCAGATGATAAACCAGAAAGAACTGAAGGAGCTTTGATGATGGGCATGGTACTGGGCCGGCAGCAGTGGTGGTGTGAGGGTGGGAGGCGGGGCAGTAGGAGTCGCAGGGCGATGTGGACGCTGGCGATCGCTTGAGTGTGTATGAGTGGAATTATCCACCCGTCTTCCCTCCCTACTCCCTGTCCTGTCCGTGCACTAATTAGGAACAGAGTCATAATGGCCTGTTAGAGCAGCAGGTGACACCAAGTTGACTGTGCTTCCCTCTGTCTTCCCCACCCTGTCTTTCTTTCCTAATTCCCTTTCCTTTCTGTCCCTTGGTCCTTGGCCATTGGACAGCCCAGTTTCCAGCTTTAATCCTTTAGTTGCCCAGGGCTCATGGGGTGAACAACTAACAGCCCCACCCCGCCTGTATTTGGGCTTCCTATCCACAGCCATTTTACCCTGACCTGTTATTATTGACCGAATTGAGGCTAACTGCCTGGCCAGAGCCCAGACCCGGAGCTGTCCAGGAAATCTAGGCTCAGGAGTTCAGGACCCCGCAGGAAATCTCGGCTCATAATTTCCAGGAACCAGAAATCCAGCAACCAGCTGTGGAGAGCTGGCGGGTCAAGTTTATAGAGACTGGAAAGGCAGTGGCTCGTCTCCCTCCTGGCTGGGGACACCTGGTAGAGTCAATGGTTCCTTCTGCTTGGGGGGACCACAGAGGAGACCCTCCTGGGAGTGAAGGCAGCTGGACCATTAGCTTGGCAACGCCAGGCATTATTATTGAAAATACTTTCTGGGGCCAGAGAAATGGCTCAGAGAGTAAAGACACTTGCCACCAATCCTGATGACGACGTGAATTCAGTACCATGACCCACAGTGCGAATTGTGAGAATTGACACCCTACAGTTGTGCTCTGACTCCCACACTAGAGTCATGGAATGTGTGCACCCCCCCACATAAATAAATGTAATAAAATGTAAATTATATATTTATTCATTATAACATAATACAACATGTCTATTCTTAACTCTTCAGCTTAATCAATCCCACTGTCTCCCAAGACAGGGTTTCTCTATGCAGCCTTGACTGTCCTGGAACTCACTTTGTAGATCAGGCTGGCCTCGAACTCACAGAGATCCGCCTGCCTCTGTCTCATGAGTGCTGGGATTAAAGGTGTGCACCACCACCACCTGGCTAATTTTCTTATTTTAAAAACTGTGTCTCTGTGTGTGGTGGTGGATACTTTTTCACACATGGAGGATAGAAGGAGACATTGGGTGTCTGGCTCCATCACACTCAGCCCTACTCCCATGAGACAGGGCCTCTCACTGTGTTTAGAACAAGGTGGGGGAGCCAACAAGCCTCCTTCCTATCTTCTCTCTATAGATCTGGGGTTATAGGTTTTGTGTGTATGTATGTGTACACACGTGCGCATGTGCGTGTGTGCATGTATGTGACCATATTCAGACTTTTAGGTGGAAGCCAGCATCCGAACTCAAGTCCCCATGCTTGTCAGCAAGTATTCTTACCGCCAAATCCTCTCTGCAACCCTCGCCTTGTATGTAATATATTATCCTGGCCAAGTGTACCCTTGACCACCCAAGGCACTGTGGCATCCGTCTCCACCTCCGTTGCCACAGGTGATCACCTCTGACAGCACTGAGTATGGTCTGTTGCCCCGTCCCCCCTCTGTTAGGTTAACCCGTATCATACGTAGTTGCTGGTACCCTCTCATGCCTGTGTAGTAGTCCATCATATGACTACAGCACCAGGCGTGTGTTGAGTGCTGTTTCCAGTGTTTACTGACTACCGCTGAGCTGAGTGACTGTGGACTTTTGTATGTGGATCCTGTGGGGATGACACACCCCTCCTCTCTATGAAATAGAGCTGCTGGGTCACGGTGCATATAGACACACAGTGGCTTGCAGGTTGTCCAATGGGGATGCCTGTTTCTTGGTGGTGGGATTTCAGGGCCTGTAAGAAAAGTGGGGTGGGCCTTACTTTTAGTTTTTGGAAACAGGATCTCATTCTGAAGTCCAGGCCAGCCTTACCTCCTTGATTGCTAGGATGATGGGCACAGATGTGTGCCACCATGTCCAGCCACAGAGTGTCATTTCTAGAGCTGGATGTGGCAGGAACACATCATCCTGGCACTTACAAGAGAGGGACACCAACAGGACAAGGTAAACCTGGGCTACATAGTGAGCTCAAGGACAGTGTGGGGACCTGACATGGAATTCCCCTCTGTATGCTGTGAATACCATTGGTTAATAAAGAAACTGTCTTGGGGCACGGAGAAAACTAAACTGAATGCTGGGAGAAAGGAGGCAGAGTCAGAAGCCATGTAGTCCTGTAGGAGACAGACGGACAGAACTTTATCCAGTAAGCCACAGCCACGTGGTGATACACAGATTAATAGAGATGGATCAAAAATATAAGAGTTAACCAGTAAGAAGCTAGAGCTAATGAGCCAATCAGTGATTTAAATAATATAGTTTCTGTGTGTTTATTTCGGGACTGAGCAACTGGGAACCGACAAACTGCTTCCTCCAACAAAGACCCTACCTAAAAATAAAAAATAATTAAGTTTAGAAACCAACAGTGGTGAGGCTGGAGAGATGGCTCAGTTGTTAAGAGCACTGACGGCTCTACCAGAGGACCCAGGTTCAATTCCCAGCACCCACATGTCACCTCACAATTTTCTGTATTTCTAGTTCCCAGGGTACCCAATACCCATGGCAAAGCACAAGTGTGCATTAGAACAAACAAACAAAAACCAACAGTGGTCATTGCGCCCCCAAGGCTCTGTGTGTCCTGAAGAGTGACTCAGTTTCAAGAAGAAGCTAAACTGCTGGGGGAGTGTGGCAGGATGGGGTGGGGTGGGGGGGTAGAAGGATCATCCATTGACTTTAATCTGTTGCTTCTGAACTTGAGTGGGATATAGTTGGCATGGGGTCAGCTCTAGTTTTGTTCTGTTCTTTGGGATTTTGTTGTTTGTCCTAGTTAGGGTTTTATCGCTGCGAAGAGGCGCCATGACCATTTCAACTCTTATAAAGGAAAGCATTTGATTGGGGCTGGCTTACAGTTAAGAGGTTTAGTCCCTTATCATCATGGCAGGAAGCGTGGCAGCACACAGGCAGACATGGTGCTGGGAAAGGAGCCAAGAATTCTACATCTGGATCAACAGGCAGCAGGAAGAGAGAGTGACACTGGGCCTGGCTTGAACTTCTGAAACTTCAAAGCCCACCCCGCCCCACCCCCACACATCCCAGTGATGCATTTCCTCCGACAAGGCCACACCTCCTAGTAGTGCCACTCCCTATGGGCCTAGTGGGGCCGTTTTCATTCAACCCCACACACTGTTACTGTGGTTGACCTTTGAGACGGGGGTCTCATATGGCCCAGACTGACTTCAGATCAAGTATGTAACCAAAGACGACACTGAGCTTCTGATCCTTCCCTCTTCAGGCCCACCTAGCAGCTCAGAATTTTCAAAGGGAGTTGTTGTCTGTCAGGAAGTCAAAGAGTCCCCTCTGTGAAGCGCCAGGCCCAGTTTTATGCAGCACTGGGGGTGTAATTCTGGCCTTCCAGCTTGCTAGGCAAACCACTCACCTCCTGGACCACATCCTCAACTTCTCCTACTTCCGACTCTTGATGGGCTAGGCCCAGGGTAGGCCTTCAGGGTCCCCCAGCTCCAGGGAGGTGTCCTGCTTCTGTCAGAGAGCAAGTTGCAGGGTGGTGACTTTGTGTAGGGAGCCTTAATCACCCTTCCCTTGCCCCAGCCTCCTCTGCAGGGGAAAATGCCTTCCAGGAAAGTGGGCAGTGACTTCCCACTGTCTCAGGACAGCAGAGTTTTGAGGTCATTCTAAGGGGCAGGTGAGTGGTCCAGGCCTGCCTCAGCTTGAGGACTATGGAGGATGCTGCGCTCAGAGATGCTGCCCCACCGTCCATGCTTGAGTGTTTGTTGCCCAGGTGGAAGTGGGCATTTGCTAAGTGAAATGAGACATCTCATTTGTCCTCCCAGTTGACCTCATCACTTCCAGATTTGTCCCTAAGGATGAGAAGCCTGTCCACCCTGTGTTAGCATCAGGGCAGCCCAGTTCGGGGTCCTATGAGCTTCCAGCATCTTCCCAGGGATGCAGGGCAGCTGAGCAGTTGCCCATAGAGTTCATCTCCATACAGTCTACCCAGCCTGCAGCCACCAGCCTCAGTGCTGTGGTCTCCTGCACACATGATTGCTACCACCCGCCCAGGTTCCCTGGCGAAAGCTCTAGAGAGAGCAACCCCCACTGGGACACTCTGGATGAGGGCATGGCTGAGGCCGAATGGGAAGCCAGGAAGCTGTCAGCTCAGGAGCCTGACTTAGAGCCAGGTCCAGCCCTGGCTGACGGCCACTGATCCCTGGGCCATCTGGCGTCCATCTGGCCAAATCAAGGGATTGGAAGAAGCGGTGGAGGGGGCCACCTAGGCCTCCCGACAGCAATGGTTCCCTTTGAAAACCCTGAGCTGCTAAGGGGAACTGAAGAGGTATCCCCACACCCCTCCACGTTCTGGCTTCACTGCTACACTGGCATGTCAGTTGACTGTCCCTGGCAGGGTACAGTAAGGAGGACACCACAGATTATCCACCCTGGCTCCTTTATACCCACCCTATAGCATTGAGCTGACTTTTGAGAACTCTGGAGAGCTCCAGCATTTGGGATAAGCACATTGCCTTTTGATATAAAAAGACTGGTCTGGCCTGGTGAGGCCGAGGTATGGCAGCATCTGTGATTCTTAGTGTCCGTAGCTTAGTTTCACGGAGCACTTAAGAGAGACCAAAGGCTGCTGCTTCAACTGGCTTTCTCTTTCATATTCAGTCTGGAACTCCAGCCGATGATCCCGCCCACATTCCTGGTGGATCTCCCCACCTCTATCAAATTGATCTAGAAACACACACAGAGAGACAGAGAGAGAGAGAGAGAGAGAGATACAGAGAGACCGAGAGAGATTTGAATTGCCTAGCCAATTCTGGACCCCTTGCCAACCCTTCTCATCGCCAAGCCCTTCCGGTTCATCCATTATCCCCATGCTGGCACCAATGGAGGACAGGCTGTTTATTTAGAGAGCTGAGCATAAAGATGCAGTAGGCTCCCGGGACTCCCCACCCCGCTGTTGGACCAGAAGCTGACACGGCCCCTCCCTCTCTTACAGTCGCTGCTCTTCCTGGGGGTGGTAGCGGCCATCGGCCTGGGCCTGAACCTCATCTTCCTCGCTGTTTACCTGGTGTGTACATGCTGCTGCCGGCGGGACCACACAGTGGAGACCAAGCAGTCCAACCCCTGCTGCATCACCTGGACAGCCGTGGTGGCCGGGCTCCTCTGCTGGTGAGTGTCCTGTGCGCAGCCACACCGTGGTTTCAACTCAGCTGGCTAGGGGCCAGGTGGGCAGAGGGCACCCAACAGACACATGCAAGGGAAAGCCAGCCTGTGAGCAGGACACGCCCCATGTCCATGTGGCCCCTCATCAGTGACTGGCCACATTCACCAACCCAGCCAATGCCTCCCCAAATGAATACTGTCCCTTTTGTGGCCACACATCCCTAGTGTGGTGATGGGGGTCTACATAGTGCCCCCCCCCAAATCTCCCCTACCAGACTAGGGCCAGGCCTGACAACTACCTGGGTCCCTCCCTGAGGTGACCAGATGACAGTGGGCATCTCTCTTCTCTGCATCCCCATCGCCTTCCACAGCTGCCCTGGGTCTGTAGCCCCAATCAGTTCCGTTGTCTTGTGAGATCAGGAGCTTTTAATGCCCTTCAGTAGATCTTCTCCTGGGCTCTGACTGAGAAATGAAGGCTCCCAGCACTGTGGGAGAGCCCACCCCACCCACCCAACACCCAGCCCATGTGTGCAACCTCTGTTGGGAAGTTGCTGTGTTTTTCTTGTTTCTCTAGCTGTAGAAATTTTTCAAATGTGTAGCGCCCCCTTGAGATGTTGAAGGGTGTGGCCACCCTCTAAGGTAAGAGTCCCTTGCTGCTTGTTGGAAGGGCCGGTCCTAGGCTCTAGTCTGCAGGAGGGACCCCTTACTCCTGAACACTTCATTTCTATTATAATGTATTCATTCACTGTTTCTTTGTTGCCTTTTGGCCAAGATGGAGTGTGGTGACATGTTCATGATATCATGTGGGTGGGAGTGTGGGGCTCACGGAAGCCAAATGAGAGACCATCCTCAAAGCAGCAAACTAAGACCTGGGACTAGTGAAACTGTGGCTGGAGCCAGGGCCTGTGGGAAAGAGTTCCAGCCCAGATGGGTAGGTGATCTGACCAGAGACGAGCTAGAGCTCCCATGAAGAACTGGGATGCTAAAAACCCTCTACCCGGTGTAGGACATCACAGAATGGTTAGGGAGAGGTGGGACCCAAAGACACACACCAACAGTGCTTGCTCCAATGCAGCAATCCCTGGATCCACAGAACACTACCCGTGCTCCAGGTTTCCAGTAGGGTTACTGCCGGATAAGCCTATTATCAGGTACAAATGCCAGTAAAGTGCATTGAATGCTGGGTAACCCAGCGTCCAAATAGCACCATCGTAATTTGGCCATGTGTATTTTGTAGCATATAAAAATGGCTCTAAGTGGTCTAGTCCAATAAGCAATTATTACCTGTAGTGAAGAAAAACACCAAGGGGCCGAATGAGAAGACGGCTCAACAGTTAAGAGCCCCGGCTGCTCTTCTGGAGAGTGTAGGTTAATTTCTCAACAGCCACATAGTGGCTCACAAGCAGCTGTATGTGACTTCAGTTCCAGGGGCTCCAATGCTTCGTTGGGCCTCCATGGGCACCAGGCACACATGTGGTGCCTAGACATACACTCAGGCAAAACACCCACGCTTATAAAATAAAATGGAAAAGAAAATCAGGAGACGGGTTTTCAGAATAAGCTGAACTGAAAACAAGGAGGAGGAAGAAGAGAACAGCGCAAAACAGAAGGGGCCATGGTGGCAGGATTCCTTCTGTACAGCATTCTACAGCAGGCTCCAGGCAAGAGGACATCAGCAGTAAAAGCCAGCCGTTGCTTCCACCTCTTTTTGTTTGTTCTTTTAAGTTTATTTTTTAAGCATGCTTTCCACGTGTGAATGTTTTGCCTGCGAACTTGACACCAGCGATGGTGTGGAGAAAGATGGACAGGGCCACGGTGCCGCGAAGCCGACTCAGAGTGGGTTGTGTTACTGCTTGAATGCCAAGACCACTGATGGGAGCCAGGCATGGTGGTACAGCCTTTAATCCCAGGACTTGGGAGACAGAGGTAGATGGATCTCTGTGAGTTCAAGCCCAGCCTGGTCTATAAATCGAGTTCCAGGGCAGCCAGGCTACACCTGTCTCAAGGAAGGAAGGATAAGCATCTGTGTGTGTGTGTGTGTGTGTGTGTGTGTGTGTGTGTGTGTGTGCGCGCGCGCATGTACGCGCACACACATGCGCGTGCCCTCTTGCATTTATTTTCCCCCAAGGTAGTGTTTTGGATGAGAGCTCAGGAGGCTGCTCGATTGGTCCTGTGATCCCTGGAAGAGAGGACCACATAGAATATGATGGATGACAGAGTTAAGATTGCAAATGATGTACTCAGGCTGGAATGTTGGATTCAAGCCAACCATGAAATTTCACACAGATGAATTTCAAGTTTGGCTTTAGGTTAAAATCAATACGACACCATAGGAAAGAAGAGAAACTGAGCCTGACCATTCCTAAGGAGAAATTCTGGGAGGGGCTGTTACAGACCATAGGTCAGTGAGAACATGAGGGGCAGGCCAGTAGAGGGGGGGGTCCTAGAGCACACACCACACACACACACACACACACACACACACACCAGTTCCCCACACTCTGCTCAGAGTGATATTGGAAACCAGGCTTGGAGACAGGGGATCAGGAGTTCAAGGTCATCCTCAGCTATATGGGGAATGTGAGACCCAAGCTGGGGATAACATGAGTCCCTGTCTCATGTGTCTATCTCAGAGAGCAGAAGGCAAGAGGTGAGGTGACAAAGGAGCCACTTTGAAACATCGGATGCAGTTTGTGGCAGAATTGGAGGCTTGTTCCTGCTACTGCAAAGCGTGAATCAAGACCCAGTAGGTTCTGGGCTAACGAGGGAGGCAGGCAGAAGCTAAAACTTCATAGTAGAGAACTCGATCAGGGGTACATAGGGAAGTCCATGGTTCTTGGCCAGGTCAGGAGGGACCTGAAATTTGGCATTGAGCATATCAAATCAGATCTCAAGGCTCTACCAGGGCCACCAAATCATAACACCCCAGGCTTGCCTGCAGTCTAGTGCCTTTTAGAAGTATGTTGCCAGCCAGGACAATCAGGCTTCTGCCAGGTCACTTGAGGTGGTCCTTAACCTTCACCCTCAGACAAGACCCCCTCATCCAACTCCCAGAATAAGGTTCCCCAGCTGAAATCAAAAGCCCACACTACGGCTGTTGGCAGTGGCTTTTATTCTCAGTTCCCAAACCTGCAGCCAGGTCAAAGACTCAGGAGTTGAGTGAATGTGTAACATTTGGACAATGGAAATGGCTTGCTGAACTGTGAAAGACACTGGGGAACCTTGCATGCCTGTCACTGAGGCAAAGGAGCCAATCAGAAGAGGCTGCATTCTGTGACTCCTGCTATACAACCTTCTAGGAAAGGCCACGTCGGAGAAGTGACAGAGAGAGGCAGAGCACGGGGCAGTTTTAGGGCAGGGGCTGCTCTGATGGTAATACCTGACCCTGTGTGTCTAGACATGGCATTTCAACCAAGAGTGACCACCGTGCACACTGTGGGCCTTGGGCCTGTGCTCCCACTGGGTTATCAGTTGTAGCAAGGATGCTTCTTCATAAAGGATACCCTCGGGGACTGTACACCATAGAGGAATTCTACATGCTCAATTTTGCTGTGACCTTGAAGACACTTTAAGGGGATTTTACGTGTATGGATGGTTTGCCTGCGTGTGTATCTGGGCACTGTGTGTGTACAGTACCTTTGGAGACCAGAAGAGGGTGTCAGATCCCCCTGGAATTGCTGTGTGGGTGCTGAGAACTGAACCCAGGTCCTCTCTGGAAGAGCAGCCAGTGCTCTTAACCACTGGGCTATCTCTATAGTCCTAAAAACATTTCGTTTTCAAGACAGGGTTTCTCTGTGTAACAGCCCTAGCTGTCCTGGAACTCATTACCTAGACCAGGCTGGTCTCGAACTCAGAGATTCTCCTGCCTCTGCCTCCTGAGTGCAGGGATTAAAAGCGTGCGCCACCACACCCAGCTATAGAATCGATTTTTAAAAGGTAAATGCAAGGGTGGGATTGTACCTCAGTAGTGGCTTGTTAGCTTAGCATGCCTGAGGCCCCAGGTTCAACCCTCAGCACAAGGACGGACAGGGAAGAGAGATTGACAGCACTTTTTGGACCGAGGAGACAGTGGGTGATGTGCTTGCTGTACAAACATGAGAACCTACCTGAGTCTGGGTTCCCAGCACTCACATAAAAAGCTCACACGTCTGCAATCCCAGCGCTAGGGATGGGGATCAGAGACAGTTCACTTGCTGCGAGCATAATCCTTTCAGTGAACTCCAGGCTCAGTGACTCTTTCCCAAGGGAATGATACAGAGAGCAATGGAGGAAGACATCAGCATCCTCTCCTGGCGTCCTGGTGCACAGGCTCACACATGTGTGCACAAAGGGAGTTAAGTGCATTCTCTTCCGCTTACATCACCTTTGTTTGGGGTTTTGCTTATAGTGCTGCTGTGGGTGTCGGTTTCTATGGAAACAGTGAGACCAACGATGGGGTGTACCAGCTGATCTACTCCCTGGACAACGCGAACCACACCTTCTCTGGAATTGACGAGCTGGTAAGGATGGTGGGCAGGCGGCTGGGCACAGACACAGCCCATGAGATCAGCGGGGCCAGAACAAGGGTGCCAGTCGGCTCTCAGGAGCCCAGCTGCACCCTTCAGAGCTGTGTGGTGGCTGCCGTGGGCTGGGCTGCCCTCTGAGCCGTCACCCTGCCAAAGGCAAACAGTTTCTATGACCCTGGCCAAGGGAGACTTCAGGGCGCCTCTTTACCAATCAGCCCCTGGTTGGTCTGTAGAGCATCTGAATAATTGCCCATCCTCAAAGGGGACCTTGAACACAGGTTTCTGGAGTTTTTTGTTGTGGTGGTGGTGGTTGGTATTGGTGGTGGTTTCAACGCAAGAGGCCCCCTATGTAGCCCTTATTATCGTGGAACCCACTGCATAGACCATTCTCACCTGGAACTTTCCATGACATTTTGTCTCTGTGTACGCAGTGCTAGGATTGCTGTCACATCGCCTACTGAGCATGGGTGGTTTGTTTATTTGAGAAGGAGTCTAACCTCGAACTCTGTCTCCGGTGATGACCAGGGCTTGAATACAAGTGTGCACTACCGTGCCTGGTGAATGCAGTGTGGGAGTTTGAACCCCAGGCTTCTACACGATAGGCAAGCTCTCTATTTGAGCTACACCTTCTGTCCCGAATGTGGACTTTTAAATGTTAGTTCTAAGTACTTTGTACAAAGTTCTGATCCAGCTATCAAAAGGGAAACTGGGGACCTAGCATGGTGGCATACACCCTGCACCCCAACCCCCAAAAAATTTAAGTGGAGAAAAACAGTTTGGAAACAATGGAAGAACAATCCCCTGCCCCACCCTCAAATTTTGAGGGTGTGCAAGGGGTGGGAAGAGTCCCCATAATCACTGTGTGTGTCTCGGGACTCTGGGTTCAACAACAGTCTCGCTGGAAGCTTATGGTGGAAGACTAAGCTTCCAGCTCAGTGGAAGAAGAGAAGTTGGCTTGCTCAGAAGAACGAGCTAACCTGCTGAGCCCAAGTGATGGAGCCGTTTTCTCTCTTTCACCCCGTCCCTGCCTACCTGTCACTTTTGCAGGGTGCCAGTCTTTCCTGCTGATTTTCTAGGTGATTCCATGTGTTGTCTCCTGAGGACTCTGTTGGGAAAGGCCAAACATAGAACTAGTCCTTGGGCTCCTGACTGTCTCTAGACCAGCTGCCTCTGGAACATCAAAAGTTCCAGCAAAAGGACCCATTTGCGTCAGCAGCTTCCACCACCAAACCCAGCCCTAACCAGAGGAATCAGTCACTCCCGGGGCATCTTTCTAGGGAGGACAACCTCGTCTACACCCCTCCTGGCAGGCTCCTTTAAGCTCCTCCACCGTCCTAATCCTTCCATCAGCCCCTGGGGGTCGGGGAGGGGGCTGGGATAGGAACTCTCACCTTAAAGAGACAGACTGTGCTGTTCTTGTGCACTGCCCAGTATTTGTGGGAAGTGACCCCTGGGAACTCTGCCACTCTTATTCACCTTGGTCCTGATGAGGATCAAGCCCCCAAGGACAACTTCTGCCTGTCCTTGGCACTGTACCGCATCCCTCTCTCTAGCCATCAATGACCTTGGAAGGGGGAGAAGCCTGAGTGCTGGGAAGCCCCAGAGCTGTGATCTTCCCTGATGGGAAAAATCAGTCTTTATCTCTGGGGAGAAACTTGTAGCTGTGTGGGAACAACAAGCCCTAGGCTCCCAACCCTTCTGAGCCAGGTTTGAACACTTGGCTGTGAGTCCCACTCTCTAGACCTTCCCTCACCCTGTGCTGGACCCTTTGGCTGATACTGTAGTGTGGGACAGTTGTCCCAGGGCTCTGTGATGGTGCTGCCAACTATGAAAAGCTTCTGTCCCTCCTACTTAAGGGGCTGTGGGTGCCCAACAGTCTCAGGCCCCAGGGCTCCAGGGAGATGGTAGATCCTTATAGGGCCTTCCCCCTCATCTAAGGGGTGGGGTCCAAATTGCAGGTAAATGGCTAAATGGCATCAGGTGAATTACCACCGAGGAAAGTGCAGGTAAACTGCACTCTCCCTGGGGGATTAAGATAATGGTGTCATTACAATAATTACGGCAATCTCTATGAGATAGAGATGCTGGGGTTTGGGAGGCTGTGGGTGGCAGAGTCAGGATGGAGATTCACCTAACAGCCCAGATGGCTTAAAGCTGGGCCCTGCTGGAGCCCAGAGGTAGCAGCCTAATGGTCAGCTAGAGGCCCTTCCAGGGCTGCCCCCAAACACAAAGGCCGGGGAAGGACCCTCTGCATTCCCTTCTCTTGGATCCCCCATCATCCTGGACCTGTAAGCCTATGGGAAATGACTCAGTAGAGAAACTGAGGCACAAACAGGTGTCCTCAGCCCACAGTGCATCTCACAGCAAGAACACCGAGCCCAGGCCTTGGGTCTCAGCCCTGTGTTCTTTCCCTCCCCCTAGTTCCCTGAACCTGAGTTGGTGGTCCTCTCAACTCCACGCTCGCGCTCTCTCTCTCTCTCTCTCTCTCTCTCTCTCTCCCCCCCCCCCCCCCCCCCAGGTTCTCAACCTGGCACTTAATCAGAATCACCTAGAGGTAGATAGGATTTGTGGCAGCAGGCCCCACCCTGCTGGGGCTCCAATTCACCTCAGGCAGGCTGAGCATTTGCATTTGTAATGAGCCTCTGGGTGATGCTGCGGGCCTGGGGACCACAATTTGAAAACCACACCCCTGTTCTTTGAAACAGTGACCTTCTAGCTGTTCTAGCTGGTCCTTGTTCCCAACTGGCAGAAGAGCTGAGCTGTCCCCCTCATCCTCAGTTCCCAAGAGAAAGCCACAGTCCATCTTGGGGGCATCACACCTCTGTCTTTTTGAACCTAAAGGACTGGGAATCATGTGAGCAAGCACAAAGCTACAGGAAGGCCACTCCTCCTGAATCTGGGATTATAGACTCGGCTATCAAGCCTGGCATTTCAGTTTGGTACTGTCAAGAGTGACCTTAAGAACAGACAAACCAAGGATGGGCATGTAGCGCTGGCTTGCCTAGGATGCAGAAGGCCCTGACTTTGACTCGAAACATCCAACAATTGGGGTGTGGCACTGAACACTATAATCTCAGGACTCAGGAGATGCAGGCAGAAGGAGTTTAAGGTCCTCCCTGGCTACGCACCGAGTTTGAAGCCAACCGGAACTATCAGTGATCCTGACTCAAAAACAAACAGAAAACAAACAAATCCCTCTCACAAACAACAAATCCCCAAATAAACAGAAACCCCAAGCAAAAATAGAGAAGTTAAAAATTTAGAGAATAGCCAGGTGTGGTGGCATATGCCTGGTCTACACAGCAAGTTCCAGGACAGCCAGAACTCTGTAGAGACTCTGTCTTAAAAAAACAACCTACCAAACAAAGCCACAATTAGAGAATAGGCCAGGGTTGGTGTCTAAGGCCGGTAATCTAATTGCCTAGTAGGCTGAGGCAGGAAGATCAGGAGTTCTAGGATAGCCTGGGCTACATAGCAAAACCTTGTAGCAGAGAAAGAAAGAAAAGAAACAAAGCCACAAGCCAGTAAACATCTGTCAAGTTCATTTTTCCTTCTGGTATTGTTTCATGGGAAGAGATGCTAGATTGATTAGATGGATAGATAGATAGATAGATAGATAGATAGATAGATAGATAGAAGATAGGAGTTCAAGGTCATTGTAGGCTGCATGAGATCTCTGTCAACACACACACACACACACACGTGTGCATGCACACAAGTGGGGGGGTAGAGAGCTTGAAGAAGTCTAAGACAAAGTTTAAAATTTTGATTTGTCTTTTTGTTTGTTTTGGGAGGGCTTTTTTGTTTTGTTTTGAGACAAGGGCTTGTCTGTAGTGCAGATTGGCCTTGACTTCAAGACAATCCTCCTGCCTCAGCCTCCCAAGTGCTAGAATTCTACTGGCATGAGTCAGCCTGCCCAGTTAGCTGTCTCTATCTCGGTATCTCTTAATCTCTTGCCTTCTCTTAAGAGCCCAGCTGAAACCAGGAAACGGAAGAAGCAAGCATTGACACACAGAGAAACAGAGAGCCATTCTCTCTTCTAGAATCAGGAAGTCACAGTGTAGGAAAGGCATGAAGAGCCACAAGGTTAATGTCAAGTTCCCATGATTCCAGAGCTCAGAATGCTCTCCTGGGCTCCATGGCTGCGCCCTCCTCTGCCCCTCTGCCATGCCAGAAGTTGGGGCAGGAGGATCTCAAATCCGAGTCCACCTAGACTCCATAACTAGTTCCAGGCTAGTCTGGACAATTATGGAGACCTTATCTGAAAACAAAACAGAAACAGAGTCCTTCCTCATTTAGCTGCAAACATGCCGCCTCTGCTCAGATGGCTGTGGGGCTGTGACCCCAAGCCTAGTGGCCCCTGAGTATGACATTTGCAGGGTAAGCTGCACCTTGCCCCTTGTTTGGGAGCTGGCAAGGACAGCCACTGCCACCATCCTTTCGTTTCGGTCTGTGTAGGCAGATGTTCCTCCGGGATTCACTTAAGGCCAAAGCAAAGGACGGGGGTGCCTCTATACCCACCTAGCCAGACAGACATCCTGGGAAGTGGGGGGCTATGAGCCCAAGAGAAGACACTGATTTCCTCCTCCTGCCCCAGGGCCAGGCTGGGAGGAGACGGTATCTGTTCCCTGTTTCCAAGGCCCCATTGTTCTGCCTTGCCTTGCGGTTGGGACCTTACAAGCTGATTCTAGCTCAGAGACAAACCCCTTCTCTTGTCAGGTGCCTGGGGATCCTATTGGACAAAGTGGCAGCCTGGGGCTCTAAGTCTCTGGTTTCCTCACTGCAAGTGATTTCAGACTTTAGGAGAATAATCAGGGAAGAAAAAAATGAATTGGTTTGGTTCCCTTTTTGGAGTCCAGGTTGAGCCCCACCTGTCTGAAATTCAAGAGGCCTGAAGTATTTGGGATTTTAGAGTCTGGGGGTTTCTGTTTGGAGTTATTTGTACAGAGCTTGTTGCTCGCGGGCTAAGATTTGAGTTTTCAGATTAGAGAAACTGAGGCTGCAGAAAGACTTGGAGTGGAGAGCCAAAACTCAGGGAAAACTAGAACAGGGCCAGACGGAACCAGGCTGTGTGTGCTTTCCAGCACTATAACAAATCACCGAGATCATCAAATTTATGAAGAAAAGGATCTGCACACCTATAATCCCAGCACTTGGTAGGTGGAGGCAGGAGGATCAAGAACTCAAGGTCATTCTCAACTTCATATCAAGTTGGAATTCAGCCTGTGCTTCCTGAGACCCTGTCTCAAAAATAAAATATTTTTTTAAAAGGAAAGCGAGAGGGAAGAAAGACAAAGACTGGTTTGGGTTCGGCGTGGTTTCCACTCATGCTAGTTGGTCTCGTTGCTTTGGAGCCTTTGATCTGAGAGGTCTTGGTGAGCCCACATGACGGGCAGAGCTGTTCACTTCGATGTATGCAGAAGCAAGGGAAGAAAGAGTTCCAGTGTCCCCTTTGAGGAAGGGCGCTCCCGCATGACCTAAAGAACCGTCACACACCTAACTATCACTTCCCAGTATCACCAGGTCTATGGCCATGGCCTTAATATGGATCTCTGGGGAACATCTGTCCTTGGCATTCCCCTGGGGCAGCAGTCTCATGAGCTCCCTGGGTCTGTGTCAGTGTGGAACAGCTTTTCAAGCCCAGCTGGCCAAGTGCTACTTCCTCCTGCAGAGACCTTCTTCTCAGTGGCTATCCCAGGGCCAGACTCCTAGCCCCGTCCTTACCTCCCATAGGTGTCTGCAAACACCCAGAAGATGCAGGTGGACCTAGAACAGCACCTGGCTCCGCTCAGCGAGATCTTTGCTGCTCGCGGTGACTACATCCAGACCCTGAAGTTCATACAGCAGATGGCAGGCAATGTCGTCAACCAGCTCTCAGGACTGCCCGTGTGGAGGGAGGTCACCACGCAGCTGACTGAGCTGTCCCACCAGACTGCCTATGTGGAACACTACAGGTGAGAAACTGGGGAGGCACTGGGAGGACACGGAAGGCTACGGATGCCGAGCCAGCCCCTCCCCGCAGCCTCACTGTGTAGCACCTCAGCAATACAGGGCTAAGGGGAGCCACCCCACCATGACCACATCTATTATGTCCCTTCCTCATGGCTGTGACTAAATATCTTGACCCAAACAACTGAAGGAAGGAAGAGGAGTTTATTTGGGCTCATGGCTTGAGCGTGGTCCATCACCATGGCAGCAGGAGCATGAGGCAGCTGGTCCCATCACATCCACAGTCAGGAAGCGGAGCAATGTCTGCTGGTGCTTGCTTTATCCTTTTTATTCAATGGCTCTTCCTGCTTGTCTTAGTTGGGGTTACTATATCTGCGTTGAAATACCATGACCAAACAGCAAGTTGGGGAGGAAAGGGCTTATTCTGCTTACACTTCCACATCACTGTTCATCATCAAAGGAAATCAGGGCAGGAACTCAAGCAGGGCAGGATCTGGAGGCAGGAGCTGATGCAGAGACCATGGAGAGGTTCTGCTTGCTGGCTTGCTCCCTGTGGCTTGCTCAGCCTGCTTTCTAATAGAATGCTGGGCAACCAACCCTGAAATGGCACCACCCACAATAAGATGGACCCTCCCCCACCAATCACTAATAAAGACAATGCCCTACTGGCTTGCTTACGGTCTGACCTTATGTGGGCATATTCTCAACTGAGGATCCTTCCTCTCTGGTGACTCTAGCTTGTGTCAAGCAGTCATAAAGCCAACCAGCATATCACCTCAATTAATATAATCTACAAAATCTTGGGTCATTGAGATAGTTCAGCTGGTAGAGGCTTCTGGCACCAAGCTTGATAACCTGAGTTCAATTCCAAGACCTCACAGGACAGAAAGAAAATTGGCTTCTGCAAGTTGCCTTGTGACCTACACATGTATTATGACATGTGTTGTGTATGTATACACACACACAAAAATAAAATCTTTCTCAGACATGCCCAAAGATTTGTCTCCTGGGGAAGTCTAAGCTCCACCAAGTTGACAATCTAGATTAATGGCCACAGCAACTTAGGCCTCCAGCATCTGTTTATGTCCCTCTGTAACCCCATCCCTAGTGATGTCACTAAACTTGGGTCATAGGCCCCAGACTGGCTGCCCTCCTTCTGAATACAGAGTCTCAGAAGGGTCACTGTTGAGAGCCAAGGAAGGAGACAGCTGTCACTGTCCTGGGTTGACATTCACCCAAATGGTAGCATGGACTCATATAATGTGCGTGCATCGTGTGTGACATGCACGTCATTGTGCTCAAAGGGTCAGGGGTCCAGTATCATAGACATGGGGTGGAACAGATATGTGGGTCTTGCATGGCAAATGTCAGCTCTTTAAATCCCACCCTCACCCAAACGACTTGGCACCTCTTCAAGCCACTGACGAAGAGCAGAGCCTCTGCCCAGCATTGCACAATATAGCCTTGGTTTTCTGGATTTGTGTCCTATTATATCATAAAACCCCACCCGGGAGACTGCAGCTGGGGGCTGAGTCCAGAGGAAATGTTCAAGGCCTCCCCCATCAGACTCCCTTTCCCAAAGGGAAGCACTCACTCAGGCCTGAACTCCATGTGCCTATCAGGGACCCATCTGGGCAATGCTCCCATCCCCCATCCCACAGACCTTGAATTTCCTTGATATCAGAGATATTCTAGATGGACAGGGCTCCTGGGGTTACTCCTTTCAGACATGGGCAAGATGTCTTCCTCCTTGGGGACCGAAAGGAGCTGCCAACTCTGAGGAGACAATCTGCCCCCACATCAGAGCCAGTGGAGTATATTCATAGGGGTGTCCTTACTAACCTGACTCTTTCCCTGGAGTTCATCTGGCTAATCCTGTGGACGTTTTAGTAAAGACCATGATAAAATGGGTATAGATTTTATATATCAAAAGAGGCTCCTTATTTGGGTCAGGTTAAGGAGCAAGGGTAGTTCAAGCAGGGCTCTCGAATGCTGAGGGTCACTTCCCCTTCTCTGCTTGGGTTTGTAGCTCACAGGCTTCTCTGGGAGGCTTCCCAGAAAGGTTTCCCAACAGTTCTACTCCCAGGAGCACTTTACTGGGGAGACACATCCAGCTCCAGCGTGGAGGGGATAACAAACCGAGTTACTGCCTGGGGCTGAGATGTGGACACTGGCTTACCGATGCCGGATGTGGTGGGGTGAGGGGTGAAGCCGGCAGCATTAGTTCAGCAGGCAAGAGCCAAGTTTATGGTGAGAAGTCCCTCCCCCAGTTCTCAGAGGCTCCCGTGGGAAGACGCATCCGCCCGGGGAGCTGTTTCTAGGAACCACTTACACAGGCAGTGGTTGCAGGAGCTGCAAAAGCACAGCTGTGGAGGGGACAGGAGCCCCTCTGCATCTGGATTTCCTGCAGATGGGAGAGGAGAAGGAAGGAGCAACCCAAGATTTAGGTTGGGAGCTTGGAACCCATGTTTTGGAGGGTGTTGGGGCTGGGGGGTGGGGCTATGCCTCTAGAAGGAAGGAGAGTATAGGGTTCCCATGCAGCTTCTGGAAATCTTAGCCACCGTGAGTCCGTAGCATAGGGCGCTAACACTAGATGGATCCCAAGTTCCTTTCAACTCTGACTTTAAAAAAAAAAAACTTGAGTGGCAGGCCAGCTCAATTCATGTCCCCAAGCCATAGCCCCATTTCTGGGACCCCAGAGACCTGCCATGGGGTACCTGCTGCTCTGGGGGTTGAGGGTTTTAATTAAGCCCCTTCTTTTAGGCATCAAACCTCCATTCACAAAGACAGAATCTTACTTGGCCTCTGGGGACCTCCAGCTTGCTCCATCTTCCTCAGAGCCTCTGTCACTTCCTGTCAGCGCTATCATGCCCTGCTTACATCCAAGGTCCGATCTCCAGCACCGCATAAAATGTATGGTGGTTCAGGCCTGTAATTCCAGCACTTGGCCCGCGAAGGCAGAAGAATCACTATACTGCACTGTGTATCCCATGCAGGCTCCACGTGTAAGATGGGAGGCCTTGGGCAAGACAGGCAGGCATCCCTCAAAGAAGGGGGCCTCTCAGAGGCTCTCCCTGATCTGTGACTGCAGTGTCAGGCCTTACCAGATCTGCTCTCTGAAGGTTCTAGAGACAAAGCGGAGCATCCAGGAGCTGCCTGATCGATTGCAGGAAGGGAACTGCAGACAGAGCCGTGCAGTCCACTATGAACGCTTCCAACCGTGTGTGTCAGAATTAAAATTTGGCTGGGCGGCTGGGGTGTAGCTCAATGGCAGAACTCTTGTTAGCATCTATGAGGCCCTGGACCTGCTCCCCAGCCTCAGAGAAAATAGTAATATTGTTGGGTGGTAGTGGCGGCGCACGCCTTTAAATCCAGCACTCGGGAGGCAGAGGCAGGTGGATCTCTGTGAGCTCGAGACCAGCCTGGTCTACAGAACTAGTTCCAGGACATCCAGGACTGTTATACAGAGAAACCCTGTCTCAAATAAATAAACAGTAATATTAAGTAAACTGAGACATTCAAATCTTGTGATAGCTTTGTAAGCTGAGTTTGCTCTATAACCCAGGCTAGCCTGGAACTCCCCAGAGCTGGATTCCAGGTGTCTGCCACCACCTTTAGCTTCATTTTCTCGCTTGCATAATTCACACCTCAGGTTCTTGGGTTCCCAGCAGGCATCTGTGAATAGTGGTGAATAGAGTGGACAGTATAGATATAGACTGTTTCCACCATGATGGAAAGTTCTAGTGCCCAGTACTGGTCTAGGTATTCCATTGGATGGTTAAGGCAAGGGGTAGGAGAATTTGGGATGCAGCTTCAAGCCCCTCAGGCCCACAGCCTCTGGACTGTGCTCTCGCTGGTCCTGGCTGCTGTTCTGGCCTCCCAACAGCAGCAGGTGTGTGTGTGTGTGTGTGTGTGTGTGTGTGTGTGTGTGTGTATGGGGGGGGGTTCTGTTATATTGATCCTCACCTTCTCTTTGCCTTCACCTAGGTGGCTCTCCTACCTCCTTCTTTTCATTCTGGACCTGGTCATCTGCCTCGTCACCTGCCTGGGACTAGCCAGGCGCTCCAAGTGTCTCCTAGCCTCGTGAGTAGCCCTGTTTATGGTCCTGAAGCAAAGAGTTGGGCGGGAGGCCCCTTATAGAGGGAGAAGAGGGCCTAGGCAGGTCCTGAGAGAGGTAGCAGCCAGGATGACCCTCCTCAGCACCAGCTCCCTTGCAGGCAGGGGCTCCTCGTGTGTCACATGCTCCACACTCCAGCTGTCTCTGTAAGGTCACAGCTGGGTCTCTTCAACCCTGGGGTCCACTGGGATCCACAGCCCTCTCCTACCTGTTAGCAGAGATGGGATGGGTGGGGGGAGTCGATGCATGACGGAGATGGGGTGGGGTGGGAGGGCAATGCATGGCCAGGCAGGGCTCTGCCTGGGAGGGAGGATGCTGAATCCAGGTAGGATGACAGCAGACTCCCCCCTGTCCACCCCGCTGAGATCCCAGAGTGTCTGCCTCTCTCCTAGCATGCTGTGCTGTGGGGTGCTGACCCTGATCCTCAGCTGGGCTTCTCTGGCTGCTGATATGGCTGCTGCAGTGGTAAGTAGAGGAGATTGTGGGTGGCTGGTCTGACCAAGACAGTCTGTCTGTCCTGTCCTATTCAAAGACCCTTGCAGGCTACCTTTGGACTCAGTCCCTTACCTACCATCCCAGAGTCTTGAACTAAAGAGACTTGGCTCACTTTGGTCCTGGCTAAGAGACAGGAAGGGGTTTGTCCAAAGTTACAGGGCTTCAGGGACAGAGCCAAGACAAGACACCCTGCTTGTTTGGGCATGTAGAGAACGCGTGGGTGGCTGGGTAGCTTTTGTGCGAGTGTGAAAAGCTAAACTGGTGGAAGCTGGGTGGGTTCCTTTACCTGCCGCCAGACACCGGGTACGAAGAAGGTGGCATCTCCTACCTTCTGTCCCTGCAGTCTTTTGCCCTTACATTCACATGTGCTCTGAAATACACGTGTGTGCTTCTGTATGTGATGCCTCAAATGTTATGGAAAAGTGAAGGATTTCCTATGTAGGCAGATCATCATAATGTGGTATGAATCACTAGTTATAGGTGCTTGCTCGCTCTATGTGTGTGTATGTTGCTGCATGTCTGTGTGAACATGCATGCACATACAACTGCACACATGCTGAAGAAGACACTTCACTAGGCGATTTCAAGGAACCGCTCTGCTCTGAGGGCTGTAAGCCAACCCTGTGGTCTGCCCCTGCTCTTCCTTACCCACATCACACCTTGCCAGGTGTCCCTAGGGGTGGCTGAGAGCACTGGTCTTGGGCACTGGTCTGTCATATCCATGAGATAAATGGCCCCTGGTGCCACCTGGCTCTGCCACTTTTGATAGAGGCCTGTGTAGAAGTGCTAAGGAGCCAGCTCTGGTGACACAAGTCTATGGCTCCAGATGCCCCGGAGACCGAGGCAGGACTGCAAATTAAAGGCCTGTGAGCAACAGAATGAATTTAAGTTTGCTAAGTAAGACCCATCTTGTAAAGGGGCCAGGAGGCTGTGGGGCTAGAGAGACAGCTCAACTCCTAAAAGCACCTGCTACTCTTTGCAGGGGACCCAAGTTTCATTCCTAGCACCCATGTGGTGTCTTGCAGCCATCCATAACTCCAGTTCCAGACTATTAAATGCCTTCTTCTGACTTCTGAGCAGGACACCAGACACACATGTGGTACATACATACATACACACACACACACACACACACACACACACACACACAAACACACACACACACAATAAATCTAAGGTTGGGGGATGGGACTGGAAACATAGCTCAGTGGCAGAACTCTGTCCTATTAAGAAGCTGTAGGTTTGAGCTCTACTACTGTAAAAGGGGAGAGGGAGGGCTGAGAATGCCCAGTTAGTAAGCTTACTGACACAGATCATGCTGTGTTCGATCCTCAGCACTGGGTCCACTGGCCATGATGGTGTCCATTTGTTATCTCAGCACTCGAGGGGGTTAAAGGCAGGGTTTTGTAAGTGTAAGACTAGTTCGTGTTACATGAGGTCCTGTCTCAAAGCCAACAAAAACAAGACGTGGGCATCTCTTGTCTCCCCTTTCTGTGCGGCGACCACACACCAAGGCCTGGTGCCGAAAAGACAGTGCTGGAGCCCAGGCTGTGTTCAAAGCATCCTAGCGGCCTTGGGAGCTGGGAGGTTGTAAACACTGTGGGGAGGGGCTCCGCTGCCCAGAGTGATGGGCACAGCTGCCTGGCTGGCTGCCTCTGCTCCAGAGACAAGTGCAGGCACAGGGAAGCTTTCCGTGCTGAGCCTACGGGACTGGGTCCTGCTTCTGGCAGCCTCTGCCTTTTGATGAAGCGATGGCATCCAGCTTGCCACCGTGAGCTGCCCCTTGGAAGCTGGCACCCTTCCCACAGGGGCTTCTCCCATCAGGCATCTCGCCGTTCAAGGAACCCACTGGTCGTTTTATCTGCAGCCGGGTGCCATGGAATGCCAGGGAGCTGGGAGCCATGCCATTTCCCTAATTCCTTTAGTCAGGCCCTTGTGCGGGAGAGGCGGGTGCGAGGGTTCTGAATGGGTCTTTGACAGAGCCGAGGCTGCTGTGGCATTTTAATAGGAAAAGGGGTAAGGAGGAGCTGCGGGTGTGTGGGGGGAGGCCACCAGCTGTCAAGGGGTCATTGTGCAGAGTTTTGTGTTCCTCTACTGTCGCCCTGCCCTCTGAGGCCTCTTTTGAGGGCAGTGGGGCCAGATTCACACTGTTGCCCTTCCCCCAACCTGCCAACCAGGCAGGGCATCCATAGGATAGAGTGTGGACACTAAGAATTCCAGGACACGCTGAGTTGGGGGAAGGCTGAGAACTGGGGACCCAAGCTCAGAGCCTCCAGACCCGTGGTCCTAGGCCCTCACTGCTGGCCTTCCTGACCACCCCTATGTAGTCAGTAAGAGCCACAGACAAGCTTTTAGGTGCCGGGGGCTCTTTGGGCAGAGGAGAGGCAATGCCAAGAAGGAAGAGAGCAGGAGGAGTCTCCACAGCTGCTTTGACCGCAGCAACGGTAACAGACAGAACACTCCCAGAGCACGCAGGCCTGAGGGGCAGCAGGCCCACCTCCTAGGTCGGAGGCAGTAGCATTGCTTCTAGAGCCCCTAGTCTTAGCCTCGTCATCCCTTCATCCCTTCCCAGCCCAGGACCCCTGGAAAGTCTCCACGCCACAGTGCTCTCCTGTGTAAAATGGGGAGAAGAGTAGTGTCGGTGCCTCAGACGGCACGCAGGGATTACTCGACATGCGGTAGCCATCTCGGCTTCTAAGACAGTTTCCACAGTTCTGAGGGTCACAGGCATGACTCCTTCAGACACTCAGGAGCTTCCTGCAGGCTCAGCCATCACCTGGCCTAGCTCACCTGGGCTAGCCTCTGGCAACTCCTCCTACCCGTCCTACTTGCACTCACTAAGTGACCCTCTTCCCGACACCCTAGTCACCCACGCCTTTCAATCCTATTGGCTATTGAAGGAATACTGTATGAACACATACATGCATACACATGTATGCCTGTGCACACACGTGTCTATATCACCTTCACTGGTAGATCTGGATTCTCACAGTAAGCCATGTACCCCACACTATCTTAACCCACTTTCCCAGGAGATGCGGGCTAAAGCTCAGGCCTGGCTTAAGCAGAGAGGAAGCGAAGTCTCAGCATAGGTGAAGCCTCATAAAGGGGTTCCTAGTTCCCCATCTTTGGACCCTAGGCTTCTTGAGGTGTGACTCCATTTACCATTATTCTCTACAGCAACCCCAACCCGGCTCCCCATCTCTGCTAATCCAGCCAAGGGGTGAGGGTGCACCGCCGGGCCTGCTGGTGCTGCGGCTCTGATAATAATAGGCTCGCTGATTTATTATGTATGTTGGTGGTTTGTGTGTAAAACCATCCTCTGCGATCCTGAGTGCATGTGGGCGATCGCATACGTTGGGGGGAGGGTGGTCGTGTCTGTGTTGGGGAAGAGATGAATGAAGGTCAGGGTACTCTGGAGAAGTTTTGAATCTAGAGGAGCCTATTGCTCCCCAATGCCCCCCCCCACATTTTCTACACTCAGTACCAAGACATAAACATACACCCCTGACAGGTACCAGACCTCAGTCCTAAAGCCATGCCCGCATCTAGAAAGAGCTCAAAAGCCAAGTATTGATTCAGTGGGTAAGGGGTGATGCTGCATTTAGACAGAGTATACTCCTCGTGTTGCAGGACCACCTGCAGGATTTCCAAGCTCGGGGATCATGCACCAGAGAAGTGGGTAGCCCCTTAGTACGGGGCACAGAAACCAGAGTTTGCCCCTGCTGCTCTGAGAGGTGGAGCGCCCCTTTTCTCCAGTTCCCCATTGCACCCCAAGTCAGTTCTAGGCTCAGAACATGGCATCCTCTCGCAACTCCTCTTTCATGCAGTCACCCTGACCCTAGTGGTCCCTTAGCCAGCCCAACGCTCCAACTCCAGTTCTATTCCTCTGACTCCCTGCCCCTGGTCTCAGCAATGGAAACCTGTCCCCAAAGGCCCCACGATAAACTTTTTCCTGGCCTCACCCGTCAGATGGCAAGTCAGAGCTAGGCATAGTGACACACATCTTTAATCCCAGCACTTCAGAAAGCAGAGGGCGCCGGGCGGTGGTGGCGCACACCTTTAATCCCAGCACTCGGGAGGCAGAGGCAGGCGGATCTCTGTGAGTTCGAAACCAGCCTGGTCTACAGAGCTAGTTCTCGAAAAACCAAAAAAAAAAAAAAAAAAAAAAAGCAGAGGGCAAGCAGATCTCTGAGTTTGAGGCCAGCCTGGTCTACAGAGTGAACTCCAAGACAGCTACACCGTTAGATTTTGTTTCGTTTTGTAAGTTGGGGACCTTCCAGGTGTTGATCACCAGAGTGTCCAGAGCTTGTTGAGAAGAGCAAATAAGCCTGAGAGGGAAAGGAACCCTCCCTCCCTCCCCTCCCCCCCAACTCACACCTGCAGCTGCCCCTGGGTTAATAGTCCTACGGGAGGTGAATAGAGTCATCAGGTCTCCACAACAGGCGAGACTACTCAGACACAAAAAGTAAGTAACTTGCCCAAAGTGACAGGCAGAAAGGAGAGGCAAGACTCAAACCTGATAATCAGACTCCCAGCGTCTGTTCTGCCCCGGGCTGGGTTAGAGATCTTGTGACCAGGGTAGCGGGAGTCAGGCTCGCTCCTCCCAGTGCCTGAGGGTCTGACCTTCCTCTCCCCACTCCTGTCTCCAGGGCACCAGTGACTTCTGTGTGGCTCCTGACGTCTACATCTTGAACAACACACAGAGCCAGATCAGTTCAGGTAGTGTATTCTGGGGCCTCTGTCCCTAGAGCCGTTCATTAGCTCAGGCTAAGCCTATGGGACCCAGCTACCTCTTCCTGCAGTCACCAAGCGTCTCCCTACCCAGACTTAGGTTTTTCTAGACCATTTCTTGGATAACTGCCTTCTTTGGGAGCTGGAGGGAAGAAGGGAGTGGGGCTGGACCACTGAGCAGGCAGAGGGTCCGGTGTCCTGTGGGCTTCCTGACGCGGATGCTGTTGCTTTGCAGAGGTGACCCGCTACTACCTGCATTGCAGTCAGAGCCTAAGCAGCCCCTTCCAGCAGGTACAGCTCCCCAAGTGCACCCTCATCCTTCCCACACCCCCTTATCACCTTCCTCTCTCTGGATCCTGAACCCTGCCGTGTACCACGATGGTGGACAGCTGGGCATCTCTTCCCTGTGGTCCGTCTCTTAGCCGTTCTCTGAAGGGGGCTTTGCTCTTGGTCACTGCATTCGATACCTTTCTCCTATGCTCCCAGTGTGCTCCTCCCTGGAGAGCTGGTCATTCTGCTGGTGCTGTGTCGGTGGGGATAGAGCCCAAGGTTCTGTTTTTCTCACAAGCTCCATGGCAAGCTCCATGTAGTCTGAGGACCACAGTTGAGTAGCTTGAAGCAAGAGGACAGTGGGACTCATAAAAAGCGAGAGGGATGTGAGGAAAGACGCCTTATGTGGGGAGGAGCATAATCCTACCATAGTGATTGGGTTGGCCGAATGGCTCAAAATCTGCATGCTGGGGAACAGTTTCCTTCTATGACTTAAAGTCCAGTGTTCCAAAACCAATGGAATCCAGCTTCTTAAGCCTGTCCCCTGAATCCAGAGTCCAAGAGCCCTTTACAATGGGCACAGCCTGTTCCTCCTGTATATTTGCCTGATGGTGGTGTGGCTACAGGAGGAAACGCCTCCTTGTAGCTGTGGGACTTCTGGGCGAACGGATTCTCACGGGAGGCTGTGGTCTCTCCACCCAGTCGCTGACCGCCTTCCAGCGCTCACTGACCACCATGCAGATCCAGGTCGCAGGCCTGCTGCAGTTTGCTGTACCCCTCTTCCCTACAGCAAAGGTAAGGGAACTGCCACACATAGCGACTGTGTCGGCAGGAGGGGAGTCCTCGCTGAACCCCCACTCCCATCCGCCCTTTCCTCTGCCACACTCCTACCTGTACCCTGGCCAGGTTGTGTAGGGGAGGGCATTCTGCCAGCTGTGCGTCCCTCACTCCCTGTGGCTCAGCCCTTCCCTCCTCCTACTGCAGAAAGACCTTCTTGGCATCCAGAGTCTGCTAAACTCCTCTGAGACCAGCCTGCACCAGCTGACTGCCATGTTGGATTGCCGAGGGCTGCACAAGGTACTAGGTGACTGACCGTGGAGGGTGTGGGAGACACCGGCAGGACACATTCTCCTAGAGAGAAGCCAGCAAAGACCTAGGAAAAGGACTTCCTGGCCTCCCTTCAGGCCCAGGAATGAGGCTGAAGCCAGATAGTGGGAAGGAGCTTTTTGATTCTCTCTGACGGCTGCAGGGGAGCACAAAGAAAGGAACTTAGGATATTAACTAGGAAGGTTGGGCAGGTTAGTTTTCGAATATTAGAACTCCCTAACCTAAATGATGAATGTATAGTTAACCATTGCCTAGACTTCCGGCAATGGTTATGGATGTAACCTGTTTCCAATTCTACAACTAGTCACCTGCTCATCTGTCTAGTTGGAAGTCAGCCTCCAGTGTCCAGCACACAGTGGGAGGTCAGCAAATTCCTGTAGAGCAGTCTGTCCCAAGGAGTCCCTCAAGTGGCTCTAGAGTGGGGACCCTAAAAAGCAGTGAACTGTGCTTTGGGTGGAGAGCAACCAGAAGATGGTAGGTGAAGGCAGGAAGGAGAGGGGCTTCCAGGGAAGGGCTCAGAATCTAGGCTTTGCCACCCATCCCTCTGCAATGGCATGTCCCTGTTTCCTTAGGACTACCTGGATGCCCTCACTGGTATCTGCTATGATGGCATTGAAGGCCTTCTGTTCCTTGGTCTCTTCTCCATCCTGGCTGCCCTGGCTTTCTCTACCCTGACCTGTGCAGGACCTCGAGCCTGGAAATACTTCATCAACAGGTAGGGTACCAGAAAGGTGGCCCCCTGCAGCATGGAGGCTTTCTATGTAGGGGACACCGATGAGCTAGTACCTGAGACAGAGGAGGGCAGCAGAGGGTGTGGCGGGCTGGATGGATTTCTCTAAGGATTAAAATAGATCCCCGCAAAAGTAACTGGGCCAAAGATGGTGACAACCCTCCTGATACTGCCCTGTATCCCTTGCTCTGCTTCCTAGGCAAGACTTTGCAAGGTGACGTGATGAGAGGGAGGCCCCAGAAAATAGCAGGGAGGGTCAAAGATGTTATTGTTAAGATAGAACCTGTAGCTGGGCGGTGGTGGCACACGCCTTTAATCCCAGCACTCGGGAGGCAGAGGCAGGCGGATCTCTGTGAGTTCGAGGCCAGCCTGGTCTACAGAGCTAGTTCCAGGACAGGCTCCAAAGCCACAGAGAAACCCTGTCTTGAAAAAAACCAAAAAAAAAAAAAAAAAAAAAAAAAGATAGAACCTGTAGGCTCCTTATGGAGAGAGACAAAAACGAGATTTCAGGACCTTAGGGATGGATAAGATAGGGTGAGTGGGTCACCTCCCCACCGCCGTGTCTGCAGCCAGTATGGTACACTACCTGGAAGAGGTGGACATGGAACTGGAGTCAGGTGGAGTAAGTCGTACCCCTGAGGGCCATGCTTTTGTAGTTGCTAGAGAAGATGTATACGGCCCGAGTATCTTAGGAAGAGAGATTGGGGTGCATAATAGGACCTTGAGCCTCATCCCTCATGGCTGACCAACTTCTACATCTTGTTCTAGGGACAGAGACTATGACGACATTGATGACGATGACCCTTTCAACCCCCAAGCTCGGCGCATCGCAGCCCACAACCCAGTGAGGGGGCAGCTACACAGTTTCTGCAGCTACAGCAGCGGCCTTGGCAGCCAGTGCAGCCTTCAGCCTCCTACCCAGACCATCTCCAATGCCCCTGTCTCCGAGTACATGTACGCACAGTAGAGCCCTCCCAGCCCCGGAGTGAGGTTGGGTTTATAGACAGAGTGGTCCCCAAAAACACTTGCGGGAGGTCACACATCAGAGGTCACGGGTTGCCTGATAGGAGACCCCTCCACAGCCATGTATGCTGGAGAAAAGCACGCTACAGATGTCAAGATGTGGACTTTTGCCACAAGCCCTCAGGTCAGTCCCAGGCCTGAGAAGCTAAATTTCTCCACGCCATAGTGCTCCTGGCATCCGTCCTTCATTGGTGGTCTCTTCCCTGGTCCCCTTGGAGCAGTGGTTCTCAACGTGTGGAGTATCAGATATTTACATTACGATTCATAACAATAGCAAAATTAGAGTTATGGAGTAGCAATGAAATAATTTTACAGTTGGGAGTCACCATAGCATGAGAAACCATATAAAAGTGTCAACAGCAGAAAGGTTGAGGACCACTGCCCTAGAGCGTTCTTTCCTTTCTATTTTATTTATTTATTTATTTATTTTAAATTTTTGAGGCAGTCTCACGCTGTAGCCTAAACTGTCTTCAACCTTCCCATGTGCCGGGATTACTGGTGTGAGCTGCCACCCCCCCCCCCAGCTCTTTTCCCTTTATTGCCCTTCCCACAATCCCTCCATCATACCCACCTCCACCTGCCACCACCACCACCCTCGGCTTCCATGAGCACAAGTTCATGCACACACACCTGATCTCTCCTCTCGGCCCACAGGAACCAGGCCATCCTCTTTGGTGGGAACCCACGATACGAGAACGTGCCACTCATCGGGAGAGGTTCCCCTCCACCCACAGTAAGTATTCCTTCCATGGTGGCAAAGTCCCTATCAGGGACATAATCAAAGATAAAACCTGTCAACACAGTGCGTGATCCCCACAGAGATAGAAAAGAAGGCAACAGCTTTGCTGTCAAATAAGTATCAAAGCAGGCTGCCTCACGTGCCACGGGACATAAAGACACAAAACAATCTCACCCTGCACAGCTGTCCTCAAGATAAATGGCCTCGGTCCTCAATCAAGAGGACCAGCAAAGAGCATTTGTCCCACTGGCCCATCATAAATCCACCCTGTAGTTAGAGTAACATGCTTGTCTGGTCATTGTTTTCACTCAGAGGGAAAAGCAAATTTCTCATACATGCCATAGTCAGGGGGCCCCTTAACTCATAGCTCACTGTATAGCCAAGGCTGTCCTTGAACTTCTGATGCTCCGGCCCCTACCCCCAAGTGCGGGCTTCACAGGCTTGCGCCTCCCGTGGTTTATGTAGTAGTGACTTAGAGACTGCACCTTTAAAATCCCATCCTGCCTTCTGCTAGTCAGCTTTCTAGACGGTTCTTTCTCCCTCCAGCTGTCAGGCCCCAGTGACACAGGCTGTCTTTATTATTAATCTAAGCCAAACATGATTTGGGAAAATCTACTGCGGGAAAAAGGAATTAATCGCTATACTGCGATTGTAAATAAAAGGGATTTCTAGGTTACCTTCTGTTTGAGACAATCAGGCCACTCGCCACGTCCTCAACCAAGGTAAACAACAGCTGACCTTATTTGCAAGGCTGGAGGACGGAACAGCCCTCATTGCCTTGGCAAAGGTGATTACCAGCTGTCCCATCTCAGCCAGCCTCAGAGGAAGAGTCCCACCCTCTGTCCCTGCTGGGGATATCTGGAGAGATGGGTACTGATGCTGTTGTCCATGGAAACCAGCAGGATGAGGATGTGGAACACATCTCAGGAAACACAGCACAACTGGCTGCCCTCCACCCCATGTGCCGTCTCTGAACTCTCAGCCCAAGCTGTGAGGTGGAGAGGGTTCTGCCTGTGCCTCCACCTCCCTCCAGAGTCACCGGAGTGGGTGAGTGAGAGGAAGCAAGGCCACCAACGACTCAGCCTGGAAAGTGTCTTCCCCTTAGTTCTGTCTCCACAGAATCTCTCTTGTGTTTCCAGACCCTTTCCTAGACCCCAGCAAAAATAACTCAGGGCGACTGTGAAGATTCCTGGGTTCAAGATCTTCACTGTCTTTATCTTCAGCTCTAAGCTCTCCCATCCCATAAAACAGCGGTATTCTTGTAAGCCCTGAACGGGGTGGTATTGGTGCTGAGAACTAGAACTCGGGACTTCACACATCCTCTGTCTACCACCAGGCTATACCCTTAGCCCCAAGAGATGGGCTTTACGGATAGCAAAGGACCAAGGAGAGCAGAAACAAGGAACAAAATTCTGATTGGTCTTTTCAAAGTTCTGTCTTGTAAAAGAGATCATTGTAGTCCTTACTGCTGGGTAAGGATTAAAGCAGAGGGAACCTCATGATCGCCCCGCTTGAAACTGACCCATTTCGAGGAATCCTGGCTGTTCTCAGTCATGTGGCACTTTAGCGTGAGTGACTCCATCTTGATTTTCAGTCTGGCCCAGTGCAGGACTCAGGTTCGATTCCTGGTCCAAAGCAGTGACCCCTTGTCATTTTCTTACAATAATAGTTGTAGAGTTTGTGTTTGTGTTTTGTTTTGGTTTTTTGGTTTTTGATTTTTCGAGACAGTATTTCTCTGTGTAGCTCAGGCTGTCCTGGAACTCTGTAGACCAGGCTGGCCTCGAACTCACAGAGATCCGCCTGCCTCTGCCTCCAAGTGCTGGGGTTAAGAGCGTGCGCCACCACCACCTGGCTTTGCCTCTGGCCTTTTATCGTTCTCTGTTCTATATACGTTTCTTTACTTCTTACCCCGTGGCTGGCTGTATAGCTGGGTGGCTGACCCCTGGAGTCCTCTCTCCTCCTCCTCTCATTCCTTGATCCTCCTTTCCTCTCTCTTCTCTATTTAGTCTCTCTGCCTGCCAGCCCCGTCTGTTCCTCTTTCCTGTCCATCTATTGGCTGTTTAGCCCATATTAGATCAATCAGGTGTTTTAGGCAGGCAAAATAGCACAGCTTCACGGAGTCGAACAAACATAGCATAAAAGAATGCAACACATCTTTAACATTTCACAACAAATAGCAGCACGGGGGTTCTCCTCAGACTCGCTGAAACAGACCCTCCCAGGGAAGTGGCCTGGGAGATTTGAAGTCTAACAAATTTAACAGGCAAGTTTGGGGACTATTGCTTTCAGGGGGTGGGTCTCATGCTTGTGTGTGCACTGGAATCTGTGGGCTTGTGGAATCTGGGCTGGGACCCAGGCAAAGCTGATGCTGGAGGCCTGGGAGCCAAAGTGGAGAGCCAGCACTCTCAGGCTGCCTTGCTCAGCGGTCCCAGTGTTCTAATGGACAGGATGGCCCTGTGTGTTGAAGGTGGCCTGTGCGCTGTGGGATGCTTATCTGGCTTCTGCTTGCTAGATGTCCGTAGTATCCCACCCTCAATCTTGCTGTGACAATTGGAGCATCATTAGATATTGTAGGTGTGTCTGAGAGACAAGATCACCTCATGGAGATGCCCTGGGCCACCTGAAGAAGCGCTCCATGTCCTTTCTACTCCTCATCCTACCCCAAGTGGCATGCTTGCTGTTGTGTGGGACCTAGACCTCAGAAAGGTCCCTGGGGTCAGCAGACCAGCAGCAGTCATGAGCTTGTCAAGAAATGTAACATGTCTGGCTGGGTGGTGGCGGCATGCACCTTCAGTCCCACCCAGCACTCGGGAGGCAGAGGTAGGCAGATCTCTGAGTTGGAGGCCAGCTTGGTCCACAAAGCAGATTCTGGAACAGCCAGGACTGTTACACAGAGAAACCTAAAAGCCTGTCTCAAAAAAAAAATCACCAGCACGGAGGCGCAGCGGCGGCGGCGCCAGACGCACGGAGGCGCAGCGGCGGCGGCGCCAGACGCACGGAGGCGCAGCGGCGGCGGCGCCAGACGCACGGAGGCGCAGCGGCGGCGGCGCCAGACGCGGCGCAGCGGCGGCGGCAGCACGGCGGCGGCGCCAGACGCGGCTGAGCGGTGGCCAGACCCAAGCAGCTGGGACAGGCTGCAATAAGGAGAGCAGATCGCCCTACTACAATTGAATCAAAGAGGTAGGCCTTTGGTTGGCCAGGTCACTGGCACAAGGGGAGCCTGGTCCTGTCCTGAAGATCCTTCGGAGGGGTGAGAGGGTTCTTGGCCTGCAGCAGGAAACACAAAAGAGAGTGAGGGCATTTTGTAAGCGGAGCCCTTGGCCAGCAGGGAAACCTGATCCGGTTTCTAAAGGATCCATTGGATAGGATCAATAGGAGGAGATGGGCAGGCGCCAAGGCAAGAACTCACCCAATAATCCGAAAAACAACATGAAAACATCTGAACCCAATGATCTTACAACAGAAGTATTTGAACAACCTAACACAGAAGAAGTGGAAAAAATCGACTTTATGAAGATAATAGAGTCCCTTAAACAACATGTAAAAAATGCCCTTATAGAAATGGATGAGAAGTACAACAAAAAGTTTGAAGAAATGAGTAAATACGTACATGATACCCTGGGAAACCAAGAAAAAACCATCAAACAGGTAATGGAAACAGTTCAAGAATTGAAAACTGAAATGAAGGCAAAGAAGAAAATACAAACTGAGGACCAGCTGGATATGGAAAATCTAGGCCAACGAGCTGAGTCTACAGAAACAAGCATAATCAATAGAATCCAAGAGCTAGAAGAAAGACTCTCAGATGCTGAGGACACCATAGAGAAAATAAACGAACAGATCAAAGAAAACAGCAAAGCCAACAAATTCTCAACACAAAACATTCAGGAACTATGGGACACAATAAAAAAACCAAACCTAAGAATAATAGGAATAGAAGAAGGAGAAGAGTCACAGCTCAAAGGCTCAGAAAATATTTTCAACAAAATTATGGAAGAAAACTTTCCCAACTTAAAGAAAGATATTCATTTAAATATTCAAGAAGCATACAGAACACCAAACAGACTGGATCAAAGAAAAACATCTCCTCGCCATATAATAATCAAAACACAAAATATACAGGTTAAAGAAAGAATATTAAGAGCTGCAAAAGAAAAAGGGCAAGTAACTTATAAAGGTAAACCGATCAGACTTACACCTGACTTCTCGATGGAAACTATGAAAGCCAGAAGGTCCTGGATAGAGGTTCTGCAGAAGCTAAGAGACCATGGATGCAAACCCAAACTACTATACCCAGCCAAGCTATCGTTCACTATCAACGGAGAAAACAAGACATTCCAGGATAAGAACAAATTTAAACAATACGTAGCCACAAATCCAGCCCTACAGAAAGTAATAGAAGGAAAATCGCAACCCAAGGAATCCACCACTGCCAACACTGCCTACAATAACCCAGGCATCTAATGGCCCTTCACGAGCACATCTCAAAGAAAGGAGACACACAATCTCTACTACCAAAAGCAATAAGAATAACCGGAGTAAACAACCACTGGTCATTAATATCACTTAATATTAATGGGCTCAATTCACCTATAAAAAGGCACAGGCTAAAAGATTGGATACGAAAACAGGATCCAACATTCTGCTGTTTGCAAGAAACACATCTCAACCACAAAGACAGGCACCTACTCAGAGTAAAGGGTTGGGAAAAGGTGTTTCAAGCAAATGGTCCTAAGAAAAAAGCAGGTGTGGCCATACTAATTTCTAACAAAACTGACTTCAAACTAAAATCAATCAGAAGAGACCGAGACGGTCACTTTATACTCATAACAGGAACAATTCATCAGGAGGACGTCTCAATCCTGAATATATACGCCCCCAATATAAAAGCACCTACTTATGTAAAAGAAATATTACTAGAACTCAAGGCAGACATCAAACCACACACACTAGTAGTAGGAGACTTCAACACACCTCTCTCTCCAAGGGACAGGTCAATCAGACAGAAACCTAATAGAGAATTAAGAGAATTATTGGAGGTAATGAAGCAAATGGACTTAACAGACATCTATAGAACATTCCACCCAAATAGGAAAGAATATACCTTCTTCTCTGCAGCTCATGGAACCTTCTCAAAAATTGACCACATACTCGGAAACAAAGGAAACCTCCACAGATACAAAAAAATCTCAGTGTCCACCTGTGTCTTATCAGATCATCACGGATTAAAGTTAGAAGGCAACAACCACGCTGCCCCCAAAAAACCGACAAACTCATGGAAACTGAACAGTCAACTACTGAACCACGCCTGGGTCAAGGAAGAAATCAAGAAAGAAATTAAAGTCTTCCTTGAATTTAATGAAAATAAAGGGACAACATACTCAAACCTATGGGACACAATGAAAGCAGTGCTAAGAGGAAAGTTCATAGCACTAAGTGCCCACTTAAAGAAAACGGAGAATGCATACATTGGGGACTTAAAAACACACCTGAAAGCTCTAGAAAAAAAAGAAGCAGACGCGCCCAGGAGAAGTAGAAGACTGGAAATAATAAAACTGAGGGCTGAAATCAACAAAATAGAAACACAGAAAACAGTCCAAAGAATCAATGAAACAAAAAGCTGGTTCTTGGAGAAAATCAACAAGATCGACAAACCCCTATCCAAACTAATTAAACGACAGAGAGAGAACACGCAAATAAATAAGATCAGAAATGAAAAGGGGGACATAACCACAGACACAGAGGAAATTCAGAGAATCATTAGATCTTACTACAAAAGCCTGTATGCCACAAAACTGGAAAATACAAAAGAAATGGACATTTTTTTAAATAAGTATCATATACCAAAGCTAAACCAAGACCAGGTGAATGATCTAAATAGACCGGTTTCTCGCGAAGAATTAGAAATGGTTATCAAAAATCTCCCTTCGAAAAAAAGCCCAGGACCAGATGGTTTCAATGCAGAATTCTACCAGAACTTCCAAGAAGAATTAATACCTATACTCCTTAAGGTATTTCACAATATAGAATCAGAAGAGTCATTGCCAAATTCCTTTTATGAAGCTACAGTTACCCTGATACCAAAACCACAAAAAGACCCAACCAAGAAAGAGAATTACAGACCGATCTCACTCATGAACATCGACGCAAAAATCTTCAATAAAATAATGGCAAACCGAATCCAAGAACACATAAGAAAAATTATCCATTATGATCAAGTAGGCTTCATCCCAGAGATGCAGGGCTGGTTCAACATACGCAAATCTATCAATGTAATCCACCATATAAATAAACTGAAAGAAAAAAACCATATGATCATTTCACTAGATGCGGAAAAAGCATTCGACAAAATTCAACACCCCTTTATGATAAAGGTCTTGGAGAGAATAGGGATACAAGGGTCCTACCTAAATATAATAAAAGCTATTTACAGCAAGCCAACAGCTAACATTAAATTGAACGGAGAAAAACTCAAAGCCATCCCACTAAAATCAGGAACACGACAAGGATGTCCACTCTCGCCATACCTCTTCAATATAGTGCTTGAAATTCTAGCAATAGCAATAAGACAACATAAGGAAATCAAGGGGATTCGTATTGGAAAGGAAGAAGTTAAGCTTTCGTTATTTGCAGATGATATGATAGTGTACATAAGCGACCCCAAAAATTCTACCAAAGAACTCCTACAGCTGATAAACAGCTTTAGTAACGTGGCAGGATACAAGATCAACTCCAAAAAATCAGTTGCCTTCCTATACACCAAGGATAAGGAAGCAGAGAGGGAAATCAGAGAAGCATCACCTTTCACGATAGCCACAAATAGCATAAAATACCTTGGGGTAACCCTGACCAAGGAAGTGAAAGATCTACTTGACAAGAACTATAAGTCTTTGAAGAAAGAAATTGAAGAAGACACCAGAAAATGGAAAGACCTCCCTTGCTCTTGGATTGGGAGGACCAACATAGTAAAAATGGCAATTCTACCAAAAGCAATCTATAGATTCAATGCAATCCCCATCAAAATCCCATCAAAATTCTTCACAGATCTGGAGAAGACAATAATCAACTTTATATGGAAAAACAAAAAACCCAGGATAGCCAAAACAATCTTATACAATAAAGGATTGTCTGGAGGCATTACCATCCCTGACTTCAAACTCTATTACAGAGCTACAGTATTGAAAACAGCTTGGTATTGGCATAAAAACAGAGAAGTCGACCAATGGAATCGAATAGAAGACCCTGACATTAACCCACAAACCTATGAACACCTGATCTTCGATAAAGGAGCTAAAAGTATACAATGGAAAAAAGAGAGCATCTTCAACAAATGGTGCTGGCAAAACTGGATGTCAATCTGTAGAAGAATGAAAATAGATCCATATCTATCACCATGCACAAAACTCAAATCCAAATGGATTAAAGACCTCAATATCAGTCCGAACACACTGAACCTGATAGAAGAGAAAGTGGGAAGTACTCTACAGCACATGGGCACAGGAGACCACTTCCTATGTATAACCCCAGCAGCACAGACACTAAGGGCATCATTGAATAAATGGGACTTCCTGAGGCTGAGAAGCTTCTGTAAAGCAAAGGACACTGTCACTAAGACAAAAAGACAACCCACTGACTGGGAGAAGATCTTCACCAACCCTGCAACTGACAAAGGTTTGATCTCCAAAATATATAAAGAACTCAAGAAACTAGACCGTAAAAGGCTAATCAACCCAATTATAAAATGGGGCACTGATCTGAACAGAGAATTCTCAACAGAAGAACTTCAAATGGCCAAAAGACACTTAAGGTCATGCTCAACTTCCTTAGCGATCAGGGAAATGCAAATCAAGACAACTTTAAGATACCACCTTACACCTGTCAGAATGGCTAAAATCAAAAACACCAATGATAGCCTTTGCTGGAGAGGTTGTGGAGAAAGGGGTACACTCACCCATTGCTGGTGGGAATGCAAACTTGTGCAACCACTCTGGAAAGCAGTGTTTCGGTTTCTCAGGAAATTCGGGATCAACCTACCCCTGGATCCAGCAATACCACTCTTGGGAATATACCCAAGAGAGGCCCTATCATACAACAAAAGTATATGCTCAACTATGTTCATGGCAGCATTGTTTGTAATAGCCAGAACCTGGAAACAACCTAGATGCCCTTCAACGGAAGAATGGATGAAGAAAGTATGGAATATATACATATTAGAGTATTACTCAGCAGTAAAAAACAAGGACTTCTTGAATTTTGCATACAAATGGATGGAAATAGAAAACACTATCCTGAGTGAGGTAAGCCAGACCCAAAAAGAGGAACATGGGATGTACTCACTCATATTTGGTTTCTAGCCATAAATAAAGGACATTGAGCCTATAATTCATGTTCCTAGAGAAGCTAAATAAGGTGAATCCAAAGACAAACACATAGGCATCCTCAGGAATATTAACCTTCATCAGGCGATGAAAGGAGACAGAGACAGAGACCCACACGGGAGCACCGGACAGAAATCTCAAGGTCCAAATCAGGAGCAGAAGGAGACGGAGCACGAGCAAGGAACTCAGGACCACGAGGGGTGCACCCACACACTAAGACAATGGGGATGTTCTATTGGGATCTCACCAAGGCCAGCTGGCCTAGGTCTGAAAAAGCATGGGATAAATCCAGACTAGCTGAATATAGCGGACAATGAGGAATACTGAGAACTCAAGAACAATTGCAGTGGGTTTTTGATCCTACTGCACGTACTGGCTTTGTGGGAGCCTAGGCAGTTTGAATGCTCACCTTAGGAGACCTGGATAGAGGTGGACAGTCCTTGGGCTTCCCACAGGTCAGGGAACCCTGATTGCTCTTCGAGCAGATGAGGGGGGGGGGGGACTTGATCGGGGGAGGGGGAGGGAAACGGGAAGCGGTTGTGGGGACGAGGCAGAAATTCTTAATAAATAAATAAATTAAAATAAAAAAAAAAAAAAAAAAAAAAAAAAAAAAAAATCACCAAGAAGGAAGAAAGGAGGGAGGGAGGGAAGGAAGGAAGGATGGATAGATGGAGGCAGAGTCCCAGGGCCAGAGAGGTGGATCAGCAGCAAATATCACTGCCTCCTCTTTAACAGGTTCAGTTCTCAGAACCCACATGGAGGCTCACAGCACCTGTTCCTCGAGTTGCAGGGGTTCAATGCCCTCTTCTGACTTTTGCAGGCCAGGTACACATGTGGAGCAAATGCACGCGCAAATGCAAAGCACTCCTACAGATAAAATCAGTCTAAACATTTTCACAGAAGGAGCGGAAATGCTGCCTCTCGGTCCCTTGTCAAGGTCTCTGGTGTTCCCACAGTGTCTGCTGGGTTTGCACACGTGCCCCAGCTTCTTCAATTCTGGAATTCCCAGAGCAGCACGCTTTAAAACTGCTATTGACAGTTTGGTTTTCTATTTTCTGTACCCTACCTAATACAGGGAAAAACAAATCTTGGTGGGTGTGGGCCGAGTGTGGGGATGTTAAAGCCCCCTAGATATTTGAAGACCCTTGTAGCAGGGGTCTTGTTGTATTATTTTAGGTCCATTTTTTTCAAGTGGGGAAATAGAGGCCAGGAGAGGTTAGAAGACCTCCGCCAAGTCCCAGGTAAGGTAAAATGTATAGACCGGGACTGGATGACGGTTTGGGCAGGAAAGTGCATGCCTTGTGAGAACCTGAATTAGAGCCTCCAGAATTATAAAAAGCATAAAAATATAAAAATGTATACCTACATAAAAGAGAGCTAGGTGTGGAGTCTCTACTGTAATCTCAACACTGGAGAGTAGAGATGGGTGAATCCCTGGGGCTCACTGGCCAGCCAACCTCACCTACTGGGCAGGCTTTAGGTTAATGAAAGACCTTGTCTCAAGGGGAAAAGAAGGGCAGATAGCAACTACACACCCACTATGCACACTTGGGATGCGTTCGGACCTGGTTCCTGGAATCTGTGGACCTGCGCCTCTCCGTCTGCGGCTGCTAACTGTTCCGAATGTCCCTAGTGCACCTGATACAGCCCAGTGCTGTGCCTCAGTGAGAGTGCAGCCTGGGGGTGGGGGTGGGAAGAGGAGGATTCCTGCTCTGTGTGCATGTGCTAGGCTAGAGGCTAAAGCCTGGGGCCCCCCCGAGAGATGTCAGACTTGAGGCATCAGTAGACCTGAAGCTTCTCACGCCACCCTGGTATTCCCCCAAGCTTCACGATACCTTATGATAAAAACACCGTGTCTGACTGCTGTACCTGGCCAGGTTGTCATCCCCTGAGAAGTTCCCGGCATCTTCGATGGTGCAAGTGCCCCCTCTATGTACACAGAGGACCAGCTCCAGGAATCCCAAGGGTACCAAACTCCGACGATGCTCAAGCTCCTCATGTAGAATGATGTGCTATTTTCCATGTAACTGGTGTCATTGCCTCTGAGTGTGGTGACACACATACATAATGTCTCTCTGGAGGCTGAGAACAAAAGACCCTTTTGCGTTAGAGCCTAACCTGGCTACATAGGGAGTTCCAGGTATCCTGGTCTACAAAGTAAGACCCTGTCTAAGCAAATAAGTAACAGAAACAATAGAAGAAAACCAGAAAGTACAGACATGCGTAATACAGGATTTTTCAGTAGCTTTGATTTGATCCAAAGTTAGTTGAATCCTTGGGTGTGGAACCAGCATCCCCAGAGAGAAAGGCAGGCTGTATAATTTCAGTTTGACCCAGTAGCGAACTGTACCCTGTTCTCACTGCCCCTCCTCTCCTCCACAGTACTCTCCCAGCATGCGGGCCACTTACATGTCCGTGGCAGATGAGCACCTGAGACACTACGAGTTCCCATCGTAGCAGCTTCCAGGGTACCTGCCGCCTCCTGCCAGCTTGGTTTTCAGCAAATGCAGATCCCAGCTGTGTTTCTGTAACAGAAACTGAAAAGTTCCCAGACGGGCAGGCTCCTGTGGCAGCAGGGACACAGCTGGTACTCCTGACCAGAGCCACAGGTGGACAAGACCAGCCTCCAGCCAAGCTCTCTATCCTGGGACTCCCCAGGGCTCAGGGCCTGGTTCAGTTCCCCCTTTAAGTCCCACCTTCAGCAGAGGAGAGGGGCAGTGAGGAGGGGACCACCTGCCGAAGAGCTCCATTCTCTCAAGGTCCTGCCATAGGGCCCTGGCTCTTGTTAGAGTGGCCCTAAGCCCTGGCCACACCTTCCAGTTAGTTACTCTGTCCTCGGTTCCCAGCAGGTGACAATTGGAAGTGTGTTAGGAGAACACACGGTTCTGGGACCACGCAGACTCTGCCTAGCCCACAGGATAGCATTACGAGTACTTCCCAGAGGGGATGGGTGGCTTCAAGCTGGGCACTGCAGTCTGGCAGTCTTGGGCAGGAACAGGGGAGGAAGCCTGCCACGTTCTGCCTCTCTCACCTCCACCAGCCACCTCCATTCTGGAGCCAGGTCTCAGCTGCAGGCAGGGACAGTCTCAGGTATGAACGGACACTTTGAAAGCAGCCAAACTCTTGTTCCCAGTATTTTAAAACATTTTGATGATCCAAAGAGTCATACCTCCCTCACAGGCACCTCAGACCGGCTCAGGCCCTTCACCTGTTTCCAACTCTGGCTCTCACATAAGCCGTGCTCCAGATCTGCAGGAGACGCTGGGAAGTGGGTTGTGGGTTTTTTGTTTTGGTGCGGGCCTTGGCCCAGAACTCATAGAGATCCACCTGCCTTTGCCTGCACAGTCCTGGGGTTAAAGCAGATTTTGCGGGGTGGGGGGTTTTGAGACGTGATTTCTCTGTGTACCCTTGGCTGTCCTGGAACTCAATCTGTAGACCAGGCTGGCCTTAAACTCACAGAGATCCACCTGCCTCTGCCCCCAAGTGCTGGGATTAAAGGTGTACCATCAAGCCCAGGTCATTTTTTTTTTTTTAATAAAGATCACTGAGACAACATGTCCCAGATGGCTGAAGAAGGAAATTCTGGGGCCCTGTAAAGGGATAGACGTGATAACTAAGAAGGCTGAGGGCTTTCTCTATCCTGAAGAATAGGCATTTCCTGGCTAGGAGAAAATAATTAATGATCCCTGTCCTGCCTGCTGGGGGACCAGGTTAGGCTATTTGGTGCTTCCAGCTTTCTGCCAACACAGAGTACACGACACACTAAAGCCCCGTGGCCTTGCACACCCAAGCAGGGCCTGGGTGATCGTGTGTGACAGGACCATTTCCTTTTCAGAAGAGCCACGCTGTCTTCACACTGACAGCTCCCAGCCAAGCCGCCAGGCGCCGGCCTCACTGTGTCTCCTATTAACCCGTGCATACTGTGAGCCGCCTGTCTGTGTCCTGTGCAGATCTTGGGCTGTGACCTCAAGGCATTTGCTTCTAATGTTTCCTCTGCAGCAACGGAAGGACTTTTTTAATGCATGTACATCAAACTAAAACTCCTCCGGGTTCTACAGGAGTCGGGTGGGCAAACCTTTGATTGAAACGGCTTCGCCCTCACCTGAGCCAAGAAATAAACCACTTCTCTTAAGATGTGCGGTTGATGGCGTCCCTTACTTGCTAAGCTTTGGGGGACTAGCAAGGGTGCAAGCCCTCTCCACAGAGGCTCCTCCAGCAGCAGTGTCAGATTTCAGTGAGAGGCGAGGAGGGGGGCTGTGAGGAGCTGGGTAGATGGCTCAGCAGGGAAGAGTGCTTGCAGCTCTTCCAGAGGATCTGAACAACACCCACGTCAAGCAGTTCATAGCCCTCCTAGCTCGCTCCAGCTCCAGGAGATCCACTGCCCTCCCTCTGATCTTCCAGGATAACCACATACATACGATATACACACAGAGAGACATATATACGCATACATAGAAACTAAGCAAATCTTGGAGCTGTGGAGATGGCTCAGTAGTTAAGAGCACTTGTTACTTTTGCTGAGAACCCGGGTTCTGTTCCCAGCACCCACATGACAACCCATGATCCTCGGACACTTCAGTTCCAGAAGTCCTGATGCCCTCTTCTGGTCTCCATGGGCACTCAAACATACGTGAAGGAAAACATTCATACACAGGCCTCATTATGTAGCATTGGTCGACCTGGAACTCATTGTGTAGACCAGGCTAGCCTAGAACTCAATGAGATCTGCCTGCTTCTACTGTTCAAGACCTGAAACCAAAAGGTGTGTGCTACTATGCCCAGCATAAAAACATTTTTTGTTTGCTTTGTGTTTTGGAAGAGAGCTTCTCTGTGTAGCCCTGGTTGTCTTAGCACTCACTCTGTAGACCACACTAGACTTGGCGACTTCTGTCTCCCAAATGCCAGAACTAAAGGTATTCCCACATCTAGCTATGAAATCTTTTTTTTTTTAAAAAAAAAAAGGGGGGGGGAAGCTTTGAATGACTATTTCAGGTCACAGGGATCTGTGGCCTTTGCCTAATTTTTGTTTTGTTTTTTTTCGTTTGTGTGGTGATGGGGTGTGTGTGCGCCATTACTTGCGTGTGTGTGTGTGTGTGTGTTGCACATACGCCAGAGAACAAAAAACATTGGCTCTTCTGCTCTACCCCCTCCCCAACGTATCCCCTTGAGATGGTGTCTCTCAATAGTCTGTCAGCCAGAAACACTCCCGTCTCCCCCACTGCAGCACTAAGGTTACAGGCATGTCACACCTGGCTTTTAAGGTGGGTGCTGGGGATTTGAACTCAGGTCCTTGTGCTTACAAAGCAAAAGCTCTTATCTGGCTGGGTGTTGGTGCACGCCTTTAATCTCAGCACTTGGGAGGCAGAGGCAGGAGGATCTTTGTGAGTTTGAGACCAGCCTGGTCTAGTTCCAGACCAGAGCTAGTTCCAGGACAGGCTCCAAAGCTACAGAGCTCTTATCTTCTTATGTGAGCCACCTCCCTAATCTCTGCCTGTAGCCCCTCTTACAGACCAGGGCTAAGCCCCGTTTCTACTCTGGGCTTTCTCCAAAGCTCTCTCTGAAGGTCATCTGTTGATCATCAGGCTGCTATAGTAAGCAGTCTTTATTGAGTGTTCATCGGGAGCCAGCAATCCTCCCTGGTATTGATATAAATTTTTCATCAGAGAAAATCTATAAAACAGTAGTTCTAACAGGTGCATTAAGAGTCAGGATCTGGAGAAACCCTGTCTCGAAAAACCAAAAAAAAAAAAAAAAAAAAAGAGTCAGGATCTGGATTGAGGACAGAACCATGTGTCTCGCACAGAGCCCTGGACCCCATGCTGGGTGACTCTGGTCAGGCAGGAGCTGCCCAGACTGCGCTCCTCCAGTCGCCATCCGTGGGTCTGTGCTGTGTACTCCCGAGCACCTTGCCTTCAAAGGTTGCTTCTCAGGACAGGGATGACTGGATCCATTCCTCTGGGGCAGCCATTCCCCCCCCACCCCCGCCCAAGTCTCTGCTGGCTCAGCAGCCCCCAGTCTGGTGCTTCCCCACTGGCAGAGTGACCTTTCACACCCCTGCAGCTGAGCTTCCGCAACTTCCTAGAACACGCGGAGCTCCTGGGCAAGCTGCTCGAACCTTTGGGGGTGCTTGAGGGGAGAAGCTGAGCGTCACATGCAGATGAGCTCAGCGACCCAGAAGTGGACACGTGCTCTTGTGGCTTTTCCTGGGCTCTGCCGGCCCTGGGGAACCCACAGCCTTGGGTGAGAAGATGAGTAAGAACGGTATGGGAACTCCCATAACTAGTTTGATTTTGGGGGAAAATTGCTTCTCAGCACCCAGGTGTGACGTAGGCTGTGGGGGCCTTTATGGTCTCTGCTAACTAGAGGAAGCTTGAGTTGCAGAAGGACTGCGAGGAGTAGGAAGGCCAGGACTGGAGAGAAGGCTCCGTCTCTCTGCCGCTCATCATCTGGCTGCTCTTCCAGAAGAACTGGGTTCAATTCCTAGTACCCGCATGGTAGATCCCAACCCTCTTTAACTCCAGTTCCAGGAGTGCCAACGCCCTCTCCTGGACACACTGTGGGTACTACTTGCACATGGCGCACAGACAGAAATGCGGTCAGTACACCCATACACATAAAATAAAATAAACTCAAAACTTTAGTACTCTTATTTAAAATAAAAACAGAAAGGTGACTCTGAGAGCACAAGCCCAAGGGTGGTCACGTCAGCCCTGTGTCACCTCTCTGCCCCGGGAAAGAACTGCACACTAGCTGCACGCCAAGGGAAAGTATGTGGTGGTCAGAAGTCACCCTTCACTGTCCACCGCTGAGCTTTGTCTGACTGTCACCCAGGAAGAGCCAGCTGGAGGAAGAGGACGGCTATGTAGCCTGCTCCCCGGGGAAAAAGCAGACTCCACCGAGGCCCTCAGTGAGCTCAGGCTTCCCTGGGAACAGATGTCCTAAACCACTGTCCCCAGTGCTTCAGATGGAACCCAGGGCCTTGCTCATGCTAGGTGGCCGCTCTGCCACTGAGCTACACTCTCAGCTCGGCACTCCCTCCTCGCTCTACACCGTGCTCAAGAGGCCAGCAGTGCCCACTGCCCAGTCAGATAGGAACCGTCCTTGCCAGCCCCTGTGAGAACGTTGATCTGTGCCTCCTAACCCACAAAGCCTAACTCTATGATGGCCCCTTCCTTTCTCTGAATTCTAGGGTGGTATGGGTGTCTGGGAAGACGTGGTCATGGGCCTGGGGTGGAGTTTCCAGGTTCCATGGTTCTGCCATGTAGCAGAACCAGCTCTGATTGCTTGGATACAGGTTAGCTTTTGTGGGCAAGGCTCCCATGATCTTGTGCTTCCTTTTTAGCTAGTTCTCTCTCTCTGTGTGTGTGTGCGTGAGTGTGTGTGTACGTGCGTGCGTGTGTGTGTGTGTGTGTGTGTGTGTGTGTGGTGTCTGGTGGTTTTGGTTTTCACTCTATAGCCCTGGCTAACCAGGAACTCACCATGTAGACCAGACCAGCCTGGTCAGGAGTGCTGGGATTAAAAGGCACCCAACTTGGTCTAGTTTTGTTTGCTGTTTGTTCTGAGACAGTCGTATACAGCCCAGCGTGGCCTCAAATCTAGTGTGGAAGGTTGACCTTGAAGTTCTCATTCTCTCGCCTGTACCACAGAAGTATGGTATCATGGTTTTACTCCATTTTAAAATTAGAAAAACAGAAAACAAAACAACAAAAAATGGTGAAAGCAGAAGGTCATGGGGAGTAGATATGATCAAAGTACATTTTTTATACATGCATGCATATATGTATAATGAAAGCCCTAACCCTGGACTATTAATATACACGGATATAAACCACTAAGAAATCTTTCTGTAGAGGAGTTCTAAGGCCTGGTGTGATGGCTTGTACTTACAGCACTTAGGAGGTGGAAGCAGGAGGATCAGAAGTTCAAAGCTAGCCCAGTTAAGTGAGACCCTGTTTTAAAAATGAGAAAGTGGGGGAGGAAGCCAGTGGTGGGTTGTAATGGACTAGGGACCTGCCTGGAGTTTGTCCAGGGCGGGGGCTGATCTAAGCAAAGAATTTCTGTGGCCAGTTACGCTGTGATTGGGTAGAAATTCGAGAAGCTGAGAAAAAAAAAGAAAAAAGAAAAAAAGTAGGACTTTCTGAATAGTCTAATTATATGACCTCATGCTGGCCTCCCATGGTGGTTGAGCTGGACCTGCCAAGAGCTCAAGAGCTAAGAGTGAGTGAGTGAGCCAGTGTTGGTCGGCTCTACACAGGTCTGAGTGAGGGGAAGGGAGGGTGGTGTGGGGTGGGAAGCCGGGGATAACATCATTGTCATAATAAAAACGACTGAGTCCAATTTCCCCCACCCCCTTTTCTTATCTACACTCCACCCCCGCTTCCCTATCCTCGCGTCATCAGAGGGGCCCCGGCTTGCAACCCCAGCCAGCCACGTTGCTCTAGCCTGGAACTGCTCAGCTCGCTCCTCTGGTTCCCATCATGCCCCACCCCCACTCCGGGACTCACTCCCCGCTCCATCCCCTGCAACTCAAAACCACTTTCTAGGGCTCAGTTCCAACCCCATATCCCACATCTTGGTGACTCATTCTTTGCCTGGCTTCATCCAAATCTCCAGTGCCCACGCCTGGCCTCAGGTTCACCTCATCCTCTGGAGCCTGTAGCGGCAAGCACAGCGTTGGCCGGGCCGCAATGCGGGCTGGGCTCTCCTCGGTGTCTGATGGCGCATTTTCCCGATACCCCGGAAAACTGCCACTGTCCTCCTGCTGTGAAGATGTAGAAAGTTAAACCCCAGAAATGGAAACTCAGGTTGGGGATGCAGTTCACTGGTAGAGCTCTGACCTTTCGGTGGCAAGGCCTTGTTCAATCCCGATACTGAAAGAATATGTCTTAAGTCATGGGTCGATTATTAATCGGGGGGTTTGCTTATGGTTTCAGAGGTTAGTCCGTAATCATCACGGAAGGAAACATGGCAGCATGTGGGCAGACATGATGCTGGAGAGTTGCATCCTGATCCGTAGGCAGCAGGAAGAGAGGGACGCTGGGCCTGGTGTGGATACTGAAAACCTCCAAGCCCACTCCCCACTAGTGACACACCTCCTCCAACAAGGCCACACCTCCTAAGCTTTTCCAGCCAGCTTGCCCAACTGGGGACTAAGCATGCACATCTGTGAGCCTGTGGGGGGCCAGTCTCTTTCAAACCATCACCAGGTACACGATAAATAAATGACCAGTCTAGGGTCCCCAGCTCCAAAAGCTCTTAGGGCCTTCTGGGAAGTTATATGAGATTCTGTAGCTTTCTTTCTCTTCAAGTCACGCCACCTCCTGCGGAGTCTGCGTGGTCTCTCCTGTAAGATGTGGCACAAGCTTCAATAAGAATGCCCACAGAGAAGGTGTCTGTGTGCTGTGCTTCCTGCACTGGAGCCCTTGTACTTCAGGCCTAAAAACTAGAGTCTGGTCCATCCCCCCCCCAAAAAATAGTATGTTTAATACTTACTATGTTAAATAGAGTTTACTAATGAGTCATTGCCATATACAAGAGTATCTGATGCTAATAAAAAAAAGATGGGTTAATATTCAAGATAAAAAGGTTTCCAGGTTTAATCTGATGCTTATTAAAATTAAGACAAATTCAGCAAAAATAAGATAAAATAAGAAAAATAAATGCCTGTAACTTCTTAAGATTGGTTCTGGGGATGGTTAAAAAAAAGTTAAAAATATAAAAATAAAGTTCTTCTAAAAAGACCGTAGACTGTGTGGCTGTCAACCTCAACCACTTGCTTTTAGCTCAAAATGCCATAAATTCAAAACCTCGATAATGACTTATATCAAAATTAATGCCAAGCCATGTCTGGCAAGACTGACCACAGATTCACACCAAAAACGTCTGTCTGATAAAAATCTGTTTTCATGTATCTAATAGAAGAATTCTAAAAATATTCTATACCACATAAAAAACAATACATGCTGTTTTGTTAAACAATCTTTTCTATACATAAAAAATGAGCCTCATGTCTAGTAAAGACACATTCAGATACAATTCCTTTAAGTCTGGTATCTGTCATTTGACAACTCCTTACCCACCTCTTCCTGAGACCCTGTCCCGTCAGTCCCAGTGCTCCAGCTGAGCTAGTCTGTCGCAAATCACTCTGTGTGTGTGTGTGTGTGTACATTCATTACACTCATGTAGCATGCATGCACAAATATGGAGGTCAGAGGGTCAGAGGACAGCTTGGGGAAGTTAGCTCTCTCCATCACCATGTGTGTCCAGGGGCACAAACCCAGGTCATCAGCTGTGGTGACAAGCCTCTTTCCCCACTAAACCATCTCACCAATCTAGATGTAGGACTAAACCCCCCCCTTCTTTAATTTTTTTAAATTACTGATTTATCATTATTATTATTATTGTGGGTGTGTACCTTGGCAGGTGTAGGTCAGAGGACACCTTTGTGGAATCCATTCCCCTTTTCTGCTTCTATGTGCCTTCTAGGATTTGAACTCATTTTGTCAGGTTTTTGAGCCAAGCGCCTACTGCTCACTTAGCCATCTTGCCGGCCCTCGGTATGGTTTTCTAACCCCTCCCGCATTTTCTCACTGCATTGTCTTAAGCTCAGGAGAAATACGCGTCTCACTGTGTCATTCATACTTCCATCGGTTCCTTCATTCATGCAGTGAACCATGTTCGCTATGTGCCAAGCACACAGCTAAGCCATGCATATATTCAGTCTGACCCTCGAGGAATTTCCATTCTGGAGATATATTCAGAAGGGTGGTGGTTCATGGGATATGGCAGCAGAAGAGAACAGTGACAAACCAGACACCGTAAGGACTGAACAGAGCAGGCTTTCACGAGCCCAGGCACAGAGCTTCCCACCCACTGGCCACTTGATTTGCGTTTTCAGAGGACTTCGCCGGACACATAACTGCAGCCTTGGGTAAGCGTTTTGGCCAAGTCCTTAGGACCACTAGTGCTGTTTACAAGTTGGTTAACTTCCCTCCAGATAAGGGAGGAGATAAGGGCTTTGCCTCCCACCAGCATGACCATTGTCACGTGCTCCAGATCACCTTCCGAACGGCCCGTGTCGGCCCCGGCTGGGGTTGCTAGGCAACGGGGAAACTCCACAACTCCCAGCCGTTTGAACTGCTCTGGAGACCTGGACGTGGCTTGGGTGCTTCCCGGGAGCGCTGTGGCAGAATAAACTGAGCCTAGATCAGGTACTTAAGCTCGGGAGGACGTCCAAGCCTGAAAAGAAACCCGGCGAAAGGAGGGAAGAGTCCCAAAGGGTAATAATCACCAACAGCGCAAACCTAGGAGATTGCTTCTAGGAGATGCTGGAATGAGGACCAGCGCTCCCTAGCGCTCTTCCCGCTGCATTAATCCTCGTTGCCCGGAATATTCTCCAAGTTCCAGGACTTCTGCAACCCCCAAGTACTTTGCCTTCTGCACTACTATCCTACCAGGCCCTAACCCCGACTGTGTCCCGGAGTGGGCGGGACTTCTTTCGGGCTTTCAGGTGAATGAAGCAAACGTTCTGCCCGGGGAGGATGGGGCTTTCAATTAAGAGGATGGAGAGGGAAAGGCACACGCCTGTGATCCCTGCACTCGAAAGGCGAATGCAGGAGGATTGCCAAGAGTCCGAGGTCAGCCTACACTACTTAGTAGCTTCCAGGCCAGCTGGACTAAGGGTGAGAACCTATCTCAAAAAATTAAGAGAGGGGCCTGGAGGAATGGCTCAGCAGTTAAGAGCAAGTACTGTTCTTGCAGAGGGCTGGAGTTCGGTTTCCAGCACCCACATCAGGTGACTCACAGCTCAGCAGCTCCAGCTCCAGGGGATCTGACACTTCTGGCCTCCACCTCACTGCACTTGTGTGCACATATCCCCCCCCCCCCCCATTATAAATGAAATCAATTTAAGATTAGTGAGGTCAGGGAGTGATGGTGGGAGGTCACACGGGTACAGGGACCATATGTAAATGTATTCTTTTGTTTGCCCCTCAGTGTGAGAGCTGGCCTTAGCATGCCCATTAGAGTCATGAAAACATTTTTCTAACCGAGTCCAGAAGGTTCTCAGAGACATGGGGATGACGCAAAGAGCCCTCTTTCTGCGTTCCTACCTCAAGCAAGGCTCCTCTGTTCTGGGCACACAGATGGGCTGCCCCAAGGGACAAAGGCTGGCCCTCCTCCTGGCCTCTTTCCGGCACTGACACCCCTGCTTCCTGCCATTCCCTGGGCTCACCTCCCAGCTGTATACCATGCTTTCTGTTCATCATCCTCGCATGAGGCAAGTTTTATTTTGCTATTGGGCGAAGGATCCACCTTGACGCTCCCCAGGAGGGTGCAGAAAATGCATGCATGTTTTGGTGTTTGGACCAGGCTAAAGAGGTTCTTTGTGATTCTGGGTTTGGGAGTTGTTGGGGCTGGGTGTAGGTCGGTAGTAGAGTAGACCATATTTCACAGTAGGGGTGGGTCGGGGGTAGACTATGATTCTTCATGCTTCTGGGTCTTTAGACTCCCATAGGGACAATCTCCCCCTGACACTCCTAGGCAACAGTAATACTCTTGGTCCCCTCTGCTACACACACACACCCTGCTCAGACCCTGGGGAAGCCCCACCCTGCGGCATTTATCTCCCCAAAGAGGGGAAAGACTGTTGTGGCAGCCTTGGCTGACCTTGTCTTTTATCTTCACCTCGCTAGCTTGTTAGGAAAGAGCCTGAGCAGGGTCCTTGAATGTGCTGTCTTCCTGTCACCAGGCTAGCCTTTAAATGTCCCCTCTGTCTGCCTCCAGACACAGGACAAAGCCTCCGTTCTCCAAGAGGCCTTGGCCTTGGGAAACACCAAGGACAGAGCAAAGCTGTCAGAGTCTGATTGGGGCTGAAGAGGCTGTTTCTTGTTTTTTGTTTTTGTTGTTGTTTTTGTTTTTTCTTCCCAGGATTTTCTCATTCTCTGAAGTGTCCTTCTGTCACCTTAGGAGTCAGCTGTGCCACAGCAAACGGAGACGGAGGGAGACAGCCCCTAATTGCCCGGCTCCAGCTGCCAGGACTGGGAGGCACGGGTGCTTGCCAGGACTGGCGGAAGACAGGGAATTTAATTGACTTCTTTTGCATTCTTCTTTTAAAAAAATTATTTATTGGGGCCGGAGAGATGGCTCAGTGGTTAAGAGCATCGCCTGCTCTTCCAAAGGTCCTGAAGCACTGTCTGCTGTTTAAGCCATCCTGAGTTCAATACCCAGCAACCACATGGTGGCTCACAACCATCTGTAATTAGGTCTGGTGCCCTCTTCTGGTCTGCAGACACACACACAGACAGAATATTGTATACATAATAAATAAATATTTTTAAAAAATAAAAAAAATATTTATTTATTATGTATGCAGCGTTCTGTCTGCATGTATGCCTGCAGGTCAGAAGAGGGCACCAGATCTCATTACAGATGGTTGTGAGCCACCATGTGGTCGCTGGGAATTGAACTCAGGATGGCTGGAACAGCAGACAGTGCTCTTAACTGCTGAGCTCTCTCTCTCCAGCCCCTTCTTTTGCATTCTTTTCCCCCAAGACTTTAATTTCACCCACACAGAACCAAGATATGGGGCACCCGTATGCAGACTGCTGCCTTGACCACCCTGCTGCCCTCTGAGACATTGCTCCCACCCTTAAGGGAGACTTTCCAATCTACTTTCTCCACAAGTATGGTTTGTGTTGGCTCTGGGAGTGGTTAGAAGCAAGCTTTTACAGTTTTGTTGGCCTTGAATGGTGTCACTGACGTTCGCCTTGAACTTCTGCCTCTACCTCCCAAGTACTGGGATTACAGGCGTGTGTCTCCATGCCTAGCAGGTCATGCTCCTTCAAGGAGCACTATATGGATGCCAAGAGACTGGGGAGTTAACCCCACCCCGTCTCCTTCCTCGTCCCCTGCCCCAGCTGTTCCCTTCCACCCCAGCACCTGCTGCTAGATAGGCGTGCCCAGCTCTCAGCCTCTCAGTGTCCAGGACTCAGCAGCTAAAGCTTTTGGGTCCAACTCCTTTATAGTCATGGGGTCTTATAGTTTCTGCTCTTCCATTTAAAACCACACAGCCCGTTTCGAGTTCATTGTTGCGTATGGTATGAGGTACGGCTCTTGCCGATCTTTTTCTTAGGGGATGCCCAGTTGTCCCAACACCGTCTGCTGAAAAGACCATCCCTCCCTGCTGCATCCCCTAATGCTTTGTCAGAGATGAGCTGACCGGAAACAAGAACGGTTAGTCCCGAGCTTTCGGTTCTGTCTCATCGGTCATGTGTCTCTTTTCATCAGGACGTCACTGCCTTCATTACCCATGATTGGATTGGTTTATTGATTGATATTAAAATTTTTTTTTTTTTTGAGTTGAAGTCTCACTGTGTAGCCCTGACTAACCCGACACTCATTCTGTAGACTAGGCTGGCCTCGAACTTGCAGTAATCTTCCTGCCTCTGCTTCTTCAGTGCTGAGTGTATAGACACACCAGCATGTCTAGTGCATAATTCATTTAATTGTCTCTCCTTTCCCCTTCCTCTCTTTCCTCTCCCCACCTTATCTGTGTCTTTGAGATAGGATCTTTTAATGTGGGGGGCGATTTTGTGACAGGGTTTCTCTATGTAGCCTTGGCTGTCCTAGAACCCAGTCTATAGACCAGGCTGGTCTTGAACTCAGAGATCCACCTGCTTCTGCCTCGCAAGTGCTGGGAGTAAAGGTGTGTGCCACCACCGCCAAGCTCAATCTTTTAATTTTTAAAAACATCATTTTAAAATTGCTTATCTTATATGTATGCATGTTTTGCCTGCATATATGCCTGGTACCCACAGAGGTCAGAAGATGACATCAGATCCCCTGGAACTGGAGTTACAGATGGTTGAGAGCTGCCATGTGGGTGCTGGGAGCCAAACCCTGGTCCTCTGAAAGAAAAGCAAGTTCTCTTTACCATTAAGCCATCTCCCCAGGCTCTGGGAAAGTTTAATTTTTGTTTATGTGTATGTGTGTTGGCCCGCTTGTCTGTCGTGCGTCATGTGGGTCCTGGGAACATAACTCCAGTCCTCTGCAGAGCAGTGAGTGCCGTTAACCACCCAGTCACCCCTTCAACACCAGACAGGGGACATAGCTCAAGCCGAAGTCCAGTGTCCACTGTATGATGCCCTGGATGGCCAGCCTCTTGTACTCAGCCTCCTAATGTGCAGGGTTAGAAGGTCTCTCTGTGCTGAGCACAGGGCAGCTGGCATTGTCTCTCTGTGTTCTCAGGCACTTTGATAAGGAGACCTTTCCTCACATTGTGATGTGTGCCGGTGGCACCTTGGCAGCTGCAGGTCAGCCCTAGAAAGACTCAGTCACCCAGCCAAGGGCACACTGCTGGTGAAACCCGGCTCAGGACTCTAGGGTCTTGTCTGCCTGCTTTACAATTATTTATTTTAATTTAGAGTGTGTGTGTATGTGTGTGTGCTTGTGCAAGGCACCATGTGTTGTGTGATGATTTATTCTTTTGACTTTTTGAGGGGCCCACCTCCCAAATGAATGACACATGGAGGCTCATTCTTAGGAATGGCCAGCCTTAGCTTGGCTTGTTTCTAGCCAGCTTTTCTTAAATTATCCTGACTACCTTTTGCAAACTCTGGGCTTTTTCCTTTTCTTTCTTTCTTTTTTAAATATTTATTTATTTAGTATACAATATTCTGCCTGCATATATGCCTGCTGGCTAGAAGAGGGCACCAGATCTCATTACAGATGGTTGTGAATTGAACTCAGGACCTTTGGAAGAGCAGGCAATGCTCTTAACCACTGAGCCATCTCGCCAGCCCCCTTTTTCCTTTTCTTACTTCTGTACCTTACTTTCACTCTTAGCCGAGTGGCTGGCCCCTGAAGCCCTCCTCCCCTTGTTCTCTCCTTGCTCCCCCTCAGCCTCCGTTCTCCTATTTATCCTCTCTGGCTGCCAGCCCCACCTATCCTTGCTCCTGCCTCGCTATTGGCCATTTAGCTCTTTATCAGGACCATCCGGTGTTTTAGACAGGCAAAGAATCACGGCTTCACAGAGTTAAGCAAATGCAGCATATAAACAAAAGTCACACACCTTAAAATAACATTCTCCAATACCCATGCATGTGTAGAGATCAGAGAGTGACCTGTTGGAGATGGTCCTCTCCCTTCCTCCATGGGCTCCGGGGACTGAACTCCGGTCATGCGGCCTGTACTACCTGTACCCGCCGAGACAGCTCACTGGCCCAGTTCTTGATTCTCATGATCAAGTATCACAAATCAGTGGCTGTCCAGTTCCAGAAGCCACCTGGCTTTTTGTCCCTTTTCAAAGTGGCTCACAGACACACACAGGTAAAGGGATGCAGGAGGCATTCTGTGCCTCCCCGTGTGGCCACCAAAGGCAGTGTAGAGCCTTTTAATCTGGCATGCTGGCATGGATAAGCCTTCTGAACAGTTGTGCCAGTGGCTGGGGGTTCTTAAGAGGTTCAGGTCTCTCTGATCTGTGAACCATGTTATTCAAATCTTGAGTGTGGTAGTGGGTTTGGCTCAACGTTACAGTCATCAATATTGCTTCCTGCCTCCCAGCAAGTGTATTGATTCAACAGAAAGTCGGTAATTTCATGGGTAAGAAGCCAGTTTGCTCTGAAGCCAGGCAAACTACCTGGGCTACTTACTTGACAGCTGTGTGATGCCAGGAAAGTCATCTGAAGGTTTGAATGTTCAAGTGAATGATGCTTTCAACGCCCACCTTGGAGGGCAAGAGCAAGGACCACACAATGTAATCTATACTTAGCATACCGTTGGCACTCAGGTGAGTTAAACTATTCTTGTTGTTTGAGGAGATTTTTGTCTTGATTTGTTTTGTTTCTTTAAAGATTTTGTTTTTCTGGACATGATGGCTCATGCTTTTAAATCTCAGTACTCGGGATGCAGAGGCTGGTGAATCTGCAAGTTTTAATGCAGCTTGGTCTATGTGGTTAGTTCCAGGCCGGCCAGTGAGACCCTGTCTTAGATAAGATGTATTTAGCTCTGTGTGTGTGTGTGTGTGTGTGTGTGTGTGTGTGTGTGTGTGTGTGTGAGGGGAGAGGCTGGCACATACACACATGTTTCCAGAGGCCAGAAGGTGGCACCGGCTCAGCTGGAGTTAGAGTTGAAGAACCAAACTCCATCCTCCACTGGTCATCTCTCCAGGCCCATTTTAGACAGGCTGCTTTCGAATCATAGGCTGTCTTTGAACTCACGGCGGTCCTCTTGCTTCCTTCCTTCTTCCAAGTGCCAACACAGCACAAGTGTGAACCATCACACCTGGTTTCGGATGAGGGATTTTGGTTTTGGTTTTGGTTTGTTTTACTTCTATTGCTTTTTTGTTTTGAGACAGGTTCGCGTGTAGCCCAGACTGGTTTTGAACTTGCTATGTAGCCTAGGATGACTTTAAACTCCTGATCCTCCTGACTCCACCTTCAAAGTGTCCCACTGAATGGGATTATTTTTAAAAGATTGTGGGGGTGGGGGTAGAGGGTGGTGCCTGAGTGTGCACTACCCATGGAGGCCAGAAGAAGGCGATGTTGGGTCCCCTGGAACCGGAGTCACAAGTGCTTATGAGCAGCCACACGGGTACAGGAATGGACCCCAGGGTCCTCTGGAAGAGCAGCCAGTGCTCTTAACCACTGAATCATCTCTTTAGTCCCTTAATGTTTTGGGGTTTTTTGTTTTTGTTTTGTTTTTGAAGAAAATACAGGTGTAGCTTCTGGAAAGATCCCTTGGGATTCCCCAACCTGGCTTCCTGCCAACCAGATGCAAAAACACGGCCCTGCCTCTGGTGGGACCTGAGGAGATGAGCAGGCTCTGGGTGGGACACCTCACCAGTCTCAGACTCTCCTCTCTCCCGCCGCAGCCGCTGCAGCCATCACCATGGAGATCGTCTACGTGTACATCAAGAAGCGCAGCGAGTTTGGGAAACAGTGCAACTTCTCAGACCGCCAGGCTGAGCTGAACATCGACATCTCGCCCAACCCTGAGCTGGCCGCGCTGTATGTGGAGCGGAACCCAGTGGACACGGGCATCCAATGCTCGGCCAGTATGTCAGAACACGAGGTGAGTTCCTGCCCTAGAGACCCGGCCCAAGACTCACCTCCGTGCTAGCATCAATAGATACCACCAGCTCTACTTGGGCCAGAGCAGGTGTGTCCACGGAATGCACATGGCAAGCCCACGCTCTGAATGCAGTATTTGTGATGTTGAAGAATGGAGGATTTTTTTTTCCTTTTCTTTTGAGACAGGGGTTCTTGTGTAGCCTTGACCATCCTGGAACTAACTCTGTAGATCAAGCTGGCTTTGAACTCACAGAGATCCACCTACCTCTGCCTCCTAAGTGCTGGAATTAAAGGCATACACCGCCATTGCCCGGTTAAGGATGGAGGGTTAATCACTGTTGATATGACATCTCCTAGGACGGCTGGGTCGATTCCTGTGCCTATTCACGTCCAGATATGGCTGAGAACAGGTGTGAATGTGGCCCAACACAAACTGGCAAATCTACTTAAAGCATTATTAGATTTTTTTTTGTACGTGTGATTTTTTTTTGATGTCTGTGGCAGAGGGTCTCTGCACCCCAGCTTGGTCTTGAACTTGCCAAGACAAGAATAACCTCGAGCTTCTGATTGTCTTGCCTCTATCTCCCAATTCTGTTTTTTAAAGATTATATCTATTTCTCTGTCCAGGGGGTGAGGGGAGGGAGAGAGAGGGGGAGGAGAGACAGAGAGAAAGAGAGTTGACCGTATGGTTACCGAATATGAACTTTGTAAATGACAGTGTTGGTGGGGGTCCTATTACAATATCAAAAAGATTGGACATGTCTAGAACTGAAATGTTCCTCCCAGGACTTCTGAGACCTCTAAGATGTCACTGGAGTCTTTCTGGGCATTTGGCCCTTTTCAGGGGGTCTTGAGATAAAGGAAGTGTTACATAGAAAAATTTCACTGGAATGGGTCAGGGTTCCAGGAACACTGTGTGCCTGTGAAGTAGGAGATCAAGCCCCGATCCTGTCAGTCACAGTGAGAATCATGTGGAAAGAGCTAGCCCATCTCATCCTGGGGTCAGCCAGTGAAAGTCTCACATGACTTGGCCAAACACCTTCATAGTCTTGTGGGCGTGAGCGATCTTGATGACTCACGCGAATGAGCATCTCGCATTCCCAGCCTGACCGCTGCTTCCAGACCCAGAATGACAGTGCTCATGGAATAGCACACTGCCCAGGGCTCTCCAGTTGTAGTCTCTCACTCTAGGAGAGCCAGCTTAATGCAGAGAGGAGATGGAGCAACCAGCTAATGGGCATGGGGATTCCTTCCCTGCTAGATCCTGAAAAGTTGTGGAGCCACAGAGAGGTGATGGCTGCAGCACACTGTGTGGAGATGACCCTCAGTTGGAAGAGTTCTTGCTGAGCATGCGTTGAGAGCCCTGGGTTCCGTCCCAAATGTGAGCCAGGCGTGGTGGTGCACATCTTTAATCTCAGCACTCAGAAGGCAGAGGCAGGTGATTCTGAATGCAAGGCCAGTTTGACTGACACACCTCGAGTACCAGGCCAGCTATGGCTACATAGTGAGTGAGAACCTGTCTCAAAACAAACAAACTAACACACAAATAAATAATAAAAAAATAAAATCAAGTTTGGCAATATATGCTTATAATCCCAGCACTCTGGAAACAGAGGCAGGAGGATCAGAAGTTCAAAGTCATCCTTAAGCTACACAGGTTGAGGTCCACCTGGGCTACATGAGACCCTGCCTCAAATATAAAATGAATGAATAAATAAAAGGATATGGGGGTTGGGAAGGCTGGGAGGAGGGGGGGGAGGAGTCAGGAAGGCAACTTTAGCTGAGAAAACTGTTCTGCCTGCTCCCCAGAATGCACAGGGCAAGCCCGTGCTCTGACTTGCTGTTGATTTGCAGTCTCTGTGATGCTAAAGGATGGGGGATTAATCATTGCTAATACAATAGCTCCCAGGACCCAGGATGGTTGGCTGGGCTCCTGGACCTGTTCCAGAGAAAGATGGATGCAGTGGTGGCACACGCTCTAATCTCAGCACTTGGGAGGCAGAGACAGGTGGATCTCTGTGAGTTCGAAGTCAGCCTGGTCTACAGAGCAAGTTCCAGGACCAGTTTCAAAGCTACAGAGAAGCTCCGACTCGAAAAGAACAACAACAAATAAAAGCTAAAGATGGAACTGGGTTTTCCATGAACACCATTGCCCCCACAAAGCTGTCAACATCGTGCTGCTGGACCACATCGGGCCTCACTTTGTTGGTTTGTTCGTTTGTTTCGAGACAGGGTTTCTCTGTGGTTTTGGAGCCTGTCCTGGAACTAGCTCTTGTAGACCAGGCTGGCCTCGAACTCCCAGAGATCCACCTGCCTCTGCCTCCCGAGTGCTGCACGCCTTCCTCAGCACCCCCTCAAGAGCTCAGGGTGCCATTATCCCGGGATCTGGGTTTGCAGAAATGACTGCTTAGACCTGCAACATCTTCTCATCTCTGGTTCTCTGTTTAGGCCAACACGGAGAGGTTTGAGATGGAGAGCTGTGGGGTTAATCACATCGAGGGGGGCTGGCCCAAGGATGTGAACCCCCAGGAGCTGGAGCAGACCATCCGCTTCCGGAAGAAAGTGGAGAAAGACGAGAACTACATCAATGCCGTCATGCAGCTGGGCTCGGTCAGGCTCCCCCCAGCTCCAGCTGTCCGACACCAGCTCCCCTTCCTCGGACTGTGCCTAGGCTGTGCATAGCCCCCTGTAGGCTCCCATTGCTCCCAGCCAGGGAATGGGGACCCCCATTGCTGGCCCTAAAGGCCTATAGCCAAGCAGGTTTTAGAGAGTCTAAAATGCTGGAAGAGGGCTGACAAGATGGTCCAGTGGGTAAAACCCTTGTCACCAAGGCTGACCACTTGAGTTGGAGCTCTAGAACTCACGTGATAGCTGGAGAGAACTAACTCCTCTGAGGTATCCTTTGACCCCCACACATGTGCAATGGTGAGCACATATCCCCAAAACAAGGCACACATCATAATAGTAATAAATAAATAAAATGCAAAGAGCCCCTTGGGTAAAGGGTACCCCAAAAGAGCCTATCAATCAGTCAATAATGCTCATTCATGCAAAAAACTAATTTTAAATCTCAGTCAGACACGGCAGAGGCTGCAAATTGAAGCTCACATGCCTCCTGCCGAAGAGTTTGTAATTCACTCCGGGAGTTCAAGACAGACAGACACACAGACTTTACCAGATACTATCAAAAGAAACCCTGTCAGAGACAGGGACTTGTCAATTTGCTGCATAAGGAGGGGATTTCCTGCTGAAGGAATCAAAGAAGTTTCCAGGAAGGGTGTTGGGCTTGGGCTAGACCTTGCTGAACATCAGAAATGACAGGGAGGGCCTCTGGAGTGGTTTGTCCTTGACGTAAGTGCTCTGTGGGCCATGCTTGTATGAGTGTGTCCCCAAGAACCAGTTGTAACTCTTTAGAGGTGATGCCCTCCCAAGAAACAAGGGCAGGGACCACTCCACATTTGTCCATCTCGGGCTGCAGGATAGCCCTGCTGGGCTGGGCTGGGACAGAACTCTCCTTATAGCTAAGAACTCTGGGTTCTCCACAGATTATGGAGCATTGCATCAAGCAGAACAACGCCATTGACATCTACGAGGAGTATTTTGATGATGAGGAGGCTGTGGAGGTGACTGAGGAGGCCCCTTCAGCCAAGACCATCAACGTCTTCAGGTAGCTCCAGAGGGAGGGGTGCCGGGTCCTCTTAGAGCTGATTGACAGATGGCCTGCCCAATGAGGATGCTGGGAACCAAACTTAGGCTCTCTACAGGAATCTGATACCCTCTCTGGCCCACACAGGCACCAGGCATGCGTGTGAGGCACATCTATCCATGCAGGCAAAACACTGGTACACATGAAATAAACAAATCTTTAGAAAAGTAATTGGCTTTAGCTTTTCACACGGTTTTAGGCTCTCAGCAAAACTGAGCAGGAGGGCAGAGAGCTCTCACGTCACTCCCACACGAATTGCACAGCAAACCCGGAATTTCTCTCAAGCCTGTGTGATACTTCACACTCCTGTAGTCCTAGCACTCAATAGGCTGAGACAGGAGGAATGAGAGAGTTCTAGGCCAGTCGCAGGAAGATGAGGAGTTCAAGGCCATCCTCAGGCTCTGATACTTCTTCATCCTGGGATGCATAAGATCTGTCTTAAAAAAAAAAAAAAAAATCAAGAGCCAGCAAACCAATCGACCAAATCTCCACCATGCAGAAGCCGTGGTTTCCATTAGGGGGCACTCTTGAGCCTCGCAGTCTGGATTTGGACCAAGCTCCAGTGCAGAGCAGGTTCTCACTGCCTAACAAGTCCTTACTGCTTTCCCTATTCACCCTCCTGCCCTCCAGCTCCTGGCACCCACCGATCTCTCCATCACCACCGACGTCCACATGACGCACAATGCCGTACACTCTGTGGCCCTCGTCTGCCTTCTTCCTCTCGCCAGCGGTCTTGTTTCTTTGAATCTTTTCTTTCCCTCCCCGCTTCTCCTTCCATCCTTCCCTTTTTTATTTCCTTTTCTTTATTTCTGTGACAGGGTGTCCTGTATCTCAGGCTAGTCTATACTCACTATGTAGCCAACACTACTCCTGAATTCCTGATCCCTCTGTCTGTCTCCGAAGTGCTGGGATTAGAGTCCATGTTTTATGTGGGGATCAAACTCGCGGCTTCATGCATGCAGGCAGAGACTATCAAGTGAACTATGTCCCCAGATCCCCCTTTTGTTTTGTTAGGACTGGGGTCAGGGTTGTAGGTGTGTGCTGTCATGCCTAGCTGGACAGGAGTTTTGAACTCATTTGGGCGAAGACCAAGTAGTGAAGTGGCTGGATTCCCTACCTCTTTTATGCTGATAATCATGGAATCAGACTCACAGTCAAAACTTTCATTAGATAAAAGTGTCAAACTAGGCCAGCATGGTAGCACATGCCTTTAAGACCAGCATTTGGGAGGCAGAGGCAGGAGGATCTTTGATTTGATTTACACAGTGACTTTTAGGCCAACCAGGGTTATTCAGCCAGGGCTACACAGGCACTGTCTTGCTGAGGACACCACCTGTGTTGGTGTGCCCTAGCATGCACGTACAAAGCCCTGGGTTCAATCCCCGGTACCTTATAAACTGGGTGCACTGGTGCATGCCTATTCTCTCAGAACTTGAAGGGGGGACCAAAAATTCAGTGTTCTCCTCAGTTCAAGGCTAGTCTGGGATACGTGAGATCTTGCCTTGAAAAATAGATATATTATTAGCCTGTATCTCACTCATTTGCATCCCTGGCTGTTTCCTCTAGGTGGAGCCATTGGGATTGACTTTCCATTTAAGGGAGTCTTGTCAACTTTGGGGTTTTTGTGGGTTTCATCTTCGTCTAATCTGTCTGTCTGTCTGTCAGTCTGTCTGTCTGTCTGTCTGAGACAGGCCTATCTACTCTGTAGCCTAAACTGGACTCTAGAGCTGTGGATTACAGGCAGGAGTCCAACTTTAACCTGGCAACATCATTTCCAAAGAGAATGTCTTTGCTTAGATCTACTTGGATTATTTTGAAAAGGAATCCGATAGACACAGATTTTGGCGGGGGGGACCCTACCCTCCAATCCTCTGCCTTGCCTGCTCTCCCTCCAGGGACCCTCAGGAGATCAAGCGGACAGCCACACACCTCTCCTGGCACCCCGATGGCAACAAGAAGCTGGCAGTGGCTTATTCCTGCTTGAACTTCCAGCGGGCCCCCATGGGCATGAGCTATGAGTCCTACGTCTGGGACCTGGGTGAGAAAGAGGTGGTTCTACTGACCAGGGAGGACTGAGGGGCCAGGTCAGAGGCCAGCAAAACTTGGGGAGCCGAGAGTAAAAAACAAGGGGTGTTGTCTGATGTTTTATTCTTTTGGCTTTTTGAGGGGCCCACAACCCAGCTCCCAAATAAACCACACCCAGGGGCTTATTCTTAGCTATGAATGCCCAGCCAGCCTTAGCTTGGCTTGTTTCTTGCCAGCTTTTCTTAAATGATCCTGACTACCTTATGGCTTGCTGGGTGGCCCCCAGTGTCCTCCTCTCCTTATTCTTTTGCTCCTTCCTCTTCCTTCTCTTCCTATTTATTCTCTCTGCCTGCCAGCCTGCCTGTCCTTGCTACTCCCTCGCTATTGGCCATTCGGCTCTTTATTTAGGATCATCAGGTGTTTGAGAGAAGCAAAGCAACACAGTTTCATAGAGTTAAACAAATGCAGCATAAATAAAAGAAACACACCTTAAAATAATATTCCCCAACAAAGGGGGTCCAAGACACACTGTCAGGGGGCACCAGGGGCAGGAGGAGGGCTCTTGTCTCTTCTCCATGTGGGAGCAGACAGGCACATCTCCACAGACCCAAACCACACCCAGAAAGTTCCGGTCCACTCTACATTTGCCTTCCGCACCAGGCATGGATTGCACAGCCTTGTGAGTGTTAGGGTTGCTACTCCCCAGCCCAACTCCAGATTGTTAATCTGGGGCTTTAAGACCCAGATCCATTGGGATCCCAGATCCATGGGATCCCCATAGCAAAAGGATTACTACTTGACCAAGTAGGGGCCCAAGCGGAGGGAAACTATCCCGCCTTTCCTGACACTTGCCTTTTATTCATGGCAGATGGTGACAGACCATTCTCTACAGTCAGCAAATGTATAGGCACAACTCAGAACTGGCACCCGCTCCTTTAGGCAGCTCATCGAATTTTGACCGCTGCCCTCACCCAGGTGACTCCATGGAGTTTCAACCCTGGTCCTCCAACCTGGGTGGAGGAAACTGACAGAGTAGATTTTTTGAAAAGAGTAGATATTGTTTGTGGGAGGACACACGTGTCATGGTGCACACGTGGAGGTCAGACGACCACTTTGTGCAGTCATTTCTCTTCCTCCTCCTTTTTCTGGTCTCCGAGGACTGAACTCGGGTCACTGAGGCTTAGGCAGCAAGTACCTTTACCTACTGAGCCATCTCTCCAGCCCCAAGAGTAGACTTTATATAAAACCTCAGTGCCATTAGTCCATGGGCCCAGGGACTTGGAGCTGGCTGAAGCAGCAAAGGAACGAAGAAAAGACAAACACAGACAGACACACTGGAAAGCTGAGGCGGGCGGTCTGGACTCTCGGCTGCAGAAGTCACAGTATTGAGGAAGCACGGTCTTTGTGGTATAGAGCTGAACAGAAACGTGGGGCTATTACACACAGCTGAACAAGGGTACGGGGTTAGCATGTACAGATAAACAAAGAGGTAAGGTCATTGTGTGCAGCCAAACCAAGGAGGCAGGCTTAGGGAATCTCGGTAGGAGCCATCTCCGTAGACGAGCTGTCTTCAGTTTGTAAGCATCTGGCGAGGAGAAAGCTATGGTAGATATTCTCTGCACGCTCTGTCCACACTCATTCTAAGTCAGCTGAGAGAAGTGGTACCATTTCCCTCTGAGCCTCCCCCCTCTCCGCCACATGGGATGGGGGTGAAGTCTTCCTCCCTGGGGTTCTTGGCATGACTGTGCCTGTGTCAACAGCACACACACACACACACACACACACATGCACACACACACTCAGGATTTCACTCACTCAGACTTCCTCCACTCCTTCCGCCTTAGGATAAAAATTTCATTTCATACCAAACCTGGGAAATGGATTAGAGCTGGAATTTTTTTTTTTTTAGATTTATTTATTTTGTATACAGTGTTCTGTCTGCATGTATGCCTGCAGGCCAGAAGAGGGTACCAAATTTCATTACAGATGGTTGTGAGCCACCATGTGGTTGCTGGGAATTGAACTCAGGACCTCTGGAAGAACAATCAGTGCTCTTAACCTCTGAGCCATCTCTCCAGCTCCTAGAGCTGGAATTTAATATACGAACACACATCCAATCCTGATTCTCTCTCCCCAAATAAAGGCACTAGCCAAGATTTAGACCAAAGAGCCCACCGGCTGAACTGGTCGGCCCTGCCCTTTCTCTGTGTTGGCCTAATGGATTTTTTTCCTCCTTCTTTGTTTTAGAAAACCCCAACAGACCTGAAATTGCCCTGAAACCATCTTCTCCTCTCGTCACCCTGGAGTACAACCCTAAGGATTCCCACGTGCTCCTAGGGGGTTGCTACAATGGGCAGATAGGTAAGGAGACCTCCCTGCCCCCACCAGCAACCAGGCAGGATGTCGCTAACCCACAGGCCACCAGGGCACAGCCTGGACTTAGCAGGCGGACCATTCAGGGAAGCTAACACTGCAGTCCCCTGGGAGTCAAGGTTTACTGACACTTTGGTCTAGCCGCCGGTCATGCTCATTCAGGTAAGTCTAACACTAACTAGCAGGCAGTAAGAAGGTTTGAGAAATTATAATTCAGGTCAGGGAGACTGTTGTCTTTAACAAGATCTCAATTAATTGATTTTACCAATAAAGACTTGGGAGCCAAATGCTGGGATGAACGCTTTTTCAGAGAGGAAAAAGCATCATTTTCTCAGTGGAAGCCTCCCGCCTTCTCCTACCAGACTTCTCAGACTGTCCCCTTTTTACTTCCTGTACACCTCTCTATCCATCCTCTTGATTCCCTCTTACTATGGTTTTTTCTTGATAATCCCATGTTCACTTCCTGTCAACTGGTTGAGTGGTTGCTTGCTTCCCCTCTTGACCTACAGCAGGCTTTATTTAATCCTGTTTACAATATTCAAGCAGAAAGCTCTTGGACTAAGGGTGTGTGCTAGGGTCAAGCCACACCACAACTCCAAACAGGTTTTTCCAGTAAATAATGCAATCTCGGGGCTCCCAGTGTGATCAAATATCCCGCAACCGTTGGCTCCATTGGTCAGGGTGCCTGCCCCTAAGCCTGAAGACCTGGGCTGACCTGTGCCGCCCACATGGTGGACGGAGACCAGTTGTCCTTTGGCCTTCACATGTGTGCCACGACACATATGCACCCACTCACGTATACATGCATAATAAATAAATAAATAAGTGTAGGGGTTTTGCTTGGTTGGTTGGTTTTTGGTTTTTCAAGACAAGGTTTCTCTGTGTAGCACGGGTTGTCCTAGTGTTGTTCTTAATTCCCGTTTGTCCTATGGGGTAAAGACGATTACGCAGGGAAAAGACACAGACACGCGGCGGTACCACGTGGTAGGTACACTTTTTAATGGGGAGGGAAAACACACTAGGAAAAGTGAAAGGAAGGGACAAAGGGAAGGGTTAAGAAGGGGAGGGAAGGGGCGAACTCGTGGCTTGTCCTTGCTTTTAACGGAGGATGCAAAGGCTTCTGGGAAATGTGTCCCGCGCTTACCATCCAGAGGGATGTTGGGAGTTGTAGTGTTGCAAGGGAACAACACCTAGAACTTGCTTTGTAGACCAGGCTGGCCTGGAACTCAGAGATTCACCTACCTCTGCCTCCTGGTTGCTGGGACTAAAGGAGTGAGCCATCACTGCCCCAGCAAATCTAGTTTTTGTTGTTGTTGTTTTAAAGCTCAAATAAACTCAAGGTTCAGGGTCGGTCATGGAGGAATGTGAGGGCCATCGTGGAGTCAGTCCCGTCTAGGGAGAGGGGTCTGGAAAATTACGTGGAATGAGCGTGGGCGACGCTGGGTTTGCACATGCCGTCAGAAGCGTCGCCTCCTGTGTTAGCTACAGTTCCTATTGCTGTGATACAGCATCCCAGAGAAGAGAGAGACCAGGGGAGAGAAGGGTAGAAAGATTCCCGAGGGAGCAGTCCATCATGCAGGGGTGGGGGGAGCATGGCAACTGGAGTGAGTTGGTTGGGGAGGAGCTTGCAAAAGGGGCTTCTCATGTGGGCCCACCAGGAAGCAAAGGGTTTGGGCATTAAATAAGACTGTCCCCCACTACAACACACTTCCTCCAGCTAGGTCCCACCTAAACACCTGGGGATGTCTATTTATTTATGGGGGGGGGGGTTCCTTTTCCTAAAGTCCCAATGACGAACCGAGGCACAATCTGGAACATGTATCAGGCTTACTTAAGGATTTCCTACAGGGGTTTGGGTGCTCTGTGCTCTTTCTCCCAACAAGCCCCACCTGGAAAGCTGTTACCCAGCGGGGTGAGAACTTCCCCCGTAGCTTCATAAAGAAAGCCATATGTTTCCCTGCCATATTATCCATTGTCTGAGCCATGAGCACCGCAGCCAAGCTGCTGCCATGACTTATTCAGCAACCCTCCTCGCTCATTATTCATGACCCCTTTCAGCGGCCTTTCATACTGGCTCAGATCAGCTCAGCCCCGGGGGTCCTGCTCCCATAGCAAGGAGACTCCAGCTGTGACATCAGGATCACAGTGCGCATCCTGGAACACTGCTTTATAGAGCAAGTTCGTCTTGAAACGTTTCTGGGCCAGGCCAGGCCAGGGTCAACAGCCTTGGACCTGGGGGCTACTAGGTCAAAACTGATGATGGGCAAGTAAGTATGGTCCTTGGTTTACAAAATCATCTTTCCCAGAAATGGCTCTTAAGTAAGTATGTGGGCCCTTGATGGCCCCCAGGAGGAAGGGTAAGCCAGACACTTCAAGGCAGGAAGCAGGCAGGCTATATCCCTTTGTTGGCAAAGCACAAAGGAGGTTTTTGGGGGGGGGGGGTCACAGCAGAAACCTGAGCGTGCCTGTGAGTTTCCTTTCTTTTTTTCTTTCTTTTTAATTTTATGTGCATTGGTGTTTTGCCTGTATGTATGTCTTTGTAAGGGTGTTGGATCTTCCCGAACTGGAGTTCAGACACTTGTGAGCTGCTGTGCAGGTGCTGGGAATTGAACCCAGGTCCTCTGGAAGAGCAGCCAGTGCTCTTAATCTCTGAGTCATCTCTCCAGCCCTGTTTCTTTTCTTTTTAAAACTTCTTTTAGGAGTTTTTGTTTGTTTGTTTTTTGGGGTGTGTGTGTGTGTGTGTGTTGGGAGGGATGTCAGAGGAGGCCAGAAGAGGGTGTCAGATCCCCTGGAGCTGGATACAGGCATTGTGAGTTGTCCATTGTGGGTTCTAGGCATCAAGATCCATCTCTGCTAGAGCAACAAATGCTCCTAACCACTGGGCCATCTTCCAGCCCTGTCGTTCTTATCATTAAAATGTTGTCCATGTGTGTGTCTCTGTGTGGTTATGCACACCTGTGTGCAGGCACCTGCAGGAGGTCCATGTGTGTTTGTCTCTGTGTGGGTACGCACACCTGCGTGCAGGCACCTGCAGGAGGTCCATGTGTGTGTCTCTGTGTGGGTATGCACACCTGCGTGCAGGCACCTGCAGGAGGTTCATGTGTGTGTCTCTGTGTGGGTACGCACACCTGCGTGCAGGCACCTGCAGGAAGTCAGAGGCACCAAATCCTCTGCAGCAGGAGTTGCAGGGAGTCATGAGCCATCTAATGTGGAAGCTGGGAACAGAACTCTGGTCCTCTGTAAGAACAGCAAACATTCTTAACCAATGAGCCATGTCTCCAAACCTCTTTTCTAACTTTTAATTTACATTTTAAAAATGTGTTATGTTGGAGGGTGTGGTAGTTTGGATATCATTGGCCCCCATAATCTCAGGGAGTGGCACCATTAGGAGGTGTGGCCTTGTTGGAGTAGGTGTGACCTTGTTGGGGGAAGAGTGTCACTGTCGGGAAGACTTTGAGGTTTCTTATGCTCAGAATACTGCCCAGTGTTCAGTTGACTTCCTGTTGCCTGCAAGATGCAGCAGGCTCAGCTCCAGCCCCATGTCTGCCTGCATGCCACCATGCTCCCCACCATGATAATAAGGGACTGAACCTCTGAACTATAAACAGGCCACCCCAGTTCATTGTTTTTTTTTTTACAAGAGTTGCCATGGTCATAGTGTCTCTTCACAGCAATAGAAATCCAACTAAGAGGGATTCATGTATATCACGCATGCCTGTAGAGATCAGAGGACAACTGGATCGAGGTGGTTCTTTACTCCCGTGCGGATCTCAGGGGCTAAACTCAGGTTTTCAGGCTGTAATGGGCTCCTCTCCCTGAGGAGCTGTCCCATAAGCCCTTTGTTTATCACCATTCATTATTAATTCTCTTTAGATTTATTTATTTTGTGGACCATGTGTCTGTCTAGTTAAAAGGTAACGGATCCCCTGGAACTGGATTCACAGATGGTTGTGAGCTCCCAGGTGGGTTCGGGGAATCAAACCCACGTCTTCAGGCTTTGTGATAATACCCTTTGCGCACAGAGCCATCTCTCCAGCCGCCCCTCCGTGAGCTTCTTGCAGCACGGTGTCCATGCAGCAGGGTGCTCTGCTCACATTCTGACCTCAGGGCCTCTGCTTGTGTCTCCCCTGCCTTGGATTCTTTCCTCACCCCCTTTGTTTGACTGGCCCTACCCTCCACCTTAGCTCTCCGCCAACTTCCCCTGCTGATCTTCCCTGACCAGCCCACCTTCTGTACCTCCCATCCCCGCTGCTGCACCAAACCTGGTCCACACCCGGGAGCTTCACCAGGGCGTAGAAAGGTCTCAGAACATGAACACAATGGAATGAATGAATCCTGAACTCCAGGAGTCTCTGCATAGAGTGTGTGGGACTAGTATAGAGCATAGGCTGGTTTGAATGTTTGAATGTAGCCCTGATTCTCAAATTTCAAACTCAGAGAAACAACATTCCTCCAGTTCAGTTCCTTACTGGGGAAGGAGTCCCATCACACACACACACACACACACACACACACACACACACACACACACAACCAACCCCCAAACACAGCTCTCTCCTGAAAGGGAAATGAGAGACAGCTAATTCTAGAGTTAAACTTGAATGACCGTGGTCTGGAAACATGGACAGGTTACACCAGATACTAAGTAACAATGTGACAATGGTTTCCCGAAGTTCTTAGAGGCTCAACGGAAAACCACTAACCACTGTTTTTATCAGAGGCAGTGGCGGAGCCACGGGTGACAGCACAAGTCTGTAAGCCTAGCACTCCTGAGGGACAAACAGGAGACTCAGTAGTTCAAAGCCATCCTTAGCTATAGAGTGAGTCCAGCCTGTCTCAAGGAACCAAAACCAAAGCAAATGAACACCTACCTCCCACTGCCAAATATCAGTGACAATAACAGGATTACAACAGTCCAGGAAGCCTGTTACAGGCCTCACACGCTATCTGATGGCATTTTCTTCTGACTTACTTGTTTATTTTGAGACAAAAATCTCACTATGTAGCCCTGGCTGTCCCGGAACTCACTATGGAGACCAGGCTGACCTCAAACTCAAGAGTTTCAACTCTCCTCAGTCACAGAAAAGCCTTACTGCAGGCTCGGTCGGTTTGCTTTTCTGGGAACTTCAGTTCACAGCTTCCTCTTCTCCCCTGCCAGCCTGCTGGGACACCCGGAAGGGCAGCCTGGTGGCAGAGCTGTCCACCATCGAGTTCAGCCACCGAGACCCAGTGTATGGCACCATCTGGTTGCAGTCAAAGACAGGCACCGAATGCTTCTCAGCATCCACGGATGGGCAGGTACCACCTGGCTGGACCCTGGAGAGGAGAGGAGGGCCCACGAGAAGCATCCAGAGAACAGTGCCTTGCATTCTGCTTTCCCTCGTTGCTTGATTGTGCAACGCCGGGGCTGGAATCCAGGGCTTTGTGCATGGGAGGTGTCCTACACCTGAGCTACATCTCCTGCCCTCTCCTTTTAAAAAAGAAAGGGGGGGGAAGGAAGGAAAGGAGAGGAAGGAAGGAAGGAAGGAAGGAAAGAAAGAAAGAAAGAAAGAAAGAAAGACAACTTGTTTGGGGCAATAGTGTGTGTCAAGGTGCCTGTGTGGGTACCAGAGATCAAACTCAGGTCTTCGGCTTGGAGCAAGCACCTTTACCTGCTGAGCCCTAAATTCTCTCCCTTTAACACTGAATAGTAAACAATTCCAAAGAGGCAAGGGCAGTCTCTGAGATGTCTCCTCTAACCACAGCCTCCCAGCCCCTCCCTCCCTGTGTCAGTTTTCTGTGTCTGCCCTGAGAGATGCTCTCTGTGTAGTCAAACACCCATCTCTCTGTTCTTCCTCCCCATCTTTTTTCTTCTTTCTTTTTTTGTTTGTTTTTGTTTTTTTTTTTGTTGTTTTTTTTTTTGAGACATGGTTTCTCTATGTGGCCCTGGCTGTCCTGAAACTCACTCTGTAGACCAAGCTGGTCTTGAACTCAAGAGATCCACCTGCCTCTGCCTCCCGAGCGCTGGAATTAAAGGTGTGCACCAGCACCACTGCCTGGCCCTCCTCCCCCATCTTGCACACTTTACACCTGTCTGCACCCTGCTGTGTTCCCTGAGCCTCCTCAGCAGCCCCTTCAAATTTTATGAAGCGTGATTCTGTGCCCGACGACTGCTTAGTGTAGGTTTATTGTGATTTGTTTAAGATTTTAAGTCTTGTTAGCGTCAGAAAAGGAATAGTGAGAAGTATGTGTTTGTGCCCACATCTTCGTACACGTACACAGGCAAAGCTATAGTATATATTGCTGGCCGTGAGAATGCTAGCCTGTTTTAGTTGTTGTTGGTGGTGATTTTTGTTTTGTTTTTTTAAAATGTATATAGTGTTCTGCCTACATGTATACTTGCAGGTCAGAAGAGGGCACCAGATTTCATTACAGATGATTGCAAGCTACCATGTGGTTGCTGGGAACTGAACTCAGGACCTCTGGGAGAGCAGCCAGTGCTCTTAACCTCTGAGCTGTCTCTCTAGCCCTGCTTTGGTTGTTTTTGTTTTGTTTTGAGATTGGGTCCCATGTAGCCCAGGTTGGCCACAAACTGCTGAGCTTACTGCCTCCACCTCCTGGATGTTGGGATTACAGGCACATATCACCATGCCTGGGTCCCATTTTCATCTTGCTAGATATTGTTATATGGGGGAGGGGGCGGGAACAGGTCTTGTACCGGCGTCTGAATTGAATAGAGTTTGCTTTTGTGTGTCTTAACAAATATGTCTGTCCTCGTTGGCCCCACATCCTTTGAGGCCCTGGATGGGAGGCACAAGTCAGGGTCCTCAAGGTCTCAGTCGCCTTTCCATGCCAGGTCATGTGGTGGGACATCCGTAAGATCAGCGAGCCCACCGAGGTGGTCATCATGGACATCTCCAGAAAGGAACAGCTGGAGAACGCCCTGGGAGCCATCTCCTTGGAGTTCGAGTCTACTTTGGTGGGTGTTTCTTGCTCTGTCTTTCTCATCTTCACTTGTGGGACTGTGGGCTGACCGGGCTGGTGTAGGAGATTAGGGAGGAGGCCCCTTCTGAGTCAGCCTTGCTCCATGTGAAGACTTTACCGATATATTCCAGCAGGGGGCAGCAGAGCACCACCACGAAGACCGCCTCTCTCACTGGTTTGAGATTGGCCTTTCTGAGCAGAGGCAAGCTTTAAAACCAGAAAAGCACAGTTTCAGGGGAAGGTCGCTGGCCAGGAGCAGTAAACACACTGCTTCGACGTCATTTGAGGCCCTAGGCTGGTCGCTTCCCTTCTTCAGGGGAAGAAAGAAGTGTTGGGGAAGGAAGGAGTAGCCCAGGAGCCTGGGAAACCACAGCACAGACAGGGTTGGCAATTCTCAAGTGACAAGAGACGGTATGGAAACCCCAGAAGCAGGGAATGGTGTTACATGCCTGTAATCCCAGCACTTGTGAGCTGGAGGCAGAAAGATTGGGGGTTCAAGGTCATGCATAGCAAATTTGAGGTCCTGTTTTTTTTTTTTTAAAAAAAAAAGGCAAAACAACAACAAAACAGAAACAAGAGGCTGGCGAAGAGGGTTCTGTGGGTAAAGGCATTTAATGCACAAACCTGAGGGCCCAAGTTCAATTCCTGGATCCCGCTACGGAAGGAAACCGACTCCTGGATGTTGTTCTCTGACCTCTATGTATACATAGGATGTCATGGTACGCACGTTCACACATGCCCCTCCCCCACATACATCTTGATGATGATGATAAATACAAATTTAAAAACTCGCCAGGTGCTGGAGAGATGGCTCAGCGGTTAAGATCACTGACTGATCTTCCAGAGGACCCGGGTTCAATTCCCAGCACGCACATGGCAACTCACAGCTGCCTGTAAATCCAGTTCCTAGGCAAACTGACACCTTCACACCATTGCACATAAAATAAAGTCAAATAAATCATAAAAAATAAAAAGTATAAAAACTCACTAGGTGGTGGTGGTGGCACACACCTTTCATCTCAGCACCGAGGAGGCAGAGGCAGGTGGATCTCTGTGAGTTCGAGCCAGCCTGATCTACAGAGCAAGTTCCAGGACAGTCAAGGCTACACAGAGAAAAAATAATACTAAATAATAATACTAAAAAAAATAAAATAAAAACTCAAAGTTGAAGCCAGAAGCAGAAGAATCTTTGAAAATTTGAGAGTTCTAGGTCAGCCAGAAGTACACAATAAGACCATGTCTCAAACATACAAAACCTAAAACCAATAAAATAAAAGCACAAAGCTTGAAGTTTAACAGAGCAGTCGTGAGAATGAACACTCAATAAATAAGGCAGGAAAACCACGTTTCCAGGTGGTTGTTGGCGTGGACTGGTTCCTCCTCTACATCTTGCTGAGGTTCAGGTTTGTTGTCCCCCCACCTGTGCCTTGGGGGTGTCACTGTTTGCTTAGGCTCCTGTCACATCACTCCTAGGACCTTGTGTGGCTCTCACACCTGCCCTGGGGATCCTCAGACACTGGCCAGAGCTCAAGGCTGGGGTGATAAGGCGGAAGGCAAACCTACTGCCCTGCACCATGGCATAGGAAGAGGCCCTGAACTCAGAGCCTGTCTGGGAGGGTTCAGTAAGACACTGTGTCCCAAAGCTGGGATTTCTAGGCCACATGCTATGTGCAATGTCCCCTCTTCTCCATGCTCGTCCCTGAGTACGCAGCCTTTGCCAGACAAGGGCAGCCGCCATGCTCCTTTGAGATCTTGATTTTATCCCCGCTTCCCCATAGTCAAGAGGACTCTTGGTGACAGTAAACCGAGTGACCTGGCACATGGTAAAGCTGGAACCTGAGCCCCCCAGCTCTGATCCTATCTCCATCCCAATGTCACGTCTGAGGCAAACAGGCTGGGTGGCTTGTACCTAGCCACTTACAGGTGCCCTGTAGCTGGCTTACTAACTTGCTTTTCAGAACCCCCCAAATTTGGTCTTTTTATCCGATGCCCAACTTAGTAGCTTAGTTTGTTCTCTCTCTCTCTCTCTTCTCTCTTTTCTTCTCTCTCTCTCTCTCTCTCTCTCTCTCTCTCTTCTCTCCTCCTCCTCCTCCTCCTCCTCCTCCTCTTCTTCTTCTCTCTCTCTCTCTCTCTCTCTCTCTCTCTCCCTCTCCCTCTCTCTCTCTGACTCTCCTGATTACTGAACCTGGGCTCAACATTTTAACACTAAGCCATCTTCTATTCTACGCATGTTTTAAAATTCTTTGTAAAAACTCATAAAATTACCACCTACACTCTCGCCCCCTACACCCCCGACTCTTTCAAGACAGGGTTTCTCTGTGTAGCCCTGGCTGGCCTTGAACTCAGAGATTCACCTACTTCTGCCTCCTGAGTGCAGGGATTAAAAGCGGGTGCCACCACTGCCAGCTCCTCCTCTCTTAACTCTTTATTATTCTTCATTTATTTTAAAGATTCATTTTTGTGTGTGAGTTTTCTGCCTGCATTTGTGTGTGCCACATACAAATCTCATACCTGAAGAGGGTACCCCGAAACTAGTGTCATAGATGTTTGTGAGCCACCGTGTCCATGCCAGAAGTCGAACTTGGGTCTTTTGCAAGAGCAACAAGGGCTCTTAACTGCTGAGCCATCACTCCAACCCCTCTTAACTAGTTATTTTGGACAAGTCCCTTGTATTCCAGGCTTGACTTGAATCTACTATTTTGCCATAAACAACCTTGAACTTAAAGAAGAGAGTGAGATATTACATTTTAAGTATTTATTTTTGGTGGGAGTCGTTCTTGTGAATGCCTGAGGACAACCTGTGGGAGGCAGTTCTCCCCTTTACCGCGTGAGGGGATGAACTCAAGGTGTCCAGTTTGACAGTTAGGGCATTGAGCCATCTCCCAGACCCATGACCTTGAACTTGTGATACCCCTGCCTCCACCACTTAGTGCCGGGTTACAGGTGAGCCCCCCCAGGTGTGGTCTGGTTTGTCCACCTTGAAAGGCCAATCCGGTGTGCCCCACAGGTGTGGTCTGGTTTATCCACCTTGAAAGGCCAATCCGGTGTGCCCCATCCAGTGTCATACAGCCCATCCCCACCATGGACTCCAGAATTTCCCCATCTCTCAAAGCTGAAGTTCTTTATCAAGATATGACATTTTATTTACCATTGGGACAGAACAGACAGAGCCTGGGTGGGCAGGAGCCCTGCCTCCTATGTTACTGATAAATATGATTGTACTTCCTTGTAGCTGTTTGGGTTCTGCTGACTCACCTTTAACATGGCTCGTCCTCAAAGGAGTTGGTATTTTTTTTTAATTTCTGGTGAAGCTGGGCTTGGTGGTTTATGCCTTAATCCCAGCACAGGCAGGCAGATTCCTGGGAGTTCAAGGCTATTCTGGTCTACACAGCAAGTTCTGGGACAGCTAGGGCTGTACAGTGAGGCCCTATTCCAAAAAAAAAAAAGAAAAAGAAAAAGAAAAAGAAAGAGGAAGGAAGGAAGGAAGGAAGGGGGAAAAAAATCCCATCAAGCCTCTTTACCTAGCACTCATTCTGATTTTTCAAATGTTCAATGAAGCATATGATTTCTTCCCCAATAACTAATAACTCTCCTGCCAGGACAAACACAAAACAAAACTGAAACCCCGTGCCTGTGAGAACAACAGCTCCCCACTTCCTTCTCCCTAAGACCTCATCACTCTTTCTACCTCGATGGCCTGGCCTACTATGGGGACATGGAAGGAGAAGGGTCATACAGCAATTGTCTGCCTGCCTTCTTTTCTTCCTCCCTCCCTCCTTTCCCCCTCCCCTCCCCTCCCCTCTCCTTTCCCCCTCCCCTCCCCTCCCCTCCCCTCTCCTTTCCCCCTCCCCTCCCCTCCCCTCTCCTTTCCTTTTCCTTTTTTAAAGCAGGGTCTCATTTAGTCCAGGCTGGCCTCAAGCTAAGTATTTGGGGGTAACCTGAAACTTCTGCTCTGCCTCCCCTCCTGACTGCAGAATTGCAGGAATGCACCACACGCCCACTGTGCAAGGTTGGAACTGGGGTTCCACGCCTGCCAGCCAACCTCCCTACCAACTGAGCTGCTTTCCTGGCCCTTTTCTTATTTTGTTTTTAATTTTATTTTTACAAGTTCACTTTAACTTTCTCTGTGAGTGAGTGTGTCTGTGTCTGTGTGTCTGTGCTTGCACACGCACCCATGCCCTGGTGCACGTATGTGTAATGTACCTGTGGAATTAGGGCTCAGAGACAACTTAGCTTGCAGGAGCTGGTTCTCTCCTTGCACTGATGGTCCTGGGCACCAAGCTCAGGCTGGCAGGTTTGGCAGCGAATGCTGTTGGTCACATCTCCGGTCCCTGATTGGTTGGTTGTTTTGTTTGTTTGTTTGTTTGTTTGGAGACAGAACTTTACCCCCAAATGATCCCAGGCAAGTTTCCAGGCTTGGTGGGAGGGAGGAGGCACCCTGAACAGAAAGACAGCTCCTGGAGTTCACAGACGGAGGTGGGGGACTTGCATCACTGACCACTTGGTGGCTTTCTGAGTGATGTCTGGCACCTGTCTGAGTTCACAGTGATATCCAGAGTAGACAATGTCCCTGTGGTGTCAGAGAAGGCTTCTGCATGATCAGAGCCACGCTGTGTCCATGCTGGGCCTTCTTCATTCTACACATAAACAAATATCCAAAATCCTTACAACAGAATGCTTAGTGGGACTGGGGAGGTGGCTTCATGGCAACCTACTATCCTTTAACTCCAGTGCTGGGGGGAAACGGAGACAGGAGAGAGACTGGGGCCTTCTGGCTGCCAGCCCATCTATAAAACAAGAACTCTAAGTTCAGTGAGAGACCCTGCCTCAAAAGAATGAGAGAGAGAGAGAGAGAGAGAGAGAGAGAGAGAGAGCCAAAGCTTCCTTTGGACTCTTTATGCCTACACACACAAAAGCACTTTCAACACACACATATTCTCTCTCTCTCTCTCTCTCTCTCTCTCTCTCTCTCGTGCATTGATGCCTGTGGAGGGGCCTCCTAATGACCCTCTAGAGACCAGACGAGCCAAGGAAGCCCTTATTAAGCCAGGAATAGTCCCGAAGAGGCTGGGAAGCGGGATGGGACTCAGCCTGAACAGAGCTGAAACAGGCAGCAGGTCACGTGGGTCCAGCCTAGAGCCCATGTCTCATAACACCTTTGTCTTTTGTTTGTCCCCTCCACAGCCAACCAAGTTCATGGTGGGCACTGAGCAGGGCATCGTTATCTCCTGCAACCGCAAGGCCAAGACAGCAGCCGAGAAGATCGTTTGTACTTTCTCAGGCCACCACGGCCCCATCTACGCCCTCCAGAGGAACCCCTTCTACCCAAAGAACTTCTTGACTGTTGGTGACTGGACAGCCCGCATATGGTCTGAGGACAGTCGGGAGTCGTCTATCATGTGGACCAGGTAAGAGAGGGTCACAGAGGAGCAGAGGGGACACAGGGGGCCACTTCAGACACTTGGTATGGTAGCTCGTGCTTGTTATCCCAGCACTCACCCCTGAAGTCCTCCTCTCCTTATTCTCTTGCACCTCTTCCTCGGTTCTCCTTCTATTTATCCTCTCTGCCTGCCAGCCCTGCCTGTCCTTCCTCCTGTCTCGCTATTGGCCATTCAGCTCTTTACTAGACCATCAGGCGTTTTAGACAGGCAAAGAATCACAGCTTCACAGAGTTAAACAAAGCACCATAAACAAAACAACACACCTTAAGATAATATTCCCAACAATTTAACCTCAGCTGTACCTCTTTGGGGGAGGGAGAATGGGTTCAGAAGAAAACTCAGAGAGAGAGAGAGAGAGAGAGAGAGAGAGAGAGAGAGAGAGAGAGAGGAGAGAATTTTAAAAATATTCCACCCGCTTTAATCCACTTTGAGGAATGAATCTTTGTTTGGCCTGGTCAGACGCCACAGTGGATGAAGGTACTTGCTACCAAGCCAGACAGCCTGTGTTTCCTTCCCAGAATCCTCTTAGGGGAAGGAGAAAACTGACCCCTGCAAGTTGTCCTCTGCCCTCCACATGTCTGCCGTGACATGAATGCACCTGCACACATGCAAACACACACATAAAAATATATATCTTTAAAATTATTCAAAGTATTTCCTGTTCACCAAACAAGCTTTTGAAGATCCAAACAAGGACCAGGAGGAAATAGAGCCAACTCCCATCTCAGAATTGTGGACTTTTCTGGGAGTGTCCTTCCTGGGACCCCATGGCGGATCCCAGTTCCAGCAGGTCTGACATAGTGAGAAACACTGAGGTTCAGCCAGCCCATGGGGAACAGCCACACCCCCAGGTCCCTGCAAAGTTCAGCCTGAGACCCACAGATGAGTGAGGCTGGCATTCTAGAGGTCAGGCCCAAGAAAGAACTTCCTGCCCAGAAGGACTCAGAGGCCCTGGGTCCTGGGAGAGCCCCAGTGAGAGGAGCTGTAAGCAGCCTCAGCCCTCCCCGACCACAGGCTCTGACTCCGACCCTGGCTCCTACAGGTACCACATGGCTTACCTCTCTGATGGAGCCTGGAGCCCTGTGAGACCAGCAGTTTTCTTCACTACCAAGATGGATGGGACCCTGGATATCTGGGACCTGGTGTTCAAGCAGTGTGACCCTGCCCTCAGCCTGAAGGTCACATGTCCCCCTCCCACTGGGGTCCTCCCTAGAGGGGTCCAGGGTTGGGGGGCATGTATGTGTGTCTTGTTGCTGCTGCTCCTTGGTAGAGGCACTTGGACAGTGTCTCTCTGGGTAATGTGATTTCTGCCCAGATGCACTCTGGCCTTGGGACCATGGGTTCCTGCAGAAGGGAGGGGCCAGGGGACTTACAGCTGTGCTGATGTTGAAGAATCACCCCAGGGAATTTAACCAGGAGGGAAGGATTAGAGGTGCCAGTCAGTGACAAGGTACTTGCTTTGCCTCCGTCAAGTCTGAGTTCCATGCCAGGACCACAAGAAACAAGTTTATTCCGTAGGTAGGACTCTTTGTCTAGTGTGCACAAGGGCCTGGGTTCTGCCTCTAGCACTGCAGAAACCAGGTAAGGTGGTGCAGCCATAGGATCGGAAGTTCAAGGTCATTCTTGTCTAAGTAGTGAATTCAAGACCAACCTGGGCTGCGTGACTCAAACAGTAAAACAGGGGCGATCTTAAGAGAAAAACATTCTCTGCCCTCCCCAGTGGTGATCCCTATACTCAGACCTCTATACTCAGTTTCTCTGCGGCTCCCCCATCATCCTGTATTAGCAGATTGCAGCTGAGCCCCACTGGCTGGGGCCATGGAAGGCCAGGGAGCGTAGCAATCCACAGCAGGAATAGAGCTAGACCAACAATGAGGCTGGAGACCATGGTCTTGGCATGAACCTCATCCACCGTGGAAGGGTGTATTGCTAGGGGTGTTCCAACAGGCCCAGATAATAGGGTGTGTGTGACTTCGGTTTTCTTTCCCACCCTACCTGGTTCTGCTGACCCCCTTCAACAGGTGTGTGATGAGGCCCTCTTCTGCCTCCGGGTCCAGGACACGGGGTGTCTCATCGCCTGTGGCTCCCAGCTTGGAACGACCACTCTGCTGGAGGTCTCCAGCAGTCTCTCCACCCTGCAGAGGAACGAGAAGAACATAGCATCTTCCGTGAGTGCCAGGACAGGGCCCACTCTGTACACGTCCTGACCTGCTTGTAGAGACCAAGGCAGAAAAAACGGGTTGCTGTGGTTGGTGAGGGCAGCATGGTGTCACCAAACTGTCAGTCTGCCCTAGCTCCGCTGCTAGCATTCAGTAGTCTTGGCCAGGTCACCCGGCATGCCCAGGCTTTAGCTTCTCGGCTGTAAATCAAAGTGGTTTGATGGTAGAACAAAGGGACTTCTTGGCAGCAGAGCCAATCCGCTGAAGGCTTTAGTCATCCACAAAGACGACAAAGGAAGTGACCTGCCTGATGACAGAGCCACTGAGATCCAGCACTACCCCTCTCCCTACCCTAGGCTCATTCCCCAACAGTATGGGGGGGACACTGGGATTGAAATTTTTTTTCGAGACAGGGTTTCTCTAGCTGTCCTGGAACTAGCTCTTGTAGACCAGGCTGGCCTCGAACTCACAGAGATCCACCTGCCTCTGCTTCCCGAGTGCTGGGATTAAAGGCATATGCCACCACCGTCCAGTGGGGATTGAAATTCTTGATGCTGAGGTTTGGCTTGCCTCCTGGCAGTGCCTGAGGCTGAGCCCTCGCTCCTGAGCTGAGGACCAAAATCATCATCTTTTCTACTCCAAAGGACATTCTTCACTGTAGCCTGTGTATCTGGGGGTGCCTTGGAACTGAGTAACTCAGTGTCCCTGCTCAAGGATGCCTTTGAATTTCTGATTCACCCGCCTTTGCCTCCAGAATCGCAGAGTTGCTGGTATATGCCACCATAACATTTATTCAGCTGGATCTCTGGTAGGCAGGCACTCTAACAGCTGATCAACGTCTCTAGCCATATAAGCAAATGTGTAATTGTTTGTTTCGAGGCAGTCAGTGTCTTTGTAGCCTTGGCTTGGCCTCTGTCAACCAGGCTGGCCTCGAACTCACAGAGATATCCACCTGCCTCTGCCTCCCGAGTGCTGGGATTAAAGGCGTGCGCCACCAGATCTGGTTTAGTTGTTCATTTGTTTTTTTCCAGTGCATGAGTACAAATAAACAAAAGCAAGTGTGCAAAGTTCACATAATCTGAGATGTATTTTCAGTTACAAATTTTCTTGATGTGTAACTATTGCTGATGTCTTTTTAATTTCATAGGGAATAGTTCAATACATAATAAATCTCTCAGCTCCGGCAGAGATTTTATTTTTAGACAATGTTTTGCCAAGTAGTCCATGCTGTCAAACTTTCTTCTAAGACCATCAGCTCCCCAAATAATTACACGGAGATATTTTTTAAATAATTTATTTAATTTTATTTTATGTGCATTTGTGTGATGGTGTCAGGTCCCCTGGAACAGTAGTTCACAGACAATTGTGACTTGTCATGTGGGTGCTAGGAATTGAAAGAGGGTCCTCTGAAAGAGCAGTCAGTGTTCTTAAACTCTGAGCCATCTCTCCAACTTCTGCCCCAGATGTTTGAACGTGAGACCCGGCGGGAAAAGATCCTGGAGGCCAGACACCGTGAGATGCGGCTGAAGGAGAAAGGCAAGGCAGAGGGCAAGGATGATGACCAGAAGGATGAGGAGATGGCCCTGAACCTTGAAGAGCTAGTTGTCAAAGCCGAAGAGGAATTCTTCGACGTCATCTTCTCAGAGCTGAGGAGAAAGGAGGTGGAGGCATTGAAGAAGAAACCGAAGCCTGTAAGTACCTCAGCAGGGATATGGGTGGGCTGGGGTTTGCGACAGAGTTCTGCCCGACTTCTGACCTCCTGGGTGACCTGGAGCCAGTAACTTTCCTGGATGAATCTTGAGTGTCCACTGGTAAGAGGGTGGACTTAGTCCTATTGTCTGAGATTTGTCTCCCAGGAGACACCAGAGAGAGCTTCCTGCCTCCTGCTGTCCTCTTCTTTGCCATGATAGGGCTCGTCTTCAACATGCAAGGTGCCCCCTGAATCAGGACCCTGAGAGTCTGTGCACTGTTCTGGCTTAACCCAACTAGGCGACAGGAGTGTGGCCTGTGACTGCCCCCACCCCCGGCCCCAGCCCACAGCATTTTCTGCCTTTGTCCTCTGGCCTCTCATCTTCCTTCCCAGTGCCTCAGTTGCCATCTAGAAAGAGAAGAAAGCACTGTGAAGATGGCGCCTGGTTACCTTCTGGGGACACAGGGGAAAAGGGTCTTCTCCCTCTGCGGCGTTGTTCTTAAGAGTCCAGATAGAAAGGCGACAAGGGCCAGATGTCAGGAACGCAATTAAGCCCAGCCACGCCCGTGCCTGCTCTTCTAAGTTGTGTCCTGGGGTCCAAAGACAAAGTGTGGAGCCCTTGTGTCTAAAAAGCATTTAGGGGGAGGGGCTGGAGAGATGGCTCAGTGGTTAAGAGCACTGACTGCTCTTCCAGAGGACCCCAGGCAACTGTCTAACTCAACTCAAGCTCCAGGGGATCCGATGCCTTCCCCAGGCCCCTGTGGACACCAGACATGCATGTGGTATTCTGACATCCATGCAAGCAAAACACACCTACACGCTAAAAACAAACAAATATAATGAATGTTTTAGTGGAGCTAACAAGATGGCTTAATGGGTAAGGGCACTAACTACAAGGCTGGTGATGATCTGAGCTGTCCCACGTGGTGGAAGGGAAGAACCAGCTCCCACAAGCTGTCCTCTAACTACAACCAGGATATTGTGGAACTCAGGTCATGTGCATGATCACGCATGTGACTGAGCACACACACATACACATGCACACACTAGATAAATATAACAACTATTTAGAAGGGCCTGGGATATAGCTCAGTTGTTAGAATGCTCTCCTGGCATTCCTAAATTCCTGGGTTCCATCTTCAATATCAAACCACAAACCAGGTGGGATCATGACACCTGTCACACCTGTACTGGATGTAGATCCAGGCAGGAGGGCGATATCACAGGAGGAGGGTGTGGGATCCCCTGGAGATGGAGTTAGAGGTAGTTATGAGCCATCTGACATGGATGCTAGGAACGGAATACAGATTCTGTGCGAGAGGAGCAAGTGTTCTTAAGCACTGAGCCATCTCTTCAGTACCTCATTTTCCTCGGCGCCACTTTCTCTGTCTCCCTCCCACTTCTGGAGGACAGGGAGTGATTTCATGATGTCATTTGTATACCGCTAGCCCTTGGCTGCGAGCCATGCATGTGAGCGGGAGGGGAGCACCCATTTACAGCACAGGCTGGACTAGAGTCCCGCCTCTCTGTCCCTCTTCTCATCTATCACTTCCGGTCCACCCCATCCTTCAGAAAGCAAAGGTTACAGTGCCAGGCAGTCAAGAGGCTTGTGCTTGGTGTCCTACATCCTGAAAAGCTTTACTTACAAAGCTTAAACATTTTCGATGATGCTGAACTGGAGAAGGTGTTGAGGTTCGCAGACTCAGCTCCTCTTTTGCCCACCCCATACCTCCTCCTCTCTTAAGTCTCCACAGTTAGTCTGAAACTCTGGGGGGTCAGAGAGCATCACTCGGGAGCTAAGAAAAATAATCCATCCTGTAACCCAAGCACTGCGGGGACCCGGGGAGGGAAAATCCAGAATTTGAGGCCAGGCTGTTATACTGCAAGAGTTGGTCTCAGAAGAATGAAAGCGGGGAGGGGCTACCCATGACGGAGGTGTCTCTATACGCTATCTCCATTCACCCTTATCTCTAAGGCCAGCCATCAGGGTGTCATGCCTACATCACAGGTGAGGGTAGCAAGGTGCCCCATGTGAAGGAGGCTCAAGGTAACCTACTCTGCAAGTGGCAGAAGCCTGGCTCTTAGATTCCCAAGGTCTTGCCTGCCTTCTCCATCCCATGGCTCTGAGCACTGGCTGGGCCAGTTTGGAGCGGGCACCATCAATGCCTAGGGACTTCCTCTCTGGGCTCCCAGCAGCTCCCTGCCCTTGGCCTTCGGGGTTTTACCTCTGGGGAATAGGGAGGGCCTGCCCCTCACCAACATTTCTGTTTCTGCTTTGAAAGAAAAAGCCAAGTGTAGAGACAGAGGGCGAAGAGGAACTGTTGGAAGAAAATGCCGAGGAGGAGGAAGCACTCGAAGAAGCTGGTGAAGAGAGAGAGGAGGAGGTGTTCACCTAGGGCAGCATCTGCCCAAAGCGCTGTCCCTTTGTGTCCTTTGCGAACCTTCTTCTTGATGCCACCTCCTCTGACAAGGAAAAGCTGAGTTTCTTTCTTTCTTCGACAATTCTTGATGGGGACAGATCAGAGACAGTCACTGCCCCATACTGGGGCGGAGCCCTGCATGCACCCCTTTTTAGTGGGGGGAAGGGATAGGGCTAGCTCCTCCGGCTTCAGCTACCCTGTGGCTCACTCCAGCTCAGGGCACATAGCCTTCAGTTAGACTCTAGATATAGCCCTAGATTCTGCTTATCCCAGGTTCCCCAATTAAGAGTTACTGGTGCCTTTCTCTAGAAGCTTCCAGAGCTCAGCTGAGCTTGCCCCCATGGTACAGGGGCCCCAAGAGCACCTATAGAGTGGCATGTTTCTTTCTCCCTCTCCATCCCCCTCACCTACTTTCAAATAGGAACAGAAGTTTTGTCCCCTTCTCCAATGCCTCTCCAGGCAACTCCAGGGGGTATCTTGACACGCAGCCACGTGAAGGTGGTCTATGAGAAAATAGGTAGATGGACCTGGCTCTCCTTGTACATTCATGCTTTTTATTGCTATGCTTTTTATAAAAATTAAATCAGTGATAACAGCAGTCAATGTCTGTTATGAATTTCTACACTCGGGGCCCCTTATTGACCTCATATAGTTCTTCCAAAGAAGAAGGTTTGTGTTGATCAGTCCTTATTTTACCAAAGAGGAACCCGAGGCTCTAGGAGAGCTACCTGGTCACAGCTTCTGAGGCATGGAGCAGAGACAAGGGCATCAGGCAGTCAGTTGACTGTGTGCCAGGTACTATGAAGAATAGTAGGCCCTTTGGGGTTAGGTACTGGGCTGGGCCCCAGAACCATGGCTACATACAGTAGTAGGTGGGTAGAAGGCACCTCTGAGCCAGCTCTGTACCCATACAAGTCCCAGAGGGTCATGGATTCTGTGACCATCAACAGAGATTCAAAGTACCTGCAGTAGGACTATTATGGCCTGGGCATGGTGACATGCACCTTTAATCCCAGCATCTGGAAGGCGGAGGCAGAATGGATCTCTGTGAGTGCAAGAGCTCCAGGACAGCCAGGACTACACACAGAAACAAACAAAAACAACAACAAAAAAGAAAGGCAGAAAGAAAGGCCAGGGAGCTAGCTAGCTCTCGCTAGCTCAGTCATTACAAATCTTGCTGTGCAGGCATGAGGACCCACGTACCAAAGTCAGGCATGTTGTCAAGTACTTGTGATTCCAGCACTAGGAAGGTGGAGGCAGGCAGAGGCGGGCAGATGCAGATCCCTGGGGCTCGCTTCCTGGCCAACCTCAAATCCGTGAGCTCCAGGCTCAGTGAAAAACCTTGTTTCAAAATCAAATGAGTGGCACTCAAAGTTGACCTCTGACCTCCACAGACTAGCGTTTGAATAGTTTGTGGAGGGAAGACCCGGGCCATTGCTTTTGCCCAAAACAGTGAGGGGACACTAAGTTGCTGCATTTGGCTAGACTTTGAAGTCAGTAATCGCTGTTCATATTTATTGAGGGTTAAATCTTCACAGGAGTCCAGGGAGGTCCTCACTCACCATCTTTCACCCACGCATCACCAATGTGGCAGGTGACAGAGAGAAGGAAGAACTTCTGGGTCTCGTAAAAGCAAACAATAGCGTTCAGCTCAGGGTTGTTCATGATCAGAGTGTATATCACACACTCTGAACTCTGAGCGCCATCCTCCAACCTCAAGAGTGGGCTCAGCTGGGGCCCTGCTCCCTGCCAGCTGCTGCACCCATTCCGCAGGCAAAATGTACTGCAGGAAGCAGAAGGTTCCTCACAGAAGGAGACACAGGGACCACCCTTGCTGCCCTAAGGTACTTTCTTCTCAAAGGTGTGGTTCTTTGTAGGGTGGATTTTGCTGCACTGGGACATTTGTCCACATCTGGAACATTTTGATTAACACCCCTGGTAAGTGAGTTATTCCTGGCATTTCACATAGAAAGGCCTGGGTGCTACACTGCTCAGCATTCTAGAGTTCCCAGGACTCTAGACTCCTACCAGAAAAAAAGTGGTTTTGTCCAATATGTCAGTAGAAAGCTGGGGTAGTGCCTGCCCAGCGCTGCAGAAAACCAAGGGGTAGGGGGCGCACCAGCAGTCCCTGTACTCAGGAAGCAGAAGCAGAAGAATCAGACATTCACAGTCAGCCTGAGCTACACATCAGGTTCAAGGCCACCTGGTCTATAAGAGACCCTCTCACACAAACAAGCAAAATGAGATGGAGTCAGGGTGCAGAATCCCAATTTGGAAAGCAAAATCAATCAAATGGAGAGCTCTTGGGGAGGGGGACAATGAGGCTATTTGTTGACTTGGGCACTGATTGTCCCTGTGAGGGGCTGCCACTCTGAGATCAAAGCAGAAGAACATTCTTTGGCTCTTCTGGAATAGTCTTTGTTTTGTGCTTGCAAAAGCCAGTCACCTGCTAGAGCCTGAAAATCCTTTCCTGTGGTACAGAAGGTGCCACTGTGGATAAGATGGCATTCCAGAACGGACTGTGGGAAGAAAAGAACCTGCAGACAGTGCTGGGCAAGGGGCTGGGAGAGCTCTATGCATATGGTGTCCCTGTTACCAGCCTTATTGCAATGTCCTTCATTGGCCTCATGCACCTGACAGCTATTGTTTGCTTCCCTCTGTGGTGGTAAACCTTTGTAGAGTGAAAAGAGTCAAGGAAGAACCGCCTGATCCTGACTTGGGAACAGGGGATTGAAACCCCACCAATCCCTGAGCACAAAAATTCACCAATTCCAAGCCACACTAAAAACTCCACCCCCTGGGGCTGGAGAGATGGCTCAGTGGTTAAGAGCATTGCCTGCTCTTCCAAAGGTCCTGAGTTTTAATTCCCAGCAACCACATGGTGCCTCACAACCATCTGTAATGAGGTCTGGTGCCCTCTTCTGGCCAGCAGGCATACACACAGACAGAATATTGTATACATAATAAATAAATATTAAAAAAAAAAAACTCCACCCCAAGGAACCCTAGATAAGCTCTATACCCTAATCAGTTTGCCCTAGAGGGAGTCACCCTCCTGGAGTCTTCCCTCCCAACAAATCTCTTGAATGAGATTTGGGTGACCACTTTCTTGCTCCAGAGTGCAGCTGAGCGGAGAATTAACAACTGTTGCTGGACCTGAAGCAGGGCAGACACCTTTGCTTCCCCTAGCAGAGCAGAGCTGTTGCACTCTGGGGGACCTAAGCAGAGCTGGAACAACTTCGCTGGGGAAACTTTCCCCTAGAGGAGCAGAGCTGTAACACAGACAGAACACAGCTGTAACAACTTCACTGGGAAACCCTCCCCTGCCTGAGCAGAGCTGTTAAGTTGGGTTTCCCAGAACAGGGCTGTAAGCTGTTACACTTACAACCACTTTGTGGTATTTCAAGTGCCGGATACCTTTCCATTCAAGCTACAATGTTATGATCTTCACTGCCAACTGGACCTAAAAGCCACACCTCTGGAAGTATGTATGAGGGTGTCTCCAGAAAGGCTTAACTGAAAGAATGCCCACCCTGAATGTGGGTGGTACCATCCAATGGACTCAAGTCTCAGAGTGAATGAAAATGGAAACAAGGGAAAGCCCAGGCTGCCCTTGAACTCACTCTGTAGCTGAGGATGACCTTGAACTCCTAATCCCCCGAGGACTGAAATTATAGGTGCATACCACCACCATGCTTGTTTATGCAGTGCTGGGGATGGAAGACAGGACTTTATGAATGCTAAGCAAGCACTCTATCAACTGACCGACATTCCCCAGTCTCTGGGGCAACATTTTTAAGGAACACAGGCATTATGAGAAGGATAACAGGAGGAAGTGTCCTAGCTTCTCGGGAGTATAGGGAGAAGCTTTTAGGTGCCCTCCATGAGAAACTGACAAGCAGAGACCCCGAGGGGGAGTGTGAGGCACCTAGGTAGTATGTAGCATATTTCTGTACACATTTGCACACGTGTGTGCCCATCTGCCTGTGTACACATGTAATCATACATCAAAAACAGTGGCTTTTCCGTTAGCCAAGGCAGGGCTTGTTAGTAAGTGGGTGAGGATTTCAATGAAGCTCAAGCAGGTTTATAGTGATCCTAGATACCTGCAGCGTCCCAGCATTGCGGAGTCTGAAAATGGGAGAGGGTGTTGCCAAAGGGGGTAGTGACAGTGGTGATGGGTTTAGCATCAGAATCGGTGTGGAAACTCACCTCTGAGTCTGAAGATATTTCCAGAAAGGTTTAGCAGAGTAGAGAGGAACCACCATGAATGTGAACAGCACCATCCTCAAGGGCTGGAGTTTGGGATCAAATAAGGAGAAAGTGAACTAAGCACCATTCCCTCAAAATAAGCCCTTTCTTCAGCTTCTCTTGACAGGAATTTTATCATAACAACTGAAAAATAATGAACACAACCTCGAAGTCACTGAAGAGAGTGTTTGAGAGCAGACATGATCTCGGGATGAGTCTCCATGTCAGAGAGGCTGAGACCTCTAGCTGTGAAGTGCTTTGTATTGAGACAGGGTCTCTCTGTGTAAGCCAGGCTGGCCTCAAATTCACCACAATCCTCCTGCCTCAGCTTCCTGGGTGCTGGGATTACACATACACACAGCTATCCCGGCCTCCAAGTCTGCTTATTTTTTACCCATCAGTCATGATGGGTCATCTTGGGTGGAATTTATATATGTGGAGGAATGACAAAGAAAAAGAAACTAGACAAGCCCAATATCACAGGGACCTTCTTGAGGGAGCCAAAGAGTCAATTCAGGGCCTAAAATGCTAGAATGGGTAGAGGTGACACATGTCTGGGATTTTATCAGTCAGGAGGCGAGACAAGAGGATTGTGAGTTTGAGGCCAGCCTGGGCTAACAGTCTCGCTCGCCATCTCAGAACAAAATGAACAGGTAGGAAACACTCTGAATGCCACTTGCAAACTGGCCAGCCTCCGAGGCTGCTGCAGCCAATCAGGCAATGCTGAGGATCCCACTGCAGCAGACATTGGTTTCCAAGCTTAGCTGCTCCCTGCTGCTGTTTATTAATAACTATCCTCATCACAAGCTCCCGGGGGAAGCCGAGGAAACCAGTTCCAAGGCATAGGCTGACACCGTGCTCGGCCTCTGGTGCATGCCAGGCAGCTGTGACAACCGCTAGGGACGTGAAGGCTAACTTCTCCAACTTCTTTCCTGGATTCAAACCCCATGGAGTCTCCCTCCCTGGTCTTTGCAGGGGACTCTGGGCTCGGTTTCAGTGCACAGATGACACAAAAGGCATCACTGTAATCGGGAAGAGTTCCAACACCCTCCAGGTGATGGACCATGACGACAGGAAAACCAGGCTCCCAGAGGCTAAGCAGGTTGAAGGAAGAAGCAGGACTAGAATCCTGTTTGCCCAGGCCTCCTGAGGGGAGGAATCTTTCCCCTGGGCTCCCCAGGGTGTGACTGTTGCTACTGTTACCAGCAATTGTAACTGTTTATCCATTGTTCCACCTGGTCACCTGGCCAGCCTTTTGACATTGCAAAATGATGGCTCACAGTGGAGAACTGTGCATGCAAGTTTTTGGTTTTGTTTTGCTTTTTGACTTTTTAATTTCAAGAAACTCCCCCAACCCATTAAACAACAAGAAACAAACAAAAAACAGAAAGAAAAAACCCAAGCTGGGTGATGGTGGCACATGCCTCAGAGTCAGGAGGATCTCTGAGTTTAAAGCCAGTCTGGTCTTCCAGGACAGCACAGCAAGAGCCACAGAGAAGCCCTGTCTCAAAAAACAAACAAACAAAAAAACCCCCAAAAAACACAAAAACAACAACCTCCTGCATTTCTGGTGGGAGTGCAAACTGGTACAGCCCCTTTGGAGATCAGTGTGGCAATTTCTCAGAAAATTAGGAAACAACCTTCCTCAAGACCCAGCAATACCACTTTTGGGTATATACCCAAAGGATGCTCAATCATACCACAAGGGCATGTGCTCAGCTATGTTCATAGCAGCATTGTTTGTCACAGCCAGAACAATACCCCTCAACCAAAGAATGGATAGGAAAAATGTGGTACATTTACACAATGGAGTATTTACTACACAGCAGAAAAAAATAATGATACCTTGAATTTTGCAGGCAATGGATGGAGCTAGAAAACATCATATTGAGTGAGGTAACCCAGACCCAGAAATACAAATATCATATGACCTTACTCATAAGTGGCTTTTAGACATAAGACAAAACAAAACAAACAAACAAACAAAAACAGCCTACAATTCACAATCCCAGAGAACCTAGACAACAATGAGGACCCTAAGAGAGACATACATGGATCTAATCTACATGGGAAGTAGACAAAGACAAGATCTCCTGAGTAAATTGGGAGCATGGGAATCATGGGAGAGGGTTGAAGGGGAGGGGAGAGGCAGGGAGATGAGCAGAGAAAATGTATAGCTCAATAAAAACAATTTTTAAAAATGTCAAGAAACTGGCCATTTTTAAAAAGATTTATTTATTTAGTATTCAGTGTTATGCCAGCAGGCCAGAAGAGGGCACCAGATCTCATTACAGATGGTTGTGAGCCACCATGTAGCTGTTGGGAATTGATCTCAGGACCTCTGGAAGAACAGGCAGTGCTGTTAACCACCGAGCCATCTCTCCAGCCTTGAAACTTGTCATTTTTTAAAAAAAAAAAACCTTACTTTTAATAATGTGGGGGGGGGGCTGCTAAGGTTAGAGGCATCCGTTCACTGTTGTTAGAGTTACTGGAGTTTGTGAGCTGCCTGATGTCAATGCTGGGGACTGAACTCAGGTCCTCTTTCAAAGGAGCAAGTGTTCTTAAGTCCTGAGCGCTTAACTCCAGCCACCCCTCCCCCAATTTATACGTTTAAGAAATTACTTTCATATATTATGCACTTGTACTAGGGTGCCCATATGGAGGTCAGAGGACAACATTTCGGAGTCAGTTCTGGCCTTTTTCCACCACGTGGGTCTCAGGAATTGAACTCAGGTACTAAGGTTTAACTGCAAGCTCCCTTACAGGCCGTGCCGTCTATAGGTAAGTAAGTAAGCTTATGACTTTGTGTTGAGCCACATCCATAGCTAACATAAGTGAAATGCAAGTTGGGGCCACAGGTGGACTCTCCTAGGTGATGCTACCCTGGCATACCCGCTGGGTCCATCCATTTTGACCTAGATTCGGGTTTGTGCCTCAGGCGTAGTTTGCTAGTGGGCCAATACCGAGGGGAGGGGACTCTTCCATAAGATACACCCCACTAAGCCAGGTGCCACAGGGTGCATGCACAGCTCTTCACCCACACTCTCAACCTCTGCCTCTGGACAATGGGTGCAGCCACCCACACCCTAGGCGCTGGCCTCCACAGCTGCGATGTCTGCATCACTCCTGGAAACCCGACTCTGCCGGGAGCGCCCTGGAGACGCCCAGCAACAGTCAGGAGGGCAGCAGATGATCGTGGCCGCATGGGGAAAGGGTGCGTCTGCCCAGGGAGTCGCGTGCCAGGCGGATGCCGGGAGCGCAGAGGCCACAGCCAGGAGCCACGAGCCTGGGCGCGGGTGTGTGCGGAGGAGCCTCCAAACGGACGCCGCTGCGCCGGAAGGAGGCCCGGATGCTGAGGCTGGAGAGCCACTCGGTCTGACGGAGCGCTTCAGCACCAGCTTGCAGGAGCTGTAGCAGCAGTACAAGCCCGAGGGGCGTCCTGGGTAGAGACGTTCTGGTCAGGGGGGCAGAGAACAGGGGGCGGAGCGAGCACAGGGGGCGGGGCGGAGCCGGCCGAGCCCTCCAGGCCCCGCCTCCTGGTCAGCGCCCGGGCGGGAGGCGCGTTGTTGGTTTCGGGTTGTCAGGCAGCGGAGGCGGAAGAGCGACCCGAGGAAGTGACCACGGTGGAGGTGCGTCTCGGTCATGCCAGCTGTCGCGGCCTGAGGCTCTCTACCTGCCGCAATCATGAAGGACAGCGGTGACTCCAAGGACCAGCAACTCATGGTGAGACCCCTCCACATCAAGCTCCTCCTTGGTCCCCTTCACCAATTTTTAGACCTGACAACTTCACACATAATGATCACTAAGGACACAATGAGAGATGGGAGTCTGAGACTCTGCAGAATAACTTTGCCCAAGTTCTACAGAACATGTGGCCAGAAGGTATGGTGGAGCCTCCTGAGACTGAGAAGTTAGGACCCTACTTTCCTCTCTCCAAGCAGAGCCTTCTTTGGGCCAAGACTCAGAGGTCAAGACCCAAAAGAGACCTGAGCTATTGACTGAGAAGAAAGCTGGGAGTCTCTAGTGAACCAGGGTGCTTAAACCCAGCCAGATCTTGCTTTGAAGGAGGGCAAAGCCACAAATAGAAGGGAAAAAGCCCCTGAAACAGCACCAGCACCAAGTCTGGAGTAGCTAGCTACAGGATATAGCATAGGCTGTGTCCAAATCAGTACTCCATATACCTCAAAGAAATGTTGGAAGCCACTTAGATGGTCCCCAGGATCTCCTGGCCTGTGATGGATGAGAAAATGGCAAGGCAGGGTAGGGGTAGGTCGAGACCAAAGGCAGAGATTCCTGGCTATCAATGGTAGAAGCTGAACCCACAAGAAGAAGCCTTGGTACTTGGGGGATCGGTGGAGATTTCTCTCTCCCAGCCCCTAGCCTTTGATCTGCGGAAATGGTCCTGCAGCAGCAGCAGCAGCCAGATGGCAGGGCAATGTTAGCACAATGCCCCCTATGTGGGGAACCTGCTTCTGCAGAGGGAAGCTTGGACCCATCCCCAGGGGCCAGTCCCAGACTCTGTGGCACCCTCTTCTTTGAAAGAATGTCTTCTTTGAAAGGGTTTTCTCCAGAACGCTCATTGTCATTAGAGAAGGGATCTCTCCACAGGGAGATCCAGCCAGGAGGCTGATAAGGACAATCTGACAGGCTGTGCAGATGAAATGAACTGAGAACTTTTGTGTCCACCCAGTATCCAGCAGGTGCCTCTCTTTGTTCAGCGGAAGAAAAATCTCCCCACTCCCTAACTCTGTTCTTTTGGGAGACACATGTATAGGGTGAAGACCCACCGTCTCTCTCACTGACCAGGAAATAAAGAGCAAAGAAGCCCTAAGTGGCTCTCTCTTGGGAGTGTTAGGATGGCATCTCAAGTTGTTAGGGTGACAAGGGGAAGACCTTTGTCCCATCTTAAGTTCCAAGCCCTTCCTATCATACCTCACTTGTAGATGCAGACAGGTGGCCCTGGTCCCCAAGGCCCCAGATTTAAGCCCAAGGGAGTGGCAAGTGTTTAATTCGGGCATGTGACTGATGCAGTCTGTCTAGAGTTTTCCTCCTGGGGTGCAGGGTTTTGAAAAGAGACATAGACTCCGACTCAGCCAGACACCCTATGCACCTGCTGTTCTGCCTTAGGCAATACCCTCAACCACAGTTTTCTTCAGAACCAAAGAGTCAAAGTTGGTTGGATACTGGAGAACACAAGACTGTCATGAAAGGAATTCAAAGACTTCTCATCCCCCACCCCACACCGCCACCATGGCCAAGTGTGGTCCTTGTAACCCAGGGCTCTTGTCTTTCTCCCAGGTGGCACTTAGGGTCCGGCCCATCAGTGTGGCTGAGCTGGAGGAGGGAGCCACCCTCATCGCTCACAAGGTGGACGAACAGGTACTTGAGGCTACAGCCAGGTGCTGCAGGGTGGAGGCCTGCTCTGCTTGATTGACACACTTGGCTGGACAGCAAGAGCTTTGTGTCTCACTGCACCCCTGGGTGGGTTAGCCACAGCGTCACCAAGGTTTCTTCTTCCAGGAAGACTTCCTAAATCAGCACAAGGAAAGCTAAGAGTATTTGGAGCCAGGGTGGGTCCGGATCATAGAATATATTTTGGTGTGCATGGTGTAAAACTCTCCCATCTGAGACACCTGCTATCCACAGAGCACATATTCAGACGCCCATCTCGAGAACATGCAAGTTTGGCAAAGTCCTTCACCATCTGCTCCCTGGGTCCATGTCACCAAGATGAGGGAGGGCATATAAGGCAATAATTATTCATAAAGAACCTACAGCATGCCTGGGACTGTGCTAGAAACTGGAAAAGCACTCCAACATGAAAAGCCCCACCCTCCCTGTGTTGCAGAAGTTTTCCCATGGGGAAAGAAGATGAGGCACTGATAAGAATTAAAACAAATGAGGATTTGTAGCCTCGGAGGGCTAGGAAAAGAGGGTGTGTTGCCAGGAGAGGAATAAGGGGCATTGGACCTAGGCTGGAGAGATAGCTCAGTGGTCAAAATGCTTGCCTCATAGGCACGGGGAGTTTGGATCCCCAGAACCCACATAAAATGCCACAGAAATGTTTGTGGGCGTGGTGGCAGTCTTGGAAGGCAGAGACAGGGAACTGGCAGGGTGAGCTAGCCGACAAGAGTAGCTGTATCTGTCAGCTTTGGAATGGATTAAGAGACCCTGCCTCAGTGCAGGATGTGGAAGGGTGGATAAGAAGGTGGAAGCGTGATTCAGGAAGAACACAGTAGAAGTTAATATCAGTGTTAGAGTTCCACGTGTACACTGCATTCAATGCACTCATACCCACATCCGTGCATACAGACATACAAACACACAGGAAGGAAGGAAAAAGAACAAGATGAGGAGAGGTAGTGATGAAGCCAGATGCGGTGGTGATGTCTGTAATTCCCACACTCGTGAGGCTGAGGCAGGAGGATCAGGAATCCCATGCTACCCTGGACTTCAAGTCAAGACCCTGTCTTAACTGGAACTGGAGTGTGTTATAAAGAAGAAAGCTTTCTGGGTGGTGGTGGCGCACGCCTTTAGTCCCAGCACTCAGGAGGTAGAGGCAGGCGGATCTCTGAGTTTAAAGCCAGCCTGATCTACAGAGTGAGTTCCAGGACAGCTAGGGCTACACAGAGAAACCCTGTCTTGAAAATAATAATAATGATAATAATAATAATAATAATAATAATAATAATAATATGATGATGATGATGATGATAAAGAAATCTCAAGAGGGAAAATTGCAACCAGAGGGACTTGCAGTGTGCAAGACCCTTGATGTGCGGCCACAGTTCAACTGCGTCAGTAAGAAAAAGCTAACGTCGCTCAAGGAGAGAGATAAGAGGTAACATAGGTAACATGTGACACAGATAGGGCCCAAACCAAACTCTCAGTCAACATGGCCAAGGTGCCTGTGTTGTGTTTGTTTGGGTAGGTATTCCAAAATTCAGGTACTAGAGTGGTCCTGGGCACAATGGTGGGAACTGGCATGGGTTCGGTGTAACAACCTGACAGTGACCCTTGCCTGTGCCCAGAGCTGTATGGCTGGCTACTCTGAGTGCTGGGCTCGCTGGTTGTGCTGTGGGACAGGCTCTGGCTCAGGGAGCATTGAGTGGAAGCTGCAGAGTTGAGAGAGGCTGTGTTCAGATGCTGCCCTAGGCTGGGTCCTTTGGGCTGGGCTTAGGAAGCACCAAATGATTTTTCTCCTTTGCCCCTTTCCTCAAAGCCCTTTGGGAAAATAGAGGTGTCTGGAAGAGCCCTATATGGTGAACAGGAGCAGAGAGAATGTATGTAGACAGCACAGGAGCCTCAACTCTAAGTGGGGAAGACAGTCCAATGTCTTCTTTTCCAGTGGTTTGTGGTTTTTGTTTTTGATGTTGTTTGTTTGTTTGTTTGAGACAGTGTCTCACATAACCCAGACTGACTTTGAATTTACTTTGTAGCCAGAGATGACCTGCTCTTCCTGACTCTTCTTCCCAAGTGCTAAATTACGTGTGTGCACCACCATTCCCGAGTTATGAAATGCTGGGGATTCAACCCAAGGTTCTGTGCACACTAGGCAAACACTCTGCAAGACTTTTTTTTTAACTTTTATTTTTATCCTAAGAGTGGGGCTAGGGATCGGATTCATGCATATCATGGTGCATGTTTGGGGTTCAGAGGGCAGTTTGGGGAGCTGGTAGTCTTCTCCCACTTGTGGCTCCCTGAGATCAACTCAGATCATCAGACTCAGCAGCAAGCAACTTCACTACCTGCTGAACCAAGGCAGGGTTTCTCTGTAACTTTGGAGCCTGTCCTAGAACTCACTCTGTACACCAGGCTGGCCTCGAACTCCCAGAGATCCGCCTGCCTCTGCCTCCTGAGTGTTGGGATTAAAGGTGTGTGCCACCACCACCCAGCTTGAGCCGTCTTTCTAGTCCCCACAAAAGGACTTCTTTGGAAGGTCTTTGCTTGTGTCTGCTCAGTGCCTGGTGCACAGGAAGAACTCCATAGATGTCAGTCTGGTCCGTAGAAAAGGAGGTCCCCAGAGCTGCTGCGTTGGCTGTTGAGAGGGGTCGGCTAGAAGAGGCAGAGCACTTGGGAGGAGAAACCTCCTTCTAGACAAGGCCACTCCCTATTTGTCCATCTGCCTCGGAGGATATCAGGTTCACGGGTTGGGACAATGGTGTCTCTCTTGGCTGTTCCTGGCTCCAGGCCACCTTGGGGGTTGATCAATACAAAGTGATGGGAACAGTCCCTGTTAAGTGCCCACGCCTGTCAGACACTGGCTCCTTCTGTCTACGAGGGCAGAGGGAGGGTCACCCAGCCTGGATCTAACCTACTCCAGGGAGCTCCACCTCCCACCAGGCCAGAGCTGGGCCAGCCCGACAGGCTGTTCTTTGTCAGCTGAGGCTCTTAGAGTGCTGTCTAAGCACAATGGCATAGGGCTCTCCACACTGCCCCCTGCACACTCTGCCCTCAGCTCCCCAGAGGCTTCAAACCGGATTAGTACAGGAGGGCCTGGCCCAGAACCTCTCGCTGCTGCCTGAGAGTGGCTACAGCCTCCCGAGTAAGCTGTCTCTTGGCACACAGGCCATGGCAACTAGGTGTTTAAGACATGGGAATTCAAAAACCAACATGGAGGAGAAGCTTCACTGCCTCCTGTTCTGATCATCCCCCTGGTCCTATACCTCTCTCAGAACCTCGCTGTTCATCTGTCCCTCTCCAGGGATGCGTGGCGCAGAGGAAGGCTCAGGGCTGTAACTCAGACAGACCAGTTGTCTCTCTTTTCTTCTCATCACCCCCTTCATCGTAGGGCGTGATGGCCAGGCAGTGGGTGAGCTTGGAGCTAGCCCAGGACAGTATGGCAATGGTGATGTGGCTGGGCTCCTGTGGCCAGCACAGTGCCCTGCCCCTCTGAAGAAGAGGTCAGGTAGGATGTTTATCTGCTTTCCATTGCTCCCTGGGCTTTGGCTGTCCTGGACCATCTGAGAGGCTCGCTAAATCAACTCCCTAGGGGCTTGCGTGGTAGATAGGTCCTACTTCTTGCTTCCTGTCTCTCCTCGGAGCTGAGTGGGTTCCTCTGTGGGTGTCATCTCAAAGTGAGGGAATCCAAGGCTGTCGTACCTCTCAGGAGCTCAGCCAGCCCGTTGATCATCAGCAGATAGTCCAAATTTCCATAGCCCACATGTCAGTGGGTTCTAAGGAGGAAGAGGTGGAGGGGACTCAGTTACTCACTGACTTCAGCCACTATGAGGGGTCTGAGCCTGCCTTAGGACTCAGCATATCCTTTTGGGGTCATCTGGAGCTTGGTGGGCTGTAGCAATGAGGTTTCTCAGAAGAGGGCATACCAGCAGGCAAAGAGTCCCTGAGCATCAAGAGGCCAGGGTGAGCCCAGGGCTGTATCTTAGTTGTTAGGGTGCTTGCCTAACTCATACAAAGTTGTATATTCAATACCCATCAGCACAGAAACCTTACATGGTGGCACACCTGTACCACTGGCACATAAGAGGTAGAGGCTGGATGATCAGAAGCCCATGGCCATCCTTGGCTACATAACAAGCGTGAGACCAGCCTGGGCTACATGATGAAACCCTGTCTTATTAAAAATTAAAACAACAGAAAGATAGATAGACAGACAGATAGAAAAAGAAATGGAGGAAAGAAAGGAGAAAGAAGAAAGGAAAGAGGAAGGAAAGAAGGAAGGAAGGAAGGAAGGAAGGAAGGAAGGAAGGAAGGCAGAGAACAGGCCAGTGTGTGTCTGGATTCTGGGAAAGTTGAAGCTGGTCTTGGATTTGTCAAGGAGCTAGCTCCAGTGACTTCCAGGCTTGAGATCACAGAGTCCTAGTACAGTTCAGGACGGTGATCTTCGTGCTTCTATTAGAAGAGTCTTCATCATAGGGTCTATGCGTGATGCTTAAACATGGCACCTGTCCTAAGGAAGGGGGCATGAGAGTTACTTTTCTCAAAGGCTGAACTGTGGGGTGGCTTCTGGGCCCAGGGCTGAGTAAACCCCTGCCTGCCACCACGTCCATTTTCTACACCAAAGCTCTCTTCACTCCCCCGAGGCTGCCTTCCAGTGGGTGCCCTCCTCGAAGGGTCTCCTGCCTTTACAGCTCCTGGGGTAAGATGGATCCTGTAGCCAGAACCTCCCAAGGAAGCCAAGAAAGCAGAAGGGGCCTGGAAAGTATCCCAGGTAGGGGTGGAACTCCGGACAAGCAGCCACCTGCTCCTCCCACACACCCCTCCCAAAGCCTCCTCCCAGCCCCCCAGACTGTGTTTATCTGTAGGATTTATATGTATAATCCCATAATTAGCCCTTGTCCAACTGCCTATTTCTGGGGTCCTGCTGGCCACACAAGGGCTCTCCAGGAGGCCTGCAGAGGGGACAGAACAAGTGAGGGCAGGGGAAAGCACAAGGAGGGTGACATAGGGCAGAAAGGCTACAACGCTGGGCCCGGGACCCAGCCATGTCATCCCTGGCTGGGTGCCTGAAGGCTGTTAATGACTCCCGGGGCCTCTGCCACCTGTCAGAGGACTAGAGAGTGAGCTGGGTTCCATCTACCTCAAGAGCTATGGAGAGGATTATAAGTGAGGCCAGGAAGCCATTGTGAAAGATAAATACAGTATAAAGTAACAGATTCCAGAGGTGAGCTGGCGCTAGCCCAGAGGTGAGCTGGAGCTAGCCTGCTTGCTGCCTTGGGCACGGTGGCATATGAGGCTCCCAGGCTCCGTAGATCCCTAAGAGCGGAGCATAATGGGTAATGAGCAGGGGGTAGCGCAGGTTTAACTACATCCCAGGCCATCACTGCTTCCCATTTCTCTATCCCATTGTATGTCCCTGTGATTGGATCATAGTCTTCATGTCTGGTTCTTCATGTCTGGCTTCATTTCCTTAGTATGACGCTTTCAAGGTGTATGAATATTATAACTTGTATCAGAACGTCGCTCTTTTTCATGACTGCTCGTATTTTAGAGGATAGACATACCATAGCTTCTTTACCCGTTCAGCAGTTGACGGGCATTTGAGTTGTTTCTGATTCTTTTGGCTCTGGTGGATAATGCTACGAGTATGCAAGGGCTCCTACACTGGGATGGGTACCAGGAGAGGGTGCTTGTTTCAGCAGGCTTGTGGGCCCACCTCTCCAGAGATTTTAAGTGATTTCGGGTGGTACCTGGGAAATCTGTAATCAGCGTTCCTTGGGGGTCTGTGATAAAGCAATCAGCAGGCTCCCTGAGAGATTACCTTCTAGGTCACGCCTCCCATTGTCTGGAGCCTCGGGGTTCTCAGAGTCCTGGAGTCAGATGGGGTCCTGACTAGTACATCAGCCAGATGTAACTGTGCCCCCAGCAGCTGCCCGGGCCTTGGTGATCTTATGGGCCTTGGTGATCTTATGGGCCCAGTGGTGATCCTGGCATCAAAGTCTTCTTTTTAAGGCCTCATGAGTCTCTGCATCTACAGCTAGAAATGTGACCAGCAATGGGCGTTTTCATTCACAGAAATCCAGAATCAGTCTTTCAGGTCTGATAGTCACCCAGAATGGGGGTTCTGTTCTACTTCCACCTGTCTGTACAAAGGGACTGTGCACCTGGATCTCTGGACTAAGGATGAAGCCAGGGGCAACCTGAGACTTCCTGAGTAGGCCGGAGTGTCAATGTGGCTTCCTGTGTCTTGGCTTAAGCCCAGACAGTCCCCCTATACTTCCAACTGGGCCAGATTTATGGCCCCACAAAAGTGATGTCTCTGGCTCAAGGCCACATGATACATTGTCTCTGATATCTGAAGGGAGCTCCTCAAGTGATGGATCTAGAATTCCCGATCATAGCCAGGCAGTGGTGGTGCATGCCTTTAATTCTAGCACTCAGGAGACAGAGATAGGATTTCTGTGAGTTCGAGGCCAGCCTGGTCTACAGAGTAAGTTCCAGGACAGGCTCCAAAGCTACACAGAGAAACCTGGTCTCAAAAAAAAAAAACAAACAAACAAACAAACAAACAATCAAAATTCCTGATCGCATCTACATTGACCTAAGAGCCGGGCCAGAATGAAGACCTAGTTGGGGAGGCCCAGAGCTGCCTGGCCCACTGCTGAGTTAGACCCAAGGGCTGCAGAGCAGCTGAGCCCAGAGGGAGCTTCATGGGTGTGTAGGTGACCACCATTCAAGTTCAGGCAGACTTTGACCCATGTGGTAGTGAGCTGCCACTTCCTTCCCTTGCCATCTCTCACCGATGTCTTCAGTAAACTCTCCTGGCCAAGAGCAGAGAGTCCCTGGTGCCCGTGCACACCTTCGTGCTTTGGGTTGTGGCCACACCCACTTCTCTGAGGCAGGATAACTGTCTTGAGGAATCTGTACATGAGTTTGCAGTGTGTAAGGAAGGGCATGGGGCTGTGGTTTCAGTGACAGTTTATTGTCCCACAGGTCTGGTACCCAGAAGGCTGCGCAGACCCCTCTGCTGGGCTCATAGGTGGCCATGTCTTCCCTGCCTCTCCCTATCACCTTCCACCTATGCAGAGCTGTGGTTTGGTTGTTTGTTCCAGGCAGGGTCTCCCTAGGTAGACCAGGCTGGCTTCAAACTTCCTGTGATCCTCCTGCCTCTGCCTCCTTCATGGATGGCAGGCACGAACCATGAGGTTTGGCTCTCTGGTACTTTGTGAATAGGTGTTCACGGTGGCTGGGCTGTGGACTACATTAAACTGTGATCTTAGTGCAGCGCACTGGTCGGTTAGATGCAAAGTAGTTAGGTTCCAGGGCCCAGACTTCTCACCCTCAGCCCATCCCTGTTGCTCCCAGAGAGTGACTGGACAGGCAGCTGTCAAGGGCAAATGCCCACTTGCTAGGGGTTAATTGTGCTCTCCATCTCCACCCCAGATTCAAATGTTGGAGTCCTAACCCCAGGACCTTAGTCAGGGCTTTTAAGGAAATACATACCCATTGATGTGGTTACCTAAGTGAGGATGAGGTCACGCTAAGAGTACAGTGGTGCTGGGTGGTGGCGGTGGCGGTGGCGCATGCCTTTGATCCCAGCACTTGGGAGGCAGAAGCAGGGGGATCTCTGAGTTCAAGGCCATCCTGGTCTACTTAGTGAGTTCCAGGACAACTAGAACTATACAGAGAAACCCTGTCTGGAAAGAAAGAAAGAAAGCCATAGAAAATGAGAACGCACATGCCAAGCCATTAACAAGGTGCCCAGAACACCCCAAACCGCTTCCAAAGGCAGGCAGCCTTATTCGACAAACGTCCTCAGGCACATGCTGTGTACTAGCCAGGGTGACATTCAGAGGGCCATTGTGAGCTCACAGCAGGCCCTGGGTCTGACTGTGCGGATGCCCAGCGAGGAAGACCAAAGGCGAAACGCCAGGCTTTCCTTCCAGCCTGCATTTCTCCCTAAAGACCAAAGACCATGTCTGCCATCTCATCTTTGATGGCTCATGTTTTTCTCTAGAATGTTCTTCTTCCACCTCCCCCCGACCCTGCCACCTCTCTTGACTGTCTCCTGCTCATTCTTGAAAATACAACACCAGGGGCTGGAGAGATGGCTCAGTGGTTAAGAGCATTGCCTGCTCTTCCAAAGGTCCTGAGTTCAATTCCCAGCAACCACATGGTGGCTCACAACCATCTGTAAAGAGGTCTGGCGCCCTCTTCTGGCCTTCAGGCATACAGACAGAATATTGTATACATAATAAATAAATAAATATTTAAAAAAAAAAAAGAAAAGAAAATACAACACCAATGTCATCCCTTCCAGGCTGTCTTTCTGTCCTGGCAGGGCTGGATTTGGGGGTCTCTCCTCTCTACACCAGCTCTCTCCTAGTTCTGAATCTGAGAGTCTCAGGTGCAGGACTCCAGGCTTCATCTTTCAGTTTCTCTAAGGCCTTTCCCATGTCTGGGGCACACACTGTAGGGGCTTCACAAATGAGTTGCACTGGTCCAAACACCCCAAGCCGGTCTCCGTGGCAACCCAGGCTCCCTGCCCAGTCCTCATCGGCTCAGCCTTGCTTCACCTGGTCAAGGGGCACAAGGGCTCCATTGTGTGTTGCGGTGGCCCAGAACAACAGTGATATTCTGGGGCTTGGTATGGGGGCCAGAGTCCTGACAGATGGAGCCCAAACAAAGCCCTCATTAAGGGGGATTGAGGGTGACAGGTGGGGTGACAGTGCTCTGATACAGGAGCTTTCCAACATCAAAGAAACTGGGTGTCCAGGTGAACTTGGCAATGTCTGAAAGTCATACCGAGGCCATCTGTTATGGTGGGTGACACCACATACTGTTCGCTCTCCCCAGCCAAAGCCCCTTGAGGCTCTGTGTCCAGGGGAACCCCAGTCCCTAAGATGAAAGTTCTTATAGCTGGCCCTGCTCCTGTTGCAGCCCTTGGGGACCCATGTCAGGGTCCCCAGAGCCAGGGTTTGTCTTCATCTGGGTCTGAAGTCTGAGCAGGGCTCAAGCTGTTGATAGCCTGGGACAGGGATCAGACCCTACTGGGCGGGGGGGGGGGGGGGCGCGCTTGGAGGGTTCTGGGGCTGATGCCCTGAGGAGAGGCCGGTGGCTGAGGGCAGGTGAGTCCCTAGGGAACAGTGCAAGCCCTAAGCTTACAGTGGCTTCCAGCCTTTGGCCACCTAGGAGAGGTCATGTTGGTGGTCTTTCCATACCCAAAGGCCCCACCCAGCCTGTCTGTGATCCTTCCCTCTAGCTTACTCACCTGCAGCCCCGTCTGATTCACAGAGATTTCTGTCTCCTGGGGGGGTCACCCTCGCCTGGAGAACCACAGAAGGGGCCCTGCAGTTGTCTGAGGTTTGTCAGATGAGTTTAGAGAGCCCAGGTGCAGGTTGCTCCAGGTATTGCGCACGGTGTGCATGTGCGTGCGTGCGTGTGTGTGTGTGTGTGTGTGTGTGTGTGTGTGGTGGGGGTGATCCCAGGATATGAAATGTAGAGAGGAGTCTGCTGGGAAGACCAAGGCCCTTGTCCTCTTAAATCCTCAGGCCTGACTGGAGGACTCAAGGGGTCCGCTGAGGACCTCCTAAGCTGCTGGGTTCACTTGAACATATAGGCTGGACTCCTGCAGCCTCATCTTCACCCTCATTAACAACCTCCGCTGCCTCTGGATGGCTCTCCATGCCTGGCCTATTCACAAGGCCTTTGGAATAGTCCTGAGTCTCGGCTGTCCTGCTTATCCCTGTGAAGGGTGGAGTGGGGGCATAGCTACTGTCTCCGCCTTCTCCTAATTGCCCTGCACCAGCCAGCTCCCTTCCTGCTTGGCCCCTGTGAGGACTTACCATCATGTTCCCTAAGGCGGAATGAGCACCCAGAACCCATGTGGGAGCAGTGGTGGGTGGGGGTTGGGGGGCTGTCGGGCAACGTAGACCATGAAAACTGCCAAGGCGCCCCACAAGACCCTGTGGCAGCAGAGGGAGCAGGAGAGGTTAGGGAAGTTTCAGAGGATGAGCTGGTACCACCCTGAGAGCCAAGTGGCCAGAATCCCCCACTCTGGCTCTGCCGTTTCCAAGCGACGAGATGCCAGGTTGAGAGTAATAATGAGAAATCCACGTTGAGGGGCTCAGTAAAGACCTGGTGTTGGTTGAATGTGGTGGTGTATGCCTGTCATCCCAGCGCTCAGGAGGCTGAGGCAGGAGGATTGCCCTAAGGTCAAAGCTAGCAGTGCTACAGACAAGACCCTGTCTTGAAGAAAAAAAATAAACAAACAAGGCTTTTTAGTGTGCCCTAAGTTCGAATGTTGGTGTGCACCAGGAGTGATTGGCAGTGTGTACTGGGAGTGAAGGTGCCCCCTCTGCCCTCCTTGCCCCCACTCCCAGTAGAGTGTGGATTCTGAGGCCAGCCACCATCTAGCCCCTGGGAGCAGCCCCACCTCATTAAGTAAGGACCATGGGACGGCTTATTTCCCCTGGCTGTCTGGCAGAGCCTGGTGTCTAGGGAACCATGCCCGGCACTCCAGGTGCCAGGCATCTCTCAGGGGGCACCAATGTTGTGTAAGGGAGCCGCCGATGTTGCCACTCTCAGCCTGTCCTCTGTTTGTTTCATTTTTACCACCCTACATTTGATAGCAGGGTCTTGGGGTAGGGCAGTTGGTGACGTCCCATTGCCTGCCTCCGTACCCACGCTCCCTCTTCATGACTCCTTGAGAGAGGATCCCTGAGGCTCAGCATGTGTTACACACTTTGTCTCATGGGCTCTGTACAGCCCTGAAGGAGATTACACCACCATTTCCTGCCCTGGGGAGGGGGACTAAGGCTCAGGCAGATCCTCGTGCAGACATGAGGTCACACTCTGCTAATGAGAGGTAAGGCTAGGATTCAGAGTGCATTCCTAGTATCACCGTATACACCTACTCCCTTTGTCCCTATGTCCTCCCCTGAAACTCAGATACCCCCTAGAGTACTTGAGTGTTTTCTGACGTTTCCTATCTCAGACCCTACCCTAGACCAGGAACCCCAGCAAGAACTGAGCCGTTTGCCTGCATTCCTGCTCAGAGCCCTCAGCAAAGCTCAGCACACTGGGACCTGGGCAGATGCCTGGGCAGAGTGGAGTGGGCTCAGAGATTGTTCTTAGAACATGGGAGGAATACTGCCAGCCCCGTTCTATGCCTTAATGCATGTGCACACACACACATACATAGAGTACAGCTACCCCAGCACTCCAGGCACCGGTGGAACCCCAGGCTAGGGTCCTGCAGTCTCTCTCTCTCTAATCCCAGGTACTGGCCAGGGACGGAGTTATTTTAAGTTCACACAGGAGGGACTCAAGGCCACCTGCTCTTTTCAAACGTCACCCAGCTGTCAGCAGCTCTTTGCCTGCCTTGTCCTACAGTGGAAGCTGGTCATGGAGGACCACGCAGGGTCCAAGAGCCACAGAGCTACAGAGATGCGGTTACGTCTGCTGGTTTTGCAAGATAGTGGTGGTGGTGCCTGCCTTTAATCCCAACACTTGGAAGGCAGAGGCAGATGGACCTCTGAGTTCAAGGCCACCTTGGTCTACAGAGCAAGTTTAGAATAGCCAGGGCCACACAAAGAAACCCTGTCTCGCGGGGAGGAGGGAAAGAAAGAATCTTGTGGTTTGGAACCCAGGCCCTGGGTTCTGAGTTCTGTCCCTCCACAGGCTAGTGTGTAGCTTGAAAAGGGCCTCTGGACTCTCAATTCCTCACTGTCAGGTGGAAGCACGAGCCTTGCTGCTCCTGAAGTGGGATAAAGCGAAGCTGCAGTAGAGATGGGAGTGTTGTGGGCAAAGTGAATCTTGTCACAAAAGATGTGTTATGACAACCAGCGGTGTTGCTGTTCCTCCTTGGGTAAAGGCAGCACAGGAAGTGGTACTGTGGTTAGTGGAAGAGGCCTTGGATCCGGGGTTCCCTGTAGATCCCACCCCTCTCACACACATTCACACCATTCTCTGCTGCCTTGGGATAGCACCCTCTTCAGGGGACAGTCACTCCCATCACCAAAGAGGCTTTGTCTCCCAAGCACCCAGACTGAAGCCCAGAGAGCAGACAGTGCCGGGAGAGGTCTGCACGCTGTGGGGACTCCAGGTGATTGTGGTCTTCCTCCTCGGGGACATTTGCAGATGGTGGTTCTCATGGACCCAATGGAGGACCCCGACGACATCCTGCGGGCACACCGGTCTCGGGAGAAGTCGTACCTATTCGACGTGGCCTTTGACTTCACTGCCACCCAGGTGAGGGGGTGCCTGGTCTGGAAACACAGGAAAGATCCCACCTACACTTCGCCCTGCCAGGAAGGATTCTCAGGGGACCCTGCTCACCTTTTCTCCAATATTCACTCAATGATCCACTTTCTGGAACTTTGCCCATTTGTAAAATCTACACTTATTTACACGGCCTCTCACCTGAACATTTGCACCGTCTGACACCACGTGACAGATGACCTGTGCACCTGCAAGACTGCACACCGGCTTTCTGTAGAAACACTTGTGGTTAGCACTCACGTGCCAACTTGCATAGAGTAGCCGCATGCGCTGCTCCACAGCTGGCCTCTGTGGGCCAGGACTGTGAACCCCATCTGGTATGGAGAGAGCAGGTGTGTGGGACAGACTCAAGAAAACTGACACCCTCCTAGGGATCCCATCTCGCCCATCTTCTGGATGCTCTCAGGAGCTGACTCTGCACCCTCAGAGCGGAGGTGGGGGTGTGGGAGCCACCTGTAGAGGAAGCTTCTCAGGTGTCCTGAGTCCTCTTGCAGGCTGGTGTCTCCCCTGAGGGGTGTAAGCAGAGCCTCCCTTCCTCCACTCCCTCCACTCAGCTGCCTCTAACTTGGGAGTCCAGGGACAAACACTTCACCTCTTCAGAGCTAGGACCTGCCTGGGGGCACCTGCGTCTTGCCCTTGTCCTGTCTCAGACCCCCAACAAGTCTCTTCTCCCCTGTAGGAGATGGTGTATCAGGCCACCACCAAGAGCCTCATTGAGGGTGTCATCTCAGGGTACAATGCCACTGTGTTTGCCTATGGCCCTACAGGTGAGGAGGAAACTCGGGCACAGACAAGGGCTGCAGCACCCTTATTGTCTCCCCTGAGAGCCAAGTACTTCACCCTCCATCCTGAGTAGGGTCAGGAATGGAGCATGGGAATGGTCCAAACCTTGCCTCACCCAGAAGCCTCCTGCCACAAAGACCCCAACTCCTCAGCCGTCTGGGAGGGTGCATCCTCATTGACAGCTCAGGTTTCCAGAAATAGCTCCCCAATAAGGCTTCACCCCTGCTTCACCCCCGCCTGGCCCCTGCCCTGCCGACCACCAACCTGTCAAATCCAGGCTGTGGGAAGACCTACACCATGCTGGGCACTGACCATGAGCCGGGCATCTATGTTCGGACCCTGAATGACCTGTTCAGAGCCATTGAGGAGACCAGCAATGACATGGAATATGAGGTGTCCATGTCCTACCTGGAGGTAAGTCCCCACCAAGCGTGGCTAGGAGGCTTAGAAGATAGGATGGCACCTCCCTAGAGCCAGTCCCTGGCAGTTCAATACTGGGGTGTTCAATATGCCTGCTCCCCACCCCACATCTATAGCATCAGCCCCACTTGATAAAAGTTAAGACTCAAGAGTCAGGCATGGTGGCGCATGCCTTCAATCCCAGCACTCGGAGGGCAGAGGCAGGCCAGTCTCTGAGTCCAAGGTCAGCCTGGCCTACAGAACAAGTTCCAGGACAGCTAGAGCTGTACAGAGAAACCCTGTCTCAAAAACAAAAAACAGAGACACGGAGAAGTTAGGCAACTGTCTTTGTGGAACACAGTGATGTCAGAGCAGGGATGCCAACTTGGGACGCTGTGACTACAATGTGGTATTGCACTTCACAGTAACCTGGGCAGCAAGCAGTTGGGCTACCATTCTCAAAAGCTCACCTTGCAGCCAGGCTGTGGTGGCACACACCTTTAATCCCAACACTCGGGAGGCAGAGGCAGGTGGATCTCTGTGAGTTCGAGGCCAGCCTGGTCTACAAGAGCTAGTTCCAGGACAGGCACCAAAGCTACAGAAAAACCCTGTCTCAAAAAAACCAAAAAAAAAGCTCACCTTGTCCTAATACTTTGAGGCCAGTGCTTAAACCAGTAAACCAGTAAACCAGTGGTTCTCAAACTGTGGGTCATGACCCTTTGGGGATCAAACAATCCTTTCACATGATAATAACATACATATACATATATAATACACACATATACATATATAATAGCATTCATATATAATACACATATATACATATATAATAACATACATATACATACACATAGATATACATTTAGGTATTAGATATTACATTATAATAACAGTAGCAAAATTACAATTATGAAGTAGCAACAAAACTAATTTTATGGTGGGGCGGTGACCACAACATGAGGAACTGTAGTAAAGGGTCGCATCATCAGAAGGTTGAGAACCCCTGCCTTAAGCAAACATTTTCCCATTAAGGACTTCATGAGTTGAGAGGTGATCACAGAAGTCGGGGTGGGGCGGCGTAATCTGAGCCAACAAGCCAGCCTCCATCTGGCTCCTCTGAGAGCTGATAATCTCCAGGGTGCTGGCTCAGAAGGAATGATGAGGGGAGCAGCCAGCAGGTGTTTGCTCAGCCAGCTGGGCTTGTCTTGATTGGGGGTAGGGGGACAACACAGCATCAGAAGCAGCCTGAAGGTTGCCCAGCAACAAGCTGAGCTCCCTCATCTGACCAGGGATCAGGTCCCTGTGTCCAGCCCAAGACTGCAAGGGGGAGCCTCGGGGGGGGGGGTGTTCCGAAACCCCCTGCAACATTGACTTTGAAGCCTCTACCATCATGGAAAGGGAACAGTTCCCCCAGCTAGGACTTCTCTCATACACGGGGCCTGGGCTCCAGCAAACAGAAGCATGTAGTCCTTCTCTTAGGGTGGAGGGGACCCCATGACTGCTCCTTCATCTCCCTCCCCCTTTCTCGCTGTCCCATCAGATCTACAATGAGATGATCCGGGACCTGCTGAACCCCGCCCTGGGGTACCTGGAGCTGCGGGAGGACTCCAAAGGGGTGATCCAGGTGGCCGGAATCACTGAAGTGTCCACCATCAATGCCAAGGAGGTAAGTCTACAACAACTGGCTAGGGACTGTGGGCAGGACCATCAGTCTGAGGGACCAAAGCCAGGGAGCTCCTGGGAGAGAGATACCCTGAGTAGTGGCAGGGGAAGTCACATCACCCGTCATGCCCTAACACCCTCACCCTAGTAAGTAGACAGGCCATACAGTTTCTCCATTTACACAGAGACCTGTCCAGAGAGAACTGTCCAGGCCGACTAGCCCACCCTGGGAAGCTAATAGGTTGGACCTCTCCAAGCTCAGGCTCCTCTCTACAGGGCTCCCAACAGTCACCTGCATCTCTCCTTGCCAGATTATGCAACTGCTGATGAAGGGGAACCGGCAGAGGACCCAGGAGCCCACAGCTGCCAATCAGACGTCCTCCCGCTCGCACGCAGTGCTGCAGGTGGCAGTGCGCCAGCGCAGCCGGGTCAAGAACATCCTGCAGGAGGTGCGGCAAGGCCGCCTGTTCATGATTGACCTGGCCGGCTCCGAGCGTGCCTCCCAGGTGAGGCCTGCTCCAAGGATACAGTGGAGTGAGGGGGTCCCCAAAGAGAAGCGATTGATTGGGTGATGGCCCTCCAGGGGAGGCCAGATTTCAGAAGAGGAAGGACGTCAAGGAGAGGTTAACTGGATGGGGCAGTTGGAAAAGTAGGGTATCCCAAAGATGTCAGGATACAAATGGCGTCCCCAGAGTGAGGGGCTGAGCAATGGACCTGACATCTTGAAGGGATGGACTGCTCAGGGAAGAGAGGATAAGGAGAGGGAAGAGCAAAGCCTCCTTCCCTGCCATGACACCTCTACCTTCAGGGACCTCAGGAGCGAGGCCATGGTCTACAACCAGGGTCATTGGGGTGTTGTTGGGTAGCTGAGTGAAACTTCAGTAGGTTATCCCACAAGGCTATAGTCATATCCCCTGCTGTCTCCCCAGACACAGAACCGGGGACAGCGCATGAAGGAGGGAGCCCACATCAACCGCTCTCTGCTGGCCCTGGGCAACTGCATCAACGCGCTGAGCGATAAGGGTGGCAATAAGTACATCAACTATCGGGACAGCAAGCTCACCCGGCTCCTGAAGGTACCAGAACAAGCTGGGCCTGGGCGCTGACATCAAGAGTGGGCCTGCCAGACCAAATATAAACAATGTACAGCTATTCCCTCTCGGATTTCAGATGAATCACCGAGTTCATTATGCATCAGTAATGCCTCATGCAATGTTTGAGGCTCCCTTAAGCTGAAACAGTCCATGTTTACTGTTTATCTGAAATTTGATTACAAGCAGGTGCTCTCTATATTTCTGGCAACTCTCACCAAAGCACAGGTAGAGAATGAAGAAGAGCTGTGCCAGGACCTCCTCCCAGGGCTGTGAGTCAAAGAGAACCTAGATTGATGGCCTTTGTGATGGTCAGCCTTATAGCCAATGAAGCTGCATTTTGGGGCCACTTACTCATGGCATGGTCACTCTTTGCCTTCAGTTACAGACACAATATCAACAAGTTCCCAAGCCTTGCTGGGTTCAAGGGCTTCTTCCCACCAGGGCTAAAACCTCCCCGGTGGCTTTGTGAGTTGGGAGGATTACATTTACAGATAAGGAAACTGAGGCACAGGCAGGTTAAGGAATTTCCCTGCAGGCTTAAACTTTGTGAGCTCTGAAAACAAGATCCCAGCTGAGGCCTGTGGCTTGTCACAAGGACCTGTCACGAGGACCACGTCCACAAGCCAGGACAGTGGGGATAATTGAAAATGACCGCCACTATATGCACGCGTTCATGTCGTGTGTGCATGTATACATGCCTCTGTCTGTGTTGCGTACATGTGTGTACACACAGGGAAGGTGTGGTACACAGCCTTGGGGAGCCTCTGGGGGAGGTGGTCTCCAGTACGTCACATCCCTGTCCCCGCAGGACTCACTAGGGGGGAACAGCCGCACAGTGATGATCGCCCACATCAGTCCAGCGAGCACTGCCTTTGAGGAGTCCCGGAATACCCTGACCTACGCTGGCCGAGCCAAGAATATTAGGACTCGGGTGAGGGCCCTTGGACTACCCCCAAGGCACACCCTCCTGGACTGAGATTTGAGGTCCTGCGAGGATTCTTGCCAGCCACTCCTCTCTCTCTGCACTGACCTCGTTAGCCAGGCCAACACCACCCCAAGCCCTATTGCCTGCATCCCCAGCCCCAGCCTGCCTGGAGCCCTTGTTCCCCAAAGACCCTCTTCTGCCTCTCACTCCAGGCTTACCCTCATCCCATCCCTCTACCTTCCCTGCCTCTTCAGAAGTTACTCAGTCCTCTGTATGTCCAAAGCATGTCATCACCATAGTCACGATAAAAGGCTTCCTTACCTAGTGCCACTCTGAGCGCCGTCACCCACTGTCCCGTTTGACCTCAGAACCAGGCAAGAGTTACCACTTCCCTACCATACAGTTTAGGATAAGGAAGCTGAAGGACATTAAGCGACTTCAAAACTAGTTGAGGACAGCACTACAGGAGCTAAGTCTACCTGGCTTCCAAGTTCACGGTCAAACTCATGTCCCCTGGCCAGGAGGAAGTCAATCTTAGCCTGCATGGGTATCGGGGGAAGAATGACTGACTTTGAAGTAGTGTGTAATGAGCCGTCTTCCGATACCTACAACTCCCCCCGACATTGTCATGCAGCCTCCAGGAACTTCAGGGAGACAGGCTACATGATTATAGTGAACACTGCAGCCCAGTATTAGAGGGCAGACACAGGAGAATCAGGAGTTCAAGGTCATCCTTGGTTACACAATGAGTTCAAGGCTAACCTGTGCTACGTGAGACCTATGTTTTTTTTTTTAAAAAGCACGTAATTATTTAATTGATGCTAACAGTAGGTGCCAAGGCAAGCGAGGGAAAGGAGAAGTAAGGATGAGCTGGCAGTTGTAGGTATGGAGAGACCAGCAGAATTGCCTGGCTAGAACAGGGCACTCACACAGAAACAGAGTCCAGAAAGAAAAAGAAAACCCCGGGGCCCAAGTGATGGTTTAATGGTTCAGAGCGCTTGCTGCTCTTCCAGAGGACCTGAGTTCAGATCCCAGCACCTACGCCTACATCAGGCACCTAACGATTGCCTAGAGTTCCAGTTCCAGGGGACCTTACCCCTTCTTCAGGCACCCATGCGCACACACACAAAATCCCACACAGACACATATGCATACACATAAAGCAAAAGATAAAATCGGGGGGGGGGCTGGAGAGATGGCTCAGAGGTTAAGAGCACTGACTGCTCTTCCAGAGGTCCTGAGTTCAATTCCCAGCAACCACATGGTGGCTCACAGCCATCTATAATGAGATCTGGTGCCCTCTTCTGGCCTGCAGGCATACATGGAAGGAATGTTGTATACATAATAAATAAATTAATTAAAAAAAAGATAAAATCGGGGGGGGGTCCGAGGGGCAAGATTTCAATACCCGGAGAAGGAATGAGCCCCTTAGGCAGTAGGGAGCCGCTGAGGTTGAAGAGTAGGCTTGGAACTTAAGGATTACAGGTCTAACAGAGGCACGCAGAAATGATAGGAGGCTGTGGGGATGGAGGCAAAAAGGACAGACATTGCTGTCACTGAAAAGGACTGGCAAAGGGGAGAAAAGAGAAAGGCAGATCCCACAGGCAGACCTGGCTCCTGGGGTGGCCGTACCCCCTCATCCCTCATCCTGGGCTCCTGACAGGTGAAGCAGAACCTGCTCAACGTCTCCTACCACATCGCTCAGTACACCAGCATCATCGCGGACCTGCGAGGCGAGATCCAGAGACTCAAGTGCAAGATCGACCAGCAGGCGGGGCGGGGTCAGGCCCGGGGCCGCCTGGACAGGGGTGACATTCGCCATATCCAAGGTATGCACATGCCCCTGCAGGTCTGGAGGTGAAAGTGTCTCTCAACACCCCTCTCCAGGCGGCCTTATGAGGTTCTAACCCTGGCTCCTCTGGCTGAGTGGCCCTGGAGCTGTCCCCTGTGATATGGGACCACACCTCTGTTTTGCAGAGCTGTAGATGGGATGGGATGGTCTGAGGAAATTACATGGGGGCTGCCCTGTGGGGCCCAGAAGGCACCACTCACTGAGGCTTGCCTGTTTGCTGTGATGGTTTCCCAAAAGATAGCAGAGAAACAGGGATACCCTTTTGTAGTCGGCACGAGGATGCTGTGAGGGCTAGCACAATCTTAGTTTGTGTGGGAGAGCAAGAGTCGTTTTGGGGCTGCAGTCTGAAGATGCATTATGGGAGGGTGTGTGTGTGTGTGTGTGTGTGTGTGTGTGCGTGTAAGGAGAGGAATCTAAGAAGCTGGAAGTGGAAGTGGTGGTCTAGGAAGAAACTGGGGGACAGAGCCCCGGGTCAGCTTGAGCTGGCCCCTGTGCTGACTCCACTCCCACTCCTCAGCTGAGGTACAGCTACACAGCGGGCAGGAAGGGCAGGCAGAGATGGGACAGCTTCGGGAGCAGCTCATCGGCGCCTTCCACGAGCAGATGGATGTGCGGCGGCGCCTGCTGGAGCTGGAGAACCAGGCCATGGAGGTCCAGATTGACACCTCCCGGCACCTACTCACCATCGCGGGGTATGCTTTCCCTGACCCGGGACCCTCCAGCCCTCCCCAGATTCAGGTTTGTCATGGAGGGAGGAGCCTGGAACATAGAAACACAATGCCCTGCCCCTTGAGCCGAATCTTGTGTGTATTTCTCTTTTGGCGGGGACGGCTGGCAGCTGGGAGCATGAGAAGTCACGTCGGGCTCTCAAGTGGCGGGAGGAGCGAAGGAAGGAATCCTACACCAAAGACGACAGCGAGAAGGACTCAGACACAGGAGATGAGCCGGATAACCTGGAGCCACCAGAGGTGGCGTCAGCTCGGGAAAACATCGCCGCCCTGGTGGGCGAACAGAAGAAGCTGCGCAAGCAGAAGGTATACGGGGTGGGATGGGGGGGTGGCTTGGGGGCGGGGGTGTGGTCAAGAGGAGGGGCGGAGACCAGAGAGCTCAAGCCACAAATCCTGGGTGACCTTGCTAAGTTTCTACATCTCTGTGTGTCTCCTACTTCTAAAATGGGAGGGCCCATGATGGTGCCCGAATGGAGTCTCTGGAGACAGTTCTAAGTTAATGCTTGGCATAAAACAAAGACTAAGGACATGGTAGTCAATATAACAACAGATTTTTTTTTTACCTTCTTTGGTGGAGTAAGGGCTGCCACAGGGCGTGGTTGAATCAAGTGGGCACACAGGTGCCGAATAGTTTGCGAGACTATTTGAGGGCTGGTCTGGGTCTGGAGCGTCCTCCAGGCCCTGGCTGGGCAGGTGGGACTAGCCTAGCGCTGACCTGTGCCGCGGTCCCCGCAGCTAGCGCTGGAGCAGCGCTGCCGGGAGCTGCGAGCGCGGGGCCGGCGCCTGGAAGAGACGCTGCCTCGGCGCATTGGTTCCGAAGAGCAACGTGAGGTGCTCAGCCTGCTGTGCCGCGTGCACGAGCTGGAGGTGGAAAACACCGAGATGCAGTCGCACGCTCTGCTCCGCGACAGTGCTCTACGCCACCGCCGCGAGGCCGTGCGCCGCCTGGAGCAGCACCGCAGCCTCTGCGAAGAGATTATTCAGGGCCAGCGGCAGATCATCGATGGTAGGGCCAGCCCAGCACGGGCCTGGGGCATGGTTTGAGGGACTGGGGGACCATGCCGAGCCCTCAGCTCCCCTTCCCTCACATACAGACTTCAATCTGGAGATTCCCCGGCACCTGGAGGAACTCTATGAAGTCTACCTTCGGGAACTGGAGGAGGGCAGCCTGGAGCGGGCCACCATCATGGACCGCGTGGCCTCCAGGGCTCTTCAGGTGGGCGCTTGGACCAGCCTAAATGAGGGTCCCCATTCCTGGGCATTACTGCCTGGCCTGACACTTGTCCCCACCTAGGGTCACAAGGTCAGGACTGGCTATCTGAGATATCACAAATGACCACTAGCTGATAGAATAGTTTTTAATCCCAACACTTGGGAGGGTGAGGCAGGAGGATTGAAAGATTGGTCCAGTCTGTACGGCAAGATTCTGTCTCAAAGAACAGATAGATGGATTAATTAATTAATTAATTTCTAAAAATCAAGGAAAAATGAACCTAATGCTCTAATGGGTTCAGGCCATTGAGCTGTACCACTGACACTGCCTAGTAGACCCCAAACTGCTGAGGACCCAGAGGATAGGCCCGGAGCCCTCCAGAGCTTGTCACTCTGTTGCTGCTGGGTCTAAGTCTTCTTTCTGCTCACCTTTATCATTGTCTTCCCCCCCCACACACACACACACACAGGACAGCTCCTTGCCCAGAATCACTGGGCCTGGGACCACACTGACCCCGGACTCTGACCTGGAGAGTGTGAAGACACTGAGCTCTGAGACCCAGCGCCCCCAAAACAACACCCTACCCCCGCTTGGCACCGACAGGTGAGGCTTCCTGATAGCTACCTAACCTGGTGCGCAGTGTCAACCCCAGAAAGGGTTCAATAGGGAAGACGGTGTCAGAAACAGTGAGGCTGTGCAGGGGTCTGCAGCCAGGATCTGTAGGTTCTCTCTCCCTTGGCACCAACAGTTTCTCTCTAGGGTGGGGGTGGACTTTGGTGTGACTTGCCTGGTTAACAGCTGCCTCCTTCTGTTCCTCTGCCAACTGCAGTGAGTCCTACCACGTGTTCAAGGCCAGTCCCAGGGCCTGGCAGGCGAAGAATTCCTCCATGCCCACTCCACCTCCCATCCAGGTGGGCACCCTGGTGACCCAGCAGGTGAATTCTGGGTGCCCCAAACGATGGGTGGATTTTTTTCCAAAAAGGCTAGCACCCCCAAGACCACACAGCCCTCTGCAGAGTGCGGTGTGGGGTCCCTGTTGTATACAAGGCCTTCCCCTTTCCAAATGGTTCACCCCCTAGGCCCCACCACAGGACAGCCTGGGCAGCCAGATCAACTCTTCCCCGGACAGCAGTGAGAATCTGTCAGAGATCCCTCTGTCCCATAAAGGTGGGTGTGCCCTACACTTCACATGCCCTGGCCCCCATTGCTTGACATTGTCTAAACTGCTCAGATGACCAAGCCCGAAGCTCCTTCCTTCTCTCTGCCCCTGCTGAAGGTACCCATTCATTGGCTGTGCCAAATGGACTAACCACCTGCTAAGGACACACAGAAGATGGGGAACAATGAGAAATTAAAATAGGGACACTTGGCCAGGCATGGTGGCGCACGCCTTTAATCCTAGCACTAGGGAGTCAGAGGCAGGCCGATCTTTGTGAGTTCAAGGCCAGCCTGGCCTACAGAGCTAGTTCCAGGACGGGCATCAAAGCCACACAGAGAAACCCTGTCTTGAAAAACCAAAAAATAAAAAATTAGGGACCCTTGCCACCTGCTTCCTACTGGATTCTGGCAAATTTTTTTAGAATCTTGCTTTCCAGACAATTAAACTAAAACCATAAAAACATTGTCTAGACCATGTGGAGGTTTCATTTTTTATTTTGGGATCAGGTGTAAGTTGCCGAGTTGGCCAGCCTTTGCTTTTTGTTTTGTTTTGTTCTTAAGAATAGGGTCTCACTATGTAGCCCAGGCTATCCTGGAACTCACTACGTAGACCAGGCTGGCCTCGAACTCACAGAGATCTGCCTGCTTCTTGTCTTCCAAGTCCTGGGATTAAAGGTGAGTGGCACCATGTCCAGTCAGTCTTGAACTTCTGATCTTCCCACCTCAGCCTCCTGAGGAGCTAAGATCACAGTCCTATGACATCAGTCTAGAATCCCAGCGTCTCAGTTAATCTTTGAAGTAGCCCCAGAACATTCGTTTTGCCCATTTACAAATGAAATTGAGGATCTGAGGGGACAACCCAAGTTTCTCAAAGAGCTAGCGAGTTCGGGTTCTGGGGTGAAACCTGTGAGCCCTGGCTCTTGCTCACTTTTGACCTCTGATGAAGGGGTGTGGGAAGTGGCCTTGACCTTAAGTTGGATGTCTGTTGTAGAGAAAAAAGAGATCCTGACCCGGACTAAGTGTATCTCGGTGAAGGCCGCCCAGAGGCGCTCCCGAGCCCTGGGATCGGAGGGGCGCCACCTGCTGGCACCTGCCACAGAGCGCAGCAGCCAGTCCCTGAACTCGTTGAGCGAGGCTGACGACGTTCGCCCCTCGGGTCCGCTGGCCTGCAAGCGGCCGCCCAGCCCCACACTGCAGCATGCTGTCAGCGAGGACAATCTATCCAGCAGCACTGGCGAGGGCCCCTCTGGGGCAGTAGGACCTCGAGGTGATGGCACAGGACCCTGGGTGAGTGGTCAGAAGAAAAGCCTCAGCAAGAAAAGGGAGGAGTCACTGGAGGCGAAGAAGAGGAAGCGGAGGTCTCGGTCCTTCGAGGTCACAGGACAAGGGGTGAGGCCAGAGTCAGGGGGGAGATGCCTGCGCCCACTCCTACTGGGTGAGGGTCTGAGGACTAGCTCCCTCCAGAACCTGCAGGACACTACACCCAGAGGCCCTGATCTGAAACACAATCCCCAGCCTGATACAGTAGCTAGGACCGGGTTCTGTAGCTGAGTGCTAGGTGGCTCTCCATCTATTTTCACGGTTTCCCTACTGTACAGCTGTCTCGTCCCAAGACACACCTGCTGGGGCCTCACCCCTCAGAGGGCGTTTCAGACCGGAGGATGCCAGCGTGTGGGCGGCCATCCCCTGGTGTCAGACATCTGGGAAAGGTCACACTTCCTCTGGCCAAGGTCAGATTTCCTCCAAGCCAGAACACAGGTCAGTACCATCAAAGGCAGGATTGAGGTGGAAGAGGCCTTGACCAGCTCAAAGGGGAAACCTGCAGGGTTCTTTCCCCTAGCTGGAACTATGGTCTCCGGAGCGATATGGGCAGGGTTAACAAACTGGGATTGATCCCCTAAGAAGTTCAAGACCAACTGGATGTTGTGGGGGAGGGAAAGCACTCCTCAGCAACTGATGCTGGCTTTTCCTCTCTCATAGGCTCTGGAAACCCCTCACCCCTTCCTGTTCCCCCCAACCCAGCTGCTGTTTCCCGCAGAGTCACACGTGGGCCCAGCCTGCCCCACGGTTCAAGCACCCTTGGCAAAGATGGCCGCCTCCGGCATAATTGAGCAGCTCTGGCGCCTACTCTTTGGCCTGCAGGGCTGACTGGGAGGTGGGAGCTGGACAAATGGGGATCCCATGAAGCAAGGGCGTAGGGGACTGGGCTCCCATGACCCAGAATGGGTTCATGCTCAATGCCACTAGAAAGAGAGACTGAGCCCCACCGGCTTGGCCTCCCAGCCCTGGACAGAACACTGTTGCCAAATCCTTGCACAGACCTGGGGCCAATCTCGGCTTCAGCAATGGGGGAAGAGGAGCTGTTAGTGAAATGGGGTTCCAAGGCCCACCGTGGGCAAGGGTGGGACTTGGGGGTGGGGAAGGAGTCACGGGACTTCACACATGGTTGGGAAGGGTGGGGAGGGAGTCTAGTTTTATAACTTCTCTGTTGCTTTTTTTTTTTCCTGACATTCCTTTAAATAAAGTCCTATGGGGGTTTTGATGGTTTCTTATGAGTTTTCAGTATGTGCCGTGGCCGTGCCTGGTTCTAAGATTCCTACAGTTCCTGGCCCGTTCACTCCCAGCACCCCATCTCCCTTGGCACAAACCTACCAAACATCTGCGGAATGCATGTTTTCCTCAAGATGACAAGACTGTCCCTCCCCAGAAGGATTGGGCTAGAGCAAGGTCTCATTTGTGGCAGTCTCTCAAGGGCCTTTCCGCTGACCTGAACCCCTCCCCAAGAGCCACTTGATGTAGGCGGTGACAGAAAGTCTCTCAAGCTAAAGGGACCGTTGCCCACTGGAGGTGGCAGCTCAGAGAACACCTTCACCTCCAGATGTAAATATTCAAAAGGGAGATTGCTCACATTGGCTGTCAATCCCTGAGCTGTCAGTCACTGACTGTCAATCATTGAGCATCAGTTCTTCTTTCCTGCCCTAGTCCATGTCCGGATGGGAATCCTCAGGGAAAAGCTCAGGGAAGGGCATGTGAACCCCAGACTTTTGAGACCACCCGCGGAGTCGCTTCAGGCCCTGGCCTCTCTGAGCATGGTTTTATTCTGGAGCAAGAACGCTGCCTTCCAATAAACTGGGAAAGACATTCCTGAAACCACAGCCAACTTGTCTACCACATTCGCCTGCCTTCCATCCCCGGCCCCAACCAGCAGGCCCTGGTCACCCGAGGCCCAGGCTGGCAGTCGCTTCCACATTTGCCTACCCCTCCCCAGACCCTGGAGCACCAATCAGGCCAGGCCTTTATTTCTCAAACACAGGCTAACTGGGAGTCCTGATGAGGGTGTGGTAAACGGGCTTGACAATGAGATGGAGATGCAGTGCATTCTCCACCAGGTACTCCGAGTTGCGCCTCTGCAGGTCTGCGTGGACCAGGAAGTCGCCAGCCTCCTCGCTGCTCTGATGGAAGCTGTAGGCGTGGCGGACCAGGAGGCGGCCCTGATGGCGCGCACCCACCAGCACGGTCTTCTGGAAGCTCACGCCTGCCGCGTCTCCACTGCTGCTGGCCGGCGTGACCACCAGCCGTGGTCTTCCGTCCTCGGGGCGTGCAGCGGGCAACGCAGTGCCCGCTGCGTCCGCGTAGACGGGCCGCAGGCTGACGGGCAGCCAACGCGGGGAGAAGAGCACGTTCCAGGTAATCCGGCGACCCGCGTCATGGCCGCTCGGACCTAGTTGCGTCTGGAAGCTGGTGCTGCGATCGTCGCGAGCCGGGTTGTTGATGACCCACGGGGCGCCCCAGGCAGGCGCGAGGTAGTTGCGCGGCAGGAAGGCGCTGCCGTTCACGTGGAAGAACTTGGCGTAGTGCAGCGGCGAGGCGGCGTGGAATTGGTAAGCTTGCAGCAGGAGGTCTGCCACTGCTGGGCCGTGGCGCGCCAGCGCGGCCGAGCGCGCCTGCAGCTGGAACAGCTGTGCGGGCGGGATCATTGGGTAGCGGATGGCTCGCAGCGCTCGCTCGGCCACTGTGGGGGGCGGCCGCGCGCGACCCAGCCACGCCTCCAATGCGTGGAACAGTTCCAGCTCATCCTGCAGCACCAGGTCCGAGCGCTGCAGGAGCTGCGCCAGCAACTCGGGGCTCACGGCGCCCCACTCGGCGCTCCCCGCCACAGCCGAAAGGTTCCAAGCCAGGAACTGCAGGCAGCTCTCACGCAGAGCTTCATCCCCGGTGCTCACTGCATAGTGGTACCAGCCCACAGCTGGGCCCGCGCCTCCAACCAGATGCGCACGCATGTAGTCAGCCACACCTCGCTGCAGGGATGCCACACGGTACTTGGTGGCCAGTCTGTGCAGCGGGATAGCCTGAGCTAGCAAGATGGTCAGCTCACCGCAGTACAAGTACCTGCAAGGGAGTTGAATAATGGGCCCTTTGAGATGGCTCAGCAGTTAACAGCACTTGCCCAGGGGACCAGAATTGGGTCCCCAGCATTGGGTGCCTCGAAACCATCTGTAACTCCGGCCCTCTTCCGACTGGAGGAGGGCACCCATTTTCACATGCCGGGGGAGGGGAGAGAAACTAATAATAAGATTTAAAAATAGAAATAGGGGCAAGGCAGTGGTGCTGCACGCCTTTAATCCCAACATTCTGGAGGGAGAGGCAGGCAGCTCTCTGAGTTCGAGACCAGCCTGGTCTACAGAGTGAGTTTCAGGGCAACCAGGACTACACAGAGAAACCCTGTCTCAAAAAAAACATTATCATAATCATCACCATCATCAAAATAGGAAGATCAACAGTGCTGGATCTGGACAAGGCCACCTGCTCCATCCCTAGCTGGTTTTCCCAGAACACAGCCTCTCTCAGGCGCTAACAGGACGAATGGGCCCTGAGGCCTCCTGTCTTTCCTTAAGTTCCCTCCCGGCTTATTCAAACATCTTCTAGCTTCTGGTGTTGTAGAAATCACATGTATTTAACGAGCATCTCCTAGATGTCTAACTATAAGCTAAAATGAAAACAAGCCACTGATAACCTCGGAGTCCACAGTCTGGATTTAGGTGCCCATCTGACCTCCTCCTTGCCACTAGACAAGGCAAGTCCTTTAACTTAGGTAAATCTTTTTTTTTTTGTTTTTTTTTTTTGTTTTGTTTTTTGTTTTTCGAGACAGGGTTTCTCTGTGGTTTTGGAGCCTGTCCTGGAACTAGCTCTGTAGACCAGACTGGTCTCGAACTCACAGAGATCCGCCTGCCTCTGCCTCCCGAGTGCTGGGATTAAAGGCGTGCGCCACCATCGCCCGGCTAACTTAGGTAAATCTTAAACTTACCTAGGAAAGGGGAAGAGCCCCGCTCTGGAATATTGTCACAGAGAGAGGCCATGAAAAATCGTGCTACAGAGTACATAGCCAACCCAGCCTACTTCCTATGCCCGGATCCCCTCCTCTTTGCAACTGGGTCTTTCTTGCTGTCCAGTTTCCCTTTCCTTGTTCGCTGTTTTACTGTCTCTGGCTCTCTTACAGTACTGCCCCCTTATTCTTCCTGGCAGTCCCACTGGCACACAGCACCCCACTAGGCCCTATGGAAAACGCTTCTCTTTTTATCCCTCTTCCTGATGCTTGGAACTTGGAAGTGATGTCTGGAATCTGCAGCCACCTTGTCTAAGCCATCAGAGTAGGGTTTTACCTCCTTAGACTATTTTACAAGTCTTTCCCTGTGCAGGAAGCAGAGAGGCAACACAGACCTACCTAACCTTTCTGCTCCATAGCCCTGTGGTTCCAAAGCCATGTGCAGGGTTAAGAAATGGCTGGTCTCTGGCTGGAAAGGTGGCTCAGAGGTTAAGAGCACTGACGTTCTGGAGGTCCTGAGTTCAATTCCCAGCAACCACATGGAGGCTCACAACCATCTGTAATGAGATCTGGTGCCCTCTTCTGGCTTGCAGGCCTACATGGAGGCTGAACACTGTGTACATAATAAATAAATAAATCTTAAAAAAATAAAAGAAATGACTGATCTCAACCCTAAGACCTGAAAGAGACCATCCAACGATCTGTCATAAATTCTCTTGGCCTGGTTTGTAAGTAGCTCAGAAGGGACTCCCAAGGGCAGGAAGTGGTACAAAGGCTCACAACAGGGAAGGCAGTAGAAGCAGGGACAAAGGAGCTGAGTGTTGTGTGTCATGCTATGACTTTTGAAAGTAGATATAATAACCTCTAAGCCCTGACTTCTGTGACCCTGGAGGTGGAGAAGTTGGGGGGCTGTGGACAGAGTGCAGCGTGGTGTCCTTCCCCTACATACCTGATGAACTTGTCAAAGACAGCAGCGCAGTCCCGGGGTTCCTGCAGCAGCACTTCGCTCTGGTTACTCAGCAGCTCGCGGAAAAGCTCACTGTGCATCCCCAGCAACAAGCGGTGGGTGTGGAAGGCTCGGACCTCATCGGTGCCCACAGCCTGCACCCGCAGGACGACGTCACTGGCGTTGCCCTGCTTCAGCAGGTCCTGCAGTCTCTGGAGCAGCATCTGGGAGTGGTTGATGGAGGTGCTTGCTGCCTCCCCACCGACATCGGCTCTCTGAGCTGCAGCAAGAAGAGACATAACATAACCTCAGCAGCCACCGGGCCTACAAAGGGACCAAAGGGTTGACATAGGTGCCAGCACGTGGGAGAAGGGTCTAAAGCCCAGGGAGGGAGCTGTGTGCACACACGAAATACATGAGTATCCAAGAGTTCGTCCTGGTTGGGCATGGTGGCCCCACGCAGACGTAGGAGTTAAGGCCTCAGAAGCAAAGTGGGCTCTGGTCAGGAAGAAACTGTGGAGCGTGAGCTGTCGTCCATGAGACTGGACCTTCAGGAGAAGGCGAAGAAAACTCTATGTCCCCACCTCTCTCATAAATGTGTCAGAAGTGGCACACTCTAGTGTGCTCACTGCACTTGTCCTGTGGCCGCTGTGTGGCAGCGAGTGAGCCAAACCCATTTCTCACGTTTTCTCACGCCTGGGAAAGCTTAGAGGAGCAGAACAGACATGTAGCAAGTATATAAGTGAAAGGGTGAGACCAGAGGATTACCCTGAGTTCAGGGCCAGCCTAGGCTACATAGAAAGTATCAGATCAAGGGTTACTGCGTAGCAAGGCCCAGTATATAAATGGGGTGGGGGGCATCTGATGGCTCAGCCAGTAATGGTACCCACTGAAACCATGAATTTGATACTGGGGACCCACGTGGTATAAGGAGATAACTGATTCCTGGAAGTTGTCCTTTGACCTCCACCTGTGTCCAGTGGCACATGAGCACACACACATACACACGCACGCACACACACACACACACACGGGACCCACGTGGTATAAGGAGATAACTGATTCCTGGAAGTTGTCCTTTGACCTCCACCTGTGTCCAGTGGCACATGAGCACACACACATACACACGCACACACACACACACACACACACACACACACACATATGCACAAGGTAAACTAAATAAAATATGATTAAGGAGGGGATGGATCCTGGAGACAGAGAGAGAGAGAGCACTCCCTTGGTAAAATGATTGACATATAAGCTTGAGTACCAGAATTCTATCCCTAGAAGCCAGGTTAAAAAAAGCTGGTTGTGGTTGCACGTGCTTGCAGTCCCAGGACTGTGGAGGCAGAGGCTCCCTGCTCAGCCAGCTCATCCTCATCAATGAACCCCAGGTTAGTAAGGGACAATCTCAAAATACAAGGTAGAGTAGATGGGTAGATGGTGCCTGAGGAACAGAACCTTGACCCTCTGACTTCCACACGCACACACACATACACACACACGCACACACACACGCACACACACACACATACACACACACGCACACACACACACGCACGCACACACACACACACAGTATAAATATATATAAAATTGGAAAATAACTAAATGCACAAGTGAGCACTCTGAAGCCAGCCAGGGAAAGAATACACAGAGACAAAGGGAGACGTCCCTAGGGGACCCTTGGTGGGAGTGGGCTTGTGGGGCTGGGAAGAACAAAGCTGAAACAGCAGACATGGGTTTTCTTTCTGTCTTTCTTTCTCTGTTTCTTTCTTTTTCTTTTTAGTTTTTTTGAGATGGAGTCTCTCATAGCTCAGGCTAGCCTTGAACTCATTACTAACTAAGGTTGGCCTTGAATTCTTAATCCTCCTCCCTCTCACATGCTGGGATTACTGGCATGCACTACCACATCCAACTGGCAAGCTGTGAGACAGATAAGGGACCCAAGGAAGTACCATGGGCTGCTGGAGGAATAGGACTCTAGGTAACTGAGGGTTGAAGCTGTCATCCCCCATCCAGGGAGGCTGTGGGGTCACATGGGGACACAAACTGAGTTCTAGAAAAGACAACCCCCAGCCAGAGCAGGGCAGGGCAGGGAGCCTGCTAAGTGAGAAAAGAGGGTGTCTAACAGTTTGAGAACTGCAGAAGGGCACCGGCAGACAGCTCCTGCGCATGTGAGCGCGCACACACGGTGGGCACGTGGCTTATGTGTGGATGGTTGAAAGGAAGGCTCGCAAGAGTGACCATCTGTGTGTGGGAAAGGGAGACCCAGCAAGAAAGGGAGCAGCTGCTGGTGAATTTCCCAGCCCTGCCTCCCCAGCTGTCACTCTGAAGGACCTGAATGCTGATGACGATGACTTCCCCATGCGGCCTCTGCCTGAACCCAGCTGCCTGAGACGATGAATAGTGGGTCTTTTGTCATTAAGACCCCTGCCTGCTGCCCAGCCCCTCTTTCCCGGGGATGCTGTCTACCCCTTCTCCCTTCTGAAGACCTGTCCTTGGAGATTTCCGGTCTCTGGGTGTTCTCCGTGGCTGACTGGACCGCGCCACCTCCTGGCCAACCCTAGGTAGCTCCTAGGAGAAGTTCTTGCCCCCACCCCTTGCCTTTTTCCTTACCAAGAAGTTGACCCCCTCACAGCCCACTCACCTGCACGAGTGGCCAGTCCCACCAAGGCCAGGGTAGCCCAGAAGCTTCCCCAGGACCCAGGCTTGCAGTGGCCTTTCCTAAGCATCTTGGTGTTCTGTCCCTAAGTCTACTGCAGGGACAGTCAAGTCCGGAGCACTCCAGTCCCATCCTTCCTCCTTATATAGGATCCAGCAAGGGGACTGTACCCCCTTCCTTCCCAGCCTCCCTCCCCTACCAGTCTCTGCCATGGATTGGTGGAAGCTGGCCCCTGCTGTTGCCTAGGCAACTAGTTAAGCCAGAGTGTGGCAGCCCCGGGGGCTATTGTGCAGGCCTGGGCCCCCAAGGGGAACAGATCCGGACACCCTCCTCCCCCACCTCTCTGACAACCCAGCAAGGCTAACTGCTCCTCTCTGGAGAAGTTTAAGCTTTCTGAAGGGCAAGCAAAGGGCTTCGGGACCCCTGGCAGCCACCAGCCCCAAGGCCCCAGCCCCCAGGCCCAGCCTCCATCCTGGCACAGGGCATTACTTGGCAGTGTCCTGGTGAGCTGGCTGCAAAGGGAAAGACTGGAAGAAGCAAGGAAGAGCTGGCTCAGGGTTCTTCCCCTCCCCCTCTCCCATTTTAGGGTGGGCCAGTTCTCCAGAGGAGAGGATAAGAACCGTGAATAGGGGTATGGAGCAATGGGGATTGTTCTCCTGCTGTTTGTGAAGTTCCTTCTACTCTGGAGAGGGTGACGGGCCCTTAGTGAAGCTGCATAGGGACTACCATCTCCCACCAGTGACACAGCCTGTTTCCCTACCCAGACAGCCCAAAACTTTAGTCCACCCCATGCATGCCCCCACGCCTCAAGATTCCCTCCCTAGACCGTGTCTCTCACCGGCTTCTGACTAGTTTCTAGCCTTGCCCTTCCCAAAGTTCCAAGAAGACGTGCGGGCAAACCTTGCACTGTAGTTCATGTATAGGGAAACTGAGGCAGGGAGCTAGATTTCAGTCTTGGTTAGACAACACAGGGATATGTTCTGACAACAAAGACAACGGAGACGAGGAGGGTGGGATCCAGAATCCCTTGAACGTGTATGCATGCCTGTGTGGGTAGTGTGTGTTTGTGTGTACATGTGTGTTCATATGCATGTGTTTACACTTGTATGTGTGTGTGTTGTTAAGACAAAGACAATGGGGAGGGGAGGGTCTAGAGTCCCATGAATGTGTGTGCATGTCTAGGTGGGTAGTGTGTGTTTGTGTGTACATGTGTGTTCATATGCATATGTGTTTACACTTGTATGTGTGTGTGTTGTTAAGACAAAGACAATGGGGAGGGTCTAGAGTCCCATGGACGTGTGATGTGTGTGCATGTCTAGGTGGGTAGTGTGTGTTTGTGTGTTCATATGTGTGTGATGTGTGTATATGCATGTGTTCGCATTTGTGTGTGTGCGTGCACATGTGTGTGCTAAGATCTCACCTTTGCATGGAATCCACAGGATTTGCCCCCTTTCCTTGTGAGAGAGACGCCCTTGAGGCCGACCTATGGGAATAAGTGGATCCTGGGAGATCTGAGTTTCTCAGAGGCCAGATCCCGCTCTGGTGATGTGTTGGAACTTCTTGCCCTTGCCCTCTGGATCCCAGGGACCACCTTCATGTATTGAGTTCGGTCTCCTTCTGGTGTGGGGAAACCCAACAGTTTCATCTCCTCCCGGAGCCATAGAGAAAGCAAGAATTGGGTCTGGCACCAGGCTTGTCCGGGTTGGCAGAATCGGAGCTGTCCGGCTTAGCGGAAACGCCTCCCGGCTCTCTTACGCCTGGTCTCTCCTGTCCAGATGGACCATCCATCTCCCGCTGGCTGCTTGCCTCCCCTTCCTTTAGACTGTACCACACCTAGGCTCAACTGAAACAGGCTGAGCCTGTGTGGAATAGGGCAGTCCAGCCTTGGAGGCAGCCTCAGGTCTATGCACAATGCCCATCAACAAGAATGATGGTTTTTCAGTAGGCATGCTTCTCATTCCCTCTTCCTTGGGAACCCTCCTCAGTCCCTCTTGATGTCTGGCCTACCTACACTGGCATCTTCCGTGCTCCACTAAGAACCCAGAATTCCCAGTGGCAGGCCTGAATATCATGTTTCCTAAGCAAACCAACTGATTGTTATGGACACCCCCAGCTATGATCTAACCATTAGAGAGAGGTGATTGGTATTTCAAGTGTCAGCAGGTCTCAGGCTACCAAGAAGACCTCCCACCCCCACTTCGGACAGGCCCTTCCCATGGATTCTAAGATTCTAATTTCCCTCGTTCCTGCCTCTCTTCCAATGATTTAGGAACCGACAGACTGGATGAAGCTTGCATCACCACAGAGTGTGCAATCATATGTGCATATGCGTGCTGTGTATTCATACACGTGGTGGGAGTGTCTCGGGCCAGAATATGTACAGTAGAGTGCTCAGCCTGCACTGAGGTGACAGATGGATAACACCCCAGTTTAGTCCCCGTCCTCCCCTCCACCACCACTGCAGTCTGGAAGCTCCATCATTCCGTGAGCACAAGTCTGAAGATCTCATAAGCAAGAACGGTCCCCAGAGAGGGGCCGGTGAAGTGTGACTTCCTGCCCAGGGTCCACATGCATCGCCTAAGGGATTTGTCTACGCTCATCCAGAGCTGGCACAGCCAGGGTGTAAGTGTCCATAAGCTCAGAATAGCTTTTCCGGAAAGCTAGGTCAGCCCCAATGAATGATCTCAATGTAGCAAGGTATCTCAAGAGGGTCTTGAAGCAACCGGAAACTTCTGCAGTCATGGACAGGGAGGGTGGCTTCAAGAACTACAAAGGTGAGGATAGCTCAGACACTGAGCTTGAGGAGACATGGAGGATGGATACACCTGAGGCCCAGCCTGATTCTACCTAGCGGTCTCCTCACACCTGTGATGTCATCTGCCCTCTCATGAGTGACTCAACTCACTGGGGAATAGGGACTCTTGTGAGTTTAGACTCCAGGCTCAGTATACCCTGTAGGCTCACTAAAAATAAAAGAAAGGCTGGACGAGGTGGCAGGAGGAAGACTGGGAATTCATGGCTGGTCTCTGCTACATAGGGAGCTTAGGGCCAGCCTGGGCTACCCATCCCAAAGGGGGAGAACATCTTTTCCTAAAGTCACTCACATGCTATGGGCAGCTCACGGTCTCACAGCTTCTTTCCTCTTCTGTTGTGGAATACTAGTTTAACATGTGTTACATTTGTTTATGCCATGGAACATTTGTTGAAGATGCAAAGGTGTGTTGCATTCTTTTTTTAATATTTATTTATTATGTATTCAATATTCTGTCTGTGTGTATGCCTGCAGGTCAGAAGAGGGCACCAGACCCCATTACAGATGGTTGTGAGCCACCATGTGGCTGCTGGGAATTGAACTCAGGACCTTTGGAAGAGCAGGCAATGCTCTTAACCTCTGAGCCATCTCTCCAACCCCGTGCTGCATTCTTTTATGTTGCATTTGTTCAACTCCATGAAGCAGTGTTACTTTGCCTGTCTAAAACACCTGACTGATCTAATGAAGAGCTGACTGGCCAATAGCTAAGGCAGGAGAAAGGATGGGCTGGGTTGGCAGGCAGAGAGAATAAATAGGAGAAATCTAGGCTAAGACAAATGAGAAGAAAGAGTGAGAAAAGGAGGAGAGGAAGATGCCAGGGGCAAGCCACAGAAGCAGCCACCGAGGAAGAAGAAAAGAAAGGTAGGTATATAGAATAGAAAAAGGTAAAACCCAGAGGTAAAAAGTAGACGGGATAATTTAAGAAAAGTTGGCTAGAAAGGAGCCAAGCTGAATCCGGGCATTTATGAGTAAGAATGAGTCTCCGTGTATTTATCTGGGAGCTGAGTGGTGGGTCCCCAAAGGAAAAACAAAGACCGTCTACGCTGTTCAGCACCCTTGGTCATGTCCTTTATCCAACACGGTCAGCTATCTGTCCACGGACCTCTCCTCCCTGGAGCCTCAGCTTACTGCGGCCTCTTCTCCCTAGCACATCGTGTGAGGGAATGAAATAGAACAGTCCTGGGGGAGACAACAGGAAGGACCAACCTGAGTTCAGATCCAGATGCCACATCTGTGGGATCACCACCAACATGCTTGTCTTCTCTGATCCCTGGTCTCCTCGTGTGTCAGTGCTGGTAGGTAGTTAGCTAGTGGGGTTGCCATGAGGATGAGCAGTGGGGGAATAAGCAGATGTGTGACCCACGTGGTGCTCCCACCAGGTAGCTCTGGATGGATGGGTGGTGGCTAAAGATATTGAATGACCCACCCTGGCCACTGATGCAGGTACAATGTAGGAAAGACTCACCAAGAAGAGGCCACTTAACCTCTGAACAGGCTCTGTGCCTGGTGATGACCTGGTGGCCCTATCCCTGCCACCAACTGTACCCTGTCAGGTACAGCCATTCCCTGTGTGACTGTGTTGACAATACTGTCCTCCTGGCTGCGGATCCTGCAGATCCCAGCTCTTGTTTTGTGGAGCTCAGTGCTATTGACAAGCATAACATCTTCTGGAGGTATGAAGGGTCCTGGGACCCCCATGTCCCTGAATTAAAGCATTTTCTGTCTTCACCTTCACCCTGAGGATTCAAGAGACAATTTAGAAGATATTTTATTATTATTTTACATGTCTAGGTGCTTTGCCTGCATGTGTGTCTGTGCACCCTGTGCATGCAGTACTCACAGGGTCCAGAAGAGGGCATCAGGTCCCCTGGAACTGGAGTTTACAGATGGTTGTAAGTTTCCATGCGAGTGCTGGGAATTGAACCTCTGTCTTCTGGAAGGGTAGCTAGTACTCTTTTTTTTTAAAGATTTTATTTATTTATTATGTATACAATGTTCTGCCTGCATGACAGAAGAGGGCTCCAGATCTCATGACAGATGGTTGTGAGCCACCATGTGGTTGCGGGGAATTGAATTCAGGACCTTTGGAAGAGCAGGCAATGCTCTTAACCGCTGAGCCATCTCTCCAGCCCGGTAACTAGTACTCTTAACTGCTGAGCCATCTCTCCAGTTCCAAAGCAATTTTTAAATTTTTACTTATTTCTTTTGTGTGTGTATGTGTGCGTGCGTGTACATGCTTAGAGGCCAGAACAGGGTGTTGGATCCCCTGGAGCTGTAGTTACACAGAAGGTTGAGAGCCACTAGACATGGGTGCTGGGAATTGAATTTCCTCTGTAAGAAGTGCATCAAGGTATTCCCCCACAGGCTGGAGGTGTGTGTGTGTGTGTGTGTGTGTGTGTGTGTGTGTGTGTGCGTGTGTGTGTGTAGAAGGTCCCTTCCACAGGGAGGGACCCAAGGACCAGGGTTGGGCTGGAGTAGCTAAGCTGGCTGAAGACATGAAGAGGGGTCCTTAGCAGATGCAGCTTCCCTCCTCTACCACGCCTTTGCCTCGCCCCTGATCCAAAGGCTCTGGTTATCTGTATAGGTCACAGGAGGCTATAATGGAGAACACTAGGCTCTATCTGAAGAGTGCTTAAGCTTCCCTATAAAGTTTACATCCCTCAAAAAAAAAACCAAGAATCTAGAAATGGAGTAGGTAGCCCTCCTTGTCCCTCAGACATGTTTGGCCCTCCCAGGATCTTGAAGCAGAGCCTCTAACTCACCCCCGCCTCCTGGTGCAGGGAGGTGGAAGTCTGCAGGGTCTGTCTGTAGCGCTTGAATTTTTTATTTTTAGATTTCTTCATGTATACAGAGTTCTGTCTGCATATACACCTGAATGCCAGAAGAGGGGTCAGATTTTTTTTGGGGGGGGACAGATTTTTCTATGTAGTTATGGAGCCTGTCCTGGAACTTGCTCTATAGACCAGGTTGGCCTCGAACTCACAGAGATCCGCCTGCCTCTGCCTCCCGAGTGCTGGGATTAAATGTGTGCACCACTACCACCTGGCTTTTGTTGTTGTTGTTTTGCTGCTTTTTCTACATCAGATCTCTTTACAGATGGTTGTGCGCCACCATGTGGTTGCTGAGAATTGAACTCAGGACCTCTGGAAGAACAATCAGTGCTCTTCATCTCTGAGCCATCCCTCCATCCCCAGCACTTGCTTTTTTCTGGCTGAATTCCCAAGTCTGTATCTGAGGTCCTGTCTTGAGCAAATAGTACCTGCCCCAGTCTCCTTGCTGCCGAGGGGTCCTGATGGAAGCCTGCAGGATCTCTGTGTGGCAGTCAGAGGTCAGGCACAGAGGCTTCCGCTGTGAGAATGTGAGCAAGCCTTGGGGTCAGGTGGGTTCACTCCAGCCCCAGACATGGGATCCACCTTAGGGAGCCAGAAAATGCCTGTCATTCCCTGTCACACTTCGTGGTGCGTTTCCAGGAGCTAGACCACTGTGGTATCTTGGATGAGAACGGCACCTCATATGCTCATATATTTGAATGCTTGGTCCCCAGTGAATGGAACTGTTTGGGATGGATTAGGAGGTATGGTCTTGTGGGGGGAGGTGTGTCACTAGGGGTGGGCTTTGAGGTTTTCTAGTCTCTCACTCTCTGCCTGCTGCCTGTGGATCAGGATGTAAAGCTCTCAGCTGCTACCCCAGCACCATGCCTGTCCACCCCCACCATGATGATTGTGAAGGAACCCCTCTGGAACCGTAAGCAAGCCCCAGTTAAATGCTTTGTTCCCTAAGAGTTGCTTTGGGCACAGTGTCTTCTCACAGCATTAGAACAGTGACTAAGACAACCATAAAAAGTGGCTCCAGGGTAGGTCTCAGTTCTGTGTTCCGGGCAGTCTCCCTGGAGTCTGTGTCCTGATGCCCAGGGTGGCTCACCTGGTTACTCTTCATCCAGGTGCCGGGAGCTGCTGGCCACAGATTCCAGCTTCTTTGGAGCGTTGCTGGCACCGGCTGGTGTTTATTTACCAGAGAATGGTGTTCCTGAGAGCTGCTTGGCTGCATCACGTCCAGGGGGAAAAAGCTTGCTAGACCACTGGGTTCTGTGCTCCACATTGCCAGCAACCTGGCCAGCCTTCTCCTGGGGGTAACAAGCCTCCTGTTGACCTTTTTCCCAACATCCCCCTCCTTCAGGTAGCCTGAACCTCATCCTGCCCACCACTGTGGTGTCTACAGGTAAGACTCCTTTGAATCTGATCCCTGGGACCTCTCTGGGAATCTAAACCCTGCCTGCTGCTGCCTGCCTGAGGCTCAGAGCTAATCCCCCAGTTCCTGGACACAAACCTCCTCCTTTCTGACAGGCACCGTGTACGCCCATAGAATCAGCCCCCTATATCCTTCAGCCTTCCCCAAGAGCCTCAACTCCAGAGTGTGGCTGCCCCCACTCAGTGGGCCAGTTTGCCATGGACCCTTGAGCACAGGGCTGCTGTCCAGAGCTAGTTGGTCTGTCTTCCTGCCTTTTCGCCCCTCTTTCCTTAACCCCCAAGTACAGAAATATCCCTTTAAGCAAATCCTGACCCACAGCCTTTTTGTCCTGAAGCCCCTACCCAGCAGGCTTTCCCTGTCAGTTTGTACCTTAGAAGAAGCTGTTTTGTCCCTCCTGGGTCCCCTGGAGACTCAATGGCTGCCCCCCCCCCCCCGCCCTTCCTTCCCCACCTCCACTCTCCCACTCTCTGTACCAACAGACTCAGAGCTACCGGGGAGAAGCGTGGGGCAAATAACCCTCCCTCAGAGAGCCAGAGTCACAGCAGGTAATGCACAAAGAGGTGTGAGCACCCCAAGGAAAAGCTGCTGGGGACCAGGAGGCCAGGACTCGACGCTATGGGGCTTGCGGGACCAGAAACAGGTAAAATATTTTCAAATGGGGAGAGGGGCAGTAAGATAAAGGGCAAGTGTGTGTCATGAGGTGGGGTGGGGCGGGTGATGTTGCTGATAGTGAGATGGTGGACCTGGGAGGTGGGAGGTGGGGGGGGGGGGTGGGAGGTGGGAGTGGGGGGGAGCTCCTCCACTCATCTTCAGCAGGAAAGAAAAGGCTGTAAATTAAATTCTAAAACAATTTAAAGCGCATTTATGGCTAGTGGTCAAAGCAGATGTGGGTAGGGATCCTCATTCTGTATTAGGTCCTAGACAACGGGGCCACCTTACTCTGGGACTCAGTTTCCCCATGGGATAATCTGAGTCATTTGAACACTGGTAGCTGAGGAAGGAAGGGATCTTCTGGTCTTTCCTGAGAGGAGCTGGGTGTGGAATAGAACCGAGCAGCTGCTGGCAGCCGCCACTGGTCAGAGTCACTGGTCAGAGTCACCAGCATCCTTACTAAAGATGCAGCCTTTCCAGTCCCATTCCAGTGTGTTCACAACTACTGCAGGGCAGCTGGTTTCCATAGTGGCAGGGGTTATGATGCAGGGGAGGGGATGATAAGAGAGCAGCAGAGAGGAGGGGGCCCGGAGTCCCACAGGGGGATTGCATTTGGCTGAAACTCTCCCAGGGCTCTACACGCAACAGTACTGAATAGAAGGGCCTTGGCGCTAGGCAGGGGCTGCTGTCAATCAAGCCCAATTGGGAAAAACAAAAAAACCCAAAAACATAACTGCTGTCACTCTGCCTTTCCATCCTTCCTAGCTGCGCAGCCACGCGTGACCCTGCTGCCTACACTCAATGAGAGTGACCCAATATACGATGATATGGATGGCCACTGGCCAGAGATCCCAGAGAGGTCGCCATGTGTAGCTGGTATCATCCCTGTCATCTATTACAGCGTCCTACTAAGCCTGGGACTGCCTGGTGAGTGAGGAGCCAGGGTGTGGGACCTCAGGTTGAGTCAGAACAGGGTCCAGATTCTCTCAAGATGGCTAAATCACAGAGGATCGTGCAACATTGTCGCAACCCTTCTGTGACCTATGTGCAGAGTGGAGCCAGGGAAGAAGGCAGAGCACTGATGTAGGAAAGGCCATTAGCCTTGTTCAGGGGGTACTCCCTAAATCTAGTAACTTATACCTGGCTCCCACGACACCTCTGCTCTGAAGGACATAGAATTCCTTAGAAAGACGTGGGCTAGAATACCAGGATGTGGATGCCCTCCTAGATGAGTCCATTTGTTACCAAGGTGGTCCATGGCCCCAGGGTATGATGGGTCAGGTGGTCCATGGTCTGGGGTATGATGGGTCAGGTGGTCCATGGCCTGGGGTTTTGTGGGACAAGCCTGACCAGATGACCCAGCTTGGCAGACTAAGCTTTGTTTTCATCTGACTTGGTCCTGTAGTCACTGGGGACAGAGCCCAGGCCCTGTGGCATGCGAGGCAAGTAATCTGTCACTCAAACTATACTTCCAACCAGCCGGAGGGCTTTGGTGGCTTAATTGGTTGAATATTTGTCTAGTGTGCACAAAGCCCTGGGTTCAATCCCAGCACCATATAAACTGGGCATAGTGGTGCACACTTGTAATCTCAGTGCGTGGGAGATGCACGGGAGGATCAGAGGTTCAAGGTCATCCTTCAATCTATAGGAAGTTTGAGCCAACTAGATCTGGGAAGGCAGAAGCAGAAAGTGCAGGCCCTACCAGGCTACTACATGAGTTCCAGGCCAGCCCGAGCAACTTAGAGAGACCCTGTCTCAAAAAACAGAGTTAAAAAAGACAAATGGATTCGAGGCCAGCCTGGTCTACAAGAGCTAGTTCCAGGACAGGCTCCAAAACCACAGAGAAACCCTGTCTCGAAAAACCAAAAAAAAAAAAAAAAAAAGACAAATGGACTAAGGCTATGCTTTGGTAGCAAAGCTCTTGCCTAGCCCGGAGTTCAGCTCCCAGTACTGCAAGAGGTAAAAGAGGGAAACAAGAAACAGAGCCCCTCATAGTGGTGGGTGGGAGGGACCCTGCAAACATCTTGAAAAGCCCACTGCTAACAGCCCTTCTAACTCTTCTGACTTCTCCCCTCCACAACCTGGGTCTCCATCAGTCAACCTCCTGACTACAGTGGCCCTGGCCCGTCTCGCCGCCAGGACCAGGAAGCCCTCCTACCACTATCTCCTGGCGCTCACAGCTTCGGATATTGTCACGCAAGTGGTCATCGTCTTCGTGGGCTTCCTTCTGCAGGGAGCTGTGCTGGCCCGCCAGGTACCCCAGGCTGTGGTGCGCACGGCAAACATCCTGGAGTTTGCTGCCAATCACGCCTCAGTCTGGATTGCAGTCTTGCTCACAGTGGACCGTTACAATGCGGTGTGCCGCCCCCTGCGCCATCGGACCACCGCGTCCCCAGGCAAGACCCACCGCGCCATTGCCGCCGTCCTTGGCGTTGCCCTGCTGACAGGCATCCCATTCTACTGGTGGCTGGATGTGTGGAGGGACGCAGACCCCCCCAGCACGATGGACAAAGTCCTCAAGTGGGCTCACTGTCTCATTGTCTACTTCATCCCTTGCAATGTTTTCCTGGTCACCAATTCAGCCATTATCCTCCGGCTACGGAAGAGGAGCCAGCGAGGGCTGCGGCCCTGGGTGAGCAAGAGCACGGCCATCCTCCTGGGTGTCACCTCCCTCTTTGCTCTCCTTTGGGCACCACGCATCTGTGTCATGCTGTACCACCTGTATGTGGCCCCCGTTCACCGGGACTGGAGGGTCCACCTGGTCTTGGACATAGCCAACATGGTGGCCATGCTCAACACGGTTGTCAACTTTGGCCTCTATTGCTTCATCAGCAAAACTTTCAGAGCCACAGTCCGACAGGTCATCCACGATGCCCACATGTCATGCACCGTGAAGTCACAGCCAAAGGGCATGGAGGTGGAACTTGTGTTGAAGTCTGTAGGGGCAGAGATGTAGAGAAAGGGAACCAGGCTAGATATCCCAGGGGTCGCAGGGCCACCTACAAAGAGACCTTTGCAACTGTTTTGTTTTGATTTTTTGAGAAGGGTTTCCCTGTGTAGCCCTGGCTATCCTGAAACTCTCCCTGTAGGCCAGGTTGGCCTCAAACTCAAAGATCATCTACCTCTGCCTCCTGCGTGCTGGGATGAAAGACATGTGGGCCCACTGCCAGTGAGAGCTTTGCAACTGTATCCACCAAAACTTGACCAACTTTGCTGTCTCGGGGGAGAGAAAAAGACTCCCCTTTGAGTGACTCCAGGTAGAAAGAAGAAAAAAAATAGCCACCCTACAGGTGAGCATCATCCCAATACCCATTTTCTGGGGCAAGGACAGGCCTCTGCAGGCCCATACATCAGAACAGCTGCTGGGGTACCCCTTTGGAAGGGGCTGTTCACCTGGAACATTCAGGGCAAATGCTAATGTGAGCCGAATGGACGGATGGAATGATGGATGGATAGACAGATTCGTGTGAACCTGGCCTGCCTCCCGCTTCCTCAACTGGTGGCCTCTTTGGCCTCCAGCGCCAAAACTAAAGTCTGAACAGAAGGCTATCTGTAGAGACTCAAGTCCTCTCCTGGGCTGAGGGAGCCAATGCTTTTGGCTGAGCAATGGAGGTGCCTAGATAAGGAATAGAGGTCCCCAGTGTCTTAACACATATTGGGTGTCCCCAGGTCTAACCCAGTCAGGGAGAAGAACCCCTAATTTGATTCTGAATTCCTCCGTGCACCAGCACCACAATGGGTCTATGGGTCTCGCTTTACCGTCATCAGTCTACGGCACTAGAAACTGATGTGTGTGTGTGTGTGTGTGTGTGTGTGTGTGTGTGTGGGTGTGTGTGTGCGCGCGCGCGCGTGCGCGCTCGCGTGCATGTATGTACTGGTAACGTCAATCCCTGAGCCTTGGAGGGTTTTTCTCCAGCACAGGAAGGGAGGCAGAGCGGTTGAGTTGATAGGACTGGAGTCTTCCAGGCTCCCTGACCCCTGCTAGGCCCCTCTTGTTGGCACTGCCTCCCCTCCCCCTCCTGGGGCTCAGCAGGAAGAACTCAGCAGATGGACCGCCCACCTGCTGTGGGCCGTGGGTAAACACATTAGCGGCTTGCTGGGGCCCTTTCCAGCTTCCCAGTCAGGCTGAGTTGACCTCTCTCCTAAATAGGAGCTCTGGGCTGAGCCCCACCTACTCTCGTTGCCACAGCCTGGTCGATGCAGGCTAAAGAGCTGATCGAGGCCAGGCACACAGTTGGTGCAGAATAAATGCCCAGCTTTCCTCTCTTCCTCTCTCGCTTGTCAGGAGAGTAGGAGCCTTCAGCCACCTCCGGAAAGAGGACAACCGGAGTTGTCATCCTTATCCCTCAGCCACGGTGCTCAATTCCTTTAAGCTCTGAAAAAGCAAAATGTTTCCAAGTGTGTCACAAACATGTAGTGGCAGCACATCTTGAACTGAGAGATGATTTCCAGCCTTTTGTGTTTTTTTTTAAGATTTATTCATTTATTATGTATACAGTGTTCTGCCTCCATGTGTGCCTGCAGGCCAGAAGAGGGCACCAGATCTCATTATAGATGGTTGTGAGCCACCATGTGGTTACTATGAATTGAACTCAGGACCTCTGGAAGAGCGGCCAGATCTCTTAACCTCTGAGCCATCTCTCTGGCCCCCATTCCTATTCGGGATGTAGCTTTGCTGTTCTAGTGTTTGCTAGGCTGCCACTCTAAGCCCTTTGGGGGTGGGGTAGGGTGCTTCTGGCTCCACCCTGTGAGAGCAGATTCATGTGTGTTCTAAGACAAGAGAAAAGGCTAGGAATCTGGGAGCTGCCTGGGGTGGATGTCCATTACCACAGTGGACACTGAGTATCAGAGACTCCACTGTGCATACACGGATGTGCGCGGAGCGGGGTGAATGCATGGGGCTCTAGTCTAGTAGAGGGGGTGCAAGTGCAGGTAACCAGGTAACCAGGGAAGAGGGAATCCCAAGAGGAATGGGTGGCGTCTGTCTGAGCTCAGACCAGTCCACCCCCTACATGGAGTCTCTGAGGAGAAAGCAATAGTTGCCTTTGATATTGAGCCAGGGGAATACAGGTTTTCTTCCTCCCCTGTGGGAAACCTTTGAAACCCTACAAAGGAGCACCAGGATCAAGAACTAGCTATGGTCTTCATAGACAGCAATGACGACCACACCAGGGGGCTGGGCCAACTACAGGAGGCTTCTTCCAAATGCCAGGTGCTGCCATCCCCCAGGGAGACCAGGGAAAGCAAATGCTCTCACCTGTCCCTGAGCACTAGGAAATCCAGAAATCCATCGTCGTCCCTGCCCAAATGGCCCAAGAGGCACTGTTGAGGCAGGTAGAGCTCAGCACAGGGGGGGACGTTGAGCCACCAGAAATGCAAAGATGACTCCATTTGTACTCACAGACTGGCTACCACCTTTGTTTTCAAACACCGAAGTACCATAATCACTTAGCGTAAGAGCGAGAAGCATGGGGCAGCTATCTGCCATGTCCGAAGCCCCAAAGTTGTTTCAGAGCAATGCTAAGACCCAAACTGTAAAAATTCTGTGAGATAGGGACCTTTGATGGCAGGCAAGTCCAAACCACGGCGGGTGAGAGCTCACGGCTGATGAGAGACAAATAATGCCACACAGACAGAGCTTAAGTGGAGAGCTTTATTAAGATAAAGGGAGTGGGGGAAGGGGGGAAGAGAGGAGAGGTGCAAAGAAAGAAAGGGAAGAGGAAGAAGGGAGAAGTAGGTGGAGTTTCGCCTTTTAAAGAGATAGGGTCCTCAGGCTTGAGCCCAGGAGGACATGATGCACTCTGTCCAGTCCTGAAGAGGAGGGGCCAGGTTAGTCTATGCTAACACAAACCAGCAAGCTCCTGGTCCACCAGGTACAAGCCAGGTCTTCTGAGATGCACAGGAAGGACATCTCAGGAATTCTTTGCTCTGTTGCTAATTCTATAGTCCTGGGTTTGACACTCTAGGGACCTAGGATCATGTTTCCCTAATAAAACACATTAGACACTGGGTGCCATGGGACACACACATGATCTCAGCTTATTAGGAGGCTGTAGCAGAAGGATTCTCTGAGTCCAGGAAGTGGAGACCCACTGGGTACCATGTCCAGACCCTGTCTAAAAAACAAGTTAAAGAAATGTGAGGCCGAGAAGATGACTCAGTGGGTGAAATGCTTGGCACACATGCGTGAGGACTGGAGTCTGGATCCCAGCACCCGGGTGAGAGGCAGACAGGCCTGGTAGCCATCTGTGATCTGACCACATAGGAGACGGAAACAGGAACTCCCAGGGCAAGCTGGCTAGCTAGACAAGCCGAACCGCTGAGCTCTAGGTCCAAAATATAAGGTAGAGAGGGACTGAGGGGGGCACCCAATCTCTTCCTCTAGCCTCATGTGCACGCACACACAGTGCATCTACACACACGCACGTGAAGACACACGATTACACACCACACACACTTACACACAAAAGATTTAAAGTAAGATTTTTTCAAAATAGGGAGGCTATGCCTTGGCTCACAACTTTTTTTGTAGATGGGTAGACAAGAGTGAGGACAGGAGCGGCGTGAGTTCAAGGTCATCCTCAGCTTCAGAGGGAGTTTGAAGCCGTGCTGCCCTACGTGAGACCCTGTCTCAATAATAAATAAATAAATAAAATTTTAAACTCAATCAAAGATCATGTTAAATGTATCATTGAAACGCAAATGACAAGTGCTACCACACATCTGTTCTTGGCTGGGCGTGTTGACACACAACTGGAATCCCATTGCTTGAGAGACAGAGGCAGGAGGATCATACATAGGGAGTTTGAGGCCAGCCCGGGTTACACAACAAAAACAAACAACCAAATTAAACTCCTAAAATGATCTGTTCTTGTTTCTTTGTGCACTTTTGTTTTGTTATGCCCAAATCCGCGAAGTCCCCCAAAAGCCAACAAGGAGACCAGACCGAGTCCCACAAAGAGCCTTTCTTTATTTTATGCAAGTTTGCAAACTCGGCCTCTCCGCATGTCCAACGTAATGGAATAAACTGAGAGCCCCAAGCTCAGTTAGAATTGGATTTTTCTAGTAGTAAAGGTGGGGGTGAGGGGTTTCTGAGGTTCAGAACCCCTGATTGGCTGACATTTGTCTCGGGGTGTCCTGGTGAGTGTGCACTGACAGGTGATCCTATCTACAGCGGTTGGAATGTTAGGCATTTCCTTTGGATGGTCTGTTCTTGGGTGGTGCCCAGATAATCTTAGTTTATGGTCCTTCCTGCAACCAGGTATTGCTTCAGGGTAAACTACTGAGACTCAGGCCTCCATTTAAATTTATCCATGGCCAGAGTTCTACTTTGGCAGGTGAAAATGATTGGAAGTAAAAACTTCCTTTGGGTGACCTGCTCATATTTAGCTTATCATGGCTGGCTCCCACAGTTTAAGGATTTGGGGGGGGGGTAGTTATTGAAATCTAAGTTCCTGTGTAGCCCAGGATGACCTGAACTTAGAGCGATTCTCCTGCCACAGTTGCTTAGGTACTGAGGTCACCGTGCAGGGCACCATACCTTCCTTTCAGAATTTTCTTATTGATTAAACTCCCCAGTAGTTTTTAAATATTTATTTATTTATTATGTATACAGTATTCTGCACCTCATTACAGATGGTTGTGAGTCACCATGTGGTTGCTGGGAATTGAACTCAGGACCTTTGGAAGAGCAGGCAATGCTCTTAACCTCTGAGCCATCTCTCCAGCCCTCCAGTAGTTTTTTTTTTTTTTTTTTGATTTTTCGAGACAGGGTTTCTCTGTGGTTTTGGAGCCTGTCCTGGACAGGTCCTGTAGACCAGGCTGGTCTCGAACTCACAGAGATCCGCCTGCCTCTGCCTCCCGAGTGCTGGGATTAAAGGCGTGCGCCACCACTGCCCGGCCCCTCCAGAAGTTTTTAGAAGAGAAGTCCTCTCCCTGTTTGTTTGTCCTTCCCTTCTCCCTCCCTCCCTCCCCCCACCCTCCCCCCACCCACTCACCTGCTGAAACATCTTGACTGATGGGAATCCACTTTGGAGTCATGAAGTCCTTCCTTGGGGTCCCGGTTTCCTAATGACCGTGTGTCAGTCATGTTATCAGGTAGCTTCATTAGCATTGGGGGACAGTCACTTGCACTTGTCAAGGGACTCCATTTCTTCCCAAGTTTTTTTTTTTTTTTTTTTTTTTTTAGGGGTCATGTTTCGAAACAGGGTTTCTCTGCGTCGCCCTTGCTGTCCTGGAACTCAATCTGGAGACCAGGCTGGCAGGGAATTCAGGGATCTGTCTGTCTGTGCCTCCTAAGTACTGGTACTAAAAGTGTGGGCCACCACTCCCAGCTCCACTCCCAGCTCTTCCCAAGTCGTGCCGTGTTCGCTGGTTTGATAGGAAGTTGGCTGGAGAACGATTTTCTGGACCCATCACATTCATTTCTTAAGGCTGACTTCACAATGTCGGACAGTCTGGGGCTCGAACAACAGAAGTGAATTTTCCCACAGCTCTGAAGTCCCTTTGTTCTTGAGACAGAGATTCATGTAACTCAGTCTAGCCCGGAATCCTTTGCGTAGCTGAGAATGACCTTTGGACCAACCCCAAGTTGATTTTCATGGACTCGTTCACCCTCAAGTACCCCCACACATCCGACTCCCACTGAAGCTCAGGTCCAGAGCCTCGTGTATGATAGGCACACTGCCGCTGAACTATATTCCTAGTCCTAATTTCTGAACCGAGTCCCTTGGCTGTCCAGCTGCTATTCTGAAAAGTCCGTGAGGCAGTCTTTAGCACGGGTCTCTAATCACGGTTTGTCCAGTGACCTCCGGGAGGGAAACGCCCCTGCTATCTCCTCCAGCAGGGGGCGCTGCAGGACTGTGTGGTTGACCCATCTGGCTCACTAGCCAGAGGCCCTTTGAACTAACTGGCTTTTATAGGAAAACCCAAGTGACAGCCGCAGGGCCCACAGCCAGCAGGGACTTAGAGAGTGGGAGAGTTCAGCTGTGCCCCTGTCTTCGCGTTCACCCTGAAGTCACGTCCCTCTACCACACCAAGGTTGGCCAGCCGAGGGTCCCTGAACTTTTCTCACACACGGCTCTCTGGTGGTTTCCTGACCAGGGCTGTATGAAGAATGTTCCCTTTCACTACCGCTTCGCTAGCAGGGTCCAGGCCCTCTTGCTGACCTCAGCAACGCCAGTTTCCCTTTCCACCATGGGGAGTTTAGTCCATCTGGGTCCAGTCCATGTCTCTGGGGTCTCACTCGCTCCACTCCAATCCATCTCCACTGGGACCCTTACCTCTACCCGACTTGGGCTTCTTGCCCTCCAAGGGAGAGTGAGCCTGGAAGGAAGATGAGACTTAGGGAGTTTTGAGCAGAGCCATGAAAGGACTGGGCTCACTGCCTCCCCCAGCCACCACTGTTGTCCCTAGAGATTGCCACAGAGTCTCTGCTGGGACCCTTCCTCTTGCCCCAAAGCAGGAGGGAGTCTCTTACCCACCCTGCCAACTTCATAGGCTGCTGTGGGCTGCTGAGCTCATGGAGTGTGGCCAAGTACTGCAAGCAGACTCAAACAAAAGAACAGGTGGCCCATCCAGTACCCTTCTCCAGCTGCCCCCAGAGTCCCCAGTTTCTATTCAAAGAACCCAGAAGGCTGGACAGGGTGGTGCATGCCTATAATCTTGGGATTGGGGGCAGGGGGCAGAGGCAAGAGAATCATGAGTTTAAGAAGTGTGTGAGTTTGAAGCCAGCTCAGCTATATACAAAGGCCCTGCCTCAGATAATACGTAGGTAGGTAGATAGATACATAAAGATACATAGAGAGAATTGGAGATTTAGCTTAGTCCGTAGAGTGTTTGCCTAGTATGGAAGAAGCCCTGGGTTTGATCCCCAGCCCTGAATTAAAAATCAACAGGACTAGAGAGATGGCTCAGAGGTTAAGAGTACTGGCTGCTCTTTCAGAGGTCCTGAGTTCAATTCCCAGCAACCACATGGCAGCTCACAACCATCTATAATGGGATCTGATGCCCTCTTCTGTCATGCAGGCATACATGAAAATAGAATACATATAAATAAATAAATCTTTTAAAAAATATCCCAGTACTTGGTGGCTGACAAAATGGATCAGCAGTTAAGAGCACTGGCTGCTCTTCCAGAGGTCCTGAGTTCAATTCCCAGCAACCACGTGGTGGCTCACAACCATCTATAGGGATCTGATGCCCTCTTCTGGCTTAAAGGCATGCATGCAGATTAAACACTTATACACATAAAATAAATAAATAAATCTTTAAAAAATTCCAGTACTTGAGAGGCTGAAGCAGGTGGATTTCTGTGAGTTCAAGGCCAGCCTGGTCTACAGAGTCCCAGGACAGCTAGGGCTGCGCAGATAAATCCTGTCAAAAAAACAAAACAAACAAACAGAAACAAAACAACAACAACAAAAAAAACCCCAAAAGACAGGTGGAGTGCATATCTGCAATCCCAGCATTTGGGAGGTAATGGACGGTCAGGAGTCCAGGCTAGCCTTGGCTACGTAGTAAGTTCAAGGTTAGCCTGAGATTCAAGAGACAGTCACAAAACAACAATAAATAAATAGGAGATAAAAAACCAACCTTTTTATAGTTTTTTATCAGCTTAATACAAGCTAGGGTCACCTGGGAAAAGGGAACCTCAACTGAAAACTCTTTCATTGGATTGGCCTGGGGGCAAACCATCTGTGAGGGATTTTCCTGATGAATGATTGATGTGAGAGGGCCCAGCCCATTGTGGTGGTGCCACCCCTAGGCAGGTGGTGCTGGGTTGTATAAGAAAGCAGAGTGAACAAGCCACAGAGAACAAGCCAGTCAGCAGTGTTCCTCCAAGGCTTCTGCTTCAGTTCCTGCCTCCAGGTTCCTGCCGTGGCTTCCCTCAGCGATGGACCCTGATGTGGAAGAGTCAGCCACATAAACCCAAGTGGCTTTTGGTCGTGGTGTTAGCACAGCTAAGGAGAGCATATTGGGACACCCTGCTGGAGAAGAGGTGGGCCATGGTCTGCCTGCCACCTCTTGAAAGGAGATCTGTGGCTGCGCAGCTCTTTCTACAGGAAGCTGTTTGGGAATCTCTGAGCAGTGGACCTTCTATCTGCTTTTTTTTTTTTTTTTTTTTTATCCAGGTCCTTCCCTCTCACCTTTTGCGTTCAGAGAGGGCACAGTTTGTCTTCCTCCTACAGGTCAGGCCTACTCTGCAAACCCAAAGACCCCATTCTCCTGCCCTGGTGTGAGGAGCCTGGACCCCCATCTCCCCAGCTGGTTTGGGGATCTCTCTGAGAGTAACCTTGGGGCCCTTCCAGCCAGCCCAGCTGCTGGCTTAACTGCAGGGCAGTGGAAGAGTTAACCCTGTCTGTGGTGGCTCTTTCCCAGATTCCTCCTTGATATATATTTAGCAGGTCAGGGAGGGTGAGTGTCACTGAAATGCCAACCAGGATGTCCTGACTTGTCCCGCCTCCCAGAGGGTGGGAGCAGGCTGGGTGGACCTGTGCAAGGAAGGCTAGCGGGTCCTGAACTGGCTTCACGCATAGGTTGTGATCTCAGAACCTAAAGGCCTCATGGGGGAGGTGTTTGTTTTTTACCCAAAGAACCCAGTTCCTCAGGGACGTGGAAGGATTGTGGGAAAGAGGACTGGGAACAAAGTGTGCCAGGGTGCATGTGACCAGTCTAGACCGGTTATGGGAGCTCCTGCAGCTGGGACAGGCAGATGGGATGCCAGCCTAGGAACTGGGGTGGCAGAGAGCATCTGCCTTGAGAACCCCTTCTGGTCTGGGCGTCCACACTCGCAGAGCTACGCTTTCTCTTTGGGGAGGTCGCCAGCTCTAGGTAGCCAACAAGGACAGGGAAGGAAGCTCTGTGTCCTTCAGTGAGGGCACTCCAGCGTCCCTGTCCTAGGTGGCATAATTGCCAGGTGGGCCCATTGACAGCGTGGAGACTGGTGAACCACCTGAGCTCACCCAGGGGCTCCAGGTGGAGAGATAGCTGGATGTTCATTTCACAAGGAAGGTGGTTTATTTCCTAGAACTGTCTGCACCCTTCCCCAGAACCCACACATGACGTACATCTTGGCCTCAGGGACCAGGATAAAGGGCTTGGTCCTATTGGCTGATCTTGCCATGGTTTCTTTCCAAGTGAAGGAACAGATCAGCCAGATCCAGACAACCTCCTGCCGCTCTGGAGTGCTTTCCCCTGACCTGGCGGCATTGGCCCTGGGCACCTACCTATACCTTTAGGAGGCAGAGATTCAATTCACCAGGGTGTGCCCATCCAGGAGTGATCCAGGAATCAACCGCCATCAATCCAGGCAGGATGGAGTCTATACGGACTTTCCTGGTGAGGGAACATTACTTTTCTAGTTAGTGGTAGGCAGTGTGGTGGCACATGACTGTAATCCCAGCCCTTGTGGCCAGTCTGGTCTATATAACAAATTCCAGTCTAGCCAGGGCTACCCTGGCTAACAGAATAAAAAGGAGCCTGGGGAGACGGCTCAGTTAACAAGGAGCTTGTCTGGCAAGCACAAGGCCCCGAGTGTGGTCCCCAGAACCCATGTTAGAGACATCTGGGTGTGGTGGCTTATACTTGTAATCCCAGGGCGGAGGAAGCAGAAATAAGCAGATTCCTGGGACTTCATGGCCAGTTAGACTAGCCTAATTGGAGGAGTACCAGGCCAGGGAGAGAAGTTACCTCAAAAAGGAGAAGGAGGAAGAGGAGGAGGAAAGAAAGAATAAAATGAAGAAAGAAGCCAGGCGGTGGTGGCACATGCCTTTAATCCCAGCACTCGGGAGGCATAGGCAGGCAGATCTCTGTGAGCTCGAGGCCAGCCTGGTCTACAAGAGCTAGTTCCAGGACAGTCTCCAAAGCTACAAAGAAACCCTGTCTCGAAAAACCACAAAAAAAGGGGGGGTGGAAGAGAGGGGGGGAAGAAAGGAAGGAAAGAAAAAAGAAAAAAATTGTGAGGGGAGCCAGGAAGATGGCTCAGCTGGTAAAAGCATAACCCTGATGTCATGAGATTGATTCCTGAAACCCACATTAAGATGAGAGGACTGATCTGACATCACAAAGCTGTCCCCTGAGTGCCACAAGCATGCCGTGACATGAGGACTCATGACTACATCCCCCACATAGACAATAGGAATAAACACAAACATTGGTTTTCAGGAGGGTGTGTAAAGGCCGCAGCTTACCTGTGGGGCTCCTAGGACAACTGCCCGGAGTCAGTTCCCTCCGGTCCTTGCCAGAGCTCAAGCACTAAACTCAAGTCATCGGGGCTGTGTGGCAAGCTCCTTTACCTGCTGAGCCAGCTTGCCAACCCACTAACAAACGTGGAACAAATGACACTCACAGCTATTTCTTGACTCCCATATTGTCATTCACACGTGTGCACACATTTCTGTGTATGCGCACACACACAACACACACACACAGATGGCATAGCTAGTTATCAGGGAATCAGGTGGCCCTCCCTGTGATTATCGAGGTCATGGTTCCTTGAGAAACTGGAAGGAACGTGTCTCCCAAGAAGAGATTTCACACAGCCTTGATAACTTGTGGAAGAGCAGAGTCCAGATGATGATGTCTGGGACTCCTTACCCAGGACACCTCTTGCTCTCCATAAACCTGAGCCTGAGAGCTGAAAGGGAAGGGGAAATGATCTAATGATAGAACTATATTATAAAAGAAAGTTAAGGGGGCTGGAGAGATGGCTCAGTGGTTAAGAGCATTGCCTGCTCTTCCAAAGGTCCTGAGTTCAATTCCCGGCAACCACATGGTGGCTCACAACCATCTGTAATGAGGTCTGGTGCCCTCTTCTGGCCTGCAGACATACACACAGACAGAATATTGTATACATAATAAATAAATAATAAAAAAAGAAAGTTAAAAAAAAAAAAGCTAAACTAACCTGCTGGGACCCTGAAGGTGGACTTGCAGGGGAAGAGTCACTGACCCGTTGTGCATCTCCCCACTGTGGCCACATGGACTCAGTCTCCTTTTTCCGCTTTTTGTCGTCTAATGTTGTCACCAATCTTAATGACCCCAGTAATAGAGAGGGACTTAAGCCTCAGACACCGGGCGGACAGAACTCCACGATGCCCCATAGTCTCCGTTCCTGACCCCTGGGACTCCTGGGACTTTATTTCATCTGTGGCTACAGATGTAAGGAGACTTACCCTGTAGGCACCAGCCACAGGGAGCTGGTGGTGCCTGGGTATCAGGTGACCTTAGGGGCGGGTTACCTGACTTGTCCTGCCATAGCCTTGTGGCCTAGGCCACCACCCCTCCTCAAGGCCCAGTTTTGGCATCTGGGAATCAGAAGCAGGCTCTGACCCAAGTAATCTAACCCAACCTTTTGTCATCTGAATTCTTGAGAGCGCAAGAGAAGCTAGGATTAAGGCCGGCTCCCCTGGGCTCCCCTCCCAGGTCAGGTGCACGCAGGCAGGCGGTGCCTTGGTTCTGTGAACGCAGTTTTAAGAAAGCAGAAACCACTTCCTGTGTGGTTGCAGTGTGGGCGGCCTGGAGGATTCCCACTACTTCAGGCTCCTTCCTGCCCGGTTCCCCTAAGCATGACTTGGGGTGGAGGAGAAAAGATACCTAGTGAGCAACAGGTGTAGGCTGTTGATTTTTCCAAAGCTGTGCTCTGCTTACTGCTGGCTGAACACCTTCCCCAGGCCATGCAGAAGGACTGTGGGGCCAGCTGAGGGAAATTTCTCCACTCCCAGAGCCTGAGGACACCCAGGATGCAGTCCATCACCTGAGTGAGTCCAGGCAAGTGTAGAGCCTGGCCACCCCATCATAGCCTTGTGGACCGTCACAATGGGGCAGGGCTTGAACCAGCAGGGAGCTTGTATGCCCAAGGCTCCCAGTGAGGCTGTTGTAGGTGATCTCTGTCTAGACCAGCTGTTCTTAGGCTTTGTTTTGTTGTTGTGTTGTGTTTGTTTTGGTTTGGTTTTTTTTTTTTTTTTTGATGTCTAGTTCAAAGAACTGAAGAATTACATGTAAACAGAAAAGCAGTAAGGGGCTTTTCAGAAGCGAATTAAAAGTATAGAGGGTATTCACTGTGAGCAAGCAGCGGACTCTGGGTAAGTGTGGGGCAAGGTGTGTGTCTGTGTGTGTGTGTGTGTGTGTGTGTGTGGTGTGTGTACGCACACGCGCGCGCAGCTGGGTGTGGGCGTGGGGGGATAAGTGGAGATAGTGCCAACCTAACGGAATCTAGACTCACCTGGGAAGGGAGTCTCAATGAGGGATTGTCTATATTTGGCTAGCCTGTGGGTGCATCAATGAGGGAATTTCTCAGCTAGGTTGAATGAAATGGGAACATCCCATTCCACCCCGAATATGGATCCCATCTTCTCATAGACTGGGCCCTGGATGGAATGAAAAGGGGAAGCCAGGGGTTGGGAAGGTGAAGGGGTGTGGGGGAGGGAGAGGGAACTGTGGTTGGTATGTAAAATGAATAAAAAGTTTAAAAGAAAAGAAAAAAAGAGGGGAGGAAACCAAGCATGGTGGTGCACACCTTTGATTCCAGCACTTGGGAGACAGGCATGTAGATCTCTGAGTTCAAGACCAGCCTGGTCTACAGAGTGAGTTCCAGGACAACCAGGGCTACACAGAGAAACATTGTCTGGAAAAACAAAAACAAACAAATGAGAAAAAGAAAGAAATAAAAGAAAAGAGAGAGATGGAACTGAACGCAAACAGTCTTTACGTTCTGTTCTGTCTCTTGGCTGTGGTGCACTGTGGCCGTGGTGCACTGTGACACTGTGGTGCACTGTGGCCGTGGTGCACTGTGGCCGTGGTGCACTGTGGCCGTGGTGCACTGATGCCGTGGTGCACTGTGGCCGTGGTGCACTGTGACACTGTGGTGCACTGATGCCGTGGTGCACTGTGGCCGTGGTGCACTGTGGCCGTGGTGCACTGTGGCCGTGGTGCACTGTGGCCGTGGTGCACTGGGACCGTGGTGCACTGTGACACTGTGGTGCACTGTGACCGTGGTGCACTGTGACACTGTGGTGCACTGTGGCCGTGGTGCACTGTGACCGTGGTGCACTGTGACACTGTGGTGCACTGATGCCATGGTGCACTGTGGCCGTGGTGCACTGTGACACTGTGGTGCACTGTGGCCGTGGTGCACTGATGCCGTGGTGCACTGTGGCCGTGGTGCACTGATGCCGTGGTGCACTGTGGCCGTGGTGCACTGTGGCCGTGGTGCACTGTGACACTGTGGTGCACTGTGACCGTGGTGCACGGTGGCCGTGGTGCACTGTGGCCGTGGTGCACTGTGACACTGTGGTGCACTGTGACCGTGGTGCACGGTGGCCGTGGTGCACTGTGGCCGTGGTGCACTGTGACACTGTGGTGCACTGTGGCCGTGGTGCACTGTGACACTGTGGTGCACTGTGGCCGTGGTGCACTGTGACTGTCAGCTGCCACCATGTCTTCCCTTCAGTGATGGACTGTGACCTAGAAGTGTCAGCCTGGAGTGGGGTACAGGGTGGGGATGAAGCCTTTCTTCTCTAAGCTGCTGTGCTCGGGGTACTTTATCCCAGCCACAGAAATGAAACAGGATCCCAGTCACCAAGTGCTCAAAGCAAGGGGGTTCTGGGGTGGAAGCTCCCTCTCCATTGCCTGCCTTTGTGACATCATTCCGCCTCCCTCCTCTCTCCCCTTCTGTGGAAAGTTCAGCAGGGGCTAAGGCGGGAAATGCCACGTGGCTGGGCAGGCAGAGAAGGAAAGAGACAATGTTGAGGTTTAAGGATGCCGAGAGGATAGAATTGCAGGAAGACAGGGGGTGGGTGTTTGTCTAGAAGCCAGAAGGCTTAGTGGAGACAGGATGACAAAATGCAATACAGCAGACTCGAGTGGCAAACCAGTTGCTCGGTGCCGAGTCAGACTGGCAAAGGACACATGCTGTTTCCATACGAATTGATAGCAGATTATGGGTGTTTATGGGCAGAGCTTTGCCTGTGGACCTCTGCCACATCAGCAGGATTTTGGTAGCCCGTGGTCTCTTCTCCGAGGTCGGTCACCTATCTGGAAGCGATCCTGACCCTGTCATGGCATAAAGTCTTCTAGTGGCTTCTGAGGCCTCCAGGATGAATCCTGTAGCTCGGAACGGCCATCCCTGCTTTCCTGATTTCCCAGCCTCTCATTCCCACCTCTCCCTAGAGCCAGCTCCCAAGAGACTCTGAGCCTATGGGTTGCCCATATAATTCTCAACACCTAACACAGCACCTTAAAAACACACAGGCTGTAACAAGCTATCAAGCATGTAGGATACCGCTCCTTTTGGTGTTGGAACGCAACAGAGGCAAGACACATACAGACACATGCATCTCACAGCTGGGGCCTCCTGTCCAGTCTGGTTCCGTAGTCACTATGTAAATCCTGCGGAACCTTAGGGTCTGCCTGGGCCCTCAACTACCTGCGGTCCTAGTTCCTTCAGAGAATCTTGCCATCCCTCCTGCTGCTTTCCGTGGCACCCAGGAGAAAGGGGAGGCGTGAGAACACACAGGTGTCTCATGGGAAGCTAAGCATCAGGTGTTTGGTGCAAAGAGAGGGATCTTGTTGAAATTCCCCAAGACCGAAAACTCCCCAGGGAGGAGAGAAAGGTGTATACGGGAAGGTAGCTCCAGGCCTGAAGGAGGGGGCTACACAAAGGGGTCCTTTTGCTGCCTAGCTCCCCGGGACACACCCCCCCCCCCACTACACACACACAGCTAAGAAAACATCCCTAGAGCTTGTTGCTACAGGTGCCCACACTCTTGTGACTAGATGGGGGCAGGCCCAGTGGGAGAGCAGGGCCTAGCCCCTACCACGAGCAGGCTGGGGGAGGAACTAGAATCTTGCTTAGAAAACCCCTGGGGTTGCAATAAAGGGCCTTTAAGAAACCTGGAAGGCAATAGCCTGGCAAGAGGCTGTGTTCAGATGGTTGTGGGGCAGCCTCACAAGCAGGGTCATTCCAGCTCTCCCGTCCTTCCTAGTTTTGAACCATCTATGGGAACAAATCGGCAGCTACACTCTGGACTAGAGGGAAAGTAGGCCAGTCAATGCCCAGGGAGCTGCCAAGTCCTGTAGTCACTGCGTCCAGGCATGCCTAAGAAGGAAGGGGTGTCCAGTAGACCCCCCAGTGCCAGGGCCAGAAGTGTTTCTTTGGGGTCAATGTGTTCTATTCCATCTTGAGCCTCTTCCTGAGAGAGCCCTATGAAGCTTTGAAAGGGGCTTGCAGGAGGAAGGGACATTTCCTCTCTGTTCCCAGATGGCCCCTGTATATGGCAAAGGCTCTGGCCAAGCCCATCTGTCACTCCAAGTGAGCAGCTCTTCAGACAGAAAACAAAAGTCACTTTAGCTTCACTGAACATCGTCCTGGGACTGGAGCGGTGGCTCAGCCGTTAAGAGCTCGTGCTGTTCTTCCAGAGGACCTGGGTTTGAACCTTAGCACACACATGGCAGCTCATCTTTTTAACTCCAGTTCCAGGGGACCTGACACCCTCTTCTGACCTCCTGGGGCACCAGGAACATACACGGCACACGTACAGACCCATAGGCAAAACACTCATACACATAAAATAATTGAGTAAATCTTTAAATAAGATGGTTGTTTGGGTGGGCCTGACCTAATCATAGGACTTCATCAACAGCAGAGAATTCTTTGCAGCAGAAGTCAGAGATCCCAATCACAATAGAGATCGATGCATCTAAAGAGGGAGCCACACGGAACACATCAGATGGCTTCAGCCAATAGTCATTGCAGAAACAGGGATCTCGGTCATCCCAACACAAGGAACTACATGTCCACACCCACGCGACCTTGAGAGGGTTGTTTCCTCGTCTTAGTTAGGTTTCTATTGCTGTGAAGAGACACCATGAAAACATTTCACTGAGGGTGTTCACTTACAGTTTCAGGGGTTCAGTTCATTATCATCATGGCAGGGAGCATGGCAGCCTGCAGACAGAGGTGGCGCTGGAGCTGAGACTCCTACATCTTGCAGGCAGCCGAAGTTGACTGTCACACCAAAGGAAGTTTGAGCGAAAGAGACCTCAAAGCCCACTCTCACAGTGACACTTCCTCCATTAAGGCTACACCTCCTAATAGTCCTACTCCTTTTTTTTTTTTTTTGAGACAGGGTTTCTCTGTGGCTTTGGAGCCTGTCCTGGAACTAGCTCTGTAGACCAGGCTGGTCTCGAACTCACAGAGATCCGCCTGCCTCTGCCTCCCGAGTGCTGGGATTAAAGGCATGCACCACCACCGCCAGGCCCAGTCCTACTCCTTTTGGGGGCCTTTTTTTTTTTCCAAACCATCACAGTCCTCAAGGCTCCAGGTGAGAGCTCAGGCAAACCAACACCTAGATCTTGACCTTGGGACACCCTAAGGATCCGGTAGAACCCGCTGAAGATTCATTCAGGAGTTCATCAATTCTTTTTCCATCCAAAGCCTTCTTCTCAATCATGTGTGCCTGTGTGTATGCGGATGTGTGCGTGCAGATGCCCTCTGAGTCCAGAAGACGGCATTAGATCAGCTGGATCTGGAGGCACAGACTGCTGTGAACCGCCTGATGTAGGCGCTAAGAATCAAACCTAGGCCCTCCAAAAAAGCAACACACAACTGCTGATCCAGCTTTTCAGCGTCATAAATCCTTCACAAAAGCAAATTCCTTTTCTGTTATTTCAGCAGGACTTTCTGATTGAAGTGCAAGGCTCCTTCTTAGAAGCCGGCAGCAGAGGGGGCGCAAGCCTTTAATGCCAACACTCAGGAGGCAGAGGCAGGCGGATCTCTTGAGTTCAAGGGCAGCCTGGTCTACAGAGCGAGTCCTGGGACAGCCAGAGCTACACAGAGAAACCCTGTCTTGAGACAGAGAGAGCGGGAGAAACTTTAACACTGGAACAAGCGCTGGGATACAGCTCAAAGGCAAAGCGTGTCTGAGGCCCCAGGCTCTCTCCAGCTCCCAAATAAACCCAAAGAAAGCAAGCATAACAATCAGGAACAAAATACGTCAGCGTGAGTCACTCGTCCTTTGTCCCATGACGGCATTCAGCAGAGATGGCTAACTATCTACCAGAGCCCCGCTCTTCTCCCACAGTCCTCACTGAAGAACAAAGGCTACATTCCCAACCACCCTTGTGACTGGAGCCAGTCACGTGACAAGTTCTCATCACTAGACTGTGAGCAGATGCAAGCACACCTCCTCTGAGCCCAGGCCAAAAGAAGGCATCTTCCTCCACAGTTCCTCTTCAGCCAGTTATGGGTAACCCCAAGATCAAAAAATCCTGGGTCCCTCAACTGCAGTGAGGGGAAAGTCATCACCCACTTCTATTATGCAAGAAAAAATTATATTTGTATTATATTTTAATATGTATGAGTGTTTTGTTAGCATGTAAGTGCTTGGTGCCCACAGAGGTCAGAAGAGGACACTGGATCCCCTTAAACTGTAGTGGGTTCTGGAAATCGAACCCAGGTCCTCTGAAAGAGCAGTCAGTGCTCTTAACAGCTGAGACATCTCTCCTGTCACCAGAAATAAGGTCTAAAGTAGTGATTCTCAACCTGTAGGTCTCGACACCTTTGGCAAACCTCTATCTCCAAAAATATTTACATTACAATTCATAGTAGCAAAATTACAGGTATGAAGTAGCAACAAAAATAATTTTACGGTTATGGAGTTACCACAACACGAGGCATTGTATTAAAGGGTCGCGGTACTAGAAGGCTGAGAACCACTGCTCTAAGGTATCTGACCGGTTACACAGTCAGTGGTCTCTGTGATTCTCTTCAGCCTGCCCTTCCTAAGACACATCCCTCTGAGCGGCTCTCAGCTACTTCAAGCTTCACAAGATGCTGACGAAGCTCTTGGGATGCAAACCTCCAACCAGCCCGAAGGTTCACTTTCCCCCGGCTGGCTCCTCTCCCCATCCTGGTTCACACTGTCTGCTTGCGCTGAAACCTGGCCCACTCAGGCAGCCCGGGCCACCATCCATCCGCTGTCGATGAGTGCCTGGCTCCTAGCAAAATGCACACTTATTCCCCAAACATAGGGTTCTTTTTTCGGCAGAGGTGGTGCGGCGATGTATTTGGAGAAGCAAGCTGCTATTCTGCACATAGCTGCTGGTTACTTTGGGAGGCAGCCAAGGATCTCTGAGCCTCAGCCCTGCTCCCCACGCAAGAGCCTCCAGAGGTTGGGGGAAGGGCTCGGGAGGGCAGTGGTGAAGGGGGAGGAAACCAAAAGAAGGTGACAATTCTCTCAGAAAGCAATTAAGCACGTCTTGGGTGCCCCAGGGACCACTCAACTTTTTGTGTTTGTCCCCCAGGGAGGCAAGGGGTGGGGATCATCTCTGCCTGCAGTTCTAAGAAAACTCTGCTTTGAACTGTGGCTTTGGGAAGCTGGGGAAGCTGGCTTTAGAAAAGAGCCCCACCCTGCCTGCTTTGCCCCTCTTTCCATGGGGTACAGTGGGGCCAGGCACAGAATGGGGCCCCTTGCCACCGCTACCACCCATTCCTAGAGGCTGGCTCTGGACCTGACAGAGGGCTGGATTTTAGGTAGGGTCTCTACTGTTACCGGCAGATACAGAGGCCCGGCTTCTCCAGACTCAGATGCCCTGAGGGTTAGAAAGTGACACGGCCCATCCTTCAAGGGGCTCTGGGAGGCCTCTGCCTCAGCAATTTCCAGAGCAAATTTGCTGTTTGTTTGAGTCAGGAAATAACAGGCTGCAGACTCCCCAGGGGCCCAGGGATCCAGCCACTGGCTCCTCCTGTCCATCCTTGCTTTGGTAAAACTCAGCTAGAAGTGCAGGTCAGCACCAAGGTCAAATTACATAGGCCTAACCTGGGCTTCCCCACAGACCCTAGACCCACTCAGACAGGCGGGCCGGTGGGCAACCAGGCTTCTCACTGGGCTGTTTGTGCAAAGGATCTTGAATTCTGCCCACACGGCTCTGGAGCATCTCAGTCCCTTATGGCAGGCGGCTCATAGCATTAACCCTGCATCAGTGATGAGCAGCGGAACCAGGCATGGAAAACTCACCCTCCTGTGATTTCCAGGGAGAATGCTCCTAAGTACCCCCAACCCTCCACCAAGGGCCTCTCTGTCCACTCACACCATTCTCCAGCCTCAGCCTGGCTCCTTTCTTTCCATCTTCCAGCTTAGGACTTTGCTCCTCGGTTCCTTCTGAATATACCCTCTCCCATTCCACCTGGGTCCTTTCTATGCCCCGGTTCCTAAATACACCTGGCCTGGCTCTTTCCTGTAGCATCCATCCACCACTACCCTGAAACCTAGGCTTGACAGTCACACGGCCTAGGGTCCAAGACCTTCTTCAAACTGGACACTCAGGTGGCTCCCTGGGGAGAAATACCTTGAGCCCACTGCCCTTTGCTTCTCAGGAATGACTCAGCAAGAGGCTGGGAGATGGAGACACAGGGTCTACTCCTGCATCTTGAAGGTGAAATAGGACACAAGGCCGCATGTGGGAGGTACTAGGGTTGGTCAGAGGGACAAGCGCTGAAAAGAGGCTTGATGTCCTTGTTGGTCAAAGCAGTGCAGAAAAACGTCTTTGTCTCTGGCCCATTTCCCACAGAGAAGATTGACAAAGACTTTGAAAGGCTTGACAGCACGATCGAAGGGCCCTCACTCTCCACTAGCCTGATTACAAACCAAGACAACTTCCGTGGAGGGTGGTTTGGCACATTCTCTCCAGTGCACGCAATCCCAAAGATCTTCCAGTCATGAAGTCTCCCCTTATGTGTTTTTGTTTGGGAACGGGGCTGGCTGGTATTTTCTTATGGTAAGGGTAAAGGTAGGCGGCTCGGCCCTTGGGTTCTACACTCTCACGACAGACTGCAATTGACAGACGAAAGAATTAGACCTGCCTAGGTCTGAATACAGAACCAAGTTCTAGAAACATAATGAATCGGGAAATCATCAAACAAGTGAGGTGGTGGAGAGCTGGACTGTGCGGGGAATGAATGAAATGCGGCACTTCTTCCGCAGGGACAAAGAAGAGCGATGCACACGCTCGTCTGCTGTGTGTTTATGAGGGACGTCTCTGGATGGGGACCTAAGAAATAAGCTGCACTGGTTTTACAAGAGTTCGTATTTTGGCAACAGACATTGTTATAACCTTCAGTCTTTGAAACTGTAACCTGTAGGCTGCAACCTTTCAGTTCCTCCCTGAGCTGTTTCTGGTCACGGTCTTTAGCACAGCAGCAGAGAAGTAAACTACTTGTTGAAAAACGAGTTTCAAGCGGGCTGGGGCAATGAGATGGCTCAGTAGAGGACCAGAGTTTGGGCCCTCAGAACCCGGCGGGCTCCTCCCTGAGTGACTCTGGGTAAGTTTGCCTACCGGGGCTGTGCTAGCATCTGAATGTTTGTGTCTCCCCAAATTCACACATTGAAACTTATCCCGGGATATGATGTGATTAAGACGCAGGGTATTTGAAAGGCTTGGGATCCCCACTCAGGAGATAGAGACAAGGGGATCAGAAGTTCGAGGTCATCCTCAGCTACATAGCAAGTTCAAGGTAGGCCACTTGTTTGTTCCTGGCTGCTCAGTCCCAAAATAATCACACAGAAACTATATTATTTGCAATACTGTTTGGCCAATAGCTTAAGCATATTTCTGGCTAACTTATATCTTAAATTAACCCATCTCCATTAATCTGTGTATCGTCATGAGGCTGTGGCTTACCTGGTAAAGTTCCAGCGTCAGTCTCCAGCAGGGCTATGTGGCTTCTCCTTGACTCCACCTTCTTTCTCCCAGCATTCAGTCTAATACCTTCCCCCATACCTCTATTCTGCTCTGCACAGGCCCAATTCGGTTTCTTTATTAACCAATGGTATTCACAGCATACAGAGGGAAATCCCACAACAGCCCTCTCTCTCTCTCAAAAAAAAAAAAAAAAGAAAGAAAGAAAGATAGAAAGAGAGGAGCTAGGGAGATTACTCAGTGAGTGGGTACAGTGCTTGCTGCATGAATTGGTGACCTGAGTTCCATCCTCAGAATCCACGTAAGAAGAAAAAGAAATCACTGACTCTACAAAGCTGTCCCCTGATGTCCACATGTGTTGTGACAGGGCACACACAGACACACCACAATATACTAATAACAGTAGTAGTAATAGGATTAGCAATAAATAGATTTCTTTAAAGAAAAAAAGAGTCAGGCTGGAGAGATGACTCCAGTTAAATACATTTACTATTCTTGTAGAGAATCCTGGTTCTGCTCCCAGAACCCACATGGTGGCTCACAACCGCCTGTAGCTTCAATTCCAGGGGGATTTAACACCCTCTTCTGGCTTCCTTTGGGCATCTCTGCACACTTAGTACATATAAATTCATACAGGCATGCACACATACACATAAGTAGATTTTTAAAAAAAGAAGTTTTAAAGACAAAAAGAGCCTGAGGAATACCTGTCCCTTTTTCCTTATGGAGTTGTGAGAAGTTTTTACAAGCAGGGCAGTGGTGGCGCACACCTTTAATCCCAACACGGGAGGCAGAGGCAGGTGGATCTCTGTGAGTCTAGCCTGGTCTGCAGAGCGAGTTCCAGGACAGGCTCCAAAGCTGCACAGAGAAATCCTGTCTTGAAAAACAAACGAAAAAGGAAGGAAGGAAGGAAGGAAGGAAGGAAGGAAGGAAGGAAGGGGGAAGGTGAAGGGAAGGGAAGGGAAGAGAAGGGAAGAGAAGAGAAGGGACAGGAAAAGAAAAAAGTCCTCACAAGCAACTGGGTTGCAGGCACCAGGATCTTGCACTTCGCAGTCTTTAGACGTGGCTGCTGTCACCCTCCTGCGACTTATAAACTGCCCAGCCTGAGCTATTTCATTCTGGTATCCTACACGGGCAAATCCAGGCTTTCCATGGCTCCATCTGTAAAACAGGAATCACATCTGCCTCAGAGGGCGGCCACAGGACAGCATGACCAAAGTCTAAAGAAACAGCCACCCAGAGGTGCACCAGCCCAGGCTTCCCACTTTGCTGTGGGTTGTTGTGGAAAGGAGAAAGAAAATTCTTTGCACTTACTGGAGCATGTTTCTTGCATCGTCAGCTTCCCCGAGACTGCGGGATGCTTTCCCCTTCCCTTCTCTTGTTCCTGCTCTAGCTGCTTCCTCTTGCCCTCGAAGGACGATGGACTCTCTGACCTTCAAGTTCATGTTTTTGTTTGCTTGTTTGAGTTCGCTTCGTTTTGCTTCTCCCACGCTCATTTTCACGTGTGTTTGTTTGCGTGTAGGTGTGAGCCCACGTGTGTGCGCATGCCTGTGGAAGCTGGAGGTTCATGTTGGAAATCATCCTTGCGCACTCTTCTATCTCTTTTAATTAGGATGGGGCCTCTCGGTCAAACCCAGGCCTGGCCTATATGGCTAGTCTCGCTCTGGGGATTCCCGTCTCCGTCTTCCAAAGTGGGAATCACTGGTGTGTAGCTACATTCACCAGGCGCTGGCTCACAAGGGTTCTGGGGATCCAAAGCCTGAGCTCCTCCTTCCTGTGCTCTTTAAGCACCAAAACCTTTCCTCAGTGGTAATTTGGCTTTTTGGTTGTTTTTGTCTATTGTTTGTTTACTTGTTGTTTTTTTTTTAAATATTTATTTATTTATTATATATACAATATTCTGTCTGTGTGCATGTCTGCAGGCCAGAAGAGGGCATCAGACCTCTTTACAGATGGTTGTGAGCCACCATGTGGTTGCCGGGAATTGAACTCAGGACCTTTGGAAGAGCAGGCAATGCTCTTAACCACTGAGCCATCTCTCCAGCCCTGTTTACTTGTTTTGTTTTGCTTTGAAGACAGGGTTTCTCTTTTTAGCCCTGGCTGTCCTGGAACTTTCTCTGTAGACCACAGTGGCCTCGAACTCACAGAAGAGATCTGCCTGCCTTTGCCACACGAGTGCTGGATTAAAGATGTGTGCCACCACGCCTGATTTCGGAGTATTTTTCTTCTTCTTTTTTTTTTTTTTAAAAAGATTTTATTTATTATGTATACAGTATTCTGTTTGCATGTGTGTCTGCAGGCCAGAAGAGGGTGCCAGATCCCATTATAGATGGTTGTGAGCCACCATGTGGTTGCTGGGAATTGAACTCATGATCTTTGGAAGAGCAGACAGTGCTCTTAACCTCTGAGCCATCTCTCCAGCCCTAGGAGTATTTTAAGAAGGCTCAGAGATAGTTCAGCAATTAAGAGCACTGGTTGCTCTTGCAGAGGACCCAAGATCAGTACTTTAGATTTCTTTGACACAGGGTCTCGTGTAATCTGAATCTTGAACTCCCAGACAGTCCTGCAACCTCCTCCTGAGTGCCAAAATCATAGGTATGCACCACCACTGTGGGCTTCAGACTGTTCACAGGGGCCCCAGACAGCCCTAGGGCAAGTGGGAAGGAAGGAGGCTTGTCAGAGTCTAGGTCTGCCTTAAATATCCATGCTGGGTGGTGGCAGGGCAGATCTCAGTGAGTTCAAGGCCAGCCTGGTCTACAGAGTGAGTGAGTTCCAGGACAGCTAGGACCATTTGTTGAAATAACTAGGCTAGCCAAGGATAAAACAATTATATTTTATTTATTATAAGGGGGAAAACTCACGAAACAGGAAACGAGAAATCCAAGCACAGCAATGTCCCACGGGAAAAGGCGCAGAGAGCGCACATGCGGAGGTGCACATGGCTTACCCTGGGTCCCAGCGAAGCCACACCTTAACTAAGACCCACCTCTTAAAGATGATTGGTTAACAAGGTTCCACATCATCTCCCCCTTTTGTCTAAACAAGAGCAATCCAAACCCAATACAAAACTACATATAATAGGAACAGATATCAAGTATAAAATTACAAACAACATAAGCAATATTAAGCAAGGAACACATGACAAATGTTTTAATAAACATTCTAGGGAGCTGGAGAAATGGCTCAGTGGTCAAGAGAACTGATTGCTCTTCTAGAGAACCTCGGTTCAAGTCCAAGTACCCACTTGGGAGCTCACAATTGTCTGTAACTCCAAGGTCTAACACCCTCACACAGACATACATCCAGGCCAAACACCAATGCACATAAGATAAAAATAAATAAATTCTTAAAAAAAAACATTCTATTTCAAGGAGTCTAAATCTTGCATCAGAAATAAGCTTGGCTAAATCATAAGAGGAAGGTAACTATGACTATCTAACCTTCAACCCCATCGAAGGCCTGAGAAGGGAAATAATATTACTGGAGTGGACAGGAAGTACAATCAAGCAGCTTCCAAAGCGAGCAGAATATGATGGAGACAATTAGCTACCTGAGCAATCCCCCAAAGTCTCATTTGCAATGTTGAAGCAACCAACTTTGGCTAAGGCCTAGTTAGATCATTTTTTAGAGGCAGGAAATTATTATTCTTTTAGTAGAAAGTTCAGGAATGGCCATTTACCTGCTTCTGGTAGAACAGGTTGTGTTTTGCCCGAGGACCATGAAAAATGCAAATTTGCTTTCCTCTTCTCCCTTGGCATTGATCCGTGTTTATAAAAAGACTCAGAGTAATAAACTCTCTGCTAGTCAGTCAGCACTTGGGCCTGCAGAGATGCTGGTGGTCCTTTGCCGTGTCCTGCAGGCTATCACTTAGCTATTGGAAGAATGCTTTTCTTTCTTTGATTTTTGTTTTTGTTTGTTTTGTTTTTGTCTTTTTTTGAGACAAAGCTTCTCTGGCTGTCCTGGAACTCAACTTTGTAGACCAGGCTGGCCTCAAACTCACAGAGCTCTGCCTGCCTCTGCCTCCCGAGTGCTGGGATTAAAGGTGTGAGCCACTCTACCCGGTTTACAAGTGAGTGTGCAGTGCTGGGTATTGAACCCAGGGCTCTCTGCATCCTAGACAAGCACTCTACCTCCTGAGCTATAGCCTCGAACTCTTTGGCTCGCTTGTAAACTCTGTGTTCTGATCTGCTCGTCTCATGGAATTATTATAAGATGTAAATTATTAAGCTAAGGAAATTTCTGGAAAGAGACTGCCCCAACCAGTGGTTCTCAACCTTCCTAATGCTACAATCCTTTAACACAGTTCCTCATGTTGTGGTGAACCCCCCACCCACAACCTTAAAATTCTCTCGTTCCTACTTCGTAACTGTAATTTTGCTACTGTTATGAGTCATAATGTAGCTATCTGAAATGCAGGATGTCTGATATTTGACCCCAAAGGGGTTGTGACTCACAAGCTGAGAACCACCATCCCAAATCATACAAATGGCTTTCCCGGGAGTACAATAGGAAAACTAGAGGGGGTTGATGGACTATCTGCTTTTACCTTCAATAAAATCTAATTGGGTTTCAATCTTTAAAACAGGCATGGATTCCCTTTATGATTTAAAAATGGTGTAGGGCTAGGGACATGGCTTCTGTGTCTTGCAGACTGAAGGCCCTGGGATCCATCCTCGGCACCAAAGCAAAATACATGGACGCCAGTTTGTAAGTATTCACGGAGCTTCCAGCCCTGTGAAGCTATGCCTTATCCTCCGGAGCCTGTACTGGGGACTACTTGGCTTGGGATTTATCAAACTGACTTTGTAGCCAACATCAGACTCCCTAAGTCCTGGAAATCTGAGGGTGACAGTGAACCAGGGTGGGAGGAAGAGCCATGGGGTTCCAGTGGGACTTCATGTTGGGGAGGGGTAAAGATTCTCTCCCCACTCTTGGCCTCCTAGGTAAGGGGCATATGTTGCTTCCTGGCAAACTGTCCAGACCAGCCAGCAGGCAGGCCTTATGGTGCCAGAGAGAGGAAGACAGACACTCAGTACAGAACACATTAGCGGGAGAGAAAAAAAAATCAATAGCTAGAACAGCAAACCCACCACAGTAAGGGGACTGGGCACCAAGGCATCCTCCTCTGGAGCCAGCTGCAGCCGGGTTGGGGACGTTGATGGCTCAGCAGGAGCCGTGGTCAGCCTGAGCCAGCAGCTCTCTGCACCCGGAGGCACAGCCAGGGCTGGCACACTCCACTGGGCAGGGAGGAGGAGTGGGGGCCTGTGTCTATGCACTTCTTTGTTTCTTGTTTGAAGCCAGAAGCAGGTAAGGTAGTGGGTGCGCAGATTTCCCTCTGTGACGTCCCCGAGGAGCAGGCTCTCCCCTTCCTCAGACCCTCTGCCAGCTCTGGAAAATGGCAGGGGTCACTGTCCAAGAGAAACCAGCACACCCAGGAAGCAAGAAAAGGGAGCAAGTAAGGAGATCGCTGTAGCTCCGAATCAGGCGATCCTGGCCAGCTGTCATTCTGACCAACAGGAAAGCAGCCTCCATAGACCTTGCTCTTCCTGGAGTGGGGGGGGGGGGGGGGGGGAGAAGACAGGAATGGGGGAGGGGCATGCCAGACAGCCACTCAACCAGGCCACACTAACACAGAGGAGATCGGGTTACAGCCTTGCTCTCAGTCTCAGGCAGGGGGAAGTCACCTTCTGCCCTGAGGCTCTGCAGTCAGTTTGGGGTAGCGGGTGGGAGGTGGGGAATTCCTCTGTGTGGCCAACAAGTCCTTTCCTGTTGTCCTGGGCTGTGGGATGGGGGGCGAGTGGAGTGGGGGTAGTTGTTTTGTGCTGGTTGCTGCCCAGAGGCCAAGGCGGCACTTTTGTATCCAGTGGCAGCCTCAGGGCAGGGGTGACATCAAGGACACCTTGGTCCCTAACTGAGCTCTAGTCCTAAATAAACCCTGACGCCACACCGTCCTCTCCAGCTGATGCCAGCCCTCAGGACCCTCTGTAAAGAGGAACCTCCTCCACTTCTACCTGCCCACTAGAAGCCCATGCTGGAACTATCTGATGCCGAGGGCAAGCCTGGGAGCCTGACAATTGCCCTTATTCAGGGTGGTCAACATTTCTGTAAAGGGCCAGATAGCAAGGATATTACATTTCACAGTCACATGATCTCCACCGCTGCTGTATAATGTGGGGTGTAGGCATGGGGGAGACAATAGTCAAGACATCCACAGGGCTGTGTCCTAATAAAACTTTGTAAAAACGAGCAGTGGGAGTGGGGGATGTGGCGCACCTGCTCAGCATGTCCAGAGCCCTGGGTTCCATTCCCAGCCATATTACACCAAGAGTGCTGGGGCATGCCCGCCCTCGCCCTCTCAGCACACAGGAGGTGGAGGAAGGAGGATCAGAAGTTTGAGGGCATCTGCTAAATAGTGAGTTTGAAGCCAGCCTGGACTATATTGTGAGTTCCAGATCAGACTAGGATACCGTATCTCAAAAGAGGTCCCAGGGTAGAGGCATGGCTCAGCAGTTAAGAACACTGGCTGCTCTTCCAGCAGACTAAGGTTCAATTCCCAGCACCCACATGGTGGCTTACAACCCTCTGTAACTCCAGGTCTCTCTCCTCTGACCTCTGAGGCATGTATGTAGTATGTAGACATATATGTAGGCAAAACATCCACACACGTTAAAATAAATATATTTTTTAAAGATTCCCCATCCCTGGGACCAACAGAATCATACACACACACAGAGAAAGAGAGAGAGAACACACACACACACACACACAGACACACACAGTGCGCACGTGCGAAGGGGCAAGATTTGCATTTGGCTCTAGGTTGAGAAAGATAACAAGATAATACCTCTAAGGCACACACCACAATCTCTGATGTGCACACAGGCAGGGCTAACCTGTGGTCAGAACTACCAAGTTACTCATTGAGCACCTCCCACATTCGAGAAAAGGGCCTTTTTTTTTTTTATGGTGATGGGTGACTTGAATCCAGGGTCTCACATATGCTAGACAAGTACTCTACCACCTTTTTTTTTTTTTTTTTTTTTTGAGACAGAGTCTCTCTGTGTAGTCTTGGCCATCCTGGAACTCACTCTGTAGACCAGGCTGGCCTTGAGCTCACTGAGATCTGCCTGCTTCTGCCTCCCAAATGCTGGGATTAAAGGTGTGCACCACTACTGCATGGCTTATTTATGTTTTAATAAATAAAGCTTGCCTAAAGATCAGAAGGGCAAAACTAAGTCACTAGAGGTCAGGCAGTGGTGGCATACACCTTTAATTCCAGGAGTTGGGAGACAGAGGCAGGCAGACCTCTGTGAGCTCAAGGCCAACCTGGGCTACACAAGATCAATGCTGAAACAAATCCAGGTGGTGGTGGCTCACACCTTAATCCCCAGGACTAGAGGGAATATAAAATGGGAGAGAGAGGTTTAGTCTGCTTAGTCTGTGGTCACCCTGCCTTGGTAGAGGTAAGACTTCTCTAGTGGCTTGGCTGCTTTGCTTTTCTGGTTTTTGGGTTGAACCCCAATATCTGTCTCTGGGTTTTCATTATTCACGCTACACCTCTGCCTCCTGGATGCTGGGATTAAAGGTATGCACTACCACTGACTGGCTACACCTTCTGTTTTTGTTAGTCCAGCCTGGTTTTATATTTATAATGATATGCCTGCCTCAACCTCTAGAAGGGCTGGGATTAAGGCATTTGCCCTCATGACTGGCTCCTGCCCTGCATCTTGTTTGAGACAGGGTCTCACTCCATAACTCTGTCTGGTCTAGACGTCACTGGGTAAACTCACAAAGCTCTGCCTGCCTCTGCCTTCTGAGTGCTGGGATTAAAGTTGCTAGCAACAGTTTTTATTATAGTTATTTATTTACTTTTCATGTTTATGCAGCAATCATGAATTCGTGTGGTGCCACGGCACATGTGTGGAGATCAGGGTACATCTTCCGGCAGTTGGTTCTCTCCTCCCACCATGTGGATCCTGAGGATCAAACTCCAGGCACTAGACTTGGCTGCAAGTGCCTTTAAGGCTGAATCATCCCGCTAGCCCCAGCACTTTATTTAATAAATACACATGACCATGCTATGAGGCAGGAATCTTGGTTCCCATTTTCCAGAAGAGGAAACCCAGGCTTCTTAGGAAGCAGTTAGCTGTCCAAACACACACAGATTTTACTATAATCAGAGGGGAACTGTGAGTGCTGATAGACAAGCAAAGGACTGGAGTTCTGCTTCTCCGGACAATAAGCAGATTGATAGCTTGCAGGAACTGTGGTTTCCATTCATGCAGGGACAGAGAGCTCAACTCAACTGCCCCAAGCCACTATGTGCTCAGCTATGGGTCCTACTGGTCTCTCCTGGGAAAGCTGAGACAGTTCTGGGTGGGCATTAGTGAGATAGACTCCCAGAGGCTGTGTGTTGTACAGTCTTGCTCTCTGGTTAACACTGTGTTGGAGTGTTTGGTGTTAGCCCAGCCCACCAGATAACGTGAGGTTAGATAACAGTTCTGCACCACCACATCCTTATTTGAATCTGGGTGCTGATAAATGAAACTAAGTAATGAAATAAGATTTCGATGGATACCAGGGTGTGGTGGCACACACCTGTAATCCCAGAACCTGGGGGCTGATGCCAGATGGCCTAGGAGTTTGAGAGTTCGAGGCCAGCCTTTACCACACAGGGAGGCCTTATCTCAAAAGAGACTGTGTTTGAGCTGGGCGTGTAGCTCTGAGTAGAAGGCTTGTCTAGCACATACGAAGCCCTAATTTTGATCATGCATGGTGAATTACACCTGTCTCCCAGTACTCAAGAGGAGGAGGCAGGTGGATCAGAGGTTCAAGGTCATCACTGACTACAGAGAGCTCCAGGTCACCCTGGGATACTTTTGACTTTGTCTTACAAACAAAACAAAAAACAATTAGCAACCTATAACTTAATAATAATAATAGTAGACAGGAAGGAACCCTAAGCCCAATGAAGACTGTCTGACTTGGAACCAATGATAGCTAGGAAGCTACTTAGAGACCTAGAAAGGTCGCCAGATGATTGAGATACACTTGGTGATCCCACTAAAAGCCAAAGATGCCAAAGACTTCTGGTTTTCTCCAGCAGCTGAAGGACAGGTGAGGACTGCATACTTTGGGGAGCTGCCGAAAGGAATTAGTCCTGTTGATCTTTTGATCTGAGTTTCTGTCCACCTCCCAGACTGTCTAACTTCTTGTCTAAAGTCACCCAGCTTGTCACAGCAGCCACAAGAAACTAATACCCGCTATGAGATCTTTGCAGGGTAGTTCCTGCTGTCTCTTAGAACCTGTCAGCTCTGAAGCATGCAACCACGTGGTAGGATAAGAGAATGGACAGGAAAGGAGAGGGCAAAGGAAAGGAGAAATCAGCTGGGGTGGAAGGGGGTGGCTACAATAACAGTTTGAAATCAAGGCCAGAGACGGTTAGGAGATGTGTGACTGACCAAGCATGGGCTCCTCTCCTCTAGCCCTGAAAACTGGAGACAGAGCTGGTGACAAGTTCATCATTGAAGAGAGAAGCCACGATGTTTACGCCTACACAGCTGTCCAGTGAACAATCACAAACGCCCATGTAGCCATCACCCTGGACAGTTATGGTTGAAGTCAGGACACAGTAGTGGGACAAGGGTGGTGATGGCCAGCTTTAGACACCTGCGTCTTGGTGCCTTCAGCGCCCTGATTCCCGTTGGCCTTGTAACCCAACAGAACCTGAGTGACTCCCAGAAATGGATGCCCAATGGTTTTTCTGTTCAGGAAATGAAACTCTGCCTCTACCCACATCTTCCTCCAAAGCCAGGGCTTCCGTGTTGCCATAACAACAGCTCTGGTAAGCTGGGAAGCTCAGATATGGAGACTGTCTCTGATTCTGGGTAGCGCTTGTCTCTGAAGGCATAAGCCTGACTTTCTTCCCTCTGGCACTGGTCCATAGAGAGAGGAAGTCCCTTCCTTCACCTCCTTCTACATGGACTGACTGAGTGCCTTCCAATAGAATGTAGCAGTGTCAACTTGGGACATAGTTTTTTGTTTTGTTTTTCGAGACAGGGTTTCTCTGTAGCTTTGGAGCCTGTCCTGGAGCTAACTCTTGTAGACCAGCCTGGCCTCAAACTCACAGAGATCCGCCTGCCTCTGCCTCCTGAGTGCTCCACCACCGCTCGGCAACTTGGGACATATTTACACCCCCTGAAGACTGCCTGTAATTGGGACCTTGAGCTGCCATTTAGAAGCCTGGACTATACTGTTGGACAGAGGCCCTGAGGAAAAACCCCAAGCTACCATCTTGTCCATCCAAATAAGTTGGGCCTTCAGATGATCACAGCCCTAGCTGCCATCAAACTGCAAATGCATAATGACCCAAGGAAGAGGCTACCTGCTGAGTGCTGCAAACTCATGCAACCATGACAGACAGGAATAAATCAATGGGGACAGAGTCTAGTACAAGCAGATTATTTGCCCAGCGCACACAAAGCCCCCGAGTAGATTCTCAGCATTATAGAAAACCAGGCGCAGTGCTGAACAGCTTATAATGCTAGCCCTCAGGAGATGGAGGCAGGAGGATCAGGAGATCAATGTCATCCTTGACTATATGTCCAGCTGGAGGCTAGCCTGGGCTGCATAAGAGTTTGTCTTATGCTGGGTGGTGGTAGTGCACGCCTTTAATTCCAGCACTCAGGAGGCAGAGACAGGCGGATCTCTTGTGAGTTTGAGGCCAGCCTGGTTCAAAGAATGATTCTAGGACAGGCTCCAAAGATACACAAAAAAATCCTGCATTGAGAAACCAAAAAAGAAAAAGTTTGTCTCACTAAATGAATGTTATTTTAAGGTACTAAATTAGGGTATTTGCCATCAATTACCGGATTAATGTGGATGGTTTATCATCTCTTTGCCATCCTTGTACCCTGGGTCTTTGGAACAGATGAGGGACACCATATTCATGTTCCTCTTGGCGGTTTAACCCAGTGGTCTCCCTAGCTTTGGTGTCCAGCTACGGTTACAGGGCAGAATGCAAGGATGGCCCTGCCCTGCCCCTTCTGGGCTTGGTAGGAAGCTCTTTTATGAGACCAACAAATATTTGTAAAGCAACCAGACACTCATGGTTCTGTGAGGAATCGAAGAGGCTGACAATACCTTTTATTTGAAGAGCACTAAACAGCTTGCCAAGGACTCTTGACCCGACTAAGTCCACTCCACCCATGACAACCTGCACAGGGAGCAGGCAGCAAAGCCCATGATGTCATTTCCTGCCCAGCATCAAAGGCTAGTTCTATAATAAAGCAGGATTAAAGGAAGTCAGGGCAGGAACCTGGAGGCAGAAGCTGATGCAGAGGCCATGGAGGGGTGCTGCTTACTGACTTGCTCCCCTTGGCTTGCTCAGTCTGCTTTATTATAGAACTCAGGACCACCAGCTCAGGGATGATACTGCCCACAAGGAGCTGGGCCCTCCCCACTGATCACTAATTGAGAAAAAGCCTTACAGCTGAATCTCGTGGAGGCATTTCCTCAACTGGGGCTCCTTCCTCTCTGAGGACTCTAGCTCGCGTCAAGGTGACACGAAACCGGCCAGTACAAAGGGTGAACTGTGGAGAGCTGTTGGGAGCCCGAAGGAAGTGACTGACTCTGGGACTGGACTGACTATGTAGAGGAAGTGGCTCTGTGTGAGGTCAAGATGAATGTTATCTGCAGATCAGGAAGCCTGATAGCCAGAAGAAGACAAACCTGAAGACCTGAACACCCCACCCCACCAGCACCAGAAGCTTCTTTCTGCTTCTGCATTTTCAGGCAGACATGGCTGGGTGCCACATTCAGAGAGGAGCCAGCGAGCACCAAGAAGAAGGGTCTAGGCAGTGTGCCTTGGAGGGGATTCTATTCGAAACCAGACCTTTAGAAAACTAGTGGTTTCCATCTGAAACATGGAGCGAGACAAGGGCAAGAGATGTTAGCCAGCCTGGGCTACAGAGTGGGACCTAGTCTCCAAGGGTATCCTTCCTTCAAATAAAGGAACCATTGGAAGAGGCTTGCTAATATCTAATGTAGGGAATGTAGCTCAGTTGGGAGAGGGCTTGGCTAGTGAATAGTCTCTGCACCCCATAAGCCTCTCCGCCATTGCAACAATCCAAATAAGGCCAAATCAAACCAGATTAGAAAAAGCCCAGGTTTATGGATACCACTCTCGCAGATGGCTTTTCAGCCCCCCAGAGAGGAGACAATGAGAAAGGAAGACTGGAGAATCAGGTGTCTGTTTTCTGAGGGGCAGTTTAAATACCCCGTGGGAGTGGTTTTGAGCATCTGTAGGAAGGGACCATTGCTTGGTGGGCCTTCTGGGATGCAGCAGGGTTTGGAGAGAGATGGGGGAGGGGCTTAGGGTGGAGCTTTCATCTGAATGTTTCAGACTCTTTGGATATTTCGATGCCAGGGGCTGGGGTGAAGCGTCCATCATCTGAACAGCTAGCATGTACAAAGCCTCGAGTTTGAATCCTAGTATTGCGTAACAAACCTGGGTGCTGGGTCTGGAGAGATGACTCCGTGGCTAAGCAGTGGCTGCTCTTGCAGAGGACCAGGGTTTAGTGCCCAGGACCCACATGGCAGCTCACAACTGTCTGTAACTCCGGTTGCAGGGGATCTGATGCCCCCTTCTAAACTCTGTGGGTAGTGCCCACAGATGGTACACATATACATGCAGACAAACACACACATAAAATCAAAATAAATAAATCTTTAAAAGAGAGAGAAAAGAAACCCAACTGGATAGAGCAGCATACACCTACAGTACCAGCACTCAAGAGGCCAAGAAAGGAAGGAAGATGGGAAGTTCAAAGTCATCCTTGGCTGTACGTCAAGTTCAAGGCCAGCCTGGGCTCCAAATGAGATCCTGTCCACTAAACAATTAAGAGCAACGAATGTGCTGCTGGGAATAGAGCCCTTGGTACCCTGCTCCGGTGGGCGGAGAGCTGACTGCACGGTTCCTCCTAGGCCAAGAGGGGCTCTCCTGGATCGCATTTCACCACCAAAGCAGGTCCAAGGACAGGGAAGTTGCTGAGCCACTGTTTGCAGGCCTAGTTAGGAAATGGCCCAGTGAACAAGACAACTGTTTTGAAATGCAATATGGTATTAAGGCGAAAGGGCTGATGGGAGTAAATCTCCACTGTTCCTCCGCTCTCAGCTGGCTGCTTTAGCTAAGCGAGAAAAGTGACCTTGAAGAAGCCCAAGGCCTGGGAGAACTACCCACTCTCCCTTTTCTTCTAAGTCTGAGGCTCCTGCCTGCCACTTAAGAACAGGAAATAGGGAATGGTTGATTGACAGAGGCAAACATGGTGGGGTCAGGGCAGAGGCAGGGAAACTCAGCGGCTCGTGGCATTTGCCTCCAGGATCCCTTATAAAAATGGGATGCAAAGAGCCTCCAGGTGTGCTCCTAGCTTTCCGACGACTCCTCCCAGCCAGGTATGCCTGGGAGACATGAAGAAAGGCTACTGGGTATGGTTGTCCCTGAATTGTCATTAGGGTTTAAACTGTGCCCAGCCCCTGGTGTGTAGAGTTAATTCTCTCCTTCTGCTTTTACATTGGTTCCGGGGAACAAATTCAGGTCGCCAGGCTTTCATAGCAAACGCCCTAACCCACCGATTCATGTCCCAGGCCTGATAGCAGCTTTTGATGACTAGAAAATGTTTCTGAGGGTTTGCACTGGCCCCTGACCCCCACCCCTGCTTCCTGCCCTGGTCATGAGCACATGATGTGATGTCAGATGTCAGAAGGGGAAAAAAAAGATGGATGTATTCGTGTCTTCCCACAGTGTCAGGATTTGTTGAATAAAAACAAATTCAGAAAGTATGACAGTCTCATTTTTTGCAGTTTGTTGAGGAGCCCCAGTTCCCTGGGTAACTGGTCATTGGCAAACAATAGTTTTTTGTTTCCAGTCTTAATTATTATTATATTAATTCTCAGATCACAGATTACATATGCACAGTAATGACAATCATATCTATAAAATGTGCGTGTGTGTGCATGTGTTGAAAGACCCTCTGGACACCCCCCGCCCCAGGACCTGCAGCTAGCCAGCTCTCATGAGAACATCCCGTTTGCTTAGGGAAACAGGATGCCTATAGTTGAAAGACCCCCACCTAGCAGCATTAAGTTAGCAGCAGCAATAACGCTATTTTACAAGGTTTGAATTTTTGAGCAATATAACTGAAAGCTAGGACAGGGGAGTTCAATTTAGAGATAAGGGCGTTGGTCAACTTAGGGGCAGGGGCGTTGAGCCAGACAAGATATCTATGGTCGACCATCTGGACTGCCAGCAGGGGACTTGGGGTCCAGAAGAAGAGTTTGTACCCTAGATGGGCCGAGTCAGCATACATATCTGATTTCTTGGAAACTACAGAACTGTACTCAGTTTGAACCCGAGCCTTATTTGAATTGCCCAATCAGAACCCTGTAACTATGCGTCTCGCTTCTGTACCCACGCTTCTGCTTCCCTACCCTATAAAAATCCACTGCCCCAACCTGAAGGTGCGCAAGCCCTCCGAAAGACTTGCTGCCCGCAGGTACCTGTGTTTACTCAATAAACCTCTTGCTAATTGCATCCTGTGGCCTGGTCTCGGAATGTCCTGGTTCTGGAGTCTTCATCAGAGAGGAAAGGTCCTCTCTGAGGGTCTTTCAGTGTGAGCATGCAGCAAAATGGCTACAGAAAAGCTAAGGATCCTAAAGTGTTCAAAGTTGCCGAATGAGGCAGAGCTAATGAAGATAGAAGCTCCTGTGTTGATGGCAGATAAGATCAACAGGGAAACTCAGAGCCTAGCTTCTGGGTCATGGGTTGAGCCAGCCCTGGAGGTTGAGCTGAGCCACAAGACAAAGTGAAGAACTTTGTCCAGGTAGATGGATGGACAGGCAGACAGATGGACAGCAACTTAATGAGGACACATTAGCAGCAGGGACTGAGCTAGAGCCTAGGGACAATCGCGTCTCTGCCGGTTGATTCCTTCACACACACCCTGCGTTTAGATGATCCCTTGTGGGAGCCAGTATCGCCATGGCATTTGATGTCCTCCTCTTTATCCCATCCCCTGAGAGCGCTGCAGCCTTCCTGGGGCTGGTTCGGTGAGTTCTTAGCCTGGTTATTCGGATTTTCTTTTTTTCTTTTTTTTTTTTTTTAGATTTATTTATTTTGTTTACAGTATTCTGTCTGCATGTGTGCCTGCAGGCCAGAAGAGGGCACCAGATTTCATTACAGATGGTTGTGAGCCACCATGTGGTTGCTGGGAATTGAACTCAGGGCCTCTGGAAGAACAACCAGTGCTCTTAACCTCTGAGCCATCTCTCCAGCCCCATCAGATTTTCTTTTTATTATTTTTATTTACGTGTATGTGTGTCTGCATGAATGAATGTCAGGTGTATGACTTCCCATAGAAGCCAATCCCCTGGAGCTGGAGTTATAGGTAGTTGTGGGCTACACAACACCCAACATGGGCACTGGAAACAGAACTCAGGTCCTCTGGAAGAGCCATAGGTGTTCGTAACCACTAAGTCATTTCCCCAGTCCCTAATTTTATTTTGTTTTATTATGAGACAGGGTCTCACTATGCATCCCTGGCTGTTCTGGAACTCACTATGTAGACCAGGCTGGCCTCGAACTCACAGAAATCTGCCTACACAACAATGTCTAGCCTGATATCGTTCTGACATGCCTATGTGGAGTGGGAAAGTGACTTGGCCATGTCATGTGACCCCGCTGACTGGCTGTCAAGGCGAGTGTCTGTTTGCTTCCTTGCTGTTGCACCTGTGCTCTTTGCAAAGTTACACTCTTTGGGGTCGAGGAAATACAAGTAGCTGAACTCTCCTGCCGGGACATCCAAATATGCTTTGAATAAAAACCCAAGTGCCCAGATGTTCCCAACCAACACTGACAGGTTTGTAGGTAGAACCTTTTTCCTTTTAGGGATGAATTCTTTATCAGTCTGTGTCTCACAGGTGGTAGTGTCTATGGGCTAGATGTGCAGTACCCACCCTCTTCTACATCTGCACAGACACTGCTTTGTTAAATGGAGTTGCCCAGGTCCAAGCACAAGATGGAGTCACTTAGAGCCGATCTCCTCAGCTCTCTTCCAAGACCTTCCCATCATGAACCACCAAGGCTTCGCCCTTCAGGCCTCTCCCCAGCCAACTCTGGGTGAATGTCTTATTTATTCTCATTGAAACTGTTCCCCAAATTACTTGTATTTGATGAGATTGCCTTCACCTTGTGCACCATCCAATCACATACCTGCAGCTTTGTCTACCTGGTCAACTCTCTTCGGAAGTACTGTGTCTCAGTTACTTTTCTACCGCTGTGATAAAACACCACACCACGGCAGAGGCAGCTTAGAAAAGAAAGAGGTTAATTTGGGTCTCATAATCTCAGAGAGTTAGAATCCATGACGGTACAATAAAGTACATGACAACAGGAACAACTGAGAACTTATACCTCATGGAGAGAGAGAGAGAGAGAGAGAGAGAGAGAGAGAGAGAGAGAAAGAAAGAGAGAGGTTGGAATGGCTTTTGAAACCTCAAAGCCTGCTGGCAGTGTTATACCTCCTCCAACAAGGCCATACCTCCTAATCCTTCCCAAACAGTTCCACCAACATGGGAACAAGCATTCAAACATATGAGCCTACCAGGGCTATTCTCATTAAAACCACCACACATTGTGGTGGGCTTGCATCTTAGGGGCTGCAACCTTAAGAAATCTCATGGTCACCTGTGCCCTCAATAAAGGATAGATTCTGATTGGACAGGTTTAAGTGGGTTCAGAAATCTACAGTCTTGGGCTGGTGGGATGGCCCAGTGAGTAAAAGTGCTTGCCATCGAGTCTGGCAACTTAGATCCCCAGAATTCATGCAGCAGAAAAAAACAAAGCCTGCAAGTTATCCTCTGACCTCCACACTTAAATACACATTAAGAAAAACAGGCTGAGCCGGGCGATGGTGGCGCACGCCTTTAATCCCAGCACTCGGGAGGCAGAGGCAGGCGGACTCTGTGAGTTCGAGACCAGCCTGGTCTACAGAGCTAGTTCCAGGACAGGCTCCATAGCCACAGAGAAACCCTGTCTCAAAAAACCTAAAAAAAAAGAAAAAAGAAAAACAGGCTGGGTGATGCTGGTGCATACCTTTAATCCCAGCACTCCAGAGAGAGAGAGAGACAGGTGGATTTCTGTGAGTTCAAAGTTAGCCTGGTCTACAGAGTGAGTTCCAGGACAAGCTCCAAAGCTACACAGAGAAACCCTGTCTCAAAAAACCAAATAATAAATAAATAAATAAATTACCTTTGTAGACAAGGCTAGCCTTGAACCCTTGAACTCACAGGGCTCCAACTGCCTGTGCCTCTGGAGTGTTGGGACTAAAGTCTGCCATCACATGCAGCCAAGGAATGTTGTGTTTACCTGGGATGATGTCAGAGAGCGCTGGAGAAAACCCAGGGATGGGAACACCAGGGCAAGAGGCAGGAGACCCAACATACCAACTTCCCGCTTTTAAAATAGTTTTCAATTTCTATTGATTTATTAAGTGCATGTATGCTTGTGTGTGTTTTGTGCTTGAGCATACGTGTGCAAGTGCATGCTAGATACATCCGTGGAGGTCATCCAGGTCCTCAAGTTTGGTGACAAACCAACACCCTTACCCACTGAGCCATCTCATGAGTCTGACTTCCTGTTTCACTGTCTCCTTCACAGAGATAGAGGAAAGGTCTGTCTCTGGGGAGGAGCAGAGAGAAGAGGAATTGATGGGGGGAATGGGTGGAGAGCCCACCCAGGGTCACACTCTGGACAGTCATAGGGCTGGCAGGATGGCAGAGAAGCCCAAAGGGCATACAGCTTGCTCATCTGCAAAATGGGTAAGAGCCCCTGTCTCTGGGGACCACTGTGGAGGTGTGGCAGAGTCACCTTCCTGGGTAACCACTGCCATTGGGAGCTCTGAGCCGGGCCTCAGCTCCCGGTCTGTGCTGTGGAAAAGAAGCTCCTTACCTGGGAAGGTCCCATGGTGCACTGAACAGAGCAGGCTGCTTGGCTGACTTCTGGCAGGCCTCAGTCGTGAACCCCTTCTCAGTCTCCCCTTCTGTTCATCTGCTATAGTCCAAGGAGTAGCCCAACTGGCAGAACACGGAGGCAGCATCTTGCTTCCTGTGTTTTGCCTGCCTCTCTTTCCTTTTGCTCCAATATGTTCCCTGTTCCTTTCTGTTCTTCCTTTTTTTGATTTTGTTTCTTGTCTGTTTGTTTTTGGTTTTGCTTTTCAAGACAGGTCTTCTCTGTGTGGCTTTGGAGTTTATCCTGGTCCTGGAACTCACTTTGTAGACCAGGGGGCCTTGAACTCAAGGGAGATCCACAGATCCACCTGCCTCTGCTTCCGGAGTGCTGCGCCACCACCGCCCTGCCCATCTGACCTTACTTATTTTTTTTTAACTATGTATGAATGGTTGCCTGCATGTGTGTATTGGCACTATGTGTATGCCTGGTGCTTGTGGAAGCCACACTGAGCTATCTCTCCAGCCCCAAGCCTTTTTTTTTGAGACTGGGTCTCAGGACTGTGCTCCAGACTGGTTTGGAACTCCTAGGTTGATCAGGCTGGCCTTGAACTCACAGAGATCTGCCTATCTTTGCCTCTGAGTGCTGGGGATTAATGGTATGTGCCAACATGTCCAGCTTTGACCTTGCTATTTCTTAAGGCCAGTGTGCACTTTTTGGGGTTGGATATCAAGTAGGCTCCCAGGAACTTGGTAGGTAAAAATGGGCCCATATCATTGGTTTTCAAAGCAAATTACACAATCAGTTCTGAAGTTTCATATTCATGCCACAACTCACCCCTGCACACACCACAAATAAATAAATAAATAAATAAATAAATAAATGTAATAAAAATATTAAAAAGACAAGGACCTTGGAGGAAATTGATTGGTTATGGGACTTAACCGGGGAGGCACTGCTTTAGAAGGCCCATGAATGGGTTAACTTTGTAAAGCAGGGCAGACATGAGGAGAGGACTTGTAAAAGAGAAAGAAAGGGACTGTGGGCCCCCGTGAGTGACAGCAAGAAAGATGACTGCTAAACCCAGAACTGATCACAGGCCGCCTGCTCCTGCCAGGTCCCACTTTATCGAGACCACAATTGCTCTTAAGACCCTTAGGCATGCCATCAGCGGTTCCGAACTTGCATAATGCCTGAACTCTGCCTTCTCATCAGCAGGGAGGAGACCAGCTGGAAACCCAAGACGCTGAAGTTTCAGCGGCTGCCCAGCTCCATCACACTCCCAGAATAGCGCACCGGTTCCCGGCAGCCTGAGCTACACCACAACTGGGCTTCCGGTGAGAGAGACAGTCAAGCCCTAGCAGCAGTGGGAACAGCTGGCCCTGGACTTAGCCCAGAACCAGCTGGCTGGCCCCTCCCTGCCTTGTCCTGTCCTGCCCTGCCCTGCCCTGCTGGAGGCAGCATCTCTGGTGAGCTCAGGCAAATGAGGCCCATCACCCACCAGAGATCTGAGCTGAGCTCAATAATATCTTGGGTGGTCTCAAATTCCAGATGAGAGGGTGAGCAGTGACTGAGTCTTTTAAATATTTTTGTTGAACCAGGTGTGTTTGTAGGAGGCTGAGACAGGAGGATTGCCATGAATTTGAGGCAAGCCTGGACTGCAGACTGAAACCCCGGCTAACCAACAACAATCAATAACCAATACAGGGCTGAAGATGTGGCTCAGTTGGTAGAGTGCTTGCTCAGGATGCATGGAGCCCTGGGTTCATCCCTAGCACAGAATAAACCACGCGTGGAGCCCACCTGTAATCTCAGCTCAAGGGAGCAGAGGTGGGAGGATCAGAAATTCAAGGTCATCCTTGGCTACTCAGTCAAAACGCGGCCAAACTGGGCTACCCAAGACTCTGCCTTAAAAATCAGTCAATCAAATAAACACAATAAATAAAGAAGGCTTTGTTTTGTATAGCATGTTGGTAGTGGCTGGATTAGCCAGAGGAGAGCCATGTTGGTGGTGGCTGCAGAGGTTGGTGAATGGCCAAATGGCTGCAGGCTGTGTAGCGTCGAAGTGACCACTGGGGCCAATGACCACCAGCAGAGAATGGGAACAGGCTGCAGCTGGCTTCTGAAGGTGGAAGGCTGGCTGAGAAGGGAGGATAGAGGGGCACACAGAGGGCTTGGCAGCAGGGGTGCTCTGCAGCACTAACTTAACCTCCTTAGGCAGGTTCTGGCAGCTCTTTCATATGCTAATTCCCTTTACAAATGTTAACTGAAGCCTCACTACCTGCAAGCAAAGAGGGAAGCCCGAAGACCTCAGGACACCTGTACGTAAATAACAATCACTAGGCAGAAAATGGTGAGGGGGTGGGGTGTGGGCACACTCCAATACAGTATAAACCAAAGCGCTAAAATAAATGGTTCTAACTCATGGCTGGTTTTAGCCTCTATGAATCTGTTTATAAAAACCCATAAAACAGAGACAATAAGATATGCCTTCTGGAATCCTATATACCTTTAAGAGTACCTGTCTTGTGAGATCCTATTTATCATTTGGATAGCTACAGGATTGTAAACGTCATTTGTGTAAAAGACAAAAATGGTTCAAAGCTATACAGAGGTAAACCATCACAGGAGTTATATTATCAACTAGGCTTCATCTCTGAGCCCATCAGCCCTGGAGTTAGGGAGTCAGGTGCCTAGTTGCCTTGTAGACTCCAAGCTCCCGGCCCCATCCATCCCTTTACAGAAGCCTGTCAGCCTCCTACAGCCGTTGACAATCAATCCGATCAATCCACCGATAGCTAGTGCCTACATTTTAGATGCCTACCGTCCTGTGCATCTTCCCAGGGGCTGCTGGGAAGGAGAGCTTTGGAGTCTAGAATCCATTCCCTCTGACAGCAGAGACTGTCAGAGAACAGGGGAGGCAAAATGTCTATGCATAAGGTTTCAATAACAATATGGTCAGGGGCAGGGAGAGGTTCCGATCACTTGGGAGGGTCATCTCAAAAACGACTTCTTTTTTAAAAACTTATTTATTTTTATTTTATGTGCATTGGTGTTTTGCCATGGGTGTCAGGTTCCCAGGAACTGGAATTAACCACAGTTGTGAGTCACCATGCGGGAATTGAACCCCGAGTTCTCAAGGAAGAGCAGTCAGTACTCTTAACCGCTGAGCCATCTCTCCAGCCCCCATTCATCTCAAAAAACAACTTTAAAAATTAACAATGTAAAGAAGGAAGCCAGGAGTAGTGAGCCGTGCTTGTAATCTCAGAATTTGGGAGATGGAGAAAGGCGGAAGGGTCGGAATTCAAGGTCATTCTTGCTTACTTAGAGAATTTGTGGTCGTCCAGGCTGAGCAAAATCAACCAACCAACCAATCAAACAAACACTAAATAATGGAAGATTCCTAGATAGTGCCAGGGGAGAAGGACTCTGGTGTCACCAACAATCTTTCCAATAGAATCCCCAGGGCTTCAAAGTGGGGATGGATCCTGAGGGGCTGAGAAGAGGGGGAGGACATCTGGGATTGAGAATGGGAGCCAGTGGGAGTGAACCCCAGGAAAGCCTGTGTGGGAGGCTGGTTGGGGCTTCTCTGGCTGGAGTGACTATTTCTTGTGGGGACGAGGAAGGATCTTCCTTATAGCCAGGCCAGGCCAGAGGGAGTTTGAACCTTGACTTAGCGGCTATGGAAACCATTATCAGCTACGGTCAGAGCCAGAGAGCATCCCTCACTGGATGAGGCTTTGCATGACAATGGGGAGAGGCAGCACGGTAGGTTTGGGGGGTAGGGGGTCAGTCACAAAGTATGCTCGCTTTGAAAGGTTCTCAGATTGGGGTGACACTCTAAGTTAGGGAGAGCAGAATGCAACAAGGTCATGTGTTTCTGTCTTGGTTTTTGGAAGAGCTGGGTGAGTTGAATGTCTTGAATGCCTAGACTTGGATTTGAGGCCTGATTCTTAGGCTATGATAAGAATGTTGATGAGCACTGGCCAGACCCTTAGGAAGGTCTTAGAAAATCCAGCTCTTCCTTCCCAAGGGAAGTTAGTTACTGCCATTGAGCCACTGAGTGTAGAAGGGGCCCAGCGGGAGGATGACACAGGACAAGGGAGGCACAGGTTTTGTGGATGGGTTCAGCATCAGGTGACATTTCAGCAGGCTCTACCCAAAGCCTGCTTCCGGGTACAATTCCTGAGAGATCAGCCATGGGCAGCCAGTAGTGGGGAGTGTGTGTTTAACTCCCTTGGATCCTGGCTTCCGGCTTCTTAAAGTGGCCCTCCTGGTATGAATCTTCTCAAAATAACCGGCAGGCTCAGCTCGCAGCAGGAAGCCCTGGAAGCTCAAGGGGAAAGGAGCCCCATACTGCACCTGGGGCAGTAATGGCTGCCAGAAGCCCGAAAGCACGGAGGTGAAATACAAACTGTCTGCCAGCAGCCTTGGGACTCCCCGGCACCACCACTCCTCCACACAAGTTCCAGACCCCACCCTCAGCTCAGTGTGGGATGTCCTGCCTGCCTTTCTTCCCCACTCCCCTTCCTTTTTCTTTCCTTCTTGGGAGTGAATGGATAAGACCTGGTCTCAGGACCAGAGTAGTCCCTGCTCTTGTGAAAGGCATTTTCTATTTGGAAGACAATTTAGAAGATTAATTACAGCATACTAGGATAAATCATAAATAACTGAATATATGATAGGTCGTGTGTGAACAAGGCAACTCAGGATGGTTCTCTCTTTAAGAAATTTCTAAGGTTCTTTTGTTTTATGTGTATAACTGTTTCGCCTGCATGCATTGTATGTATGTTTGCCACGTTTATCTCTGGTGCCTGAGGAAGTCAGAAGAAGGAATACTGGATGCTTGTGAGCCACCATGTGGGTGCTGGAAACTGAACCTGGGTCTTCTGCAAGAGCAACTAGGGCTCTTTTTTGTTTGCTTGTTTATCTGTCTTTTAGAGACAAGATTTCTCTCTGTAGCCTTGTCTGTCCTGGAACTCACTCTGTAGACCAGGCTGGCCTCAAACTCTGCCTGCTTCTGCTTCCCAAGTGCTGGTTTATACCAACAATGCTCCTAATTTCTGAACTGTCTCTTGAGCCCCCTTAGATAGTCCTTTCTCACCCAGGCGTGGTGGTGCACACCTTTAATCCCAGCACTTAAAAGGCAGAGACAGGTGAATCTCTGTGAGTTTGAGGCCAACCTGGTCTATAAAGTGAGTTCCAGAATAGCTAGGGCTACACAGAGAAACCTTGTCTCATAAAAAGAAAAAAAAAAAAATCCTTTCTGGGGGAAATGAGGAAGGCTCCTCAGAGGTAGGGGCATTGAGGCAGGAAAGAGTTTTAAAACTTTTACTCAGACAGAGACGAGGGGTAGAAGGGAGAGCTTGAAGACAGAAAGACCAGCACAAACCACAGCTCAGCGGGGCAGACAGGCAAGCCTTCTCTAGTGATGGTGAAGTGGAATTGAAAAAGTGTGGGAGAAGAAACTTCTTCCAGTGTGTGGTTTCAGAACAATTAGCTGCCTTTTTGTGGAGAGATGTGACTCTGAGGGCTGGACCATCACACGGGAAGGAGACTCTGGCCTCAGACCCATCTGTAAGTGTCAGACATGTGTGTGGGGGAACATTCTAGACAAGTTGTATTCGGAGGGTGAGGGAGTCAGAGTCACACAGCTGGCCGGTGGCACTTCTAAGACTAAAACTGAGGGGTCCTCTGGCAGCTCAAAGATAGGCCAAGTGAATTAAGATGGCATCAGCCTGCCTTCCAAACAGGAACAGACACCTAGAGTGGGGGAAGGTGGGGACGGCGCTGTGCTCCTAGAACCCTGCAACTCCAGGAGAGCTTGCAAGGGCCGGAGGGCAGTTCCTGCAATGGGCCCTTTCTTTCTTTCTTTCTTTCTTTCTTTCTTTCTCTCTTTCTTTGCTTGTTTTTTTTGTTTTTTTTTTTTTTTGTTTTTCAAGACAGGATTCAGTCCTCTTGTAGACTAGGCTGGCCTTGAACTCACAGAGATCTGCCTCTGCCTCCCGAGTGCTGGGATTAAAGGAATGGACCACCGCCTCCCTGCGCAATGGGCTGTTTCTGATGGCTACTATATTTTTGTGAAAATAGGGAAGATATCGGGTTAAATCTGGGTGAGAGACATGAGGAGAACATAGACCGTCCTGTGGCTGAGAGCTGCTGCAGGTCTACAGAACTTTAAAGCACTCCAGCACACAGGCAGCAGCCCTCAGAGGGACCGACTCAATGGTAGCGTCCCCAGTTGTCTTCCTAAGACCTAAGCAGAGCACAATAGAGATCTTGGAGAACCAGAGGTGGGAATCATCTACCCAGAGGGACTTGCTCTGTCCTTTGAAGGCAGATCTTGTTCCAGAAAGGTGCCTGGGCGAACCAGGGAGAGCAAGGAGTTCTCAGACTCTGGCCTCATTTCTACTCACAAGGCTGACTGAGGGCAGGGCTCAGCCACTGTGGGCCAGTCCCTATTTTAATGACTCCCAGGGGATGACCAGGCACTAGATACCCCTGTCTGGTGGAAGGTGTGTGTGTGTGTGTGTGTGTGTGTGTGTGTGTGTGTGAAGAGTCGTGGCCTTTGTTTTGAGACGGAATCTTGTGTAGTCCAGAGTGGTCTTGAGATGACCTTGAGTTCCTGATCCTTCTGCCTCTACTACTTCGCAAGTGTTAAATTTACAGGTGTGTGAGCCACCAAGCAGGGCCAAACAGTCACAGTTTTGGAGGCTGAAGGGAAAGGAGAGACTGGAAATTTGGATGGCTTGCAGGGTCCTTTCCCTGGCTCCCTGCGCGCCCCCCACCTCCCTCCCTTAGCTGGCTTTTCACATATGTCATGATCCATCTCAGCAGAGTTAGGCATCAGTCGCCTAGTCAATGAAAAGCAGGCAGAGACCAGGGCAACTCATTCTGCTCACTGAGGTCTAACCAGTATGTTTGCCTTTCTAGCTAGTGTGGGCACCAACTGCCCGTGCCATTCAAGCCTTGGTACCTGAGCACTGGATCCCTAACCCTAGAGTGGGAGAAGGTACCCCTGCAACAGTCACCCACTGAAATAGTTCAGGCTTTGCCACATTCCCCAGACCAGACAGAATCGGCAAGGCACGGGAAAGGATTCAGGGTTCTAGAAATCCTGGGTCCCGCAGCTCCCTTCTGCTCCCCCGCCCCCAAGTAAACATTCCTCCCAGAGTCAGAAAAGAGCAGAGCGAGGGGGAGGAACCGGCCTGAGGTTTATCGCTCCGGCAACTCCGGGTGATTCATTGAGTTTAGACTCCAGGTTGTCATAGATCGAGGCGTGCAAACACACAGCCAGCCGGGGAGGTACGGGTCACCAACTCCCTGCCTCCTCCACCTGGCTATCCCCTCGCCTGTGACCAGCTGCTTCCCCTCCCCCTCGAGGGCGCTCAGGGTTGAGCAAACACGCCCAGCCGCCTGCCCTACCACCGGCTGGCTCCGACCGCGCTCCTGGCGATCCCCCAGGCAACTCCGCGTCACGAGAACCTGCACCCTGAGACCCGACGCCCAGCCCTCTCCCTCGTCCCCAGGGCCCCTGTCAGGCTCAACAACCTCTCGCTCTGCGACTTGTCCCCTCCGGGGATACAGCGCGGTCCAACCAGTCCCACTCAGTGCTCCAAGGACAGCGCAGCCCACTCCCGAGGGTTCCCAAGTCCCCAGGGAAAGTGGCCGGAAAAAAAATCTCTTGTTTACTGGGTCAGAGAGGCCTCAGCTGGGATTTGCTTCACTGTTTCTGTGGTTTCTTTTCAGCAGATTCCTGGGGCTGGAGAAGAAAGGGTGGCAACCGGTGGATCCACCCCGGCAGGGAATGGGGGTGGGGTTCAGGGGAATCCGAACTCGTGGAAAGGTCCCCCGACTTCTGGAGTAGCCGGACACGGAGTCAGGAACAACGTGGCCAGGAGCGCAGGGACCACATGGATCGCGTTAAGCATTGTACCTCGGGGAGCAAAACTGAGAAGGCTAATTAGGACAGGTCACCACAGGGAACCGGGACGTGGGGAGGGGAGCCCGCGAAGTGAGAAACTCGGGCAGGGGTAGTCAGGTCGACTAAGACGCTTGCCAATAATTCGCTGGGGTTCTGGGCTCAGTCCACAGAGTTAGGGGCATAAACCGTGGTATTCCTTTGTGATTTTGGAGACTGGGTTCTCCGGCAAGGATCACGCATGAAAGAGGACGCTCGTGTGTGTTGTGTCCACGTGTGCAAGTTCGCGAGGGGAGGGGGCGCGGAAGGCGTGACAAAGACGGACTTTATGGCTGAGTGTGCGCCTCGCTCCAACGGGGAGCAACAAACTGTGCCAGGCATGTGTCTCACGGGAAAGCCAGGACGTAAGTGACAAAGGCTGGGTGTCTGTCACGGCAACCGCGCCAAGGTGGCCACTGTGCGTCTGTGGATGCGTGCGATCGCCGGGACATGAAACCAAGGGGTGTGCTGAGCTGCACCCCGCACCGCTTTCGGGAGAGAAAGGCAAGCCCAGAAAGTGAGTACGCGCAACTGCGCGCGCGCCCGAGTGCGGGGGCGTGGCAGTAAACAGCAACAACCCACACCCCAGCTTGGCTAGAAACTCGGATCTCTCTTCCCAGCTCGAAAGTGCTCTGAGGCCGAGCCTGGAGGTGAGTCCGAGGGGGCAGGGCCGGGCGCGTTTTGTTACTGGGGTTACGGGTCGCTAGTACCTGGAGCGCTGCTGGCGCCTAAGGAGCGCCAGGAATGGAGGTGATGTCACGGTGATGCAGCCCGGCCCACCCTGGCCGAGAGAGGGGAGTGCAGTGCCGGGGGAGGCGGGCGGGAGAGCTAGCCACCGAGCTCACTCAGCTCAGTCTGGGGTCCCGGGGAGGAAGGCCCTGCACCTCTGCCCAGGCCTGGCCACCCCTACCGGAGCGGGCTCTGGCCCAGCGCCCTCCTTTGAGTCCCTCCTACGCCCGCCGGCGCTCTGCCTGGGGCCAGAAGTTGGCTCCCTGCGCCGCTCCGAAGCGGGCTGACTGCGAGTCCCAGGTAAGGGCTGCTGCCTCGGCGCTCCGCCTTCGCCATCGGCAGGCCGGAAGACCTGGGTCCCGCTGGCTGGGAGAGGGCAAGGGCCGAGGCCCGGGGTGGGGACCCGAGGGGCAGGCCACAATGCATCCACTCCGCAACTTCGCAGAAAGTTTCCAAACCCGAGCCAGCTGGGGACTTAATGGGTCAGGGAAGCCGGGTTCTGCGTCCTGAGGTGGACGGCCAAGGAAGGACTCCACCACCCGTGTGTCCGAAAGGTGTCCCTTTACCCATTCACACAGTGGGAGGCCACGGTTGACTGTGACTGTAGGTTGGCGTCGTTTTCCTGATTTCTTTGCCGTGCGTGGGGAGGGCAGGTTTCTGTGACCGGAGCAATGGGAGGAACAGAGCTTGGCCCCTTGCTCTTTTGGCTCAGACTTCCAGGGTCGTGCGAGCGGAGACCTAGCAATCCGGTTGGAATGGGGAGGCGAGGGCTCCGGATATCTCCGCGGGAAGTTTGGAATTTCAGAGGCCTAGGGCGCCTCTCCTTCTGGAGGCCTAGGTTCTGGATCCCACCCCTTACTCGCTCCTGGTTTTTCCAGGGCGCTTTCCGCTTCCACTTCACGCCCACACTTTTACACGTACAAAGTTCTAAATCACTTACGCCTCCATGATCTTGATCCTGAAGAACGGACATCATGAGGATATATGGAAGCGTGGCTTTGTGCTCCTGGAGAACCCCCTCCCCCTAACAGTGTCTGTTTTGTGGCTGGGAGGGAGTGCTGTTAGGGATGGGGGTGGGGCACATTCCAAAGTGGAGAGCAGACCCCTGATTGCTTAGAAGGCTTCTAAGATTCCTCATACTTGGGTATTTTAGTTCAGATACCCACTCTTGGTTATGAAAGAGGGATGGGGGACAGTAAACGGACTGTGGGTCCTACCATGCTTTAGCATCTCCCCAAGTCCGTTCTTACAGGATTCCTTGACCAGCCCTTTGGTCAGAGGGCTGAGACAATAGGACTTGTCCTGAGATTGTGAAAAAAGGAGGAAGTGGTGGGTGAGAGGAAGGCTGGCTACGTGTCCACCCATCTTTTCAGGTCAGCTGCTGAGGGGACGCAGCTAGGGAGGAAGAAGGATGCTCTGTGGTGTCCCTGGCTGAGCCTTTGCTCCATGGAACGGGGCAGTAGGTGGTTATGATCTTTGGCTTGTGTCTTACTTGTAGCCTTGATCCTACCAAGGAGCCTTCTTTCCCACTGTGTGTGTGTTTGTGTGTGTGTGTGTTTGTGTGTGTGTGTGTGTGTGTGTGCATGCATGTGTGCACGCTGATGGGGAGACCATGGAGTTGTTCTTCTGAGAGGTGAGAAGGTGAAGGTTTACTGCCTCACCTGTAACTGCTTAAAGCCGGTTCAGGGCTGGCAGAGTCTCAGCCCACCAGCCTTAACAAGGCTTTTCTGCTCCACCTGAAAACAGAAAGATGGAGAAAAGGGATCTAGGAACTTGACTATGTTGCCTCCGACCAGAGTTGGGGGCTGGGTAGCTGACCCCGGGGAAAGGCTGATTTCTGAGGTGATTAAGAATATTTGTATGGTGCCCCCGGGAGGTGTTGGCTCATATCTTTAATCCCAGCACTCAGGAGGAAAAGGCTGGTGGGTTGCTCTGAGTTCGAAGCCATCCGGGTCTACAAAGCAAGTTCCAGAACAGCCACAGCTAACCAGAGAAACCCTATCTTGAAAAATGAAGGAAAAAAATTGTATGACCAATTCCAGGGAGATGAAGTTAAAAGCCTTTTTGTCCAGACAGTAATATGAAGTGGAGCCTTGGCTGTGGGCTGTTAAGGCCTCTGGGGCAGGAGGCCTGTCCCACTCCTGGCAGAGATGGGTGGGTACTCTGTCCTTTAGGGCGCGGGTTTCACCTGGTTGCTGTGTTCAGAGGGTGGGAGACCCTCAGAGGTACAGAGTCTTGAAGCGGTTCTCAGCACAGGAGTCAAAGGACCATTTCCTAGGGGTCTCCTAAGATCAGAAAACACAGACATTTACATTATGATTCATAACAGTAGCAAAATTAAAGTCACGAAGTAGCAATGAAAATAATTTTATGGTTGGGGGTCACCACAACATGAAGATCTGTATTAAAGGGTCACGACAATAGGAAGGTTGAGAACCATTGACTTAGAGCCTGGTAGAGGAGGTTGTGTCACAAGGTTCAAAAGTTCAGGTCTCCTGCGCGGCGGTGGTGGCGCACGCCTTTAATCCCAGCACTCGGGAGGCAGAGGCAGGCGGATCTCTGTGAGTTCGAGACCAGCCTGGTCTACAAGAGCTAGTTCCAGGACAGGCTCCAAAGCCACAGAGAAACCCTGTCTCGAAAAAGCAAAAAAAAAAAAAAAAAAAGTTCAGGTCTCCAGAGGTACAGTCTGAATGTAGGGTGTGTGTGTGTGTGTGTGTGACAACCCTCAACAGGTGGTGGGTGTTATTTAAGAGCCTCTAGGCAAAACTGGCCTCTCCTCTCTACCCTTTAGCCACCATCTTAAAAAGTAGTAGGAACAGCCTGTCAATGGTGGTGGTGCATACATTTAATCCCAGCACTTGGAAGGCAGAGGCAGGTGGGTCTCTGAGTTCGAGGCCAGCCTGGTCTACAGAATGAGTTCCAGGACAGGTAGGACTATTACACAGAGAGATAAAACAAAACAAAAAGCAGCAGTAGTGGCCACAGAATCTGAACGGTGGACAAAATCGCTGACTGCTCTTGCATGGGTTCCCAGCACCCTCATGATGGTTGAAAACCATCTTTAACTTCAGTTCCAGAGAATCTGACCCCTTTACTGACCTCTATGTGCACCAGACACACATGTGGTGAACATCTAGACGTGCAGGCAAAAGATTCATATATGTAAAAAAAAAATCAAAATAAATTTGGTTGAATACATGTGTACACCTGGACTGAAGGATTGGTTGGTCTCTGAGCCAATGAGCTTTCTTCTCTTCAAGTATCTTTTTGTTGTTTTGGAGGGTTCTTTTTTTTTTGAGACAGGGTTTCACTATGTAGCTCTGGCCATCCTGAAACACACTACGTAGACCAGGCTGGCCTCCAATACACAGAGATCTGCTGCCTCTGCCTCCCAAGTGCTGGGATTAAAGACATGCACCACCATGCCTGGCTCTCAACGGTCTTGCTCACCCCAGGGGAGAAAGTCCAGCCCCGCTGCCCCAATTTCCCCACCTGACTCTGTCTCCATCTGCCCTTTAGGAGGAATGGTACATTTCAGGGCAGCCCAGTTTTCCATACTGGAGGCTTAGTGACAGAGGTGAGATTTGAAGGGTCAGGCCAAGGCGGAAGCTGGTCATCCCATTGCAAAGGCAAGAGGAATAAGTAGTACAGGACTGTAACCCTTCTCTAATCCTGTCCCGAGTGTCTGTAGGGGTGCTGGGGACCAGCCGAGCAGAGGCACGCATGTGTTTCTTCTCCGCCTTCTTCCTCTTCTTCCCTGGGGAAGGAAGCCAGGACCTTGCACTGGGACGTGCCTACACTGACCTACATCCCCAGTCTTGGGATGACCTGGCTATTATCAGACGTAAACCTGTAATGTGGCCCTACAGTGCCCTCTTCTCCTAAATCTCCCTTGTCCTGATATTTGTTGGGGAGGGTTGCAGCGGGAGGGGGTGGCAAGAATCTCTCAGAACTGGCCATTATGGTTCTGCTGCCTTTGGCCTCGCTCCTTAAACTGGATGAACATGGCTTCAATAAATTGACTGATTGTGCCCTTGTGCTAGACACATCTGAGAACATGACCCTGGCCATGCCCCCATCATGTTCAGTACAGCCTGCAGAGACTCCTCATTGCCTTGAACAAGTCCTCTTTGTAACCCCGCCCATCTTTGTACCCAGCCCTAGCCTCCTGCATACACGCTCACCGCTCTTTGAACTTAGTTTTCTGTCTCTTGCTCTGAATTTGAGGGCTGAACTCGGGATACTGACATCTGTCATCTTTCCTTCCCCTTTGACGTTTTTCAGTTCCACCCTCACCCTGGTACTTCCTTTTAGTCTGTCTCATGCATGGCAGTGTCCGGGAAACCGTGCAATTTAATTTACTGCTAATGGCATTCTTTTTTTTTTTTTTTTTTTTTTTTTTTTAAATTTTTTTTTAATATTTATTTATTTATTCATTCATTCATGTATACAATATTCTGTCTGTATGTATATCTGCAGGCCAGAAGAGGGCACCAGACCTTATTACAGATGGTTGTGAGCCACCATGTGGTTGCTGGGAATTGAACTCAGGACCTTTGGAAGAGCAGGCAATGCTCTTAACCACTGAGCTATCTCTCCAGCCCCCTGGCATTCTTTTTTTTAAAAAAAAAAAAAAAAAAAAAACAACTAACTTTATGTGTATGGGTGTTTTTTCATGCATGCATAGCTGTGTATCATGCATGTGCCTGGTACCCAAGGAGACCAGAAGACGGTGTTGGATTCCCTGGAATTGGAGTTCAAGACAGTTGTGAGCTGCCATGTGGATTCCGGGAATCAAACTTGTGTCCTTTGGAAGAGCAGTCAGTGTTCTTAACCACTGAGACATCTCTCCAGGTCTCTGCTTTTAAGCATTCTTGGTGCATTTTTGCTAAATACTGAGTAAAATGCTTTGTGTGGTGTGTTTTCAGATTGTTCGTGTGTGTGTGTGTACGTGTGTGTACGTGAGCGTGTGTGTGCATGCATGGGAAGTTAAGGTTGGCTTCAGGAGTCTTCTTCAGTTACTCTCCACCTTAGTTTATTATTATTATTACATTTATTTATTTGTTTACTTTTCGTTTTTTTTTTGTTTGTTTGTTTGTTTTTTCCAAGACAGGGTTTCTCTTTTCTTTTTTTTTTTTTTTTTTTTTTTTTTTATTTTCGAGACAGGGTTTCTCTGTAGCTTTGGTGCCTGTCCTGGAACTAGCTTTTGTAGACCAGTCTGGCCCCAAACTCAGAGATCTGCCTGGCTCTGCTCCTGAGTGCTGGGATTAAAGGCATGCGCCACTATTGCTCGGCTACTTTTTACTTTTTATGTGTGTGAGCGCACACAGGGAAGTCAGAGACAACTTACAGGAGTCAGCTCCAGATCCTGAGAATTACACAAAGGTTGTCAGGCCGGGCTGCATGTGCCTTTACCACTGAACTATTTTGCCTCTCCATTATCTTAATCAGGCATAATAGTCCCACATGCCTTTAGTTCCAACACTTGGGAGGCAGAGGAAGCTGGTTCCCTGTGAGTTAGAGGCCAACCTGGTCTACATAGTGAATTTCAGGACAGAGCTACATAGTGTGATCCTGTCTCGAAAATACAAATATACATATATATTCTTTGACAATTTCATATGTATAGAGAGTGCATCTTGATCATGTGAACTCCCTATTCCCCCCAAGAACCCTCGACTCCTGCCTCCCGGTCCCTGCAGGCACTTCTAGTACATTCCTCGCCCTGCCTCGTGTCCTCTCCTTTGTTAATGATCCACCAAGCCTGTTGGAGTATTGACTGATCTTGCTGACTTGACCTTGTGTGGTTCATGGGCACAGTTGCCATCTCATGTCCAGGAGACAGCATTTCACAGCACTTGCTCCTCCTAGCCTCTGGCTCGAAACGTTCTTTCCCGCTCCGCAATGTCCCTGAGTGGCTCCACCTGACTTGTTGAGAGACGGCCTCTCACTTGAACCTGGAGCTCACCAGTTCAGCTAGACTGGCTGGCCAACAAGTCCCAGCGATCCTCCTGTCTCCACCTCCCCAGAGCTGGGATTACAGTGCGTGCTCTAACCACAATCTTTACCTGGGAGGTAGGGATGCAAACTCAGGTCTTCATGCACACAGCAAGCACTTACTGACTGATCTATCTTCCACTTTTTTGGAGGTGTTGGGGAATCAGATTTAAGGACTCATGCATTCTAGACAAGTACTCTACCACTGAGCCATCCATGTGCCTAATTCCCAATGAGATACTTCAGACTAAGTCATCTCCCCCGTCCCCTTTCTTCTTGTTTCCTTACGCTCTATCTTCCTACCACACCTACCATATCTTTATTAGACCTTAGCTAGCATCAGGCCAGCGGCAGTGTTTGTCCATCTTTGTATTTTCCAGAACTCTAAAGTAGTTGGGTCTTGTCTCCCTGGATGTATATAGTCAGTACTGGCAGACCCAGAATCATCACCTATTCTGTATCCCTACCCCTCTTCCAGTGTTGGGGATTGAACCCAAGGGCCCTCACATAGGTAGGCCAACACTGTACCACCAAGCTGTGTCCCTGGTCCTGATTGCTTGCTCTGAACTAGGACCTGACCCAGGAAAGTGGGTGGAGAAACCCTCCTAGGGGCCCAGGAAAGTGGTGTGTCCAAGGGATACAGGCTTCTTGGTTGTTCTCAATGTTCTATTTTAAATTTCTAGCTCCACCCCAAATTCTTGCAATTGTCTGTTTGCTGAAACATTGGACATTTGGGAGCCTATGATATTGTTATGTGCGAGTTATCTCTCGGGTGCCTGGGAATGACCCCCTTACCCATTAACTCCCATGGTTCTTCTCTTTCCAGGGCTTGTAAATACCAGTGACCCTTTATTGATTTACCAGAATACAGAGTCTTGGGGCAGGGGAAGTGAACTTTGGCGAGCAACTCGCTTTTACAATGGTACTTCTTTAGGAAGACAACTATAAACTTACTTAAGCATGCTTGTTGGTTTTAGGAGTTAAAGGTAGATGGTAGCTGAGGAAAAGCTAGGAAATTGCTGAGGTGGCTTAAGCTTCGTGAATTTTTATTTTGTTTATTTTTATGTGTGTGCCTATGGGAGTTTATGTGTACCATGTGCGTGTAAGAGCTGTGGAGGCCAGGAGGGGCGTGGGAGCCCAGGAACTAGAGTTATAGGTGGTTGTGAGCTGCTCTTTGGAAATCCAACTCCGGTCCTTTCTAAGAGCAGAAAATACTCTTAACCACTGAGCCACCCCTCCGGCCTTCCCTCCCCTCTCTCTTTCTTTCTTTCTTTCTTTCTCTCTCTCTCTCTCTCTCTCTTTCTCTCTCTCTCTTTCTCCTCCCCTCCCTCCCTCCCTTCCTCCCTTTCTTTGTTTTTGAGACGGGATTTCTTGTGGTTCTGACTGATGTCTGGCTCATTGTAGCCAGGGATTTGGAATCCTGACCCTTCTGCCTCCACGTCCCCAGTGCTGGGAATACAGGTGTGTGCCACCATGCTGGGACCTGAAACTTTTTCAAGGGGCAAAAGCTGGGATGGCTTAAAGTACAGTAACCCCCAGCACAGCACCCTGGAGGTGGAGGCAAGGGGATTGTCACACATTTGAGGCTGGTCTGAGCTATCACTTTGAGCCTCTCAAAGTAAATAAATGAATAAACAGAAAGACAAAGCGGGGAGGGGGGGTTACTGTGATAGTTCAGAGGGTAAGAGCACTGGCTGCTTTTCCAGAGGACCAGTTCAATTTCCAGCACCAACATGGCTGCTCACAATCATCTGTAGCTCAGCTCAAGCCTCTGTGGCCCTTCCTGGGCAAATGTGCAGGCAAAACACCCACAAAAGGAGGTGGGACAAGAAGAAAGTGAAGACTGATCATTTTTATTATGTCAGTTTCATTTAAATTTATGTATTGGTTGCTTTTCTTGTAAGAAAATAACTGAGAAGATGCCCCCTTGAGGAGTTTGGCTCCAGCCACATTGTCACTGTAGTCAGGAAGCAGAGAGCAGTGACTGCTGGCCCCTGGCTCACTCTCGCCGCCTCCTCCCATCCCACACAGCAGCCCAGGGAATGGTGCCGCCCACCTGTTTTCACCTCCATTAACCTAATCTAGATAGAGTCTCACAGCACCGCCCAGGCTTGTTTCCTGGGCTCCTCTAGATCCTGCTAGTCAACTGTCAGGATTGACTGTCATAACTTGTGTCATTTCCCCCTGATTTAGTGACTTCCCATTTATCAGTTATGGATGGAAATTTTCTATCAAAGGGGAACTTGACATTTTGTATGCATATTAAACATTAGCTAGGAGTGGTGGCTCGAGCCTATGTCCCCAGTATTCAGAAGGCTGAGGCAGGACGTTTCCCACAACTTTGAGACCAGCCATGGATGAGTAGCAAGGCCCTGCTTCAAATTTAATAATAAATAAACACATAGTTGGGCATTGGAGGAAGCATTTAGTAACATAGATGGCGCCATGCCTTTGGTGGCCACTAGTGGATGCTGTCATCCAGGGAAAGTTTGGTTGCTAGTGGGGGGCCTTCGCCCTGGCTAGGCAGGAGAGATACTCCCTTTTAAATTTATTATTTATTCATTAAAATATTTATTAAAATTTTATTTTTTTATTTTGGTTTTTCAAGATAGAGTTTCTCTGTGTAGTCCTGGCTGTCCTGGGCCAGGCTGAGTTTGAACTCAGAGATCTGCCTGCCTCTGCCTCCCAAGCGCTGGTATTAGAGGCGTGTGCCGCCACCACCTTGCTTCTTTTGTATTAAGCCCCTCTTTTGCTCTCCATGTACTCCTGGCTGCCCTAAAACTATGTAGACTCAAACTCATAGAACCCCATTTACTTCTTCCCCTCAAATGTTGGGGCTAAAGGTATGCGCTACCGTGTCTGTGTATCTGTCCAGCTGCATGCGCCACCACTCCTGTCCAGCTATAACTAGTTTCTTAACATGTAGGGTACCTACTATACACACGGAGGATCTATGTGTCAGGGAATTTGGGCTTCATAATAGTTTGTTTTAGAGCCTTTAAACCTTCTGTGTTAGAGCTCTGTCTTTTATGACTGAAACAACTTATAGAAGAAAGAGTTTATTAGGGGTTTGCCTAGAGTTTCAGAGAATTGGAGGCCAAGATCACAGTGGGGATCTTCGCAGCAGGCACCAGGCTAGAGAATTAGCTGAGAACTCAAGTCCTTACCTTCAAGAATGGCCTGGGCTTTTGAAAACTTAAATCCCATCCCCGGTGACACACCTCCGCCCACCAGGCCTTGCTTCCTCAACCTTCCCTGTTCCTCCAATGGGGAAACAAGCATTCAAATATAGGTGCCTAAGGGGCCATCCTCATTCAAACTACCACAATTTCCAAATCAACTTAAAGCTTTGAATGGAAAATTCACCAAATGTCCCTCTTGGCGGGGCAGGGAGCAGAGCTAAGGATGGAACCTAGAACTTTATACCCACGCCAGGGGAGTGTCCAGCACTGAGCTGCAGCCGAGTCCCCCGGATTCGAAGTTTTCTTAACCCACAATCTCCTTCAGTACACACGGGGATATTGTTCTGGGCAGCCAGCTTTGGTTTTCTTCCTTGGCACAGATATGCGACATTTGGTACGGCCACAGTGAGCATGTCATGATCTGTTGTTACCTTTCTGGTGTTAATAAATAGACCATTACCCGCATTTCACTACAGTGTCTTAAAGTCTTTCATTAAAGATTAATCCCTTTGGGGTGTGTGTGTGTGTGTGTGTGTGTTTATGTTTAGCTTTTTTGAGGCAGGTTCTCTCTGTGGAGTGCTGGCCTGGAACTCACTGTGTAGACCAGGCTGACCTTCACAGGGATGCTCTTGCCTCTTCCTTTGGAGCGCTGGGATCAAAAGTGTGTACTACTGCACCCAGCTCCTGCTTGTTTGGTTTGGTTTTGTTTCTTTTCTTTTTAAGAGATTTATTTTATTTTTATTTCTGTGTGAACGTTCTGCCTGCATGTTTATCTGTGCACCATCTACACAGTTGACGCTGACAGAGACCAGAAGATGTCCCATTCCCTGGAACCGGAGTTCCAGTTGGATGTGAGCCACCATGTAGGTGCTGGGAATCCAACTTGGGTTCTCTAAAAGAGCAGCCAGTTCTCTTAACCTCTGAGTCATTTCCCCAGCCTGAATCCATTTATGTTCTCCTTGTCTTTAGTACCGAACTAGGCAAGGAGTTGTAGGTCTGACGAGGAAAGTTGGCACTAAAAGGGAAAAAAATCCAAAAGCCAGTCTTTGTATCCTATGCCTGTAATCCTAGCGCCAGTTAGCCTGGGTTATGTAGTGAGTTCCAGCCAGCCTGGGCTACCTAGCAAGAATCTGCCTCATGAATAAACAAACAGTGAAAAGAAAAGGGCACGTAAACAGACTAAGGAAAGCAAGGGGGTGAGTAGCATTCCCCCTGTGGGCTCTGTTCATTTCCTGCCTCCAGGTTCCTGCCATGGCTTCCCCTGATGGTGGGGACCCTGACCTGTAAGCCAAATAAACCTTTTCCTCCTCAAGTTGTTTTTGGTCATTGTATTTCTCGAAGCAACAGAAAGCGAACCAGAACAGTGGAGTGAGGAATTTTCAACTCTCTTCTTTTGCGCTGTAGGTTTCTTCCCACTGTAGGTGCTTGTTAAAGGCTTTGAATCGAGGAACGCGGGGCTGAGTGGCCGCATTTGTCAGGGTTCTCTAGAGGACAGAACTTACAGAAAGAGCGATTACACACGGCTTACAGGCTGTGCCCTAGCTAGTCCAGCAGTGGCCGCCTACCGACGGATGGCCCGAGAATCCAGCAGTTGTTCAGCTCTCCATGCTGGATGTCTCCGCTGGTCATCAGTATAGCCTGGAATCCCAAAGACATGTGACGTAATGCCAAGTGAAGGGATGGGCCTGCCAGTGAGAGTGAAGGCAAGCAGGCAGAGAGATCTTGCTTTTTCCATGTCTTTTAGGCTGCCGGCAGAAAGTGTGGCCCACGTTGAAGGCGTGTCTTCCCACTTCAAATGATTTAATTGAGAAAGTATGCCCGGCCATTGGGGCTTTAGTTCACTCCAGGTGTGGTCAAGTTGACAAGAACTGGACTTCTCAGTAGCAGTCTGGAACTTGCTTTGGAGGTCAGGCTGGCCCTGGACTTAGGCATTTCCAGGATTTAGTTGAGGGGTGCAGTATCTTACCTGGAAGTCCCCAGGCAGAAAGGACCATGTTGAATGGAGTAAACCTGGGTTTTGATGGGTTAAAGCACTGAGAGTTCATTGGTGGTCCCCACCCCAAGGTTTATTTTTATTTTATGTGTATGAGTGTTTTGCCTGCATGTATGTTTGTGCACCTTGTCTGTGCAGTGCCCGAGGAGACCAGGCTCAGATTCCCTGTGTCAGGAGCCATTGTGAGCCATCATGTAGGTGATGTAGGTGCTGGGATTCAAACTTGGGTCCTCTGGAAGAGCACCCGGTGTTCTTTACCACTGAGCCATCTCTCCAGCAGTTAAGAAATTTCTTCTTTTCCATGGTTAGGATTAGGGATGACAGCTGGGTGTGGGGCTCATACCTTTAATCCCAGCACTCTGTGAGTTCAAAACCAGCCTGATCTAGACTGCTACAGAGAAAGAAGCCTTGCCAAAAACAAACAACAGAAAAAGGAAAATAAGGAAAAAGGAACGGGGTGACAGATGAACCTCATCTGTCTACTCAGTTGACAAACCTTCGTGAATTCTGAGCTAAGAAGGACTTTAGCCAGGCGGTGGTGGCGCATGCCTTTAATCCCAGCACTCGGGAGGCAGAGGCAGGTGGATCTCTGTGAGTTCGAGGCCAGCCTGGTCTATAAGAGCTAGTTCCAGGACAGGCACCAAAGCTACAGAGAAACCCTGTCTCGAAAAACCAAAAGAAAAGGACTCTGAAGAGCTGGAGGGACTGCTCAGTGGTTAAGAACGCTTGTCACTCTTCTAAAGGACCTATGTTCAGTTCACAGCACCCACACGGTGGCTCACAACCATCCTAACTTCAGTTCTGCGGGATCCAACACAGCCTTCTGGCCCCTGCAGGCACCAGGCACACGTGGGCGTACAGACATACATGCAAGCAAAACACCATGCACATGAATTCTTTTAAATTAAAAATACACAAAATAAGGATTCCAAAGCCTAGAGGGGCATGTCTCCTGATCACTCTTTTTCAGGATGGGGGAAGTAATACTGTGCTCACTGAGGTCTGACGTTGGAGAACTGATTTTTTTTCTATTCTTCCTGTCTCCAGGGACCCAGCCTGGCCTGGGAGCCAGGATGGCCACCCACAAAGCCTTGCTGGTGTGCCTAGGATTGCCTGTGTTCTTCCCTGGGGCCTGGGCCCAGAACCATGCCCCACCTGGCTGCGGCCCGGACCTGGACCCTCTCTACTACAACCTTTGTGACCGCTCTGGGGCCTGGGGCATCGTCTTGGAGGCGGTGGCCGGTGCTGGCGTCATCACCACGTTTGTGCTCACGATCATCCTGGTGGCCAGCCTTCCGTTTGTGCAGGACACGAAGAAGCGGAGCCTCCTGGGGACCCAGGTGTTCTTTCTGCTGGGCACCCTGGGCCTCTTTTGCCTTGTGTTTGCCTGTGTGGTAAAGCCTGATTTCTCCACCTGCGCCTCTCGACGCTTCCTCTTTGGGGTCCTGTTTGCCATCTGCTTCTCCTGCCTGGTCGCCCATGTCTTTGCCCTTAACTTCCTAGCCCGGAAGAACCATGGACCCCGGGGCTGGGTGATCTTTACTGTCGCCCTGCTTCTCACCCTCGTGGAGGTCATCATCAACACCGAGTGGCTGATCATCACCCTGGTACGAGGAGGCGGCCAGGTTGGTCCTCTGGGCAACGGCAGTGCCGACTGGACCGTGACCTCGCCCTGTGCCATCGCCAATATGGACTTCGTCATGGCGCTCATCTATGTCATGCTGCTGCTGCTGGCGGCCTTCCTAGGAGCCTGGCCGGCCTTGTGCGGCCGCTTTAAGCGCTGGCGGAAGCACGGAGTCTTTGCGCTTCTCACCACAGCCCTCTCCATTGCCATCTGGGTCGTGTGGATCGTCATGTACACCTACGGCAATAAACAGCGCCACAGCCCCACCTGGGATGACCCTACGCTGGCCATCGCCCTTGCTGCCAATGCCTGGACTTTTGTCCTCTTCTATGTCATCCCTGAGGTCTCCCAGGTGACCAAACCCAGCCCTGAGCAGAGCTACCAAGGGGACATGTACCCTACCCGAGGCGTGGGCTACGAGACCATCCTGAAAGAGCAGACGGGCCAGAGCATGTTTGTGGAGAACAAGGCGTTTTCCATGGATGAGCCAGCCTCAGGTGCGGTGAGGACCTGTATATATCCGTGGTGGGGGGGTGTCTGTGTGTGTCGGGGCGTGCCTGTGTGTGAGGCCAGACTGGGTCTCATGTAGCCTAGGCTGATCTCGAACCCTCTATGTAACTGAAGCCGGGTCTTGAACGGATCCTCTCTTCTCCCAGTTGCTGGCGTTTGCCACTATTTTCAGCTTTTGTTTGTTAAAGTTACATTTCTTTATTTAGTCAATTATTTCTTTCCTACCCTGTGGCTTCCGGGGATCAGCCTCCGTTTGTCAGGCATGGTGGCAAGCATCCTTACCTGGCTGGGTCATCCTTTATGCCATGTCTTTTACTGCAGGGCAGGGAGCCAAGCTCTTGAGAAAAACTGAAAGTTCTTGTGAATATCTGCAGTTTTCTGCTTTGAGGCCCCTGCGTTCTGGGACCGATCAAGGAGCCTGAGTGGTAGAGTATTTGTGTAGCAGACCCAAGGCTTAGTCTCTAGCACCACAGACAGCATTTGTGACCTCAGGGGCGCCTTTGTTAACTGTAAGGAGTATTAGCATTTAGCGGTTGCCTGCTGTGTGCTGGGCTCTGCTGAGACACAAAGGGTTGTGGCTTACAAGCTGCAGCCCCCTCAGGCATGACCAGAGTTCTGCAGGACCCAAACTGTTTGTGAGATATTTACGGACTTTAGACCTGGACTGGTTATCACATGCCGGCTCCGGGATCTCTGACAGAAGCTCAGTTAGAGGCGATGGACACTCCAGAAACAGAAATCCTAGGGTCCTCTGTCCACACTGTGTGGCCTTCAACGTCCTGCCTCATGGAAATAGGGAGCGCTATAGTCTGCGATGTCACTCCCTGGAGATGACTGCTGGCCCCACACTGGGGTGACTCTGGCACACAGACTGGGCCACTGAATGTGCAGGGAGGGGACCAGTAAGGAAGCCAGAAAGACAGAAGACCTGGGCAGGTGCTGGGAGAAGCAGCAAACCCTGTCCCCACCCCCGCTCCTTCCTGCCCCAGTACTCCTTCCTTGGGCCGGAGAGGTCTTACTTAGTCTTCTTCTCATGGAGACGCTTCTGGGCTGTTAGTTTTTATTTATTTCATTTTATTCCAAAATCGAAAAACCAATAGCACGAGCTCAGCACTTAGGAACCCTGCACAGGCCGTGGCCCTCAGCCCTGCAGAAGAGAGCTGAATCCTGTATACCTGACCCCCCAGGAAGTCCTGTTCTTGGGGCCCAGGGCTAGTTAGCAGCTCTTCTCAGATGCCCCAGAGGTGCTCATCAGGGTGGATCAGACAGGAAACCCACACCAGAAGGTGCAGGGAGCTACAAATCTCTCTGGGTATTTGCCAGGGGGCCTAGGATGGACTGAGCACCAAGTCTTCCTGACTGGGCCCTGCATGGCTACAAAGTGGCACCAGCAGCTACCCATGCCCTGTGTGGACATGAACCCATAAAAAGCTGTGGGGTTTCAGCTGGATTTCCCTTTGTGCCTGGCAGCGGGTCCATCGTGGCAGAGGCAGGAGCTGGAGGCTGGCCATCTTGGAAAGCTGCCGAAGGCCCATGTGCCCCTCTTGGCCTCTGGCCCCGAGGCCGGATAGGATGTGAAGGTTGCTGACAGCGTGTTTTTCTGAGCTATGGGGGAGGGGTACTGGTATGGGGGGGAGGGGGAACTGGTGTGGGGGGGAAGGGAGGCTGGTGTGTGTGTGTGTTTGGGGGTGTCCCACAATGCAGGGAGCCAAGCGGCACTTTCTTATACATCTAAACGAAAGAACGCCAGGCATGGGAGGGCCATCAGGTCCAGGGCCTCATTCTCAGGTCTCTCTCCACTCCTGGGTCTGGTGTTATGCCGGGCCCCAGGGCCCCCACTCCCCTATGCCCAGGAGAATTGCTTGGACTGTGGATCAAAGCAGGAAACAAGAATCCAGAACCCTTCACATTTGACCTTGTTTTTCCCTACAGCGAAGAGACCCGTGTCGCCTTACAGTGGCTACAATGGGCAGCTGCTGACCAGTGTGTACCAGCCCACCGAGATGGCCCTAATGCACAAAGGCCCGGTGAGTAGGTCCCTCAGGTTCCCATGATCTGGTTGAGGGTCACAGAGCTCAGCCTCATTTGCTGGTAGGAAGCCTGTGCAGGCAGTGAACGTTTGGCTGGATAGAGGCATTCTTAGTGTATGGCAAACTTCTCCTGGGGCATCAACACTGCCAACCCAGGGCTCTAGTACACTGCAGTGGGACCTGCCCTGCATCACTGGGCATCACCCACAGCCCGGTGGCACATACCTGTAATCCTAGCACTTTGGAGACAGAAGCAGGAGGCTCAAGGCCATCTTTGGCTATAGCTTGCACCACCAGCCTGGGCTATATGAGACCCTATTTCCATGCCTGGCCAGCAAGTCTTGACCTTATACCACCCCTGAGCCCTGGGAGCCAGTACTCCCTTAGCTAGGGGGGTGGTGGGAACAGGAAGGAGGTGGATTAGATTCCCACTCCATATATGTTCCTCTTCTTGCTGGCAGTGGTTGCCGGAGAGGTCAGCGACCTGCCTTGGCAGGATTCTGGGAACAGGAAGCCAGGAGGTCAGCAGGGTGCTGTTCCCATCCCTTCCCCACCCCCTAAGCTGGGGGCCGGGGATGGCTGGTGTGTCTGAGACTTCCAGTCCCTCTCACCAAGTGTGAAGCTGCAGCCTAGCGCAGAGTTGAGCAGTTTGCCGTTCACACCATGATCAGAGGCTGCCCCTTCGCCCCGGCCTCTGAACCTGGTCCCCAGCACCCTGTCTTTCAGTTTGGAGGGTGAACTGAGCCAAAGAGTTCTTTCTGCTTAGTTCTCACACCGTGGTCGGACTCAAGGGAGCAGCAATTGAAAACTTGCTTAAAATGCAGATTGGGTGTGAGGTGGGACAGGTTATTGTGAGTTCTGTATTGGTAGCCCTGGGGTGGGGGCTGTTGGTGACCTGGTAGCTTATGTTCCACCTAAAAGGGAGTAGAAACTCCCCAAGGCAGATTTATAGGGAACTCAAGGGCTTTCCCACCCCTGTAGTTAAACATTTGTCAGACTATCTCTGGGTGGGGCCCAGCTAGGGGGTGGAGCTCAACTGGGGATAGGGCTTGACAAACAGTCCTGCTAATTTTGGTGCTCCAAGATCTAAGTGTCCTAGAGGGCAGGGAGTGCTTGGATGTTTCTGGAAGGGGGAAGCCCCCCGCCCAGACACCCGCAGCTGCTGGTCTGGGGTCTTGGGAGCCTGGGTGCTTTAGTGGTAACATCTAACATGGTGATAAGACAGGAGGGACCACCCCAGGGGTTCATGTACCTTCCAGGTAGAACATTTGGGGCTAGATTCCTAAGCTAGAGTTATACGGACCAGGACCTACCCGAAGGGTACTGAGTGTTGTAGTGACATGAGAAAGGGAACTTGTGAGTGGCATCGGTCATGTAGCAGAAGCTTAATGCTGCCAATCCTGAGGCTTCGCAAAGCATTAGGATCAGGAATTCAGAGACAGGGTCTCCTCTGGGAAGCCCCCGAGGTGTTCAGGGACCTTCTTCCGTGCTCAGAAGGCCAGACCTCTATTTCCAGAAGTAGAGGCATCCGTCTTATCCTGCCAGCAGGGCCCTGGTAGAATGAGGGTGAAGGGGGTGGGTCAAGAGGTGGGAGCTGGCAGGCACAGCCCTGCAGGAAGCTGAATGTTTGTGCCTTTGCCCTGGCGGAACCTGGCTCCTGATCCCCCCGACTGTGAGACCGCCTGTTCTTCCTTCCAGACCGAAGGCGCTTACGACGTCATCCTCCCACGGGCCACCGCCAACAGCCAGGTGATGGGCAGTGCCAACTCAACCCTGCGAGCTGAAGACATGTACATAGTCCAGAGCCACCAGGTGGCCACGCCACCAAAAGACGGCAAGATCTCTCAGGTCTTTAGAAATCCCTATGTGTGGAACTAAGGCAGCAGCTGTGGCCAGGAGGAAGTGGGCGGATTTGGAGAGGGCGCTCAGGACCTGGCTTGGGTGAGGGACCACTAGGGATACTGTGCTCTGTGGCTCCCTTCTCCCTCACTGGCTCAGGGTAGCTTATGCCTCAGGGTCAGGTCCCCTGATCTGCCAATGTTTGGGTGGGTGTCCAGGGGGGCCTCCTCCCTCTCAGTATTTGTGGAGTCCAGACGCCTGCCCTGTTTTATGCCAGGGCCACCTCTGGTGATCTGCTCCTTCCAAATAGTGTTCTGCTCGGGGTGGCAGCTGGTCCTGTGCCTATACTCTCCAGTGACACCTGCAGCCTCCAGAGAGCTCAGAGAGGATGCCTTGGGCTGGATCCTGCTCCTCTGTGAGGAGCAAGGGTGCCTAATAAACACATTATTGCTTTATTAACTCTTGTTCTGGGCTCGTGGTTTCTGACTGGGTTCTCACCTCCCGTGACTCTTTCCTTTCTCTGTGGTGGATCACTGAACCCCCCTCTCCTCCTCACATCTTGCTCTCGGGGCTGATGCTTGTTGTGTCATCTGTGTGGTAAGGGGCTGGCGCCTCCTCCAGGGCAGGGCTTTCTAGTGTGTCTGTCATTAATTGCCATCAGAATGAGCATCTGGGCTCTTGTCTGGACCCACACCTGGGAGTGTCCAGCCTACATGGCTTTCCTGAGGGGCTCATCCTCTCCCCCAGAGGGGGCTATATTCAGAGATAGAACAGGGGAGGCAGGCCCACCAGTGAGCAGTTCTTGGGGTGCAGGGGGGGGGGTCAGCTCATCTTGGCCTCTCTCATAGGAAGTTAGCATACTTTAGAGGGTGAGGCCAACAATCATTTTGCTCCAAGTTCTGGGATCATGCTTCATAGCATGAGTGGCATGGCTTGGGGTGGGCCTGAGTTGTTTATAGTGTGGGTTCACAGAGACAGGCAGGTCACTACAGGTCCTGGTTAGCTCAAGGGTCACAGCATCCATGTGCTAAGAATTTGGGGGTCAGTAAAAGCTTTTCCCCAGAAGTTCAGGCTTATCTCCATGGCTAGTCGGGTGGGGTGGGAGGTAGGGCAGGATGGGGCCAGTCTTTGCCTTCATTTCCAGGGCTAAAATCTCAGAATGCTGTCACTTCAGGTTTATATGGCGTCTTAGGGATATAGTTATCCCAACCCTTCAGTCCGGCCACAGAGCCTCTAGGTAGCTGGACCAAAACTGGACAGACTGACATCCCTAGCTTTTGTCCTTGGCTCTTCCTGAGATAAGCCAGACCAGTGTCCTGGGCTCTGAGATGCCTCTGACCCTTCTGGAAGGAACAGTGTTCTGACCCTTGGAGATCAGCTCCAGGTCCTTCAACAGCACTTGAGAGCCTGCCCATACCAGGCTTGGGAAGTTTCATCCCCAACTAGCCAGAAGCTATTTTCTGACACTAATTGTAAGGGGGAAAAATAGTTTTTTGTTGAAAGGGAGAGAAAGGGTTGTTGGAAGAAAACTCCAGACTATGTTTAGATTGTATCACTCCCTGTAGATTGAGGTTATTTTTTGTTTTGTTTTAAAGTGCAATCCAATACTTGGACTGTGGAATCCATCTCTTTTGACTCTTGTTCTTTCTGGTTACTTTAGGATCAGTCCCCGAAAAACAAAACGAGATGGTAGATGCCCTCTTCCCTGGACCACACCTCATCTGGACACCCTCATTGCTCTGCATCCAGCTGAGCAGGGCCCAGCAGTTTCCCCACCTTTGTCCTTGGAGCTGGGAGGGACCAGAGGCCAGCAATCTGAAGCTTTGGACTGAGTGGGGACCTTGGGATAGGCCTGAAGCATGTGACTGGTGCTCATAGGGTCACCCACCCTCTTGCCCATTCCCAGCCTCCTGGTCCCCAAGTGACTGCAGCTACAGGGAGCTAACTGTTGACTCATGTCTCCTGCCTTAACACATCCCCCAAGTCACAGAGTCTGTGCCCCCATGTGGTTCTCCAGGTGGTTGTTATCCTGCTGTGAACGTCAGGTGCACAATGCCACTGTTTTGACACTGGACCCTCTTGGCCATGTTGGTAACCCATCAGATGTCACACAATGGATATCATATGCAAACCACACAGACCTTATCCCTTGCCCTACTCTGGACCTTCCGCCATCTTCTAGACTGGAAGAGGTCGCCAGCTAGGGGCAGAGCCCGGGTTGGGCAGGCTGTTTCTCATGACCTGAGGGTTTCAGGTCCCAGCACCTTTGTGCCTGGCCTGAGTCTACCTTACTTTCAGTGAGCTGTGTCCCCTTACCAGGGCAGGATCGTTCATTTTCCCTCCCCACTGCCCATCCCCACTGGGAATGGGAATCACAACACTTATCCCAATGGGGGAAGATTTCTCATTGTCCAGCACTGCCTCACAGAGAACCCCACTTAAGAGTCGAAGAGCTGGTGGGCCACAATGGTGCTTAGAGTGTTGCGCTATGGATGTACCTCAGTTAAACCCCTGGCTGCATCTCCCCGGTCTGCTTTCGGCTTCTATGCCAGCTCCCAGGATGGCTCCTAGGACAGGTGCTGAGGTGGGATTATCTGGATCTCTTAGGTTCTAGAGGTACCTGCTGGGGCTACTTGGACATATGTGGTTGGGGTCTGGGAGTTCCTTTAGGAGACAGTGGGTGGGAGCCATGGCTGCATTCTCAGGGTGACTCGAACCTTTCCTCGGTCAGGCTGGTGGGATGTGAGATTCAGGGCTGGAGATTACTCATGGGAAGATGTCTAAGTTTCTACCTCAGCTTGGGCAGCAGGTGTCCTTGGTACACCTGGACAAGCCCTGCTGCTTTCATCACTAGAGGAGCCTCTAGTGGCCTTGGCCTTAGGACATGCACCTGAGGGACCTGATGGCTACCCAGGTCACAGAGGGCCACTTTCAGGCCTGCGAGCTGCCGACACCAATGACTGAGATGATCATAGTACCGGACCCTGGAACTGAGGTCTCCACAGGCCTGGGTACCAGAGAGAGCCTCCTCCAGGCCCTCTCCAAGTGTGCCCTGGAGCCCTTTAGCTCAGCACTACTTAGTGCCAATGTAGACAGAGGTGAGGATGAGTGACTGCCCAGGAAGGTACCCCATGCTTAGTCCATGGCTCCCATGCTGACTTCTCCCTAGTAGCCTGTGCCTTTTATTTTTGGGGGAAAGGTCCTCACAGAGCGGGACTGTACCTCCAAATGTGACTCCTTCTGCCTTGACTTCTGTTGAATGAGGATGCCCAGTCTATGAGTAATACAATACTGCCCCCACACACATGCAAGGGAACGGGGTCTCCATGGACCTCACACTGTTCTTGATCTAGAGCTCTGAGACCCGTCACCGCAAGCAAGGGACTAGTTTGCTGTCTTAAACGAGTCTTTTAGGACTCCAAAAGCACCAGATGCCTAGGTGGATGTGGCTGTGTTTATTGCCCAAGTCCTGGCTGCAGCTGCAGCCCAGGAGTCATGGGCTCCTGGAAGATGCAGAGCTGCCTGGATGCAGAAGTACCTGTGGTCCTTACTTACCCTGCATCTTTCAGTTCCGGTTCCAGCGAAGGACATTTTTAGGAGGCTTGGGGGCCTCCTAGTTTACAGTGCTGTGTCGCTGTATCCCACACAAGGGAGAAATGAGTAGACCCAGGCTTGGTTCAAGTTCATCATTCACAGGCCCGCCCCTTGGTTGATGTCACAGCAACACTGTTAAATTCTACAGTGGACGTCAATGGAGGGCCAACTTTGTAAGTACTCAGAATTAAATGACTGCCCTTTCTTCGTGAGGGGTTAAAGCCTCTGTGTCCCTGTGTGTTTCTAAGGCATTGTGGGGTATCTGTCAGCTGGCCTTCCCGCCTCTTACCTCCCCACCCCCCCATCTCTGCTACACCAGCAATGTCTGATTCTGGCTAATTTCTCTTTGGTTAGACTTTAGGGGGGAAAACCAGGCCTCCGAAAGACATTGAATTCTCAGCTGGGCATGATGTTGCATGCCTTTAATCACGTACTTTGGAAGACAGAGGCAGGCAGATCTTCATGAGTTCCAGGACAGCTGGGGCTACATAGTAAGAAGGGGGAAAAAGGGACAATGAGCTGGGCATTGATGACACACACCCTTAATCCCAGCCCTTGGGAGGCAGAGGCAGGCGAATCTCTGAGTTCGAGGCCAGCCTGATTCACAGAGTGAGTTCTAGGACAGTCAGAACTGTTACACAGAGAAACTCTGTGATGGGGAACGGTGTGTGTGTGGGGGGGAGGTGATAATGCATTCTGACCAGCCAAACACAGAGACAAATGGTTCCTACACAGGGATGGGGGTGGGGAAGGGGCCACCACAGATGGCAATCCAGCTACTTCTGGCACAGCTGGGGATGCAGGGCCACAGCCCCATTTCATCTTCACAAAATGCTTTGTTCACAGAAAGACAAACTGGGGATGATCACAATTGCCCCAGGCCAAGGCACCCTGTCATGGCCACACCCAGCTTGCTCTCCTGGCTCATTGTTCTTGTTCATCAGCACTTCAGCTCCTCACAAGAGAGTTGGCAAGTTTAGGTGGCTTGCCTGGCTATCGCCCTACCGATCATTCTCACCCGAGACCAGCACTCTCTCTGGCTCCCCAGAGGACACACCAAGGTCGGGCTCAGGGGGTTACTAAGCAGACTTCCTGTCTGCCGTCTCCACGCAGGGTCCTCCAGGAAGCTGCAGCCCCCACTTACAGCAGCACCATGAATTATTTAGTGTCTGCACCAGCCAGAGTGCTCTGACCTCATCCTCCTTGGGCCCCAAGTGGCTCTGACCTCATCCTCATGGAGGAAAGGTAGCTGTTAATGGGTAGAAGAGGGGAGGGTCCCATTGGTGTGTCAATAATTGAGAGGAGGGGGTACCAGAAGTCTAAAGAGGTGGGTCCCAGCGACTCAATTACCCTTGTAGCAGGAAGTGACTCCATAAAGTGGATTTCTATACCCTGTATAGAAATCAAAGGGCAGTTTCCAACCTTGACTTTGCGGGGTGCATTTGACCTTGCCTGGTTCATTTGACCTTGCCCAGGTTCCTTTCATCTGTAAAATAAGAGTGATGACTTTTGGGTTCACAAAAGGGCACTCGCACGAAAATCACAGTCAAAGCGAAACACTCATTATGTCCTCCCCAGACCAGCAGGCCTCTAGACTGGATCACTTGGTGACCTTGGACTTAATATATCTCTGCTTGCCCTAGGTAGGCACTGGGTCCCCAGGGTGGGTACAATAGCTGGTTTGGGAGTAGGGGTCTATTTTGTCTATCAGGTCAGTTTCCTGATGTGTAAGGGGAAAGGCCTTGGTGCGTAGCCTAGCCGCACAGGAAATCCAAGTTGCCACCAGACAACTGTCCCCCCGTTACCTATAGGGGGACCAAGAGGAGCAACTGTGGTTCCTCTCCTTTATTAGGAGAAATCTGAACTCTGAAGAAGTTGTAGAGGCTACAAATGGTCATTCCAGACTGGTAGTAGCTCTTTGGGCCACAGGACACCATCATGGCGTGGCCTGACTCTTCTCTGTCTGACTTGGAGTTGGGAACGCACAGCAGCCCCTGCCCAAGGTCTGCAGAAGAACTAGGTTGATGAAAAGCCGCTGCAGGGCTGTGCCTCACACAGGAACTGACGATCATCCTGGCCAGCGGTCTGCCTGCCAGTTCCTTGGAAGCCAGGGCAAGGAGGAGATGCTCCCTGGTGTGGCCATAGCAGAAGCTCACATTCCCCTCCACCCCACCTCCATCCCTCCATTAAGGATACTTGAGGGTGCAAGGGTCCAGACCTGGCTGGGAAGGTTTTACACTGAATCCCAATTCAGTGTATGCTGGATCCCCAGGGTGCTGGGCTCAGGAGATCCTCTGCCTCTCCCAAGACAAACACCCCCACTCTCCTAGGCTCTTGTGTGGGGAGGTGGCCTGAACATCTGGAGCCCCACTGTCACTCTCCTAGGGCCTGCCCCTTTAGGGCAGCTGACCAGAGGCTGCCACCTACTCCCATCTAAGCCCCATCCTGGTGCCCTGCAATAGAATCTCTTTGAGCGCCAGCCGGCGCCAGCTGTCCCTAGCTGTCCCTGTGCCTGCCTAGCCCTGGGTGAGGATGGGGATGGGGGATAGGAAAAAGAGTGTGGGGACTGTTACCCCATGGTGCCCAACTTTTTCCCATCCTTAGAGCCTGGGGTTGAGATGGTTTGGAAGTCTTCGTCCCGTATGCTCCACCTGTCCAGGATCATGTATGTCTCAGCCTAACTCAAGGAAGCAGGTCCCCTGTCTGCAAAGAGGACCAGTGCCTGGACCAGCCAGTCCCGGCAGGGAGCCCCTGCACTGTGCTGCCCGAGCTTCAGGGGACAGGCTTACCAGCCTGGCACTATCAACGTTTGAGAAGGAAGACTATTCTTTTGGTGGGGTCTCTGTGTTAGGATGCGAAGTAGTGTTTTCTATCCACTAAATGTCAGGATCACCACCAAGCCCCAGGTTGTGCCAACCAAAATTACTTGGCAAATGTTGGTTAGGATTGTCCAACCCGTGGGCGAAGGTCTGATCTCCTAGGGAGTTACAGAGGGCCTCTGTGCCTGCCTCCCAGGGACCCTGGGATTCCATATAGCCCCAGATTCTGTTTTATTTCTGCATTTCTTTGCCGATGGGCAGCCCGGGGACCCTGACCTTTGGCTACAACATAGGTAACAAGCGTTTGTCAGCTGCCTACCTCCTGCATGGTGAGCTGAGTTGTTGGGACAGGAATGCCAGCCACACAGGTCTGTTTGTGTACACTGACTGGATCAGGGTATCTGGGCCACCAGAGAGACCCACAGTAAGGGCCCAAGGTCAGGGAGAGTCTGGCAGTGGGTGTCCAGCTGCATGTCACTGCAGGGGGCAGGCCACACTTGGCTGGGCACAACCTCTCCCTTGTGACCCTCAAGAGGATAAATAGAATACTGCCAACATGTGCATGCATGGCACGTGCGAGTGTGAGCACAAAGCGAGCTGGAGTTTGTAGTCCAGGCAGATTCCCTCCAGGCCCTGCCTGTCCCAGATCCCTATAGGAGAGGCTAGCAGAGCAGGGGTGGGGCAGGAGGCTCCAATCCCAGACTCAAGAGGGTGGTTTCAGTAGCCTGCTAGCCCCACCCCTCCATATTCAGATACCCTTATTTGCATAAAGGACTCAGGAAAGGAAAGTTGAGGAAATGAGATTCAAGTTCACAGGTGAGGGTGAGGGTACCAGGCAGAGGGAGGGAGAGACTTTTACTGCCTTCTTGTTTCTCTGCTCCCGTCTTTTCTTCCTCCCTTTCTCTCTTGCTGTGAAAATAAACCATGAGTTTAATTTTCTGGGAACTGAACTCGGGTCAAATGGAAGGGCAGTGCGGTGCTTGGGGCTGGGGAAATGAATGGCTCAGTGGTTAAAAGCATTTGCTGCTGCTCTTGCAGGGGACAAGGTGGGGATGAGACTCTGTCTCAAAGGTAAGAAAAGCGCGGAGAGGCCTGGATAAAGAGCCGGCTCTGCAGTTAAGGCTGCTTGGGGCGGGGGTGGGGGGGTGGGGGAGTCTGAGTCTCAGCATCCACATCAGGTTGCTCATAGCCTTCCCTAACTCCGGCCTCCGGCTCCAGGTGATCTGACGCTCTCTTCTAGCCTCTGTAGGTACTTGCTCTCTCTCTCTCTCTCTCTCTCTCTCTCTCTCTCTCTCTCTCTCTCACACACACACACACACACACACACACACGCATGCACACGAACAGAAAGCTTTTACAAAGGCTCATCATCTTTGGGGATGGACGTGGAATTCAGTTGTGGGGTAAAAAGGGCCAGACAAGTTAAGCCTGTGCCATGCTCTGCCCCCTCCAGAAGCATCCCAGGTAGGGACATCCTGGAATTTATTTATTTATTTATTTATTTATTTATTTTATTTATTTTTAATTCTTTTGAAATGGGTTCTCACGCGTCTCCGGCTGGTCTGGAACTCATTATGGTAACCAAGGATGCAAGGATGACCTTGAACTCCTCACCTTTTTGCTTCCACCTCCTGTTGTGCTGGGATTAGAAGTGTGCACACCATTCCTGGTTTATGTAGTGCCCGAGATGGAACCCAGGGCTTTGTGCCCTCATAGGCAAGGACTTATCAACTAGGCTACATCCCCAGCACCCCTCTGGATTTTCAGTGTCCTCTAGACTTCCTCAAGGGGACAGAGATCAAGTAGGGTGAGAGAAAAGGCTGGGGTCAACACCTCCCTCCCTACTCCACTCTACTCCCCCCAACCCCCCATCACTTGCCTGCCACTCTTCTGTGTCTAGTAGGAAAGCCGCGGTCAGTGTCTCACGAGATCACTGGGGTTAGGATTTTAGCAGCGATTTTCACCTTTTAAGGGAATCTTTTTTTTCTTGTCTTTCTTTACGTGTTTCCTACTAAGCCACGGACTCCCGGAAAGGAGAAGTTGTTGCATTTTTTTATCTCCATGACCCTATCTTTGGGCCCAGAGCCTGGCATAACAAGGGCAGCCATAAAGTATTTGCTAAGCAAATAAACAAGGCCTAGGTGTCAAGTGCCACCTGGTGGAGACAGACAGCAGGTCTGGTGGCATCTCGGATGCCAGTTAGACCAGTGGACCTGCAGGGATGTGCCCGGTGCTGCTAATTGACTCAGGGTCAAGGGTGGGTCACACGGGCAGCAGAATGAGGGTCGGGTCAGGAGGAGACTGCTGGCTTTAGACATGTGAGCTGTGATGGGACACTAGTCCATTTGCATATGTGGCTCTGGTGTCTTCATTCTCCCTAGTCCCCTCTGCATTAGATTACGTTCCTAAAGCTAGCCCCCAAGGTCCATTCCCTTATTTGACCAATTCCTGCTCCTGGTCCAGCTATCAAAGCTGAAGTCCAGCAACAAAGCCCCCCCCCCCTTTTTTTTTGATTTTCGAGACAGGGTTTCTCTGTAGTTTTTTTTTTGTTTTGTTTTGTTTTGTTTTGTTTTGTTTTGTTTTTTGTGCCTGTCCTGGAACTAGCTCTTGTAGACCAGGCTGGCCTCGAACTCACAAAGATCCACCTGCCTCTGCCTCCCGAGTGCTGGGATTAAAGGCGTGCGCCACCAACACCCGGCCAAAAGCCCTTTTTGGCTCACCTAATTAACCTGTCCAATCAAAATTAGACACCTCATCCTAATTTGAGTTTCCCATTTTACCTTTATAAACCTCCCTTTGCCTGTGGGCCATGTCTGTGTCCTCTCTATCCAGAGGCAGTCCTTTGTCCTGCCAGGACAAATATCCCTTCCCTCTGTCCCCTGGCCCTTTTCTCCCTCTCCTTTGTTCCTCTTCCTTCTCTCTCTATCTCCGGTCTTTGTCCCTTATCCCTGCCTTCTGTTCTTTGGGGGCAAATACATCTCCTTTGTGCTGAGAACTTGGCCTGAACTTGGTCTTTGAAGTCCTGAGCTGATACTTCTCCTTTCTAGATAAAGCTTATGCTGTGATATACCTCTGTAAACATGGGGACGGTTATGTCCTAAGGCATACAGTATGTCATGGGGCAGTTATATCCTAAACCATACACTATGACACAGGGACGGTTATGTCCTAAGGCCATGGTGTGGCTTAGGGTGATGGTCCCATTGCTAAAGTAACCAAGCCAGTGTGAGGGCCTGATTTTCATTCCTAGAACCCACATAAAAAGCTGGGCATGATAGCTGGTGGTGGTGTTGGCACATGCCTTTAATCCAAGCACCCTGGAGGCAGAGGCAGGCAGATCTCTGTGGGTTTGAGGCCAGCCTGGTCTACAGAGTGAGTTCCAGGACAGGCAGAGCTACACAGAGAAATCCTGTCACAAAATATCAAAAAAAAATATAAAACAAAACAATAAAAAATATGCTGGGCATGGTTAAATGCAATCCCAATTTTGGGGAAGTAGACAGAAGAATCCCCAGGGGTCATCTGGCAAGCCACCCTAATCTAATTGGTGAGCCTCAGTTTCTAGAGAGAGACCCTGTAGTTCCCTATCTCAAAAAAAACAAACAAACAAATAAAAAAAAACCAAAGGAACTGCCACTAGGGTTGACCTCTGAATTCCACCTGGATACTCACACATGCACCTGCACACACATGTACATTCAAACACATTTGAACATACCATACATACAAAATAAATTAACAAATAACATAAAGACATTGAGATAGCATTAACTACAAACCCTTCTGGACCTTGGATCCTATAGATTGCTGGCATCCTTATTCCAGTTTGTTGGAGGAAAAGCTGAGGCTCAGAGAGGCTAGAGGTTCAGCCCACGTCACACAGCTTATCTGAGACCAGGTGGGATCCAAAACCCAGGCTATTCTGGGTGTGGTGGCGTAAAGTCAGGTGCGTCTATGCGAGTGTGAGGCCAGCCTGGTCTACTAAATGAGTTCCAGGCTAGGCAGTGATACAGAGTGAGACCCTGTCTCGACAAACAAAAACCCAAAACTCTTAGCTATGCCTTTCATTCCTTCGAGCATAAATTTTCAGCACTAGCCTCTTGCCTCCCACCTCCACCCCAAACCTCCCTTGCTGTCCTGAAGGCTCTCCTACCCGCCCCCTTTATCAGACAGGCTCTGTACAGCCATTGGGGCAGAATCTCCAGGAGCAGTTAAGGGTATTTGGGTGGTGACTGGCTGAAGCATAGATGGGTTTTTCTGTTTTCTTTTCTTTTCCTTCCTTCCTCCCTCCCTCCCTCTGTGCCTCCCTCCCTCCCTTCCTTCCTTCCTTCCTAATACCTGAGCAAGCATTTGTTCAGAAAAAAGGGAGAAAATAACCCCCAAGAGCAGGAGGGGGTTCAAAGGAGAAACACCTTTGTTATTGTTTCTAGTTTTTTGTTTGTTTGTTTGTTTTTGTTTTTTGAGACAAGGTTTCTCTGTGTGCAACTCTGATTGTTCTGGAATTCATTCAGTAGACCAGGCTGACCTCGAACTCAGAGAGATCCATCACCCAAAGAACTCTGTCTCCCAAATGCTGGGATTTAAAGGCCTGCGCCACCATCACCTGGTGTTGTTTCTAATTTTGGGGATTGGGTCTCCTGTAGCCCAGGCTGGCCTCAGATTTGCTATGTAGCAGAGGATAGCCTCAAACTCTTGATCTTTCCTAGCTCAAACTCCCAAATTCTCGGATTATAAATGTGCACCACATGCGTAGAAAATGTTAGCTGCTTCTAATTTTTTCCTTCCTCCCTTTCTTTCTTTTCTTAGCCCATTTGGCCTAGAATTTGTTTGCTATGAGGTCTCAGCAGGCTGGACTCACAATTCTCCTGTCTCAGTCCCCTGAATACTGCAGAATTACAAGCCTGAACCAGAATGCCTGGCTGGGCACAGATACTGTTTGTTGTTTATTTATTTTAAAATTTTATGTGCATTGGTGTCTTGCCTGCATGCATGTCTGTAGTGGCATTTCAATTGTACTTTAATAAATAAAGCCTGCCTGAAGATCTGAGAGTAAAACAGCCCCACTAGTCAGCCTTACAGACCAGGTTATGGTAACACACACCTTTAATCCCAGTAGCCACAATGACATGCACTTTAATCCCAGTAGCCACACTAGTTGCCATAGAAATCGGGTGGTACATGCTTTTAATCCCAGTGGTGCACACTTTAATCCCAGAGAGGAATATAAAACGGGGGGGGGGGGGCAGCTCTCAGACACAGTCTCCTTCTGAGATTCCAGGAGGTAAAGGATCGCCATTTCAGACTGAGGTCGAGGTAAGAGCCAGTGGCTGGCTGTTTTGCTTTTTGTATCTTCAGGTTGAACCCCAATTTCTGGCCCTGAACTTTTATTAATTGTGCCTCATATGTCTGTGTGAAGGTGTCAGATCTTGGAGTTACAGACAGTTGTTAGCTGCCATGTGGGTGTTGGGAATTGAACCTGGGTCCTCTGGAAGATCAGTCAGTATTCCTAACCTCTGAGTCATCATCTCTCCAGCTCCAGATATTGTTTAAAAACTCCCCAAAGGATTCAAAAGTGCCCCTGGATTTGGGTTCATGAGTAAACAAATGTGGTCAGTGGGACTGGGAAGTGGGGCTCTACTTCACCCTACAGAGCCCTGCCCAGCTGGCTACTTCTCCATTCTGAAAGTGGAACTTCTCACTTCTGAAAGTGGGAAACCTTAGCAGCATTTAAAGCCGCCGCCTTGGACCCCTTACCCTGCAGCCAAAGCACATTCTTTTTTTTTTTTCGTATTTTTATTTATTTTATTTCATGTTCATTGGTGTTTTATCTGCATGTATGTCTGTGTGAGGATGCCAGATCCTCTGGAACTGGAATTATAGACAGTTGTGAGCTGCCATGTGGCTGTTGGAAATGGAACCCAGGTCCTCCGGAAGAGCAGCCAGTGCTCTTAACTTCTGAGCCATCTCCCCTACCCCCAGACAATTCTTAAGGAGTGTTTCTGTATTGGGAGCCTGGGGTGTTAGGCATCGAGCCCAGAACCCAGATTATAGTGGAAGACCAAATCAAGTTTGCCGGGAGTGGAAGGCAGGGCAGCGTGACCCATTTCCTTGTGTTTGCTTTCTCGGGCTCTGGGGAAGAGGAGCAAGGGTTCCCTCAGCTGCACCTGCGGCCCAGCCCCTCTCCCTTCTGCTGGAGCAATCTAGCAGGCACGGAAGAGCACAACACTCCATCCACCCTTCAAGGCTGACACCAGTGGCAGTGGGTGTTAGAGATACTGGTCCCACTGGGGACGGAGTACCCTTGATTTCACTGATTGCGAGGCAGGAGCCTGAGGGAGCTCAAAGCTGGACCTGAGGGAGCTCAAAGCTGCCTGTAAGGTTCCTCTCACCCGCTCCTTTCTTAGCTGCCCCCTCCCCCCAGGACGCCTCAGGAGCTCCTCCCAGTGTTTGAGGCCTCCTGGTCGGGCAGGAGGTGGGGGGTGAAGGATTTCTAGAGGCACCAATGCCATACTTGTACACCTGCAGTTCCAGTGCAGGAGTTTCTACTTACTCAGGAGAGTTAAAATTCCAGGGTTGACCAGCAGGTGGCGACAGGGATTGCTTGTGGCTGGCTCTCTGGGTTCTCACCAAGGGTCCAAGGAAGCGCCTTCCCTTCCTCTCTTCCTCCCTCCTCCTCCTCTTCTTTTGAGACAGGGTCTCATTATGCAACTCTCTCTGTATATATCAGGTTGGCCTTGAACTCAGAGATCCACTTGCCTCTGCCTCCCCCAGTGCTGGGTTTGAAGGCCTGTGTCATCACACCTGGCAGAAGCCTCTTTTTCTATTGATGTGCGGACCATACAGACTCCACAACCCGTGGCCACAGCCTGAATGGTAGACATTGGTCCTGGTTCCCTTGGGAATTAGATGGGAACAGGAAGACATCACCAGGTAGTGCTCGCTCCACCACCTGCCTGTTCTTAGCTTTGGCCACCTGGTCTACCCCAGCTTCCTTTCATTCAGGCCCAGTTCCTATTTGTTTTTTTTCTCTTCCCTCTGAGTCGTTTGTCCTCAACTGGGATGAGGTTTTGCACGCTCCCTTTGAACTTAACAGCAGCCCTCTTCAGAGCAGCTGCAACAGCTTGTAAGAGACTCTCAAGAGTAAGCTGTTAGCCCTAGCTGTGCTGGAGAATGCTTTCAATACCAGAACTCTCTGTGAGTTCAAGGCCGACCTGGTCTACATGGTGGGTTCCAGGCCAGCTAGGGCTACCCTTTCTTAAAAAAAATAAAAAGATAAAAAAAATTGAGCTGTGGCCAGGTTTGGTGGCGCACACCTTTAAGCCCAGCACTCTGGAGGCAGAAGCAGGTGGATCTCTGAGTTTGAGGCCAGCCTGGTCTACAGAGCAAGTTCCAGAACAGCCAGGACTACATAGAGAAACCTTGTCTCAAAAAACAAAACAACAACAAAAAAATTGAGCTGTTTAACTACTGATGGTTCCTTATAGAAACATATCTCTGTGGGTGTGTATATATGTGTGTGTCTCTGTATATGTGTGTCTGTCTGTGTGTGTCTGCATGTGTAGGGTCACTGGCCTTCATATCCAGCCATTTGGATTGAATTCTTCCCTAGTTGCACATGGCCTGGTGGTCTCCAGAGGAACTAGCATAGGCAGTCTGTGAAAGGCTAACCGAGGCAGGTGGGGGTGGGGCTGGAGGGCTCTGTCCATCGATGCGGCTATGGGGAAGTCCGCTATGATAGCTGGAGAGATACTCTCTGGGGGCGCGGCTACTTCAGCGTCTCACGGGCTCCCATAGTTAACCTCTCGGTTCTGCTCTGTATGTAAGCCCAACAGACTCACGGCTTCTCCCCTTCTCCAAGTTGGACTTTGGTGGACTTGTGCTTCGGTTGGTTGGTGTGATCTCTAAGGAGCTTGTCTCTGCCAGGGAAGAGTTCTGGGAACAGACTGCGACAGGGAGATGGGCCAGATGGAGACAAACCGGCAGGCCAGCGTCAGAGCAGAAAGGACTTAACCTCAAGGAGTCCAGCCAGGTCAGCCCCAGTCAGTGTTTCCCTTGGTTCCTCTGAAAAGGAGCCCTACAGGCCGGCTGCACTGCCTCCTGGCTGTGTGTAGAATAAGGCGTCCTATTCCTTCCTGGAGGGTTTTAATGGCTTTGGTATCTGGTTTATCCAGTCTCGTGGGATGTACGGAGGTTCCTGTGCTCACAGGTAAGCACTAGGAAAACCTTTTTTTTTTTTAAGACAAGGTTTCAGCCGGGCGGTGGTGGCGCACACCTTTAATCCCAGCACTCGGGAGGCAGAGGCAGGCGGATCTCTGTGAGTTCGAGACCAGCCTGGTCTACAAGAGCTAGTTCCAGGACAGGCTCCAAAACCACAGAGAAACCCTGTCTCGAAAAACAAAACAAAACAAAACAAACAAAAAAAAAAGACAAGGTTTCTCTGTGTAATCATGGCTGTGCTGAAATTCGCTTCAGAGAACAGACTGGCCTCGAACTCAGAGATCCACCAGCCTCTGTCTCCCTAGTGCTGGGATTAAAGGCATGTGACACCGTCGCTGGACTGAAACCAAGAATGTTAAACACACAGGTTGACCTTTCAGAAGGAGGGATGTATAATCTGTTTTCCAGCCAGAAGGCCGGGGCAGACGTGGTGAATAGGCTGATCACCTTGACACTGTGTGGCCAAGACCACACCAGGTCCCTCCCTCAGACCCCGATCATGAGCTTGTCAATCTATAGAGCCCATCTTTATGGAAAATGTCACGTCTACATTTCAGAGTCTCAGTGTAGTCACGTCTTAAGGTTTATTGTGCAAACAGGGTTGAGTTAATTATCACCAGGAAAATGTCACCAAATTGTGCTGTGTTTAAATATGCCTAAAATAAACCATGAGGGTCAGACTCCCAAAGCTTGAACCGACACTGGCTACTTACTCATGTTGCACCCAACTACCGTATAACTTCCTGTGGCTCTCTGCTCACCATGGCAATAGCTCCTTTAGCCAATAGTCTTTAAGATACCAGCCCACTTTAAAAAGCAGCAGTAGCCTTGCTGGCAGGCTCTGGAGCCTCTCTCTCTCTCTCTCTCTCTTTCTCTCCTTCTCCCTCTCCCTCCCTCTCCCTCTCCTTCTCCCTCCCTCTTTCCCTCTCGCTTCAGACTCTGCTACCGGCTGCTAGACTCCTTTCCTGGTCATGCAGAGGGTGTTGTCGATGATCTGTAAGTTTTCCCTTTAAATAAATAACCCTTTTATTAATCATAATTCCAAACTGGTGTGGGATTGTTTTGTGACTTATGCCTTCACTCAGCTACAAACTGAATTCGAGGCCTGCTTGGGATATGAAAACCCAAGTCTCGCGCTAATAAAAGAAAATAAATAAGTATTGATGGGCGTGAGGAGGTAAGTCTGTCATCTCAGCTCCTTAGGAAGCTGGGGCAGATGGAATGGAATGTTTGAGGCCTGTTTAGGCAGTTTAGTGAGACTGACTCTCTCTCTCTCTCTCTCTCTCTCTCTCTCTCTCTCTCTCTCTCGTAAAGCCCAAAGGGTCCACAGAACCTTTCTGTAGCATGCATGAGACTCTAGGTTCAACCTTGAATACCACACGGGCAAAATTAGCTATAACTTAAAGCTACTGGCTTTCTTCAGAATTTAGTGGTTAGGCTATCCCTGGAGTGTCGGCCACCCACCTAGTCAATCAGGTCGGGTTTGCCTGCCAAGGCCAGATATCAGCGAAGTGATCTGAAATGATTCTGACTGGGTCATTCCTTATTTACCTTCCCTGTCCCCAGCCAGATCAGGGACAAGGACCGACAAGAAAGAGTTTGCAGGCCAGGTGGTGGTAGTGCATGACTTTAATCCCAACACTTGGGAGGCAGAGGCAGACAAATCTCTGTGAGTTCAAGGCCAGCCTAGTCTACAAGAGCTAGTTCCAGGACAGGCCCCAAAGCTACACAGAAAAACTCTGTCTCCAAACAAACAACCCTTGGTTGAGAAGGAGGAAATAGCAGTGGTTGCCATGGTGCTGAAGCCCCAACCAGTCACTTCCTGTGAGGCTTTGGACTTTCCTTCCCCATGCCTTGCCCACTGTGCACCTCAGAGGGCAGCTGAGGAATACTTCTGGCTTCTTTCTTCCAGCCTCTGTTTTCCGTGTCCTGTGTGGTCCGTTCCCCAGGGTTAATATGACAGATGTGGACTCTTGCAAGTAAGTCGGCTGTCCCTCTTAGTCAGAGTAGAAGATAAACATAGGCACGTGGCGGGCCTCAAACTCCTGGTCCTCCTGTGTCAACCTCATAAATGATAGGATCACAGGTGTGTGCCGCCACAGCCCTCTGGTTTCCTTTTTAGCTTTCCAATGACCCATGAAGTGGGCAGAGTGAGGAGTAGATCTTCTATTTTGCACATGAGAACATGAGGACTCTGAGTGAGGACACCCCCGCCCCCCCCTCTGCAGCTCCCAGCTCTACCCTTCCCTTCCCAGATGCCCCATTATTGTCACAGTTAAGGGATCTCCGTGAGGTAAGTGGCCCCCTCCTACCTCTTGAACCCTGCCCATTCTGTGGAGGGAGTCCTGACCACTCTCCATGCCTCAGAAGACATGTGAGCTCAGCGCTGGGAATAGCCCTCCTCTTAGCCATCTTTGTGCATCTTAGGCGAGATGCATGTGTGAGTACGCATAGGGGGCTGGATGCTGCCACTGCATCCCCTTCCGGGTGCAAAGACCGCCTAATTGCCTGGTCCTATGAGGAACAGTGATGTAGGTGAAGTGGTCTGGTCTCAAGGGCTCAGCAGATACCTTCCTGCAATGATGCCGTTTATCCCCAAACTACAAACCACGAGCCCAACAAACCCTTCAGGTTGCTTTTGTCATAAACAAAGAACAAAAGAGTAGTTATACAGCCTTACCTGTCTGCGGACCCATAGGCTCCTTCTCCCTGTCACAATACCCAGGACTCAGAGTAGGGAGTGGCACTATTAGGAGGTGTGGCCTTGTTGGAATAGGTGTGGTCTTGTTGGAGGAAGCGTGTCACTGTGAGGTGGGCATGAGGTCTCTTTTCTCAAACTTCCCTCTGTGTGACAATCAGTTGACTTCCTTCTCCCTTCTGGTCAAGATAAAAGCAACATCCGCCTGCATGCTGCCATGCTCCCCATCACAATGGTAACGGACTGAACCTCTGAAGCTGGAGCCACAACCTCAATTAAATGCTTTCTTTGTAAGAGTTGCTGTGGTCATGGTATCTCTTCACAGCAATAAAAGACCCTAAGACAAGAAGAGACCCATCGTGGTCAGCATGACTAGTTGGTGTACTATGGCTGGGGCCAAGGGACACACTGGACATAGGTTCAAGTTGCCTGGTCCCTTAAGGATCTGCCAGCTGAGGTTAATTCCCCTGAGATGGGCAAGATGGTGGGACAAAGAAAGGCCCAGGGGTCCAAAAGAGGCAGGCCAGGACAGATAGCTGAAGGTAACCCAAAACTTCCCAGTCCTCAGGCTGTCCCTGAGGAACCCCCTTCTTTTCAGCTTGTCACGTGTAGCCTGTATCTTTGCCTCTGCGTCGCGTGTCACAAGTCCCAAGTTGTATACAATAGAGTCACAGCAGGAGTGCTTGAGTATTAGGATGTACAAGGAAGTCTGTTCTTTCCGCTTTTCTTGGGTACTTCTGTGGCCACAGGGCTTTTCTTCCTACCATGGGAAACACAGCCACACAGACCTGCTTCCTGTTTTCCGTGCTTGCTGAGGGCCCAGCCTCTGACTTACACTGGAACACTCAGAGGCTCAAAGCCATCTCTGTAGTCCTTGGAGATATGAAAAGAAAGGATTGTTTATCCCAGAAAGAGGTGAGCTGGAGAGTGCCTCATCCCAGATAGAGACAATGCCAACGGACACAAGAAAAGAACTCTATCAAGTCCAGCATGGTGAACCATTGACTTTATTGTGGTTTCTTACAGAGGCATGGGTGATTCAAAGAGATGAGACCGTGGGGAAGTGTGTCATACCCACCCTGGTCCACCCCCACCCCACCCCCGTGACTTACAGGCAACTACGACGCTGAGGAGTCCCACCCATGGCATAGATAATACAAGAAAAGCTGCACCCCTGAAGAGGCCCTGGACAACTGACAAAACTTAAAAAAACAACTACACCAGGAAGAGACGCAGAGAAGTATTTTCTTCTTATATGACCGAGGAGGAAGGGTAGGGTGAAAGCTCCTGAGCCTGATCTTCTCTCTGTGGAGAAATGCCAGTTGAGCTGGTCTCCTGAGGGCCTTGGGCAGCTTGATCACAGCCAGACTAATCCAAGATGGCAGCCACACTCAATGTGGGGCAACAGCTACATGAAACACCTCCACACATCTTTTCTGGGGGGTCATCCAATGTATAGGAGTCAATGGCCCCCATCTGTCACCTCAGTACCCTTCCTCAATGACATCTACCTTTCATCCACCCTGAGAAGAGGCCCTGAGCCAGATGAGAGGCCTCGCCGAGGAAGGGCTGAGCCTTGTGGTCCTCAGGTTCTTCTCCCACAGCTGGTCCAGTGATGGGCATCGGGAACTTGTGAAGGAGTGTTGATTCCTCGGTACCTCAGTGTCCTGTGGTGATTTCCCTTCATTCGGTGTCTTCCATTGTGTCAGGGTTATTTGGCAGGATAGACGTGGCAGGGATGGGCTCAGACCAGCTCCTCTTTACAATAGTTCAAGTTTCTCTCCATTCCAAGGAAAATGGCTTCCTGAAGACGATTCAAAATGCATCCTCCTCTCCATTGGATCTGCTGTTCCTGTTGCCTTTCGCTAAACGTAAAGACATGTCCTCTTGGGAGGAGACGAGTCTGGGACATCAAGGGAGGCTCATATTCAAGTGTCCTCACAGCCAGTCATTCCCACAGATGGGCTGTCACTGCTGATCTTTTACATAAGCCACAGGATCTCTGTGTGTGCATGAGTGTGTGCAGGCGTACATACCCGTGTTCGTGTGTGTGAAAGCCAGAGGAGAATGTCCAGTGTCTTCCTCTATTGTTCTCCATGGTATTCCCTTGAGATAGCGTCTCTCATTGAACCCGGAACTCACCGTTTTTTTTTTTTTTGACTAGACTGTTTGTAGTGATATTTCATTTGTATTTTAATAAATAAAGATTGCTTGAAGTTCAGAGAGTAAAGCAGCCACACTGATCAGCTTTACAGACCAGACGGTGGTGACACACACCTTTAATCCCGGCAGCGACACTAGTTTGCCATAGAAACCGAGTGGTAGCTGGGCGGTGGTGGCGCATGCCTTTAATCCCAGCACTCGGGAGGCAGAGGCAGGCGGATCTCTGTGAGTTCGAGACCAGCCTGGTCTACAGAGCTAGTTCCAGAACAGGCTCCAAAACCACAGAGAAACCCTGTCTCGAAAAACAAAAAAAAAAACAAAAACAAAAACAAAAAACGAAACCGAGTGGTAGTTGTGCACACCCTTAATCCCAGAACTAGAGAGGACTAGAAGACCAAAGGAGACAGCTCTCAGTCACAGTCTCATTCTGAGATTCCCGGAGGCAGGATCGCCATTTCAGACTGAGGTAGAGGTAAGATCCAATGGCTGGCTGTTTTGCTTTTCTGACCTTCAGGCTGAACCCCAATTTCTGTCTCTGGTTTTTTTTTTTTTTTTATTAATTGTGCAATAGCTGTTGGCCAGCAAGGCCCAGCAATCCTGTCCCCATATCATCCACACCCTCAGCACCGCCCTTGGATGCATGTTGTGGGAACAAGACCCCACTCTGTAATAAATTAGAGACTAGTGAAGGTGGAGCAGATTTAAACACTCTGGAGAAAGGGACATCAGCATGGAGAACAGGCGAAGATGGCTGATATACCGATTTGGCAAGACAGAGGTTTCTAAAGTCCCCAGTTCCAGACCAGTTTTCCACAGACTGGTACTTTGGACAGCTACAATCTCACCTTCTTCTAGCATAGCCCCCTCCCCCAAACCCTCACTCCATTGGTTCAGGATGCAGAGCCTATCTAAGGGATGTCCTGGGGCAGGAGGCTACCTCCTTTTCTAAACCTGAGCTCATTCTCCTAGCAACTTCCCAACTCTCAGAGTTCCAACACAAGCAGGCACTGTCCATCAGCTGGGGGGAGAGGAGCCTACCTTCACCTGCATACCTGTGGCTTTCTTACGAACTCTGAAAATATCTCACACTGAGAATGACCATCAGGATTTATTTCTTACAGTGTCACCATGTCCTGATTTCTACATGGGTGCTGGAGATTTGAACTCAGGTCCTCATGCTTACACAACAAGCATTCTTTTTTTTTTTTTTTTTTTTTTGGTTTTTCGAGACAGGGTTTCTCTGTGGCTTTGGAGCCTGTCCTGGAACTAGCTCTGTAGACCAGGCTGGTCTCGAACTCACAGAGATCCGCCTGCCTCTGCCTCCTGAGTGCTGGGATTAAAGGCGTGCGCCACCACCGCCCGGCTACAACAAGCATTCTTATCCACTGAGCCATGTTCCCATCACCCTCACCTCCTTCTTGAGTCTGGATCTTATGTAGCCTGGGCTAGCCTCAGACTCTATATTGCCATGGATGACCTCGAACATCAGATCCTCCTGCCTCAACCTCCCAAAAGCTGGGGTTACAGATCTACCATCACAGTCAGTTTACAAAGCCATGGGTCTTGGCCAAGCTCACTCAGATGCAAGTGAACCAGCCCCATGAGTACCTAGTCTCCGTTTTCTCTGTCTAGCCTGGGTGTTCAAGCCCACAGCAGTGCCTTTTGGATCACAGGACATCTGGGGGAGGGGGTCCACATTTCTGTGAATCTTACAGTGATCAGGCTATGTATATCACCAACTATGACTGCTCTGCTGTGTGTTCCTGGTTAGCACAACACGATCAATGGTGTCCTTGTTAGCTTCAGCTGCCAACTTGACACAAGCCAGAGAGTTTGTCCGAGGGAGTCACAGTCGGGCGGCTGCCCAGATACGACTGATGGGTGGCCATGTCTGTGAGGAATTATCTTGGTTTTGATTGATGTGGGAGGGCCCATCTCTTTGTGGGTGGTGCCATCCCTGGGCAGGTGGTCTTGGACTATATGAGCTAGAGAGCTGAACATGAGCCTGGGAACTAGCTAGTAAGCAGCATTTCTCCTTGGCTCCTGTTTCAGCTCCCACTCTGATTTCCCTCAGTGATGGATTGTGACCTACCTGGAAGTGTAAGCTAAACAAAACAAACCAGAACAGAACAATGAAATGAAATCTGTAAATCCAGTTGTGGGGGATCTGGTGCCCTCTTCTGGCTTCTGCAAGCACTGCACACATGGTGCGCATACAGACAAGCAGACACACACAAATAAGCAGGCACACACAAATATATAAATATAATTTGTTTTTTAAATTTTAGTTTTTAAAGATAGGGTCTGATTATGTAGTTTTAGTTATCCTGGAACTCACTAAGTAGACCAGGCTGGCCTCAGACTCACAGAGATCCGCCTGCCTATGCCTCCCCAGTGCTGGGATTAAAGGTGTGCACCATCACTGCACAGCGAACAAATATGTTTTATTTTTAGTTTAAAAATATCATGGTGGCTTAAGTGAGAACGGGCCCCCATAGGCTCATAGATTTGAATATCTGGTCACCAGGGAGTGGCACTATTTGAAAGAATTAGGAGGTGTGACCTTGTTGGAGGAAGTATGTTGCTAAGGGTGGGCTTTGGGATTTCAAATGCTCAAGCCAGTCCTAGTGTATCTCTCTTCCTGGTGCCTGGGGATCTAGATGTAGAACTCTCAGCTCCTCCTCCAGCACCGTGTCTGCCTGCATGCTGCCATGCTTCCTGCCAGGATGACAATGGTCTAAACCTCTGAAGCTAGAAGAAGCCCCAATTAAATGCTTTCTTTTATAAGAGTTGCTGTGGTCATGGTGTCTCTTCACTGACTAAGTATCTAGAATACAAAGTTTCTTACTGATCTTTCGTTGACCTGTGACGTTATTGCCACTGTCCCTCAAGCGACCCTCCTGCCTCAGCCTCCAGAGTAGTTACATAATAGGATTGTGCCTCTGCACCTGGCCATCAGAGAAATGAAAGGGGACCTGCAGGATGTCTGGATACCTTCTCAGGTTCAATGGCACCGCTACCCAGGAAAGAAGGTCACAGCCTGGAGAGCTCCAGGGCAAATGGAAAACATCTTTCTTTCTTTCTTTCTTTCCTTCCTTTCTTTTTTTCTTTCTTTCCTTTCTTTCTTTCTTTCTTTCTTTCTTTCTTTCCCCTAACACCAACCCTTCTTTCCTTCTTTCTCTGTATAGCTCTGGCTGTCTTGTAACTCACTTTTTTCTTGTTTTCTGGTTTATTGGAGACAGGGTTTCTCTGTGACTTTGGAGCCTGTCCTGGAACTAGCTCTTGTAGACCAGGTTGGCCTCCAACTCACAGAGATCCGCCTGCCTCTGCCTCCCAAGTGCTGGGATTAAAGGTGTGCGTCACCATCGCCTGACTTAGAAGACTCATTTCCAAGACCAGGAGCCCTTTAGGGACTCTGGAGCTATTAATGTTTGGGGGTCTAGGCCTAGAGCTGGGGTTCATGGGAGCAGAGATCCCAGGAAGGTCTCACAGTGGGTACCACCCAGGCAGAAGCAGCAGGAACTTCCTCTCACAAGGCTGCCATCTTGCCCACAAGAGTAGTGACTAGGCGCCAATCAGAAAGAAGCCTGGCCCTGCACCCTGGGTGCAGGGTCGAGCAGACCCGAGAGCTACAGATCTCACCCTGGCAGTCATGGGATCTGCGCCGCACCCGGGCTTCCTCCGCTGGCCTCGGAGCCCCCAGATTCTTTCATTTTCTCAGTAGCTCCAGGAACAGAACTAAGAGAAGTCAGAGACAAAACAGCTAGACACAACAAAAAGCAGAAGTGGGCGCTCAGAGACTGACCGTCCCCGACGGGTCTGAACCGTGGCGGGTCCAGCCTGGCCTGTGTGTGGGAGAAATGCCCCGATTGACCTCAGCTGTGTGGCTGCCCAAACTACTATTGCTGCTGCTTTTCTGGCTTCCAGGTGAGGAGGATGTCTGCCCAGGAGGGTGGGAGGTCTCAGGAAAATACGGTATAAGGTACTGGAGCCTGGATTCCTCTGTGCACCAGATAGAACGTGGCCCCTGCGTCCTCCGTGTAAGGTGGACGGCCAAATGTTCACACTGCTGGGGGAAGGGGTCAGCATCTCGCTCTGCACTCAGCTGTTAGAACAAGGGACAAGTCATACACAGTGAGGGCTGGTGGCTGCCCTGGAGGGGTGCCGAGAAGAATTTTGGATGGGTTAGAACAGGAAAGAGGAGGGCACAGCAGGTGGTACCAGTGTGTGGGGACAGGGGCTGTGCTGGGAGACCCTGAGAGGTGCCTGTTGGTGGTGAGGTCTGTGAAGAGATTTAGTCTGTCTGTCTTGTCTTGTATTTTCTTTCCTTCCTTTCTTTTTTGGTTTTTCAAGACAGGGTTTCCTCTATGTGTCCCTGGCTGTTCTGAACTCAGAGATCTGCCTGAGGGGCAGGACCACTACCCCCTGCTAGTCTTTTTTTTCTTTGAAGAATTTTTTCCCCTTTTACATTTGGGACAGGGGCTGACTGTGTACCCCTGGAATTTACTATGTAGATTAGGCTAACCCTAAACTCACCACGATTGCCTTCCTCTGCCTCTAGAGTGTAAAGATAAAAAAAAAGAAAGGCGAAGCGGGCAGCTTTCAGTGGCCCTGCCAAGGTGTGCCACTAAGCAACACACCGCGCAGGCGCAGCAGAGTTAGTGCGCGAGTTTTATTGGGGGAGGGGAAGAGGGAAAGGCCATGTCGGAATGGGGACGTGAGAGGGGCAGGCAGGCAAAGACACGCAGAGACCTGGGAAGAGGAACAAGGGATTAACTGGAAAGGCAAGAGAGCGGGCTGTGCCTGGTGGGCACTTTGAGGGGTGCACATGTCGCATAGCTGGCTGTAGAAAGGCACCTGGTGACAAACCATGCCTTAACTGCTTTGGTGGCAGCTGCAGGCTACTGCGGCAGAAACTGAAAGTGGGTGTGTGCCACAACACCCCACAAACTACTTTTCTTTATTCTTTGAAAAGTTCCCGGATGTGAACAATGTAGTTTGATCATATCCAGCCCTCACCCAAGTCCATCCCAACTTCTTATTATTATTGTCTTTTCAATAACCATTGAGTCTGACGAGCACGGCCTCTGTGCATATGGGTGTGGGGTTATCCACTGGGGCAGGGGCAATGTATAAATGACCGAAAGAAAAGGAGTCTCTAATCCCAGCACTCTGGAGTCAGGCAGGCAGACCTCAGTGAGTTTGAGCCTCGTCTGCACAGTGAGTTTCAGGCCAGCCGGGGTTGAAAAACATTGTCTCAAAAAAAAAAAAAAAAAAAAAAAAAAAAAAAGAAAGAAAAGAAAAGAAAGAAAGAAAGAAAAGAAATAAAGACAAAGCAAAATGTTCTGTTCTTGGCCTATATTGGTCATTTGTAGTTTCAAACCAAACAAGCAAATTTTGTTTTTTTTTTTTCTGACTTTACACATTTATAGAAGTTTGAACATCATCTAGGCTATTTTCCCTTTTATTTGTTTGGACTTTCTTCTTCTTTTATTCCCTTCAGGGTTTAAGGAGGTTTGAAGGTGCCATGCTGAGGGCAGAGGTGGAAGGTGCAAAGTCAGCCATCTATGGTGGAGGGGGGAGCAGGGGGGCAGGGAGAAGCATCCATGAGGGCCAGGAAAGGCACAGGAGGGCTGGGAACTGGTGTTTACTTATTAAGCACTTCAGAACTGGGGGGATGACTTAGTGGACAAAGTGAGAGGCTGTGTTTGGATCCCCAGCACCCACTTAAAAACTGGACTTGATCTGTGTCTATATCCCCAGAGCTGAGGGTGCAGAGACAAGTGGAACTTCTTCTCCGCTGCAGGCATTGTTCTCTTGTACGCGAGCCTACACGCAAACACGTATGCACATAAGTGAAAATAAACGCAAAATCGGCGAGAGCTGGCTCAGTGCTTAAGTTCACTTACTGCTCTTTTCGAGGACCTGGGTTTGGTTTCCAGAACCCACATAGTGGCTCACAACCACCTCTAACTCTGGTTTCTGGGCACCTCACATCCTAGTTTAGCTTCCATGGGCTTCTGCATACTTGTGTGTGGTGCACATAAACTCTCACAGAATCACACAAACATGCAAATATAATAAATAAACCTTAAAACAAAATCTTAAAAAGGCAGAACCTCAAAATCAGCAAAGTAAACCTAGGTGGAGGGAGCCAGCCCTCCCATTATCTGTCCACCCCCAACTCCCCTTCCTGGTCACAGGGTCATGAGGACTTTGGGGGAGCAGGGTGTACAGCTGGTCACCCTCTTCTGCTCTGGCTCATATTCCTGTGGTGGGAGCACATGGGGGTGTGGCTATTCTCCCAGGTCCTGAGATGCCCAGGGCTGCCATATTTAAGGCCCTAGTGAGTGTGAGAGACTGGGAGAGGGATTAAGATTGAAGGAAGGAGCAGGGCAGAGGGGAGGGTACCTGAGGTGATTGATCGGAGATGAGGGGATGGAGGATGGAACTTTTGGGGGGATCTACACCCCATCCAGCTGTGAGGGTGCAGTACTGGTGTTTGTGTTTTCCAGGCTGTGTCCCTCTGAGTGGCCCCAGCACCGTGACAGGCGCCGTGGGGGAATCTCTGAGTGTGCGGTGTCAGTATGAGGAGAAATACAGGAGCAGTGTCAAATACTGGTGCAGACGCTCGCTGCTGCTACTGTGTAAAGAGATTGTCAAGACCAGACCCCCAAAAGAAGCTAGGAGTGGCCAAGTGTCCATCAGGGATCATCCAGCCAACCTCACCTTCACAGTGACCATGGACAACCTCACCCTGGAGGATGCAGGCACCTACAAGTGTAGAGTGGATGTACCGATTATGAATGGCTCTCTCTTAGGGATTGATGACTCCTTCAAGGTTGTGGTGTCTGTGGTTCCAAATAAACAGCCAGGTAAGTCCCCTATAGCATCATGACAGCTGCAAAGTGGCAGGAATTTCTGGGGCAGGAATCAGCTTAGAGCCTAAGAGTACATTATGTGTGGTGGGGAATGGAGAGGAGGGACAGACAGGGACAGGGCAAGAGTCAGGGTGGCATACTGGAGTAGCTGCATCCTGTGGGGAAGGAAGGTGCTGGCTTGTCAGGGGATGGGAAGCAGAGAGAGCAGAGTGTGGCCAGGACAGAGTTCTGTGTCCTGTGGAGTGACCCATGGAAACTAGAATCCAGGGGTGTGTTGGGGGCTGAGCAGAGGATCAGTAGGGGACGGATGGTGACAGTGCTGTGTGCAGAGGGAGCTTTCACGAGTGACAAGCCAGCTTTGCAGCTACTTTCCTTTGGCAGCATGTGGCTGAGAGAGCAGACCTAGCGTGTGGTTTTGACTCAGGTGTGTTGGGGGTGGTGGCTATGTCGTACTTGCAAAAGAACAGCTGATCTAGAAGGATACCCCATCCTGCTCCTTCGTTGGTGTGAAATCACCTCAAAAATAATCAGCTGGCAGCTGGTTTGGGTGGTGAAGGCCTGTGATCTTAGCACTCAGAAGGCAGAGGCAGGAGGATCACAAGTTCAGGGACAGCTAGGGCTGTAAACTCCATATTGAGATTCTGTCTCAAAACATAAAGAAAAAAAGAAAAGGAGGAAGGAAGAAAGACAGGAAGGAAGAAAAGGAAAGAGGGAGGGAAGGTGAGAGGGAGGGAGGGAAGAAGGGAGGGAGGAAGGGAGGGAAGCAGGGAAGGAGGAAGCCTTTGGCCAGGGGCAGAGTCTGAGGAGATTCACTTGGTCTGATCTGTGGTTTTATCTCCAGCATCAACACAAGGGACACTTCCGGTGCCCACCAGCCTGCCCACTAGCCTAATCACCAGTCTGACCACCGAGGGTCCCACCCGAGGATCCTTGAAGGAACACCATGAGCATCCTGGGCCCCCGAGCTTGAGGTGAGGTGCCCTGGTCCCTGACCTGGAGGTAGCCATCCCAGTCATGTGGTCTCCTCAGGAGAAGGGGTTCCAGAACTATAAGGGCTTGGGGTGAGAACCCTTGGTTCCTGACTTGAAGGTGGTGGCTCTTCTCCTCAGAGGGGCTTAAGTAGGCATCGTGGCCATGTGTTGCTATCATACCCCACTGGCTAGACACTCCTGTGTCATTGGCTCTAGTCCAGATAGGAGACCATAGATCACTTACCATCCTGGGCCTGCCGACACTAAGACAGGGAGAGCTCAGAGTGTGATGGAAGGAGAGTAGCGTGGAAGGGGCTGGTGACATCCCGACAGACATGGCTCAGGGCCGCATAGAATGTTCTCTTTTGTACCTCGTCATGATCTTCATGTTACCGCATGTCTTAGTTATCTCCCTATGGCTGTGATAAAACACCATGACCAAGGCAACTTACCAGAGAAAGCATTCATTTGGGGCTAGCAGTTTCAGAGGGTTAGAGTTCGTGACCATCATGATAGGAACACGGCAGCAGGGGGGCGGGCATGGCACTGGAGCGGCAGCTGAGCTCCTGCCCTGTGACACAGTCACAAGGCAGAGAGAGCTAACTGGGAATGTTGTGGGCTTTTGAAACTTCAAAGTCCACCCTCCAGGGACAGATCCCCTCCAACAAGGTCGCACCTCCTAATCCTTCCCAAGTAGTTCCACCAACTGGGGACCAAGTATTTAAATATATGAGCTTATGGATGGAAACTAGTGGAGGACATGGACAGAAATCTCCATGTCATCACTAACTATTTCCAGGGTTCAGACTGTGCGCTCCGACTCTGTTGGGCGCTGCAAATGGATCCTGGAACTGACTGGAGTTAGTGTGGACCCTATAGGCTAAAGGCTCTGGCCCCTGCATTTCTAGCAATAAACATAATGTCAAGATTTACAAATGTGTTGGCTATGTTCAAAGCTTTCCTGGGACACATGTGGCCTCGCTCCCAGGACTCAGGTACCATGGCTTGTCCCCTTCTCACTTTATCGCTGACTCCTCGGGTTCAGGAACTCACTAGAGTCATCACTGATGAAAATGGTTTTAGGATAAAAGATAAAGATCAGCAAGGCGGTGGTGGCGCACACCTTTAATACCAGCACTCAGTAGGCAGAGGCAGGCAGACCTTGGTGAATTCAAGGCCAACCTGGTCTACAAAACAAGTTCCAGGACAGTCAGGACTATTTCATAGAGAAACTCTGTCTCAAACAAAACAAAACAAAACAAAAAACAAATAAACAAACAAATAAAAAAGATAAAGATCACAAGGAGACAGCTGAAGACGCAACAAGGCCAGACTGGGAGAATCCTAAGAAGTGCCCCAGTACCATTTATCTTAGGTAGTGCCCAGGGTGCTTCACCACCAGGGGCCTCTGTATGTCTCCACCAAGAGCTCCCCCTATCTCCTTTTCAGTATGTATGTATGTATGTATTTATTTATTTATTTACTTATTTATTTATTTCCTTTTTTGGTTTTCGAGACAGGGTTTCTCCATGTAGCCCTGGTTGTCCTGGAACTCACTCACACTCACAGAGATCCTCCTGCCTCTGCCTCCCTGCATGCTGGGATTAAAGGTGTACGCCACCACCATTTGGCTCTTTTCAGGGTTTTTACTGGGTTCTTGTGAATTAGGCAACAAAGGCTGAATTGCTGGCATGTGGCTGAACTTGTCTGCAGCCCCTCCCCTCTCTGCAGGCTGGTGAGAGCCCCTGTCCTATGTCTGACCCCATTTGGGTCCTGGTGAGCAGCCTCATGCTGTCCTCTCCCCTCTTAGCTATGGACAGGCACATCTAGACTTTTGACACTACGCCACAACATTGCCATCTAGACACTTCACACTCAGGAATCGTGCAGTCAAGTTACAAAAACATCAGGGGAAAAAAAAAACCACTTCCCCACCTCATCATATTTTAAGTAAATTTATAATTTGGTGTTGGGCTGTATTTATCACTATGCAGGGCCAAATGCATGAGGTCCATGGACACTCCTATAAAGTACCATTCATTTACAAACAACAAAGGTGCTCCTATTAGCAAACTCCCCAGCATCAGGCAGGAATGTCCAACCTTTGGACATTGTGACATGATGTCATGATTTACAAATGTGTTGGCTATGTTCAAAGCTATCCTGGGACACACATGGCCTCTCTCCCAGGACTCAGGTACCACAGCTTGTCCCCTTCTCACTACCCTACACTTGGAAACCTTCCCATAAGTTTTCTGCCAACCTAGAGGCAAAATGTGATTGCCAGACAAGGCAAAATGCAGGACCCAAGAATGCTGCTTTTGGAGGCTAACCTACAGATGTTCAAGGCAGGCAGAGCCCTGCATTGTTGGGTCTGACAGTGTGTGTGTGTGTGTGTGTGTGTGTGTGTGTGTGTGTGTGTAACAAGGAGATGTAAAGATAGACATCGCTGTGCTGTTGACCTTTATACAATTTTTATAGTATATAAAATATAGTATAGTACATATAATAGTATAGTAGTAAATGCATTTAATTCCAGCACTCAGGTGGCAGAGGCAGGTAAATCTCTGAATTTGAAGCCAGCCTGGTCTATAGAGCAAGTTCCAGGACAGCCAGGGTTACACAGAAAAGCCCTGTCTTGAAAAACCAAAACCAAATAAACAAACAAAAAAGCAAAACTGCAAACCAAAAACCCTATGTATGTATGTATGTATGTTTGTATGTATATATGTATGAATGTATGTGTGTATGTATGAATGTATGGGTGTATGTATGAATGTATTTTTGAGACAAGGTCTCCCTACATAGCCTAGCTTGGAGCTCGCTGTATAGATCAGGTTGACCTTGAACTTACAAAGATCCACTTACCTCTGCCTCCAGAACACTCCCAGATTTGTAAAATTTTATCGTTATTATCATGTGTGAGAGTGTGTATATATGTGCACAGCTTTCAGGAGTCAGTCCCCGCCGTCTACTATGGGTTTGGGGGCTTGAACTCATGACCTCAGGCTTGCGTGACAAGCGCTTTTATCCACTGAGGCATCGCATCAGTTCCTTAAAAAAAAAAAAAAACACATTGACTTTCTGTATCTGTTTTGAAAGTCAGGAGCTGGTGGTAGACGCAAGGGCTAGCGTGCATGAGGCCCTGGGTTCGATTCCCAGCCCTGAATAACTAACTCCCTCCCCTTAAAGCCTCCCGGTGGTGCTGTCCGTGTTAGCTCTTCTGCTGTTCCTGTTGGTGGGGACCTCTCTGCTGGCCTGGAGGATGTTCCAGAAGCGTCAGTTCAAAGGTAAGTTAGCTTCCTGCGTCCTCTGTCGCTACTCCAGGGTGGGTGGATTCTAGTCCCAGTCTTTCGCGTCCTCTGTCCTCATTCATCAAAACTGGGCACCACGTGAAGCACACGCCCTCAGCCCTCAGGGCTCACACTCAAGTTGACCCTAGAGGGAGGGCCCCAGAGTTGTCCCTCTGTATAGTGGTTACATAATTCAGGAGGTAGGTCCCTAGAGGCTTTTCTCTTGGGTCCTAAGTGCTTGTCCCATGGGGCAGTGTCTTCTTCCGTTTAAAACCTTCAGTGGCCTCCCATACTCTTGAGAGACTCTCTGCAGGGCTGCTAGGCCTCCACAGTGCACCCTGCCCACTCTACTCCCACCACCTCCCCCCACCTCTTGTGACTTTTGGTTATGAGGCAGAAGCCTCAGCTTCCCTCTCTCTCCTGGGTTTACTCTGCAGGCTGAAACTGCCGCCGCTGGCCTTCCCTGGCTTACTCCCTAGTCTCCAAGAACTGCCCTCAGATTTCCTTTCCTTGGACTTTTTCCTTGAGGGCCTCAGGCCCTGCTGGGTACCCCCTGCACCTTGGCTATTATGGTTCTTTTTGTGCTGGATGCTTCTCAGCAGCATCCCTGGCTGCCACCTCATGTCCCTGTGCCCCGCTTCAGGCCTGGGCCGTGGCTGGAGAAGGTCCCCAGTCATTATTGGGTTTAGTATCTTTAGTCACACAGGGACCCCATGAAGCATCCTGGGGACCCAAAGTCCCACCCTCCCCAAGTTAAGATTGACAAACAGGACTTGTGTAGGGCGCATCAGCAAGCATGGTCTCAACAAACCCAGAACCGTGAGTAAGCACAGGGACTGAGGGACAAAAGGACGGAAGGACAGGGGTCTGGCCTCCACCAGGGGAGCTGCTGGCTTCCTTCCTGTTCTGAGACTTCATGAGCACAGGGCCCTCAGGGCCATCTTTGTTCACGTTCCTGAGGCTTCAGTGAGGGTTGGTAGCAGAAATGACGCAGCTCTGTCCTACCTACAGCTGTTGTCTGGGCTGCTGTGTGCTGTTGGTGGTGGCACAGGGACCCCAGGCCTCAGACTAGTCACTGACTGCTCCTGGAGGCTGCCCATGGGGCAGCGGCCACCGCAGAGCATCTTGGCAAAGCAGGAGAACTGTTTTCCCTTTCCAACTGAACTCTCTGTCTTTCTCTGTCTCCCTGTCTCTCAAGTCAGGATTTCTCTGTGTAGCCCTGACTGTCCTGGAACTTACTCTGTAGTAAACCAGGCTGGCCTCGAACTCACAGAGATCCACCTGCCTCTGCCTCCTGAGTGCTGTGATTGAAGGGTCCTTCACCACTGTCTGGCTCTCCATTTTCTCTTGGGGGGCCTCCTGAGCTGCAGCCCTCATGTGGTTCCACTAACCACATGGGACTTTCCCAGCCTGGACAGCTCCAGTTCTGTGAGTTTCAGCACACTCACTTGGGTGCCCTTTCACCCAGAAACACTGTGACCCCACAGATAGCTTCCCCTTTAGGAAAGATGTTAGAGAGTGCGTTGGCTCATGTAATCCTTGTGCGTGGGAACAGAGGCAACAGGATCGCGGCGAGTTTGAGGCCAGTCAGGACTACATAGGGAAGCCTCTGCCTCAAGAAACAAAGCAAAAAAGAGGGGGTGAGGAGAGGATTGCTGTAGGAAACCTAAGAAGTAAGTAAAAGCAACAAAGAGGAAAGACATTATTTGAGGTACATGGTAAATCAAAATCCCATCTCTCAGAAAATCAGTCACTGTATTAAAGGAGTGTGAGTTCCTTCCAGTCTTTTATCTATGTCTATGTTATTTTTTAAAATTTCTTTCCAAAACCAAAAAAAAAGGGAGGAAGGAAGGAAGGAAGGAAGGAAGAAAGAAAGAAAGAAAATGTGGAGAAAAATATTTATGGGCTGGACAGTAGTCCCAGCACTAGGGAGGTAGAGGCAGGAGGATCTCTGTGAGTTCAAGGCCTGCCTGGTTCCACAGAGCAAGCTCCAGGACAGGCTCCAAAACTACAGAGAAACCCTGTCTCAAAAAAACAAAAACAAAAACCAAACCAAACCAACAACAGCAAAAACCCTGTAAACAGAGGTGGAGCTTTTCTTTTGTCCCAACCACCTGGTCCCAAATAATCACATAAAAGTTTATATTAATTACAATATATATATATATGCTAACTTATTACTAACTACCTCTTACAACTTAAATGAGCCCATTTCTATTAATCTACATTTTGCCATGTGGCTTCATTCTTTAGCATGCCGTGTTTCTCAGGCGGCGGGCGCTCGCAGCACTCTCCTTGACTCTGCCCTTCTTCATCTTTTGATTTTCAGTTTGATTTTCCTGCTTAGCCTTATTTTGTCTTGCTATAGGCCAAATCAACTTTATTACCAACCAGTAAAAGTAATACATACTCACAGTGTAGAGTAGGATTATTCCACAGCATTTCCCCCTTTCTGTCTAAACAAAAGAAAGGTTTTTAACTTTTTGTTTTGTTTTGTTTGCCTTTTTGTTTTATTGAGACAGTGTTTCTCTGTGTAGCTTTGGAGCCTGTCCTGGAATTCACACTGTAGAGCAGGCTAGCCTTGAACTCACAGAGATTCACCTGCCTCTGTCTCCCAAGTGCTGGTATTAAAGGCGTGTACCACCACTGCCCTAGCAGGAAGGTTTTAACATAGTAAAATTACATACAACAAAACAGTTATCAAGTAAGAATCACAGTTACAATATTTAGTCCATTTGTATTTGACAAAATTAGAGAAAATTTAATTATCTATTCTGTCTTGATGAGTTTAAAGTCTTATATCAAATTTATCTTTTATCATAGCTAAAAAAAGACTATAACTATAATTATATAGTCTTGAACTTCATCAAAGACTTGAGAAGAAAAAAACATTATCTGAGTAAGCAGGAAGTACAAGTAAGAAACTTTCAAAAACTGTGAGAAATGACAGAAACAGCTGGTTACCTGGACAGTCATCAAAGGCGCCTCTGCAATGCTAGGGCATCCATCTTTGGCCTACAGGCCTAGCATATCTGACAGACTTTCCTATGAAGTAGGGAATTCTGAAAGAATTTCCTACCTTGTATTGGTAAAGCTCAGCAAAAAAATAAAATATAATAAAATTCCATGTTTTAATTAAGTGTATATGTGTGTTGGTGTGTGTGTGTGTGTGTGTGTGTGTGTGTGTGCGCGCGCGCGTGTAATGCTTGAAGGTCAGAAGTGAGCATGCATCCCTTGGAGCTGGAGTTACAGGCAGTTGTAAGCTGACTGATGTGGGCACTGGGAATCAAATTCAGGTTCCCTGGAAGAGTAACCAGAGCTCTTAACCTCTGAGCCATCTCTCGAGCCCCATGTGTGATTTCCTAGAGATCTTCCTTCATAGCCAGGCAAAGTGGCACATCCTTGGGAGACTGAGGCAGGAGGATTAGGAGAGTTTGAGAGCAACTTGGGCAACATAGCAAGACACCCCCCCCCCCACTTCAAAAAACAAAACAAAAACTTCATGCCACTTAAACCTGTAATTTTATACTTAACATATTATAGCATTTCCATTAATATTGAATGTCCTAGAAATCCCAGACCTATGGTGGAAGTCTCCAATGAAAGCCTTTCAGGGTATAGCACACCTCTTCTCCCTGCCCACTTTTGTCTGCAGTTTCACCTCCTTCTCTTTCTGTCTCTAGCTGATAAGCATCCAGAAGTGTCCCAGAACCTCCGGCAGGTAAGGTAGTTACATCGGGAGGTGTGTTGGGGTGGCTGGACAGAAAGGGAGTAAAAGGGGGCAGCCAGGGAATCCCTGGACTGGGCAGATGGACTTGTTCCAGAACAGGAGAACAGCACCTGGAGATCTAGTGGTCAACTCTTGTTCCAAGTTCTGTCCAGTCTGTCCCCCTCTGGCCAGGACAGTGGACTTGGATGAAGGGGGGGATCCTAGAGAGAACAGGGTTGGGGAGGCAGGGTGGTCGCACAGTAAAGTAGGTGGGAAATGTCTCCAGAGAAGCAGGTGGGGAGGTAGGGGTGGGAGGGATGACTCCAGGGATGACACCCGACCTTCTGCAGGCTGCTGAGCAGAGCGAGTCCCAGTATGTGAATCTACAGCTGCATACGTTGTCCCTGAGGGAAGAGCCGGCACCACCAAGACAGGTAGAGGTGGAATACAGCCCAGTGGTAAGTCTGAGAACCCGGTTCCTGTGGCATGAGGATCCTGGGCCATGCAAGGGTACCACACAGGGGTAGGGGAGGACAGAGAGTGAATGGGACACTGGCTCAGGATGGCTATATAGAAGATGGGTCAGGTGGAGACGCAGTGAGAGTGGAGGCCCTTAGGAAGACCAGGTAGCTGGGAATAGGAAGTAGGATTACAGGAGTGGCCAGCATCTAAGGTCTTGACAGTCAATCAATCACACTCTGCTATTTCTCCTAGTGTTGGTGCCTTCATCTCTTTGGTATCAATTCTTTAGACCTGCCATTTTCAGGCAGGGTCAAACAGAAGCTGAGGGAGATTTAAAAATCAAAGGCTCTCTAGGGCGACTCCCCGCCCCCACCCCAGGCTCAGAGCCCACTAAACCCTTCTCGGATGCCCATGGGATGTCATAGTTTGGTGGCAGGAGATGGATGACGTATTCTGAAAAAGTGACCCATCTCCCTGAATGTGTCTGCTCTGGTCCCATTCAACCCAGGCTGCTGATCCTGCTTCATGAAGGAAACAGGGAGGGGTTCTGTCCCACACCCATTCTGGATCACCCAAGCCATGACTTCTCCTCGCTTGTGCCAGTGTCTTTTTAAAAATCGTTCATTTAGTTTTATTTTGCATGCACTAGTGTTTTGCCTGCATGAATGTTTGAGGGTGTTGGATCCTCTGGAACTGAATTACAGACAGTTGTGAGCTGCCATATGAATGCTGGGAATTGAACCCAGGTCCTCTGGAGGAGCAGCCAGTGCTCTCAACCACTGAGTATCTTTTGAGAATGAGATGTGGGCAGGGACCCCAATGTCCTCATTTTAAGCAGCTGACTGTCTCTGGTTCCTCAGATGATGCCGTGTGTCTGCAAACCCCATCCCTTCACCATCTGACATGTGCTCATGTCTTCCCAGTTATGGAACTGGCAATAGCCTGACATTGTTGGTGAAAGCATCTATGCCACCAGCCAGTTCCCGAATAACCACACAGAGACTTACTATTAATTATAAAAGCTCAGTTGATAGCTTAGGCTTATTACTAACTAGCTCTTATAACTTAAATTAACCAACATTTATCTTATGTGCTGTCACAGGGCTCATGGCTTGTCACCTCATTTTCTACACATCCTGCTCCCTCTGCATCTGGCTGGCGACTCCCCATGACTCTGCCCTTCGTCCTAGCATTCTTTCAGTCTGGCTTTCTTGCCTAACCTCTTCTTGCCTATCTACTGGGCAGTTATCACTTCATCAAACCAACCAGAGAAACACATCTTCACAATGTATCAAAAGATTATTCCACAGCCTGGTATCACCTGGTAGCTAATGATTGCAAATGTGTTGGAAGCTAACTTTGTTTTCCTTCTGGGAAAAGTAAGTCTGTGACCAAACACAGCCAGTAAACCTTAGACTTCTTGTGTCATTGTGGCTTCTTCTGCTGGCCATGGTTTAACCAGCACGGGGACTTCCCATTGTGGTTTCACCAGGTGGGTCGGTGAGTTCAGTTGTTAAGGCATATGTGTACCCTTCTTCTCTCGGCCTGAATCTGGGGTCTCTTTCCGCAGGGATTCCCTCAGGAAGAGCTCCACTATGCATCCATGGCATTTGACTCGGAGAGGCAGGATTCTCACACCAATGGGAATTCCCCACGGCCACCTCAGAACACAGAAGCAGAGTACAGTGAGGTCCGGAAGCCCAAGGGAAGGCCTCTCTGACCCTCACCTGTGACTCCCTGTCACCCGATCCTCTCAATGGTGACCATCATGTTCTTGACCTGCCTGCAGGCTGCTGCCCTCAATGTCATGAGCCTAGCTGGCTTCACTCGAGATGAGCAGGAACCAAGGCTCCATGGGGACAGAGGCTTGTCCCCACTGGCTCTCTCCTCTTAGCCTGCATTTTGTTCTACCTTTGGGTGTGGAAGACATAGCCTCTGCATCCCTTGGGGCTTTGGGAGGTGACATGGTTCATATATAAGGACACTGGTGTTATCTTTGTAGTGTCCATCCAGCAGGGATGTCGATGATCTCTGGGGAATGTGGACAAACCGTGAAGAACCATGAGAAAGCGAAGAAAGGGGAGTTGCGGAGGCACCAAACACCAACTTCCCCGTCTCACCGAGAACCAAAGCCAAGCTCTGAGGGAGGAGCCTGGCCCATGACTCCAAGGTCAGCGGCAAGTTCCTCTGGACTCTTAGGTAAAAGATGAAATAAAGCTTAAAACATCTTCTTAAAGGGAGAAGAAAGAAAACGACGTCTGTTATATGCCTGTAGCCCCATATTAAAGCCCAGCTTTGAAATCAGAGGAGCCTTTGGGGTACAAGGGCTTGGGAAGGATGTGACCACTGGGCTGGAGAGGGTAAGTTGTAACCATTGCTCCCGAATAGAACACACAAGAGTATTTTCTTACCAGGGTAATTTTAAACTTGAATCCAAAGGTGGCTGTGAGTGTTTCCAGCCCACAGCAGCCACAGGGGCCTTGAAAACCACATCTGATGCAGTAATTTTTCTTAGAACTTTTCATATTGCTCCAGAAGCAACTTCAAGGGTAAGACCTCTCCACAGAGTGGAGAGGTGATGGCTATTGGTGATTTCTGTAGATGTCTTTTTTTTTCCTTTTTTTTTTTTTTTTCTTTTTGGGTTTTTCGAGACAGGGTTTGTTTCTCTGTGGTTTTGGAGCCTGTCCCGGAACTAGCTCTTGTAGACCAGGCTGGTCTCGAACTCACAGAGATCCGCCTGCCTCTGCCTCCCAAGTGCTGGGATTAAAGGCGTGCGCCACCACCGCCCGGCTGTTTTTTTAAAGACAGGATCCTTTATAGCCCAGGCTAGCCTTTATAGCTCAGGCTAGCCTTGAACGTGCCGTCTAGTCAAGGATGACCTTGGACGTCTGATCTTCTCACCTCTACCTCCCTAGTGCTGGGAATATCCTCGAGGTGTGTGTCACCACACCCATTATTTGTAGTGCTGGGGAATCTAAACCTAGGGCACTCCCCAGCCTGGATTCTTTAGATTCCAGCTCATGCACCCCACCCACCACGTGTGTAAGTGCTTGCGGTGTGCACACCCATGAGCCATCCCAGATACTTCCCACGCTTCTTGTACTGATGTTCTGAGACACAAGAGGGGAAGAAACATACACATGCAGATGGTGCATGCCCAAAGCCATGCTCCACAGTGTCGGGGAAGTCTGGGGGGCAGCAGGGATTGTGGGTAGAGCTCACAGAGCACTGCTGTGCTCTCGGGCTCTGTTCCACGCCTCAGCCCCAAATCTACCAATCAATGACTCTTTCCACTTGAAAAAGCAGTGGGCACTGGATTGTGCAGATAGGGCTCAAGAGACTTAAGGCGGAAGTGGGGAGGCTGTGACCCAAAATAGACTGCTGGAACCACAAACAGCGAAGGCACGTAGGTTTAGTCCAGCCACTAAACTAGACTGCCAACTAGGAGGGGTGGGCAGGAAAAGGAGAGCCTTACTTCCTGATATGAGTCACCCATGGTGGGAAGGCCCAGGTGCCAAGCGCCCAGCCAGAGGGCACTTAGTTTTCCTCCTAAGGACATGTCACGACCTTCATTTTCTTCTCCTTCTCCCAGCTCCTCGCTGTGTTGCCTGGGGCAGGTCAGCCCAAAGGCAGCTTTCATTCATTCATTCATTCATTCACTCATTCACTCATTCATTTGCCCGTCATTCGCCCAGCCATCTGCTCATCCACTCGCTCTTTTATCCATTTGCTCACTTATTCCACCATCACTCATTCATGCCTTCGTTCATCCATTTACTCAATGTATTTCATTCCCTCATTGCAGGGCGTTCGGGGACCTTCAGTAAACAGATGTAACAGATGATCAGAAATGTTGACGGGGTTTTCTGTCCTGCCCGGTTCCCACAGTCGTTAAGTCCCAAAGAAATCACACAGGGGTCTACATTAACTATAAACTGATTGGCCCATTAGCTCAGGCTTCTTATTAAATCTTATTACTTACTGTCACACTCCAAGGTCCCACCTGGTTCTCCTGCCCAACAGGGGTTAAAATTCAATCTCTGTTCTGACGGGCTCATTCAGGTGGAGACATTTATGAAGAGGATCATTGCGTATATTTATTTGATGACAATAACTGTCACCAAAGACTCTTTCCAAACCACAGCCTTGCACAAAAATCATGATGAATTTGCACAAAGAACCGCAGCCTTGCAGCAAGGCCACCCTTCCAGGCGTGGGCCCAGAAGCTGCCTGCTCAGCCTCATGCTGACTCCGCCTTCAGTACTGATCTTTGCAGGAGGACCCATGCTTCAACCCAGCTTCTGTAATCTCCCTCACCTTCCCGTTAACCCTCGCCTCCCTTTACTCTCTTGCTCTGTGGCACCTTGCATCCCCTGTAGCACACATGGGCCATACTGCAATCTCATCACACCCGATAAGTCCTTTTCCTACCTGCTCAGTTTAGTATCTTCATATTACACTACCGGAGACCCCCCAGAGGGAGGGTGTTCTGGCTGGTTTTATGTCAGCTCGACACAAGTCAGAGTCCTTTGGCAAGAGGAACTTCAGTTAGGAAAATGCTCCCACCCGACTGGCCTGTGGGCAAGCCTGTGTACATTTTCCTGACTGGTGATGGATGTGGGAGGGGCTCAGTTCATTGTGGGTGGTGCCATCCCTGAGCTAGGGGTCCTGGGTTCTAGAAGAAAGCTGACTGGGCAAGCCACAAGGAGCAAGTCAATGGCCATCACTTCTCCATGGCCTCTGCATCAGCTCCTGCCTCACGCAGGCTCCTGCCCTCCTGAGTTCCTGTGGTGACTTCTCTCAGTGACAGTCTGAGATGTGGAACTGGAAGATGAAATCAACCCTTTCATCCCTAGGCTGCTTTTGGTCATGGTGTTTTATCACAGCAATAGAAACCCTAAACTAAAACAGAGGGGATTTGGAGTGTCCCTATTGGCAATTGCAGTTAACAGAATAATGAGCTGCGAAGATGTCCTTGTCTCAACCCCCAGAACCTGGGAATATATTTTAGTAAGTTACGTGATAGCATATAGATTTTAAGTGAGATGATCTTTCTGTGTGTGTGTGTGCGCACACCCACCCACACACACCCCCCCCACCCACCCCCCCACACACACTTGCACAAGAATGTGCGATGAGGGGGCTGGAGAGATGGCTCAGAGGTTAAGAGCTTTGCCTGCTCTTCCAAAGGTCCTGAGTTCAATTCCCAGCAACCACATGGTGGCTCACAACCATCTGTAACGGGGTCTGGTGCCCTCTTCTGGCCTGCAGGCATACACACACAGACAGAATATTGCATGCATAATAAATAAATAAATAAATAAATAAATAAATAAGAAAGAATGTGCGATGAGTCCGGATTACCAAGGTATATTCAATTGTATATAAGAGAGTGAAAGGGAGGCCTGTGTTAGCTCTGTTAACCAGAGCTGGCAGAGAGGGGGCGGAGAGAGAGATGCAGGAGGACTCAGGAGATGTAAAGTTGGGAAGATGCTGCACTGGTTTCGAAGATGGATGGACATAGGGGCCACGAACCAAAGAATTCAGGGCCCTCTGGCACCAGGAAAAGGCAAATGAGGGGCTCCCCCTAGAGGCCGTATGAGGAACGCACAGCCTGGCAACACCTTGGTTTGGGAATTTTGACCCAGAGCTGTAAAGTCGTAAATCTGTGCTGCTTTAAGACAGTCTTTATACCCGTGACTGCAACTACGAGCTGTGATCTTGAGTAGATACGCTGCTGGTCTGGGCAGTGGGCCCCGCTAGAGGCAGGGTCCCGCAGACTGCGGTGCCAGTGCAGACCTGAACAGAGTGGGGACAGAAGTGGCCACAGGGAGGGCTCAGCAACAATGGCAGATAAGCCCTCAGAGAGAAGCCTCAAGAGGTGAGGGTACTGAAGGCTTGGCTGTCAGCTTGTAGAATGTTGGAAGGTGATAGACCCTCAAGAAATGGCACCCAGCCCCTTCCTATTGCTCAGTCTGCCCCTCTCTGTCATTGGTGTGCAGTTCTGCCATGCACTCCCACCCGGCAGGACTACGGGTGTGTGCCACCACGCCCACTTCTGATCACCCCTGTACGGCCCTACCTCCCAGTACCATCACAGTGGCAGTTAAATTCAAGCTGAGTCCCACTGTGGTGGCTCATACCTGTGATACCCGGCAGAAGGACCACAGAGGGTGGGAGGTTATCCTGGGCTACAGAGTGCATTGCAGGACAGCTGGGCTACAGAGTGAGACATTGTCTCCAAAAACAAACTAAACAATAAAAGCGATGTCAATGTGAGTTTGAGAGATGACATCCAAACCACAGGAAGAGACAGTGTTATGTCACTCAATGAGAAATGAGTTTGTCGGCAATTTTATCATTGCATAAATGAGTATATGTAGTAGACTACCTGTTATACACACATACAGAGAGAGAGAGAGAGAGAGAGAGAGAGAGAGAAAGAGAGAGAGAGAATAGTGTTCCTCCTAGGGCCACTATGAACAAAACAACCTGAGATTAGAGTAAGCTCAAGAGAAAACAATGTACTCAAAAGCCATGATAAAGTGATAAAGCCGGGTGGTGGTGGCACAAGCCTTTAATCCCAGTACTCAGGAGGCAGAGGTAGGCAGATCTCTGTGAGTTCGAGGCCAGCCTGGTCTATAAGAGCTAGTTCCAGGACAGGCTCTAAAGCTACAGCAAAACCCTGTCTTAAAAAACAAAAACAAACAAATAAACAAAAGCCATGATATGATAAGGGTAGGGGTCAAGGAGGAGGCTCAGCGGGTGAAGCACCTGCTCTATATGACCACACTGACTCTACAGAGTTATCCTGTGACCTTCACATGTGTGCCGTGGCATGTGTGTGCTCCTCATGCTGTGCACACACACAAATAAGAAGATGTGATAAGTTAGAACTACATAAGGCTGCTGATTAACTATTTGGAATAAAGTTATTTTTAATAAGTAGAGAGCACACTTTAAAATAATGCAAAGCACATTTAGACACACACATCTATATATACACATATACATAAATATGTATATATTTAAGAGAGCATCTCACATAGCATAGGCTAGCCTCAAACTTGCTATACAGCTAAAGATAACCTTGACCTTCTGATCCTTTTGCCTCCACATGACCTACCATGACCAGATTTGTTGGTTTATTTTTTTTTTCCAATGTTGAATTCAAAGCCAGGGTTTGGAGCATGCTAGGTGAATAGTCTAACCACAGAGCCACATCTCTGGCCCCATATGTGCTATGGTTTTATATTCCTGGCAAAGGGCTGTAGGTGTGTTTATAGCACATGGTAAACCCACAAGTGGTGCTGTGTGCAGCAATGACAGACAGCTCCGGCGTCACTAGGGGATAATGGCTCATCTCATGACATTCTTTTAGGTCCAACATTGCATATGTGGCCTGTCATTGACTCGATGTGGTTATGTGGCTTGAGACCGTACCAGGTCATTTTGCACGGATACATATAGATGTGGTCCCCACGTTCCTGCTCCTCCAGCCACGTAGATGCCAGTCTTCCCATCCCCAGCTCCTCTTCCTGCCCCTTAGTGTTGTCATGCCACATCAACCTCAGAGATCATCTTACATTCTTGTGTAAGTACATCAGCACCATCCCATAATATTCCACAGCATGGCTAGACTAGATGAGCGTTCTACCACCGAGCTACATTTAAAGTAAGCCACAGCTACTTTATAGCTACATCTTACTTTCAATTCTTAGCTAATTTCAGGAATCTTGGGACCAGGCTCAGTGGTAGGTAAGACTCCAGGAAGGGCTGTTGCAATGCCACCTTGGCTTTTTTTTTTTTTTTTTTTGGTTTTTCGAGACAGGGTTTTTCTGTGATTTTGGAGCCTGTCCTGGAACTAGCTCTGTAGACCAGGCTGGTCTCGAACTCACAGAGATCCGCCTGCCTCTGCCTCGCGAGTGCTGGGATTAAAGGCGTGAACCACCACTGCCCGGCCCAACTTGGCTTTTTAAAAAATTAATTAATTTATGTGGGTATTTCACCTGCACATATGTCTGTGTACCACATGAGTGCCTGGTGCCCAGGGAGGACATAAGAGGGCGTAGGATCCTCTGAGGCTGGAGTTGCAGATGGTTGTGAACTCACGTGTGTACTGGGAGTCAAACCTTGGTCCCCTGGAAGAGCAGTCAGTGCTCTTAACTGCTGAGCCATCTCTCCAGCCTCTTCTCTTTTCTTCTACAACTCAAACCTTTCTCTTGGCTTCTTGAGAGCCATCATGGGTGTGAAATGGAACGCATCACAGGGTGCCTGACCTTCAAGTCCTCAACTATAAAATGGGGGTGGGGAATCCCTACAACTCTTCATATGTTTGCAGATAGCAAAGTCTCTGGAAGTTACATTACAGCAAGAATAAACATAACCCATAAATACTGCTTCTCCTATAGAGTTCAGTCGGCTGTCCTGTATCCGTGCTCTCAACAAACCTGTCCCCGCCTCCCAACCCATCTCTATTGATTCTTCTCACGTTGATGATATTGTGCAGTCAGAGCATAAGCCAAGAACGAAAGATCTGCTTACCCTAGACCATCACCTGGTGTGGGATGCAGGATTTGAAGGGAGCCCCCTTCCCTAAGGAAGCTGCCCCCCCCAGGCACACATACACATGCATACACACTCGCCTGCACATGTGCACAGTGCAATTAAAACACTGGTGGGAAACTCTTCTGAAATGCCAACTGTTGTGGTTCCGAGGTTCCTTTCTAAATGGAGTCCCCTCAGCCTACTGCAGTCATGGCTCATAGCGGAGACAGCAGAGCTGTCTATTCCGCTTGCTCATTTGGGGATGAATAGGCTTCACTGTGGAAAGCTTTAGCAGCAACAAAAGATCTTGCTCTTTGTTCTTCCGAGAACAGCAACCTGGGAAGTGATTCCGGCATTCTTGAGGCTTAGCAGTTAACAGCAACAAACCCCACATTTTGTCATTTTCTTTCTTCCTTTTTCTTGTCTTTTCTCTGTGAGACGATGTCACCGTGTAACTCTGGTTGACCTGGAGTTCACTATGTAGACCAGGCTGGCCTCAAGCTCAGAGATCTGCCTGCCTCTGCCTTACAAGGACGGGAACTAACTTTACTGATTTATGTGCATGTCTACACACATGGGAGCACCCTCACGTGTGCATGTATGTGTGGAGGCCAGAGGACATCCGCAGGCATCATTTCCCAGGTACTATCCATCTTCTTCTTGAGTAGGCGAGGCTGGCTGTCCAGCAAGCCCCAGGGATACCCCTGTGTCCCCTCCTGAGCACTGGGGTTTCAAATGGGTGCTAAAACACCCGTTTTTTTTTTTTTTGTTTTGTTTTTTTTTTTTAAATGTGAGTTCTAGGAATGGATCTTGGGTGCCATGCCCTTTACTAATTGAGCTAACTCCTCTGCCTGGTGGAAGGTATTCTAAGTTAGTTCTCAACCTTCCTAATGCTGCATCCTTCTAATACAGTTCCCCATGTTGTGGTGACCCCAACCATAAAGTTTTGTTTTTAAGATTCATTTACTTATTATATGTATGCAGTGTTCTGCCTGCAATGTATACTTGCAGGCCTGAGGAGGGCGCCAGGTCTCATTACAGATGGTTGTGAGCCACCACGTGGTTGCTGGAATTGATCTCAGGGCCTCTGGAAGAGCAGCCAGTGCTCTTAACCTCTGAGCTGTCTCTCCAGCCCCCATAAAGTTATTTTTGTTGCTACTTCCTAACTGTAACTTTGCTACTGTTATGAACTGTAATGTAAATAATTTTGGAGATTGAGGTTTACCAAGGAGGTCACAACTCATAGGTTGAGAACTACTGATATAGATAGACATTGTCCAAGGGAAGGAAGGGCCTGAGGAACACATTTCTTTGTGCGTTTTTTTTTTTTTAAATTTGCACTTCAGTGATTCACTGGGCCACCTCCAGCGTTGGTTTGCAGAGCTGATTCCACCTTTGTCCAAATCAGAGGACTTAGGCAGTCATATGTCGCCACACTGTGGCGGTGGTGAGAACCGCACATGTCTTGCTCTAGCTGGCCAGCCAAGACGAGGAATTTTGTATTTTCAGGGTCCTGTGGCTGAGAAGGGGAAGAGCTTGAATTAAGGGAAGCACAGAAAACCCTTGCCTGGCACTCGACTCCTTTGCCCTTCCCTTGGTGTGGAAAGAGAAGAACCCCAAACTTCCTGATCACGAGCTTCCCTGCTGTGCCCAGTTGTGCAGTCCTGATTCTCTAAGTGTTCAGTTGATTGCAGCCTGCCCAAGGGAAGGGCCGCCACTGCCCCTGTGGTGGGTATAGAAAATATGGAACAGACTGATAGACAGTGAGGCAAAAGACACACAAATCTTTTATTTTGATTTTTTTTTTTTGAGACAGTGTTTCTCTGTGTAGCTTTGGAGCCTGTCCTAGAACTTGCTCTGTAGTCCAGGCTGGCCTCGAAGTCACAGAGATCCACCTGCCTCTGCCTCCTGAGTACTGGGATTAAAGGCGTGCACCACCACCTGGCGTTTTGTTTGTCTTTTGAGACAGGGTTTCCCTGTGTTTCCCTAACTGTCCTGGAACTCTAGACCAGGCTGTCTATGAGCTCACAGAGATCATCCTGCCTCTGCCTCTCGACTGCTGGGATTAAAGGCATGAACCAACACCACCTGGTTTACTTTTTAATACAGGATCTCACGTTCTGGCCTCAACTTTGTCAGGTAACAAAGGATGGCCTTAAACTCCTGATCCTCCTGCCTCCACCTACCAAGTGCTGGGTTACAGGTGTGTGCCGTTATACCCAGTTTTATGTGGTGCTGGGGCTAGAAGCCACGGCTTCCTACATACCAAGGAAAAACTCTGTCATTCAAGACCATCTGAGTGCCAGGCCTGGAACGCAATGCCCAGTGCCCTGTGTTGGTTGCCATTGCCGCCAAGACTCTCTTTCAAACCTGGACTTCTTCATGTACAGTCTTCTTGCCGCCTGTCCAAGGCTCTTCCCCGCTTCCTTTGGATCAGACTGTACAGTCTGGACCACCCAGCTCAGCAGAGCCCACAAGATACTTGTGGGGCACAAACGACTGCCAAACCAGGAGTTCTCACCTGTCTGGGAAGGAGAGTGTCGTGTGGGAATGGCAGAACCTATGGGCACAGGTCAGTGGAGGTGTCAAGAGGGATCACCGACCAAAAATAGCCTCTGTTTTTGTGATTCACTTTCCTTCCTTCCCCCTTTCACCCAGCCCTTCCTTCTTCCTACTAAAAAAACACATACATGGTTTTAAGTGGTGGCGCGGTCTCAAAGTGACCTGGAGACCAGTTTATGCATGGATGTCAAAACCATATGAGGAAATACCATCAGTTTCAGAGATAAGGACACCCGGGTGCTGGGTATAGTGGCCCACGCCTGTAATCCCAGCACTTGGGATCAGGAGTTCAAACTTATTCTTTTTTAAAAAAATATTTATTTATTATGTATACAATATTCTGTCTGTGTGTATGCCTGCAGGCCAGAAAGGGGCATCAGATCTCATTACAGATGGTTGTGAGCCACCATGTGGTTGCTGGGAATTGAACTCAGGACCTTTGGAAGAGCAGGTAATGCTCTTAACCACTGAGCCATCTCTCCAGCCCCCTCAAACTTATTCTTGGCTACATAATTAACTAAGGAACCAGTGAACAAAGGGACAGGCTTCCTCCTGAGGTGGAGGTGTCATGGTGGCTTCCTGAAAGTGACTATTGCGGGGTGAGCAGAGTCTTATAAGTGGAAGTGGGCCCAGTGACCTGAGAAAGGTATCTAAGTCCATGTGTACACGGAGGAGGTTTGTGCTACTTACCCTCAGAACCCAGGATGTGGGGAGTGCCGAGAAACCAGACCAGAGAGCAAAGACCAGCTCACAGGACAGCTGGGGTGGTATGGGGTGGCATGTACCTGCTTAGATTTTTATTTGTAAATGATCTGAAGGCACTGGGAATTTATTTTTAATGTTCAAAACTACAGAGGAATATTCATTGTAGAAAAATCAGAAAAGAGCCTAGATACATGGCTCAGCAGTGAAGAGCACTGCCTGCTCTCCCCGAGGCTCTGGGTTTATTCCCAGCATCCACACAGTGGCTCACAACCATCTGTAACTGCAGCTCCAGGGAATCTGACGCCCTCTTCTGGCCTCTGAGGACACAGCACACACACAGTGGACTGTAGATGCAGGCCAACAGTCAGACACACAAAATGAAGTAAAAGGTAAAAAAAAAAAAAAAAAAAGCCTCAAGGCTGGAAAATAGAGAAGAAAAGAAGAGCCAAGCGACACGCCTGCTCCTTGAGACTTAAAACACCTTTTCTGTATCTTTTGAAACGGTCTCTATGCTGTTGACTTAGTTATAGCCAGCTACAATGCCTCACCCCTGTAACTGAGGTAACTTTGGAAACTGAGGTAGGAGGATTGCTGCAAGTTTGAGGCCAGCTAGGTCTCAAGAGTGAGATGCTGTTTCAAAAAGCAAGCAAGCAAAGAAACAGACAAAAGAATAAGCAAGCCTCTTAGTTACCATGCCCTCTTCTCAGGCCCCCATTCTCACATTCACGCCCCCATTTTCTATCATTCTCTCCTTCCCTAGCTTGTATCTATTAACTGTCCGCAGAACTCCAGATGCTGCCATGACCCCAGGGATGGGGAAGTGAAGGAGGTAAACAAGCGTCCTGCTCCTCAGCTTCCTCTTCTTCGGCCCACTGCTTGTCGCCAACAACAAGCTTCTGGTGGTGGTTGCCACGCAGAGTGCTCATGTGTCTTTGGAGGAATGAACTAGGAGAAGCCTGGAGCAAGCCAGATGGTTGCGGGGGGGGGGGGGGGGGCGGCGGCAGGAGCGCTTGCCATGGTTTTGAGTTTGATCCTCAGAAACCACGTAGGAAAGCTGGATGCAGTGGTGCACATCTGTAATCCTAGAACTCTACTGTGAGATGGAGGCAAAGACAGGAGAATGTCCTAGAAGCAGAAGTATTGGATAGAAATATATCTTGATTCCACAATAAGCAGAATGCATGTGGCTTTCTGTGTATGCTCCACCAAGCACGATGTCCTCCCCATCTAACCCGTCACTCCATGCCAGGTCATACTGTCTCTGGTCAGCCCATCCTCTCTTTGTGGTCCGCAAAGTGTCCTCCCACAAAGCCTCAAGGTGAAGGTTCTGTATGTCTTTTAGGTGTGCAGGGAACACTTTAAGTTGGACCTTTTCTTCCCATAGTTGTTCTTGTTTTTGTTTTTTGTTGTTGTTTTTTTTTTTTGAGACAGGGTTTCTCTGTGGCTTTGGAGCCTGTCCTGGAACTAGCTCTATAGACCAGGCTGGTCTCGAACTCACAGAGATCCACCTGCCTCTGCCTCCCGAGTGCTGGGATTAAAGGCATGCGCCACCACCACCTGGCCCCATAGTTGTTCTGTGGGATCAATTGAGATGGTATCCACTGATCTTCGCTGTCCTGTGCAGGGTGGTGGGGCTATGGCACCTCTGTGGGTCTGATGGAGGACAGTGCAGGTTTCTGCCTCTGAGGGTCTGATGGAGGACAGTGCTGGTTTCTGCCTCTGAGGGTCTGATGGAGGACAGTGCTGGTTTCTGCCTCTGAGGGTCTGATGGAGAACAGTGCTGGTTTCTGCCTCTGAGGGTCTGATGGAGAACAGTGCTGGTTTTCTGTTGTCCCAGCAAGACTATCCACTGGAGTTTTCCAGGGTTAGCTGCTGTGGGAAGCAGATAGTGGCATGCCAGCGGCTTACAACAGGGACATCACCAAATGAGTCCTTGGAAGAGGACACATCAGAGCATCCCCTCCCTATGTAAATGAGAAAGCTGATGACAGGTGACATCTTGCTTCATCTCCGATCACCTAGATACATGACTGACTTATGGTTAAGAATAATTATGTTCAAGATGGAGGCTCAGCCAGCCAAATGCAGGGACCTCTTTTTTTTTTTTTTTTTTTTTCGAGACAGGGTTTCTCTGTGGCTTCAGAGCCTGTCCTGGAATTAGCTCTGTAGACCAGGCTGGTCTCGAACTCACAGAGATCCGCCGGCCTCTGCCTCCCGAGTGCTGGGATTAAAGGCGTGCGCCATCATCGCCCGGCTATGCAGGGACCTCTTGACAGGGAATTTGAGCTGTGACTAGTAGAATTTCTGCCACTTCCTTCTCCCAAGCCTGTGTTAGCAGTGCCCTATCTTCCTTTGGCTGATGCCATTTGAGGATACCCTGAAATGAAGACATACCCTCCCCAGAATTGGAAAGGGGACCCACGTTAACACCGGAGAGACAGAGTCTCCTGACCAATAGGTTTAAGAGAAAATTTGGTAGCTAAATAAAGCCTCAATATCGATTGATTGATTGGCAGGAATATGGTGAACGATGGTCACCCAGCCTCAGCCAGTGTCCTCACAGAACCTTTTGTTACAAAGAGGAGCATTTCCTTATCCTGGAGGAGGCTGAGCTGAGAGGCAGAGGGAAGGTCAGGTTCCCAAGCCAGCATCCTGCAGAGAACTCACAACCACAGAATGTCATCCGCAACCTAACTATCAGGTGTATGCAGCGGAGGGGATGCTTTGGTGTGTGTTCTGATCTCTCAGCATGTGTCTCTGTTGAGGGAGAACGAGAGAGCAAGGAGCTGCTGTGTTCACTCAGACTAGGGGGCAGGACCTGGGCAGCACACGAGTCATCCAAGATTAGAGCTGGGTTTCAGCAAAGTTTGTAGAGCGGCCTCCTGCCCAACTGCCACAGCAAGACAGTAATGTTTTGTTGGAGTGTGAATTGGCAGAGGGTTATACCCCAGTGGCAAGGTGTTCCCAATCATCTTGTTGTTGATTGGTTTAAGGGTGCTCCATGAGTCTGGATCAGACCATGGAATTTCAAGAGAAGAGGGTCTCTTGGAATCTTCTAGAAGAGACGGCTCTTTTCTTCCTTGGAAGTCACTGGGGCTGAGTGTGATGACTGCATGCAATGTGCTCCCTGGGAAGCAGGAAGAACCAATGTTAGGATGAAGATAATGATGAGGCGGCGGGCAGAAAACAGGAAGGAACTTGCATCAGTCCACCCACACAGCCCAAATAAACCAGCTTAAGGTCCTGGGTAGCTAACGGTGAGAGCATGGAGGAAGTGGGGATGCCCTGAGACAAACACGTGAACAAGGAAGCAAGGGCTGGGGAGGATCCGTGGAATGGGGAGAAAGGGATAGCCAAGACTTTTCAAGGAGGGGAAGCTAAGTGTAAGATCCTATTGTGGTAGATTCAAAATTGCCTACCTATGAGCAAAGTAGAAACATGAGCAAAATGACAATGTTTAAAATATAATTGGGGGTCAGCGAGATGGTTCAGTGGTTAAGAGCATTGGCTGCTCTTGCAGAGGACATGGGTTCAGTTTCCAGCACCTATATGGCTGCTCACAACCATCTGCAATTCCAGTTCTAGGGGATATGGTGCCTGCTTTTTGCTTCTGTGGCACAAGACATGCATGTGGCACACAGATGCAAACAAAACACTCATACACACAAAATAATAACAAATTAATATTAAAATATATACAGTTTACGTTACTGCCAAAGATATCACACAATGTGGTTACAGGACACAGAGGAACTACTCTGGAATTGAGCTGGGAGCTTCTCTTTGGAAGCTAATAGAGCAGGAAAGTGCCATGTAGGCATTTGGGGGGAGTCTTACCACGTGGTAAGGTCAGTGGTCTTACCCGAATCTGGACCCTAAATATTACAATAGTAACCTTCCAGGCAAGATGGACTCACTGGTTGCTGTTTGGTGGGTAAACAACCACCTTCTGCTTGAATTTGAAGCCTCTCCATGGAGGGAGTAAAATCTATGTTCTGTAAACTTGGTGAAAAAGACTCTGATATTTTGCCAAGCAGACACATAGTCAAACTGCTTTCTGGATATTTGTGATCATATCTGTAGATTAGTGCTGGTGTTGACCTTGGCCAGAGAAGAAACTCCTAACTGGTCAAAGGGCTGAGGATAAGTGACTGTGGGTGCTCATCCTTAAACATGACATTGGAATCACCCTCTGCAAGGCCCAGGGAGCACTGAAGAAGAATGCTTTGTAGCAGGCTTTTTCAGCCCACCAGCCCCCAAATCATGACATGGAGACTTATTATTACTTATGAATAGGCTCAGCCTTAGTTTAGGCTTGCCCTACTAGCTCGTATAGCTTATTTTAACCTGTTTCTCTTTATCTACATTTTGTCTCGGGACTTTTCACCTTTCTCTCATACTGCATGTCCTGCTTTCCTGCTTCCTCCTTCCTCCACGTTTGGCTGGCTGGTGGTTGTCTGGCTGGCCTCAGGCAGCTCTCTCTTCTTTCTTGTTCTCTTCTCTCTTGAGTTTAGATTCTTCCCCTTACTTATTCTCTCTGTCTGTCAGCCCCACCTACCTCTCTACTGCCTAGCTGATTGACTGTTCAGCTTTTTAGTAGACCAGCCAGGTGCCTTACACAGGCAAGCTGAAACAAATGTAACGCATCTTTACATACTTAAACAAATGTAACAATCCTCACATAGTTAAAGTAATATTCCACAGCATAAAGAATGTAACAATCTTTGCATAGTTAAAGTAATATTCCACAACATGAACAAATGTAACAATCTTTACATAGCTAAAGTAATATTTCACAACATGAACAAATGTAACAATCTTTACATAGTTAAAGTAATATTCCACAACATGAACAAATGTAACAATCTTTACATAGTTAAAGTAATATTTCACAGCATAAACAAATGTAACAATCTTTACATAAAGTAATATTTCACAGCATAAACAAATGTAACAATCTTCACACAGTTAAAGTAATATTTCACAGCATAAAAGATGTAGCAATCTTTACATAGTTCCACAACAACCGGTGGAGTGTTGAAGGATGGAAGGAGTGCTGTGAAATGCTGTCCTCTGGGCCTGATGTCACTACTGCACTTGTAAACACACAGCACCTGTGACATGAAAGTAGGGAGACTAGTTGAGAAGAGGAGGGTTAGCGAGATTGAGATGAGCATGAGAGCGGGTGGTGGGGCTGGATGTGACAGTACATTGCGTGTGTGTGTGTGTGTGTGTGTATACATACATACATACATATATATATATATATATATATATATATATATATATAATTATCAAAAAGAAAAACAGATTTTAAAATCTAATTGGAAAAGAGGTTGGAATGTAGCTTAGTTGGTAGAGTGATTGCCTGGGTGGACCCCCAGCACTACATAAAACTACATGTGAAGGTACATATCTGTAATTCCAGAAGTTTTGAAGTGGAGGCAGACAGATCATGCTTGAGTTCAAGGTCATTCTCAGCTACCTAGCAAATTCAAGGCCAGCCTGGGATGCACGAGAATAAACAAATAAATCCATAAAAGTGAAGGGAAGACTATTTATTCACATAACAAAAATAATGTTGATAGTTTGGTATGTGATGGTCCGTTTTATATGTATGTGTATATGGTTTAATCTTCTTTTGTCTTTTCTTCATTTTTCTGGTCTTTTCAAAACAAGGTTTCTCTGTGTAAACTTTGCAGTTTGGAACTCACTCTATAGACCAGACTCGCTTTGAACTTACAGAGCCAGGCTCTGCCTCCTGAGTGCTGGGATTAAAGGTGTGAGCCACCATGCCTGGCCTCTATAATCTTTTTATAAAAAGTGAAATTCTCTACCTACTTCTTGTAGCCAGCTTGTTTTAAGTCATGTTTTCCCCTGCCGTCAATTATCCATTATCTCCATATCTGTCAAAGAGCTAGACTCTCAATAGTGTAAGAATAGTCATAGAATGGAAAAGGATGTTTGAAAATAATATCTTTGAAGAGATAGTATATCTGGAATATGTATATATAAACAATCAGACTAAAAAGTGGACAAAAAGGAGCTGGAGCAACAGCTCAGCCGTTAAAAAAACCCACTGCTCTTGCAGAGGACCCAAGTTGGATTCCCAACACCTATATCATGTGACTCGCTGCCACTTGTCACTCTAGTCCCAGGGAATCTGATGTCTTATAGCCTCTGCACATAACTAAAGAATAAAAGTTAAAGAGTTTTTTTTTGTGTGTGTGTATATGTTTGTTTTTGTTTTGGTTTTTTGAGACAGGGTTTTTCTCTGTAGCTTTGGAGCCTGTCCTGGAACTAGCTCTTGTAGACCAGGCTGGCCTCTAATTCACAGAGCTCCATCTGCCTCTGCCTCCCGAGTGCTGGGATTAAAGGTGTGCACCACCACTACCAAGCAAAAGTTAAAGTTTTTACAGTGAACTTTGCTTTTCTTTTTTAAATAGGCAAAGGACTTGAATAGTAAGAATGTGATAAGACACCCAACTTCTACAATTATCAGGAAAATATAAATTAAAATACCTGGAGAACAGCTGTGATAAAAATAACTAGACAGAAAACAATGGCTGCAGATGAAGGATATGGAGAAATTAGAATGTTTACATCCTGTTGGTGGTAATATAAAACAGTGCAGCCATTTTGGAAAATGTTATAGAGATCATTCAAAATAGAGACCATCGCCACATGACCCAGCCTTAGAACTCTTGGGCCTGCATGCTAGTTACTTGCCTCACTGCTGTGACAAAATCCATGATGGAAGGAACTTAAGGAAGGCGGGGTTTATTTTGGCTCATGGTTTTAAGGGCTACAGTCCATCATGTTGGAGATGGCACGGCAACAGGAGTAGATCTAGCTGTAATGGCTGAACAATGAGCCACACTTCATCCTCAGGAAGAAGAGAGAGAGATGAACCCATTGGTGTTCAGCTCACTTCCTCCATTTCCTTGTTTTTATTCAGTCTGAGGCCCCAGGACATGGGAGGGTGAGGGCTCACATTCAGGGTGGGTCATCCTTCCTCAGTTAAACCTCTTTGGAAGCAACCTCATAGAAAAGCTCAGAGGTGTGTCCCGCAGGTGATTCTAAACCCAGCAAGGTCAACAATCAAGATTGACTGTCACCACCAGATCCAAGAGAATTGAAGACAGCATCTCAATGTGATATCAACACACCCATGCTTATTGTCCGCATGTGCCCAGAGCAAATAACAGCCAAAAGGCCTGTTAGTAAATGAGTGGTATATCTGCACAATAGGAGATATTCAGCATTGAACATAAAGGAATTCTGTCATCTGCTAGAAGGTGGATGATCCTTGTGGACATGGTGTTAACTAGAATAAAGCAATCCCAGACTAAAAATGCCTCATGATTCCACTCAAGTACATTAGCAAAACTCATTGGGGGGGAGGGAAGTAAAATGGTGGTATCCAGGGCCTGGTGGGGTGGGGGATTGTGTGCAGTGGGCTTAGAGTCTGAGTCTTGCAAGATGAGAATGTTCTAGAGATCTGTTGCCTTTGCAGTGTGCATACCCGCTCTGCACTGTGCACTGGAAACCTCATGGGAAAAGCATGTTAGGCTTCTATTTTTCCCCAACCACAGTTAAAGCAGAAGAACCCTTTGATAAGGGGCCATTCTTGCTGTGTCCACCTTTCTGACTCATGCTGTTGGTAGTTGCTCTGACGAGCTACCCTAACCCTGACTTCCTCTGCAGAGCGGATGTTGCAGTGCAGGTCGTGAGGACCCAGGTCGGGAGGCACACTGCTCTCTCTGCCTGCCTTGCTCTCTCTGCTACTCTCCACTCTCTGTTACTCTCCCCTGGCTAACCTCTGGTTAGAACCAGCATGCCATGCATCTATGTAGGCCACAGTTCTATTTAAGGGTGTGTGGCCTTCTGCTTCCGGCCCTGGAGCAAACACACCTGCTGGGAAATGCAACCCCAGATCCCGGGGTGAAGTCATGGATGTCTGAATTCTCTTCTCTCCAGCCCCTGGGCCTGTCAGGTTTCTCAGAAGTGCATGCTAGGGGTGGCCTCAGTGTCCAGGACAGACAGAGGATGGATGCCTGCTCCACGCTCCCTGAGCTCTCTGTGACAGAGTCATAGTATAGACTAGCCACACCACTGGGTCCCTTCTTTTTCCCTGTGCTTTAGTCTTAGACTCTGCACAAGCTTTCTCGTCAAGGGACACGCTGCTGTCTTTCTGCAGCTTGGGTTCCCTTCTGGCGGTTCTCACCCCAGGCTGACCGTGGCGGGTGGAAGGCATAGGGCAGGTGAGGATGTATAGGAGGAGCGAGATTCTAGTACTGCAGGTGTGATGATAGCTAGGGGGTACTGAGCAGGGTCCCCATGGTGTGCAGAGTGGAGATCATGCCTGGCCAAGCCCTCTGGGCACCAGCCTCACTCACTACCCACTGAGGACTTAAAGATGTTTCTGGAACGAGAGTCCAGACTCCAGTCTAAGGGGCAATGTCTTTGTCCAGAATTTCAGAGTCCGAATTGCTGCTGAGAGTGTGTCTCCACTGTTCCTCGGGGACCTTCCGAGTTGACCTCTTCAGCCAGAGGACAACACCAGCCAAGATGAGCAAGGCAGGCACCTTCAGAAATGCCAGGATTATGTAGTGTGTCCTATGAGAAAGATACAGCCATCAGGGCCCCATGCCTTTGAATCCCATGATGCCCCATCCCCAACACTGGTAAGTCAACAGCCAGCTCACCACAGCCTGATACTGAAGGCTCACATCCTACTTGGAAGATCCCCCAGGGCCTTCTCCAAGGACCGTCCAACCATGAGGGCTCCTCGATGACCATGTGGTCTTAGTATGGCTTGTCCCTGTCCCAATTTTACATTCAGGGGTGGAGTTCTCCTTTCCCTCCTCCCAGCAGAAACCTGGAGTTCTCCACATCTGGGCTGTGTCTGCTTACTCTGCCCTCAACATTCGCTCCAGGCTGGCAGATCTCTCCCTGCCCTGTTTCTGTGATGAGACTGGAACCTTATGGGATCATCTCTTCCCTTGATGCCACCAGGGCTGGGTAGTGATGAACAGCTCTACAGAGTAGTTTTCTGGTGGAGCTGGAATGGGACCATGGTGGGGGTAAGGAAGGTGGCCTTGAAACCTTGAATCTTGACTATGACAATCATTGGCACCTGATGATAGAACCTGGGTTTGGCACCCCGGTAGGAAGAACCCATGTAGAGGGAGCAGAAGGGACTTCAGGACTCACCTCTTATATAAGTCAGAAGAAATCACATGTGTGTTGCTATCCATAGAGGATTCTAGCTGGGAAGACATGGTATCTCTTCCCTCTAGACATAAGCAAAGATGGCCACAGGTTATGGAACAGATTGGGGGTGGTTCATGCATGGCTCATGTTGGCACCCCATCCAACCATCCCTCACTGGGTGTCTTAGTTAGGGTTATTATTGCTGTAATGAAGCACCATGACCAAAACAAGCTGGGGAGGAAAGGGTTTATTTGGCTTACACTGCCATGTCCTAGTCCATCACTGGAGGAAAGAAGGACAGGAACTCAAGCAGGGCAGGAACCTGGAGGCAGGAGCTGATGCAGAGGCCATGGAGGGTGCTGCTTACTGGCTTGCTCCCCATGGCTTACTCAACCTAGTTTCTTTCTTTCTTTCTTTCTTTCTTTCTTTCTCTCTCTCTCTCTCTCTCCCTCCCTCCCTCCCTTCCTTCCTTCCTTTCTCTCTTTCTATCTTTCTTTCCTTTCCTCTTTCTTTCTCTCTCTCTCCCTCCCTCCCTTCCTTCCTTCCTTTCTCTCTTTCTATCTTTCTTTCCTTTCCTTTCCTCTTTCTTTCTTTCTTTCTTTCTTCTTTCCTTTCTTCTCTCTCTCTCTCTTCCTTCCTTCCTTCCTTCCTTTTTCTTCCTTCTTTACTTCTTCCCTTTCTTATTTTTCCTTCCTTCCTTCCTTTCTTAAATGATTTTTCTTTATTCTTTTCTTCTTTTAAAAATTTTCTGTGCATCGGTGTTTTGCCTGCATATGTGTCTGTGTGGGAACTGGAGTCACAGACAGTTGTGAGCTGCCATATGTGGGCCTTGGGAATTGAACCTGGGTCCTCTGGAAGAGCAACCATTGCTTTTGACTGCTGAGCCACCTCTCCAGCTCCTCATCCTGTCTTCTGATTTTTTTTTTGGTTTTTTTTTTTTTTGGTTTTTCGAGACAGGGTTTCTCTGTGGTTTTGGAGCCTGTCCTGGAACTAGCTCTTGTAGACCAGGCTGGTCTCGAACTCACAGAGATCCGCCTGCCTCTGCCTCCCAAGTGCTGGGATTAAAGGCAATCCTGTCTTCTTGTAGAACCCAGAGCCACCAGTCCAGGGGTGGCACTGCCCACAATGGGCTGAACCCTCCCACATAAATCAATAGTTAAGAAAAAGCCCTACAGGCTTGCCTGCAGCCTGATCTTACGGAGACTTTTCTCTATGGAGGTCCATCTCCTCCAGTGACCCTGGCTTGTGCCGAATTGACATAAAACTATCTCCTGGATCAGGAAGCCCCATCTCTCTGATACAGTCCTTTGGCTTCTATTGAGCTGTCGGATTCCCCATACAGTCATTTCCTTCATCATTTTTATTAATAGGATATATGACAGGGAGATATGGAAATCAAGGAGGAGAAAGACTGTAGTTAGTTCTGGAGGAGGAGACACCCACAGTCTCTTTCCACTTGTTTTGGCTGGGGGGATGAACCTCTGTTCCTTTCCGTTCAAACAGTGCCCAAGTAAGGCTCAAGGACCGATGATCTCAGAAACAAGTCTCTAGTGGCCAGGGTGGTGAGTGACAGAGGGGCTCCTGAAGGTGGCTGAGCAAGAAGGCACATGCTACCTATATCATGAATGGCTCTGAGGAAGGAAATGTCACAGAGAGGAAACTACGGGCGGTTTGTAGTGGGTGGCTGGGTCATGGATTCCTGAGCCCAGCTGGGCATGAGCTTTTCTGGCTAGTCCTTTGGGCTAGCTCCTGACCCACCAAACCCTTCTCGCAAAGGTTTCGGGTTTTAATAACACTTGGAAGCTGAGCAGAACTCTGGGGAGCTCTAGTCCTTGCAGTCCTCCAAGAGGCCACAGTCACCATATAGGCTGGTGTTCCCCCGTCCCCCTGGACACTTCAAGCTCAGCATGGGGCACATTCTTAGGCTACTCTGTCTTTTGCCTACATGTCTTATTCAACCCTCTGTCTCCACAGATCATCTCAGCATCCCCTGAGCGGTATCCCTGGGGAAATCTTTTTTGGGGTGACCCTTTCTGCACCTCACATCCCCTAGGAGGCAACGTTTGTAACTCATTGGTTTCAACCCCGTCACCCCATGGGCTAACTTCATTGCCAGCGCTGTGTTTGCCTGCTGCCTTCTCAGGAGCCAGCATGTGCGCCGGGCTGAGGAAGCTCTGAGCATGGGTGGAAGTGGGGAGGGCTGCTTTTTGGGAACCAACAGAAGACCCTGGAGTCCCTCAATGAGGATGAGGCAGGAACAAGCCAGGAGAACCAGGGACATCTCTGATTTTGATTTAGTAACCAAAGCCTCCGTTTAAAGCATCTACTTAACACTTGCAAGCCTCCTGGGTCTTCCTTACCCCATGCTTAGTCTTCTGTAGTCAGAAAAAGCAGAAGTGGTCACTCGGAAAGTTCAGGCCCTCCAAAGTGCCCAGAGTCACTGTGGTTTGGCTAGGCCTGGCCTTCAACCCTGCAGCCCTCCCCAATGATGCCTTAGCTCACCCCCCCCCCGTCCCATGTAAATCACAGGACAAGGGTACAAGTTTTAAAAAACTAGAAACTTCTCAGCCTGCAGTGCTGAGGGCTTCTTCAGGCATCCAAGACCTATTCAAGGCTCCAGGGGAAGAATGTGAGTTTCCAGGGATGTGTAGCTCCAGGATGCAGGTAGCAGGGCTCGGCCATGGCTCCCAGAGGGAGATGTCAAAGCCCCAGCCCTACACCAACATCTGCCAGTCAGGACTCACGTCCGCTGAATTCCTTAGAGTGACCCCAGGAGCTAGCATTGATAAAAGTGTTGGGGTGCTATTCTTCCTTACTTCTGTCACTGCCCTGTCCCATCTGTCTGTCTCTTAGATTCCCAGTCCTTTAGTCCCAAGCACCAGAACTTTGTGGTAACCCACAGGCCAATGCTTACCTGGGTAAACGGTCACTTTAACTCTGGTCCCACGGTCAGTTCCAAATTTTTCAATACCACACCAGTAAGTGTCTGTGTCATTTTGCCTGAGCATCTCCATGGTAACCAGGAGCAAGTTCTCTCTCCAGTTGTCCCTGATGGACAACCGGCCACTCTTCCTTTCTTTCTCTGATCCCGTGGTTCGAATGAGGACCCTGCAAGTCTTCCAGTTTGCTCCTCGACACCACCACTTGTTGTAGGCTTGCCATCTGGAGCTATAGTGACATTGAATGGTCACTGACCCCTTCTCTGGGCCTCTCACCCATGCTGGGCCTTGGATGGCGAAACAGCCTGGAAAACAGGAGGACAAGATATGGCTTCTGCTCCTCTAAGCCAACCTAACGACCAAAGGATTAGAGAAGGGTCCTGCTCACTCCAGCCGCCGTGACCCACTTGGATCCTCCTCACATCTGTTTCCTCTGAGGTCCAGTGTGCTATTAACCCCTGCATGCCCATGCCCTGGCCTCTCCAGACTTTATCTCCCCAGGCCTCCTGTATCATGTGACACTTCTGATTTCCTGACACCTTTTCCTTGTCCTCTTGGTACGGTTCTTATCTGATCGCCTCCCTTCCCTGACTAGTCCACTCTGTGACCTTTCTCTTTCTTCTCTCTGGATCTTAGAGTGACACGCTGGGAAACGGTCAACCGTCTTCTATCTAGGTAATATCCCTCCCTCTTAGCAACATCTGCCAATCTCTGTGGTATAAATGTCCCTTACTGAGACTGACATCAGGCTATCAGTGAGCACTGAGCTGAGTTGAGATGTCTCAAACCAAGTCTGGCGAGCCATTTCGAGCTGGTTCTATATGCACCTGGGGAAATCTAGGGCGTGAGTTACCTTCCTCCCAGCTGTGACAAAACTGCCCGACCAGCAACCTAAGGAAGAAAGCAGGGTTTTGGTTTTGTTTTTATTTTCAAAATTCTGGTTTAAGGGCTGCATCCATCATGGCAGGGACCGTATGGTGGTGGGAATATGAGGTGGCTGGTCACGTTGCGTCTGCTGCCATCGGGAAGCAGAGAAGAATGCTGGTACTCAGCTGCCTTCTCATGAAAAGAAAATATCCAGCCCAGACTCCCAACCCATGGCGTGGTTCTACATACACTCAGGGTCATCTTCCCTCATCATGTAAGTCCCCAGAAAGACCCTCACAGGTATACCCAGATGCGTGTCTCCTAGGTGACTCTAATCTGACCGTGAAGCATCACACCCAGCGCCCTCTCTCTAGCCTTCTTGCCTCCACAGGAGGACACCCCATGTCTATGGTTCTAATTAATGCCTACAATCTGATGGTTTCCAAGAGACACTTGTAACCCAAATGCTGCCCTTGGTTCTAGACCATCATTCCAAACAACTGCTATGTAATAGCACTTCTGACACAGAGCCCGCTCTGCTTCCTGTCTCTAACAGGGGCCAGAGGAACCAGAGTCCAAAATAGGTTGGAATGTGTATCCTGCTCGTCTGTGGAGTGACACCCTTTCTGCACGGTGACCTGTGTTCCCAGTCACCTGGAGGCAGACAAAGAGGCAGAGAGCTGCTGCAGGGAAAGGCTTTCTTGACCAGCTCTCAGTCTTAGACTGGTCTCTGCGAGTGGGGCGCATTTGCACAAGAGCCTGGTGCCGTCCCTCACACCTTGGGCCTTCTCCATAGAGCTAATTTAGTTTGTATTTGAGGTCTGCGTCTGTGCTTGACAGAATAACCCTTCTTCACAGACCCTTTATTTAATTGATTTATTTAGAGACAGGCTCTTACTATGTAGCTCTGGCTAGCCTGGAATTCACTGTGCCAGTGGTTCTCAACCTTCCTAATGCTTCAACCCTTTAATACAACAGTTCCACATGTTGTGGTGAGCATCAACCATAAAATTATTGTTGTTATTATTATTATTATTTTGAGATAGGGTTTCTCTGTGTAACAGCCCTACCTAACCTGGAACTAGCTCTTGTAGACATGTCTGGCCTTGAACTCACAGAGTCTTTGCCTCCTAAGTGCTGGGATTAAAGGTGTGTCCCACCACTGCCCATCCATAAAATTATTTTTATTGTAACACCATAACTGTAATTTTACCTTTGCTTTGAGTTATAATGTAAATATCTGTGTTTTCCAACGGTCTTAGGAAGCCCCTTGGAAAGGGTTGTCCACTGCACTACATAGACCAGGCTGGCCTTGAACTCATAGACACATGCCTGCCTCTGCCTACTAAATGACTATTGACATTCTAGTACCCAACCTATTACTATGTACCCTTACACAGAAAAGGGGAGGCCGGTGAGACGGGTACATGGGTAAAAGTTCTTGTGAAACCTGAGTTCAACCCTGAAACCCACGTGAAGGTGGAAAGGGGAAACTGACTTCACGAAGTTGCCCTCTGACCCCACACAAGCTCTGTAGCAGGCACGTGCACACCAATGAAAATAAGAAAATAAAATGGCCCTTCAACTACAGACACACCCCCGTCTGTAGTTTTAAAAAAAAGAATAAAGGCATTTCCAGGTATGATTAGGGATACTGAGTTAAGATTGTGCTGGGTTATTCTATGAGTCCTGATGAATGGTTTAGGTCTGAAGGCATTCTGTTGCAGGCCTTGAAGAGGAGGAGAGGCCATGGGCCAAGAGACTCATGGGGGCTTTCGGATGAAGCCCGGAAATGGATGGTTCTCCGGAGCTACAGAAGGAACTCCACCTTGACTTTGGCCAGTGAGACCATTTTGGACTCTTGATCTTGGACCAGCAGGATAAAGTGATGTTCTGAGCCACTGCATTTGTGGTCACTGGGTATAGCAGCCACAAAAGGCACATAAAAGATTCTGCCAGACCCCCTTGTAAGCCCTGAGCTCACTCCGCTTGGGGACCACATTGGAGAATTAGCATCTATATTGATTTCTCTTCTCCTTCCCTCCGCAAGTGACTGGTCGCCAGTTCAGCCAACTGCACCCTGAAAATGCCGATCTGAACCGTCTTCTTTACATCTTTGTTATCACAGCCCATGAGACGTCACGACAGAGCAGAGAAAGTGTGAACTTTGCCAGCAGATGGAGACGCGTCTACCGTGGTGTTATTGAGAAACCCTGGGGAGGTTACTTAACCTCGCTGAGCCTCACTTCCCCCTAGCACAGCTGCCATGCCTCTTTCAGTCAGATTCTGGCTGTTATAAACCTCACGTAACCGTCTAATGCTAGACATTGGGCTGTTTGGCCGAGACGGCTCTCGTCCGATATCTGGATCGTGGTAGTAGCATTCAGAAAGGTCTGGTGCATCCTTCTTTCAATTCAAACTGCTTTCAGGACTGGACTGAGCCTGTCTCCTCATCAGCTGCACCCAGCATGTCAGCTACTCCCCTGCACTCTCAACTGTACCCAGTATGTGAGCTACTCCCCTGCGCCCTCAGCTGCACCCAGCATGTCAGCTACTCCCCTGCTCCAGAGTGACTGGAAAAGCTTCATTCCTGCAATGAATGTCTTATTGCAAACTGGTTTTAGTTTCTCCTTAGTGTCATTCCTTGCTCCTTTTGTAGCCCCCTGAGCCTTTCTTTCCCTAACCCCAATGCGCCCTCTCAAGGCAGTGGACCAGGCTGAGCTCCTTCCCAATGCCTCACCCTCTTCTTGGAGCTGCCTCTTCCTGTTGGCCACTGGCCTTTCGTCTGGAGCCCGATGGCTTTGTATCTCTTTTCCTAACATCCTCCATAGGTTTCTCACTCCCAAAGCCCAGAGGTGCTACGCTTCCTTTCTCCCTTTCCCCATCCCCAACCCCAGGGTCTTGCTCAGTGTCTTGGTCATGGTGGGTACCACTAAAGTTGTTAGCTATTTTTGTGAAGAATTTGTGCATTGTGGTCATGTACACAACCATCCTAGCTCTAGGATTGCTAAAGACAGTGGAGTGGGAATTATCCTCACCACAGATGCAACAGTAAACACCCGGAAAACTCAAAGACCACTAATAGGGAATTAGATTGGGAAGTTCGGATATAGCGATACATAGTTAAAAAGTGAAGAGCATTGTCCAAACAATGACAAGAGTGATCCCAAAGCACACTATTATTAGATTATTTTTTAAAGTTACCTAACAGGGTAGGTGCACACCTTTAGCCCCAGCATTCGGGAGGCTGAGGATCTCTGTGAGTTTGAAGCCAGCCTGGTCTACATAGTGAGCCCCAGGCTAGTCAGGGCTACATAATGAGACCTTGTATCAACAAAAAAGGGGTAGGGGGTGGGTAACTGGAGAGATAATTCAGAGGTCAAGAGCCCTGGCTACTCTTCCAGAGGACGCAGGTTCAATCCTGAGCTTCAGCATGGTCATTTGCAACCATCCATGACTCTAGTCAGGAATTTCTTTCTAGTTTCTGCAGGTGCCAGGCACACGCATGATGCACTTACACACATTCAGGCGGAACACCCATACACATAATACAATAAAAATTGAAATTCCTTCTGTGAACAATCTCAGTGCATGGCTTCTTATGAATGTAAATGTGAGTAGAGGATCGTGGAGGTATGGACCGAGTGTGACTGTACATAGATGTGTGCCTTTGAGTGTCCTGGTGAATGTGTGTGCGTGCATGTGCGTGTGTGTGTGTGTGTGTGTGTGTGTGTGTGTGTGTGTGAACAAATGTGCAAGCCATGCACGGCTCTTCCTGTCCCGCTTGGCCTCTGGGAAAGCCTAACGTTGAGATGTGGAGAGCAGGCAGCTGGGAGCCCAGAACTCAGACACAAGCTAGGGCATGCAGGCATCTACAGCTGTCAATCATCATTTTACCTTCAGTATTTCCAAACTCACGTTTAGCCAGTGTCCCCTCAGTGTCCTGCCCACTGAGTGCTCCCTCTGCATGGGTGTGCCACCTCTCTAAGCCTGTAGCCCTTTCCCCAAGCTATGCCTTCTCCATGGAGTATCTACTCTGCTTGCTGCAAGGGCTGTCAAGATCTGTCTCCTGGGGCATGGAAGGAACGGGTCCAGGAGGGCTTTCTGTAGCTCCCTCAGTGGTAGCCTCTCCCTACTCTAAGCTCCTTCCTCTTCTATTCTGTTTTTTTTTTCTGCTGCTAATTCTTATTCTAAAGTATGTCTCACCCATCAGAGTATCTGGGATCTCTGATGGCCACTCCATTTCTCCTTTCCCTTCAGGTTCCCAGGTCCCTGCACATGCCTGGCATGATGTAGGACCAGGGGTCCTTTGCTGAATGAAGCTGCAGAACTTCATGTCCCCGAAGGTGGCAGGCAGCTCTCCTCAAACCCAGGACAGAGTCCCCTGCCTCCTGCTCCGCAGCTGCAGTCCCAAGCCTCCAGACCCTAGCTGAACATACCTGGGAAACTGAGAAGGAGCAGAGCTGGGGTCAGCCACATGGTCCTGCCTCCCTGCTCCACACCCTTGATGGACAGCCAGCAGCAAATCCAAATCCCAGCTGGATACCCAATGCACCCGAGAGCCCAGCTGACCCCTTCTGCTTGTCCAGGTTGCCTGTGGGTGTCTTACTCGCCAGCTTCCTTTTATAGAGTGGGTATTTCCTGCCATCCATTACTCAGCACAAGACGCATCAGCTCTCTGCAGAGCTGGTCACTCAGGAGAAATGAGGAGGCTAGGGAACTGTGCCAGCGAGCAGAGGCAAAGGCGGCAAGCCTGTAGACCAGTGGTGGGGATGGCCAGACTGTCTGGCCTTGGGTTAAGGGGTAGAGCACTCTGGGTGTTAGACCCAGAAGTGATCTAGGCTATAATGATGGGCCCCGGCAGTCTTGTTCCCAGCTCGTGTGCTAGCAGGCTAAGCTCAGCACACCTGGCATTGAATATTGAATGCCCAGTTGATGGTGCTGTTTGAGTAGGTTTAGGAGGTGTCGTCTTGCTGGAGGAAGTGTCTCACTTTGAGGTTTCAAAGCCTCCTGCTATTCCCAACACACTCTCTGCGTCCTATTTGTGGTCCAAGAGATGATCTCTCAGCTGTTCCGTGTCCGCTGCCTGCTGTCATGATTGCCTCCCACGATGGACTCCGACCCCTTTGGAATCATAAGCCCAAATAAATCCTCCCTTCTATAATTTGCCTTGGTCTGATGTTTTACCACAGCAATTGAACACTAACTAATACATAAAAAAAGACAGAAGAATTGGAAATAAAACAAATTTTGTTATAACTGAAATGCCTACATATAAAAATGAAAAGAAATTTCTAAGATTTTAGAGAAGTTGTCATATATATGCTCAAAATATCACTTAACAATAAGTTTTCTTTTTTGTGTGTGGTACTGGTGATCTAAACAGGGTTTTCACATGGCAAGCAAGCATGCTACCATTGAGCCACGTCTCCAGTCTAAAGACACCATTTAAAATAAAAATAAGGGGTTGGAGAGAAGATTCAGTTATTAAGAGCATTTCCCAGTCTTCCAGAACACTCAAGTTCTATTTCCAGCACCCACATCAGAGGCACACAAACGCCTGTAACTCTAGGGATATCTGACACTCTAATCTCACAAGATGCAAAGCTCAAAATAATGAAAATGCAATAATTAAATAAATATAAGGAGCGAGAAAGGTGGTTTATTAAGAAAGAGCTACTTCAGACCTTCATGGACAACTGCACTCAAATGCACATGAACACACACAGTATGTAATTATACATATGTTCACATATATATGTAATTATATGTGATTGTACATACATATGTGTAACTAAAAATTTAAAAATAGGGACTGGAGAGACAGCTCAGTGATTGAGTACATACTGTTCTTTCAAAGGACCCAAGTTTGGTTCCCAACACCTACAACATGTGACTCTCAACCACCTGTAACTCCAGCTCCAGGGGAATCCATCATCTTCTTCTGTTGTCCATAGGCACTTCACTTACATGTGCATGGACATGTGCCTGTGCGTGCGTGTGCCACACACAAATAATTAAAATAAAATCTTTTAAAAAATCTTGAAATAAAAATGCAAGTTATTCAAAATCAAATATAACAAACATATGAACAGGTTTCAAAGAAGAAATAGTTTATTAAGACATTTTATTATTTATTTCAAATTTTGTTTCTTGTGTATCTGTGTGTTTGATGTGTTTGTGAACATGGATGTAGAACACAGCTTGCATCTAGAAGTCAGAGGACAACATCTGGGAGTTGGTTCTCTCCTCCACCATAATTCTGGGCATTGAATTCAGGTGGCCAGGTTTTCACAGTGAAGCTGATCCATCTCACCAACCCTTAAAAAGGTATTTTCCAAGTTCCCAAATAATTGAGATTATAGTCCAGGTCCATAGCTAGGAAAGTTATCCAAAAGGTGCATTTGATGCACTGTGCTAGCTATATTTTATGTCAACTTGACCCAAGCTAGAGTCATCTGAAAGGAGGGAGCCTCAACTGAGAAACGCCTCCATGATAGGCATAACGGTGCACACCTTTATTGCCTGGACTAGCGAGGCAGAGGCAGGTGGATCTCTGTGAGTCCCAGGATGCCACTAGGTTGATATAGAGAGAATATGTCAAGAGACCATCTTGTGTTCTGTTTCATGACAAATGCAAGACGGGGGAGGGAAGAGGAGGAGGAGGAGGGAAGAAAAGAGAAGAAAAGGAAAGAGAGGCTCTACCGTGTTTATTCGCAGAAGGAAAGCTGTGTAATTTTGTGTTGATGTAGACAGCCAGAGGGCAATACAAACAAGATGCATGTTACAGCATCAACACATCAGTGTGCATGAACCTCAGAGGCACAACATCTAATGAGAACACCAAAGGCTTAGAAACAAAGCATGGCTCTTGCCTGTATCTCAGAACTAGGGAGGCTGAGGCTGGAGAATGGGGGGTGGAAACTAGCCTGGGCTACACCGTGAGACTCTGCTAATGAAAGAAAAGGAAGATGGAAAGATAGAAGAATAAAGGGAGTGAGAAATACAGAGACAGACACACAAACACACAGACACAGAGACACACCCACAAATAAACACAGACTGATAGATACACCGACAGACAAATACACCGACAGACAGATAGACAGGCAGCCAGCCAGACAGATAAAGGAAGGGGACTGGGGTGCATCTGATTCCCAGCAACCACATGGTGGCTCACAACCATCCATAATGAGATCTGGTGCCCTCTTCTGGCCTGCAGGCATAACACTGTATATATAATAAATAAATGATTGAAATCTTTAAAAAAAAGTATAACTCTGTTCATATAACGATCAGAAATAAAGGTGCTAAACAAAATGTGCTTGGCCAATCCATGCACATGTATGTGACAAAACTTTAAGGCCAGCAGATAAAATAATACCAGGCTGAGATTGTCACCACAGGGGGTAGAAAGCAGGAATGTGACATCAGAGAGGGGGTGGATCACCAGTATGGACCATGTTCTGTGACTGAATCTGGAGAAGGGCACAGTGCCAAGTGTATTTCCATGTAAGGTGTGTGTATTTAGTGATCACATTGTCAAACTGCCCTCTAAACATCTATGTCTGTACCCTTTGTTTAGTGCTGTCCCCAGCCTTGGTTGGAGAAGCGTCTCTCTGCTGTGATCTAAGTGCCGAGGAAAAGTAACTATTGAGGCTCAGCCCTAAAAGGGACATCTATGTCAAACCCCCACCCTATCCCAATGCACCCCCACCCTATCCCAAGCATCTCCATCCTACTCCAAGGTTTGGTGTGGGAGGTCCTTCTGTCTATGTGTTGCTTTTATTGGTCAGTGAATAAAGAAACTGGTTTGGCCTATAGCATGGTAGAGGGAAGGCAGAGTCAGGGGGAAGCCATGTATCCAAGCTGGGAACTTTAGCTGGTAAGCCACAGCTATGTGGCAATATACAGATTAATAGAAATGGGTTAAGTTAATATTTAAGAGTTAGTCAATAAGAAGCTAGAGCTAATGGGCCAAGCAGTGATTTAATTAATATAGTTTCTGTGTGGTTATTTTGGTTCTGGGCAGCATGGACGAACAAGCAGCCTCCTCCTACAAAGGCTCAGGAACATTATGTAAGGAAGAGGGAGAGGAGAGAATTGGAAGCCAGAGGGGAGGGGGAGAGGGTATGAGATGCTGTGTTCCGGCTGTGCCACGGCCACTGCACTCACAACACCGCGACACTGCGGCTGTAGTCACCTGCAAGCACCAGGTCAGCAAGGTCAGTGAGCATCCCAGCAGGCGGCACTGATTGGACTCAGAGGTTACGTAAAGACGAAGAAGAATGGACCATGAAGGGGGAGGGAGCACCTGCCCGAGGGAGTGGGAGGGTGGGGTTGGAGGTGGATATGATAGAGTTGGGGTGGACATGTGTGAACTTATCTAAGAATAGAGATACTCTATTAATAATATGTATATGTATTTATTGGGCACATTCTTTTATGTGCTTGGCACAGCACAAAGAATCTTCTAAGACATTTCAGAGTATTCTCAGAAGCACAGATTGTCCTCTGCCACCAGGGGAGCTGTGTGTGGTGACATGGACAGGGCTTCATTGTCAACAGATGTCACTCTCATAATTTGGGCAATGCTGCTTCTCCCCAAAGCACCTCTGAGACCTGTTCACCCAGAGGACCGCACTGAGCATGCTCAGGAGCAGGGGCAGCTCCAGAAAGACCAGGAGCTGGAAGTAGATGCTGCTCAGCAGGGACCTGTGGGGGACAAGGTCACAATAAGCTCCCCTCCCAGAAGGTGGTGTGGGTGCCCTACACTGTGCCTGTCGCTTTTACCCAGGTGTGTGTCCACGTGCTCTTTTCAGGGACAAGAACAAAGGCAGCCCTGCCTGATTGACCAGGGTGACTGAGAGACCAAGAAGGACTCTGGAACTGTGGGCCTGGCCCATTCTCTCCAGTCCAACCCCATGGAACTCTACTCCTACAGCCTCTGTCCAGGCAGGCAGGCAGTGCCGCCCCCACCCACACCTGTAGTGATATTTCATTTGCATTTTAATAAAGTTTGCATGGAGATCATAGAGAAAAACAGCCCCACTGGTCAGCCTTACAGACCAGGCAGTGGTGACACACACCTTTAATCCCAGTAGCCACACTAGTTTGCCATTGAAACTGGGCAGTAATGGTGCACATCTTTAATCTCAGCGCTAGAGAGGATTATAAAATGGAAGGAGACAGCTCTCAGTTATTCTCATTCTGAGATTCCTGGAGGCAGGTTCGCCACCTCAGACTGAGGTAGAAGTAAGAGCCGGTGGCTGTCTGTTTTGCTTTTCTGACCTTCAGGTTGAAACCCAGATTTTGTCTCTAGGTTTTTATTAATCATGCTACACACACACACAACTTCCTTCTAACTTGAGTCTCCCTATCTCCTCCTGGTGCCCTGGAACTCCTTACGTAGTCCTTGAACTCACAGAGATCCACCAGCCTCCACCTACCAAGCACTGGGATTAAAGGCTTTTGTTACCACACCCAGCAACTGTATTTATTTTCATTAGTTGAGTAATTAACTTAGTGGCCTGTGTGTATGTTCATCGGTGTGTGTTCATCTGTGCGTGTGTTCATCTGTGTGTGTTCATCTGTGTGTATGTTCATCTGTGTGTGTGTTCATCTGTGTGTGTGTTCATCTGTGTGTGTTCATCTGTGTGTGTGTTCATCTGTGTGTGTTCATCTGTGTGTGTGTTCATCTGTGTGTTCATCTGTGTGTGTTCATCTGTGTGTGTGTTCATCTGTGTGTGTGTTCATCTGTGTGTGTGTTCATCTGTGTGTGTTCATCTGTGTGTGTTCATCTGTGTGTGTTCTTCTGTGTATGTGTTCATCTGTGTGTGTGTTCATCTGTGTGTGTGTTCATCTATGTGTGTGTTCATCTGTGTATGTTCATCGGTGTGTGTTCATCTGTGCGTGTGTTCATCTGTGTGTGTTCATCTGTGTGTGTTCATCTGTATGTGTGTTCATCTGTGTGTGTGTTCATCTGTGTGTGTTCATCTGTATGTGTGTTCATCTGTGTGTGTTCTTCTGTGTATGTGTTCATCTGTGTGTGTGTTCATCTGTGTGTGTGTTCATCTATGTGTGTGTTCATCTGTGTGTGTTCATCTGTGTGTGTGTTCATCTGTGTGTGTGTTCATCTGTGTGTGTTCATCTGTGTGTATGTTCATCTGTGTGTATGTTCATCTGTGTGTGTTCATCTGTGTGTGTTCATCTGTGTGTGTTCATCTGTGTGTGTGTTCATCTGTGTGTGTGTTCATCTCTGTGTGTGTTCATCTGTGTGTGTGTTCATCTGTGTGTGTGTTCATCTGTGTGTATGTTCATCTGTGTGTGTGTTCATCTGTGTGTGTGTTCATCTGTGTGTGTGTGTTCATCTGTGTGTGTGTTCATCTATGTGTGTGTTCATCTGTGTGTGTGTTCATCTGTGTGTGTTCATCTGTGTGTGTGTTCATCTGTGTGTGTTCATCTGTGTGTGTTCATCTGTGTGTGTGTTCATCTGTGTATGTTCATCTGTGTGTGTTCATCTGTGTGTGTTCATCTATGTGTGTGTTCATCTGTGTGTGTGTTCATCTGTGTGTGTTCATCTGTGTGTGTTCATCTCTGTGTGTGTTCATCTGTGTGTGTGTTCATCTGTGTGTATGTTCATCTGTGTGTGTTCATCGTGTGTGTGTTCATCTGTGTGTGTTCATCTGTGTGTGTCTTCATCTGTGTATGTGTTCATCTGTGTGTGTGTTCATCTGTGTAGGTTCATCTGTGTGTGTGTTCATCTGTGTGTGTTCATCTGTGTGTGTGTTCATCCCAGGTCAGTGTAGGATTGGGAGATGCAGGAGATGCCCAAGGAAGGGATGCAAATCTTCTCCCTCCACCCTCTCAGCATTATCCCCCCCCCCCATGATCCAGAGGCCTCAGGGATATGGGTTCCTCACCGAGGTTGTAGACTGGGACCAGGAGTTGTGTCCTCTGTGGTCACACTGGGCTGAGTGTGCACTGGTGAAGATGTAGGAGACCCCAGGGTATTTGTTTTGTCCTTAGGGGCAGAGCCTGTGATAGGAGTAAAATATAGAAACACAGGACAGTCTCAGTCACCGCCACTCCATCTCCTACCCACTGACACCTCTGCAGCTCTGCTTCACACAGGACCCTAGGGACATGGTTGGCAGCTGTCCCATAGCTTGTAGGCTGATGACCACACCAAAGCCTGGCCAGGGCCTCCCTTCCCATGGTGCTTTGTGGCTGGCTGGCACCTTCACACTTGAGGCCAACCTTCCTACAGAGGAAAGTTTAAGTGTCAGTGTCAAGACACGTGTTACCAGGTCCCATCTGGCCTCAGTCCCACCTTTGCCTCCTTCTCCCTTGTGGGGACAGACACAGAGTGGTGGGACCCTGTCTGCCTGGCCCACTCATTCCCACACTGTCAGCCAGACAGCCCACTGGGCATTCATTTCGGAGGCATGTCCAGATGGAAAGTTCTAGAAAGGCAGATGCTTGAAGGACCCTGTGGAGAGTGGCCTCTACTGAGGAGAACTCATGACTTTAGTAGATTTGATCCACACTCCTCAGTGTGAACCCACAGAGGATGCTGGAGGGAAGTTTATGTGAGGGGGAAATCCGCACTGAGAACCAGAACAGGAAGCTGGGTGTGGGGATGCCAGTGCAGGAGAGGCAGAGCCAGGAAGATCAGTCATTCAAGACGAATCCCAACTACACTGGGTTTGTGGCCAACCTGGGCTACACAAAACCTTCTTTCAGAAAAGAAAATAAAAACTGACAGAGAATTTCAGCCCTTCAGCCCCTGCCACCACCCTGCTCATATTAAAGAGATGTATTAATTGGGGTTCCATGACCAAGGGAACCTCCGTAAAGAAAAAATGGAATACAGGCATGGTAAACATTGGGACAAAAGTAGCTGAGTTCCCCTTGACCTCTGCCTGGGAAAGGAAACTTTTCGGGGATTCTCTGAGTTTCTTCCTGCAGGACATTGTTCCTGGGAAATGGGGACACAGAGGAACTTGGAGGGGTTGAATGGATTCCTCAGGGATCAAGAACCCCGATATACAATCTAGGCTCCTTTTGTGTCTCCGGTTCCTCTCAGAAGCCCCAGAACCACTGTGATGAAGTTGGTCCCTCAGGCCCTTCATGTAAGGGAGGTGTCCACTCAGTCCCAGGCCAGAGCAGCCCTTGATGGAGGGGAGCAGATGTGCTGGGGTTCTGTTACCACATGGAGATGGGGACAGGACCAAATGAGACCTGGAAAAGAGGACTTGCCTCCTATTGGACCAGGAAGTCACAAAGAACCAGGCATTCAGGGCCTGTCTCTAGAAAGGTTCGAGCTTGAGACTGTCACATGGGACACACAGAGAATCTCCAACAGGGACTGATGATGCAGCTATGTGGGTAAAGGCTCTTGGTTGCAAGCCTGATGAGCTGAGTTTGAGCCCCTGGACCCACACTGTGGAAAAGAAAACTAAGTTCAAGAAACTCTCCTCTGACTGACACACACCATGGACAAGTCTGGTGAGTAAGAAAATAAGTAAATAAATAAATTTACTGAAGAGAAATTCTAAGAAGTCAGGTTCCCCATAGTGCCAGTGTGTGCATGCACACGCATGTACTGGAGTACATACACTACCACACCACCCATGCTCTCACAATGGCACGAGTGGACTCACACTCCCTGTGTCTGATTCACCAAGCTCACCATGGTACTGTATCTGGATTCCTTCTTTCACGAGGGAATGACAGACCAGGACACAGGATGCCAGGACATGAAGGGGGCTTACCTGGTACTACGGACACCACAACCTTGAAGGAGTCATCAATCCCGAAGAGAGAGCCATTCATAATCGGTACATCCACTCTACACTTGTAGGTGCCTGCATCCTCCCAGGTGAAGTTCTCCATGGTCACTGTGAAGGTGAGGTTGGCTGGGTGGTCCCTGATGGACACTAGGCCATTCCTAGCTTCTCTTCCAGGTCTGGTCTTGACAATCTCTTTACACAGTAGCAGCAGCGAGTCTCTGCACCAGTATTTGGTGTTGCTCCTGTATTTCTCCTCATACTGACACCGCACACTCAGGGATTCCCCCACGGCGCCTGTCACGGTGCTGGGGCCACTCAGAGGGACACAGCCTGGAAAACACAAACACCAGTACTGCACCCTCACAGCTGGATGGGGGTCAGGCCTCCCTTGGTCAGGTCTTAGAGAGCGCTCTGGTCTGGAGGAAGCAATGAGAAAGGAGACAGGCTTTGTCAGACCCAGGAGCAAGGGCTGAGGTGAGTGCCTATATTGTCCAGAGAAAGGAATGACCTAGCAGGAAACAACTCTGTGTGTGTGTGTGTGTGTGTGTGTGTGCGTGTGCGTGTGCGTGTGCGTGTGTCTCACAGTGAGAAAGAGGACCCAGAGAGAGAGAGAGAGAGGGAGAGAGACTTTACTTACGTACATATATGAATGTATATCTCTGTGGGTGGCATATGTGTCTTTGTCAGATTGAGTGCTTGTGTGTGTTTGGTATGCACACATATGTACACAGATACATGTGTGTACACAGAGATTGTGTGGTTTTCAGGCAATGACTTCGCAGCTAACCCTCTCAGCAGGTCCTGACTGTCTCAGGTGTGGCTGACATGACAGTACTGAGCCTGACTGCACCTGTGAGGCCAGGCTGGTCACTCCTACCCACTGTCTAAACCCCATCTTCCTCTGCTGGCTGATCTTTCCCGCCTCCCATCCCCCTGTCATGCCCTCTCACTTACACCACGAGTTCCCCTTTCAAAGCTGAAAGCTTCCACCCTGTCACGGTGCTCACCTGGGACCTGCAGGAGGAGCAGAGCTGAAGGCAGCCACACTCCCAACACTCTTGGGGTCATTTCTTCAGCTCAGATGTCTCCTGCACCCACACCAAGCCCAAGAGAGGAGAAGGGACGCCTCCTTCTAGAACGTACAATGCACATGTGCCTTGTTCTCCTTCCTGTCCTCTGCTTCCTGCTCCTGTATGAGACCCCAGATGAACCGGTACAGGAAGTGCTCTGAAGATGCTCCAGTTCAGCGGTGCTGGTTCCTATCATTCCCAGTGAGGGGCACATCCATGGTCACCTGAGGATGTCACCTGCCCCTAGCTCTCAGCTAAGGGCTTCTTAACTTGCCCACTCCTGGCACAGCCTGGAGAGCATTTCCTTTTTTGTTCATGTTGATGAACCTCGGAGACACGTCACTTCCTGACTGGACTTGTGAGCTGTCCATCATCTTTTGCTCCATCTCTGTGAGCACGGAGGAACCATCTCCTTCCAATAGTCAGATAAGCCGTCCACAGCATGCTCTTAGTCCAGGGTCTCTGGCTCCATTTATGGCTTCACACAGCTGGTCAAGCTTACACTGTTATCCTGATTCCTTTATCAGAGTTCACCTTATACTGAGTTTCTCCCCCCCCCCCACACACACACAAAGGGTACAGACCTGGAGGTCACAACTCTCACTCCCCATCCATCTTATTCTGATTGGCTGTTGTTCCTTTGTTTGTATCAGCATCTCTAGCTCAGGTCGGCCCCATACAACTAAGGATGACCTTGAATTGATCCTCCTGCTTCCACCTCCTGAATCTGGGTATTGTAGGTGTGTGCCACCACACCCCATCCATGCTGTGCTCAGAATTGAGCTTGGGGCTCCATGCATGCTAGGCAAGCACTCTACCAACTGAGCTATGTCTCAGACCTTGTTCATTTGAGACAATATCTCACATTGAAGCCCAGGGTGGACTGCAATGTCCTATTTAGCTCTAGCTGAACTTGAACTCACAGAAGTTCTCCTCCCTTGATTCTATCCGATGACTCTGTCTTCTGATGTCTCCTGGACCCATATCTAGACTTGGACCTGTTGTCATTATTTTGGGTAGATGCTGGGTGTTGGGAGGAGGATGAATAACAACCTCAGGTCTCTCCATTCTGATACCTCTATTCGCAATTCTGGCATTACACCTCCCTCTTATGCTGGGGGAGAAGGCAAGAGAATGTTTCCTGGAGCCCGGTGAGGCACCTAACCTTAGAGGCATCTGCACCTCTCTGATATGTGTCAGTGTCTGGAGACTGTGGTGACATTTGTGGGGACATTGGCACTTGCTGTGTCCTGACTCGTGGCTCTCCTCTGAACATCCACACTTATTCCACTCATCTCTAATCCCTGTGAACAGATAACGCAGGGATCTCTCATTGTATCACTTTCTCCATTTCTTGCCTCTCCCACATCTTCAGGATGTCTGTATGCATTTCGTCTGTGTCCATAGTGTGTGCTCTACAGAATATTGGATTAACAAAGCAAAGAAACCACTTTGTCCATTCACTAGGGGACACCAAATCTTGGTATCTGTGTAGTCACTATTCTGTTGCTATGAAGAGACAACCATGACCAAACAACTCATATTAGAGAAAGCATTTCATTGGAGGCTTGCTTGCAGTTTCGGTGACTCAGTCCATTCCCACCACAGTGGAGAGTAAATGGCAGACATGTTGGGCAAGGTCCTGGAGACTTAGCTGAGAGCTACATCCTGATTTTCATGATGAGAGAGAGAGAGAGAGAGAGAGAGAGAGAGAGAGAGAGAGAGAGCGCTCTTGGCTGAGCAGTAGCTAATGGAGATCAGTGATTGTGTTCTGATTCAGCTCTGTCCTATAGGAGACCTCTGACCTCTGGTGTCTCCTCAGCACAGGACTTGATTCATAACACAGCATATGACTCATAACAGAGCTTAGCAAACACATCAGTCCTTACACTCTAGCCCAGACATGAGGACTGTGGTAAGGGGGATCACATTCCAGGTGGTGTAAGTGTAGACTGCTTGTTCATTTTCTTGCCGCCCAGACCCAAAAAATAACACAGAAACTATATTAATTACAACACTGTTTGGCCAATATCTTAGGCATATTCCTAGTTAGCTCTTGCATCTTACATTAACCTACTTCTATTAATCTATGTATCATCACTAGTCTGTGGCCTACCAGTAAGTTTCCAGCGTCTATCTCCTTTGGTAGTTACATGGTATTTCTTTGATTCTGCCTACTCTCTCTCCCTCTATCTGTTAGGATGTTCTGCCTGTCTCTACACTGCGAAGTCATTGGCCAAAACAGCTTTATTTATCAAACAATAAAAGCAACACATATACAGAAGGATGTCCCACATCATCTACATTGAGTGCCAATTTGTAGTAGTACCAAAGTGTTCCACAAAAGTCCAGAATAGAGTAGAACAAAGATTTATTTATTTGGGGATAACTTCACAGTAAGAGTAGCAATTCACAGTCTTCTCTGTGTGCTGTGAACTGAAACCAAATCCAACAGAAAAGAGGACTGTGAATACTTTTTGTCTGCACTTATAGTACATGAGACCAGTTAAAAAAAAATGGGCCGGTATTTTAAAGGCTATTCACTGAAGGAATTCCCACAAGGTGGAGTCACAGAACACCCTATAAATGGCAAGTCAATGTATACAACACAATGCTACATACCCTTCATGCTGAAGACTTGAGTGAGGACAAGGGACTCAGAAATATTGGGGATGGTCCATGGCTGAGCTGTTAGGTGTCCCTCACCCTGATCTTGAATCACTCTGCAAGGAGCTGCATTGGTTAGATAAGCTTTGTACAGTTAAGAAACACACACATCATTGAGAGCTACATAGGAATTTATAAACAGTGTTGTGACATGAAGCTCTACATAGGATCTGGATTCCTTCCTGTGCCTTCATATGGCTACTTAGAAGCCCCAAGACCTCTTCAAGGAGTCTGATGTCTCAGGGGCTCCGTGGGCCTCGGGGATGGCTCACGATGTAAAGTGCTGGCAGTGTGAGCAGGGTGACTAGAGTTTAGACCCATCAAGATAGGATTTATAATGGAATATTTTATTGGAATTTTGCCAAATACAAGTGGCATTGATATTGTGAATGTAATTCTTATTTGATAACTGTTCTAATATGTTGTATTTTGTTTTTCTATGTTAAAATTAAATCCTTTCTTTTTATGTAGACAAAAGGGGGAAATGTTGTAGGATATTATTTTCGCTATGTAAAAATGTGTTACATTTGTTTATGCAGTGGAATATTGGTTTAACTGCGTAAAATGTGTTGGTTTCTGGTGCATTTGTTTAATTATGTAAAATGTGTTGCTGTTTCCGCTTGCCTACCTAAGGCAACTGATTGGTCTAATAAAGGTCTCATTGGCTGAATAGCTAGGCTGAGAATGGATAGGAAGAAAAAAATGTAGGCATGAGAGAAGAGAAGAGAAGAGAAGAGAAGAGAAGAGAAGAGAGGAGAGGAGAAAAAAGAGAAGAGAAGAGATGTACTAAAAAGAGGAGAAAATAAGGTAAAAAGAGAGGGAGACTCCTGTGGTCAGCTGCACAGACACCAAGACAGCAGAAAAGTCAGATAAACACAAAGAATTAAAGGTAAAACTCCCATGTCAAAATGTAGATGAGGAGAATGGGTTAATTTAAGTTATAGAAAAAAATTATCCAGAAATAAGCAAAAGGAAGGCCAAACATTCAAAATGAATAAGAAGTCCCCATGTCATGATTTGGGAGTTGGTTGGTGGCCTCAATAAAAAAGCCTGGTACATATGTTTTTGGGTGGGGTGTGTGGCTATGTGAGAACGTATATTTGTATGTGTGCATGCAATGAAGCCATTATTCATGCTGTATTGTTACAATCACGGACATCACAATCACTACTACTAAAGCTCGCTGACTCTGTCTCAGAAAGAGGACCATTGGCAAGGTATGTGTGTGGTATATACTGCTGTGCAAAGCTTGGTATACATATTTACATCTGATGAGTACACTATATATACATCATGTGTGTAGCATGTGTAGCTTTGTGAGGCATGACATACACAAATATGATATGTGTGGTATATATCTATCACATGCAGTATGTGCATTGTGCACTACATGTATTATTGTAAGTATGCTGTGTGTTGCATACATGTGTGTGGCATGTGTAGCACATGTGAGGGATGTTCACATGTGTATGGTATGATATACACATTACAGTGTGTGTGTGTGTGTGTGTGTGTGTGTGCGTGTGTGTGTATGAAAAGCCATGTACCTTCTTTATCCTGAAGAGAAGGTTCCAATGGCAATGGTGGATATGCCTTGGGTAGCCAGACCTTTCCTGTGTAGCCATAGTCCAGTGATTGGCCAGGCTACTTGGGTGAACTCTGAGAATGTGGGTCCCAGGAGCTGGCCCTGTCTCTGGGAGCCTTGCTCTCTTGATAGAATGCAGGAGTGAGGGCTGCTCCATGTATCCTTCTTAGAAGTGAAAGGGAGAGTTGGAAAGGAGGAGTCATAGCTGCTGATGCTCCCAGAAATGCATTCTCACCATCCCCATCCCAAACCCCTGTGGACACAGGTTGGATTCATCAGCAAAACCACACACTCTAGACTGAGTGACCACACAAGTTTATTTCTTGTTCTTGGAAAAACTGAGTCAGCTAATCCTACCCCTGCCCCGGATGAAGATGCCTCGAGTTTTCTCCAGGTGGCAGGAAACCACATGGTGGCCCTTAGTCTCAGCTCTGAGGATGCCTGTGTCACACAAACTCACAGGATCATGGGGGGACAGGAAATACACCCTTCTCTGCAGGAACAGCGGGGACAGCCACTCTGTGGGTGAGTCCCGGGGATCCAGTGACCTTAAGCAACCTTGGGGATATAGCTCTGTTCTATGAGTCCTGGGGATCCAGTGACCCCACTTGACCTTGGGGACCCCAATCACAGAAAAAAGGTTAGACTGAACTCAAATGTATTTATTGACAAGGATTAGGGTCATTTGGAATGGTTGTAAGCATTACAGCCATCATGCTGACTCTTGGAGTATGTATGTCTCACAGATGGATTAGGAGCATTGAACCACAAGAGCAGGATGGGAGGTGGTGAGGGGGTGACAGATTCCACAGGAGGTCCATGGGACATTGTCCAAGTTAATACAGTCACAGCCATCAACATTATGGGTCTTTCTTTTACCTCTTTAGAGTTCCTGACATCCTTCCAAAAAGATAGCTTTGTTTTTATATGTAACATGACATTCAATTTTTGTTCTAAATTAAATTAATTAAATCTTAATAGAATCTCTCCATATCCTAGGCTGGTTTCCAATCCTTGATCCTCCTGTCTCAGCCTCCCAAGTGCTGGAGTTATAGGTGTATGCCACTACTTATGGATATTATTTTTATTTTTTGGTTCTTTCAGACAAGTTCTTACTATGTAACTAAGTTAGATTGAAACACTCTGTAGGTCAGGCTGACCTTGAACTCATGGCCATCCTCCTGTCTAAACCCTCTGAATGTGGGGTGAGATACATATGTTACCATGTTTTGCTGGCTTGTTTGTTTTACAAGAATTAATTTCTGGGGCTGGGAAGAGAGTTCCATGATGTGTTTTGTATATGTGTTGCTTTTATTGGTTAATAAATAAAGAGCTGCTTGGGCCTGTGACAGGGCAGAATAGAGTTAAGCGGAAAAATGAAACTGAATGCTGGGAGAGAGAAGGCAGTGTCAAAGAGTCGCCATGTAGCCGCTAGAGGAGAAAGACACAAACCACTAGTTGTAATCTTCTGGTAAACCACAAGCCTCGGGGTAAAACACACACACACACAAAATAAAAATGGGTTAATCTAAGATGTAAGAGCTAGCTAGAAATATGCTTGTGCTATTGGCCAAACAGAATTGAAATTAATATAGCTTCTGTGTGATTATTTAAGAGTTGTGTAGCTGGAAAACAAATGAGCAGCCTCCACCTACAAGTTGGACAGTAACGTGCTTGCAAGTATGAGGATCTGAGTTCAGTACCCGCAGAACATGGTTACACATCTCGAGACATGGTGGTACACAATTGTAATTCCAGTGCTGAGGAGGCAGGGACAGAAACATCCCTGGGGCTCACTGGCCAGCCACCCTATCCAATCAGGCACGAGACACCCTAAATCTCAGAAAAAAAACCCTAACCCTCACACTAATCCCCTAACCGTAATTCTAACCCAGGCTCTCTACACTCAGGTTCACTCATGCATACACTCATGTACACTCACACACCCAAACATGCACCCACATAAACACACGTTTGCAATCATATATGTGTGTGCATATGCCCTCCAACACATATGAACACTCACACACTCACATACATCATTTCTGCGCTCCAGAACCCTTCTTCACCACGGCATAGCATTTATCCAAGCACATCGCCTTGAAGTATTTATAAATGGTACTGAGTGGAAAGTACTGGTCAGAAGAGGAATCTTTTGTGCGGAGTGCAGAAACAAGGAAGTTAACCTTTAGAAATCAGTAAATCAGCACATTTGTGTGAGAGAGCTGGTTTGGGCAGGAAGATGGAGCTGTGGAGATTTGGCAAAACAAAGAAGAATGGCAGAAAGAAAAATTGTTTTGCTTCCTCCTCCTCCTCCTTCCCACTCATCTTCTGTGTCATCTTCTTTGTGTTCTTCTTGAGACAGGGTCTAGCTATGTATGCCTGGCTGACCTGAAACCAGCTGTAGTCTGTCTGGTTTCAAAGTTGGAGAGCTCTTCCAGCCTTTCCCTTCCAAGGCCAGAATCACCCTGCTAGGTTCTTTTCCATTCCTCGATTCTAGAATGGCAGTGTTGACCTGGTCAGAAGGTCTGGGAGGAACTAGAATATGAAGAAGGAGGTCATGAAGGTCAAGGCTAGGCTAATGCTGCAAAGTAACCTCCAGCTGCTGGCTGCTGCTCAGTCTGGAATCTGATGAGGCAGGAAGGAAGCCAAGCACTAGGGCTGGACCATCTCCACCCTTAGACACTGCTGCCTGGAAGGAGATGCCAGAAATCAGGATCTTGGAAGGAGGCAAAGCAGGTTGCTATCCTGATGCTCTGAGAAGGAGATTCGAGGAATCTGGTGTCTTGATGCAACTGTTTCCCTCTCCCAGAGTGAGCAGCAGAACATAGCTGGAAGCAGAGTGTTTGAGTCCACTAACCCATGAGTCTCTAAAAATCAGGGCTCACCCTTGGTATGTTCTTACTTAATGCCTTGCTCATGATAGCTACAGTAAATAAAACAATATACTCTTCAGAGACTGCGGAAACGAGTGACTTATTTTTGTTTACCACAAAGGTACATAATCACACTGTCAGGGTTCCAGGCTTCTGCTGTCTTCCTGTCCTGTGAACTCTCAAGAGTTGACGTCATCTGCGTGCATACGATGCTCCTTACTGAAAGATGCAGGGAGGGTGGAAAGGTGATGGCAAGGGAAAGTGGTAAGATAAGAAGATATGCCTGCCTGCCTGCCTGTCTGTCTGTCTGTCTGTCTGGTCATCCATCCATCCATCCATCCATCCACCCATCCATCCATCTTATCTGTTCTAGCCTGGTTTTTTGTTGCCCAGGGCAGGGGCTGATTCACACTTACCCACACCGGTCCAGCCACATGAACACACAGAGCCATAGAAACACATGGAGTTGCTATGGAGAAAAGAGGAGACAGAGAAGACAAAAGACAGGAATTCTCTTACCTCTTACCAAGCTCTACCCCGTAGTGAGGAATAAAACATCTAACGGAGAAGAGGAAGACCCTGTGGATACTGGAAGAGGAAGTGTGTATAGACACATCACGTGCTCATCACTGCAACTCCACAGCTCCAGACACATGCACAGTGCCTAGCAGGGCATATCTGGACCTGTGGCATCCTCCATGTGTCTTCCAGGGTCTTCCATTGGGACCTTGGCCTTTCCAAGGACCAGATAGACTTGGGATCATGGGCCTCAGCTACTGTTATATCTGTAGCATGGGGCAAGTTGCTCCTAGTTGCCACTGGTGTGTGAGGCAAAGGAGATGCATGAATGGATTGTGTGGCTTCTTCATGATCTGTGCCAGATCAGGGTTCTTGAGGGAGATGGGAGAGTGTCCACCTCACCTTTCTGCTCAGGGACATTCATCCCAGAAGACTGGAGAAAAGATCTATCTCCATAGCATGAACAAATGCCGGAGAGCTCAGGCAATCTCCCCGGAAGATTTTGGTTCTTTCTTTCTTTCCTTTTGTTTTTCAAGGCAGGGTTTCTCTGTGTATGCCTAGATGTCATAGGACTCACCCTGTAGACCAGGCTGGCTTTAAATCACAGAGAGCCCCCTGCCTCTGCCTCCTGAGGGATGGGATTAAAGGAGCGGGCCACCACAATGTGACTTCTTCCTTCCTTCCTTCTTTCCTTCCTTCCTTCCTCCCTCCCTCCCTCCCTCCCTTCCTTCTTTCCTTCCTTCCTTCCTTCCTCCCTTCCTCCCTCCCTCCCTTCCTTCCTTCTTTCCTTCTCTTTTTTTTTTAATGGAGACAGGCTCTTTCTGTATAGAGTTGACTGTCCTGGAACACAGTCTGTAGACCATGTTGGCCTTATACTGCCTCTGCCTCCCAGGTGCTGGGATTAAAGGCGTGTACTACCACTACCTACCCAGTACTCTTCTTTCTAATGGACCCCTCTTGTGTGTACATGACATCTCTCTGTGTGTGTACGCAAGTACATGCGCATGCACAGGATATTCCAACTGAGTTTAATTAGGACTGCTTGTATGAGCATAGGTGGTCCAAGGCAACTTCCTGTCTAGTATTCCACTGAAACAAATGAACAGCTTTGTCTCAACAAAGGCAGCCTCGCTAGAGGCCCAACACCTGTCATCTAGGAGAAGATGCTAACACGGTATCTTTTCCCACACAAAGTGCTCTTGTGACTTTGGGCTGTGGGTGCGACACTCCAACAAGATAAGCGTCTGTGTGTTCTGGGAGCATAACTCAGCACAGTTAGGCTGGAGGGATGGGAGCAGCTGTTTCCCACCTGAGCATTCACCTTTGACCCTTTCAGCCTCCTCCGTGGAGTTTAATCAGGTCTTTCTCACCTTCAAGCTTATATTTGGGTGGTGTCTGGTATTTAGACACTGAATAGATGCTTCTAAAGGACGAGGAGGATAACAATGACCTGGTGAGGAGACCGGCCCTACAGGGGTCAATGGTGTAGCGATCTTTCTCTGACCCACGAGCCAGCTCACAAAAATGACACAGAGACTTATTAATTATGAAAACTTAGATTATAGCTTAGGCTTGCTTCTAACTAGTTCTTAAACTTAGATTAATCGATTTCTATTAATTTACATCCCAGCACATGGCTCGTGGTTGTTATCTCTCTTCCTGTAAGTCCTGACTCCCCTGTGATAGACATTTCCTTTTGGACCCACAACCAGCTCCCAAATCATGACATGCAGAATTATCATTAGCTATGAGTGGTCAATCATAGCTCAGGCTCATTTCTGGCTAGTTACTATAACTTAAACTATACTGGTTTTCTTCATCTACCTTTTGCCCGGGGCTTTTTACCCTTTTCTTCTTTCTGCATATCTTACTTTCCTGCGGTCTCTATGCCTGGCTGATGGTGTCCACCTGACTTCTGGGCCTGGGTGTGTCCCTCTAGTTCTCCCTCATTCTCTTTGTTTCTCTCCTCTCTCTAGCCTACTTATTCTCTCTGCCTGCCTGCCCTACATATCCCTCTCCTGCCTAGCTATTGGCCAGTCAGCTTGTTATTAGACCAATCAGGTGCCTTGGGCAGGCAAGGTGAAACAGCAACACATCTTTATATAATTAAACAAATACAGCAAAACAAAAGTAACACATCCTTCCGTCATTAACAAAGGCGGCAGAAAGAAATGTAATAAACTTTACACAATCAAAATGACATTCTGTAATGTAAACAACTGAAACACAGCTTCGCATATTTGAAATAATGTTATCCAACACATCCCATTTGGTCTCGCGGGACCAAGGATCTAGACTTCAGGGACCAGCACTGAGTCACGCTGTGGGAACCCCGAGGAACAGGTGGCACAGAGACGAGTCAATTGCTCCATCTGTGTTTGGAAAGCAATGCAATGAGTCTCTCGGTTGTGTTGACTGAAAGTAAACATGGTGTGTTCTGTCTGGAAGCCACAGACACCCACTATGACAGTGGCAAATGCTTATGCCACTTTCTGAGGCCACATTTCCCAGATATTTGGTCAAATCTGGTTGGCGGCACACAGGCATGGGAAGCATGTGTTTCCCAAGGAACTGAGGCCCTAAGAAGAAACATGACTTTTTCTTGTATTTTCTACTTCCCTGGAGGCCCTCAGAGGAAGAAAGGCCCAGGATAGAACTGTTGGATGTTCTGAGGGTGGGAGAACCTGAGGGGTTCCAGAACCTCAGCTGTCCCTGGTATAATTGGGGGAGCAGTCTGAGGCTGAGCCCACGGTACCCCAGAGTTATGTATACTGCAGACCATAGTCATTCCTTAAGAGAAATATTTTTTTTCTACGTTGGGAGATGGTTCAGTTGGTAAGACACTTGGCTTCCTTTCAAGGACATGAGTGTCATCAAAATATCCTATGATGTGTGTGTGTTTTAAAGTTGAGACGGTTGTTTGTGCTTATAATCGCAAGTTAAAAGGTGGAGGCACGTAGGTCCCTCAAGTTCCCCACCAGCTATCCTGGTCTACTTGGCAAAGAAAGGTCCAAGCAAATGAGAAATCATGTAGTGGAATGACTCCAGAATTTGTTTCCTACATACACATATGTATACATGCATGTGCGCGCGTACTCACACACACACCAAAGAGAGAGAGATTATTTTCTTTCTGCATGGAAGTTGTTCGCGGCATCAGAACTCTGGACCTTCCCCAGGCCGACTTCACCTCCCCCAGAGCACCTCTGAGGTCTGTTCACCCAGAGAACTGCACTGAGCATGCTCAAGAACAGGGGCAGCTCCAGAAAGACCAGGATCTTGAAGTAGATGCTACTCATCATGAACCTGCAGAAAATGAAGGAGACAGAAAGTAGGAAGTCACTTGTCACAGAGGTCTAGTCTTCCTTGTGATACTATCTCATCCTTCAATGGCCTGATAAGGACAAGCCTGGGGCGCTACTAGGATGGGCTCCCTGCAAAGGCATGGCTGCTCATGCTGCCTGCAGGCTAAGATCCTGCCCTGGGGAGCTTTGCTTGGTGTCCCTCAGTTCCCCTTTGACATTTGTCTTCTCTGCCTGGTCTCCCAAAAGTCCTCCACATCTAGTCTTCATTCCTGCCAGGCTGAGGGCTTCCCTGTCCCTGAACTTTTGAGCTCGGCTTCTGCTACATTCTTCACCTGGATGATCCTGCCCAGCATCATCACTGTGTGGACGCTGATACACATCTCACGGGTCACACTACATCTAGAAATGGCTCATGGTTGCAACCTCTCTGCCACATGAATCTACATTGGTATTGCACTTGAGACCAAAGACCCTGACAATAATGATCCCTCTTCTCCACCTCTCTGTCATCCTCATCCCCACCCAGGTGTCCATCTCCTTTCTTGGACCATCCTCAGTTTCTCCTTTGGCCCAGCTGGAGGCCATCCTCAGCTCATGGAAAGTATCTACAACTGCAGGTCCTCCAAGAGTCACAGGTTAGCACAAACGTGTTCCTGGAAGATGGAAGAGCTGCCCTTGGCACACCGTGCCTCAAATGTCCTGACCTGTCCCCCAGGACAGCGCTCTGTACATGCTCCACATTCTCTTGGACTCTACATTTCTGGAGCCTCACATGTCTCTGTCTCTCCTTGACAAGGCCACAGTACTCTACATTGAAAACATAGCCAACAGATCTCTAGAATAAACTCACAGGAGTACAATCCAGTGAGGGACCCTATCTGCAGAGCTTCGGGAAAGCCTGTCTTTTGAATAGCCACGGCCATTTCTATAAAATCCTGGTTTAGCCATAGCGTTCCCCTTTCCACAGTGGGCTTCATCCCGACATATCCCAGCAGTGCGTGATGAGCACAGCTTCCTTCTGTGCTGGTGACTGGACGGCCTTCCCCAGCAGCATAGCTTTCCTCCTCTGATGTGGTTGTCATGGTTACCACAGTGCTGTGTCCCTCCCAGCCTCTGAGGTAGGAAGCAGAAGTGCTCAGAAAGTGCAATACCCTGCTGCCTTTTCTTCCCCCTTTTTCTCCACTTTTCACAAACTTCTAGCTTAACTAGTCACATGTACGAAAGGGAGTTAGTATACAAACGCCCCTTTTCTCTTCTTTGAATTCTGTACTGATTTAAAGCCCCATCCTCAATCCTCCTGTTATCTGCCAGGGATCTTCACAACCATGCATCCTCTGAGGCAGTAGTGAGCTAACAGGCACCTGCGTTGTCAGATTTATCGGTTTTCGTGGCTCTGTGAAGCGCATGCTTGGTATCATTGCTGTTGCCTATGGAACTGCTGATTCTGTCCTTGTATGCATAGAAACTGAAAGCTTTGTGAGTAGGGATGCTCTTTCGAAGAATAAAGAGACTTAAAGAGGAAATGTGGTTGAGTGAATTTGGTCACCCTCAGATCTTTCTAGCCAGTTTTTGCTTGCTGTGAGCATCCTGTTCTGAATCCCGAGGGGGTGCTGAGGCTGGAACTCAGAGACTCCTGAAAAATAACCTTCTACCTGCTTGCAAAAGAAACTAACAGAAACACTTCCAAAGCACTGGGGGGGGGGGGGCAAGAGAATTTAAAAAGTGGTCCTATAAGGCAGAAATTCTTTGAGACGTTTGTCTAACTTATGATTTAGTAGACAGATAGAACAGGGGACCAGATAAGACCTGAGGGACAGTTCTTAGCGAGGGCCAGCGAGGTGACCTCTGCCTTCTCTTTAGGGGGAAGTGGAGGCTTGTGGTTTAGCTGTGTCATTGACCTGGAGACTTGACCCCAACTGGCTGGGATGGAATTATGCCGAGGTAGCTGTATGGTGCTGGGAGTTGCTCTGGACACCTTCAGGATTGACGAGCATCACACTGTCACAGCACAGTCCTCAGTTTCCCATGCTCCTCCTCTGTGCTTCCTAGACCCCCACACTGGCCTTTGGCAGAGTTGCATTGGAATAATCGGATTTATTTAATGGGCTGCAGACAGAAGGTGTTTGGAGAGGAATCTCTCTAACTCAGAGGAGACTCAACTGTGGCCCTCTGTCCTACTCTGTGGGAAACACATGTGGGAGACAGTAAGGGTCAGGCTCAGTCTCTTCTGCCACACAGAAGATGCCTCCTTACTGTAGCTGAGGCTTAGAAGGGAAGTCTTGGTAGACTAAAAGGTAAAAGGGTTGGGGAGCCCACCTCAGGCTTTGTCATGAGAATACACCAGCCTCACGTCTCTACAAGATAGTTACTGGGTTTAGCAAATGTAGTATTAAGGGCGGTGGGGCTGCGTCTCCAGCACCCCGGCTGCCTGGCTAGCTTATGCCTGAAATAACAACACACAAACTGTATTCATTTAATCACTGCTTGGCCCATTTCTATCTAGACTCTTGTAGGCTAATTCTCACATATTAATTTAGCCCATTTCTAATCATCATGTGTAGCGCCCCTAGGTGCGCTTACCGGGAAGATTCTAGCCTATGTCCATCCTGGGTCGGAGCTTCATCGCGTGCGTCTGCCTGGGAGCTGGGAGCATGGCGTCTCTCTGAGGCATCTGCTCCCGAGAGGAGAGCTGTGGAGTCTGAGCTCACTTCCTCTTCCTCCCAGCGTTCTGTTCTTTTTACTCCTCCCACCTATCTTCTAACCAATGAGGGCCAAGCAGTTTCTTTTTATTTAACCAATGACCTTCCTCCATCAAGCAAATTCAATTACAAGATGGCCAGGCCAATTTGGTATTCAGAAAAGTGACTTTTTCAAATGTATAGATAGCACCATGTACTGCTCGGGATATACACAGGTAGCACCATGTACTGCTTGTGATATACAGAGGTAGTGCCATGTACTGCTTGTGATATACACAGGTAGCACCATGTACTGCTTGTGATATATAAAGGTAGCACCATATACTGCTCGGGATATACACAGGTAGCGCCATGTACTGCTTGGGATATACACAGGTAGCACCATGTACTGCTTGGGATATACGTAGGTTTTACTGAATCCTAGGAGTCCTGGGGCTCTTCTGTTTTATCTGGAGGCCCTTCAAGAGGAGAGGCCACAGGGACAGCCCAGTGGGAAACATGACCAGACTGCTTACCAAGTGAGGGTGCTGCTTTGATTCTGCCCATGGTTGCTCATGTCCTCCAAGGTTGATGGTGTGGTTGTCAAAACTGGTACCACGATTGTCGTTATTTCAGTTGAAATTTCTGGGGCTAAAGATACAAACGAAACATGGTTCACTCCTCCTGAGGAGTCCAGCTCTGGGCATGGCCTAAGCTTTTCCCACTAGGAATCGAGGCGGTTGCTCTGCAGTCACCCCCAAAGCTTTCCACTAATTCCTTCCTAAAGAAAGATGATGGACAGGCAGAGCAGCAGCTCTCCTTCAACACTCGCTTCCTTGGGGCTCACTCATCACTGTCTGGCGGGCAATATACATAACACTCTAGCTTTACATATTTTGTCTATTTTTTGAAAAAAATATGTATTTTTATAACTACGTGTGTTTGCTTGCCAGTATCTATGTGCACCATGTGCATACGGTGACCATGGAGGCCACTAGAGGCCATCAGATCCCCAGGAACTAGAGTTAAAGATAGTTCTAAGCTGCCATGTAGGTGCTGGGAAGCAAACCAGTCGCCTGGAAAACAGCCAATGCTCTTAAATACTGATCAGTCTCTCCACAGCCATTTTTTCTATTTTCCTAGTTGTAGGTGTGTAAACAGACATAAATCTAATCCATATTACTATTTGTTGCCCAGAAATAGAGCTTCTGTGGCTTCTTCTCTTTTATCTTAATGGTACGGGTGTGGGGCGGGTCTCAGCATGGGAGTTTAATTCAGTAAAAGAATACTTGGCTAGCAACATGAGGTTCTGAATTTGTTTCTCAGATCTGTGCAAGTGAGAATATGTGAGACACACATGGGGGAATAAGTCAAGGCCTCCCCACCTCACCTTCTATCTCAGTAGAAGACAGGACCAATAGAGTAGACTGTGTTTATCTTTTCCGTTAAGGCTTTTATAGTCATGAGTTCAGGGTCCCAAATCCTTACCCTACCTAGGATGTTCTGGAATGTTTTCTTACCTGGGTCAATATTCACATTAACTTTAAATTTTAAATCATATCCTTCTTTTTCAATCCCACACCAGTAAACGCCGCCATCACTTATCCTCAGCTCCTCCATGGTCACTGTCACGATGAAGTCTGTCTGGTCATCCCTGATGGACACACGGTCCTTCTTCACCAACTGCTCCATATCCGTTTTCACAAGAATCTCACATTTATTCCAAACAGCTCCTTGGCACCAGTACTTCTTGTAATTCTTCCAGTAGGAGTCATAACGGCACTGCACAGTCAAGGAGCCCTGCTCATGACCATTTACCATATTTGGAATTGTAAGATCCTGAGCAGTGGAGCAGCCTGGAAAATACAAACCCATGGACCACTGATCTCCCACTCCAAGGGGAGGGCACAGTGCTCTGAGTCAACAAAGAATTCATAGCTATCAGTGAAGAGCTACCCTATTCCCCAGACTAGACATTGTCATTCTATTTGTCAAAGCCTCAAAAAATGGCTGATGAGTGTTGTAGAATGTTTTCACTAGGCAAAGATGTGTTACATTTCTTTATGCTGCAGAATATTACTTTAATTGTATAAAGGTGGGTTACACTTGCTTCTGCTGCATTTGCTTAATGAGATCAGGATGTGTGTTTCATGATGTAAAGATGTGTCCCCTTTTTTCCTCCTTGCCAGCCTAAGGCACCTGATTGGTCTAATAAAGAGCAGAATGGCCAATACCAAGGCAGAGAAGAGAAAGGTGGAGCTGCAGGGAGGGAGAATAAATAGGAGGAGAAATCTAGGGTCGGGAAGAAGAAAGCAAGAAGGAGGAGAGAACCAGGGACTTGACTGGGGCCAGAAGCCAGGCAGCCATCAGCCAGACAGGCATATAGACAGCAAGAAGTTAGAAAAGGTAAAATTCCCAAGGAAAAGGTCAATAGAAAGGCAGGTTAATTTAAGTTAAATCTAGCCAGAAACGTGCAGAAGCTAAGACCAAACATTCAAAACTAACCCTAAGTGTGTGTCACGATTTGGGAAATGGTTGGTAGCCCCAAAGGAAAATACTGATACAGATGAGTCCAGGTACAGGACTCAGCAAATAAAATGGTGACCCTGAGCCATCATGGCTTCCAACCATCCACCCCTCTCCATGCCCCAATGGTCAATCAAAGTCCATTTCAGAGAACACGTTTGCAACCGTCTTTGCGTTTCCCTGGAGCAGAGGAAATATCAGAAGACCTTGTCCAGAGGACATGATGCTGCCTTCATTTCAGTACCTATGACCCTCAGGAGGTCCATCTGAAGAACCACATCCTGTGGCCATGCAGAGGACACCTCAGGTAGTCCAGCGTTCTCTGGGGATTCTGTAGGGAATCACCCTGGATGCATGCCTTGAAAGTTGACCTAAATGACAATTAGTCTGATCTCTGTGTGGTACAGAGCCCACAGCATACAGACCCTGTGCTGTCCTTCAGATCCATAAAAATCTGACCCCAAGTCTTCTTACTTCTTATGGATAGTAAAGTATACTACAGAAGTACAATGGAATAGCATAGTAGAAGGATTGAACTCCGTCATTTGTAGCCCACAGATGGTATTCGAGGAAGTGAAATAAATCAGACACAGAAAGAGGCTACCACACGATTTTATTTATACGAAGAAGCTAGAATGTAATTCTCTGGGTCCAGGTGCATGTGGAGATGGACAGGTCAGCGAAGTGTTTGCTGCATAAGCAGGAGACCTGAGTTTGGATCCCAGAACACATGGGAACATCCAGGTGATGTGAGATGTGTCTGTCGCCAGAGCTGGGGAGTCAGCACAGGAGAATCCCTGGGGATCACTGGCCACATAGACTTTGTTGGTGAGCTCCAGGCTCTAGGGAAACCCCATCTCAACAGACAAGTTTGAGAGTGATAAATGTACCCAATGCTCATCTCTGGTTTCCACATGTACTTATATGTGTATCCACACAATATACCTGAGCACACACATACACACATGCGTTCACCTCACAGACACATTTTTTTTTCAAAAAGAGCAAAAGTTGACTTCAAATAAGTAGTGAACAGAATAGAGAACAGAGAAGACACCAAATGCTTCTAGTACAAACAAATGACAAATGCTTGTGACAGGTCAGCTACCATGACCTCACACGTGCAAATACCACATGGTACTGTAGTGATATCTTAGTTGTATTTTTATAAATAAATCTTGACTGAAGGTCAGAAAAGCAAAACATCCAGCCACTGGCTCTTACCTCTACCTCAGTCTGAAACAGCGATCCTGCTTCCAGGAATCCTCAGAATGATACTGACTGAGAGTTGTCTCCTTTAGTCTTATATTACTTTGTAGGGTTGGGATTAAAGGGGTACACCACTACAGTCCAGTTTCCATGGCAAACTAGTGTGGCTACTGGGATTAAAAATATCTGTCACCACTGCCTGGTCTGTAAGACTGACCAGTGGGTCTGTTTTACTCTCTGAACTTCAGGCAAGCCTTATTTATTAATGAAATGTCACTACATTGTACCCTATCAGTTTCTTTTGGCTTTTTGAGGCAGGTCTCCTATGTAGTCAGGACTGTCCTTGAACTCACAGAGGTCTGCCTACCTCTGCTTCTGAGTGTGGACAATCAAAAATCAGAATGTAACTGGAAATGAAGGTGCATCTAGAAATCCAAACACTCAGAAGGTGGAGGTCAGACAATCACAACTTCAGGGTCATCGTAGCTTGCATGAGATCCTATCTCAAAGTGCCAAATATAAAAGTAAACATGTTTTTACAGAGTTTGTTTATCCGTTCCCTCATCCACTATTGTGGAGCCGCCAGGGTTGAGAGAAACATTCTGGTAGAGCTTTGAAAATTTGAAAATTCTCCTGCAGCACCCATAGGATCCATCAGATGCCGAAGTCTTGCCTTTTATTTAGGGAGTAATCATTTGGTGAATGAATCAGCCCTTCCTGATTCCCACAACCCAGGGCAGACCGTTTGTGTCCTCCCCAACCCTGACACTGTAATGTCTTAAAGCCCCAGCTACTTACCTGCGAAGAAGAGGAGCAGAGCAGCCAGCAGCCACATGATCCTGTCTTCTCTCCTGTCCTTGGTGGTGACAGAAACTAGCACTGTGCAGGAACCTGAAGCTCAGCTTGAATTTACTTTAAATAACTCACTTCCTGACAACTTCTCAATTTTGCATATTTCGAGAAAGAGGATGTCTGTCTTTGTTATGACCAAGTCATTGTCTGTGAGGTACAGCTAGACGAACAGGGAGCTTCCTCTACTAGACAGATGCCATGATAGATCGGAATTTGAACAATGGGTGGGACTCCCGTGGGGAGACACAGATAGACAGGACAATAGAGAGAGATGCCATCTATGAAATACAGCAAACCCCTCTGCTCACCTGGGATGTGCATGATTTGCAAGAAATCAGGGGTGAGGAGAGCATGTAACAGACCTTTCTGTGGGCTGCCAGCTCCCATATAATAACACAGAGACTTTTTATTAATTGTGAAAGCTTGACCTTAGCTTAGGCTTATTCCCTACTAGCTATTAACACTTAAATCAACGCATTTGTATTAATCTACAATCTGCCACATAGCTTGTTACCTCTCCTCAGTACCCTAAGCCTGACTTCCTCCATGTCTGACTGGAGAGTCTTTTGTCCCTCCAATTCTCTCTCAGAGTTCCTATCTCTGCCCAGAACTCCTGCCTAATCTCTTCTGCCTAGCTATTGGACATTCAGGTCTTCATTAAACCAATCGTTGAGGAAGGAGAGAGATTCATCTTCACACAGTGTATAGAAAGATTATTCCAATATTTTCCCCTTTTAGAAATCCAATAAAATTCTCTTTCTCTAACATCAATATACTATATACAATAAAAACCATTATCAGGTAAGATTTACATTCCCAATGTCTAATCCACTTGTATTTGGCAACTTTGGAGAAGGAATTCTATTATCTAGCCTATCTTGATGAGTCCAAAGTTTTATACCTAAATCACTTCCTATCATGTTTTGTATTACCAGTTTAAAAATATTCTTTTAGACCTTAAAACATTTTCTTAGAAAGAAAACTTATGGTTTTATATTTCTCAACCTTTATAAACTTTAAATCTCTTTTGTGACAAAAAAAAAGCTGTAATTATCTAGTTGCTGTTGGAATTCCTAGAGCCAGTAGCCTTTAAGTTACCCATTCAGCTGGGCATGCTCTCATATTCTCTATATGCTGATAGAAAGCCTTGGTCTGGGACATCAAAGGGAATAGGCAGGAACCAGAAACCTCTGCAGGTCCGAGAGTGAGTCTGGGACCCCTGAGGGAGTAAGCCTGAGCCAGGAGCTCTGCGGATTTGGGTTCACCCGATTCTGGGAACTCTGATGGAGTAGATCAGAGCCAAAGCTCTTTACAGGACCAACCCCAAGCCAGAGATCTCTGCAGGAATAGACCCAGACTAGGGACATTTACAGAAACAGGTCTGAGCCAACAACCTAGGCTAGAGCAGGCCTGAGACAGTAAAATGCATGGGAGTAGAGCAAAGCCTAGGAGTGCTGGAAGATCTCTAGGAACACAGAGTGAGCAATGGGGGAACTAGAACTGTGGCACTGACTGTAACATGAGAAACAACCATCTGAGTTTTGGATTCACTGACACCTAGAAGATTATTCAACAGTATCACAGACAGCCCCTACCACACCTATTAGTGGAAAAGATGAGTAGAAAAGGTAAGAGCACAAGCAATACTACAAAGAGCAACACAACACCAGTAAAAACCTAAAGACCCTGCAACAGCAAGACTTGAACAACCAAATATAGATGAAGCAGGAAAAAAAATGACCTAACACATAACTTCAGAAGAATGTTTGAAACTCTTAAAGAGGAAATGAGAAATTCCCTCAAAGAAATGGAGGAAAAGACAAACAAAAACTTGGAAGACATTAGCAAATCCCTTAAAGAAAACCAAGAAAAAGCAATCAAACACTTGAAAGAAACTATTCAAGTCTTGAAAACTGAAATAGAGACAATAAAGAAAACACAAGCCAAAGGAATTGTAGAAACAGAAATCATGAGAAAATGATCAAGAACCACAAACACAAACATGAACAGCAGAATACAAGAGATGGAAGGAAGAATCTCAAGCGCTGAACATACAACAGAGGAAGTGACTCATCAGTCAAAGAAAACATTAAACCTAACAAAAACTTAATCCAAAATATCCAGGAAACATGGGACAACATGAAAAGGCCAAAACTAAGAATAATAGGTATAGAAGAAGGAGAAGAAGTTCAACTCAAAAGCACAAAAAATATATTTAACAAAATCATAGAAGAAACCTTTCCCAACCTAAAAAAAAGGTATGCCTATGAAGATACAAGAAGCTTACACAATACCAAACAGACTAGATAAAAAGTCCCCTCACCACTTAATAATCAAAACACTAAACATACAGAGTAAAGAAAGAATATTTAGAGCTGCAAAAGACAAAAGCCAAGTAATATATAAAGCAGACCTATCAGAATTACACATGACTTCTCAGTGGAGACAATGAAAGCCAGAAGATCAAACGTTATGCAGACATTAAGATGCCACAGATGCCAGGCCAGACTACTATACTCAGCAAAATTTTCAATCACTATAGAAGGATAAAACAAGATATCCCATGACAAAACCATATTTAACAAATAATTAGCGACAAACTCAATCCTGCACAAAATACTAGAAGGAAAACTCCAATCAAAGGAAGATGGCTACATCAACAAAAACACAGACAATTGATGGTCTCATAGCAGCAAATCCCAAAGAAGGGGAAAATGCACAAATTAACATCATCAATAATGAAAACTAAATTAACAGGAGATAGCAATCACTGGTCATTAATATCCCTTAATATAAATGGACTCAACTCACCTATAAAAAGACACAGGCTAACAGATTGGATACAGAAAGAAAATGCATCCTTATTCTGCATACAGGAAACATATTTCAACTTCAAACACAGACATCATCTCAGAATAAAGGGTTGAGAAAAAAATATTCCAATCAAATGTACCTAAGAAACAAGCAGGTGTACTATCCTAATATCTAATAAAATAGGCATCAAACTAAAATCAATCAAAAGAGACAACGAATAACATTTCATAACAGGCACAGGAAAAATCCATCAAGAGAAAATCTCAATACTGAACTTCTATGCCCCAAATACAAGGGCACCCTCATATATAAAGGAAACACTCTAAAGCTTAAATTAAACCCCACACAATAATAGTGGGAGACCTCAACACTCTACTCTCACCACTGGACAGGTCAATCAGACAAAAAAATGAACATAGAAATAAGGGAATTAACAGATGTTATGATTTAAATGGACTTATTTATAGAATATTCCATCCAAACAGAAAAGAATATACCTTCTTCTCAGCACCTCATGGAACCTTCTCAAAAATTGACCACATACTCGGTAACAAAACAAAACCTTCACAAATAAAAAAAAGGAATAACCCCATGTATCTTATCAGATCACCATGGTTTAAAACTAGAAGTCAATAGCAATACTAATTCCAGAAAGCCCACAAGAACATGGAAATTAAACAATGCTCACCTGGATCATCAATGGGTCAAGGAAGAAATAAAGGGAGAAATTAAAGACTTCCTAAAATTCAATGAAAATGACCACACAACATACCCAAATTGATGGGACACAATGAAAGCAGTGTTAAGAGGAAAGTTTGTAGCACTAAATGCCTACATAAAGAAGCTGGAAAGATTCCACACTAATGAATTAACAGAACATTTGAAAACTTTAGAACACAAAGAAGAAAACTCACCCAAAAGATCTAGACAGCAGGAAATAATCAAATTAAGAGCTAAAATCAACAAAATAGAAACAAAGAAAACAATATAAAGAATCAATGAGATAAAGAGTTGGTTCTTTGAGAAAATCAACAAACTAGACAAACCTTTATTCAAACTAACCAAAAGGCAGAGCAGGAATATTTAAATTAACAAAATCAGAAATGTAAAGGGAAACATAACAACAGACACAGAGAAATACAGAGAATCAGGTGATATTTTGAATACCTGTACTCCACAAAATTAGAAAACTTAAGGGAAATGGACAACTTTCTGGATAAATATCACTTACCAAAATTAAATCAAGACCAGATAATCAAATTAAACAGACGTATAACTGTTGAAGAAATAGAAACAGTCATCAAAAATCTCCCAGCCAAAAAAAAAAAAAAGCCCAGGGCCAGATGGCTTCATCTCAGAATTCTACAAAACTTTTAAAGAACTAATACCAACACTCCTCAAATTATTCCGTACAATAGAAACAGAAGGAACATTGCCAAACTCTTTTTGTGAGGCTACAATTACCCTGATACCCAAACCACAGAAAGACATTACTAAGAAAGAGAATTACAGACCAATCTCACTCATGAACATTGATGCAAAAATACTAAATAAAATACTGTCAAATCAAATCCAAGAACACATCAGAACCATCATCCACCATGATCAACTTGGCTGCATTCCAGAGATGCAGGGATGGTTCAACATACAAAAATATGTCAACATAATCCAGCATATGCTGTAGGAAGACGTGCAGCTTGTGATTACCCACCTATTGGGGCATGGCCTCTTATACTATATATGGGAACGTAGAACCTGCATCAGTCCCTTTTTTTCCTTCTCCCTTCCACCGGCTGCTCATTTGGATTGCGGGATTCAACCGGTCAAGCAGAGGATTCTGATTTGTGAGTTTACTGCTGAATAAATAACTATTTCTCATTTCTGAGAAAAGCAAAAGGCCTTGAGATTTCCCAAGATCAAATTTGTGACAAAGGCCCTTATGCTGACCCACAGGTCCAAGCTCTTTACGATAAAGAAATGTTTTCCCTATGCCACAAACAGCCTTAAATGCTTGGAACAGGATTAACAAAGTAGGAATAAGAATTGAATCACATACAAGTGTTAGACAGGGACAGAGAGAACCCTTTACTGACTTTTTATAAAGATTAAGTAAGGCTGTACAAATAGGAATAACAGACCCAGATGTTAGACATGTGATTTTTGAATTTCTAGCTTTTGAAAATGCAAACTTAGAATGCAAAAGGTAATTGTATCTTTAAAGGTTAGATCAGCACCTATGGAGAAATGGATTCTGCATGTAATCAATGCTTAGACCTTTGACTATCATGCTGAATCTTGGATAGGAGAAACAATTTCCAAAGTAATGAGAAGATATCAAACTGCCAAATGTTGTGATTGTGGTAGAATAGGACATCTGAAAAGTGATTGTAAGCAAGGAATTTCTAGGAATAATATCTCCTCTGGGAATGGCAAAAATAGGGACCTCAGCCTTCAGGCATATGTAGAAGGTGTGGCAAAGGCTGACATTAGACCAATGAATGCAGGTCAACAACAGACAGACAAGGCAACCTGATACCACTGGGAAACTCCTTGAGGGGTTTCTCACAGGCCCCCAAGCCGAAAGTGCCCCAGACATTCCCAGTAGCTGTGGAGGACATGTCACACCAGGAAAATTAAAAAAATCCAGAGCTGTCTGTAAAAGACCACACTGTTCTAAGTGATAAATCAAAAGTTCAAATAGAAAATAAGAAACGTATATTCTGAAAAACTTCTATAAATGATCAGAGACCAAAGTTAAGAGTGTATAAATGGAATTGTGATATTTATCTCAAGTTAAACAAAGCACCGTATGGGTTGACTGTTTATGGGCCAGAATGTCTAAGAGGGAAACTGAGGTCATATGTAGCTGATATTGCAATAAATTTATGGGGTCATGACCTGCTACAGCAATGAAATACCCAGATTAACATTTCTGCAGTCCCAGGAACTCATAATTCTGGGAAGGATATAATCAGGTATTATGGCCAAGCGGTGGTGGCACATGCCTTTAATCCCAGCACTTGGGAGGCAGAGGCAGGCAGATCTCTGTGAGTTCGAGACCAGCCTTGTCTACAAGAGCTAGTTCCAGGACAGGCTCCAAAACCACAGAGAAACCCTTTCTCAAAAAAAAAAAAGGTATTATGAACAAAGTTCGCCAACCATTCAGGCTGTACAAGAACATAAATCAACTAGCAAACCTTAAGAGGTACCAACAGCCCTACCTTTAAAATGGCTAACTGAGAAGCCAATATGGGTTAAGCAGTGGCCTCCAGCTGAAGATAAGTTGCAGGCTTTAGAACAACTGGTATGAGAGCAACTAGATGCTCACCATATTGAGGAACCAACCAGTCCTTGGTATTCTCCTGTATTTGTTGTAAAAAAGAAATCTGGTAAATGGAGAATGGTGACAGATTTAAGAGCTGTCAACAAGGTAATTCAACCTATGGGCCCTCGGTAATCTGGAATTCCTCTGCCCTCCTGATTACGAAAATGGTGGACTCTTATAGTTATTGATTTGAAAGATTGTTTCTTCACTATACTGTTACAAGAAAAGGATAGAGGAAAATTTGCCTTCACAGTGCCAACTTATAATTCTCAGCCTACTAGGAGATATCAATATCCTCCCACAAGGAATATTTAATAGCCCCATCTTGTGCCAGTACTTTGTAACTCAGTCATTGGAAATAACACACAAGCAATTTCCTAAGTCTATAATTTACCATTACATGGATGACATTTTGCTATCTGATTCAAACATGGATACTATAGAAAGACTGTTTGAAGAAATATAGAAAGTTTTGCCAAAATGGGGATTACAAATTGATCCTGAAAAAATACAGAAAGGAGAGTCTGTCAGTTATCTAGGTTATAAAATAGGTTTGCAGAAAATTAGGAGAGAAAAGGCCCAAATTAGAAGAGACCAGTTATGGACTCTTAATGACTTTCAAAGATTGTTAGGAGACATTTCCAGTCTATGACTGGCTGTTGGGATACTACCTGATCTAATAATTCATTTAAACAAAACCTTAGCTGGTGATAAAGATTTGAATAGTCCCAGAGAAATAACAGCGGAAGCAGAAAAGGAATTGACAATTGTTGAGGAAAAATTACAGGAGGTGCATTTGGATAGGGTGAATCCAAATTATAGTTGTCTTCTAGTCATATTGCCTTCCAGAATTTCTCCTACAGGAATTTCAAAGCAAATGGATGATATTATTTTAGAATGGATCTTTGTACCTCATAAACCAAGTAAAAAAATTAAAAACTTATTGGAAAAAGTCTCTGAATTAATTATAAAAGGTAAATTGAAACTTTGTCAATTAGCAGGTATAGATCCAGCAAAAATTATAGTGCCTTTCACTACTGATGAAATAAAAAAGTTATGGGAAGACAATGGACCATGGGAAAGAGCTTGTGCTAATTTTTTTGGGAGAAATTAGTAGCAACTATCTCAAATTGATAGACTTAACCTTATAAAGAGAACTTCTTGGATTCTTCCACAAATTGTACATGATGCTTCAATGACTGGAGCCCATAAATTTTATACCGATGCAAATAAATCATGGAAGGCAGGTTACAAATCAGAAGAATTAAGTACGGAAGAACAAAGCCCTTATAACTCTGTCCATAAGGCAGAATTATATGCTATTCTCATGGGGCTAAGGGATATTAAAGAACCTCTTAATATAGTTACTGATTCACAAAATGGGAGGAAGGAATGAGAGGTGAGGAGGGAGGTGAACTCGTCAAGATGTAAAACAAATGAATAAATTTAATTTTTTAAAAAGATGCTTAATGAATGAAAGATTGAGAACCACACTGCCATCTACTGGCTGTATCTGCTTAGAACATGAAAACCCAAGGTGCAGGAAGACTGAGCCTGACAGATGGTAGGAGTCTTAAAGAATTTGCACCTGGGACATTAAACTGCTACAGAAAGGGTCTTAATCTAGGGCCATCTCATTGCTTGTTGTAAGTACAACAAGACCTGATGGTGCGACAACACATAGGCTACCGTCACAAGACAGGCAGAAGAGTTTTATCAACCCTGCTGAGTGGTCTCCACCTCATCCCTGCTGGCCCATCTGTGCACCTTAGGTCAGTCCCCATTCCTGCTGGGGACACCATATGTCCCCAGGCATGTATCCGCAGATATAAAGTCTCCAACCTCTAGTCAGTGCTCACAGCCAACCTCTGAGGTTCTGCATGGACCAACAAACATATTCTGTTTTGTTCACAATAATTTAAGGGAAATTTGTTTTCTATGTAAGTTCCACGGTGGGTGTTCTGCTTTGGTACGGAATCCACATTTTGGTGGCTTCATCTCTCCCTGGGCTCTAGGTAATGGAACAAGAAATTCAAAGTAAATCACAATTCATGAGCTCCAATGTTAAATAAAAAGCTACAAAACTCAGTTCTGTTGGCTATCAGTCTAGCAAGAAACAAAACAAAACAATAAAGATGGCGAGACCCTGCCTCAAGGGAATAAGTGATAGAATGAGATAGTTCTATGACCTCTTCATGCCCATATGAGTATGCATGTGCACACACATACACACACACACGGAGGATTGGAGGAGAGGTAAACAAATATGTGGATAGAAACTTTAATACTTTTTAAAAGTTGGAATCTGGGTGCTGGTGGTGCACCCCTTTAATCCCAGCACTCAGGAGGCAGAGGCTGATGGATCTCTGAGTGCAAGGCCAGCCTAGTCTACAGAGCAAGTTCCAGGACAGACTCCAAAGCTACACAGAGAAACCCTGTCTGGAAAACCCAAAAACCAAACCAAACCAAAACAAAACAAAAAACAAAAATTGGAACAAATAAAAGGCAATTAATGCCTTTTTATACACAGTATGAAACATTAATTTTAAAAGAAATGTAAAAGCATTGTGTGTCACCAAAGTTTAAAATGTTTAGGTCAGGGAGATGGGTAAAGGGCTTGTCATGTAACCATGATGACCTGAGTTCAGTTCCCAGTACCTACATGCAACCTGGGTACAGTGAGTCTCATTTGTAACTTCAGCACTGAAGGTGGGGGAAGCAGAGCCAGGGGATCCCAATGCCGACTTTTCAGAAATGTTCCTTCCTTTTAGAAGTTTTATTTTTATTTTACACGTATGAGTGTTTTGTCTGTGTGTATGTATGTCCTCTGTGTAAGTGCAGTGCCCACAGAGGCCAGAAGGAGGCATTGGATCCCTCAGGATGGGTTCTGAGACACCTGGTGTGGATGCTAAGAACTGAACTTATTTCCTCTGCACGAGCAGCCTCTGCTCTTAACCTGGGAATTATCTCTCTAGCTCACATGGGATTTTTTTTTTAGGAATTTGATCATTTAGCCCCAAGATGTGCATGGAAGGTGACCCAACTATTGTTTACAGAGACTTGCTGATGTCCAAGAAAAGAGACATGACATCAAGATTGAGACCGAAGCTCGAGCAAAGACACAGCAGTGTGCCTGTTTAGAGTAAGAAATCAGACGAACTAAACAAACCAGAGAAGCCAGGGGGAAAATCCAAGCATATCCAGAAATCAGTGTCTTCTTCAAATTGGCTGGCATTGCAGGGTGCTAGGAAGATGTGGGCAGTGTTAAACTGAGAGAAAGAAATATTGTTTATTAGTTCAGTCTTGATGGATAAATCAATAAAAGGCAGACACGGTGGCTCACACCTTTAATTCCAGCACTCAGAAGGTAGAGACAGGTAGTCTGCGAGTTCAGGTTAACCTGGTCTATACAGTTTCAGGATATCTGGGAGACTCTAATGCATCTCTGTGTCCTCTTGCTTGTTCTGCATGACAGGCTTTGGGTTTACTCCTGAACACTGAGTGAAAAGAGTGTAACGTTCATCCAGGCGTGGTAGTGCAGGTGAGTCTGTGAGTCAGAGGCCAGCTTGGTCTACATAGTGAGTTCTCCACCAGGTCTCACTGTGTTGCATTGGCTAGAATGGAATTTGGTGTGTAGTCCAGGCTGGTCTTAAGCTCAGAGATTGGTAACTTTGCCTCCCAAGTGTAGGGACTAAAGGCAGGAGCCACCATGCCTAGTCTATCTCTCTTCTGACAGGATCTCTCAGTGGCCTGGAGCTTACCACATAGGCTAGGCTGACTGTCCAGCGAGTCCCAGGCATCCTCCTGTCTCCACCTCCAGAGATCAGGAATTTTAAGTATAGGCTACTATGCCTGACATGTGTGTGCTGTGACTCGAACGCAGATCCTTGTGTTTGCAAGATGAGCACTTTACCAGCAGAGCCGTCTCCCCAGGCTCTGGATGTGTTTGTGTAGTAACCTCTGGACAGGAAACTAACTCCGTCTCAGCAGGTCTGTGTTTGGGGGTCCTTGCTGTGCTCCAATCTTTAGATGAGCAACCAGCACTCACAAGACACCCCACCCCCAGGTCAGCGTGGGATTGGGAGATGCAGGAGATGCCCAAGGAGGGGATACAAACCCTTCTCTCTCCACCCTGTCAGCATTACCTTCCCCACCCCACACGATCCAGAGTCCTCAGGGATATGGGTTCCTCACCAAGGTTGTAGGCTGGAAACAGGAGCTGTGTCCTCTGTGGTCACGCTGGGCTGAGTGTGCACTGGTGAGGATATGGGAGACCCCAGGGTGTTTGTTTCTTCCTCAGGGACAGAGCCTGTGATAGGAGTAAAAAATAGAAACACAGGACAGTCTCAGTCACCGCCACTCCATCTCCTACCCACTGACACCTCTGCAGCTCTGCTTCACACAGGACCCTAGGGACATGGTTGGCAGCTGTCCCATAGCTTGTAGGCTGATGACCACACCAAAGCCTGGCCAGGGCCTCCCTTCCCATGGTGCATTGTGGCTAGCTGGCACCTTCACACTTGAGGCCAACCTTCCTACAGAGGAAAGTTTAAGTGTCAGTGTCAAGACACGTGTTACCTGGTCCCAGCTGGCCTCAGTCCCACCTTTGCCTCCTTGTCCCTTGTGGGGACAGACACAGAGGGGTGGGACCCTGTCTGCCTGGCCCACTCATTCCCACACTGTCAGCCAGACAGCCCACTGGGCAGTCATTTCTGAGGCATGTACAGATGGAAAGTTCTAGAAAGGCAGATGCTTGAAGAACCCTGTGGAGTGTGGCCTCTACTGCGGAGAACTAATAATACCAGTGGATTTGGTTCCGCACTCCTCAGTGTGAACCCACAGAGGATGCTGGAAGGAAGTTTATGTGAGGGCAAAACCAACAGTGAGAACCAGAACAGGAAGCTGGGTGTGGGGAAGCCAGGGCGAGAGAGGCAGAGCCAGGAAGATCAGTCATTCAAGACGAATCTCAACTACACTGGGTTTGTGGCAAACCTGGGCTACACAAGACCATCTCTCAGAAAAAAATAAAAATCTGGGAATAACAGTGTGGTTCTTTCTCTGAAAAGAAAACGAATCTGGAAATAGCAGAACAGATCAGCCCTTCGGCCCCTGCCACCACCGTGCCCTTAAAGAGATGTGCTAATTTGGGTTCTATGAACAAGGCAGCCTCTGTTAGTGGACAATAGATTACAGGCATGGAGAACATTGGGACCAAAGTATCTGAGACCTGGCTTCCATTTCCCTTGACTCTCTGCCTGAAAAAGGGAACTTTTGGGGGATTCTCTGAGTTTCTTCCTGCAGGACATTGTTCTTGGGAAATGGGGACACAGAGGAACTTGGAGGGGTTGAATGGATTCCTCAGGGATCAAGAACCCCGATATACAATCTAGGCTCCTTTTGTGTCTCTGGTTTCTCTCAGAAGCCCCAGAACCACTGTGATGAAGTTGGTCCCTCAGGCCCTCCATGGAAGGGAGGTGTCCACTCAGTCCCAGGCCAGAGCAGCCCTTGATGGAGGGAAGCAGATGTGCTGGGGTTCTGTCCCCACATGGAGATGGGGACCGGACCAAACAAGACCTGGGAGAGAGGACTTGCCTCCTATCAGGGCAGGAAGTCACAAAGAACCAGGCATTCAGGGCCTGTCTCTAGAAAGGTTCAAGCTTGAGACTGTCACATGGGACACAGAGAATCTCCAACAGGGTCTGATGAAACATCTCAGTGGGTAAAGACTCATGTTTGCCAAGCTCAATGACCTGAGTTTGAACACCAGGACCCATGGTATGGGAAAGAAAACTATGTGCCAGAAGTTCTCCTCTGATTGACACACAGCACTGGCAAAACCAAATAAATAGGTAGGTAGACAGACAGATAAATGGATAGATGTTACAAAAAGACAGGTTCTAAGAACTCATTGGTGAACATACACTATCACACACCCCACCCATGCTCTCACAGTGGCATGAGTGGACTCACACTCCCTGTGTCTGAGTCACTGATTCACCAAGCTCACCATGGTACTGTTTCTGGATTCCTTCTTTCATGAGGGAATGACAGACCAGGACACAGGATGTCAGGACATGAAGGGGGCTTACCTGGTACTACGGACACCACAACCTTACGGGGTCATCCATCCCCAAGGAGTGATCAATCTCCCACCAGTAGACATTGATAAGCGGTATATCCACTCCACACCTGTAGGTGCCTGCATCTTCCAGGGTGAGGTTCTCCACGGTCACCGTGAAGGTGAGGTTGGCTGGATGGTCCCTGATGGACACTCGGCCACTCCTAGCTTCTTTTGAGCCTCTGGTCCGGACAATCACGTTGCATCATTGAAGCGAGTGTCTGCACCAGTATTTGGCATTGCTCCTGTGTTTCTCCTTATACTGACACCTCACACTCAGGGATTCCCCCACGGCGCCGGTCACGGTGCTGGGGCCACTCAGAGGGACACAGTCTGGAAAACACAAGCACCAATACTGCACCCTTACAGCTGGATGGGGGTCAGGCCTCCCTTGTTCAGGTCTTAGAGGGCGCTCTCTTCTGGAGGGAGCAATGAGAAAGGAGACAGGCTTTGTCAGACCCAGGAGTAAGGGCTGAGGTGAGTGCCTATATTGTCCAGAGAAAGGAATGACCTAGCAGGAAACAACTCTGTGTGTGTGTGTGTGTGTATGTGTGTGTGTGTGTGTGTGTGTGTGTGTGCATGTGCATGTGTATCACAGTGAGAAAGAGGACCCAGAGAGAGAGAGGGAGAGAGACTTTACTTACATACATATCTCTGTGGGTGGCAAATGTGTCTTTGTCAGATTGAGTGCTTGTGTGTGTTTGGTATGTACACATATGTACACAGATACATGTGTGTACACAGAGATTGTGTGGTTTTCAGGCAATGACTTCGCAGCTGACCCTTTCAGCAGGTCCTGACTGTCTCAGGTGTGGCTGACATGACAGTACTGAGCCTGACTGCACCTGTGAGGCCAGGCTGGCCACTCCTGCCCTTCCCTACTTTCTGCCTGTTCTCTAAGCTCCGTCTTCCTCTGCTCTCGCCCTCCTCCCACCCCACTGTCACACCCTCTCACTTACATCAGGAGTTTCCCTTTCAAAGCTATAAGCCCCCCACCCTGTCCCAAGCTGTAAGCCCCCCACGCTGTCCCAAGCTGTAAGCCCCCCACCCTGTCCCCGTGCTCACCTGAGACCTGCAAGAGGAGCAGAGCTGAAGGCAGCCACACTCCCAACACTCTTGGGTCCATCAGCTCAGATGTCACCTGCACCCACACCAAGCCCAAGAGAAGAGAAGGGGTGTGTCCTTCTGGAAAGCACAATGTTCATGTGCCTAGTTCTCCTTTCTGTCCTATGCTTCCTGGTCCCATGTGAGGCTCCAGGTGAACCAGTACAGGAAGTGCTCTGAAGATGCTCCAGGTCCCAGGAACACTGGTCCTTATCGCTCCTATCACTTCCATGGCCATGGACTGAGGATGCCACCTGTCCCTCAACCCTCAGCTAAGGGCTTCACAACCTTCCCACTCCTGGCAGAGCTCTGGAGAGCATTTTCTTTTCTCAGGTTGCCCAACCTCTGTGACACGTCACTTCCTGAGTGGACTTGAGAGCTGACCATCTTCTCTTGCTCCATCTCTGTGAGTGCAGAGGATCCATAGCCTTTACTTAGTGAAGCCCACACTGTGTCTGTATCATTCACAAGGGACAGTTCTGGTGGATGCCTGACCAGTCTCCTCTTCTCACCTTGGGTCTTGTTAGACCTCCAGAGTGGTAAATATGAATGGTAAACACATTGTCATGTCTTCATACAGACATGATATGAGCAGAAATTCCCCCCAAGGGGACTTGCACAGTGTTGGGAAAGAGCAGAATGAGGGGCCCTGGGAGCGATAAGTTCTGGTTCTGACTTCTCACGTGGGCCAGGCTTGAGGCTCCCCAGGGTCACATTCTAAAGTGACCTCCATTTTAGAGGAGGCTGAGAGGGATGCTGCCTTTGCCAGACGCAGGAGTTGAGATTGATGGGCAAGGAAGTAAGGGGATAGGGAGAGAATGTTTCCATGGATGTAGTAATAGGAGCGGCGGGGCTGTGTCCCCAGCACCCTGACCGCCTGACTAGCTTATGCCCTGAAATAACAACACACAAACTGTATTCATTTAAACACTGCTTGGCCCATTTCTATCTAGCCTCTTCTAGGCTAACTCTCGCACCTGGACTAGCCCATTTCTATTAATCTGCTGTAGCCCATGGGGTGGCTTACCAGGGAGATTCTAGCCTACGTCCATCCTGGGTCGGAGCTTCATTGCGTGTGCCTCAGAGAGCAGAGCTATCACGTCTACCCGGGAGAGAGGAACATGGCGTCTCTGCTCCAGAGCGCAGAGCTGTCGAGTCTTAGCTCACTTCCTCTTCCTCCCAGCATTCTGTTCTGTTTACTCCACCCACCTATGTTTTAACCTATGAGGGCCAGCCAAGCAGTTTCTTTATTTTTTTAACCAATGACCTTCCTCCATTACATGGAAACAGGGAAGATTTGGGGTAGGGTAGCTACATTCTGTATATGTAATTGTGTGTATGTTTTTGCATATGTGTGTTTGGATGTGTTGTGTGCCTGAGTGTATATGTGTTTGTGTGTGCGCACACACGTGAGAAAGAGAGAGAGAGAAAGAGAGAGCAACCAAGACATCATTCATATTGTATTGTTATAAGAAAATATCCCTACAAACATGCCCACTTGTTTAATCTGATGGGGGCAATTGCTCAATAAGGGTTCTTTCTTCCTGGAGTCTCTAGTTTGTATCAAGTTGACAAAAACTTAGTAGGCATTGTCTGTCTGTCCGCTGTTATCTTTCTAGTCTTTTTTTATTTTCTTCTTTCCTTCCTTTTCAGAGGCCTTATATTAGTTATTTTTCTCATTATTACTGTAACAAAATATTTTTCTTGATTGTAAATTGATATGGAGGGGCTCAGGCCACCATGTGTGATGCCATGCCTGGGTAGATGGCACTGGATTCTATAAGAGAGCAGGCTGAGCAAGCCATGTAGAGCAAACCAGTAAGCACTGTTCCCCGTGGCCTCTGCTTCAGCTCCTGCCTCCAGGTTCCTGCTGAATTCCTGCATGCTTCCTTCAAAACGGACTGTGACATGGAGGCCAAATTAACCCTTTCCTCCCAGCAAGCTGGCTTTGGTCAGTGTCTTATCACAGTAACACGAAACAGACTAGAACAGATGGATGGATGGATGGATGGATGGATGGATGGATGGATGGATGATGGATGGATGATGGATGGATGGATGATGGATGGATGGATGGATGATGGATGGATGGATGGATGATGGATGGATGGATGATGGATGGATGATGGATGGATGATGGATGGATGGATGGATGGATGATGGATGGATGGATGGATGGATGATGGATGGATGATGGATGGATGGATGATGGATGGATGATGGATGGATGGATGGATGATTGGATGATGGATGGATGATGGATGGATGGATGGATGGATGATGGATGGATGGATGGATGGATGATGGATGGATGATGGATGATGGATGATGGATGGATGATTGGATGATAGATGGATGATGGATGATGGATGATGGATGGATGATTGGATGATGGATGGATGATGGATGGATGGATGGATGATGGATGGATGGATGGATGGATGATGGATGGATGGATGGATGGATGATGGATGGATGGATGATGGATGGATGGATGATGGATGGATGATTGGATGATGGATGGATGGATGATGGATGGATGGATGATGGATGGATGGATGGATGGATGGATGGATGGATGGATGATGGATGGATGGGCCAGACAGACAGATGGATCTGCTTATCACATCCCTTGACTGCCACACAAGGTGCCATTTCCCTACTTGCACCTGACCAACACTCTTAGCTCATGATTCAGTTTCTTCCTGTATTTTGGTCCCCTTCCCTCATCACCTCTTTTTTTTTTCCTAGACATGGTTTCTCTGTGTAGCCCTGACTGTCCTGGAACTCTCTCTGTAGACCAGGCTGGTCTCGAATTTACAGAGATCCGCCTCCCTTCTCTGTCAAGTGTTGGGAATAAAGGCTTGTGCTTCTACTGCCTGACTCATTTCATAATTTTTAAAAAATTGTTTTTATTGGGCTATATTTTTCTCCCCTCCCCTCCCTTCCTCTCCCCTCCCCTTCTGCCCTCTCCCATGATCTCCACGCTCCCAATTTACTCAGGAGATCTTGTATTTTTCTACTACCCATGTAGATTAGATCCATGTATGTCCCTCTTAAGGTCCTCATTGGAGTCTAGGTTCTCTAAGATTATGAATTGTAAGCTGTTTTTTCTTTGTTTTATGTTTAAAAGTCACTTATGAGTGAGTACATAATATATTTGTCTTTTTGTGTCTGGGTTACCTCACTCAATATGTTCTCTAGATCCATCCATTTGCTGCAAATTTCAAGATGTCATTTTTTCCCTCTGTGTAGTACCATTCTGTAAATGTACCACATTTTCTTTATCCATTCTTCAGTTGAGGAGCATTTAGGTAGTTTCCAGATTCTGGCTATTACAAATAATGCTGCTATAAACATAGTTGAGTTGAAAAAACACTTCATGGTTTTTTTTTGTTTTTTTTTTTAATTTATTTATTTATTAAGGATTTCTGCCTCGTCCCCACAACCGCTTCCCATTTCCCTCCCCCTCCCCCGATCAAGTCCCCCCCCCCATCTGCTCGAAGAGCAATCAGGGTTCCCTGACCTGTGGGAAGCCCAAGGACTGCCCACCTCTATCCAGGTCTCGTAAGGTGAGCATTCAAACTGCCTAGGCTCCCACAAAGCCAGTACGTGCAGTAGGATCAAAAACCCACTGCAATTGTTCGTGAATTCTCAGTATTCCTCATTGTCCGCTATGTTCAGCTAACCTTCATCAGGCGATGAAAGGAGACAGAGACAGAGACCCACACGGGAGCACCGGACAGAAATCTCAAGGTCCAAATCAGGAGCAGAAGGAGACGGAGCACGAGCAAGGAACTCAGGACCACGAGGGGTGCACCCACACACTAAGACAATGGGGATGTTCTATTGGGATCTCACCAAGGCCAGCTGGCCTAGGTCTGAAAAAGCACTTCATGGTTTTTAAGTAGATTATTTGGCTACCATTCTACAGTATTTTCCTTCCTGTAGGCTCCAGATGAGAGGCCATGTCAGAGAAGACCTGCATGGCCACCCGACATCACTCTTCAGCTGGTTTGGCTCCTTGTGACAGGAAGTAAACTCCACGAGGGCAGCCACTCCACCTTTTTGTTTATACCTGGGCTTGGCACTTACTAGGCTCTTAGTAAATATGTGTTCAATACTAAAGGAATTGCTTAGAGAGACTTCACAATTCTGAGTGGGCTTGGATTCGTTAATCATCCCCCTTTCATTATTAATTGCTATGGTGAGTTTTGATACAGGATGAAGAGTGTCTGTCCTTGTCAAAAACAATTCCAGGGGCTGGAGAGATGGCTCAGTGGTTAAGTCGTTGCTCTTCCAGAGAACCTGGGTTCAGTTCCCAGCACCCACATCGAGGCTCACAGCCATCCTTAACTCCAGTTTCAGGGAAGCTGATACCCTCCTCGTGCCTCTGCGTGGCACTGGGCATGCACATGGAGCACCAACATGCATGCAGTCAAGTGACCCATACACCTGGAATAAATGAATAAATAAATAGAACTAAAGTAAAAAAGAATGGGTGTTTCTCTTGCAGAGGACCTGAGCTCAGTTCCCAGCACCCACGCCAGGTGGCTCAGAACCACTCGACCTCCAGCTTTAGGGAATCTGCACCCTTTTCTGGGTTCCATGGACGCCTGCATACCCATGCACACACCCACATACAGATGCACAAATTCAAAATGATAATAATAATAAATATTGTTTAAAAAAAACACAGGCCAGAAACTGTTTTGAAAGATGGCTCAACAGTTAAAGGCTCCTGCTGCTCTTCCTCAGGGCCAGGTTTGGTTCCCAGCCATTATACAGCAGCTCACAACCATCTATAACTCTAGCTCCAGGGGATCCTCTGTTGTAAAAGGAGTGGCAAGGCTGCGTTCCCAGCACCCCGGCCGCCTGGCTGGCTTATGCCCCGAAATAACAACACACAAATTGTATTTATTTAAACACTGCTTGGCCCATTATATCTATCCTCTTCTCAGCTAACTCTTGCACCTGGACTAGCCCATTTCTAATAATCTGTGTAGCATCAGTCTTACTGGGAAAGATTCTAGCCTATGTCCATCCTGGGTCAGAGCTTCATCGCGTGTGCCTCAGAGAGCAGAGCTCTCGCGTCCACCCGGGAGAGGGGAGCATGGCGTCTCCTCCAGAGAGCAGAGCTGAGCTCACTTCCTCTTCCTCCCAGCATTCTGTTCTGTTTACTCCTCCCACCTATGTTTTAACCTATGAGGGCCAAGCAGTTTCTTTATTGCTTAACCAATGAAATCAACAGATTGATATATGACACTCCCACATCAATCCTCTGACTTCTTCTAGCTTCTATGGGCAGCAGGCTCACACATAGTACATAGACAAACATACATATAAGCCCATACATCACATAAAATAAGAATTTTAATTACAAGAATAAGCTCATACCAGGGTCACCTGGCAGTATCGTAGCTGTATTCTCAGGACTCCCATGATGCTCTGGCTCCAGAATCTGTCTCCCCATCCCATCCCCTACACGTGGTACCAGCTGCTCATTTGTCATGTGTCTGAGCACTGACCCACTTCAGTTTGACATGGGGAAGAAGTTGAAGAATTTAAGAAATGGTAGAGGAAGGATTTGAAAAAGAAAGGCAAGTGAGCGGAATGACTCTTGAGTAAACAAAAGCCAGCACCCTGACTTCTACCCCTGAAACCCAAGAAAAGGATGAGGAGAGGGCCGATTTTATAGCATTGCTTTCTGAGCTCCACATCTGTGCCATGGCATGCCATACATGCATATGTAGGTGTGTGTGTGCACACCGTTACACACACACACACACACACACACACACACACTGACCTCCACATTTGTGCCATGGCATGCCATACGTGCATATGTAGGTGTGTGTACACCGTTACACACACACACACACCTCCATACTTTTACCATGGCATTCCTAAACACACATATGTCGGTGTGTTTGCACACCACTACACACACTCACACTAACCTCCACACTTGTGCCATGGCATCCTCACATATGCATATATAGGTTATGTGCACACCATTACACATACACACAATTGGTTTTTTTTAGGACAAGATTCCAAGGCGAATCAGATAGGCTGTGGATGATCTTTGCTGAGGTCTGGAGATACGACTGTTTGTTGACGAAGGAGGCCATGAGTGGGAGGCAGGACCTGTAGCTGCCACCAATTCTTCTCCTTTTTGGCCCCCAGGTTAGTAATTCTGTGGCCTTGGAGACCTGGAACCACAGGGCTCACATAGGAGTCAGAGAAAGTCTGTTCTAGAGTTCAGGGAGAAGAAACATGCCGGGCGAGGTTGGGGGACAGGGAATGACCAGACCCTGTCTCACAAGAAATTCCCCCAAGTGTTCAAAATTGGGTGGGGCCAACTTCTTGGGGGTTCTTACCAAGAGTCTATGAGTGCAGACAGTGATAAAGGAAGTTTTACATAGTATGGGGGCTGAGCTAATTTGTTATGTTGGAGCTTTGATGGTGTCCTCATAGAAAAGCAGACTGGTCAAAATACAAATATTTAGTGGACAGAACCAGCTGTGCAGGCCGTGAGGCAGAGGAAGCAGCTAGACTTGGGACTGTAGACCTCAGCTACCCATAACTGTGTAGCAAGTTGCTTCTGGTTGCCTCTGATGTGGGTGGCAAAGAAGATGGATTAGTGGGCTGTGTGGTTTCTTCATGATCTGTTTGTGCCAGGTCAGGAGTGTTTGAGGGAGATGAGACTGTAGGGGAGTGCATTAAAGCTGTGGCATTGCAGAGATATCCTGACTTATCGAGAAGCCAGGAAATACTTGGGTAGAGCCGCAATAGGACAGCTCTGGAAGGGTAGAGTCACAATAGGACAGTACTTCTCCTGGAGAGCTGCTTCAGCTGAGCTCTGCTTAAGGGAACATCCTAGCAGAACTATGGGCTTTTTCTTCCACCCAAGATGTTACTTCTTTTGCTAACACTCTGCTAAAGAGGTAGCCGCTGTAGAAATGTAACAGTCTCTCCAGCTCCAGCTAAATGTTGTTAATTTTTTCTGCTCTGCCTTGCTCAGCCGCCCCCCAGTGAGCATCTCAGCAAGATTTCCAGCTTAGTTCCCTAAGGGACATCCAAGGCAGGTTCTTCTATTCTGCTCCAGCCAATGAAGATCGTCAACTAACACTCTTTTGAGAAAGAGGTTTATTTGGGAAGGAGGAGTCCAGGAGAGTTTCTGAGTAGCAACTTCTTCCAGGGAGAGATAAATGCCAGCCCCTTATTGAACAGGAAGAGAGGCTTATAGGGCTTCTTAAGGGTGGCATTTTCCCAGGGAGAAGGGGGATTGGTTAGTTTTTTCCCTGCTCAGGGATTGGTCAGTTTAGCTGGCCAGGGGCAGAGATGGCCCTGACTTCATGGCCAAACTGTGTTTCTTTCTCTGGTCCTTTCTAGATTTTTTACTCTAATCTTAGTACCAGGGCATATTTCTTTCACTGGCTCTGATTTTAGGGACAAAGTGTGTTTCTTTGGCACTGATTTCAGAGTCAGGGCATGTTTCTATGGTCCTGGATTCAAGGATGAAGATGTTTCTTTCCCTGGCTCAGGTCTCAGATACAGGCTGTGTTTCTTTCACTGGCTCTGGGTTCATAGTCAGGATGCTCAGTGATTGGTTGGTTTCCTGCCCCAGTTGTCCCTTTTACCCTCCAGGGAGAGTGTCCACCTCACATTTCTGCCCAGGGACATCTATCCTGGAAGACGTGAGAAAAGATCTATCTCCATAGCATGAGCAGAGTCCTGGCAATCTTAGCACCACCGCAGACTTTCAAGGGCTCCAGCCACAGACAGTCACAGCAGAAGAGGAGGAAAAGGTGCCGTGCCCGCGGACCCTCTAAGATGGCAAAACTGCGTCATGGTGAAAGTTGGTCAACAAGGCAACAAGTGAGTAATGAGAAAAGGAGAAGTGCAGGCAATGAATCCACACAAATCGGAAGGGCGGAGGACTAACCCACGCGGGGTGTTTGCAGAAGGGAAATAAGGGTCACACATGTAAAACCTGCTGTGCTGACAAAGTCCGCCGCGAGAGAAGAAGGCGGGGACACTCAGATGAGATGCTCTTCCCTCTCTAAATTTTTCTTATATTATTTTTTAAAATTCTCTTACAGCTTCACAAGCATATACAATGAATTGGTGATTTTTCAGCACTATCACCCTTCCTCATCTCCCTTCCTGTTCCTACCTCTTTCTTTCTTTTTACCCTCTTTTTTTAAAACAAGGTTTTTCTATGTAGCCCTGGCTGTCCTGGACCTCCCTGAGTTTCTCTATGTAGTCATGGAACTCACTCTGTAGACCAGGCTGGCCTCGAACTCAGAGATCTGCCTGCTTCTGTTGGGATTAATGGAGTGTGCCACCAGCTCCTTCCAAAGGGCCTTTCGCCATTCTCTTGAGCACATGTCCTCTCTCTCTCTGTCTCTCTGTTTGTGTCTGTGTCTGTCTCTCTCTCTGTCTCTCTGTTTGTGTCTGTGTCTGTCTCTCTCTCTGTCTCTGTCTCTCTGTCTCTGTCTCTCTCTCTCTCTCTCTCTCTCTCTGTGTGTGTGTGTGTGTGTGTGTGTGTGTGTGTGTGTGCATGTTTTCCATTGAATTTAGTTAGGATTGTTTGAATGTGGACTGAAGGCGAATTACTGGAACATGGACAACTGACCAGCAGCTACACCACTAAAACAAATGAAAAGCCTCCTCCCAACAAAGGCAGACTCCCTAGAGGTCCAACCCATGTCGGCAAGGAGAAGATGTCAACACGGGGTCTTTTCCCAAACAAAATGCTAAGCGTGAGTTAGGGCTGTGGGCATCAGAGCCTGAGAGGATGAGAAGACTCCATGTTGTGGGAGTGGCACTCAGCTGAGGCTGGAGAGCTGGAAACAACTGTTTTCCACCTGAGCATTTGCCTTTGAAGCTTTCAGCTTCCTCCGTGGAGTTTAACCAGGTCTTTCTCATTTGGAAACTTGTATTTGGATGGTGTCTGGTACTCACACATTGAATAGATGCTTCTGAAGGAACAGGAGGAAAACTGAATGACCCGGTGTCGAGGCTGGCCCTAGAGCGGTCAACAGGGTGATGTGGACTAGTGATTCCTGAGGAGATAGAAGCCTTCGCCAGTTAACTCCCCATTTGGTCTCACTGGGTGGAGAAGGTGGGGAACAAAGACTTCAGGGACCATGACTGAGCTACGCCATTGGAACCCCACTAAGCAGCACAGAGGCTCAGTCGATTGCACCATCTGTGTTTGGAATGCATTAAGTCACTGGTTGTGTTGACTATAAAGAAAATACGGTGTGTTCCATCTGTAAGGCACAGACATCCAATTTGACAGTTGCCAACTTTTACACCACTAGTTGAAGCTGCATTTCCCAGAGAGTTGGTCAAACACATGGCTGGTGGCCCACAGACTTGGGATGACAGGTGTCCTAAAGGATCTGGTGCCCTAAGAAGAAACATGACCTTTCCTTTTATTTTCTACTTCCCTGGACACCATCAGAGGAAGAAAGGCCCAGACAGGCACAGTAGGATGTTCTGAGAGAGGGACAACCTGAGAGATTCCAGAACCTCAGCTGTCCATGCTGTAGAAGTGGGGAGCAGTCTGAGGGTGAGCCCACAGTACCCCTGAGTCATGATACTGCTGACCACAGTCATTGCTTGATATTCTTTTCTAGGCTGGGAGATGGCTCAGTCGATAAAATGCTTATCACAACCCATGGGTTTTTTGTGTTTAGTGTGTGTGTTGTGTTTTAAAGTTGAGGCACTTGTGTGTGCTTAGGATGGCAAGACAGGAAATAGAGGCAGGTAGGTCCCTGGAGTTCCCTGCTAGCTAGCTTGGCCTACTTGGCAAAGATACAGACCACTGAGAGACTCTGTCTCAAACAATAGTGGAATGGCACTTGAATTTGTCCTCTATCTACACATGTATACTATAATGTGTAAACACACACACACACACACACACACACATACACACACTAGAGAGAGAAAAAGAAAGAGAGAGAGGGGATTATTTCCTATATACAGGGAGGTGTTTCTCTCTGTTCGCGGCATCAGAACTCTGGACCTTCCCCAGGCCAACTTCACCTCCCCCAGAGCACCTCTGAGGTCTGTTCACCCAAAGGACAGCACTGAGCATGCTCAGGATCAGAGGCAGCTCCAGAAAGACCAGGAGGTTGAAGTAGATGCTGCTCATTACAAACCTGCAGAAAATGAAGGAGACAGAAAGTAGGAAGTCACTTGTCACAGAGGTCTAGTCTTCCTTGTGATCCTATCTCATCCTTCAATGGCCAGATAAGGACAAGCCTGGGGCGCTACTAGGATGGGCTCCCTGCAAAGGCATGGCTGCTCATGCTGCCTGCAGGCTAAGATCCTGCCCTGGGTGCTTTGCCTGGTGTTCCTCAAGTCCCCTTTGACCACTGTCCTCTCTGTTTGCCTGGTCTCTCAGAAGTCCTCCTCATCTAGTCTTCATTCCAGCCAGGCTGAGGGCTTCCCTGTCCCTGAACTTTTGAGCTCGGCTTCTGCTACATTCTTCACCTGGATGATCCTGCCCAGCATCATCACTGTGTGGGCACTGATACACATCTCAGGGGTCTGGGAGCATACTACATCTAGAAATGGTTCATGGTTGCAACCTCTCTGTCACATGAATTTACACTGGTATTGCACTTGAGACCAAAGACCCTGACAATAATGATCCCTCTTCTCCACCTCTCTGTCATCCTCATCCCCACCCAGGTGTCCATCTCCTTTCTTGGACCATCCTTGGTTCTCCTTTGGCCCAGCCAGAGGCCATCCTCAGCTCATGGAAAGTATCTACAACTGCAGGTCCTCCAAGAGTCACAGGTTAGCACAAACGTGTTCCTGGAAGATGGAAGAGCTGCCCTTGGCACACCGTGCATCAAATGTCCTGACCTGTTTCCCAGGACAGCGCTCTGTGCATGCTCACACTCTTGTGGACTCTACATTTCTGGAACCTCGTACCCTCTGTCTCTCCATGGCTAACACTCCATCGACTTGCAAAACAAAATAGCAGAAATACTCCCAAAGCACCAGGAGAGAAAGGAAACTTAAAAACTAATCCTCAAGAGAAGCTATAAGGTAGGAAAGCTTTTAGGCATGTTTGTTTACCTTAAGATTTAATAAGCAGAAAGAACACAGTAGAAGGAAGAGAGCAATGACCTCTGCCTTCACTGTAAGGGGAAGCAGAAGCTTGTGGTTTAGCTGTGCCCTTGACCTGGGGACTTGACCTCAACAGGCTGGGATGGTATTATGCCAAGGTAGCTGTATGGTGCTGGGAATTGCTCTGGACACCTTCAGGAGTGACGAGCATCACACTGTCACAGCATGGTCCTCAGTTTCCCACGCTCCTCCTCTGCACTCCGTAGACCCCCACACTGGCTCTTGGCAGAGTTGCATTGGAACAATGGGAATTATTTAATGGGCTAGAGCCAGAAGGTGGTTAGAGAGGAATCTCTCTAACTCAGAGGAGACCGAACTGTGGCCCTCTGTCCTGCTCTGTAGGGAACACATGGGGAGACACCAAGTACCAGGCTCAGTCTCTTCTCCACTCAGATGAAAATGCTGCCTTCCTGTAGCTGAGGCTTAGAAGGGAAGTCTTGGTAAACTAAAAGGTAAAAGGATTGGGGAGCCCACCTCAGGCTTTGTCATGAGAATACAGTCACCTGAGTGTCTCTAGAAGATAGTTACTGAGTCTAGCAAAAAAAATTACAAAATGGCCAGGCCAATCTGGTATTCAGATAAGCGACTTTTTAAAAATTATAAATATAGCCATGTAAAGCTGGGATAAATTAGGCTAGAAATTAACGGTTTGTGGATTCTAGGAGTCCTGGGCATCTTGTGTTTTGTCTGGAAGCTCTCCCAGGCAAGAAGCCATAAGGACACCCCAGTGGGAAAGAGCTGCTAGGGTCCAGCTCTGCTTACCAGGTGAGGGTGCTGGTTTGAGTCTGTCCATGATTGGCAATGCTCTTCCTGGTTGTCAGTGCGGATGTCAGAACTGGAGCCATGGTTGTTAATATTACAGTTGTAGTTTCTGGGGCTAAAGATATAAACAGAAACAAGGGTCACTCCTCCTGAGGTCAGTCCAGCTCTGGGCATGGCCTAAAGCTTTTCTCACTAGGAATTAAATAACTTTCTCTGCAGTCACCACCCAAAGCTTTACACTAATTCCTTTCTAAAGAAAGATGATGTCTGGGCTGGAGATATGGCTCAGCGGTTAAGAACACTGACTGCTCTTCCAGAGGACCCGGGTTCAATTCCCAGCACTCACATGACAGCTCCTGACTGTCTGAAAATGCAGTCCCACAAGATCTGACACCTTCACACCAATGCACATAAAAAAATAAAAAGTTAAATAAATCATTTTTTTTTAAAAAAAAAAGATGATGGCCAGGCAGAGCAGCAGCTCCCCTTCAACACTCGCTTCCTCAAGGCTCACTCATCTGTCTGCTGTGCAGTAAGCAGAAAAACCTCAGTTTTGCATGTTTCATGTATTTTTTGAAAATCTTTATTTGTATGTGGATGGGTGTTTGCTTGCCCATGACTATGGGCACCATGTGCCTGTGGTGACCATGGAGACCAGAAGAGGCCATCAGATCCCCTGGGACTGGAGTTGAAGATGACTATGAGTTCCCCTAAGATGCTGAGCACTAAACCCAGTTCTGGGAAAGTAACCAGTGCTCTTAACCACTGAGCCATCTCTCCACCCCAATTTTGTCTATTTTCTTGATTGTAGTTGTTTAAACAGACACAAATCTGACTCATGACTCTATCTTGACCAGAAATGGAGTTTCTGTGGTTTCCATTATTATTTCTTGTTAAAGGGGTAAAGGCTGGGGGGAGGGGGCTCCTCAGGATGGGAGTTTAGCTCAGTGGTAGAGCACTTGGCTAGCACACATGAGGCTCTGAGTTCAGTTCCCAGATCTGTACAAGTGAGAACATGCAAGGCACACATGTGGGGGCGGGAAGACAAGGCCTTCCCACCTCACCTTGTATCCCGGTAGAAAACAGGATCAATAGAGTAGACTGTGTTTACGTTCTCTAGTCAGATTTTACAGCAAGGAATGCAAGGCCCCTGATTCCTCACACCAGCCATGATATTCTGTAATTTTTTCCTTACCTGGGTCAATGTTCACATTAACTTCAAAATTCGGATCATATCCAGTTTTCTCAATTGCACACCAGTAAATGCCAGCATCGCTTATCCTCAGCTCCTCCATGGTCACTGTCACGGTGAAGTTTGTCTGGTCGTCCCTGATGGACACACGGTCCTTCTTCACCAACTGCTCCATATCCGTTTCAACCAGAATCTCACATGTTTTCCAAACAGCTCCTCGGCACCAGTACTTCTTGTAATCCTTCCAGGAGGAGTCATAATGGCACCGCACAGTCAAGGAGCCCTGCTCATGACCGCTCACCATGTTTGGACCTGTGATTGCATCCTGAGCAGTGGAGCAGCCTGGAAAATACAAACCCGTGGACCACTGATCTCCCACTCCAAGGGCAGGGCATACAGTGTCAGTTCCAAAGAGAGACACAACTCAGCAACAACAATCATTGAAGGGCTACCCCTTTCCCAAGATCATCCTCTTGGTCAAATTCTCAAAACTTGGCAGAAGAGCCTAGTCACGGGTCTCAGAAGTTAAAATGGTGACATTGAGCAATCATGGCTTCCTGCCATCCACCCCTCTTCATGCTGTAATGCCCAATAAAAGAATATTTCAAAGGATCTTTTTTGCAACCATCTTTGTGTTTTCCTGGAGCAGAGGAAGTATCAGAAGACCTTGTCCACAGGACATGATCCTGCCTTCATTTCAGTACCCATGACCCTCAGGAGGTCCATCTGAAGAACCACATCCTATGGCCATGCAGAGGCCACCACGGGTAGTCCAGCAGTCTCTAGGGGTTCTGTAGGGGACCATCTTAGATGAATGCCTTGGAAGCTGACAAAATGTCCCCAACCATTCAGATCTCTGTGTGGTACAGAGCCCACAGCACACAGATCCTGTTCTCTCTTTTAGATGCATGTAAATCTGAGTTCCAAAATTCCCAGTAAGGGCTGTGGAGGCAGCTCGGTAGGTGGGGAGCTTACATAGCATGCAGAACACCAATCAATAACAAAATCCTGCTTTAAAATGCTAAAAGAAGAGCTTCAGAGTATTGACTTCAACAACAATAACAACAACAACAACAACATATGTTCCCAATGGCAGAGGTAAAAAAACAAAAATTGCTAAATGTAATTATTTCAAATTAAAGGACTCAACCAACAGAGTGAAGAGACACCTTCCAGCAGGGGAGAACATCTTTTCAGACTTTGCATCTGACAGGAGGTCAATTTCCAGACTATATGAGTACAAATTCAGCTCAAAGAGTCCAACGGCAATCATAATCCTATTGAAAATGATCTACTGAGGGGCTGAGGAGAGGGGGTAGCCAACGAAACACCTGCCGCGTAAGCCTAGGCATGAAGAACCTGAGTTTGTGTCCCCACCATCCATGTACAAAGTCAGGAGTGCTGGTGTGTCCCCACAGCCCAACACAGCGGTGGTCAGAGGAGACGAGGGATCCTGAAAGCTCCATGGCCATCCAAGACAGCTTCAGTTTCAGTGAGGAACCATATCTCAAAAAATAAAGGTGGGAGTAGGCATGATGGTACATGTTTCAATTGCAGCATCCAGGAGGCAGAGGCAGGCAGATCTCTGTGAGTTCAAGGCCAGCCTGGTTTACATAAAGAGTTGTAGGCCAGCCAGAGCAAATGTAGTGAAACCCTATGTCAAAAATAAAGTTATATTTAAAAAAGGTGGGGGGCAATTAAAGAATGCCACGCAGTTTCTTGACCTCAAGCTTTCATATGCGTGCATACCCGTGTGCAGGTGCGCCTGCAAGCACGCATGCTCACACACACACACACACACACACACACACACGAGCAATGAACCGAGCACACAGTTCTCAGGAGATCTTGTCTATTTCCCCTTCCCAAGGGGATCTATGTATGTGTCTCTTAGGGTTCTCCCTGTTACTTAGCTTCTCTGGGGTTGTGGACTATAGGCTTGTTATCCTTTGCTTTACAGCTAGTATCCACTTATAAGTTTGTACACATCATGCTCATCTTTCTGGATCTGGGTTACCTCATTCAGGATTTTTTTTTCTAGCTTCATCCATTTGCATGCAAATTTCAAGATGTCTTTGTTTTTGTTTTTTTTTTAACCACTGAGTAGTACTCCACTGTGTAAATATGGCACATTTTCTTTATTCATTCTTCTATTGAGGGACATTTAGGTTGTTTCCAGGTTCTGATTATCGCAACTAATGCCGCTATGAACAAAGTTAAACAAATGTCCTTGTAGTATGACCAAAAATCCTTTGGGTAGATGCCCAAGAATGGTATTACTGGTCTTGAGGTAGGTTGATTCCCAGTGTTCTGAGAAACCATCATATTGATTTCGAAAGTGGCTGTACAAGTTTGCACTCCTACCAACAATGGAGGAGTGGGAGCGCACAGTTCTTAGAGGAGATACAAATGGTCAATAAATACACAGAGAAATGCTCTAATTCACTGTCAGGGAGATAGATGCGAATCAGAACCATAGAGAGCCATCATCATCATCCCCCAATCATTACGGCTATTTCCAAAAGGACAAAATATAACAACCATAGAAGTGCATGTGTGACAGGGAGTCTCACACACTGTGCATCGTGATGTAAATGAGAGACCTGTGGGAAACAGTATGGAAGTCCTCAGAGAAGCATAGGACTGCCACACAATACAGTAACTGCTGGGGGGAGGGCGTATAGCCTGTGCTGGTTACCTTTATGCCAAGTTGATACCATCTGGGTGCATACAGAAAGAAAGAACATCAGTTGAAAAATGCATCCATCGGGTTGGCCTGTACAAAAGTCTTTGGAACATTTTCTTGATGTGGGAAGGTCTAGCCTATTGTGGGTGATGTCACCCCTGTAGTATAAGAGAGCAGGCTGAACAAGCCATGGGGAGTAAGCCAGGGAACAGCACTGCACCAGGGTCGGTGCCTCAGTTCCTGCCTCCAGGTTCCTGCCCTGCTTGGGCTCCTGCTCTGGCTTCCCTCCTTGATGGACGGTGATCTGGACATGTAATCCAAACAAACCTTCTCCTCCCCTAGCTGTTCTTGGCCATGGTCTGTATCTATCACAGTAATAAAAAGCAGGCACACAGCCCGGAGGGTGAAGTGAGCATGCTGAAGAGACATCCTGCCTTGTGTTTCCTGCAGCAGTGTTCACAATATCCGTGGCATAGAATTAGCATAAATTTACTATCCTTGGTTGCATGGATAGGAAAGTGTGCTAGAGAAATGCAATGGAATAGCATAGTAGAAGGATTGAATTCCATCATTTGCAGCCCACAGATGGAATTGGAGGAAGTGAAATAATTCAGATACAGAAAGAGACTACCTCATGGTTTTATTTATATGAGGAAGCTAGAATGTAATTCTCTGGGGCTAGGGGCATGGGGAGATGGACAGGTCAGTAAAGTGTTTGCTGCATAAGCAGGAGACCTGAGTTTGGATCCCAAAACACATGGGAACATCCAGGTGATGTGAGATGTGTCTGTAGCCATGAGAGCTGGGGAGTCAGCGCAGGAGGATACCTGGGATCGCTGGCCACATAGATTGAGTCTCTGAGCTCCAGGCTCAAGGGAAACCCCGCCTCAACAAAGAAGTTTGAGAGTGATAAAGGTACCCAATGCTCATCTTTGGTTTCCACACGTACATATATGTGTGTTGCAAGGTGAGGGCCTGCTTATTTGTCCTGGTCGCCCAGCTAGCTTAGCCCTGAAACAACCACACAGAAACTGTATTAATTAAATAACTGCTTGGCCCATTAGATCTAACTTCTTATTGGCTAACTCTTACGTATTAGTTTAACCCATTTCTATTAATCTGTGTATCGCCACGTGGCAGTGGCTTACCAGGTAAAATTGTAACCGGCGTCCATCTCAAGCAAAGGATCCATGGCTTCTCTCCCTGACTCTGCTTTCTTTCTTCCAGAATTCCGTTCTGTTTCCCTCCACACTCCCGCCTAGCTCTGTTCCACTCTAGCTCTACTATAGGCCCAAAGAAGTTCCTTTATTAACCAATGAGAGCAACAAATAGAAGGACCTCCTACACCATATGTGTACCACACAATGTACCTGAGCACACACAAACACACATGCAGTCACCTCACAGACATATTTTTTTCAAAAGGAGCAAAATCTGACTTCAGAGAAGTAGTGAACAGAATAGAGAAGATATCAGATGCTTCTAGTACAAAAAAGTGACAAATCCTTGTGACAGAGGGCAGCTACCATGACCTGACTGCCACATCCTGCACACTCGTGCAAATGCCACATGGTACTGTAGTGATATTTTATTGTATTTTAATAAATAAAGCTTGCCTGAAGGTCAGAAAAGCAAAGCAGTCAGCCACTGGCTCTTACCTCTCTCTCAGTCTGTAATGGCGATCCTGCTTCCAGAAATCTCAGAATGAGACTGTGTCTGAGAGCTGTCTCCTCCAGTCTTATATTCCTCTCTAGTGCTGGAATTAAAGGCATACACCACTACAGCCCAATTTCTAGGGCAACTAATGTGGCTACTGGGATTAAAGGTGTGTGTCACCACTGCCTGGTCTGAAAGGCTGACCAGTGGGGCTGTTTTACTCTTTGATCTTCAGGCAAGCTTTATTTATTAAAATACAAATGAAGTATCACTACATTACACCCTATCAGTTTCTTTTCATCTTTTGCGACAGGTCTCCCTATGTAGACCAGACCGTCCTTGAACTCTCTGTGATGTCTTAAAGCCCCAGCTACTTACCTGCGAGGAAGAGGAGCAGAGCAGGGAGCAGCCACATGATCCTGTCTTCTCTCTTGTCCTTGGTGGTGACAGAAACTAACACCCTGCAAGAACTTGAAACTCAGCTTAAATTTTCTTTAAATCATTCACTTCCTTGACAATTTCTCAATTTTGCATATTTCAAAAAAGAGGATTTGAAAAGATTAAGTCCTTGCATGTGTGGTACAGCTGGATGAATGGGGAACTTCCTCCACTAGACAGATGCAACGCTAGATCTGAACTTGAAAGGTGGATGGGACTCCCGAGGGGAGACACAGACAGGGCAGCAGTGGGAGATAAAAAATACGGAATACAGCAAACTCCTCTTCTCATCTGGGACGTGAGTGACTTGCAGGGGATCATGGGAGAGAAGAGCAGCCGAAGACAGAGTGGCTGCAGTAGCAAGGGAGTGCAGGGTATCCCAGGCTAAGCCCAGGACGGTGAGAAGCATGGCTAAAGGCTCAACCTGAGGCAGGGCTGCTATGAACCCCAGAGCACGGATTTCTCCGGCCAAGGACACCCGTCACAACACTACTAGAGTCCCAAGTACTGGTTCCAAGAAAGAGGGAGAGTTTGGGTTTGAGACAAGGTCTCATGTAACTAAATCTGACCTTGAACTTCTTCCACCACCAAGCTCAGTTTTATGAAGGTCTGAAGACTGAAGGTTTCAAGCATACTAGCAAGCGCTCTACCGAGTGAGCTGAATCTACAACCCCTTGTTTGGTTTTTTAAAGACAGAGTTTTGCTGTATAGTTCAAGTTGACTTCAGACTCTCTCTCTCTCTCTCTCTCTCTCTCTCTCTCTCTCTCTCTCTCTCTCCAGTGTCAACCTCCCAAATTGTGGGAATCTACAGTTGGTTTAAATCCAGAGAACCAGTTGTATGGATGGATATAGATACAGTGTATCCCTGGCATCAAATTCATGGGAGGAAGTTTTTAAGTAGATACACACCCACAAAGAGAGACAGAGCCAAAGTTAGAGACAGAGACAAAAGAAGAGTTAGAGACAGAGACAGACACACAAGGGGAATGCTTATGATGGCCAGTCTTCATTGTCAGCCTGATTAGATTTGAAATCACCCAGAGACCACCCTATAGGTGTCTCTGTGAGGGTGTGTACAGAGAAGTTTGAATGGGGAGGGACAACCAACCCTGAATGTAGGCAGTTCTAAAACCTAGACTGAGATCCATAAAATACTTCTTGATGGAAAGATTAAGAGCCACACTGCCATCTGCTGGCTGAAACTGTCCCAGAACACCTAGGTTCAAGGGGAAGGAAAATTGATTCTGATGAGCAATGGGAGTGTTAAAGACTTTGCAGCCAGGACAGTAAACTGTTACAGAAAAGGATCTTAATCTAGGATGCTCTCATTGCCTGTCATAAGGACGACAAGGCTCTCCGGCTCCTACCTGGAGAGCGTGCTGGACATGTGAGCCAAGGTGTCAGCTGTGTGTGAAGGAGGACTATGAACCCTCCAAACATCCTCCTCACGGGTAGACCAGGGGTTGGAAAAACCACCCTGAAAAACCACACCAGCAAAGAACTTGCATCAAGATCAAGACTGAAGAGCATTAATGTGGGTGACTTAGCCCAAGAGGTCTGATCACTGGATATCACGGAGTCTGACAGGATGGCTTCTCCCACGAGCATGCACAGAGAAGCACAGATGTTGGTACAGTTCCCGAAGGGACTGGGGATTACAGAATGTGAGCTGAGAGTTACAAATCAGACGTTGGAGCTTGCCTTCTGACATGTAACCACAATTCTGGATGATGCTAAAGTTTATCCCAGCCGTGCTAAGAAAGCTGCTATTGATACAGATGCTGTGTGATCGGCAATCCAGTCCCGGGCCAATCAGCCTCTCACTTCTCCTCTCCGGAGAGATCTTTTATTAGATATTGCAAGACAAAGAAATCAAACCCCTTTGCCATTGATCAAGCCATACTCAGATCCCAGATTGTCTCCTGACATCTCTTGCTTAACTGCCCCAATCTATAGGTTTAAGTCGTTACAGAAAAAGGCACCTACCCCTGCAGGAAGAATAACCGTTCCACGGGGAAGTGCTGGTTCAGTTCCTAGCAGACCCAGCACTCCCATGCTAGGCACACAAACTCCACAAACCATGTCTCTCTCAACTAAAGAAGGCACCCCAATGTCCCTCACAGGACAAAGGTTTACAGTACAGATCCCTCTTCACAGTCTCCAGCTGTGAAAGCTTCAATTCCCGCAGCCCTGGCAGGTCAGAATGTTCTGGCTAATCCGTCATTAATTGGGTCCAAGAACATTCTCAATACTATGAATATGGTATCACAAAATACAGCCGATGGGTCCACAAATGCGCTTGAAAGAAAACGTGGAGATGATGCTGATGACTACGAAGATGATGGTGAGATTAAGTTGTAATCTCGCCTTGATGCATGTAACATGTATACTTGGTCTTGAATCCATTGTACTAGGATCAAACAAGTATGTTATATGTTTTAAAGTTGTATTTTTAGAAAATGGTATTTAATAAGTATACTTACTATGCGTTACAATTGAAATGCTCAGTTTTTTATTTTATTTTTTCAAAATTTTTATTGCTTTGTAAATAATGCCATTCAAAATTTCCACTTCCTCCCCTCCTCCCATTTCCTTCCCTCTCCCCCACTCACCCTCCTCTCTCCCCCTCCAGTCCTAAGAGAGGGCAGGGTACCCTGCCCTGTGGGAAGAGAAAACAAACTACCTTTTTTTCATTTTACATACCAATCCCAGTTCCCACTCCCTCCCCTCCTCCTATTCCCTCCATCTTTCCCCCACACTCCTATCCACTCCCCAGAGAGGGGAAGGCACATTGCTCCGAGGAAGGACCAAGGCCCTCCCCACTATATCCAGGCTGATCAAGGATTCCATCCAAAGAGAATGGGTTCCAAAAAGCCAGTACAAACAACAGGGGGCAAATCCTGGTGCTACTGCCAGTGGCCCAGCCATACAACTGTCACCCACATTCAGAAGGTCTAGCTTTGTCCTATGGTGGTTCCTTCCCTGTCCAACTGGAGTTGGTGAGCCCCCATTAGCTCAGGTTAACTGTTTCAGTGGATGTCCCCATTATGGTCTTGACTTCTTTGCTCATATTCTCCCTCCTCCCACTCTTCCACTGGACTTTGGGAGCTCAACCCAGGGCTCCGCTGTAGGTCTCTGCCTCTTTTTCTGTCAGCTGCTGGATGAAGGTCGTATGGTGACTTTAATATATTCATCAATCTGACTACATGTTGAGAGGAGCGGAGCAGCGGGTTGCGTTCCTGCCGCCCTGGCTCACTGCTGCCTGGCTAGCTTATACCCCGAAATAACAACACACAAACTGTATTCATTTAAACACTGCCTGGCCCATTAGTTCTAGCCTCTTATTGGCTAATTCTCACATATTGATCTAACCCATTTCTAATAATCTGTGTCGCACCACGAGCTGGTGGCTTACCAGGGAGATTCTTAACCTGCGTCTGTGTCGGATGGGAGAATCATGGCGACTGACCGACTCGGCTTCTTTCTCCCAGCATTCTGTTCAGTCTTCTCTGCCTACCTAATTTTCTGTTCTATCAAAGGGCCAAGGCAGTCTCTTTATTTAACCAATGAAATTAACACAAAACAGAACACTCTCCCCCATCAACTACAGAGAAAGGCCAGTTTGGACACACTCTCCACTATTGCTTAGGGTCTTAGCTGGGGTCAACCTTGTGGATTCCTGGGAATTTCTCTACTGCCAGATTTCTTGTTAGTCCCATAATGGCTCCCTCAGTCAAAATATCTCTAAACAAGTAATGGTTTTTTGTAAACTTTTATGCATAAAAATTTAAATTGTCATATATATATATATATATATATATATATATATATATATATATATATCAAGACCTGAAGGTGTGACACTGTGGGCCAATCACAAGACAGGCAGAAAAGCTGAATCTGCCCTGCTGACATGTCCCCACATTGTACCCTCAGACCCATCTGTGCACCTTAGATGTTAGTCCCCATGCCTGCTGGGGCACCATATGGCCACAGGCATCTATCCACTCTCTGAAGTCTCCTTTTAGTCAGAGGTCACAGACTAGCTTCTGAGGTTCTGCATGGATTGACAGACACGTTCTGTTTTGCCCAAAACAATTTAAGGGAAATTTGTTGTCTGTGTAAGTTCCACTGTGGAAACTCTGTCCTTGGTCCAGAATTCATATTTTGGTGCCTCATCTTTCCCTGGGTTCTAGGTAATGTCACAATCCTCCACACAAATGTGTTTGACTGGTTTTTGTTTGTTTGTTTGCTTTGACAAAAAAAAAACAAAAACAATCCTGGAAAGATGGTGGGCTTAACAAACACTATTGAAACATTTGGATACCCACATGCTAGAAAACTCCATGCCTAGAACTGCTTCCCTCCATACTGACTAAGAAATCCAGAATAAATCACAATTCATGGGCTCCAATGATAGATAAAAAGCTACAAAACTCAGGTCTGTTGGCTACCAATCTAGCTAAAAAATGGTGAGCTCCATTGGATAGTCCACTTGCTCCTGAACCAGAGCCACTTGTTGGTTCAAGGTCAATATGTCCAATTGAATATGTCCATTAAGATCATTTTGAATGCCCAAAGCATTGCTGACTCTTTCATCCAGCTGGTTCACAGTCTCAGTTGTCTGCACAGTCTGGGAAAGAGCAATTCTGACAGCAGTAGCTGTGGTAGCAGAGATAGCAATAATGGCAATCACAGCTGCGGTGATTCCAAGGTCTCTCTCCTGCCGATCTTCTATGGTCCAGCACTTGTTGCCATATTTGCTGATACTCCTGACACTGCCGTGGTGTCCCCCAGGCTGGGCACCCGACTGGGCCAGGGCAACATGCATTTCACCATAGCCACCTATCAAAGCTCTGCTCCAGCTGCCTTCTGGCCCCAGATGCACTCTGGGTCTAAACTGCTGCATGGAGTGGAGCAGAACTCAGGGAAGCAGGCTCGCTGCTCCTGCTCCAGAACCATTTAAGGAGCCCCACTTTAACTATCTTTTAGGGAATTTGGGCATTGTCAACCCGTCTGGCTACTTCCTACAATATGTCCAGCCTGCAAGGTGTGCTGGGGTAAAGGTGACACAGAACCTGTGGGAGTGGCCAACCAATAATGACTGGTCCAGCTTGAGGTCCACGCCGTGAGAGGAAGCCCAATCCTGACATTGCGTGGATGGCCAGGAAAAGAGGCTTGTCATCCCAGAGACCCAGACTAGAACCAAAAATGACTAACAGAAGAAAGTCAATGAAATGATTCCTGGTGGTGGTCTACTATACCTATAGACTGGTGCCTAGTCCAGTTGTAGTTAGAGAGACATCGTCCAGCAACTGACAGTCACAGATGCAGAGACCCACAGCCAAACACTAGGCTAAGCCAGGGGAACCCTGAAGAAGAGGGGGATGAAGGGTTCTAGGAGCCAAAGGGGTTGAGGTCACCATGAGAACACGAACCATAGAATCAATTAAGCAGAACTTGTAGGGCCTCACAGAGACTGAAGCAACAATCAAGGACCCTGTATGGTCTGAGCCAGGTCCTCTTCATATACGTTATGGTTGCATAACTTGGTGTTCTTGTGGGGCCCTAACAGTAGAAATGGGAGGTATCTCTGACTCTTTTGTTTGAGCTTGGGACCCTTTCCTCCTACTGTGCCACTTCATCCAGCCTTAATATGAGAGTTTATGCCTAGTCTTATTGTGATTTGCTATGTTGTCCAGTTAATTTACCTGGAAGGCCTGTTCTTTCTTTTTTAAGGGAAGCAGAAGAGTGGGTTTAGGGGAGAGGAGATGGGGGTTGGAGGAGAGGAGGCAAGAGAAATTGTGGTTGGGATGTAATGTATGTAAAGAATAAAAATGAAAATTTCAAAAGAGCACTTGCTGCTCTTGCAGAAGACTCATATTTGGCTCCCAGCACCAACATGGAGACTCATAACCATCTATAATGCTAGTTTCAAGGAATCTGATGCCCTCTTCTGACCTCTGGTGGCACCAGGCATGTATACACATGGTTCCCAGACAAATATGCAAGCAAAGCTCTGTTGGCACAAAATTCTTTAAAAGAAATAATGTTAATAGTCAAAGAAACTGGATCTTTTTTCCTTACTGATGGGAAAATAAGATAACATTGCCATGCTGGAATAGTTGGGTTATTTATTATAAAACTCAACATATACTCATTATATATCTTAGTAGTTGTGTAAGCATACACTGGAGAAATCAAAATGCATAATCATATAAAATAAGATATGTATGAATATGGATAACAGTTTTATTTGTAATGGAAATGATCCCAATACTGCAGTGAACAAGTGGTTAAGCTTTTATGAATTTATTCCATTATACAGTGGAATAATACCCAGTAACAAAGAGGAGTGAATTATTTCTAAGTACATCTGCTTGTATGGCACAATGGAATAATACCCAGTAAGAAAGAGGAATGAATTATGTCTAAGTACATCTCCTTGTATGGATCCCAGAGGCATTGTACTTACTGAGGGAGTGGGAAAGCTGATATAAAATATGACACTGAAATGCTTCCATTTCCAGAACATTCTCAAAGTGACAAAACCAGAGTTGGAGAGCACACCAGTGGTCTCTAGTGGGCAGTAGTGGGGCAGAGTGGCATGAAGTAGGTTTTATGATGATGAAGCCATTCTCTGTTTTGACCATAATGGCCTACATGGCTGTACATGTGGGACAACCATGCATAATTAAATGTGCATGCAAATGAACACAAGTGAAAACTGTTGAGAACCGAGTAAGGGCTGCAAACCCGCTCACAATATTGTGCTAGCACCAGCTAGCTGCTGCTGCTTCTTCTTCTTCTTCTTCTTCTTCTTCTTCTTCTTCTTCTTCTTCTTCTTCTTCTTCTTCTTCTGTTGCTGCTGCTGCTGCTGCTGCTGCTGCTGCTGCTCCTCCTCCTCCTCTTCCTCCCTCCCCCCCCCCACACACATACAGTACACCACCACTAGGGGAAGCTGGCAGAAGGATTCATAGGACCCTGTGCACTATAGGTACTAGGTATCTAGAGGTTCCACTGACTGCATGTCAAGTTCAGTGTCCCCTTCATCCTAACTCAGTTCTGCCTTTTTACATCACCTTCCCTCTTGAAACACTCGTGGTTGGTGCTAAGAGCCTCGGGGTCTCTGTCCTTGGTACTGAACGCTTACCTCAGTTGCTTCACCATACATTCAGAGCTCTGTTCTTGGTCCTGAATGCTCACCTGGTAATTTTACCTATCTCTGGGTGCACCAGCTAATCTCTCCCTGTTCCTTCCCCCTCAATATTCTGCTAGCCCACACCTCTAAGATCCTAGTTGACACCCTCTGTCTGATAATGCAGTCACTAGCCTCTGCATCACCCAAGCCTGCTCCTCTCTTTCCTACACCCATCAGTTACTCCCATCTCACAGACTTAGGCCCTCTGCTCTTTGACTCTTCTTTGAAGACATTGCATCACCTGCTAGGCAAACTCTCCTCTATTACTTCCAGGATCTCAGTATGCTCAAGTGTATCCAATGTTTAGAAAAAAATGTAAGCAAGAGTTGATGCTGAATCCACATACTCCATCTGAACTGCTAGAAGAAAAGTTTCACCATGCTGGGCTGACAGACATGTCTCACCCTAAGAAACTACATCTGTGGTGTAGTCTGTCAGTGGGTAGAGGCTCCATAGAGAAATATCATTGTGAGGTTACTCCCTGGGTCTTTACATCCACCTATGATGCTCCTATAAATGTGTCCTCTCTGTGGAAATAAACATCACTAGTTCACGGCAGGCTTGACCCTGAGGGTGGAGAGAGAGATCTGATCTGAATGTCTGGAATGAATGGAGATGGTGATGTTGTGACTAACCCTGTGGGGCCCCCTGAAAAGAGCATCAAGGATGGAGATGCTGATGCTGAGATTACCCTGTGAGGTCACCTGCAAAGGGTATCAAGGATGGAGAAGCTGACGCTGGAATTACCCTGTGAGATCCCTTGTAAAGAACATCAAGGATGGAGATGGTGGTGCTGTGGCCAAGCCTGTGAGGTCTCCCACAAAGATCATCAAGGATGAAGATGGTGATGCTGGGGCTAAGCCTATGAGGTCACGTGCAAAGAGCATCAAGGATGGAGATGCTTATGCTATAGCTAAGCTTGTGAGGTCCCCTGCAAAGAGAATTAAGGAAGAAACTGGCAAGCAGTCAACAAATCAGTCATGTCTGAGATGAGGATGTCCAGTGGATACCCAGACGATATGATATCTCCTCATCACCACCTGTCTCTGGATATCTGTCTTTCTCCCCAAGGTGGACTCAGCCAGTTTCTAAAGTGAACAGAGATGGACCCTCAGTTAACACTATGCACAGAAGACCCCAAGAAATACAGAATATTTCATGGCACTCACTGCCTCTTTCTCTACTGATGATCTGAAAAATAAAAGAGACACTGAGCTTCACTTGCAAGGTATTTTCAGTCCAGCCAAGCACATGCTGAACTCAGACACACGCTCTCTGGTCATGGGGACATAAGGAGACCTCAAGATCATGGTGAGCTAAAAGGATCAGACAAGGTAAAAGAATGCTGTGTGTTTGGAAGAGTGGGCAGTGAAGATGCTCAGACAGAAACCAAATCCTCTGGGATTGTTCTAGAAGAGAGAACATGGCCCAGGATCCAAGTCTCTGAGGTACATGTTCCTCAGGGAACCTCTTCTCTATAGGAGGGAGGTGATTGTTGTCATTGAAGACATTGAGATATTTTTTTATGTCACAGTGATCAAGGGGCTAGGCTTGTGTTCAAGAACCTTCTAGAGGATTCTTACCCTTTGTAGCTGACATGAGAGCAGAATCCAAGAAATCTGGAGAAAGGAAAGGGGTACCTCCAACATGAGGCCCAGGGAAGTCTTGTTCCCTTTTTGGGATTGGTGGGGGATGTTCGAGACTGTGTTATTATGTAGCCCTGGCTGTTCTGGAACTTACTCTGTAGACCAAGCTGGCCTCAAACCCACAGAGCCTCACCTGCCTCTGCCTCTCCAGCACTGGGATTAAATGTGTGTGTGCCATTACTGCCAGCCTCGTTCCCTCTTTAATGCTGAGGACTCCACAGGAGTCTGATACCTAAGACTCACAGATAATCAAGATCCTCCCTTGAGATATGGGAATGGTGAAGTCCAGAATCCAAATACTGCTGCCTACATGCAGAGTCAATTCAGAGTACTGGTGTGTGCCTTGTCATGTCTGCAGGGCTGAGTCCCTCCCAGGTAATTCCTGGGATGCTTCGCTACATAGCTCTTGGGTAGCTCATTCTAAATTCCCCTCAGGGATCTTCTGAAGTCTGTTCACCCAGAAGACAGCACAGAGCATGCTCAGAAGCAGTGGTAGCTTCAGGAAGACCAGGACCTGGAAGTGGATGCTGCTGAGCAGGGACCTGTGGGAACATGAGGATGGACAATGAGTTCAAGGGGAGGTTCCAGGACCCATCCGTCTCCTCCCACATTTCCTAATGCCTTGCCTCAGAATCCCGAATGATCCAGAATCAAACTAGGAAATGATTCAAGGACGTCTGCTCTTGTGGTCCCACCAACCTGTCTCTTGTTAAGGAGAGGTGATTGGTGAAGAGAGGGAAGGGTTCTAGGTAGACACATGACCTGGAGATACCTACTCTCTCCCAGGTATTAATTGAGTTTATTGGTGGTAGGGCAGATTCGCATAGCACAGGCTGGCTTCCTGACACGGTTATGACTTTGGACCTCTGTGTCTTTTGTGGTTGATTCTCTGGTGCATATTGCAGATGTATACTACAGTACCCAATCTGGGGATCATCTCTGGGCTTTGTGCATGTTAGGCAAGCACTCTAGCAACTAAGCTATGTCCCCAGCCTTCAGTTGACTTCTTGAAACTAGTTCTCCTGAATTTCCCTCCCCGTTCGAGGCCTAGAGGCACTGTCTTAGTCAGGGTTTCTATTACTGCAATGAAACACCATGACCAAAAAGCAAGTTGGGGAGTAAAGGGTTTATTCTGCTTACACTTCAGCATTGCTATTTATCACCACAGGAAGTCAGGGCAAGACCTCAATCAGGGCAGGAACCTGAAGGCAGGAGCTGATGCAGAGACCATGTGGTGTAGAAGGTCCTTCTGTCTTTGTGTTGCTTTCATTGGTTAATAAAGAAACTGCTTTGGGCCTGTTAATAGGGCAGAACTTAGGTAGGCAAGGGGATGGAACTGAATGTTGGGAGAAAGAAGGCAAAGTCAGAGAGAGACGCCATGGATCCACCTGAGAAAGATGCTGGGAATTTTACCCAGTAAGCCACTGCCACATGGCGATACACAGATTAATAGAAATGGGTTAAATTAATGTAAGAGTTAGCCAATAAAAAGTTAGAGCTAATGGGTCAAGCAGTGATTTAATGGTTACAGTTTCTGTGTGATTATTTTGGTTCTGGGCTGCTAGAACCATGGAGGAGTGCTGCTTACTGGCTTGCTCCCCATGGTCTGCTCATCTGGCTTTCTTACAGAAGGCAGGACCACCAGTCCAAGGGTGGCATCACCCACAATGGTCTGGTCCCTTCCTTATCAATTGCTAATTATGAAATGTCCTATAGTCAGATCTTATGGAGGCATTTCTCAGTCGAGGTTCCCTCCTTTCAGATGACTCTAGTTTGTGTATCAAGCTGACACAAGACTAGCTAGCACAGGCATCATAGCCCTTTCTGAGTTCGTCTGGCAGAGAAGGAAGAATGAGTGCAAACTTCAGCCCAGAGCTGAGCCTGCTCCTCTTGAGCAGGTCCTGGGAGCAAGAACCCCAGCTGAACAAAGACCTTTGCATTTATCTGTTTATTGTGGGACTTGGAGATGGAACAAAGGTTGTTAGACCTAGTGGCAGGCACTCAGTGGGTACAATGAATCACCTCCCTGGCCTTCAACGATGACTTCTGAAAGAGGCACAGAGCTAGGACTCCAAGTCTAGAGTCCGGTGGGGGAGGGATAGAAAAGAGAGGTGGGAATGGGAAGGATCTGTGACTCTACGAAACACAGACTCTGTTCTGAGCCTGTGTCCCTCCAGCCCCTCCACCATACTTGGCATCCACGTGTAGGCTTGGAGAATTTGAAAGCTGAGATCAGAGGGAAGGAAATACCATTCAATAGTAAGGTCCCCTCAACGTGGACCTGCCAGCCCCCAGAATCCTAAGTACCTGACTCTCTTCAGGCCTTGGATCCTTACCATACTTGGAGGAGGAACACCTCAATGAAGCTAACCCTCAGGTGTCCAGCATTCACTAGTGGGAGGATGGGAGTTGTAGCTGGGAGTGTGGTCTCCACCGTAGTTGGGACTGTTGGAGATAAAGGTGGACATCAGTTCACCGCATGGTCCCAAGCCTGTGCTAAATCAGTATCTGTGTGGATCTGTCCAAGGCAAACCTCAACCACATCGTGGGTTTGTCTCTGAGGCCTGAAGGAGCCTTCCTGCCAAAACACTGGTCAATGTCTCATCTCAAACTTTCTTCCCATCCCCTTCTCACTCTGCCTGAGGGAGGACAGAAGGGTTTTCCAGGGGTCCCCCCTTCTTGGCGAGATGGCCATGAGAGGGAGTGTGAAAGAAAACAGCTCAGCTTGTGGCCCAAAGATTCTCCCAGAGACTATGGAAGGTTCTCAAGCATCCTTCATACCGGAACAATTAAAGATCACTTTAACTCACCAGAGGGTAGTGGCGTACGTCTTTAAACCCAGTATTTGGGAGACAGAGGCAGGAGGATCTCAGTGAGTTCAAGGCCAGCCTGGTCTACAAAGCAAGTTCCAGGACAGCCAGGACTGTTACACAGAGAAATCCTATCATGAAACAAGAACAATAATAATAATAAATGAATAAATTTTACCACTAAGGAGGAGTTAGATCATCCCTTGGCTCCTCCTAGAGACATCAGGTGTCGGGTCGTTTGTGTGACCTATCCCTCAAAGCCCTTCCTATGGTGGATAGGTCAGCCATCTCTCCCCAACCCCACTGAGACAAGGACAACACTCAGAGGCACCCTTCAAGACAATGCCCACCCATGTCCCACGCCCAGACACTTCCTCAAAGCTCTGTAGCTGGAGCCGGCATAGCCTTACCTGGGAAAACATGTACCTTTACAAGGACCGCGAGGTCACGTGACCACGAATCCCAGATAAAGAAAGTCTGAATCTTGCACCAGTAAGATCCAGCATCATCTAGGCTGAGGTCCTCCATGGTCACCGTCACAGTGAAGTTCTCAGCATGGTCTCTGATGGACACTCGGCCATTCTTCTTTTCCTCCCCGTTTCCTTTGATTTCCACAAGAGTTTCGCATTCCGTGTCGTGCGGTCCTCGACACCAGTATTTCACGTGGTCCTTGTATGACTCTCCATATTGACACTGCACATGGAGAGAGCCTCCCACGTAGCCAGACACTGAGCCAGGGCCAGTCAGAGAGAAGCAGCCTGGAAAACATAAGCCGGAGTCGAGGCCTCCTTCCCGACGGGCCTGGAAGGAACTTTTCCCGAGTCATGGGGAGATCCGGGAAGAGGACCCGGAGGGACATTTGTACGTGGGACCCGAGCCAAATGGACTGGAGTCTGTGGCAGAGACAAGGAGAAACCTGTCCCCAGTGGAGACTTGGCACCAAGTGACCACACATGGGACCCCGCCTTTAGGGATGGTTAAGTGAGGGCTGGCACAAAGTTAGATCGCATGCAAATCACTTCCTCTGGACTCAAGTTTCTGCATTCTGGAATCTTTTGCAAGTCCAACTTGCTCTTTAAAAATTCTACTTCTCGGGGAAGGGAACCCTGACTGCTCTTCGGACTGGAGAGGGAGGGGGAGGGGAGGGGTGTGGGGAGTGGTGGGAGGCGGAGGGAAAAGGGAAGCGGGGAGGAGGCGGAAAGTTTTAATAAAAAAAAAATGGACTGGGTCTGAAAAAGCATGGGATAAAACCGGACTCGCTGAACATAGCGGACAATGAGGACTGCTGAGAAGTCAAGAACAATGGCACTGGGCTTTGATCCTACTGCACATACTGGCTTTGTGAGAGCCTAGGCTGTTCGGATGCTTACCTTACTAGACCTGGAAGGAGGTGGGAGGTCTTTGGACTTCCTACAGGGCAGGGAACCCTGACTGCTCTTCGGGCTGATGAGGGAGGGGGAGTTAGTTGGGGGAGGGGGAGGGAAATAGGAGGCGGTGGTGGGGAGGAGGCAGAAATCTTTAATAAATAAATAAAAATTCTACTTCTTAATTGCATGTGGAGGAGGCTTCCTCACACTCAAGAGGCTAAGACAGGGGGATTTTGAGTTTGAGGACAGCCTCAACTACATAGTGAATTTCAAGCCAGGCTGAGCTACATAGCAGACCATCTCAAAACAAACAAACAGAAAACCCTGATGTACTTCATTTTTGCAAGCAGGCTGTTTGCCCTGCTATAAATTACTTCGTATTGTGTAAAATGCTTTTCCAGACTGTGTCTTGCCATGAGAGACTATATATATATATATATATATATATATATATATGCATATATATATATATATGCATGTGTATATTTTTTTTTGAGACAGGATTTCTCTGTGTAGTCCTTGTTGTCCTGAAACTCTTCTGTAGACCATTCTGGTCTTAAACTCACAGAAATCCTCCTGTCTCTGCCTCACAAGTGCTGGAATTAAAGATGTGTGCCACCACTGCCCAGCAAGACTCTATTTTCTTTTTAAAAAAATATTTTTATAGCCAGGCAGTGGTGGCGGACACCTTTAATCCCAGCACTCAGGAGGCAGAGGCAAATGGATCTCTGTGAGTTCAAGACCAGTCTGGTCTATAAGAACAAGTTCCGGGACAGGCTCCAAAGCTGTAGGGAAACCCTGTTTCAAAGAAAAAAAAATTATATTGTATTTTATGTGTGTGGTGTGCACACCCACAGAGGTCAGAAGAGAACCCCTGGAACTACAGTTACAGATGGTTGTGAGCCTCCATGTGGGTTCTAAGAACCAATCTGGGTCCTCTGTGAGAGCAATGAGTGCTCTTAATCATGGAGTCATCTATTCAGTCCCAAGGAACCACACTTTGCAGGCAGCTTTTGACTATTTGAGGGTGGAGGATAGCTGCACACATCAGAGTGAACACAAACCCCAGCATCCGCACCACCCACATGGCCCAGGCTGATAGCGGACGTATTTCTAGAAGGAGAAAGAGGCCACCCTCTAGATTTATTGGAAGTAAGCTGAGACTGTAGAGGTAGGGTACATGGGCAGTACAGAGAGAAAGGGAAAATATGTGAACATGAGAAGGCTGTGGAGTCTGCTTGTCCTGGAGTCTGATTGGAGTCTCTCACCAGCAGATGAGAACATTCTAGCACAATCAGTATTTGCTGTAAAGGCTGCTGTCATAGAGTTGACATTCATTTCATATATAGATATTTAGTGTTAAAGCAGCAATAGCCCAAGCTTAAGATTTGAATATGTATGCCCTTGGGTAAGGCTTTTTTCCTTTCCTCACATTGCCCAAGAAAGTGGTATCTTAGAGAAACTGTCTCAAAAAACAAAAAAAGAGACAAAGGCCTTTTTTTTTTTTGATAAGCCTTCTTCCCTTGAACTGCAAGCCCAAATAACCCTTGCTCCCCTAAGTTGCTTCTTGTTGGGTGGTGCTTTGTTACAGCAGCAACAAAACTAATACATTGTAGCAGCGCAACCAGCAGGAAGCCTCCTGAGCTATGATACATTGTAGCGGTGTGACCAGCAGGAAGCCTCCTGAGCTGTTTCTTGAACAGAACAAGCTTGTCTTGATTCTAGACGCTTCCATAGCCAGTGGTGAGAGCCCAGTGGAGGAGATGGATCTAAGCTTCATTTTCAGTTCTTGTAGTTGCTGAAGGAACACCAGACCCCTCAAACATGTGGCTCTGGCAGGCTCCCCTTTCTCCCCATTCCCTCTGCATTGCTAAAAAACCGTTAGATTACATTCCTAAAGCTAGCCGTCAAGGTCTGTTCCCTTATTCGGCCACTTCCTCCTCCTGAGGCTGACTACCAAGATCCAGCAATCAAAAGCCCCCTTTAGCCCACCTAATTAACATGCCCAACTAAAATTAAACAACTCATCCTAACACGAGGGTCCCCCTTTACAAACAGGCTTTGAGGCATGTGTCTCCTCTCTATCCAGAGGCAGCCTTTGGCTACTCCTTCCCCCTTTCCCTCACCACATCTCTCCTTTACCACCGCAAACTAGTTTACTCTAACACAGACCTCCCCTTCTTCTCCTTTTAGGAACGACACCTGCAAGGTCATTTGCTGCTGTTTTTCCTCCTGAGTCAGATGCAGTTTCTTTAACTTTTCTTCCCTGCTTAATAAAGGCTCTCTCTGTGAAACAGGTTTTGGGTGTAGTCAGTGCCTACTCTGGGGTTCAGGAGGAAGTCCCCATGGTGCGGGTGGGGTCTCCTTTAATTGCCTCTAGCTGTGTGTCTGTAAGATGGGGACATTGTTGCCTTCCCTGCCTAGGTCACAAGTGGCTCAAAGGCATTAACATCCACTGTGGTCTCCACAGGCTGCTGAGAACACATGGTTCTCAACATTCTGCACTTCAATTATTTCTTCTTTTTGTTTTTCCATTAAAAATTATTATTTCATTAAATATTAAAATTATCACGGGCATGGTGATGCATGCTCTTAATCTCAGCACTCAGGAGGCAGGCGCAGGTGGATCTCTGTGAATTTGAGGCCAGCCTGGTCTACAGAGTGAGTTCCAGGACAGCGAAGGCTATTGCACAGAGAAACCCTGTCTCAAACAAACAAGCAAACAAAACCTTAAAAACAAAAATTATTTTATTAAAATTATGCCTTCTAAAAGAGAAGGCTCGGTGTGAGTCATCTTTGAAAGGTCTCGTGCTGGTTCAAAACCACATTTGCTGAATGGAGCATCTCAGCTAGACTTGGCGTCATCTCAACTGGAAGACAGCGGATGACGAATTGAATAATATCTTCGGTGTGGTGTGAGAGCCTGAGTCAGCCGAGGGCATGGCGACTCTGACTGCATGAGTCTGGCGAGCCAGACTGTTAGACAATTTTACCCAAATTCCAATCTGAGCATTCGTACAATATTCACGCCTCCGGATGGGGATTGCCTTCCTCTCCAGGCTCCTCCCCACCAGGCAGCGGGTCATGGTGGTGCTCTCAGGGCCACCATGCAGCCAGTGGGGCACCTCAAGCCAGAGGCCAGGACTCTGGTAGCCACTGATCCAATCAAACCTAAGAACCTTCCAGAATTTGCAGGAGGAACCTACCTCTCTACTACATAGCAACAGAGCCAGGACAGAAATGCCTTTTGTGTTTTTGCTTTTGAGATAGGGTTTCACTATTGTAGCCAGATCAGCCCTACCCTGGAGATCTTCTTGCCTCTGCCTCGTGAGTGCTGGGATGGAGGCATGAGGCATCACACGCAGGGCGTTATTTTATTTAATAAGATGTCCTCGGGTTCATTCATATTTTGATAAATATCAGGACTGATTTGAGCACTGCAAAATGTGTACAGACATCAAAATAACATATTGTACCCCAGAAGTGTGTGCAATCATCTTGTCAATCGAAGAAAATTCTAGTAACACTACAAACCTGGAAGTGTGGACCACACAAATACAATGAATAGAAATTCTAGTTTCTGCCTGGAATACCAGGACCCAGAGCTGTATGACCAGAGGCCTGGGACAGAACAAAGCACCACTAGAGGAAAAGTGTCAATGACGCCTAATGATATTCTGCTATGCTCATAGATTGGTACCTAACCCAGCTGTCGTTAGAGAGGATTCATCCAGCAACTGATGGAAACAGATGCAGAGACCCTCAATCAAACATTAGGCCAAACTCGGGGAATCCTGCTGAAGAGAGGGAGGAAGGATTGTAGGAGCCAGAGGGGTCAAGGACATCACAAGAAAACCCACAGAATCAACTAACATGGGCTCATGGGGGCTCACAGAGGCTGAACCAACAACCAGGGAGCCTGCATGGGACTGACTTAGGCCCTCTGCATACATGTGACAGTTGTGTAGCTTGGTCTTCTTGTGGAACTCAATCAGTGGGAGCAGGGGCTTGTCTCTGACTCTTTTGCTGGCTTTTGAGACCCTATTCCTCATACTGGGTCCCCTTGCCCAGCCTTAATACAAAGGGAGGTACTTAATCTTACTGCAACTTCATAGGCCATGTTCTGCTAATATCCATGGGAGGTCTGCCCCTTTCTGAATTGAAAAAGAAAAGCAGTAGATTAGGGGCTCAGAAGGGAGGTGGGGGAGGGACTGGGTGGAGAGAAGGGAGAGGAAACTGTGGTCCAGATGTAAAATAAATAAATATGTTTTTAAAAAAAGAAGTTCTAGTTCCTCATTAAATTTTTGTTTCTTTGTTGGGGGGGGGGCATGGTGTTACTAGAGGTCAGAGGACGACTTTAGGGGTCAGTTCTCTCCTTCCATTTTGTGGACTTTAAGGATCAGACTCAAGGCTTGTATGGCAAGCGCTCTCACCCGTGAGCTGGCTCACTGGCACTAGCTTTAATCCTTTTATTTTGGTTTTGTTGTTGCTGTTGTTGTTTGGGTTTTTTTAATCTTTCTTTTCTTTCCTCCTCCTCCTTCTTTTTCTTTAGACAAGGTCTCCTTGGTAAGCCAAAGCTGGCCTCAGGCCTTTGAGCGCTAGGACTACCGGGTGTGCACCTCCCTGCCAGGCTATTTCTGTTGGTTTTATATCAGAAACCACTTCCTTTCTCTTGACCTTTCCCATACCTACTCTGGAATTGTCCCTACCATCTTTCTTTCTATCCTTTTCTTGTTCCTCATTCTCAGGCTTACGATATAAACCCTTGTGGGTCTCCTCTAGGAATACCAAATGACTGGCTTTCCCCAGACCACGTTTACAACCTTGGGTGGGTGCAGTGGGTGGAGAGGAATTCTGTGGAAGAGGAGGGCAATATGCCAGAGCTGAGATGCAGGAGAGTGCATTTTATGTCAGTACAAATTAGCTCAATTTTAAATCTGGGTGTAAGCGCTTGCCCGCCCAGGTGCAAATGCACCCTGGTGAAAAGGTGAATGGGCTGGATGGGGATGCCAGCCAGCTCCTGAAGGATGGGCACAAAGAGGGTCTCATCTTCCGTTTAACTGCACTGAGCTATAGCACTTGGGTAATTTTGTCAGAAATAAACAAGCTTACTCAAAGAAGCAGGAGTGGTCCTGCTTCGTGGTGTTTGCTGGTTACTGTGGTGTCGATATTCTCATCATACCTGACTTTAAGCTGCTATTTACCGTAGAGATGGGAAAAGCCTGAAGTTGTCTCCTGTGATCTGGGACAAGGCAGCTCCAACCCATCAAAGTTTCTGAAATCTACTCCAGCAGATTTCCACCAACTCTCCAAATTATATGAAGAATGTATCATCATCATCACCACCATCGTCTTCACCATGCTCACCACTATCATTATCGCCATCACTGTCACCATCACCACCACCACCATCACCACCATCACCATCATCATCACCATCACCACCATCACCATCATCATCACCACCATCACCATCATCATCATCACCATCATCACCACCATCATCATCACCACCATCACCATCATCATCATCACCATCACCACCATCATCACCACCATCATCATCACCACCACCATCATCATCACCACCATCACCATCACCACCATCACCATCATCATCATCACCATAACCACCATCACCATCATCATCACCATCACCACCATCACCATCATCATCACCACCATCACCATCATCATCACCACCATCACCATCATCATCACCATCATCATCATCACCACCATCACCATCACCACCATCACCACCATCACCATCATCATCATCATCACCATCATCATCATCATCATCATCACCACCACCACTATCATCATCACCACCACCACCATCATCACCATCACTACCATCATCACCTTTACCACCATCACCACCATCACCATCATCATCACCATCATCATCATCACCACCATCATCATCACCACCATCACCATCATCACCACCACCATCATGATCACCACCATCATCATCACCACCATCACCGTCATCATCACCACCATCATCATCACCACCATCACCATCATCATCATCACCATCATCACCACCATTATCATCACCACCATCGTCATCATCATCACCATCATCACCTTCAGTCAGAGCAGTTCGAGTGTCTTATAAGTGTGACACTACGAATCTAATAGTCTGACGTAGCCTAAAGATCTAGATTTTGTTTTGTTGTCTGTTTGTTGTCCTGTTGTTTTATACCAGGCTTTCATGAAGCCAAAGCTGGCATGTGAGCTAGCTACTTAGCTAAGGATGTCCTTAAGCTTCTGATCCTCCTGCCTCTGTCTCCCAAGAGCTGACAGGTGTGTGATACAACTCCTGGTGAAATATCTAGATCACGATGATGGTGAGGGATCATGGAGATCATCCAGTCTCCTCTCACTTTACTCATGAGAAGGCTATGTTTAGGGACCATCAAGACGTCTCAGTGGTTTGCTGTGCAAACCTGGCCATCATAGTTAGGTCCCTAGAAACACCATAATGGTGGAAGAAGAGAACTGGCTCTACAAAACCAGCCTCTGACCTCGCTTTCCCACCCATAACCACACACACATGAATGAACATTAAAAAAGGAAAGAATGTAAGCAAAAAGGTCAAGACCATGATGTGAACACCCACTGAAACGTTTACCTGAGCTAATGGGAGCCCATCAGCTCCAGCTGGACTGGAAAGAAACCAGCATAGAACCAAACTAGACCACCTGAATGTGGGTGACAGTTGTATGGCTGGGGCAAACTGAGGGGACACTGACAGTGGCACCAGGAATTATCCTTACTGCTTCTACTGGCTTTTGGGGATCCTATTCTCTTTGGATGGATACTTTGCTCAGCCTAGATATAGTGGGGAGGGCCTTGGACCTTCCCCAAAGCAATGTGCCTTACCCTTTCTGGGAAGTGGATGGAGGGTGGAGTAGGGGGAGGTGAAGGGAATGGGAGGAGGGGAGGAAGTGAGAACTGAGATTGGTATGTAAAATGAAAAAAAGATTGTTTTCTTTTTTAAAAAAAAATAGGAAAGAAAAGCAAACTATGTGTGATCAGAATCACTCAGCTGGTCTCCTCCCTTTAAATCCTAGCCTTTCTCTATTGCTGGTGGATGTACAGCTGCTTTGGAAATCAGTATGTTGATTTCTCAGAAAATTAAGAAACAATCTACCTCAAGACTCAGCAATGCCGCTGTTGGGCATATACCCAAAAGACACTCAATCATACCACAAGGACATGTGTTCAGCTATGTTCATAGAAGCATTATTGGTAATAGCCAGAACCTGGAAGCAACCTAGATGCCCCTCAACTGAAGAATGGATAAAATGGTACATTTACACAATGGAGTACTACACAGTGGTAAAAAGTAATGACATCTTGACATTTGCAGGCAAATGGGTGGATCTAAAAAAAAAATATTGAGCAAGGTAATCCAGACCTAGAAAGACAAATATAATATGTACTTACTCATAAGTGGCTTTTAGACATAAAGTAAAGATAAGCCAGTCTACAGGCCACAACCCCAGAGAAACTAGACAACAAAGAGGACACTAAGAGACACATGCATGGATCTACATAGGAAGGTGAAAAAGACAAGATTTCCTGAGTAAATTGGGAGCATGGGGGTCACAGGAGGGTAGAAGAGAAGAGGAGAGGAAGAGAGGGGAGGGGAGAAAAGTGTATAGCTCAATAAAAACAGTTAAAAAATTAAATTTAAGAATATATAAATCCTAGTCTTTAAATTCTATGTTCTGTTGGGTCCCACAAAAATTCATCTGCAAGAATGAGAAAAATTCTCTAATCTTCATCCTCAACTATTTTCCACAGGAAAATGTGTTTTCTTCCTTGTCTGTTTCTGTTTGTTTGTTTTTTTAAGACAGAGGTCTCACCATGTAGACAAGTCTTTTGCTCACAGAGATCCACCCTGCCCTCACTGGAATTAAAGGCATGTACTACCATGCTTGGCCCTTTTAAAAATTTTTTTAAAGGCAAGATCACATGATGTAGTCAAGGAGGGCCTACAAGCTGCCAGCCTCCTGCCTCAGCCTCCTGTGTGCTGTGGTTACAGGTGCACACTATCACACCTGCTGATGCATTCTTACACACCTTTCTAACCTCTTTAAATGAAACATCAGGAAGATGAAGCCATTGCCACTTCTGCACTTCCCAGTCTTTAGGATCTCCATCTACACTTAATATAAATTATGGCTTCTCTGTTCGACACCTGTTCATCCATCAAGACTGACTTCTATGAAGCCTCTATTCCTCTGAGAGCAAAACTAGAGGTCCCTGGTGTGGTCTATTTATCCATGAATGTTCTTGTTGTAGCAAGTCCCACACCATAGTAAAATTGCTTGGCTGCCTCATTCAAATAGGACTCCCTTGACTGAGGAATTTGCTTATAGTTACAGCATCCAGAACAAACCAGGCATGCACCTGCTACTTAATAAAGGTTTGTTGGAGTATACAGATAGAGAAGGAGATGGGCGAATGGATGTGTCCACTGCCCCTCTTCTGCTGATACCTCGATTCTGGCTTGAATGCAGGAATCTCACTCTCCCACCCTCTGCAAAGCTAGGTTCACAGAAGCATAAACCCACTCACCTCGCAGGCAGAGAAGGAGCAGACCTGGGCCCAGCCACATGCTTTTTCCTTGCTTGGTGCTTGCTGTCTCCAGAAAAATGCAGGTGGCCGCGGGAATCAAGATGTGTGTGGCAGAACCCTGGCGCCCACCTCCTTGTTCAAGATTTCTCTGGGTTAGTCTCTCATCTACTTCTTCCTTGCTCTGAACTACTTCCCAATTTAACAAAAGGGGAAGATGAGCGAGAGCCGCTTCAGGGAAGGAACAGCTCCTCCTGTACTTTTGCACAGGTGCCACAGCTGAAGCTTCAGGAAAGCCAGATGCTGAGTGTGAAAACTCCAGCCCAGGAAATCTCTGTTTCTCCCACTCCACTTCTTAGTACACTTCCTCGCTCTCCATAGCTTTCCTCTGCTATGGTTATCAGCTTTGGGGTCATGAGTGTCCCCCACTCAAAGAGCAGAGATGAACACTCTGTGTCTCTCTCAACAATTACTTGTGTGAAGTTGTCTTCACACCTCCTCTTCCAGCCCAGCATCCCAATATCCCTCCAGACTCAACCTTCTGACTTCCTGCGGGCCAGCACTATTTAAGTTATCATCAGGTGTTCAGCTAATTCAGAATCAAGGTCGCCACCACTCAAGGTACAGATTCCAGAGTCATGTCAACTCAAATCCTGCTTCCATCGTTTTATAGCATTATTTATTTATCTACTGTGTGCACACATGCCACGGCGCATGTGTGGAGAGCAGAGGACAACGTGCAGGAGTCAGTTCTCTCCTTCTACCATGTGAGGCTTGGGATCGAACTCAGATCACCAAGCTTGGCAGCAAGCACCTTCACCCACTGAGCCGGCCCCCCATTTCTACTACAGACTAGCCGTGCACCCTTGAGCTTGCTGTGGAGTCATTCTTCCCTCCAGCATCCTCCAGCGTCTTTGTCGGTGAAGCAGAACAAGCGTGGCAATTCTCTTGTTGTTACTTTTGTTTATTTGTTATTCTTGGGCAAGTCCATGTGTGTGAAGCGTATTTTGTCCTCACCTGCATTACTCTCGCTCGACTTCCACCCCATTAAATCCTTTTGTTCTTCTTGACAATTCTCCTCCTGTATTCATGGGGTTTGTTTGTGTTTTGTGTTTTGCTCTGTGACCCACTGAGTTCAGTTACGGTTGCCTGCATAAGTGTGGGGTGGGAGGCTTTTTACTAGAGCGTAGACAAGTTCCCTCTTCCAGCAAAATAGTAATAATCCTTTTTAAAGAGTTATTCATTTTTATTTTGATGTATGTGTGCTTACCTGAACGTATGTCTGTGCACTACATGCATACTTGGTGCCCGGAAGGGACAGAAGAGGGCAAAGGATCCCCTGGAGATAGAGTTACAGACAGTTGTGAGCCACTATAGATGTGCTAAAAGGGGGAGATTTCAGGTCTCCCCACCAAGAAGGTCTAACCAGGGACTGGAGAGATGGCTCATCAGTTAAGACCACTTGTTGCTCCTTTCAGAAGACAAGGGTTCAGTTCTCAGCACCATAAGGAAGCTCCCAAGTGTCTATAACTCCAGTTCTAGGGAATCCAACACCTTTTTCTGGCCTCTGTGGGTACCAGACATCAATACATTGTACATATATTTACCTGCAGGCAAACATTCGTGCACATGAATAGAAACAAACAGATGTTTAAAACAAACAAGATCAAACCAGTCTCCAGCTCTTTCCATTTGATGTGTGTGTGTGTGTGTGTGTGTGTATAACTGTATGCTTTGCCTTACCTAATCTCATATCTAGAGATGTTTATTCAAACTAAAACATATCACATAAATGCCTGAAATTCCCAAGAATAAATTAAAAATTTGGAAACAAAACCAAATAGTTTTAAAGCAAAAAAAAAAAAAAAACCCCAAAACCAAAATGGAAGCTTGGTGTGGTGGTGCATGCCTGTAATCCCAGCATTCCCAAGGTGGAGACTAAAAAATTGCTGTAAATTTCAGGGTTAACCTGGGCTAGAGGAGTGAATTATGGGCCAACCTAAGATACATAGTAAAACCCTGTCTCAAAAAAAAGAAAAAAAAAGCAATAAACAAATAACAATAAAGGAAATGGAATGTAGCAAACCCACAAATAAGCCTAATGTGATGTCATCTCATTGTACCCCAAATTCCATAGGCATCAGTAGGTTTGGTACCTAAGAGTTTCCCCCAGAGGCTCATGGGAATTCTCCACAAATTGCAGACCTGGAGTTCTCATTTGCAGTTAGTCAAAGTCAGGAGTCGGATCTATAAAAAGAGTGGAAGGCTATGAACAAGAAATTGTGCCAGCGCCCCCCCTCCCGTCGTCCCCTCTTCCCCACCCATGGGGAAATGGCCTTGGGCTGTACACAGCAGGGGTGGGGAGGGGGAATCTAAAGTTGCACAATGAGAAAGAAGCAAGCAGCTGCTAGGCAAGGACCAACAATTGAGCTCCCTGCTACAAGCTCGGTCCTCTCAGGGTCACTGCAGCCACAGAACAGTCAGTGAGGGGGCGCATGGCAGCGCTGAGGTATCTGGGGAGAGTCAGGAGTCACTGGAGAGTCTCCCAGAAGAACAGACACCTAGGGCCAGCGAGACAATACCGTCCTTGACGAGGGAGAACTGGAAGTAAATGGATCCTTCTTACGGGACTGTGAGATGGCTCAGTCAGTAAAGTGCTTATCACGGAGGGGTACCAGCGTTCAGATTCCCAGCACTGATGTAAAAAGTAGTCAAGCACAGCTGTTTGCCGATAATACTAGCAACGGGAAGGAAGAGAGGCAGGAGGAGCCCTGAGACTTGCTGACCAGCCAGTTTAGCTTAATCAGTGAGCTCCAGAGTCACTGAGAGACCATGTCACATATAATAAGGTGGAGAGGAGCTGAGGGCCTCCGCATGCACACATGTGCACATCCATATCCAGCCACCCTCGCCAGCTTTTCTGATTTGTTTTCTTCTATTATGGAAAGGCCATAGAGGACCAAAAAGGGGAGATATTTATAAATAGTGTTCAGGCCAGACATGTTAGCACATGTCTTTAACCCCAGAACTCAGACTCAGGAGGCTGAGGTGGACAGGTATCTGTCAATTCAAGGACAGCTTGGTCAACGTAGCAAGTTACAGAACGGCCAAGATCACGCTGTAATAACCCGACTCAAAATAAATAAATAGAAATACAGAGGCCGCCTAGGAGATAAAAAGATATACATAAGGTCTGGAGAGATGATTCAGTGGCCAAGAGCACCGGCTACTCTTCCAGAGGACCTGAGGTCAGGTCAGCGCCCGTCTGCTGTGTGCCGTGTGTGCCGTGTGCCATGACAGCTCTGTATGACGAGCACCCAGTTATATCATTACGTTTACCCTGGGCTTAGCCCATCCTCCATGCAAATGAAGTTTGACTATGTCTTTTCATGAAATACTAAAAGCCAAGAACTTCTGAAAGACCCCAGCTTAGCTGCTGTAATGCCGTTTTGCAAGGCTTTCACACAAACAAGTATAAGTTCAAGGTAAAGTTGGTACTCCTAGGCTGCCAAACAGGATATCTATGGTCAGACATCAGGCCTAGGAGGGGGACGAAAAGTTCTGGGGAAAACCACATGTACCCTAGATAGAGCCAAGCCAGCTATTATCAGATCTTCATGTCCCTGGGGAGCTTGTCCCCAAGTGAACCCATCACCTCATTCGAACTGACCAATGGAATCCCTGTAGCCCTGCATGCTTCTGCCGCCCGTTTCCATATAAAAGACCCCATGCCCAGCCTGAGGGTGTGTAAGTCTTCCAAAGAGACTCTGATGCCCGCAGGTACCTGTGTACTCTCAATTAAAAAAACTTCTTGCCATTGCAGCCAGTGGTTTTGGACTGTTCCTTGGGTTCAGGGGTCTCCTCCTGAGGGAAGGACCTCTCTGAGGGTCTTTCACTTCCATGGGGCAAGCCTGCCCTGTCTTCCCAGCCGCCAGCCTCCTGCCACCTACTTTGCCTGTTCTTTTCACATGAGTTAATCCAACAGCACTGCCTCCTTCTCTCCACTGAGATTCCCCAGCATTCGGAGCAGCTGGGATCTATCCGTCCAGTCTCACTGTGTATGGAGTTAAAGGCACAGTCTTGCTCTCAAGAGCTACACACACACAGAACACACAGAACACACACACACACACACACACACACACACACGCACACACACCTGTATTGTCCCTGGACCTCTGGACAACCAGCCTGTCTGGGAGGCTTTCCTTGGATTTTTGATGAGCAGAGATCCCCTGCCCACCAAGGACTGGAGCTGAAACTCTATACTCCCTTCTGTCTCACCCTCTCACTCCCTAGCGCGGCCCCACCCTCACAGGCTAGCTCCCCATCCCAGCTCAGGCCTCCCCCACTAGTCCAGCACCAACTTCCCCACAACCAGCAGTACCGCCCTGCCTCTCCTCTGTGAACACTGGGGCTGGGCCTCCTGCCAACTGGATGGAGTCCCTCTTATTTTCTCCTCTGCACTGGGGTTCTGTTACTTCCTCATCTCAGAAGTTACAGCTTCACAGAAACTGGAGGCAGGAAAACAACAGAAACATTGTGGTTTTGGGTCTCATAATAATTAGCACAGGGCTCCCAGTTTTTGAAGGGTGGCCCACAGCTTCCCCAAACGGACAAGCCACATTCTCATGTATCACTGAGTCTTCAAATGCAGGACTGGAAATTTGACCCTCCATTGTAATTTCTTTCTCTTTTTAAAAAGTGTGTGTGTGTGTGTGTGTGTGTGTGTGTGTAGTTCCTGCATAAGTCGGAAGAGGGCGTTGATTCCCCCAGAATTGGGGTTACAGGTGGTTGTGAGCCTTTCAACATGGCTACTGAGAACTAAACTTAGGCCTCTGCAACAGCGGTGTGTGCTGTTAACCACTGAGCCATCTCTCCACCTCCGCACTATCAAATCTTGGTAAAACATTGCTGGCGCGGCCTGTGTAGCAAACATCTTTAACTGCACAACCTGTTGATGCACATTTTAGTTGGATTGCCACTGTGGGCACAAAGGCAAAGAGAAGGTAGGTGTCAGTGAGCATCCTGGAAGCAGTCAGAGAGCCACTCAAATGCATAGTCAAGGAAAACTTAATAAGAGTTAAGGAAAATGAGCAAGAGACAGAGAAACAAAAAAGAGCAGGAAGTCCTTACCTCTCTGAAAGGAGCTCCACAGGGGCTGAGCAGGGCTTCGTAGTCTTATGGGTTGGGGGTCACAACACAGAGCAGGCCAGAGCAGGGGCACCCTCAGAAATATTAGCAACAGGGAAGGCAAACTCATGACCTGTGGAGGGACATGAGGACAGGAGGGAAGTGACTGCTCTTTGCCCTCCTTTTTCTTCAGGGACCCCCTAGGACCCCATCTCCACTCCAGGCAACACCAGCTGGAATGGCTGGCCCGAGGGGAGCCATCAGGAAGATCTCCCGGGTGGGAAGGGCGCTGAGAGTGGACTTTCGAGCCAGAGACACCTCCACGTCAGAGACATCGATACCGAGGCAGGCCACAGAGTCGCCTGGTCTATACCTGGCCTCCAGAGGACACTGCAGACCACAGCATATCAAACTTCCCCAAGCCCTTGTGCCTCTGACATCTGATCTTCTCTTCCAGGAACCCTATGGACCGTTTGTTCAGTACAAATAACCCCCGGGACAGAGTGACTTCAAAAACTACCACTTTCGGGCTCTCGGTTATTTCAGTTTGCGCTTTCCTGGAATTTTTTTTAACTACCTTTCCCGTCTGAAATCTATTTTGGGGTTGTTTTCTGTAAATTTCTTCAATAAAGATCTCTTTGGGGTTCTTTACTTTGACCGAGAAAGCTTTCTTCTGGCGCCAGAGTTCATTGGATGGCTCGCTGAAGGCCAAGGGAGCGGAGCATGTCAAAAGCAGAGCCAATTTAGTGTCTCTTTTTATATCCCTCGCACTTGTCCATGAGGTACCTTGAGGCCAGACTTTGAGCTCTGTAGCAGGAGATGACACAGAAGTGTACACAGTACAGAGGCCTAGAGAGTGTGCCCACTCGGCCATAGACTGTGGAGAGTATACTAAGGGAGGCTCGGTACCACGTACGGGGTGCTAAAAGGATGGGCAAGGTAGCCCCCAGCCCCAATGAGACTTGCATGTAGCAAGCAGAGGCACACACCTCCAACCATAGCACCATGTGCCAAGAGCAATGGAGACCAGAGGAGGGGCAGAACCAGCTGGGACTGGAGGATCAGGGGAGGCTTCAGAGAGGAGACAATGATGATTTACATGTCTGGAGGAGTGTAAGAGCCAGAGTGGACACGTAGAAGAAACCCTGTCATCTCTGGGCCTTGTAGCTCGGTGGATGGAGCGTGCCTGCAATCCCAGAACTAGGGAGGCAAAGGCAGGAGGGCTCAGGATTCAAGACCACTCAGGGCTGCAGAGAGAGTTCAACGCCAATGCTAGGCTACTAGTGAGACCTCATTCACAAAAAAACAAGGGAGATGGGCCAGCAGGATGGACCAGTGGGTAAAGAAAGCTGCCACTAAAGCTGACAATCTGAGTTAGATCCTCAGGGCACACATGACGGAAACAGAGAACCAGGCCCTCCTTCAGGTTGTCCTCTGACTACATATGTGCACTATAGCTTGCATTTGCCTGAAGATGCACGTGCGCACGCACACACACACACACACACACACACACACACACAAACTCAGGCACGCATGTTTATTTAAAAAGAAAAAAATTTAAGAGGGTTTAAAAAGCTGTTTGTCAACACCTAGGAACCATAGCCCTTTCTCTTACAGCATGCATGTTCCTAGTCAGGGACCTGGTTGACCTGGTTTGATTCCAGGCAAGTACATCACCCAGGCTGGTGCCCAAGATGCTCCAGTACGCTGATGCACTCTGACCCTGCTCCACCAGGACAAAAGCTTCTGGATGGTGCTGCCGCCAGGTCCTTTCCAGCCTTCACATCTCCAAGCCATCACTGTCAATAAGTCTGTCCCTGCTGTCACTGCTTGACTTGCCCCAGAGGAGCCCAGCCAAAAGTGGCAAAGCTGAGACGGCAACCCTTCCTGGCCCTCTTGTTTCTGCATTAGCTGAGGCTGAGGGGCCAGTCCTCGGTCCACCCAAGGTTCTGGTCTCCAGCCCCCAAGCCCACCTTTCTGCAGCCCACCTTGCACCACACCAGTGAACGTCTGTCTGCACTCAAACGTGCTCATTCAATGTAGTGTGTAACACGTGCCCACAAAGTGGACGGACACACAGACCCGACACACCAACGTACACAGAACTAAGACCAGAACACATTCACCCAACAGGCACACACACACACATCTGATATCCTGATTTAAAACACGTCAGACATGACATGAATGTATGTGACAGATACCCAAGACATGGTCACACTTGCACCCATGTGATTGGTCATATTCATTGTCAATGGGATTTTGAACCATCTAAGGGACACCCCTTTGGGTGTGTCTGTGAGGGTGTTCCAAGACCTGCCTTTGAAAGTGACCAGCACCACCCCAAGAGCTCAGGTTTCAGACCAAATCAAGGAGACAGTGAGCTGAGCACCAGCGTTTGTCTCACGCCACTGCCTGATTGTGGATCCAATATGGCTGCTCATGCTCTGACCTCCATGCTTCCGACCGTCGTGAACTGAATCCTCTCAAACTAGGAGCCCAAAATAAACCCTTCCCCTCTATTCTTAAGCCTCTCCTGTCAGATATTTTGCCACCACACTGAGAAAAAGTAACTAACACAGACCACAGGACGCACAGGAATCCAACACACACATATATAGGAGATAGAGAAAAAGCACACGGGGCTGGTCAGCTGACTCAGTGGGTAAAGATGCTTGTCGCAAAGATTGGTGACCAGGATCCACACGGTGGAAGGAGAGAACCAAGTCTCGAAAGTTGTGCTCTGACCTATACGCACTGTGGCATGTATACTTCCCCTGCTACATAAACAAATCAAAGTACTAAGATTTTTTTTTAGCACAGATGCATAAAACATATACCCAGAGACAGAAAGCAAATGAGAATTCATCACACACAAACACAGCAGATATATATATACATACAAATATATACACAGGCAGGTGGGATGGGGCTCGCCTGTAAGTCTAGGACTGGGGAGATTAAAGCAGGAAGATCTGGGACAAAGGCCAGTTCAAGCTACACAATAAGATCCTATCTCAAAAATAATAATAAACTGGGAGTGATGCTACACACACACACACACACACACACACACACACCTTTAATCCCATCACTTGGGAAGCAGAGGCAGGTGGATCTCTGAGTTGAGGCCAGTCAGGTCAATGTATCAAGTTCCAGGACAATCAGGTTACATAGTGAGACCTTGTCTCAAACCTCAAATAACAGTAGCAATGAAGGTTGTTAGAATTATAATAAGGACCCCTGTTTTCTGAGAGACTGCTACTGTATCTAATGTCTCATCCCATGCCGACAATCACCTTGAAAGAAGGGCCGATTATTATCCCCATTTTGCACAGGAGGAAACTGTAGTGTAGCAAGAACAATCAGTCACACAGAAATGAGAGCCAACATTCAACAGTCAGAGTCCAGAGTTGGTCCCTCCTCTTCCAAACCCCACATCTTTAGTTAGTTTATTCACAAAGTCTGTGACCGAATGAGGACCGTGAAGGTTGGCAAGCAGACACTCCCATCCCTAACCTTTCTGCAAGAGCTCTGAATCTGGAGTTGTGCCACGGTCTGCTCGTCACCGGTCAGTAGAACAACAGAAAGCAGCCTGATATTTGGAAATCTCAATGAAGCGCACTGCAATCACTGTCAGGAACCGGCCCACACTTCATTGTGCAACTCCTTCCAGGCCCGGCCTGAAGTTTGGTGCCCACAGAAGTTTCAGTGTGACCTCCTGTGGCGAGGAAGAGGGCTGCGGGTGTAGGGGTTCAGCCAAGCAGAAAGGTACAACCAACAATAAGCTCTGGCCACAGAGCAACTTGGGACCATCTTCACCAAATCTGTATCTTTGCCAAGCTACACAATGGTCAAGGGAACTGTAAAAAGCCCAGGATTAGATTCCAACATGTTCAGTTGATTGTCAACCAAGACAACAAGGCAAAGAGATGGTGAGCAAGAGTTCCTGTGCCTAGAGACAGCACCGTTGGCACACTGTTTGCTGTGTGAACATGTGCGCCTGAAAGTGACCCTCAACAGGCACATAAAGCCAGGCGTGGACAAAACTCAAGTCCAAATGGATCAAAAGCCTCAACATAAAGCCACCCACACTGAACCTTATAGAAGAGAAAGTGGGAAGTACACTTGAACACATTGGCACAGGGAACCACTTCTTAAACATAACCCCAGCAGCACAGACACTGAGAAAAACAATTAGTAAATGGGACCTCCTGAAACTGAAAAGCTTCTGTAAAGCAAAGGACACAGTCAACAAGACAAAACAACAGCCTACAGAACGGGAAAAGATCTTTACCAACCCCACATCAGACAGAGGTCTGATCTCCAAAATATACAAAGAACTCAAGAAATTGGTCATAAAAAACAAATAATCCAATAAAAAATTGGAGTACAGACCTAAACAGAGGACTCTCATCAGAGGAATCTAAAATGGCTGAAAGACACTTAAGGAAATGTCTAACATCCTTAGTCATCAGAGAAATGCAAATCAAAATAACTCTGAGATTCCATTTTACACCTGTAGGAATGGCCAAGATCAAAAACACTGATGACAATTTATGCTGGCGAGGGTATGGGGTAAAGGGAGCACTCCTGCATTGCTGGTAGGAATGCAAGATGGTACAACCCCTTTGGATGTCAGTGTGGCGATTTCTCAGAAAATTAGGAAACAACTTTCCTCAAGACCCAGCAATACCTCTTTGGGTATATATCCAAAGGATGCTCAGTTGTGCCACAAGGACATGTGCTTTGTTTGTCATAGCCAGAACCTGGAAACAACCTAAATGCCCTTCGACCAAAGAATGGATAAGGAAAATGTGGTACATTTATACAACGAAGTATTACACAGCAGAAAACAATAACGACATCTTGAATTTTGCAGGCAAATGGATGGAGCTAGAAAACATCATTTTGAGTGAGGTAACCCAGACCCAGAAAGACAATTATCGCATGTGCTCACTCATAAGTGGTTTTTAAACATAAAGCAAAGAAAACTGGCCTACAAATCACAATCCCAGAGAACCTAGACAACAATGAAGACCCTAAGAGAAACATACATAGATCTAATCTACATGGGAAGTAGAAAAAGACAAGATCTCCTGAGTAAACTGGGAGCATGGGGACCTTGGGAGAGGGTTGAAGGGGAGGGGAGAGGCAGGGAGGGGAGCAGAGAAAAATGCAGAGCTCAATAAAAATCAATAAAATTTAAAAAAAGAAAGCCAGGCATGGTGGTACACACTTGGAATCCTAGTGTCAAGGAGACTAAGATAGGAGGGTCCCTGGGGCTCCCTGGCCAGCAAGCCTAGCCTAATCGGGGACCTCCAAGTCCCAAGTCCCAGTGACAGACCCTGTCTCAAAAACCAAGGTGGACAGTGCCCAAGAAATCACACCCGTACCATACCTCCGTGCGCATTTGCACACACACACACACACACACACACACGCACGCGCGGTTCCCTTAACAAACAGAGCTGAGATCTGGGCACGAAGGCTCACGAGTGAAATTCCAACCCTTGGAAGATGGAGGTGGCAGGAGAAGTGCATCTCAAGCCGTCTTGGACTTCAGTTGTAAAGCCTTGTCCCCAAGTAAACAAATAAATAGACGAAATGTTGAACCGTAGTGCTGAGGGCTGGTGAGATAGCTCAGCGTGTAAAGGCACGGGCTTCAAAAGCCTGCAGACCGAAGCTCAAGTCCTGGAACCCTTGCAAAGATTGGAGACAACCAACTCTGATCGCTACGTGCACGCCACTGCCACACCCCACCTCCATATCAGGTGCATATACAATAACAATAAAGAGTCTAATGGAAAAAAAACAGGACATCTGCACTATGCAAATTTTACATGAGAAGAGAAGACCAGAGGTTGATGAGGTTAATGCCCAATGCCTCCCTCCATAGTTCTCCGCTCGATTTCCTGAGGCAGAGGCTCTCCCTGAATCTGGAGTTTGATGATTCAGCAAATCCAGCCAGCCAACTTTTCCCAGGAATCCTGTGTCTCACCTCCTGAGCACTGGGATTACAGGCTAACCAGGTGGCTCACCCTGTATGTATGTGGCTCCTAGAGACCCGAACTCCAGTCCTCATGCTTGCACAGGGTCTCATTAGGTATTTGTTTTGCTTTGTTTTTGAGGCAGGGTCTCGCTATGTAGCCCTGGATAGCCTGGACCTCACTTTGTTGACCAGGCTAGCCTCTGCTTCCTGGTTACTTTTTATTGCCAACTGGACACAACTAAGAGTCAGTGAGGAAGTAGAGTCTCAATTGAGGGACCACCCAAAGCAGATGGGCTTGCAGCTATGTCTGGAGGGAGGTTGTTATGGTTGTTGACTAGTGTAAGGGGGTCCTCTGTTGGGAATATTATTTTCAGGTGTGTTACTTTTGTTTATGCTGTATTTGTTTAACTCTGTGGAGCTGTGATTCTTTGCCTGTCTAAAACACCTGATGGTCTAATAAAGAGCTGAATGGCCAATAGTGAGGCAGGAGAAAGGACAGGCTGGGCTGGCAGGCAGAGAGGATAAATAGAAGGAGAACCATGGAAGAGGAGGAGCAAGGGAACAAGGAGAGGAGGACATCAGGGGCCAGCCACCCAGCTACACAGCAAGCCCACAGAGAAAGAAGTAAAGAAAGGTATACAGAAATAGAGAAAGATAAAAGCCCAGAGACAACAGGTAATCAGGGTAAATTAAGTTAAGAAAAGCTGGTAAGAAACAAGCCAAGCTAAGGCTGGGCATTCATAATTAAGAATAAGCCTCCGTGTGTGATTTCTTTGGGAGCTGGGTGGTGAGCCCTCAAAAAGCCAAAAGCGTAAAACAGCACACAACACTCCACCCCTGGGCAGATGGTCCTGAACTACAGAAGAAGCTGGCAGAGCCGGTAAGCAGCATCCTTCCATGGTTTCTGTTTCAGGTCCTGCCTGACTACCCTCAGTGATGCCCTGTGACCTGGAAGTGGAAACAAAAATAAACTGTCTTCATCCAGTTGATTTGATCATGGCATTTGTCACAGCAAGGGGAAAGTAAGCTAGACACACAGTAGCTCTTTATCCACTGAGCATCCCCCCAACCCTTCCTCACAGCAGGGAGAACCATGCCTTATCCTCTGGATAAAATGTTCAGATAGACACAGCAGAGACAGCAAAGCCACCCTGTGTGCTGGGAATCCACAGACCCTCCTCGCTTGGCTGGGCTGCACACAAGTCGTCTAAACATTCTTTCTTACAAAACTGCTTGCTTTTCTCTTTCCCTCTTATCTCCAGAGATACTTCCCGCTTTCAGCCCTGTGAGGCGACACCATCAATCACAGTTAATCACCAGATACTGCCCTGCCAGACACAACAGGGTGCGTTTTATCAGCCTCTTCATTTCGTGCATTTTAGGTAGAAGTAGCAATTCCTGCTTCTGCTTCTACTTGGGAAACAGATTCTCCATTGAGAGAGAGAGAGAGAGAGAGAGAGAGAGAAGAGAGAGAGAGAATATAAATGAACTGGGATCAAATAATGGTGGATAAGGGGGCGGGGCAACTGTGTGACGGCGTCTGGATTTCAGAAAGGAAGGAACCCTCCTATTGAAAGGTTCATGAGAAAGCCAGAGGCCCGTTCTGAACATCGCTTCATAGAGACAGCACAAGTCACTAGGAGGATGACTGACAAAGGTCGCCTGGGTGGGCGTGCATATTTTGTATTCTAATGCTGTCTGTGTGACCTAAGAAATAGACTGCCACTTCCTGCTGGATGGGTACTAACAAAACGTCACCTTCATTTTTTCTAGATTCTTTCCTGGTTGTACTTATGCTCAGCCTGTCTCAGAAACAGAAAAGGGGCTGGGGAGAGGAGGCTAGAAGGGCAGGAGAATAAACGAGAGGTGGGAGAGAAGGAAGGGAAGGAAGAGGAGGGGGAAGCATTCATAAATGAACACTAGGATTCTGGCTTCTCAAACTTGGCTTTAGTCTGTGGCCAGCTGTGACCGCTATTCCCCAGGAGGTCCATTCCCTCAAGGCTATAGGTGGAGATGTCTGCTAAAAAGTTTTTTTTTTAAAAAAAAATCATACAGTTAAAAATCTCATAGGCAGTCAGGTGGTGATGCACACCTTTAGTCCCGGTATTCGGAGGTAGAGGCAGGTGGATCTCTATGAGTTCAAGGCCAGCCAGAACTATACAGAGAAACCCTGTCTCGAACTCCCTCACACAACAAAAAAGAAAAGAAAAAATCTTCACATGCGGAAGCTGGAGAGTTGGCTCGGCGGTTAAGAGTGCATACTGTCCTACAAGGACCCCAGCTCAGTCCCTAGCACCCTTGTCAAGTGACCTATGACAGAAGTCTGGATTGAACCTCTGTCCCCCTAGAACCCATCCTGGCCAGGACTGTTTTGTTTGGAGATATTACAAACCCACCTAGAACACACATAAGGAAATGGGGACAAACACTTGAGAGGATGCTGGGTGTCACACATCCTTCATCAAAGATGAAGCTTGGGGACAATGGGAACCAATCTAAAGACAGTCCCCCATCCCTCCCCATTCCCAGGCCTCTCTTGCTTGTGTCCTGTGGCTATGTTCTCCTCCCTCCAGACAGCCTTCTCCAAGGGATAAAAATATAACCACTGACATGGCCCAGATTCCTGTGTCTCTGAGAGAGTCCTCCCTTCCCGAGTCTCATTTCAAAAAAAAGTGAAATTGTGGGAAGAACTGAAGTTGGTTTGACAATCACCCCAGGAGAGCCTGCAGCTAGAGGGTACCCGAGACTAAAATGCTTAGCTGATCCTAAGCACTGGGGGCCTGGGGGAGAGCTGAGAGGGTTGAAATCATGAAAGTGGCTAAAACCAGCCAGTGAGCCTATGGAAAGAAAAGGAGGGGGGAGAGAAGGCAAAACTCTAGGGGGAAATAAAATGTAAAGAATGGAAATGGGGCACTGTGTAAGGAAAGAGGAAGCCATCAGAACATGACCAGACCAGACATCCAGAACCACAGGAGCCAAGAAGTCTAGAGCCTGTAGGAGTAGAGCCAGGGAGATATGCAAAGGAGGCCTTGGCATCCCGAGGTAGGAAACCAGCGAGGGTCTATTCAAATGCCATCTCAGTGGAGGGTGGAGTGGAGGCCAGAAAAATGCAACCTCAGGAAGGGTGAGTAGGTGGAGGTGAAAGAAGACGGACAGGGGACTTTCCGCCCACTCCCCCGCCTCCCCCCCCCCCCCCCCCCCGACCGCAGTACCATGACACTAAGGCCTCGGCATGCAGCTCACCCACGAGTCAATCAAACCACACCAAATGCTCATGTGTATGAATAAGCAAAGGCAAGAAACAGTTTCTACTAATAACGGCTAATTCTTATTGTCTGATTCACACTGATCTGGCTCAAGGACAGGCTCTTCTACTACCACGGCAATCTTAGCTTGAGTCCCGGAGCCCTGACTAGGAGGGGGAGAATGAAGAAAGGACAGACACGGGCACACACAGGGACACTGCGGTCAGGTGGAGGTGTGGTCACTCTGGTGGAGTGGCACCTCTTACTGTGGAATCCAGAATCTCAGCGTGTTTATTATGTACAGAACAGGGGAAGGGGCTAACTGGTCCTGCCAGGAGGTCTCTTTAGGGGAGCAGTCTCCTGCTGTGAGCATCTGGGAGGAGGAGGAAGCTGCAGTTGCTGGGTTTTGTGCCCACTGACCAATCGTCTGTAAGCACTCATACTTGGACAGAGGAAGGCTTTGCCGACTTTGAGCCTGGACCATAGAGGGAACAACTTTACCAATTTCCCATGGGTCTGTGCATTCAAATCTTTGGCCTGGCCATGCCCATGTCAACAACACACATTCACTCACTAAGGGTTCTTCCACTCCCCACAATCCAGTCCCTTTTTTGACACATGCATTTGCATGTGGTATTTGCACATGTGTTACACATGTTATACATGTATACCTCTAGTACATACATGCAGAGGTCCACACTAGGCATCTTCCTTGGTCACTCTCCACTTTATCTCCTGAGACACGTTGTAATTGTTTTGACATAATCTCGAGTCACCTGGAAAGAGTCTCGAGAGATTGTCTTCATCAGGGTGGCCTGTGGACATGCCATCAGAGATCATCTTGGTCATGTCGAGGTGAGAGGACTTGCCCACTCTGTGCGGTGCCATTCCCTGGGCAGGTGATTCTCAACTAGAGAACAGTGGGGAAATCTAGCTGAGCACAAGCAGGCATGCATTCGTCGATCTCCTGCTGCTGATGGATGTGATATGGCCAGCTCCCTCAAGCAGCTGCTGCTGTCACTTCCCTGCTGTGACAGACCTGGGGCTGTGGGCTAAAATATTCCCTTTCTCCCCTAAGTCATTTTGGTCAGGGTGTTTTATCCCGACAATAGAAAAGGAGATTAAAGGTCTCCGTAACTCAAAGATTGTTGATTTGGCCCTTCTTGTTAGCTAGCTTGCCCTGGGGAGCCACCTGCCTCCACTGCTGGGGTTACAAGTGGGTTGTCATGCCCACCCTGGTTTACCTAGGTGGTAGGGTTTCGAACTCCAACCCTCACATTTGCACGACAAGCGTTTTAGGCACTGAGCCGTCTCCCTGGGTCCCTTTCCTGGTCCTATGATCTTCCTGGGGTCCACAGAGTGGAGGGGACTGTAAGAGTGTAAGTAATCCATCAGGCAGTAAGAGAGCTCCAAGGGAGCTCATGTCCACAGACCTAGGATCCCCTCCTGTACACAGTCACCCACTTCCATTCTCCAAGACCCCACCAGCTCCGAGGGAAGCTATGTTTTCCAGCCCCAGCATTCATGTGAAGAAAGCAGCAATTCCACACAACCACAAGGGGCAGTTTGCTACTCTCTGTCCTGCCCCATGGAGTCTCAACCGCCCCTTCCCTGTGCCTCATATAACACGGAAACTGCAGGGTGGGAATGAGGTTCTGAAATGACGGGGTACCTTAGAGAAACAGTGCGAGACTCAGGAAGACTATTCTGGGCCGGCTTTATTTAGTGTGGCTCACGGTCAACCACTCATTACCTGGCCGCCTACGATGTCACGCTGATAGAGCAGCACTGTAATCTAGCCATGACCCAGCCCTGCGGCCCCAGGAAATGGGCAATCCATGAGACCAGAGCCCTATCCGCCAAGCTTGTCTTTAAACTAAACTGTCCTGTATTCAGCCACATCCCCTGCATGGTGGCCTCACCTCCGTTATGGCTGGATGTGTGACTATGTTCCTGATATTCACCTGGCTGTCACAGGCTCTGTCCCTTATCACCTTCTCCCCATAGAGGACACTAGTTTTTCCTCCCATGCCTACGAAATAAGACTTTTCATCTGTTTCTAAAACATCAGGTGTAAAGAAACATTGCCTCTGAATTTAAAAACCTTCCATTTTAAAGCAATAACTTTTAGATAACTATGCACCTTCCCCTTACTTCTTCCCTTCCTCTCCCTTCATCCCTCTAGTCCACCCCTATGTCTCCTGTTCTGTCAGATAAGTAGTTAAATATTAGCAGGCTTGAAAGTCATTGAAGATGCACCTCTTCCCTTGGTACCAGCAGCATGTAAAGCCAGAAGGGAAAATCAAAAACTGTCTGGTTACTGGCCTAAAGGCTGGGATCTGAGTCCTATCTCTGGTCCTAGCTGGAGATGTGGAAGGCCATGAGATTGCTACATGGCTGAGGCTTTCTGATAGGGACATACCACAGCCCCCTCCCAGAAGAGTCCATCACAATGATCCTGTCCATCCCTGGTCAGGAAAACACCCCTCGGGGAGCAGGCTATGCAAGGGACCTTAAGAAATAGTATAAAAATTACCTAAAGATACAGGTTGGCATGCTGGTCCCTTTGTCCTTTGTTATCTCACACCCTGGAGAGCGCTCCACTTTATATTGTAATGCACACTGTGTATCTTCTCTGAATTCTTCCAGAGATCACAGGATTGGGGAGCTCAGGGGAGGCCAAGATAAGACACCAGGAACAATCTCTCTTCTATAGTTCCTGTCCTTTTGGGACTCAGCCCCTCTTCTTTCCTTCCATGGTCAAAATTGCATGGAGATAGCAGAGCCACCTGGAACAAAAACGTAGGGAGTTCTTGGGCTAGAGGGATGTCTCAGTGGTTAAGAGCACAGACTGCTCTTGCAGAGGTTTTGAGTTCAAGTCCCAGCACTGATGTCAGGCAGTCCACAACTGCCTGTCACTCCAGCTTCAGGAAATCTGACGTCCTCTTCTGACCCCTACAGGGTACTATATGAAGGTGCACAAGTACACACACGTGTTCACATAATTAAAAATAAAAATATGCGTTATATATAATATAGTCCATATATGTGATATGTGTTGTTTGATTGTGACAGGGTCTCTCTCTTATAGCCCAAGTTGGTCTCAGACTCACTATGTATCAAGATTAGCCTTGAACTCTTGGTCCTCCTGCCTCTACATCCCAAAGGCTTTGATTACAGTCATGCATCACTGGTGCAGGAGAATTGTCTGTATTCTGTCAATCATGTTTTAAATAAACGCTGATTGGCCAGGCAGGAAGTATAGGCAGATCAACCAGACAGGAAGTAGAGGTGGGGCTATGAGAACAGGAGAATTCTTGGAAGGAGGAAGTCAATTCCTCCCAGTTCTGTCTCAATCACCTAAGAAGCAAGAGGTGACCTACCCCGCTGAAAAGGTACCAAGCCATGTGGTTAACATAGATAAGAATAATGGGCTATATAAGTTATAAGAGCTAATACAAAGCCTAAGCTAATGGGCCAATCAGTTTACAACTTATGTAGACTCTCTGTGTGATTTTCTTTGGGGCCTGCTGGCTGTGGGACCTGATGGGAGGACAGAAACCACCAACGAGCAGGCCCTCCTGTTACACATCACTATGCCTGGCTCTTTCCTGTGTTTCTTCTCTTTTTATCATCTACACAAGGCTTTCACCCATCCTTCCTCATTTCTTCGCTTTTTTAGGCCACCTAGGAGAATGTTCACTCTTTATACACAGAACAATTACATTATTTAGTACTAAAAGATCATTTAACCATGCCATATATGAGGTGGAAGAATTATCAGGTTAGCTGGGGTGCAGAGCAGTGGCAGCCTTCTTGCCTAGTGCATTTTAGACCCTGGGCTCATTCGCTGCCATGGGAAAACAAACTGTGGTGGGGGACATCCCCCAGTGGTAGTGTGTGTGACAGGAAGAGCCAGGTACAAGGCTGAGGATTTGATCCCAAGCACAAAAATAAATAAATAAATAAATAAATAAATAAATAATTTGTTTTTCTTGCCTCCAACATTCAAGGGTGAAGGGTGAAGGGTTCAGCATCTCCATTGGCCCTCAGGCTTCTTCTGGCCCATGAACTGCACCCTCTAGCGTTTGGTTTCCAACTTAAGGCAAGATGGCTGCTCTAGCTTCCTAGCAACCTGTATATTCCATCCAGGTGGAGGTTAAAGAGAGGGCTTGCTCCTCTCTTTTTAAGGGTAGACACAGCAACTCCCATTGGCTAGAACGTAGTTATGTGACCACACCTTGTTGAAAGGGAGGCTGGGAAATGTGGTCTTTACATTCGGAACCACACACCCAGCTCACACTTGTTACTGTGAAATTATAATGGATAAAATGGCAGCGGTTTCCCTGTTTTATTTTGCTGAGATTTATGTTTTCCCTCAAAACAATTAGGGAGCAAAAGCCCCTTGCTATCAGTCTTCTGTACTTTTATTTCAGAGTACTGATTGCATTTTAACCAAGCATTCGAGGAATCCTACAAGCGGATTTATGATCTGATGATCATGGTGGTAATGACGATAGCAATGGTGATGGTAACAGCGGTGGTGGTGGTGGTGGTGGTGACAATGAAAACCAAAGGGATGGTTAGCACCTCCGCTTCACTGTCTCAGTACAAGAGACTATTCTGAGCCGTTTTATTAAGTCATTGTCCTAGTTTCATTCTGTTGCTGTGTTAAATGCTGCAATCAAAAGAAACTTAGGGCAGGGAGGAGTCCATTTGGCTCACAATTTCACCTCACAGTGCATCATTGAGTGAGGTCAGAGCAGGAGCTCAAGGTGGACCTGAGGTAGCAACCATGGAGGAATACTGGTCCTGACTCACTCATGGATGCACGTTTATTGTCTTAGTTGGGGTTTCTATTGCTCTGACAAAAACACCAGGACCAAGAAGCAAGTTGGGGAAAAAAGGGTTTATTTGGCTTACACTTCCATATCACTGTTCATCATCAAAGGAAGTCAGGACAGGAACTCAAGCAGGGCAGGATCCCTGAGACGGGAGTTGACGCAGAGGCAACAGAGGGTCCTGCTTATTGGCTTTCTCCTCATGGCTTGCTCAACCTACTTTCTTATAGAACCTAGGGGATGGCACCACCCACAATGAGCTTGGCCCTTCCCCTTTGAACATCAATTGAGAAAATGCCTTACAGCGGGATCTCATGGAGACATTTCCTCAACTGAGGCTCCTTCTCTAATGGCTCTAATTTGTGTCAGGATGACACACGAAACCAACCAGTACACTTATCTACCTTTCTTATGCGGCCATGGACTACTACCTGAGCACAAAATGTGCAGCCTACAGCAGGCAATGCTCATCTGCAACAATGAAAAATCAGGGAAGTCCCAGAGGCCAGTGCGATCTAGGCAGTTCCTCAGTTGAGACTCCACTATCGTGTGACTCTAGGCTGTGTCTAGTTGACAATGACTGCCAACTAGGATGGACATATGATATCACCACTCATTGCCCTTGCGACAACCCTGGCAGATGGATGCTATCAATGTGATTATTCTATAGATGAGGTCACAAGGACACAGAAGTCAGTGACACCACCAAAGCCTCAACTAGAAAAGGCTGGACTCAAACCCAAGCTTAGTGTGTTAGTTATTTTACTTCTGGTGTGGTAAAAACACCCTGACCAAGGAAACCTGCAGAAGGGAGGGCTTGTTTTGGGATAATAGTCCAGCATGGTGGGCAACATGGCAGTAAACAAGAGGCCTATGGCCTGGAGCAGCAGCTGAGCAGCTGCCCTGAACTCCTGTGGCCATGGCTTCCTCTCTGTTGTAAGAGGCTGCTTGTTTGTTTCCCGGCCGCCCGGCAGCTCAGACCCAAAATAATCACTCAGAAACTATATTTAAATCACTGCTTGGCCCATTAGCTCCAGTTTCTTATTGGCTAACACTTATATCTTAATTTAACCCATTTCTAGTAATCTGTGTATCACCACAGAGCTGTGGCTTACTGGGTAAAGTTCCCAGTGTCTGTCTCATGCAGGGCTCCATGGCTTCTCCCTGACTCCACCTCCCTTCTCCCAGCATTCAGTTTAGTTTTCCCCGCCTACCTAAGTTCTACCCTATTAATAGGCCAAGCCAGTTTTCTTTATTCATTAACCAATGGTATTCACAGTATACAGAGGGGAATCCCACATCACCTCTCCAGCTGTCTCATGCTCCTGTGGCCATGGCTTTCTCTCCACACAATCCTGTGGCCATGGCTTTCTCTCCACACAATCCTGTGGCCATGGCTTCCTCTCCACACAATCCTGTGGCCATGGCTTCCTCTCCACACACTCCTGTGGCCATGGCTTCCTCTCCACACACTCCTGTGGCCATGGCTTCCTCTCCACACGCTCCTGTGGCCATGGCTTCCTCTCCACATGCTCCTGTGGCCATGGCTTCCTCTCCACATGCTCCTGTGGCCATGGCTTCCTCTCCACACGCTCCTGTGGCCATGGCTTCCTCTCCACACACTCCTGTGGCCATGGCTTCCTCTCCACACACTCCTGTGGCCATGGCTTCCTCTCCACATGCTCCTGTGGCCATGGCTTCCTCTCCACACACTCCTGTGGCCATGGCTTCCTCTCCACACGCTCCCGTGGCCATGGCTTCCTCTCCATGAGGGACTGTGTGCCCTTGAACTGAAAGCTGTGATAAATTCCTCCTCCTTAGTGTTGCTTCTTCTTAGGCATTTTGTTATACTCCTGAGTAGAGTAGCTGATGTACCATGTAAGCAGATGTTCTTCCTGTGAGGTCATCTAGGCCTCATAGTAGATTTATGTATGACAACATGCAAGCTATGTCCATGAAGTCATGCATTTCCATCTCTCCTAAGAAGTCTAGATTCTGTTCTGAATTCTGCTCAGCCCCCTCTCCTGCTTCAGGGAAATCCTCTCTCATTTGTCTTAGGAACAAAAAAAGGCCCTTTCAAATCAGCTCTCCAGGGCACACTGACTGAAAGGGAAAGTGACAAACACCTAAATCTTTCCTCATGCCTGAAGTCCCCACCCCAACCCCAGAGGTTTATGGCAAGGCAAATTCCCAAGAGGTTCTGAGTCATAAAGCCTAGGGAGTCTGTGTTTCCAGAAAGATCCATATGAGGTCTCTATGGGGAAGCCTAAACCCTCTCTTAGTTAGAATTTCTATGAGTGATAAACATATCCAAAAGCAACTTGGGGAAGAAAGGGTTTATTTCATCTTACAGCTTGTAGCCCATCATCCAGGGCAGCCAGGGCAGGAACTCAAGGCAGGAACCTGGAGGCAGGAACTGATGCAGAGGCCATGGGGGAGTGCTGCTTACCGTCTTGCTCCTCGTGGCTTGCTCAGCCAGTTTCTTTAGACCATCCAGGATCGCTGGCCCAGGGCTGGCACTGCCTCAGTGGGTTGGCCCACCCAGGTGCCCCCCACATCAATCATTAATCAAGAAAATACTCTATAGGTTCAATCTGGTGAGGATGATTTTCTTTTTTTCAGTTAAGGTTCCCTCTTCCCAAATGACTCTAGTCTGTGTCAGGCTGACATGAAACTAGCCAGCAGATGCCTGCCTAACCAGACAGATTTGCTCTGTGAACTAGCTCCTCTCTTTGTCCCCACCCAGTGACCACTCAGCCTGTAGAAGGAACTCTCACGGTGCCTGATTGTGTCTAATCACACAGTCTGTGTCTTGGGCATCTACTTTGAGACGGGCTCTAGGAAAAATCCGTGGCTATCTCACTTTTTACACTTAATTTATATATTTATTTTCTTGTGTGTGTGTGTGTGCGTGCGCACTTGTGGGAACACGCATGTCAAGGCATGCATGTGTATACCAGAGGAGAACTTGCAGGAATCAGTTTTCCCCTTCCACCTTGGCAATCACAAAGATCAAATTCAATTTATCCATCAGTCTTAGAGACAAATGCCTTTACCCACTGAGCAATTCCACCAGTCCCTGGTTTATCTCAGTTAATCCACATGAAGTCCTAACTACTCAGTACAATTTCTACCCAGCACTGACCAGAGAGACTTCCAGCAGCAAGCATAGGCCTCAATGAAGCTTTGATCTGTGACTCTCGTATGCTATCCTTGGTCCCCAAATTCCTGTCAGTTGCGAGTTTTAGTAAGAGCACCAATGTAGCATTATAGTAGCAGGTCCAATGTACGGCCTAGCACAGTAGTGAGAGCACCTGGGGGTCGGTAACAAGGACAAATGAGAGCGGCCCAGCTGAGCTCTTACCATGTGCGCCATGTTTCTGCTCCCCGCTCTTCACAGCCCACAGGTGACGGCTATGGCTACCCCTTCATTAAAAACATAGATTTATTTCATTTTTTTCAATTTTTATTCATGTGTATATGTCCGCATAAGTTTATGTGTGGTCCAGGCGTGCAGGTGCCTGCAAGGCCAGAAGATGGCGCCAGATCTCCTGGAACTACAGGTGGTTGTGAGCTGCCTGATGTAAAGGCTGGGAACTGAGCCCAGGTCTTCTCTATAAGTTTGAAGCCCTCATAATAAACCAAACATTTCTCCAGACCCAATTTAGTGTGTTTTTAAATATTGTATGCTTACATGTATGTGGTGAGGAGATAGTGTCTGCATGTGAGTTTGGAAGCCTGGGGTTAGAGGTGGTTGGGAGTTGCCCAACGCAGGCAGTAGGAATTGAACTCGGGTCTTCCGTAAGAGTAGCAAGGGCTCTTATCTGCTGAGCCCTCTCTCCAGCCTGCAGTTCCTCGTTATTACCAGACAGTGGCAGCACTTGCAACTGGCTTTGAATAATGGGCTCTCAGCTTTGAATAATGGAGGATGTCTCTTACACATGGACAATAGGAAGCATGTGTGTGAAAGCTCACAGTGGCGACAAACAAAGCCAGGAGCCACCATGTGTCCTCGGATGGGAGAATGCGTGAACACCTGTGGCGGCTTCACTCCACACAATGCTAACAAGCAGCCGTCAGGGCAGAAACTGCACCAATGTGCAGGAACACAAGACTCCACAGAGTGATCTCAAGTCAAAAAACAAAACAAAAGAAAAGAAACAAACAAAAACAGAGAGGCCAGGCATGGTAGCTAGTGCCTGTTATCCCAGCACTTGGGAATCTGAGGTGGGGGGATTGCAATGGTGGGGGGTTGAGACCAGCCTGGGCCGCTGCCTGAGACCCTGTTTTAAACAAGAAAGGGGAGTGGCAATTAAGAGTGTGTACTTACTACTCTGGCAAACAGTTTGGTTCCCAGTGCATCCTCACAGGAAGTTCACAAGTGCCTGTCACTCCAGCTCCAGGAGCTCAAACGCCCCCTTCTGGACTTCGAGGGCACTTGCATTCACTTGTGCCAGGCACGCAGCCCTCCCCAGAATCACATAAACAAAAATAGAACATTTCAGTTGGGTAAAATGTTACCTGGTACACACCTTCTTTAATCCCAGCACTTGTGAGGCAGAGGCAGGAAGATCTCTGTGAGTTTGGGGCCAGCTTGGTCTGTAGAGCAAGTTCCAGAACAGTCAAGGCTACGCAAAGAAACCCTGCCTCAAAATAAATAAACAAACAAACAAGTAAATAGACAAAGAAAAGTAGCCGGGTGTGGTGGTGCACGCCTTTAATCCCAGCACTCAGGAGGCAGAGGCAGGTGGATCTCTGGGAGTTTGAGCCCAGCCTGGCCTGCATAGTAAAGTTTCAGAACCATTAGAGCTAAATAGTGAGACCTTTCTACAAAACAAAAACAAACGGGGAAAAAAAGCAAACTCAAGTAAAAATGGCATTTTAGGATGAGGGGAAGGGTGGAAAGGGTATTTGAGGGAATCAATTATATGCAACAAACCTGTAAAGAAAGCGAGGGAGCTGTGGACGTGGAAGCAGGGTGGTCATTACTCCAGGAGACCAAAGGATGGACAGGGTGTATGGTAAAAAACAGGTTACCACCAAGCTCTTGACTTTCTCCTTAGGCTTTCCATGCTCTTACTGCATTGGAGGAAAAGAATCCATAGATGAATGAATGAATGAATGAATGAATGGGTACCCTTTATGGGTAAAAGATAAATGTGCCAGGATTCAATTAGTCCAGTCTGCTTTCATCCACCTTGAGTTCCGTCCTAAGGAAAAAATTAATTGATGAGTGAATAAATGACTCTTTAGGATAGAAGGAGCTCGCGTCCTCTCCAGTCTCCACGCTCAGCTGCCACCTCAGGGTGGGGACAGAGAGCCTGGAGAACAATTGTACACCTCAGGGTGGGGACAGATAGCCTAGAGGACAGTTGTACACCAGGGAGGGATAGATAGCCTGGAGGACAATTGTACACCTCAGGGGATGGGGACAGAGAGCCTGGAGGACCTGGGACTACCTTCTGTTGCTTTTGGGAAAATGCCTGAAATTAAATCCACGGATCCCTGTAAGCAGGTGGCAGGTTGGATGGGAGAGGTTGCTGGGACAGGATCACAGCCAAGTGACGTGTGAGGTCAATAAAGAAAGGGCCTCAAAAGTGTGGTGCCTCCCTGGAGGAGATGTTCTGCGCTGACATCTGCTGCGGACTGAGGTGGGGGATATTATCTGTATCTGCCACAGTCGAGGCTGATGCTTACGGAGAAATGTCTCCCCAACAGGCAAGGTACATATCTGAAATCACAGAAAGTGGGAAGTCAGACAACTTCTCTCACTAAGAACGTTTTTATTTTAAAACTTACCACATTTTTACTTAATTTGGGAGTTGGGGTGGCATGCCACAGTGCACGCGTGAAAGGCAGAGCCCCTTCCAGGAGCTGTGGCAAACACTTCCACCTGCTGAGATGTATTTCTGATTCTGATTTATTTTTAATTGAGAAATATTAATTGGTACATTTATAGAGAGCAATGTGGTGTGATGATATTTGCTGTACACATTGTGAAATTACGAACTCTGCCACCTGGAATTCTTTGTGGCAAGAAGTTTTTGAGGTGTGCTTTATTTTTAATTATGTATATATGTTTGGGGGATGTGCACAGGAGTGCAGGTGCCAGAAGATGCCAGAGGCGTCAGATCCGTCTGGAACTGGACTTACAGACGCTGGGAGCTGGGACTTTGTGAGGAGAGTACGCACTATTAACTGCTGAGTCACCTCTCCAGCCCTAAACGTTCCGACATGAAGCATTACTGTAAACTTGCCGCACACCTCGGCCCCCGTCTGCGCTCTATGCGCTAGAACCCAGTTCGCGAGCTTCGGGCAAGGGGCTGGAGGTTGAGGAAACACACGCAGAGACAGACCGACACACAGACCTCCAATCGCTGGTACCAAAGCCCTTTTTAATAGAACCATGGAGGCTTAAATACCCTGCAGTCAATGGCCAACAGGTGAAAATCCCATCCTCGGATCCTCTAAACTAGGCACAGCTTCTAGTAACTTCAACTAGAAGGCTCTAGCAGGGAAGAGCAGCTGAAGACCTGGACTCAATTAGTCCCATCATAAACTTTAGTCGCTGTACTGTGGAATGGATTGTACTCAGGAAATGCGTCCTTGTACCCGGCTCTTTCCTCGGGGTACATTTCTCACGTAGAAGAAAGGCGTCACCACACAGTGAAGGAACAGAGCAGGAAGGATGGCTTACAGCTGCAAGTGAACTTTGACTCTATCTGTCTAGTGTGCTCTGAATATCAGAGGAATCCCCATCTGTCAGGGACAGTGAGTTTAACCCTTCTCAATGTTGAAGTCGCTGTTGAAGACAAATGTCCACAAGGAGGCAGCAGTGAGTCACAGAACGCTTCACACTTTGTAGAGAAACCTCCTTAAATCCAGCTTCTCCCTGGGAGAGGCTTACGATCCTCGAAGGACCACGAGCTCCTAGAGTCCCAGTCGTGGGGTTGCATTCATGGTCAGGGTGCTGGAGTACATGTGATTTGTGACGGAGTCATTAGACGCTTCCCGTACCCCTCTGGAGGGGGTGAGTCCTCTTAGCTCTTGAGTCTCCCGACCCTAACCAAGCAGCAGGGAACAATGGAATAAAGAGCCGAAAAAGTACCTGTACGGGGCGCGCGGAGGGGGGATTTTTTCCAACCACGGAGCTAAGAGCTCTGGATCAATTTTCATAGTCTGAACCGGGTGTGATTTGTGATTCTTTACGAAGAAAATAGCAGGATGGTGGGGGGCCGCTCAGCCCGGGGTCAGCGTGTCTGGAGAGCGCCTTCCTTCTGTCCACCATTTGCGTGAACTTGATGGCGCTCACTGTCTCCAAGTCTCACTGTGACAGCTCTGGGCTGGGAATGGTACCCTTTATCAGGTGGTTACTGGGTGAGATGAATTTAGATCAATTAAACAGGCAAAAGAGCCTGACATGGTTCATTCATTATTCATCCGTCATTTCCCCAAAAGCGTCTGCTAAAGGAGGACAAAGGACCACCATGTGGCAGCCTGTGTGCTGAAAAGTTACCTAGGTGGCCTCCCCCACCTCTGTCCCTCCCCTCCCCCTCCCTTTCCCCTTTGAGACAGGGCTTCTCACTATACAGCCCAGGCTGACATTAAACTCATGATCACCCCCACGTTACCCCCTAAGTGCCAGGATTACAGATGTGTGCCACATCTGGCTCATTTGGGAGGAAGACAGATGCTAAGTGGTCATGTCCCCCGGGAGCCAGCTCGCACCCACCTCCTGGCTCCAGGCAGGGCAAGGTGTTCGCCCCGCCTCCAGACTTCTGGCACGTGCAGCCTATGTTGTTCCGCGTCACAGATGGAGCACACACACAATGGGCCAGACACGGGCTAAGTGCTTCTATGCACCCTCATCTAATTTTCACAACCTCGTAAAAGAGCCACGTGACGGCAGCGTGAAAGAGCAGACCAAGTCACACAGACGATAAATGTCAGGGTCAAGGTGGGGACCCACGCCTGCTGGGTCCAGCATTCGAACTGTAGCGCTTACACTATACCAGCTCCTTCATGTGCCCGGGTGGCCCTGGTCACGTGGAATGAGTAGCTGTACCTGTCAGTCACGCCTAGCACAATGCCAGCTTGTGGAAGACAGGGACTGTGGCTCTTTTGACTATGTACCCAAGCACTCGCACAGGTCTGGCTAAGGATGAGGAAGAGATGAAGAATGAGCCTCTTGAAGCTCCCAGGAAGGAGTCAGCACCATTGTTTTCTCTGGGTCAACATAACCCATCACCTCCATTCCCACCCAGGGAGGGCAGGCTGCGGAGGGCTGCCCCCTACAGTGCAGTCCTCACTATCTTGGAACTCAGCCACGGGGCCTGGGCAAGCCCTTCCAGGAGGAAGAAACACTGCTGTGACTTTGAGCCTGGAAAGCCATCCCACCTCCCACCTCCCACCTCCAGGTCTCTTCAATATTAAAGCCTCATGCAGTTTATTGTGGGAGTTTTCCATAAACCTTGCCCATTGGACTCAGCAGTTTGCCAGCCTCACATAATCTCTCCATTAGATCCTGTTTAAAATTTCAAGATCAAAAGAGTACTCTGGTTATCGGTGGGTTCAAATTCCAGCTAATTCTGTAAGCTTGGTGTGTGTGTCTGTGTGCATGTGAGTGTGTGTTTGTGTGTCTGTGTGTGTGGTTGTGCATGTGTCTCTATGTGATTGTGTGTGTGTCTCTGTGTGTATGTGTATCTGTGTGTGTGGTATATTCATGTGTACACGTTTGTGTGCTTGTGTGTCTGTGGAGGCTGGGGTAGAGCTTGGCTAGAGGAAGTAGATCATCACATCTCTGATTCTGGAAATCATGGCTGATCCCAAGCTCCTTCCTGCTGTGGGACAATAGCCTTATATCCTCTAAAGTTTTGTCAGTTGTACTGGTTTAATAAAATGCTGATTGGCCAGTAGCCAGGCAGAAAGTAGAGGGGAGGGGGGGAACCAGACCTGGAAAATTCTGAAAAAAGACTCGGTCTGCAGAGGAAACAAGATGAGAATACCTTGCTGATAAAAGGTAACAAGCCACATGACTAACACAGACAAGAATTATGGGTTACTGTAAGATATAAAAATTCATAAGAAAGCCTGAGCTAATAAGCCAATCAGTTTATAATTAATGTAAACCTTTGTGTGTTTCTTTGGGGCTGAACAAACTGCAGGACCGGGTGGGACAGAAACCTCTGTCAACACCTTCCCTGTTCTTTTATATATATATATATATATATATATATATATATATATATATATAAACTGAGTCCACACGTTCCCGCCATGATACTCTGCCTTCCCACAGCTCCAAGACCAATTAAGCCAAGGACCAAAGATCTCTGAAACACTGAGTCAAGCAACCTTCCCTCCTCAAGCTGCTGTGGAGAACATTTTGTCAGGGCACTGCAGAAGTGACTGACACAGGTAAGAAAGGGAGCAGGTCCAAGAGACACAGCTTCCAACATGTGAGAACCTCAGAAAATGGTAGCAATCACTAAGAGGCAGTAAATGACTTTTACTCAAGAATTTCTTAGACAGAGGGGTCTCTTGGTTCCTCCTCTGTCAAGAAGCAACTCCAGGGAGAAAGGGCTTGTTGGGCTCATGGTTTAAAAGGATATAGTCTACCATAGAGGGAAGGCATGTTGACTTGTGACTACATGTGTAGCCAGGACTCCCCATATTCTGGTGGAATAGGAAGCAGAGAGCAGCAGGAAGCAAGGCTGGGCCATAAAAACCTTATGGTGTGCTCCTGGTGATCTACTTCATCCAGAAAGGGTCCACCTCTTAAAAGTTCCAGAACCTTCCAAAATGGTATCACTACCTAGGAACCAAATATTCAAACATATGAGCCTATGGGGGATGCTTTATCTTCAAACTGAGGGAAAGACATCTTCAAATTGAAAAGGTCTCCTGTTTACCCAGCATATGGATAAAAAAAGGCACAGAATTCAATATATAAATATGAGCTTTCAGAAAACTATAGGATCAAAATTTTAAAAGCACCCCCTGAAGTAAATAATACAATGGGCTGTTTGAACATCTGTCTTTTTGCAGCTCAGTTGCCTACTTCTACCCTCAGGAGTGTTTTCTACTCTTTTTAACACCCTAACTCTATCACTTAAAAAAATAAATGTGGGGGGCTGAAGTGATAGATCAGCCGGAAAAGGAGTGGCTGATCTTGCAGAGGTCCGGGGTTCAGTTCCCAGCACCCACACGGTCATCATTAACTCTAGTTCCAGGGGATCAAACTCTCTTCTGACCTCTGAGGGCACCGGGCATACATGTGGTGCACAGCCACAAATGGAGACAAAACATTCATACACATAAAATAAAATAAACAAATTGGAAAAAAATTAAGAATAAATATAGAATCCTGGCACAGCATGAGGATGTTAGGTAAAAGTTAAATACATCCAAATAAAGTGTGGACATGAATTACAACGTAACAATATTGGTGCCATGTCGTGAGCAAGGCCTCCCAAGGTGCTAATAATGAGGAACACGGGGCATGGAGAATTAAAACCTCTCTGTAACATCTTTGCAATTCCTCTGCAAATATAAAATAATTCTAAAATCAATGATTTTCCATAATTAGGTCTATTGATAGAAGTTGGGGAGGAAATGGCAGAAGAGATGAAAGGAAGGATGGGGTGCTAATGTTTCACCTTACACCTTGGAAACTCAAGAAATGTGAACTGTCCAGGCTGGAGAGATGTCTCAGTGGATAAGAGCACTGGCTGCTCTTCCAGAGGTCCTGAGTTCAATTCCCAGCAGCTACATGATGGCTCATAACCATCTGTAATGAGATTTGGTGCCCTCTTCTGGCTTGCAGGCATACATGCAGACATAACACTATACAAAATAAATAAATCTTAAAAAAAAAAGGAAATCTGAACTATCATTAAGAAAGCAAAAAATGGGGGAACAACGAGGTGGCTCATGGGGTAAAGGTGCTTGCCATCGAACTTGAGTTTGATCCCTAGAACCCATATGGCAGAAAGAGAACCAGCTCTCAAGTTTCCATGTGTGCACCACAGTGAACACACATCACACACACACACACACACACACACACACACACTATAGTATGTAAAGATTCTCAGACAGACATGCACACACTCAGGAGGACTGAGTACAGACTCAGCACTCACTTCAAAGTCGAGGACTAAAGGAAAGAACTTTGAGAAGAACCATTTGGCACAAACCTCTGTGATGTTTGATCTTGCTTGTCAGCTTGATTGCATCTGGAATCAACTAAAACGCAAGCTTTGGAAGACACTCCTGTGAAGAATTTTCTTAACAGCTTGTTTGAAGCAAGACACACCACCCTAAATGTGGGCAGCACCTTCTGCCCAGATAAAAGGACCTGGAAGAAGGAAGTTTCGCTTTCTGCCTGCTCACCCTCACTCTTGCTGGCAAATCCGTCTATCATATTGCTACCTAGTTCCTTTCCTATTAGAACCAACATCTTCAGGATTCAAATGCAGACTGCAGACCAGCAGCTCCCCAGAATCCTCCACGCCTTCAGCACCAGACTGGGACTGCTGAGACGGCCAGCCTCATGGACTGAGGGACCAATGATGCTCAGCCTCTTTGATGGGAAACAGTCATTGTTGGGCTACCCAGGCAACAGGCTGTGAGGCAATCTAATAAAATCCCTTTAAACAGATATTCATTCTACCAGCTCTGTTATTTTAGAGAACCCTTACTAATACACTTAGCCACGCCCAGGAAGAAGGCATCTCAACTGAGGAGTTCTCGCCATCAAACTGACCTCTAGGGCAAGTGTATAGGGGCATTTTCTTTATTGCTGATTGATGTAGAAAGTCCCAGCCCACTGTGGGTGATGTCATTCCAGGACAGGTGGTCCTGAGCTATATAAGAAAGGTAACACGCCAAGGGAAGCAAGCTAATAAACACTGCTCTTCCATCGTCTCTGCTTGGGTTCCTGCGCCCAAACTCCTGCCTTGACTTCTGCTGCTGATGGAATGGCAAGATGAAATAAATACTTTCCTCCCCAAGTTGGGGCATTCCAGAATGAGGAGGAAAGGGGCAAAGAGAATGGGTGTGGATATGTGATATGAAATGAACAAAAATAGTGAGGCCACACCCATAGTCCCAATATTCAAAGGACTGAGGCAGGAGGATCATGAATTGGAGGCCAGCCTAGGCTACATAGAAAATCCTTGTCTAAAAAGGAAAAAAAGGGGGGAAAGAAAGACCCAAATCAAACAACAAAAATACAAATAAAATGAACAAACCTAAGGCCAGCAAGATAAATCCATGGGAGGGTAACAGTGCTTAGTGCTGGAATGGCCTCAACCCTCAAAAGGAGACCAACCCAAATAGAGAGACCTAAAGAATAGCTTGTCTTTGAAAACTATCATTTTAATTTTGAAAGTTTCCAAGAAAACTCAAAAGCAGAGGCTGAAGATTGTAAATATTTGCCCCCCCCCAAAGAAAAAGCCAGGAACCATCATTCCCAGATGAGCATCAAGAAAAAGCTGGCCAAACTGAAAATCAATAATATATCTTGGCCCATCAGGCAGTTGGGTTTGCAGGGTTGCCCTGGAATCTGCAGAAGGCAGTGAACTAAAAAAGCTACAGCTAAGATCTGTCCCCATGGAGCAGGAGCCACAGCCTGGTGGGGAAGCTTACCTGCTGCTGTCGAGAAAGCCCTAGAGACTGGATATGAACCGGCATGAGTGTGGCTGCCACAAGCCAGCAATGCATGCACACCCACAGACTAGAGACTGGACGTGGACCAGCGTGAGTGTGGCTGCCACAAGCCAGCAATGCACACCCACAGGCTGATTGCACCAGAGGACTCCCCCACCGTCGATGAACTAGCAAGACTCTACTATAACAATGGTGGGTACAGCAGGAAGGACTGTGAGACATAGGCTCATTCTCGGTGAGTGACTAGGGAAGCCCAATGTCAAGAGGGGAAAAAAAATGCTGGAAGGGTTTTAGTGTTTCTAGATTTACTTAAGATAGCTTGATAATGAACACAGGGTCGCTGTTAGTAAAGTGAGCAGCAAGCAACAATGTGTGGGTGGTCCAAGCTGAAAGAGTGTTAAGTATGACGGAGAGGCTGGAGAGATGGCTTAAAGGTTAAGAGCACTGACTGCTCTTGCAGAGGACCTGGCTCCATTCCTAGCACCCACATGATGGCTCATAACCACCTGAAAATCCAGCTCCAGGGAATCTGATACCTTCTGGCCTTCATGGGCTCCTGTATGCATGTAATTCACATAAACCTATGCAGGCACACACATTATTTACTTTTATTTGTTGTCGTTGTTGTTTTTGTGGGGGGTTTTTTTTTTGTTTGTTTTTTGTAGATGGATTTCTCTGTATATCCTTGATTATTCTGAAACTTGCTCTGTAGACCAGGCTGGCCTTGAACTCACAGAGATCCCTCTTCCTCTGCCTCCTGAGTGTACCACCACCATCTAGCTACACATAAAATTTTAAAGTATTTTCTAAAAGTATAACAGCAGTGACCTTAATGGGCTTAGCAGTGGACTGGACATGCCTGAAGAAGGGAACAGTCAGCCCGGAGACAGATTAGTTGAAAACCCCACATGAAAACACAGATGCCCCAATTGCCTAATGGGCAAGGCGTTGTTCCCCCACCCCTGCAATGAAAACACAAAGAGGAAAAGAAAAGTAATAGAAAACCAAGAACTGTGTGATAATTTCCAAAGCTATAGCACGCATGTGACTCGAACGCCGGAAGAATAAAGAGGAAACAAAACAGAAGAAATCTGGGGAGTCCTGCTTACTGAGAATTTTCCAAAAGCGGCTACAGAAACCAAACCACAGATCTTAAATATCAAATGGAATGTTTTCAATATCTATTTTAAATGTAAAAAGGAGTTTATTTTATTATGTTTAGTTATGTGTAAGTCTGTATGGATATGAGTGCAGTGCCCCTGGCAGTCAGAAGAGGGCATCAGTTTCCTCCAGAGCTGGAGTCACAGGAGGTTGTGACCTCCCTACTCCGGTGCTGGGAATCAAACTATAGTCCTCCAAAAGAGCCTTTGCATGCTTAATCACCAAGCCAACTCTCCATGCTCCCAGAATAATAATGCAACCCTACATCAAGTTGCATCATTTTCAAAAGGCACCAAAGGACAAAAAGGTCTTGAAAGGCTGAGGGAGGGAGAAGTAGCCTTCACACAGGGACTAGAATAGCTTCAGCAACCATCTCGTGAGAAAGAGTGAGAGCAGGAGAGAGAGACACCATATTTTAAATACTTTGGACGGTGCTTGTCAACCTAGGATCTATTCCGATTTCCTCAGATGAACGCCGGAGGGTTTATCCTCAGACGGAATGAAACACTCATGATCAAATGCGCTAGCAGGGAACGCCTGCAGTGTTTAGAGGCAGGTAATATACTCTCTATCTGCCAACCTAGAGAGTATATTACCTGCATTTACTGAGATATGAGTATATTCCAGGCAATGTTCCAGGCACATGAATTAACTTGCTAACTCTTCAGAACTGGGGCTGGAGAGATGGCCCGGCAGTTAAGAATGCTTGCTGCTCTTGCAGAGGACTGGAGTTCAATTCCCATACCCAGCATCTCACAACTACCTACAAGTCTGGGGGATCAAACACCCTCTTCTGACTTCCATGGGCAACTCCACCTGTGTGCATATACATACATCAAAGCATGCATATAAATTAAAATAAAATAAATATTTTAGAAGGATTGTGTTTTTGAGACATGATCTCATATAACCCAGGCTGACCTGGAACTCACTATGTAGACCAGGCTGGCTTTGACCTCACAAAACTCTGCCCACCTCTACCCCTGCCTTCTGACTACTGGGATTAAAGGCATGTGCCACCACGCTCAGCAAAATAAGTCTTTAAAAAATTCATAACAACACCATAAGGCAGGCATTAAAATAATCTCTACATATTTATTTTGCAGTCTGGGGATCAGAACTCTAGACCTAGCACAAATTAAGCAAACACTACCACTGAGCTATAGCTCCAGCAAGCCCCCTGCCCTCTTAGGAAAGATTAAGTTGTTACAACTTAGTCCAATGTTACGACTTTCAAAGTTGAAGTCAGAATTCTGAGTCCTGTACTCTTACCATCCCGCCTCTTCTGAGTCAACCGTTCTTAACTTTGGGGTCGTATTTCTTGAAAGGGTCTGTATGCTTATCTAAAGACCTCAGCCCCCACTTTCTTCTATCAGACCCTACCAGCCTCTGACTAGGACCAGTTATTTATCTCCTGAAGGGAACTGTCTAGGGACCAAAAGAAAAGCGGAGCCAGCACCGAAGGAGAGGAGAGCTGAGCTGAGCCATTAAGGGAGATGCTGGGTCACTGAGGATGGGGAACCCTGAGCTTTGGACCGCACCGCCGCCGGGAGGACGCAGCAGTGCAGCTGATTCTCCCTAATGCGATGCGCACATATACCTCAGCTAGCCTCAAAATCTTGCGTCGCTCTCAGCATCTTGGAGTCACAAGACAGGTAATCCCGGGCTGCGAGTACCTCAGAACTCTGGTCCCCGATGCACCACGGCGATTCTCCTGCTGAACTCTGAACCTTTGGGATCTAGGAAACCGATTTTTAGTCGGTACCCTCTAGGTCGCCTTAGGAACTGTCCAGTGCTGATCACGGATGCGGCCGGGCCCCCCGGGGTGCTTGGACCAGAGCCTGCCGCGCCCGGCAGAGCTCCGGGCCGAGCAGCTGGGAGCGCTGACGCAGAGACCTGGGAGAGCTGGGAGCTGTTGGCTCTGAGCTAGCTGGACATGGATCTGCAGAGACCCGACTCCTACCAGGGCGGAGCTGGCCCTCACTTCAGCGAGCATGTCCTACACAAGGTAAAACTCTCCCCCGGGGCACCCACCTCAACGCCGGAAGTTCTCTCTGATCCCCTGACTTTGGCTTTGGGACTTAAACAAGAAACTAGCGAGTATCTGTGATCCTGGGCAAAGCCTTTCTGTGTGATCCTGTTTGATGTTCAAAAGAGAGATAGATACGTGCACACTGGGGGAGGGGACGCCTCCGGAGGCCCCAGTTATGGGGTGCCGCATTCACTCGTTCAGTTAACCCTCTCCTCCCCACACACCCATCTCTTTCTTCAGCCATTTGGCCTGTGCACAGGCATCTGAGCTTTCCCTAAGCCTTGTGGGAGACTGCACTTCTTCTCCCAGCTTCTCTGTCAATCTCCAGCTCCACATAAGCTGGGAGCAGTAGTTCACCTGGTTGAAATATCCTTTGCTGTGATCTGTAGCTGGGCGTGTAGGTGCAACACCTGTGATCCTAGTACTTGCAGGAGGCAGATGGTGCAAGTTGGGAATTGTGAGTTCAAGGCCAACTTGGGCTATGTAGGAAGTTCCAGGTCAATCTTGGCTATGTAGTAAGCCCGTGTGTGTGTGTGTGTGTGTGTGTGTGTGTGTGTGTGTGTGTGTGTAGAGACAGAGAGACGGTGAGATTGGTGTTCAAATTGCAGACAAATTGTTGTACTCAAAGTGATGAACCCCCACCCCCTCCAAGAGGTCTATAGATGCAAGTCTTTAAATAACCCTATTTGTCCTCCATTTTAAAAAGGTACAGAGAGGCAAATTAACTAAAAGCCAAGGATTGTGAGTCCAAGTCGAGTCTTGTGTTCACTGCATCCCCGCAGAACCTCTCAGCAGAGTGTGGTTCTAGGGGCCAGCAATACGAGTGTGACCTGTGGTCCCAGGGGCCGGCATCGCGAGTGTGACCTGTGGTCCTAGGGGCCGGCAACGCGAGTGTGACCTGTGGTCCCAGGGGCCGGCAACGCGAGTGTGACCTGTGGTCCCAGGGGCCGGCAACGCGAGTGTGACCTGTGGTCCCAGGGGCCGGCAACGCGAGTGTGACCTGTGGTCCCAGGGGCCGGCAACGCGAGTGTGACCTGTGGTCCCAGGGGCCGGCAACGCGAGTGTGACCTGTGGTCCCAGGGGCCGGCAACGCAAGTGTGACCTGTGGTCCCAGGGGCCGGCAACGCGAGTGTGACCTGTGGTCCCAGGGGCCAGCAACGCGAGTGTGACCTGGGAGCCCATTAGAAAGTAGTATCTCAGACCTGCTGGATGATTCTGCATTTTAACAAGACCCCAGGGGAGCAAACAAGGGCATCTAAGTTTCCGAAGCATGTTTTGTGCCCTGCTGGCTATTTCTGATCCGAATAACAGAAAATCCACTAGTGAGTGGCGCAGGTGCACGGGTTTGAGAAACCTGGGTGCTCTTTTCCTCCAGACCTCCAGAGAAGGAGAAGTCTGGGAGTTCTTAGAACCTTCCAGGACTGTGTTCTCAGAGACTGTGAATGTAGTCCTCTGTAAAGCATATGGAAACAAGGAACCTTACCAACAAGCCAGTGACAAACCCAGCTTAGTGGCAAAACATAATAATTATACAGGTCTCTCTAAAATTTATAAAAGACTGATTCGTTTTTATTTTATGTGTACGGGTGTTTCGCCTACGCAAGTCCATGTGCCATGTGCATACAGTGCTGGCAGAGACCAGAAGAGGGCGTCAGATACCACAGACCTGGAGTTACAAGCATTAACAAACCATCACGTGGGCACTGGAAACAGGACCAGGGTCCTCTGGAAGAGCAGCCAGTGCTCTTAACCAATGAACCATCTCTCCAGCCCAAGAGTCGCTCTATTTTTAAACCATGATATAAAGATATAAATATTCATTTTTGAAAGCTTTAAGATAGGGAAGTCAGAGTTTTCAAATTATTGATTAGATGCCGTCTTCCCTGCTTCTCTCATCTACACACAAAAGCCTTCGCTTCCTTTGGGCTTATTGATCACCAGAGGAAGAGCGATCTTATTCTAACAGGTCCCACTTTGCCTGAAAACAAGTGTCCCCTTACTACGGTGGATACCTGGTCTTCTCAATATTGACAGGAGCTCACTTTGAACTCTCCATGGAACTCAATACAGTGACCTGTGTGTGTGTGTGCGCACGTTTGTGTGTGCATGTCTGTGTATGCGTGTGTGTGTGTGAGGAAACCTCCCCAATGGTGCTGACAATCTCCTCTTAGAGTTGTAAACAGTCAGGGTATTGACATTGGAGTATCTAAAAAAACAAACAAACAAAAACAGGCAGTGATGGTGCATGCCTTTAATCCCAGTACTTGGGAGGCAGAGGCAGGCAAATCTCTTTGAGTTCAAGGCCAGCCTGTCTACAGAGTGAGTTCCAGGACAGGCTCCAAAGCTACACAGAGAAACAGTGCCTCTAAAAAAAAAACAAAAAAACAAACAAACAAACAAACAAAAAACCTTGCATTATTCTAGAGTCCAAGTAGATTCATTAGCCAGTATTGGCTGTGAGAGGCACATCTCCTATACAGCATTAGTGGCTAGGATTTGATGTGTGTGTATATGGTGTGCACCTGTATGTTTGAGTACCTGAGCTATGTGTATGGAGACCAGAGGGTGGTGTCAAGGGTCTTCTATCGTGTCTCACCTTATTTTTTTGAGTCAGTGTCTCTCACTGACTCAGGAACTCAGCATTTGGGGAGACTGGCTGGTCAGTGAGCCCTTGGGATCCCCATTTTCACTTCCTTGTGCAGAGAGAGATTACATGCAGAGACCTCCATGCCTGACCTTTGATGCAGATGTTTAGGATTTAAACTTGGGTCTTCAGATTTGTGTGGCAAGCCCTTTGTCCTCTAATCCATCTCCATAGCCCTGCTTTATTTTTAGTTTTTGGGACAGGGTCTCACTATTTAACCCTAGCTGACCTGGAGCTCACTATATAGACCAGGTTGGCCTCAAACTCACTGTGCCAGTTTCTGTTTAGTTTTTCAATGTAGATCTCATGTATCCCAGGCTAACCCTAACCTCACTTTGTAGCAGAGGCTGACCTTGATCTCATGATTCATGTGCTGGGATTCTAGGCACGTGACACCATGCCCAGTTAGAAGTTTTTGTTTGTTAATTTGGTTAGATGGTTTGGTTTGGTTTTGAATCAAACCTGGGTCCTCTGGAAGAGCAAACAGTGATCTTCACCATGGGCCCTTAGTCAGGAGTCTTTAAAATGAACCTTTTACAGGAAAATAGTAAAGATCCTGAATCTCAGGTGTGTTCCTTGATGGATTGCCAAGGAGGCAGCACCCCTGTGCTCCAGCTCCCAGATGAAGAAACAGAACCTCGCAAGTTCCCCAGAAATCCCTCCGTCCCATGCTCTGCCCTCCCGCAACATGGTTCTCTTTCTTTACCTCCCAGAGATCAACCACAGAGAAGTGTCCTCTGATGTTTGGTAGTGACATAGGGCGGTTTAGAAGCCCGCCAGACAAGAGACACTGTGACTTGATGGGAAGAGACCCTGGCCTGAGCTCCTTCTGTCCCTAATGTAACTTTCAGCAACATCTGTAAGCCTGACTTATCTTCCCTTTCTTACTTTTATTTAGTTTTAATTAGAATACAAACACGTGGGTTTTGTTGTGACATTTTAATACTTGTATATCACTATTCTTTATCCTTACCCCCACCCACCCACTCAGCTTTCTTTTTCTCTAAGCTATGAAATACTATCTGGCTTACTGCTTTTTGAGTGTGGGTATTGGACACCAGAATGCTAGGCACAGGTGTAATCTCGGGAATATCAGAAGCATCCAATAAATGGCAATTGCTGTAAACACACACACATCTTAAGCTTCAAAGTAATTTCAGTGGGTACCACATTTGGTTCCCACCTAAGATGATGCTTTGTGAGAAAGTAGCAGTTTCACACTCCAAAACTCAGAAGCACACATGCGCGCGCGCGCACACACACACACACACACACACACACACACACATCACTCCACAGCACAATCCCATGGGAACAGCTCATATGAACCATCTGTGCAGAAAATATGACTTCTCTGCCAACCTCCAGTCCAGGTTTCCTAATGGGAAGTCTCTTTCCTCAGAGAGATGCGGCATGAGACATGCTGAACCCCACGAAGGTTCACTTCTAGGACTGGGCTTTCCACTTGATCTTCAGTCTCGTGAGTGGCGGCCTGGCCCAGAGGAGCACCAGACACTCTTAGGAGACACAAGTGTGAGCCTGGTGCCGGGAACCACTGGGAGGCACTCAGTTCATCCACCAAATGCTGGGGTTTTTAATGGAGTTGCTATTGTTCTCACACATCTGAATATTTGATGCAGCTCAATAATTTAAAACATATGGACAATGGTGCTGGACTTTTCTCAGAGAACTTTTGGTCCTGTATAGCAACCAGGTCAATGTCAAGAGCCATCCAGGGCAGCAATGGCAGGGAGGGCCCCAGAAGCAACTCTTGAATGGAAGCCGGTAGTTCCTGCCCTGACCTTGAGCTCTAAGCACAGAAAGGGTGGAACTTTGGGCCCCGATGTCAGCAAGGCAGGGCACAGGGACTTCAGCTTGACTGAGTGCTTACTCATGTTCGGTTTGTCCCAAGAGAGTCAAGCAGTGAATTACTAAGCCAAAGCCAGCCTCCTCCCAGCAAGTCAGAAAAACAAGGAGAGCAAGAAGACATGGTTGCTCATTCTTCTGTTCCAGGCTTGGTCTTTGTTGAATGAAATTAGCAGAGAAATAAGGGCAAAGGGTGCCACGTCTGAGTTTGCTGCGGTACCTCCTCGGGCGAATGGTGAAGGGGCCCAGGGACTCTCAGCCACACCCTGTCCTCTTTCACACTTCCACCTGTCACTGCTCTGTGAGAATTACAGCCCATACTAATCCCCGCATCGCATCTACTCATTCATCAAACATATATCGAGGGTCTACACTTTGGGGCACTGTGGAGGACATAGAGAAAATAGTTTCCTCCGTCAACGGCTTGGGACCTATAAGACACGGGTACGGGGCTGGGAGACAGCTCAGCACTTAGAGCGCTTGCCGTGAAGTGTGAGGACCTGAGTTTGAACCCCAGCATCTACATACAACCCAGAGACAGTCGTGTGTGCCGGTAATCTCAGCACCGAGGAAGCAGCCACAAGGAGGATCCTTGGGACTTACTGGCGGTGGAGTCTAGCCAAATCAGCGTGTTCCTGGTTCAACAACAATAAAACATGATAGAGGAAGACACTCAATATCAGACCCCGGCACACACACACACACACACACACACACACACACACACACTCATCACTCATACCATACATGCACGCATGCGCGCGCACACACACACACACACACACACACACTCATCACTCATACCATACATGCACACATGCGCGCACACACACACACACACACACACACACACACACACACACAATTTGCTTTAAGGTTGTATACATGGTCTCAAGTGCCTTAAAAGACTCAAGAGCTGCAGCGAGACCACCCAGTTAGAAATGGTCACTTCTGACATCACTTTGAAATGTCCCCTTTCATTTGACAGTCTGATTAAAGTTGACGTCTAAAACTGGCTGCCGTGGTGAGCATCTGTAAACCTAGCACTCAGAAGACTGAGGCAGGGGACTCTCTAAGCCAGCACCAGCCTGGGCTATATAGTGAGTCTCGAACAAATGGAAATCAGCATCTAAGACAGACGGAATCCCAACCAGTCTTCCCCCAGCCCTGAGCCGTCACTCATAAAACCTAGGGAAAGTTGCTTAAAGCAGGATTGCTCTTTCCTGTAACCACTCCCACCCCAGATGACTAGGCAGAGACAAACAAACCAGAGGAAGATGGTACCCAGTATTCTGCTTTCCTCTACAAACTCTTTATCCCTCAAAGGCATCTTTGTCAATTAAACAATGTAAATGGGACACGATGTTGTGGTCAAAGGACCCAAATCCACAGGAAAATGCATGCTCTGTGGGTGAATGAATAGATACTATTTTTGCCTGGAGGGAACAGCTCCGCTTCTTGCCAGATTTTCGACCTAGACTCAAGAATAAGCTAGGAAACCAAGGAAAGCCGGCTGCTGGCTCTCCGATCTTTATTTGCTCTATTTCCTCTCTCGTGCGTGCACTCTGATGGCTCTAGGTAAATAAGGAAGTGCAGGTTACGTCACTGGCAATTTGGAGCCATCTGGGGCTCCCTGAGCTGAGGAACTGGCCCTGCCCATTTCCCAGAGCAGGCAGCTGGCCTGGGGAGAGGCGATGGCTTGCTCCTTGGGATAATTTCAACAGGAAATGATGGTGACCTGGTCCAGCATTAGTGGCTTTCCCAATGCCCCTGACTTTCATCCTTTGAGAATCCAGCCCCTTTCATTTGGAGTCCCCAGGGTATTTTGAGAAATGGCTGAGACTCACCAGTTTGGGACATGTTTGCTCTTGTGAGCTGGCCTGTGGAAAAGGCTGTGACTTCCTTCATTTTCAAGGCTGTGGATATGGATGCATACTGTGTGTTTGTGCATGTCTGTAGCCATGTATCTGTGTGCACAGGGCATATGTGCATGTGTGTCTGCACTCTTGAGAACCTAGTGGATCTCAGACTTTTTCCATAAAAGACCCTGCAGATGATTCCGTATTAAATGGAAGCTACTGGAGGAGAAAGTCAGAGGCTTTTGGAAAATTCCGGCCATGCTGAATTCCATTTTAGCTGGATGGAAACAAGCAGAGGTGAGGGCCAGGCCTGGCAAGTGTTGAGCTAGATCCTTGCAGAGGCGCTAAATTTATCCCTACGTGCTGTTTGCCTCTTTCCTCACCCGCCTCAAGCAAGAGACACAAATCTCCAGGGATGCAGGTGACTGTAGAGATCATAGCACTGTTGTTAAGTTGTGGAGTGTCTGGGGACTCTGGTCCCTAGCAGAGGCCAGCGCAGGGCCGTCCTCTCTCCCACCAACCAGAGAAGATCGGCTATCCTGAGTGAGAGAGCCCCAAGCCAGCAGCAAACAGCAGACCTAGAATCTTGGCCTCTAAGTGACCTCACCCATCAGCACCTGCCCAGCCCTCAGCCGCTCCTGGAGGCAGTGAGGCCTTCCGTGGTAAATTCAAATCAGCCAGCTGCTGAGCTCTCCCCGACAATAGCTCCTACTTCTTTCCTGAAGCCAGCCCCACGCCCTCCTCTCTTACGTGAATGTTCAGTTATCAGTAGATGGATTTGCGTAGGATCATAAGGGTGTGATTTAGCAATTTGGGCTTCACCAAATAGAACTGGTGTGCTTTTAAGGTGTCTAAAACCAGGTCACCATGTGCGCACATAAACACACACACACACACACATGCGTGTGCAAATATGCAAGCATACATACTTGTATACACACCTCTCTCATAAACTATAGACCGTGATAACGAGCGTATTCTCGAAGTTTCCTGGTTCCATTTTGGGACTGGGGATATTTGTTGTTTTAAAGACAGGGTTTCCCTAGGTAGCCCTAGGAGGGCTTCACTATTCTCCTGCCTCAGCTTCTCAAGAACCAGGGCAACAGGTGTGTGCCTGTGGGCCGTTTAAAAGCAGACCTTTCTCTTCCTCTTTTTCCTTGCCCCTCTGTTTAAATTTTGCACCTTGCCACGCCCTGGCAATTCAGGGAGTTTTTTAAACAAGCAGATTTGTTGGGTCACAGAAGTGCCCCAGGGGTGGCAGGGACTAGTGGGCCTCGCTGCTCTCAAGGATCAGAGAAGCAAAGCGGGCACAGTGGCAGACCTCCGTCCGTGTATTCTCCCTCCTCCTCGTGGGGTCCCCTTTACTGGTTTGATTAATTTTGAACTCAGAAGTGTTCAAATAATTTCTGTACGATAGTCAAGAGGGACCTAGCAGAACTCATAATTATTATTAAAAATGATTTTTAAAAACACATGGCTCATCTGTGAAGCAATTTACAGCTCACATCTTTTTAATCTATGCAGTGACACTTTCTTACCACAAACCTTTTGGGTAGCTGTCATCATTAATTCGGTATTATAGCTGGGAAAATGGGGACCAGATGGGGAAAAATAGAGTTCCATGCTGAAGGCCACAGCTGGTATTGTAGAAACGCTGATAATTACGGCAGACACTTACATGGCAGGCCCTTCCACAGAGTGGGGATTGCTCCGAGCGTTTATATCTGAGAACTAATGGAATCTACAATCACCCTGCTTGATCTCATTTTACAGATGTTAAGATGTCTAAGCCTAAATACAAGCAAGAGTGTGGGTGCAGAGGGGTACAGCTGGAGGGGGGCACAGGGGCTTTGTCAAGAAGATCATCTATTTGCTTTGGGGTATGGGGTAGGCAATGTATATTTTTCAGGTCCATAAGGTCCATTGTTGCCTGTTTGTGTGTTTGCATATGTAGTGTGTGTGTGTGTGTGTGTGTGTGTGTGTGTGTGTGTGTGTGTGATGTGTATTCATACTCCCACATGGGAGTGTGAGTATGCCATGGCACACGGGTGGAGGGCAGAGGACATCCGCTGATGCCTGCCCTCACATTCCGCCTCATTTGAGCCAGGATCTCTTTGCCGTTCCCACTGCCTACACCAGGAGAGCTCATAGGAATTCTCCTGTCTCTACCTCCATTCCCACCGTAGGAGTACTGAGATTACAGATGTGAGCTACTGTGTCCAGATTCACATGAGTAGGTCTGGGGATTCGAACTCAGGTTTTGATACTTGCTAAGCAAGCTCTCTGCCTACTGAGCCCCCGTAGAGTTAGTTTTGCTCTGTCTCTCTGGGCAGGTTTGTTTTACTGAGACCATGATTCCTATATGGCCCAGTAATGCCAAACCATATATTCCTGTAATGCCAAGCCATATTATAATCAAAAGATCATTTGCTAAGGGTAAGGGGGTTTGCAGGATTCAGAATATAAAGCTGCCAGTCTGATAAGATATAGCCACTGTCTGCCCTATATGGGGCTGGCTTTAATCTATAGTCCCTGTGACACCTTCGACTTCCTCCCTACCCGACCTCTGCGTCCATCAGCCGTGTCTGAGAGGGACTTTAATCAGACAGGCAGTCCAGGCTTTCCCATATCTACATCCCCCATCATCCCCTCAGGAACCACTTGCCTCAGAGCCGGAGAGTGCCCTGGATATGCCCTGGTCGCCGGAGCAGAGGAAGTGGGAGGAAGGAACGCTTCCTTCCAGAAATCTCCATCTGTCATACTCAGACCCTGTCACCTCACTGCTCTGCCTCCCTTTCAGCCAGTGCCAGTGTGAAGGCCTTGGGGATCCAGGGCTTGGGAACCAGGACAGAGAAAAAGAAGAGCTGGTGGGGCCCTTTCCTTAGACCCACCATAACCGTCACTCCAGATGCCCCCCCCCCCCCCAGTATTGTCAACTCTGGTTGGGGATTTTGAAAATCGATTCAACAAATAAAGTTGCAGGATCAAGAACCACCTTCCACCCCCAAGGAAGCTGAGTCCAGCAAGTTGGCAAGTCAGAGAATAGCTCAGAGGGGTGACACAGGTCCCACGGCTTCAGCCCATGTGATACAGAGATCCTGGTTCCTGTGACGGTCCTTAAGGGCCAAGGGCAGGAGCCTCATACCTTAATTCTTGCGGAAGGCCAAATGTGCGCTCCTCTCTGAAGCTGCCTAGCTCTAGGGCCTGACTAGATGACTAATTCCAGAGACTGTAAAGCCATAGGTCTGGGCTGGCAAGATGGTTCACTGGGTGAAGGTGCTTGCCACCAAGTATGATGGCCTGAGTTCAGTTCCAGGACACGCATGGCAGACAAAGAGAACAGGGTCCTGAAAGTTGTCCTCGGACGTCCACTGGTGCGATGTGACGTGTATATGTGCATACACACATATAAATACATAATAAATACATAAGTGGAAAACCCCATGGATCCAGGATAAGATCTCACCCCTGAAGATCAGAATGACTCTGAGTGCCCCAGATCAAGGATCCCTTCCAGTTCATATCTCATCAAGCATCCAAGATATTCCTGGAGCGAAGTTCTGTGCTCTGGGCTTGCTGAGCCAGAGTCCAGCATGCTAAAATGAAGCAGGCACCTCGCCCTGAATCCCCAAATATCTGAGCTGAAAGTCCCTGCCAAACTGAAAGATGCCAGGGCCCTGGTTCTTCACGACAGTTCAACCTGTGGAGAGAAGATTGGGAACGATGGAAGCCAAGACCGCGTGAACCCCAGGATCCCTCCTTCAGGCCCTGAATGGGTCTCTTTCAAACAGCATGGTTCAGGACCACAGACTCACAAGAAACCACGGGTGGAATCCCGAGCATCACCCCTTATCCACCACGGGTCTCCGGCACTGCCTGCCCTACGCCTGTCCTGTCTTCCCTCTCAGGTGCTCTGTCCATGCCCTAGCTCGGACACCCCATCAGGTCCCCTGCTGACCGGAGCACCATCCTCCATCACCACACCCTCCCCTGCAGCTCACTGGCACAAAGAGAACTACGTGCAAGGTGGCATTAAGCCTTTTGTGTCGCCTTGGCCCTTAGCCGACTGTCCGTCCTTGGTCATACCACTCAAATAGCCCTACAACCGTTTGCAGAGCCAGTCCACATCAGTCAGACCGCGGAGTGGGTGCAGTACGGGTGTGATACAGGCTCTCCAGGAGGAACATTTGAGGTCAGGACCCCTTCTGCTTGCCAATTAGGGACCAGCTCAGACTGGTTTAAGCAAGAAAAGAATCCATCAGCCTCATGTTGCTAGCTTGGCATGAGGCTAGCTTGGCGCTCTCTCTCTCTCTCTCTCTCTCTCTCTCTCTCTCTCTTCTTGTCTTCCTCTCTCCTCTTCCCCTCCCTCCTCTCTCCCCCTCCTCCTCTAACTCCCCCAATCTCCCCTTCCCTCTTCCTTCCTTTTTCTTTTCTTTTTCTTTGTTTTTTGTTTGTTTTTCAAGACAAGGTTTCTTTGTGTAGCCCTGGCTGTCCTGGCATTCACTCTGTAGACACCAGGCTGACCTTGAACTCAAGCCCTGCACCACCACTGCCTGCTCCTCCCCCTCTCTTGATGCTATGCTATGACTTGCCTTAATTCACAGGTGTGTAGTTCCTCATAAAGTCGTAAGATTATCAAAAGCCCCTACATCTTCTTAACTTCACAGCAACGAGATTCAACTGAGACCTGAGGCTCACTGGAGACTGAAATGGCCACATGCTCACCCCTGAAGCAGTCATTGTAGAGGTTGAAACAGTCACATGCCCATCACTGAACCAATCACTGGGGCCAATCACTTAAGCACGAGTTATACGTCACCCTCGTGTTTCACGGAAGCCCTAATGATCAAGAATGGGAGAGGGGCAGCTGGTGTGGTGGCCTAGGCCTTTAATGCCAGCACTTGGGAGACAGAGCAGGCAAATCTCTGAGTTCCATGCCAGACTGATCTACATAGCGAGCTCCAGACCAGCCAGCACTACATAGTGAAACCTTGCCTCAAAGAGAGGGAGAAGAAACGAGAATAGGAAAGGGGGGATTTTTGAGATGGGCTAGCAGCCAAGGGTGAGCCATTTCAAAGCCACAGATGCCCCTGTGGTAATCCTGGGTGAGGCTGAGTCTCAATGTTTTTAAATCTGTAATGAGCAGAAACTGGAAAAGAAATGAACTCTTTGCCATTCAGCCCAGGCTGGGCTGTCGGTGTCCACATGTGGGAACATTTACCACTGAATAACAGGGCCTGGGTCATTAGTGACCGCTCGGTCTTAGGAATGCGCTAGTCTGACCCTATAAATGGAACGACTCAATAACGGGGCTGAGAAGGTGGACCTTACCCTCTGGCTTGGAACAGACATTTCCCTGATGGAAACAGATGGTCCAGCTGCCAAGGAAGAGGTCGGTTTGAGGCAGAGGATTAGCACTCAGGAAGTGTAGCCCAGGCAGCAATGAAGGGACCCAAGAGGGCTTAGGGCCTGAGCAGCTTGCCACCACATGAAGCGTGGGAAGTAAGGCCGAGGGCCTGCTAAACAAGACTGGTTTCATGGGTGCGTCATTCGTGCAAACACACAGGGACCTGCCTCTATTTTACAGGGCCTGGGCTCATTTTAATGCTCGGCAGTGGCCATCTTGAAAGCCTCAATAATTTTTACCCAAGGAACTCACTGCAAACGCTACTTCCTACTTCACCCTGCAAATGCTATCGCTGTTCCTGCGGGCGTCTGCCTCTGTAGTGAATCCAGACTGCTCCCAAGGATGCTTTCCCCCTCTGTTGGCCTCACACCACTCAAGATATGCCTCGAGTCAGTGGGCGGTGGTCATCTTCTGCTTGGGGTCAGACAGCACAAGAGTGGCCAGTTCTCCTCCCCTAGGCAGAGCTGCGTCCATAGGAGTGTTTCCTGGCAAGGGACAGTCTAGCTGCAGAATAGGGCCATGGGCAACAGAAAGTGTGGTATTGAAGGCCGATGCCTAAAGGGGGCAGGTGGCCTGGCTTCACACAGGTTAAATGGGGTAAGTGGTCGTGACAGGACTGAGGAAGAAGACAATGGCCTCCCTATCTGATTCAGGCATGGCAACCGACTAGCCATATGCTTCAATATGGCTATTAGAGAATAGCGGGGCCTGTTATACTAGAAGGAGCTGTTATCATCGATATAATGTATGCCATTTGGAAAACGGAAGCAAAGAAAAGGGTGGCCTGTGTCACTGTTGACTCAAACAAAGTATTTCAGAGCCAGGCATGATAGTACACCACCTATAATCCTAGCTCTCAGGAGGTAGAGGCAGGAGAATCATTGCTGCTGGTCTCTGCAAAGAAAATTCCAGGTTAACCAGGACTAAGTAGTGAGACTGTGTCCCCAGAAAATAAATGTATGGAGTTGGAGAAACAGCTCAGCTGTCAAGAGCACATCAGGGTGTTCCAGAAAACCCAAGTTTGATTCTCAGCACCCATGGCAGTTGGGTCACTATAGTAGCAGGCTGCTTGTTCGTTCAGGGCTGCCCAGACCCAAAATAACCACACAGAAACTATATTAATTAAAACACTGCTATGGCCAATCACTTAGGCATAATGCTAGCTAACTCTTATATCTTAAATTTACCCATTTCTATTATTTTGTATTTTACCATGAGGATCGTGGTTTACCAGTAAAGTTCTGAGGCTTCTATCTCCAGCGGCTACATGATGTCTCTCTAACTCTGCCTTCTTTCTCCCAGCATTCAGTTTAGTTTTCCCACCTAGCTCTATTTCATAGGGTGGGGAGGTGCACAAGCTTTACATCTACATATATAGTACAGGAGACCATGCCCAAGTGGGCTGGTATCTTAAAGGCTATTGGCTGAAGGAGTTCCCAAAGCAGGTCACTATTGCCTGTGTGTCCAGCTGCCGGGGACAGAACACTCTTTTTGGGCCTCCATGGGCATTTGCACCGGCATACACATACCCACCCCAGACACAGACAAATACAATTAAATATATTCTAAAGAGGATGGGGTGTGGGAGGCTCTTAAAAAAAAAATCTTACTAGCTGGGTGGTGGTGGCGCATGCCTTTAATCCCAGCACTCAGGAGGCAGAGGCAGGTGGATCTCAGTGAGTTCCAGGTCAGCTTGGCCTACAAAGTGAATTCCAAGACAGTCAGGACTGTTACACAGAGAAACCCTGTCTCGAAAAAAAAATTTACTACTATAAATGAGGAAATGAGATATTTTGAGAGAGGACCTTCATCCAGAGAATTTATTTAGTATATTGTTATAATTGTCCTGTTTTGTTATTTTTTACCTCTTACTGTGTTTAATTTGTACCTTTAGTAGCATTATTTGCATGGATATATGTATGGATAGAAAAAACCAACAACGCCATGATTCCTGCAATTGCTGCTTTAGTTCAGGCCATGTCACAGGTAACCTCTTAGCTAGCTCCAGCATCCAGAGCTCCAGAGAGGGCATGCTTCACATTGGATAGAATTTTACATATACCATTGTTTTGGAAAGTTCAGCCCTAAGATCCCGACATCATGGATTCAGTCTGAACACACTTGGTTTTAGTCCTTCCTTCGTGGCTTCTGATTCTGCCTGTTGTTGAAGCTGGAGAAGCTGGAGATGCAGCTACACTTTAACAGACACGGCTCTCCACATTACAGGCGTTTGCGCTTGCTGGGGACATCCACAGGAAGGCGAAATGGATGGGTGTCACGTTGAAGGGCTCTTCTGAATTAGACTTCATGCTGACCACACTGAAAACCATTGTGCTATTGAGGCCAAAGCCAAGGTTCCCCGTGAGACGGTTATGGTTAAGAAGGTGGCTTCACACTCTTCCTTGTTTCTCATAAGATGGGGGCAGTTGGGGCTGGGAGGTGTTCTTTACAACAAAGGGTACACCAATAATGTGACTTATGATTTGTATTTGCTGCTAAGGACAGTGGGGAGGTCAAAGTAAGATGACTTCAATTTGCATAAGTATTATTTCACACTTTCTGGATGGTTGAGGCACGTCAAATTGGAAGAAGGAGGGTTTGTTCAGAATCTAGTGAATCAACTAGACTGCCATTATAATCACCGCCTCTTGAATTCTGGGGGAATAATTTTTCCCATTTTTTTGTTTTGCTTTTTTTGGGGGGAGATATTTTTTAAATGTTTCTATTTACCTCCCTATTTGACATTTTAGTTAGATATTAAATAGCCAATTATTGAAACTTACTTTTTAGTTTTTGGAGACCTAGTTTCCTTGTGTAGCCTTTGCTGTCCTAGAACTCTCTCTCTGTAGACCAGGATGACCTTGAAACTCCCAAAGAACCACCTGCCTCTACCTCCCAAGTGCTGGGATTAAAGGTGTGCACCACCACTGCCTGGCAAAATTTGAAACTTTTATGTCTGAGGAAAGGTTTAATAAAAATGTACTCAACATCTAATACAAAAAAAAATCCACGTGTGTGCATGCACATGTGTGTGTGCATGTGTATGCGTACATTTGTGCATGGTTCTGTGCTATCCACCATTACATGAATCAACAGGGTGTTTTGGCCACATTGCCCAGGAAAAATGGGGGAACTGTAGCCACACCTTTACTGCAAATCAAACCAGACCCTAGATTTCCCAGACACCAACTCTGCGACTTGGTGGGGTCGCTGTCACCTTCCCCCCCTCTCATGGAGCTAATGTCTTCCTGTATCTGATGATGAAATGCTTCTCTGCCTTGACACTAGTTCACTCATCACCATCCAGACAGTGTGACACTTCTTTGAAAGGGTACCCACGCGCTGGGAGCTTCCTCCTTCTGCTTCTGTGACTTAATATTAGTGAGCAGAGGCTGGGTGGACTCTCAGAATGAGCGCACCACATAAACTTTGCAGCTCCTTCCAGTGACCAGAGGCAGTGGGCACTGGCTCATACCAGAGCTATGACCTGCTGCTTGTCTGTCACAGAAACTCCTCAGAATAGGGGGTTGGAGAGATGGCTCAGCTGGTATAGCGCTTGACACACACACACACACACACACACACACACACACACACAAATGAGGACCTGAGTTCAGCTCCCCAGCACCTACATGAAAAGCCAAGCATGGTGGTATGCCCCTGCCATCCTAGCACTGGGAAAGCAGAGACAGGAGGATCCCTGGGGCTTGTTGTGCAGGTAGTCTTGCTGAAACAGTGAGATCCAGGACCATTGAGAGACTCTGCCTTAAAAAATAAGATGAAGAGCCGGGCAGTGGTGGGGCACACCTTTAATCCCAGCACTTGGGAAGCAGAGGCAGGCGGATCTCTGTGAGTTCAAGGCCAGCCTGGTCTGCAGAACTAGTTTCAGGACATCTAGGACTGTAACACAGAGAAACCTTGTCTCAAAAAAAAAAAAGATAGATGGAGAGCCATTGAGGAAGACATTGACCCTCCACACAAATGAGTTCAAGTACATGCATGCACACACGCCCGCGTGCGCACACACACACAAAGTAGGGGGACAGACCCTCAGCTTCCTAAAAAGAAGGCAACATTCTTTTTAGGACACCAGTAATGAAAGGAGATGGGACTCTTTGCCGAGTGGTTAGCCAAAAACCAGTGTCTGAACTAACGCTCAAGCACAACTAGCCATTGGCTCATGGACAGCAAATGCTATGAAAATGAGAAGGGCCACTGAGACCAGCCAGTTCATTTCAATAGTCAGCGAATGCAGAATCCTCTGGTGACTTTGCTAAGTTCTATGAGGCAAGGAGGGTTGGTGAGGGGACCCTCAGGTCTCCTTATACAAGCTCGTCCCTGCATGGGAGATAAACATGTGACTAAAGAATCATGTGACAGCATTGGTACTGGTCATGTCCCATTCTCAGCAAGATGCAGGCACACAGGTGTCTTACTCTGTAATTATAAAAAAAAAAAAAGGTTAAATCCCTGGCGTGGCGGCATATGCTTATAATCCCAGCACAGCAAACAGCCTCACCTAATTGGCAAGTTCTAGACCAGGGATAGACTTTTCTGAAAAAACTAATGTGGAATGTGCCTGAGGAAGAGCAGCTGAGGGGGACCTCTGACCTCCACATACACGCACCCGCCCCCCAAGCAAAGACATACACAAAGCTAGCCGCTGATAATGATGGGATTACAGGTGGCTGGTTTGGGGGACCTGTCCTATTGAAGAAGAGTTTTCTCTGCTCTGCAGTTTCTGCCCCATGGGGTTCCCCTTGTCTGTTCTGCATGTCTGATCTCCAGGAGCCTCCTCTCCCAACCTTAGCTCTAAGACCCTGCATAGACATAACCATAGCAAGACAAAGAAACAAGCCACCCTTCCATGGAGCAAGAACTGCAAACCCTCAGGGTCAGAGAGGGACATGTGAGGTTGAGGTCACAAGGAGCCTTGTGTGTTGGCTAAGGGGTATTGCTGAGTCAAGAGGGGTTGACTGATTGAAGGGCTCTTTTCACAACCAATGGATCATGGGGTCCACATGAGTGACAACATCCTTAGTCAGAACTCAGACACAAAAGGATGCTCTCTGTTGGAGGCTCTCAAGGGGAAGCTAGCCCACACACAAGCTGGGACGCAGAGGAGAAGAGGAGCCACATCCAGGGAATGGTAAGGACCAGATCAATGGCTGCCAATCACCCATCCATTGCGTAAGGCCCAGCCCATTCACAGAGTAGCAGCAAACGTGTGGGAAATTATGCAAACAGGGCAAAAACAGATGTCGGCATAAAAGTACTGCTGTTGTTTCTTGGGAACCTGTGTGCAGGTCAGAGGATAACGTTGGACGCCATTCCTCAGGCTCCATTGACTTTGTTTCCCATCTTTAATGTTTGTGTGCTGTGCGCATGTTTTTGCATGTGTATGGATGTGGGTGAGGGCGCAGGTGGGAACCCGAATCTGATACCAAGAATCATTCTCAATCATCTTGTTCAATAAGGTAGGGCCTCTCTGTCAAATCCAGAGGTCACCAATATGGTTTGTCTGTTAGCTAGCTTGCTCTGGGGAGCCCCCTCCCTCCACCTTCTGGATGCAAATTAGAAGCCAGCAGCCCCCTCCATCTAGTATCAATGTGAGTTTCTGGGCATCCAAACTCCGGTCTTCAAGATTACACATGTTAACTACTGGGCCATCTCATCTCCCCAGTCCATCTACCTTTTTCTTTTGAGACAAGGTCTCTCGCTAGCCTGGAACTTGCCAAGTAGGCTAAGGCTGGCTAGGCGGTGAGCCTCAGAGGTCTGTCTGTCTGTCTCTGCCTCTCCAGCAGAAAGATGGCAAGTGTATGTCACCATATTTGGCTTTCTAAGTGGGTTCTGGGGACCAAACTCGGGTCCTCAGACTTACAAGGAAAGCACCAAACTGATTACACAGCATCCACACACAAGTTATTAGTTATTTATTTTGAGACTCGGGGTGCTAAAATGTTTGTTCTTTTATTAAAACAGAGCAATAACAGTTTTATAACAACTTTCTATGTTTGCTACTGTTTCGTTTTGTTTTTCAAGACAGGGTCTCTCTGTGTAACAGTCCTGGCTCTCCTAGAACTTGCTCTATGGACCAGGCTGGCCTCAAACTCACAGAGATCCTCCTGTGAGGAGAGGCCTCATGAGTGCTGGGATTAAAGGCGTGTGCCACCACTACCTGGCTAATAACTTTCTTAAGCAATCCCCTCTTACGCAACTTACTAACTCAACCAATGCCCTTCAGTTATTTGGTGAAAGACTGGATCCATATGGCATGCTACATGCTCACAGTTGGGGGCGGGGGTCTTCGCTGAGATGTTCCTTGTTTTTGCTGTCACCCAGAGGCACTTGGTTAACCAAAGTCGGCTGCTCATGGGCCCACTTTTATCTACACCAGTCATTCATGTGAACAATAATGATATCATTGAATGAATTCCTCCATATACCTATAAATGGAAAGTATGAACAGAAAAGACGTGGAGGCAGAGAGGATGGCCCAGTGGGTAGACATTTGCCACCAAGCTTGAGGACTTGAGTTCAGATGATTCCCAGAACACACACAGTAAAAGGAGAGAACGGACTCTCACAGGTTGTCCCCGGCTTACACACACACCACAAACACACATGCATGCACACATGCACGCAACACACTTAGTTGATGTTTGAAAAGACATTAACCACTGGAATAAGAATGTGAATGGAACAGGACAATTATTTCCACAAAAGTAAAATTGAATGATTGGGAAAGAATCTACATAAAATCTGTAATTAAAAAAACATATATGCCAGGGCTGGAGAGATGGCTCACTGGTTAAGAGCACTGGCTGCTCGTCCAGAGGATCCAGGTTCAATTCCCAGCATCCATATGGCAGCTCCTATTTTTGAAGGATTTGATGCTCTCTTCTGTCCTCCTTGGGCACCAGACATGCACATGGTGCACATATATCCATGCAGGTACTCATACATGTATATTAAATAAATAAATACAGTGCTACCAAATTAAGAATTCATTAGGGTTTAAATATGACATGTCTTCATAGGCTTATGAATGGGGGATGTGGTTGCCAGCTCACAGGGGAAGTGGCTGAATTCTCAGGGCTCTGATCTCAGTAACAGAGTCATCCTCGATGGAGTTGTAATAAATATATTGGCATCACTGGGAGGTGGTAAAAAGGAGATGTGGGGACCAGTTGGAGGAAGTAGGTGGCTGCAGGGGTGGGGAAATGTCCTTAGAGCTGTAACTCACTGCAGCCCCTTCCTGTGTGTCTCCTCTGCTTCCTGGCCACTATGATGCCATCTGCTCTCCTTCACCAGATTCGAAACCATGAGCTAAAGCAAATGCTCCCTCCCTCAAGGTGCTCTGCTCAGGCCTTTGTCACTGCGACAAACACAGAGGGGGAGGGGCCTGCACACTAACAGGAGGGAGAGCATGAGAGTGAAGAATTTGGGTCAGATTGCTTCATAAGTAGCTAGCATTTTGCTTCGTGTGAAAGAAGCTAGAACCTACAAGACAACACGATGAATTCGGGGGTCACTCAGGAAAAACACGGGACCTCCGTCTCAGCTGAGTGAGGGAAAAAAGGGCCTTAATTCCACATTAAAAATAGCAGGAGAGAAACCAGGCGGTGGCGGCAGTAGCACACGTCTTTAATCCCAGCACTCGGGAGGCAGAGGTAGGCAAATCTCCTGAGCTAGAGGCCAGCTTGGTCTACAGAGTGAGTTCCAGGACAGCCAGGGCTACACAGAGAAATCCTGTCTCAAATGAACAAACAAACAAAAAGAGTAGGAGAAAGGCTGGAGGGTTGGCTCAGCAGTTAGGGGCACTGGCTGCCCTTGCAGGGGACCCAGGATCAGTTCCCAGCACCCACATGGTGGCTCACAAGCTCCTGTAACTCCAGCTGCAGAACACCCAACACCCTCTGCAGGTATGTGCACACATGCACATACATAGACAGATACATGAAATTTTGAAAAATGAATAAAAACAAATCTTGAAAAATTTATCATCATATTAAGACAAGCTAGACGTTTTGAGTCAGAATAAAATGTTTGAAAAAGTCTGTTTTATGACTCCCTGGTTTAATTAACTTTCAATGTCTTTAAGCAAAACCAGTTCCAATTTCACTGGACAAAAAGGTACAGACTGAGAAAATAAAAGGCTGACCACTCCAGCTGCCCTTCCGAGTCTAAAACCTTAGTGATACATGAAATTAGTGGATTCTAGCCATCTGATCTTTCTAAGCTTCCTGTGTCAAATAAATGCTATTTTCCAAGGTATCAAACTAGGGCCTGGAATTAAAGCCTAGTGGTAGAATGCGTCCTACTATACACAAGGCCCCGCGTCCAATCCCCAGCACACACACAAAGATAAATAAATAAATACCCAAAAACAATGTCCAGCCAAAGTGGACTTCGGCCTTGCTTCAACCCAACATTTATCTTTTCACTTGTTCATTTGAGACAAGGTTTCTCTATGTAGCCCTGATGGGCCTGGAACTCACTATGTAAACCAGGTTCTCCACAAACTCACTGAGACACACTTGCCTCAGCTTCCCAAGTGCTGGGATTAAGGGTGTATGCCGCTACACTCAGCTTCATTTATTCAGACAACATTTATCTGAATTTTATATTTTAACCCCCTCAGATGACTGAAAAAGAGAAGTTCTGAAGTCAATGTGAAGCATACAAGTCCCCAAAGGAAACAACCCTACCCTTCCTAATTGTCAAAATACTTGCTTATTTTCTGTGCCTGTGTGTGTACCCGAGTATATGTATGCACACTTATGAAGGAGCCTACAGAGGTCAGAAGACGGCACCAAATCCCTTAGGGCTGGAGTCACACGCTGCTGTGAGACTTCCTGTGGGTGTTGGGAAGGGACCCCAGGTCCTCTGTTCAAGTATTAATAACCACTGGCCTTCTCTCCACCTCCTCCCAACTTACACCAAGTGGAGTCTTTAAATATTAATAATTCAGAAGCCAGAGGAGGGGAGCCTGGCCAATTTGGATGAGGCTATAAATAAGCAGGCACTTGACAAGAGCTGAGCACCACAGCATCCTGGAGCCCGTTCTAGAACAATGTGTTTCCCTGGACCCCGTGCACAGATGGCAAATGCCATCCTCACTCAGACCCCAGTGGCATGCACCCAAATTCACTGTCTTGCGATGACGGTACCAGCCAGCCACCCATACACTCCTGAGTGAAGCCCTTGAGTTGCGGGATGTGCCTAAGACAACGCCTCCATGCATTGAGAAGTCTGTGAAGGATTTCCCTTCCCAGCCTTGAGTGCATGTTTGCTTGCTTCCCTTCCTGGACTCTCCTACCTCCCCAGCATCCTCCTCCTACTTCCCCAGCAAATCAAATGGGCAGACACTGACTCCAGCCATCAAAGAATCTAGGTGCTTCCATCAGTTAGCGCAGACAAGAAGCTGCTCTGTCAGCTGTGGAACTGTCTGAACCAGTATGTGTCAACTACCTTCAGGGACGCCACAAAATTGTCTTCCGACCTTCACACTGGTGCCGTGACACATGTGTGACCCCTCCATACAATCATTCACAAAAATAGTGACAACTTACTATATTTTTAAAGAACATATTATTTTTAACTGTGTGCGTGTGTGTGTGAGAGAGAGAGACAGAGACAGAGAGACAGAGACAGAGAGAGACAGAGAGACTATGTGCGCATGAGCATAGTGTCCAAGGGAAACAGAAAAGGGCATTGGATATCCTGTAGCTGGAGTTGCAGATGATAAGGGTCCCAAGAACCAACTTGAAACCTCTAGAAGGTCAGTACATGTTCATAATCATGGAGCCAACTCTATAGTCCCCAGCAACATACTATCTTTAAAAAAGAAAAGAAAAGAAAAGAAAGAAAGCAGTCCTTACAAAACTATAAAATTCCTTAAAAACACTATGTGTGTGTGTGTGTGTGTGTGTGTGTGTATGTATGTATGTATGTGTGTGTGTGTGTGTGTGGTTTGGGGGAAAGGGTAGCTTCATTACATACTTCTCTAGCATGAACTTTGTAGACATTAGCGATGGGCTGCAATGTCAGAAAGTTTAGGCAGCCATGCAACCAGAAGCTCCCATGTTCAGCCCATTGCCACTGTCCAGATAGAAGAGGATGCTATAAGGTTCTCCCATCCAGCCAAAATGAGCAACAGTCTAGCCTTCCCTACATTCCTAGACTTGAGTCTTGTTTTATTTTATGTTTTGAGACAAGGTCTCACTGTGTAGTTCAGGCTGGCCTATAACTCGCAGAGATTGGGTTGCCTGGGCCCCCTAAGTGCTGGAGTTGAAGGAGTATATCGCCACATCTGGTCTTGTTCCTCATTTGCCTCAGAAGTCTCATAGTGGTTTATGAGGATCTGTGACCATGTGACACCAAAAAGGATGAGCTCTTTGCTAGGCAGCAGGGACATGTCTATATGCCTTGCTCAGGGCAGGCTGCTCAAAGGAAACCCCAAGATAAAAGCGCTAAGGTGGCACAGCGGTGCCCTGACCTGGGCTTGGAGATGGAACTGTAACTCTCTCTCTCTCATTTGGCTTGGCTCTGAACCGTTCCATCTAAAGACCTGAATGTAGGCACCTCTTGCTCCACAGATCTCAAAACATTTTGGGTCAAAACACTCCAAATGGTCAACTCAAGAATAGTCAAGTCTGGAGCTAAAGAGATGGCTCGGTGGTTAAAAGCTCTTCCGGAGGACTTGGGTTCAATTCCCAACACCCTCATGGGGGCTCACAAGCATCTGTAACTCCAGTCTCTGGGGATTTTGATGACAATCACTGGACAAATGGGTTGCATAGACATACATTCAAACACTCATACACATCAAATAAAAATAAATAAAATTTCAAAAAAATTGAATAAGCCGGGAAGTGGTGGTGCACACCTTTAATTCCAGCACTCGGCGGGCAGAGGCAGGCGGATCTCTGTGAGTTCGAGGCCAGCCTGGTCTACAGAGCTAGTTCTAGTACAGCCAGGGCTGTTTCACAGAGAAACCCAGTCTCAAAAAAAAAAAAGTCAAGCTTGGGGATAATCAAGATGCTTTAGCAGGTGAAGTATTTGTTATTCAAGCTACTAAGTTCAATCTCCAAAATCCACACAGTGGAAAGAAAAAACACTGATTCCTGCATGTCGTCCTCTGACCACCATACTCGTGCACCCACCCACTCACATAAACTAATAAGTGTAACTTTACAAATAGAACAAAATAGGGCTGGAGAGATAGGTCAGCAGTTAAGAGCACTGGCTGCTCTTCCGGAGATCATGAGTTCAGTTTCCCAGCAACCACGTGGAGGCTCACAACCGTCTAATGGGATCTGATGTTCTCTCTGGCATTCAGGTACACATGCAGACAGAACACTCATATACATAAATAAATAAATCTTAAAAAATAAAACAAAATTTAAAAAAAATGCTCCTTGGATCGGACAATTTCCCCAGGATGGATCAGAAGAGCTCTTTAGAGTGAAGGACACCCTCTTTGGAGCAGTGGATGAAGGCTCTCTGTACCAGCGTCACCAAGATCACTTACCCAGGTCCACTTCCAGTGTCCACAGCTCTCAGTAGTCAGATAACCTCAGGACACTCCAATCACAGCCACAGGATACCCCAATGGCCTCTGCACCGTTGGGCGGCTTGCCTGTCCTCCTCAGCTACCTCTCCTTGACCCTTCACCGTGAGTCCCCCCAAAACTGTGCAAGTCTAGTTATGCCCTTTTCTCCACCACAGGGCTCCTTGGCTCCTTACCCCTCCCCAAATTTTCAACAGCAGAGAAGGAGCTCTCTCCCTAGTCATGTTGGGAAGTCACACCTTGAAATCCGAGGCTATCTGAGCAGCTTCCTTCCTAAAATAATCAGCATCAATGTCCTTGCTTCTAGTTCACCCTGGATTCTCAAGTATTAACCGCCTATGTTTATCTGATATTCATTATGTCAATCAACAAACACCTAAGAACCCATCACACACCAGCCACTATTTAAGAAAAGGGAATCTGGAAGAAATGAGACAGGACCATGTCAGGTAGCATATGGCCTCCTGGAGATGGGGGGAGAACAAACCTACAGATCAATAAATAATGGTTCAAAGTAGCCCATGTGTGGGATTCAAATGTGAAGTATCTCTTAGGCTCATGTCTTTGAGTACTTGCTTCTCAGCTTGGGGTGGGCCTTGAGGCGGGAAGGGAGTTAAGACCTAGTTGGAGGAAGTAGGCCAGTAGTGGTAGGGGCTTCTGAAGTAGGGCTTAGCTAGAGGACATGGGCATGAGTTTCTTAGCCTGGCCTCATTTCCTGCCTTCTCCCTGCTTTTTTGACCATTGGTATAATAAGAGCAACTGCCCCGTCCTCCTGACGCCATGCCTCCCCAGCCCCAATGGGCTATCTCCCCTCAAGCTGTAAACCAAAACAAGGCGTTCTTTCCTAGTTGGCCCCAGCATTGAGAAATAAAATAGGGCAATGAGGCAGAGAGGAACTGGAGGAGAAGAGCAGGGGTTGCTGACCGTAAAGGGGGGAGGGGGAATCAGGATGTAATGATGAAAGGGAGCTACTTAAAAATCTCCAGAAGGAACATTCCGGAAAGAGGAGATACCAAGTGCCAGGCCCTGAGAAGGGACCAGTATTAGTCGGCTTCCCATTGCAATGATAAAATAACCTAGAAGGAAGGTAAAGTTACTCGTGGTTTTAATCCACAGCTGTCTGGCTCTGTCGCCTTGTGCCTGTGGCCAGACAGAACACCCTGATGGGGCGCATATGGTAGAGAAAAGCGACTCACTTCATAGGGGCCAGGAAACAGAAAGAGAGGAGAGGCCAGGGTTCCCACGGTCCCTTCAAGGGTTGCCTCCCAGTGATGTCACTTCCTCCCACTAAGCCCCGCCCCTGAAGGTTGCATTGACTTCCTGTAGTATCATAGGCTGGGAACAAGCCTTTAGCACCTAGCCCTTGGGAGACATTTCAGATCCAAACTGTAGCATCCGGTAAGGAAAGAAGAGGCTAGAATGGGTTGGATAGAACAGAATGGCGGAGTGAAGGAGATGGGATTCATGAGGCAAGCAGAGGCCCGTGGGTTCCCTGGGGCCTCAAAGGCGGACAAAGGAGTCGTGGGGCATAAGGTGGGAGCCATCAGCTCTGAGCTTTGAGCAAACTACTCTGGCTATGGGGAAGAAAACTAACTTGGCCAGAGAAGGAAAAGAAAATGGCCGGGATGAGATGGTTGCTTGGAGTCGGCTGCAAGACTGAAAGCAAGGATGTCTTCTGAGGAGAGCACTGCTAGGACCCAGAACAAAGGCACCAAGCCTGGTGTCTATAAATGCTCTCTTCAGTCCTAAGTAGTGTATGTACACACGCATGGATATGCACATGCACACACATGCCCACACACGCACACAAACCCTTTCCTTCATATACAAACAGGGAGGGTACTGCCGAAGACTCCTGACGCCCATTCCGGGTTGAAATCCATCTCATGTGCGTACTAGCCATAAAGCTCTGCACAAAGTCCCTTAGCCTCTCTACACGAGGGGTTCCTCACCTGCAGCATGGGATGGCGACCGAAGTACCGTTATGAAAGTTCAATACTGTATGTGAAACAGAGAAGAGCACCTGCCGTTCGACTTCCTGTAGCCCTTAGAACCCTCAGCCAGGGGCTTAATTTAACACAGGGCAAATTAGTTGGGCGTGGTGGTGCTCGCCTTTAACCCCAGCACTGGGGAGGGAGAAACAGGTGGATCTCTATGGGTTGGAGGGCAGCCTGGTCTACATAATGACTTAAACAGTCTATAAAGTTCTAGGACAGCAAGGGCGATGCAGAGAGAGCCTATCTTAAATAAATAAATAAATAAATAAATAAATAAATAAATGGTAAACAAATAAAAACAACAAAGTTTATTATTTTACATTTCTGAAAACCAGCAGTACAGGCAATTCCAAACTCAGCTCAGGCCTAACTCCTCTTGGAGGTCTCACCCAATAGACAATTTGATATTTACCTTCCTTGTCTCTTGGTTCTTCCTGCATCCCTTCTGTTCTGTTCCCACCATGCATATCTCTCTCTCTCTCTCTCTCTCTCTCTCTCTCTCTCTCTCTTTCTCTCTTTTGTTTGCTCTATTCCTCCTTAAAGGAACCCTTAGTGATCTTAGTTTGAGCCTACCTGGATAATATAAAATCCTCTGAAAATCCTAACTTAAGCAAAATGCACCTGTCTCTCGGTGTATAAGAATTCACAGAGTATGGGCATTAGGATGAAAATGTCTTTGGGGGCCATATGATAAACAATAAATAGAGGTTAATTGCTATTATTACTATTGTTATTACTGTTGTGATTTACACAGCATCCCTGCAGCAGCCTCCCGTTGCACCTTCCAAGGTACCTTGACTGTAACAGGAGATGGAGAAAGACTCTGAATTCCCTGGAGTCCCGAGGCTGGGCTCCAAGCTCGAGATAGAGCTAACGGCCGTGAGGGCTGAATGGACGGAGTTCAGGCCACCCATTAGGCCTGGTAAGGAAGCAGGTACGGAGGCAGATGTGCTGGGACCTGCTCCCAGGCCTTCTTCAGGGACCAAGATCAAGGCATGGCCACGGGCTACGGCCTCTTGATGCTGCTATATTGCGTGGACTCCTCGAGGCTCGAGCTGGGAAGGCGGGTGACATGGGAGCCAGTGTTGTTGTAAATGGGATCCTGACCCAAGGCCACCAGAGACAGAGCTGCGTATGAAATCTCCTCCCTGGGAAAGGGAGCCTGGGATACAGAGGATCACAAGGTCAGAAAGGCTGGGGGTGGGGGAGTAGTGACCACCCAATGAGACAAGTCCTCAGAAGAGGTAGGTCAGGGCCCCAGTTTCCTACCATTCAGTCAGGAACCCCAGATAACCTTCAGTCACTACACAAGATAGTCCCACCTCTGCCCCCAGGACATCCACTTCCTACAGAATCCTGAGTCACTTGGCCAGTGTGGCTCTTCCCTGTCTAGCGTTAGGACCACATTAGACAGGCCCAAGGCTACAGGGTTGAGAGGTGGGTGTGGAAACCCTTCTGAAACCTGTTAGATCTGCTCAGACCCCACCCTCACATGAGCACAGAGTGCACTTTCTAAGGGGGTGGTGCAGTGGCGGCCTCACATCCCCGTGGCCCCGTGAAAGACATACCATGGTGACATATTCCACTTCCTCTTGGTGGGCCTTGCCAGAGGAGGTCATGGAGGAACCGTTTTTCTGAGAGGAGGGTCTGTGCTGCTGAAGGGACAGGTTTGCATAACAGAGGTCACCCTCCAGAGACTGCGATACCTGGGTTTGGGAACACAGGATGTGCACATTTGCAGAATCAGCCTGCTGAAACAGGTTCTACTTTTGAAGAGGGACATGGGCCTCTCTGCTTTCCTGTACCCACCCCCTCCTAGCTCCTTATGCTCCCCATCCCCCCATTATCTACCCAGGCCTCCTTCATTCTGGCTGTTTCTAGGTCCCTCATGCCACCCCCCAGCCTGTAGGGACCAGGAGTCTGTCAATACTTTTGTATGTGGCTTATCTGATGCATTTGGACATAGAGGCTTCCAGGAGGTGGAAAATAAGGAAAGAGGGAAAGAAGCTTCCGCTCCCTGATGTCTGGACTCTGGGATGCTTACCTGCTCTGGGTGTGGTCCAGCAGCTAAAAGAAAGAAAAAAATCTGAAATTAGAAAACCTATCCTTCAGACTTGCAAGGTTCTTTTTTTTTTCTTTTTTCTTTTCTTTTTTTCTTTTTTCCAAGACAGGGTTTCTCTGTAACTTTGGAGCCTGTCCTGGAACTAGCTCTTATAGACCAGACTGGACTCGAATTGCCCGTCTCTGCCTCCCGAGTGCTGGGATTAAAGGCCTGCGCCACCACTGCCCAGCTGTGACTTGCAAGGTTCTTGAGCACAAAGGAAAAACAGTGGGGTGGGGCAGGGAGAGCAGAGCAGGTTGGGGCAGGGTGGGGCACAAGCAAGGTCTAGTTCAGAAACAGGAGGTCTGGTTTCAAATTCTGACCCTTTAGGAGGCACACTCTGTGATGCTGTTCATCTCAAAGATGAGATGACCATTAGAAAAAGAGACCTTATCGAACCTGTCCCCAGCTTCACAGAACTGTGCAAGTGACCAACTCTCCTAGAGCTGAGATTCTCCCTGCAGGATCCTGGGTTTCATTCATAACTTCACTTGTTGTCACCATCATTCCGTCACCTTCAAGGTCACTTCAAGGTCATGCCTGTCCTTGCTAGCAACTGGACCGTGGGTCCTTCCTCCCGTGGCACCTGTCCCTCCCACCACCTTCATCTAATACTGAATTCTAGTTCATCTTCAGCCAGGCTCTGAGCCACAGGGTGCCTGGGCCTGCCTCTTACAGATGCTCGGCTGTACCTGACAGCTGAGCCTTTTGCCCCCAGCTTGATGCCTGAGCGAAGTCAGCATGGCATGGACACAGCTTTTGGGGGGAAGTGGGGAAAAGAGAGACTGCTGGATTTTATAAATGTTTTTCTACCCTTGACGTTTCTCCCTGTCTACATCCCACCCCTTGCTCTGGAGACAAAAAGAAAAAGGATTACCCCCAGTTTTGGGGATCAAATGACCTGATGCCTAGGAATAGAGAAAATACTCAAACTTGGGTCTCAGTCAGCCTATATGGGAGCAGAAGAGATGAATAAGAACCAGGGTCTTGGGGCTGGCAAGATGACTAGGTTGCCACTGAACCTGGCAATCTGAGTTGAATTCTCAGATCCCATAGAGTAGAGGGAGAAAACCAACCCCCAAAGTTGTCCTCTGATTGCCACACATGTGCTATGGTATACATATGTGGGTGTGTAAATGTACACACACACACACACATATACATACATAGACAATTTAAAATTATTATTATATTATTATTTTATTATTATTTAAAAGAACCTAGTCTAGCCAGGCATGATGGTGCACGCCTTTAATTTCCGCACTCATGAGGCAGAGGCTGGTGGATCTCTGTGATTTTAAGGCTAGCCTGGTCTACATAATAAGCTCCAGGACAGCCTGTGCTACATAGTAAGACCCTGCCTTTTTGCTTGCTTGTTTGTTTGTTTGTTTGTTTTTTGAAACAGGGTCTCACTGTGCAGTCCTGGCACTCATTCTGTCTTGAAACGTTCAAAAGAACCTAGTCTGTCTTCCGAGAGTGTAAGTCTCCTAGGCTCAGGGTGGGGACGGAATGGGGGAGATGTGAAATGGGGAAGGCATGGGGGTGGGCGGTGGGAACACCTCAGGTCCCTGGGCATTCTGAGAAACTTTCTACAACTTCTTGAAAATGTGGAAGTGAAGCCAGACAGGAAAGGGCTTGGTTGAGGCCAGACCTGTGATCTGAGAGACCTTGTGATTCTGAGAGGGGGGAGGCTCTTCCTGAAAAGCAGGGGCACCTAGAATGAGTAGGTCAGCTGAGAAGGGGCTGATGGGCAGGGGACATGCAGAAGCTGGGATCACATTGATCCTGATGCCTGGAAACACATACTCATGCATGTATGGGTAGAGCACCACACACTCTGTGTGTGGTGTGTGTGTGTGTGTGTGTGTGTGTGTGTGTGTCTTTCTTCTTCCATGTGAGCTTGGCACCTCCTTCACAACCACATCTCCCTAGAGTAGACTGCCCTCCTAAAGTCACTGCAACTTCTGCCACCTTGACCCAAACTAGGAAACAGGGAAGAAGGCAGGTCAGAAAGGAGGAAGTGTGTGCAGAACAGGCAGCTGACCCCAAATCTTCCCTGGGAAGTTCAAGCTCCAGATCACCTCCAGCCTCTTGGACTGCTAGCTGGTGGTGGTCTTTCTGGCACAGCCTCTCCCAGACTGCTTGGATCGTCCCTCAGGCCAGCTCTCAGAGGGCGAGGCCAGCCATCAGCACGCACCACCCAACCAGCCCCAGCCTCAGGGCCAGACATCCTCACCTTTCTTCTGTCTCCTCATCATCCTCCAAGCAAAGAGCGAGGTCACCAGCAGGAGAAGCAACAGCGCCGCAGAGACGACCGGGAGGAGCACACTGAGACTCAGGACATTACCGCCTCCGCGGTCACTGCTGTCACCGCTGTCACCGCTGTCGTCACCGACAGGACTAGAAGGAGCAGGCAAGAGACATATGTGCCCAGGCCTGTGCCTCTCATCCCCTGAACTGAATCCCAACCACCTGGTGGCAGAGGCAGGACCAACGCCTTATGGCCTGCAGAACTCTGGTTTCCAGTCTGGGGATTCTCATTCTGGATTCCCTTCAAAGCCTGTGTCTAGAAGCCTCACCAGAACTGTCCAACCAGAGGCTTGAGTCAGGCGTCCCAGGTCCTAGGCAGGCTCTCATTGGTTCATTGGTTTGTTTTTTAAAGACAGAATCTTGGGTAGCCCAGGCTAACCTCAAACTCAATATGGAAATGAGGACAACCTTAAACTCCTGACCTTCCTGCCTCTGCTTCCCAAGTGCTGGGATTACAGGTGCACACCAGCACTCCTTACAGAGAGAGAAATTTGAACTTATATAGGGAGAAGCCATGTGACAGGGCCAGGAACTGAAGTAACACAGTTACAAGTCAAGTACATCCACATTGCTGCCAACTAAGGCTGGAGAGGTGCTGAGTGGCTAAGAGTTCTTGCTGTTCTAGTAGAGAACCTAGTTTTCATCCCCAGTACCTGCGCATGGTAGCTCACAACCGTCCAGTTCCAGGGGACCGGAAGCCCTCTTGCGGGCTCCAAACCCGGGATACCCATGGGTACACAGACATGCATGTAGGCAAGTACTCATGCACATAAAATAAAAATAAATATTTTCTAAAAACATATAAATAGAAAAATCATTGCTGCCAGCCACAGAGGCTAGAAGAAAGGCTTGGGACTGACTCTCCCTTTGGTACCTGTGGTTGGATTTAAAGATGGGTCTCTAAGTGAGGTCATGGGGACGGGCTTTAATCTAATACCTTATAAGAAAAAGCGGGCTGGGGAGATGGCTTAGTCAACGAAGTAGTTGATTTATAAGTATGAAGTCTTGAGTTCAACCCCTAGAACCCACATTAAGAAGCCAGACATGGTGATATGCTCCTGCGATTTTGGTGCTGGGAGGTGGAGACAGGAGAAACCCTCATTCCTGCCCCCAAGCTTCCTAGTCAGCCAGGCTAGACCGCTTGGTGAGTGCCAGCTAATGAGAGACTCTGACTCAAAAATGAAAATTAAAATTAAAAAGACAGCGCCTGAAGAACGACACTGCAGGTTGTCTGGACCACACACGCGCACACACGCGCACACGCGCACACGGTGGAGGGGGCAATTGTCAGTTACTGCTAATGAAAAGCCATTTGGAAGCCATAGGAGTCGCTCTGTAATAGAGCTCTTGCCTAGCTGGTGCCGAGGCCCCAAGTTGAGTCCTCAGCACTGCAAAACAGAAACAAACAAAAGTCTCAAAACAGAGGGCAAAGCGGGGAGAGGAGTGAAGGGGTTCCTGATGGGAGAAAGACTGGGGATCTTCCTTGAGGCTTTGTGGGAAGGACTGCAGTAGTGGCCCTTGGATGATGCAAAAGCACAGTCAAGAGGCCGGACAGATGGCTCAGTGGTTAGGACCTGGGTTTGATTCCCAGCACCCACATGGTGGTTCATCACCACCTCTAACTGCAGTTCCTGGGGATCCAACTCCCTCTTCTGGCCTCTGAGGACACCAGGCACACACAGCGGTACACAGACAAAAATGCAGACAAAACCCTCCTATACATAAGACACATTAATTGATTAATTAAAAATAAATAAATGCAAAGTTATGAGAACAAAGAGAGCAAAAACTAGAAACGAGAAGAGGCCTCTCTGATTCAAGAAAGTTCTTTGATTGCAGGGTCTGGGCAGGTTGCTAAAGAATAAACCAGGTTCTGACGATATTAAAAAATAAAAAAAAAAAGGAATCAAGATTCCCAGAGGAAGCCATCCAGTCTGTTTCTACTTCTGCCAAATGGATACATTCCTACTTATCCATCCCTTTCATGGAGTGATCGCAGGCTGGGCCAAAGGTAACTTTAGGCAGGGCTGAGGATATAGTCAGCGGGAAGAGGTCTTGACTAGCATGCATGAGGCTCTGAACTGAACCGCAGGCTTAAGTAAGATGTGGGGGCCCACACCTGTACTAACACTCAGCATAGAGGCAGAGGGACCAGAAGTTCAAGGTCAACCTCAGCTCCAGGGTGTATTCAAGAACAGTCTGGGTGGAAGGAGACTCTGTGGAGGGGTGGGGGGTAGAAAATAAAAGGGATGGAAGGGGAAAGAAATCCCTTTATAAGCTGCCTCATGGTCTAGAGACAGTGAGGACCTACCAGCATCACCAATATCACGGTTCTTATTTTAACAGTAATTCAATTATTATTTGTGTGTGTGCGTGCGCGCGTGCACGTGCGCGCGCGCGCGCGCGCGTGTGTGTGTGTGTGTGTGTGTGTGTGTGTGTGTGTGTATGTCCTCAGAGGCAAAGAGGGTATTGAATTCCCTGGGACTAGAGTCACAGATGGTTGTGACCGGCATGTGAATTCTGGGAAATCGAACCCAGGTCCTCTTCACTAAGCCATCTCTCCACCCCACTTAACACCCATTTGAATAGCTCTAGGGAATCAAATCCTCCACAAGTTCTCCATGACCTCCTAGAAGTTGGACCAAAAGCCATCCCTGTGCAACTCTCTCTCTCTCTCTCTCTCTCTCTCTCTCTCTCTCTCTCTCTCCCACACACACACACACACACACACACACACACACACACACCAGCTAGCCATGCTACTCTTGCTGACTTCCTATGAATATCTCTCTCCCACCGAGCACTACTTCCATGTCCCTAGAACCCAACCCAGGCCCACCAGCAAGAAATTAGCTCCAGTTAAAGTAGGATAAATGAACGAACAATGGACCAACAAACCTATAAACTACCCTCTGTTCCAGGATGAGGGCTCACTGGGAGCTGAAGGCAAGTTGGGAGGGCCAGCATCCTTAACTATACAGATGGAGTCCGAGACTTCAGAAACTCCACCATTAGAAGACTTGGGGCTAAGTGGACCACAGAGGAAAGCATCATCCAAACTGGCTTACCTGCCATCAGAGTAGTAGCTGGTCATCATTGAGAACATGATGGTGTTCGTAGCAACGGTCTCTGTGAACATGGTGGTGATGGAGGTGGTGGGGAGCGTGGTCAATGCTGTAGTGGGTGCTTGGCATAAGACAGATTACAACACTATTCCAATCACCCATTACAGTCTGCTCTTGCTCTGAGCCTGCAAGGGAGTGTGGGCCATCCCAACCAGAGGACTCTGGAGCAGGGCTGTGGCAAGCAACTATAGCTGAACTGCTACTATCTCCTCTAAGAGAGCCCAGGGCTCCTGAGGCAGATAGGACTGGGCACAAGTCCAGGGGGAACGGTGGAACCCTGGAGGGAGCCAGGGAGAGCCTCAGAACAGGAGCAGCTAAAACCCAGATGAATGCCCCAATTGCTATGACAGTGTCTTAGCCAACCCTTCCCCCCAGCTTTATCAGACAAGGACAGAAACAGACAGGGAACTTGAAAAGTGGCTAACATAACCTAGTTTCAAAACTTCTAAGGTCATGGCCATACTGCGGGGTGGGGGAAACAACCAATGTTGGGGCTGGAGAGATGGCTCAGCAGTTAAAAGCACACGATGTTCTTGCAGAGGACCCAGGTTCAGTTCCCAGCACCCACATGATGGCTCATCACCATCTGTAACTCCAGTTCTAGGGTATCTGATGCCCTCCTCTGGCTTCCACAGACACCTGACACACATGTGGTGTACATGCATGCAGACAAAACACCTGTCTATATACGTAAAAGAAGTAAAAATCCTTTGATAACAAAACAAAAATCCTAACAGTCAGAAAGACACTTGGTTGGGACAAGTTAAGTTTCAATAATGGGGATACCCTTTTCCAAGAGTATTGTCGGGGTTCAGCAAGATAATGCAAGCTTTGTGCCATACTGAACCTCAGGGAGTCCTGGAGACGGTAGCCCTGCCTTCATCTGCCATCTGCACCCTACAAATGCCCGATGACCTGGTCCTAGCAGCCTGTCTGAGGGTGGCAGAGCAGAGCTCAAGAGAGAAACCTCTCCAAGTCAATGCACAAAGACCTCAGAGCTGACCCCCCCACCACCACCACCATGAGTTTCCACATGCTGGAAGCACTCACAAAGAATACCATTAGGCTAAAGGCACAAAAGGGCTCCTCGGGAGACTGCAGACATCAGAAAAGCAACTGTGTGCAAAGGCCTTTCTAGACCTTGGAAATTGGATACCACACCCCCAACTAGGCTGGTACGGTTTCCCTCGGGATGGATACAGTGGAGGTGAGCACAGCACCAGGTGATGGCACCCTGAGCTCCTTGGAAAGCCGGTACCTCCTTATGGGACTCCAGGAAAGCGTTGGCAGGAACTGGAACTCCAGGAACCACAGAAAGTGTTATCTTTGGCCTATGAGCCAGACCTGGGGATAACCTCCCTGTCCTCTCTTAGCCATAGACTAAAGATGGAGCTGTGCAGAGACGAGGAAGGGAAATGCCTGGAAGCCTGGGAGTCAGGAGGTGTTTAGGAGAAGCCCTGTCCCAACCCCAAGCAGTCTATCAAGGGCATGGGGAACTTCAGGACTCGACCTCCTGCACAGTGCAACAGCTCATGAGTGACAGCTAATTCCTTTAGGTGGGACCTGAGGGACAAAAAAGGCCACCTGAAGAGATGTACACACACTCTTACCTGGGCCAATGTTCACATTAACTTTAAATTTGTGATCAGATGCAAATTTCTCAATCCCACACCAGTAAATGTGGGGGCGGGAAGACAAGGCCTCCCCACCTCACCTTGTATCCTGGTAGAAAACAGGACCAATAGAGTAGAATGTGTTTACGTTCTCCAGTCAGATTTTACAGCAATGAATGCAAGGCCCCTGATTCCTCACACCAGCCATGATATTCTGGAATTTTTTCCTTACCTGGGTCAATGTTCACATTAACTTTAAAATTCGGATCATATCCAATTTTCTCAATTGCACACCAGTAAATGCCAGCATCGCTTATCCTCAGCTCCTCTATGGTCACTGTCACAGTGAAGTCTGTCTGGTCATCCCTGATGGACACACGGTCCTTCTTCACCAACTGCTTCATATCCGTTTTAACCAGAATCTCACATTTATTCCAATCAGCTCCTCGGCACCAGTACTTCTTGTAATCCTTCCAGGAGGAGTCATAACGGCACCGCACAGTCAAGGAGCCCTGCTCATGACCGCTCACCATGTTTGGACCTGTGATTTCATCCTGAGCAGTGGAGCAGCCTGGAAAATACAAACCCGTGGACCACTGATCTCCCACTCCAAGGGCATACAGTGCCAGTTCCAAAAGCATGATTAACTGAATAGTGGTCAGAGAACACCCCTTCTCCAAGACAGGCTGCCTGCTGCCCCTTAACATCCTGCCGAGTCAAGAGGAGCCAGAAAAAATCTTGAACAATTACAGCTCTCAAAAGAAAAAAAAAATGGGCAAGCATGGTGGAGCGAGACTTTAATTCCACCACTCAGTTAGCAGAGACAAGCAGATGTCCCTAAATTCAAAGCCAGCTTGGCCTACAAAGCAAGTTCCAGGACAGCCAGAGACCCTAGTATGGGCAAAACCCTGGGTTCATCCTGAACATCTGCCCTCCCTGCTCCATACAAGATATATGGTGTGTGTGTACACATATATGTCTATATATAAACATGTATATAAACAACATATAATATATAAACAACATCCAGGTGGTACTGCCAAGTGTGGCGCTGGTAGGTGTGGCACTGGTAGGTGTGGTGCTGCCAGGTGTGGTACTGCCAGGTGTGGTACTGCCAGGTGTGGTGTTTCCAGGTATGATATTGCCAGGTGTGGTACTGCCAGGTATGGTGCTACCAGGTGTGGTGCTGCCAGGTGTGGTGTTTCAAGATATGGTGTTGCCAGGTGTGATGCTGCCAAGTGTGGTGCTGCCAGGTGTGGTGCTGCCAGGTGTGACACTGCCAGGTGTGGTACTGCCAAGTGTGGTGTTTCCAGGTATGGTATTGCCAGGTGTGGCACTGCTAGGTGTGGTGCTACCAGGTGTGGTGCTGCCAGATATGATGCTGCCAGGTGTGGTGCTGCCAGGTGTGGTGCTTCTAGGTGTGGCGCTGCCAGGTGTGGTGCTGCTAGATATGATGCTGCCAGGTGTGGTGCTGCCAGGTGTGGTGCTGCCAAGTGTGGTGTTGCCAGGTGTGGTGCTGTCAGATGTGGCACTGCCCAGTGTGGCGCTGCCGGGTGTGGTGTTGCCCAGTGTGAAGCTGCCAGGTGTGGCACCAACAGGTTTGATGTTACCTAGTGTGGTGCTACACACACCTAATCCCAGCAGTCAAGAAGCTGAAGCAGGAGGATCATGAATTTAAAGCTAGCCTGGGCTACATAATGAGATTGAGTCAAAAACCACTTACTCTACCTCACTTCTTTATACCCAACATGAATGCATATGCGTGTGCACTTATGGTGTGTATGTGGGGGCACATGTATGTGCATGTATAATATATCGGTGGGGGCACATGTATGTGCACGTATGGTGTATAGGTGGGGGCACATGTATGTGCACGTATGGTGTATAGGTGGGGGCACATGTATGTGCACGTATGGTGTATAGGTGGGGGCACATGTATGTGCACTATGGTGTATCGGTGGGGGCACATGTATGTGCACTATGGTGTATAGGTGGGGGCACATGTATGTGCAAGTATGGTGTATAGGTGGGGGCACATGTATGTGCACTATGGTGTATAGGTGGGGGCACATGTATGTGCATGTATGGTGTATAGGTGGGGGCACATGTATGTGCACGTATGGTGTATAGGTGGGGGCACATGTATGTGCACGTATGGTGTATAGGTGGGGGCACATGTATGTGCACGTATGGTGTATAGGTGGGGGCACATGTATGTGCACTATGGTGTATAGGTGGGGGCACATGTATGTGCACGTATGGTGTATAGGTGGGGGCACATGTATGTGCACTATGGTGTATCAGTGGGGGCACATGTATGTGCACGTATGGTGTATCGGTGGGGGCACATGTATGTGCACTATGGTGTATCGGTGGGGGCACATGTATGTGCACTATGGTGTATAGGTGGGGGCACATGTATGTTTAGTGCAGAGGAAAGCATGAGTGTCTTGTTTTATCATTCTCTGCCTTATTCTTTTTTAATTGATTTTTATTTTATATGTATGAATGTTTTGCCTGCCTTTATGTCTGTTTACTGCATGAATGCCTGGTACCTTCAGAGGCCAGGAGAGGGTGTCAGGTCCGCTGGAACTGGAGTTACAGATGGTGTGTGTCATTGCATGGCTGCTGGGAAGTGAGCCCTCTGCAAGAACAAGTACTCTTAACAGCTCTAACCCCTCTGCCTTATTCTTAGAGACAGTCTCTCACTTGTGAGTTCCAGATGGATTTTTCCATCTGCTCCTTTGACCTGTGTCCACCCCATGCTGATTCCACACCGCGCTGCCTTACAGTGTCACAAGTGGGAGGGGTTTCTTCTGAAGATACATGTTGTGTTCCCACCTTAGTAAGATGGCTCAGTGGGTAAAGGCTCTTGCCCCCAAGCCTGATGACCTGGCTTTATCCCTAGGCCCCACATGGTAGAAGGAAGAACAGACTCCAGAAAGTTGTCCTCTGACCTCCACATCCACAACCACTCACACAAATGCCCCCAACACACACGCACACACACACACAACACTCCACACACCACCACCATACACACATAAACACAAATAAATGTAAAAAACAACAAAGTCCTATGCTCCAGGCATGTTAGTACATGCCTGTAATCTTAGCACTTCTAGAAGCCAGTGTGAACTATGCAGCAAGTTCAAGGCCAGCCTGGACTACGTAGGGAATCCTTGTCTCCTAAGAAACAAGAACACGGGGACTGAGTATATAACTTGGTTGTTAGAGTGCTTGGTTGGCATATGTGAGGTCCTGGGTTCAATCCTCCCAGCCTGGAGGAAGGTGTTGGACTGTTTGTTGGACTGTTGCACATTTAAAGCAGGGATCTGTCTTGTTCTGCTTTTAAAACTGATACATAGTTCACACACAGTGACACACCCAGCCCGTTGGTTTTTAGGATATCCACAGCTTTATGACCGTCTCTGCTGTCTAACTCCAGAACTTCTTCTCTTTTTACAATAATTTATTTAATTGTATTTTATGTGCATTGGTGACATAGGGTGTCAGGTCCCCTGGAAATGGTTCTGGATCCTCTCTAAGAGCAATCAGCGCTCTTAACCCCTGAGCCATCTCCTTTTCTTCTGCCGGCATGAAGAGCTGTCTCACACCACTGACAGCTGCCTTGCCGGGTGCCTGTCTCGCAGCCCTCTCGCCGCTAACCCTGATCCCCTTTCTGGCCCCATGGACTCACCTATCTGCACATTTCATATGAAACACATCACACAGTGTACGGTGGTAGCTGGCTTCTTCCCGCAGCATTGCGCGTTTGAGGTCCATCCATACCGTAGCCTGTGTCACTAACACTTCAGTCTGGTTTTAACGGAGTAATGTCCTATGGTGTGGGTATGCCGTGTTCATTGAAGCATCAATCAAAATGGGTCAGACGTTTAGATCAATCTTACCTTTTAGGGATTATTAATATTATTATAATGTCCTCCTTTTTTTGGTTTTTCGAGACAGGGTTTCTCTGTGTAGCTTTGGGGCCTGTCCTGGAACTAGCTCTTGTAGACCAGGCTGACCTCGAACTCACAGAGATCCGCCTGCCTCTGCCTCCCAAGTGCTGGGATTAAAGGAGTGCGCCACCACCGCCTGGCCTCATGTCCATTTGTATTCTTAGCTTTTACACGGGTGTGTGTTTGCAGTTCACTTCGGTCATGTGACTATGCCATAGCTAACATTCTGAAGAGCCATCAAATTGCTTTTACACGGGTGTGTGTTTGCAGTTCACTTCGGTCATGTGACTATGCCATAGCTAACATTCTGAAGAGCCATCAAATTGCTTTCCAGAGCCATTGCACATGTCATCAACTATATATACACCCTCTGCAGTTATGTGTAACGATCTTGGGAGCTGGAGAGGTGACTCGGAGACTAAGAGCACGCATTCCTCTTGCAAAGGACCCAAGTTCAGTTCTGAGCACCCACATCAGGCAGCTCACAATGGCCTGTAACTCCAACACCCTCTTCTGGCCTCCTCTGGCATCTGCACACATGTGCGCTCTCTCTCGCTCTCTCTCTCTCTCTCTCTCTCTCTCTCTCTCTCTCTCACACACACACACACACACACACACACACACACACTGCACACACCTCACCATAAATAAAATCTTTAAAGGAAAGATAATCATCTTAGTTATTCTGTTCTAGAAAGGCAGGCAGTAGGGAAGAGCAACGTTGAAAACAACTACTCTAATGGACACATTCATTCCTGCAGCTCCTGCTTGCTATTTGCCTAAGTCGCACCCACTATGGCTTTAGGGACAAAGGTCTCTGCCCTCTGGGAGCTTCCATTCTACTAAGATGTGGGAGGAAGGCACGGACGATGGGGGGCGGGGAACTAAGATGTGGGAGGAAGGCACAGAGGATGGGGGGGGCGGGGGGGGGAACACGACCTAAGATGTGGGAGGAAGGCACGGACTAAGATGTGGGAGGAAGGCACAGAGGATGGCGGGGGGGGGGGGGGGGGGGGGTGGACCGACTCGGTTTGTTTGTGTGTGCTTTCCTTTAGAGGCAGAGTCTCGCATATTCAAGTCTTGGACTCTGTAGGTGAGGATGATGTAGAGCTCCACCCACTTTGTGCCTCCTGAGTGGAGTGGGCCAGACCCCAGAGGAACGGCAGTTTTAATTATTTTATTTAATTTCCCCAGTGAAGACTACGATGAGAAATGAAGACGGGGAGGAAGTGAGGAGCCTGGGACCTAGGGAAGAGCACTCAGAGCAAACAGGACAGAAAACTCTGAGACCAAGCAAACCTAGTATGTTCAAAGCCATGTGGGGAAGGGAGCTGAACCAGGCAAGGCCGCAAGGGAGAAAAGGGGGGAACCAGGGATGCTGTGTAGAAAGGAATCAGATGGTGAGTACCTAGTAAGCCATCTGCAAGGATTTAGGATTTTAATTCAAAGTCTGGGAGGAGGTCACTGGAGACGGATGCCCCCAGGTTTGGCCTGAGTACTAAGAAAATATGGAATTGCCAAACACTAAGACAGGAAAGCTCAGGGAAGACAGAGATCTGGGAAGATTTGATCAAGCTGTTTAAAATTTTTCTTTCTTTCTTTCTTTTCTTCTTTCTCTTTAAGTCGGGGTCTTACTATGCCTGGATTTCTTTCTTTTTTTATGTGCATATGTGTGTGAGTATGGGTTTATGGGTATGTGCATATGACTGTAAGTTCCCACAGAATCCAAAAAGGGCATCAGATCCCCTGGAGCTGGAGTTACAGGCAGTTGTGAGAAACCCAATACGGGGTGCTAGTACTCGAACCTGGCTCCTCTGAAAAAGAAACAAGCCTTCTTAACTGCTGGGCCATCTCTCCAGCCCCCACATTTGAAATGTCAATATCTAAATACGAAAGCTGAGGACACGCTTAGCTGTAAGATTCTAGAGTCCTGGGAAATGCCTGCAGTAGGGGTATAAAATTGAAAGCCTTTTGCCCTTTTGCTGATACTATTTCAAACCAAGAGGAGCATCCCAATGGCACAGTGGAAACCACCAGATGATAAAACAAGAAAACCCCTTCTGTGGTTCTGCATGCGCCAGAGCAGTGGTTCTCAACCTTCCTAAGACTGCGGACCCTTTAACACAGTTCCTCATGGTGTGGTAACTCCCAACCATAAAATTATCTTTGTTGCTACTTCATAACTGTAATGTTGCTACTCTTATGAATCATAATGTGAATACTTCTGGAAATAGAGGTTGGTCAGCAGGGTCGCAACCCACAGGTTGAGCAACTGTAAATCTATTTATACTGCAGTATTAGCCAAACAACCAAGCCATGGACCAAAGTCCATTGACAGGTGAATGGATAAATATATACACGATTATGTGGGCAAGAAAATTCATTTAACTGGCGATCAGCATGTTAAAAAGAATAAGCCAGATCAAAAAGACACATAACACATATTTCCCCTCATATGCAAAAATCTAGACTTTTTTTTAAACTAAATAGACATGAAAGTGGAAGGGGCTGTTTAGAAAGGGAGGGGAATCAGCAGAAATGGAAGAAAAGACAAGAGAAAACTGTGGTCCAAGTACCTGATATACACACATAAAAAAAAATGACACGATGAACCCATTATTTTGTGTGATTTATTACAAGATGGACTCTCATGGTACACCCCTAACTAGCCTGGAGTTGGTATGTAAACCAGGCTGGCCTCGAACTCACAGCGATCTGTCTGCCTCTGCCTCCCGAGTTCTGGGATTAAAGGCGTGCGCCACCACACCTAGAACTATATCACTGTGTTCAACAGAAAATTCTCTTTGTTTGAAATCAAAACTGTATCCATCCACTTGGAGCTTCATCAAACCAAGAGTGATGGCGCAGCCTATAACCCCAACATAAGAAAACCCCCTTCTGCACCCTAATTCTGTTTGCTACTGTTATTAATCATAATGAATTTTTTTTTTGGAGACAGAGGCTGAGGCAGGAGGATCACTAGTTAGAGGGACAGCCTTGGCTACATAGGGACCGGCCCCCATTACAAAACACAAGAAATACACCAGAAAGTTGCTACCAGCCCTCCCTTGGCCTTGTCTCCTGCCTCCTCTTCACCTTTTTCAGGCCCTCCACCATTTCTGCTGTTTTCTTCTGCCCCAGCCACCGTCAACCACCCCTCCATCTGTTTTGTATATCGGATCCCTTCTTTCCCTCCCTCAGCCCCCTACTCCCACACTCACTTCTTCCCCACAGCCTTCCCTTGAAGGAGCACGGTCACAAGATGACAGCCCAGCCCCCTCGTGGGTTCTCCTGAGCAACCAGGGCTCTGCGCCTTTCCAAGACCAGGGGGGCCCATCCGGGTGTCTGCCTTAAATACGGTCAACCCCGCGGTGGTCTGGAACTGTGCCCGGGACTGGGTTTAAGCGCTCAGTGTTTCTGCCACGAAGGCCCCCACAACAACGGGGCTGTATGTGAATGACACCTTCTTGCTGGGCTCCCTGGTTCCCCGAGAAGTGCTTCCTCTAGTTGCTGAAGTATTCACAGGAATCTGCGAACTCACCTGAGATCCAGGAGAGGACGAGGACCAGCAGCGCCAGGAGCATCTTCTCACACCCCTCTGCCTTCCTTGGTGGAGCCTGTCTGCGAGCACAGGCTACATGCTCCGCTCCTGCGTCTCCTGGGTACTCCGATTTCCCTCACTCTCCCAGGCACTTCCTCCTTCAGCCACTTCCCACTGGTGAATAAAACCAAAAGAGGAACGAGGTAGAGCGAGTGAAATGTAATGCAAGACGTCGGTTTTGAGAAACACCACCCTGCCCAGAGCCAGAGCGACGTCTCTGAGAAGAGAACCGGGGGCCTTCTGCTCTGTATCTACAGATCCCGCGATTCGAGCCCAGAAGACCAGAGACTGAAGGGTATCAGCAGAGAAATTCTAGAACATTCACTGGAATGGAGAACCCAGCTTCATCAGGGATGTTGGGGCACAGCTGTAGGTCCAGAACTCAGGGGACAGAAATGGGGGAAAGGGGAGCTGAAAGTTTGATAAGAACCCGAGCTACATAGTAAATTGAAGGCTAGCCGGGGCTATGTAACAGTGTCTAAAAAAAGGGAAGAGGGTATTGTTCAGTAGCAGAGCTCCTGCCTAGCGTAAGCAAGGCCCTGAGTTTGGTCCGCAGCACCCGAACCCCTACAAAATTGCAAAGAGAAGGCCTCAGGTAATTTGGATGTATAAACAGGAATCTACCAACCCAGAGTCATGGAGGGGGGCCGGGTTCTGCTTTGAGAACACGCTGGCCGATCTGCTCCAGCCTACTGATTAACCCAATTCCCCAGAAGTTTAGTGAACACCCTGTGGCTACCCCACCCCCAAAGAAAGCAGTTTGCTAGTCATAACTCCTAAGCCTCGCTCCCATACCCTCTTCCAAGTATCCATTCGTTCAAATCCGAAGGGAACAAAGGCCAGCCTTGAGGTCTCTCACACACACCCCTTTCCAGAAAGCCCTTAGAGAGGAGTCACTTTTGGTAGGTGCCACACACACCCTGTGACACCTTGGCTTCACAGTGTCCTCGAGCCCTGGTCAGGCTAGCCAGGCTATAGGAGGCTTGTAGGAGGGTTGTTTACACTGAAAACTCTAGCCGCTGATAAGCCACAGCCTTTCCAGGATGTGGCCAGAGGTGGCCACTTACTTTACATGTTCCTAGACCATAAAGCAAAGTCAACATGGGCTCAGTGGCCATTGTTGATGGAACAGTTCTCTGCCCAGGGCACTGCTCGGGTATGCTGAGGGAAATGTCCTCTGCAAAGCATAGGGGGTGACTTTAAAGGAAGGGATCATCAGGAGCAACTTTTCCTTTCTTGGGCCGAGGAAGAAAAAAAAAAAGCTGTCTGTCAGGAGCCTATGACCAGACCCTCTGATTCTAGTTCTCTCAGATTGACCCATCCAAGATGGAGGGTGAACCTTTGGATCAAGAACACCGACTTATCCAAGAGGTTGTGAATGATGAGGAGAGACTACCCCTTAAAAACAATGACCTCTGTGGATTCTGAGAGAGTCAGGGTATTCAGGAGCCCTGTGTCCTAAAAGACCTATTAGAGGCCCAGACCCTGGCTTGGCCATTGATTTCAGCATAACTCAGTTACCTCCCAGGCTGCCATATCCCCACTGGTGAAACAGGACATTGAAGGTATTCGTGGTGCTGCACACCTGAGGATCAGGAGTTCAAGGCCAGCCTCAATCACCTAGTAAGTTCCAGGCTAGACATGAGTTTCTATAGAATGGAAAATTGAAGATCTCCCTTCCCTAAGGCACTATGTTTACAAAATGTGCATTCAAAAAACAAAAGATAAAGCTGGGCAGTGGTGGTGTATGCTTTTAATCCCAGCACTTGGGAGGCAGAGGCAGGTAGATCTCTGTGAGTTCGAGGCCAACCTGGTCTACAGGGCTAGTTCCAGGAGAGCCAGGGCTGCACAGAGAAACCCTGTCTCAAAAACCAAAAAAAGAAAAAAAAATATGTTCACGTGTAGACACACACACACACACACTCACACATTGTATGTATTATTTCCTGTGGAGGGAGCTGTGTATACATGTGTATTGTCTGTATGTGATAGGTAATGTTATGTGTACACATGTCTATCTGTACATATGTGTATATGCCTACGTGTTCCTGTGCATTTGTGTGCTGTCCATAGGGTTCTTCCGGATATAAGGACACACGTTTGCCCTCTTGATCCTTTTGGACTTGAAAACTACACATGATTTTTTTGGGACTCACCCCATTCCTGTGGGGAAGCGCCCCGACTGAGAGGGTGGTTCCTTAGTGGTGGAGAGCTTGTCATTCGCATAAGGCTCCGGGTCCAGACTGCATCTACCCCACTCTAGAGGTTCCAGCAGAAGGGCACTGCAGAGCTGGCCAGGGGGTCCAGTGAGTGAAGGCACTTGCCACCACGCCTGATTGACTTGAGTTCAGTTCCTAAGACCCACACAGTGGCAGGAGACAGCCTGATTCCTGCAGACTATCTTATGACCGGCACACACACACTGTGGCAAACGCACACTGCCCCACTTCCTCCCATGATGCACCAAATAAACAAACAAATAAGTAAAAATAACTTTAAAAGGAAAAGTGTACTATGGAAGCTAATAGCCAAAGGCTAAGTCAGGTGGAGATGCTAGAGAGATATTTGAGCAGTTAAAACTGCATACTGCTCTCGCAGAGGACCCAGGTTCAGTTCCCTGCGCTTACATTAGGTAGCTCACAGCTATCTGGAACTACAACTTGAGGGGAAATCTAACGCCCTCTTCTGGCCGTCATGGACACCTGCACTCACATGCAATACCCATACCCAGGCATAGACACATATACAAAATTAAAAATAGGGTCTAGAGAAATGGTTCGGTAGTCAAAAGAGCATGGTGCTCTTCCAGAAGACCTGAGTTTGGTTCCCAGTGTCCATGTCAAACACTCACAACCATCTGTTACTCCAGCTCCAGGGGGTCTGATGCTCTCTGCTAGCCTTCACGGGCACGCGCATGTGGCAGTCTCTCTCTCTCACACACACACACACTATAATAATAACCCACAGAATTAGGTCTCTCAGTGACTAGAAGTGACTGTCAGCCATCCTATCTGGGACATGTCCCCCAAATGCTGACCCTGCTGCCACAGCTGGGGCTGGGGCTCTTAACCCTCTTCAGCTACAGTTAGCGGGGTTTCTAGAGCTTTGTCTTGTCACCAGTGGAGCTGAGTTGTCACACCCCTCACTGGATGGGGCTCCTTTCAAGTCCCCATGCTAAATTTATTATTCATACTGGAAACCTTTTCCTTCAGGGGGTCCCAGCATTGATTGCGTCAGCTTCAGGCTCTGTAGTTATTCTTCCCTTGGATTCACATCTCCTTACCTCACAGCTTCGCTCTCTAAAGAGAGGGTCTGCTTCCCCTTGAGCCCATGGCAGACTCGTGACCTGTTCTGCCTGCTCTGAATACAGCAAAGAGGGATGTGTGGAGCCCCACTCCTAGCTTAGGGCCCCATATTTCCTCCTGCACTTCCTGCTTCTGCCAGGAATCCGCTGGCCTGCCGGGTAGGCACCAGAGACAAAGAGAGAAGAGCTGAGCTGCTCTGGCCACCAGCCAGCAGACCCTAGACGTGTCAGGGAGCCCAGGTGAGGGCGGCATGGTCACCAAGACCAGGTTCTGACTCGGATTGTGCCCTTGAGTTTGGAGCAGTTCTCTGCCGCGTTATAGTACTGTTAGAGAAATGCGAACCTGTGATTCTGCTCTACGGCCGGCCTGTAGCTGTCCCTGATTCCTGTGCAGCCCCATCTGTCTCCCTCACAGCGCTTGCACCTGGCTCCTCCTGCCTCCCTTCCTGCAGCTCCCTCCTCACTGTTTTCTTAATGCTGTTCAGATCACAGCCAGCCTGGGAACTGTGGAGCTCTTGCAGCTTCTAACTGAAAATAGTACCTTTGCCTAGATGACTCACGTTTAAGAGCACAGACTGGGCAACCATCTGTAACTCCAGTTCCAGGAGATGTAACACCCTCTTCTGGCTTCCACATGCAGGTGCACACACATGTGCACATACCCACAAGCAGGCACACATACACGTGTAATTAAAAATAAAATAAAAACTTTAAAATAGCACATTTACTTACTAAAGTAACACACTCATTTTAGGAAATAGAGGAGACGACAGGAAGAATTTAATTGCCCCTAATCTCGTCACCAAGAGAGATCATTGTTAGTATTGAGGTTTATATCTCACTCACCTAATGTCTTCCTACAGAAATGCATGATCTGTCCCAGAACTCAGACCAGCAAACTGATGTCTGTTGACAGAGGCTTCTGTCCCATCCAGTTCTGCAGATGTTCAGTCAAAGAAACACACAGAGACCTACATTAATTATAAATTAGTTGGCCTATTAGCTCAGGCTCCTTATTAACTCTTATATCTTAAATTAGCCCATAATTCTTGTCTGTTTAGCCTCATGGCTTGGTATCTTTTATCAGTGAGGCATTCTTATCTTGCTTCCTCTGTGTCTGGGTGACGATTGCAGACTGAGCCTTTCCTCTTCCCAGAATTCTCTTGTTTCTGGTCACCCCACTGTTAGAAGGAGGCCACTTGTTTGTCCTGGCTGCCCAGAACCGAAATAATCACACAGAAACTGTATTAATTAGATCACTGCTTGGCCCATTAACTCTAGCTTCTTATTGTCTAACTCTTACATATTAATTTAATCCATCTCCATTAATCTGTGCATCGCCACATGGCAGTGGCTTACTGGCTAAAGTTCCATCCAGCGCCTGTCTCTGTTGGTGCTTCATGGCTTCTCCCTCACTCTGCTTCCTCTCTCCCAGCATTCAGCTTAGTTTTCCCCGTCTACCTAAGTTCTGCCCTGCTATAGGTCCAAAGCAGCTTCTTTATTCATCAATGGTAATCACAGCATACAGAGGGGATTCCCACATCACCCCACCTATATTTCCTGCCTGGCTGCTGGCCAATCAGCATTCTATTAAACCAATGCAACTGACAAATCTTTAGAGGGTGCAAGACCATTGTCCCACAGTAGATGCAAAGTTCACACCACCTAACATGCTATTGTCTGTCGTGAGAAAAATCGACCTATGAAAGAAGCAGCATCAGAAAGGGAAACGCTGATGTCTGGCTTCAGCAGTCTACGGCACTGTGAGCTGTGTTGCATGATGGAGAGGATGCCTGGCCCCGAGATGCTCTGTGAAGGACACAAGGATTGGTCATAGCCACACCTCTATCCTGCCATGATGGCCTCTTATCCTCTGGAACCACAAGCCCCAATAAACCCTAGAAGTCACTTTTTCTCAGAGCCATAGAAAAGTTACTAATACACACAACAAGCGGTTTTTCCCACTGAACCACCTCCGTGGCCCATCTTCTTCATCCCCACATCTTTACTACGCATGGTCTACAGTTTGTTTCCTTAGTACCTATTTGTTGAGTCATTTGTTCTAATGAACATTTCCTGAAGCCCCTTTATCACACACACCTTGGTACACTTCTGTAAGCAGAGCCAAAAGAATTTGCATCAGTAACTTTGATACTGTCAATTGCTCTCCAGAAGTCTGGTTGTTCCCACTATGGAAGTCCGCTCACTAAACCCAAGCTGGTGTCAAGCGTTCTCAAGCTACTGGACATGAAGACATCTGCCAGACTCCTCTAGCACTGCACAAACAGTATATTAGCTAGCTCTTCATTATTGTGACCAAACTGCCTGAACAACTTAAGGGAAGAAGGGATTATTTGGCTAATGGCTTGGGAGAATTGAGGTCATGGCCACTTGGCCCCACGTTCTTGGGCAGAACCTCGAGGGATGGGAACGTGAAACAGAGGAACTCTGGTCACTACATGGCCACCCAGGAAGCAGAATCTGAGGAATACCAGAATCCACCTGGATTTCTCCAAGTTCCCTTCCATTCCATCTGGGTTCTAACCCAGGGGGTGTGCTGCCTACATTTGGAGGAGGTCTTCCAAGCTCAGTTAATCCTTTCTGGAAATTCCCTCACAGGCACAACCAGGCCTGCATGTCCTTTAGGAGTGCCGGGTGCTTCAGTTCAGTCAAGTTGACAATAAGGATTAAACCTCGTTCAGGAGTTTGTTCTAAGAAATTGGCTTACATGATTTTAGAGTATGGTTAGTTCAAAGTCCAAAATGGTGGAAGCCTTCAAAGCCTGGACATTCTCGGGTGAGAGCTGAGGCTGCAGGTGTCTGTGTGTTTGTTTGTTTGACAGGGTCACATTGCAGCACTACTTGGACTCTGATTCGCTGTATGGCTCCAGTCTGGCCTCTGACTTGCAATCCTCCTGTGCCAGTCTTTCAGGGCTCGCATTAGAGGGATGCACCATCCCACCTAGTCCAATAGGCTACAGCCTCAACGTAAAACTTCCTTTTCCCCAAGGAAACCAGCTTTGCTTTTATAGTCTTCTAATTACGCAGCTGAAGACCACCCGAAGTATCAGACTTCAAGTCAGCCGCATCTAAGTGTGAGTCACGTAAGATTCCTCTCCGTGACAAAGAAAAGGGAAAGGCAAGCACTCTGCCACTGAGCCACAGCCCCAACCCCAGACAAAGTGATCTTGTTGGCACCTGAACTTCTTGTCTGCTTAAGGAACTCGTTTAAAGACACTTCAGGAGCAAAGAGGGCTGGCCACCCATCACCCAGTTTCTCAATATTCCCGCTGAGTGGTTTACACAAAGCAGAGCAACACTCAGTGGTGGTCCAGGACTCGGGCAGGCCTCCGCAGCACTGGAGTTTACTGTGGGGTTCCAGCCTCAGCAAAAAAGCTTCGCATCGCCCTCAAAAAAAAAGGTGCTGCTCATTTTGTCACTGATGACTCTTAGTGTCACACGTCTGGAGAGAACGGTCATCGGTCAAGTAGGATTTGTCACACAAATGCCACAGAAACCCGCAGTTCCCCATTTTGTCTTGACAGTCAGGAAGGTAAAACTAAATGTAAGGCTTGAATGCACTGCTGGCTATCTGACCTGGGCTTGCCCCTCCCCGCTTCCTCTCTGTCCTGTGCCCTTTCTCAGACACGACCCTTTAAGCACCTTTGGCACGGGTGGGTCTGCTGTAAACTACCTCACAACGGTGGAGACACAAAGGTAGACATTAATAAAATGACTTAGAAAAGCAACCAAGCCAGGTGTGGCGATGCACACCTGCCACTCCAGAGCACAGAGGTGGAGACGGCAGGATCAGGAACCGTGAGCCACCTGAGATACAAGTGAAACTTTCTCAAGGCCGAAGAGAAGGAAGAAGAGGGGGAGGAAGTGCAGACAGTTGACACAGAGGTTTGGGTCCAACCAGGACTCATTAACTTGTTTTTATTACTTATTGGTAGTATGTGATTGTGAGCATGATGTGTGTGTGTGTGTATGTGTGTATGTGTGTGAGCATGATGTGTGTGTACATGTGTGTGTGCGTGTGTATGTGTGTGCGCATGATATGTGTGTGTGTTGAGGCACACATGTGGCTACCAGAGCACAGAGTCAGCTCTCTTTCCACCTGTTCATGACTTCCAAGGATCATCTTGGTTTCTCAGAGTTGCAAGCACTTTACCCCCTGAGCCATCTTGCTGGTCCAACTTCAGCCACTAAAGAAAATTTAAAAATTAATTTTTCTAGAAGAAAGAAATCATGCTAAGAATTTTGGACAATAAGGGCCAGAGAGATGACTCAGCTGACAAAGGTGTCTACCACCAAGCCTGACACCCTGAGTTCAACCCCAGGGAACAGCATGGTGGAAGGAGAGAAGGAATTCACTTGGAGGAAGAAGGGAAGCGATACCTGTCAATTATTCTGTGCCCTCCACACATACATGCCATAGCGTGTGCAGGCATGTGCGCACACACATACACACACACACACAAATAAATAAATAATAAAGTGTAATAACCTTACACAGGTCTAAGGAGGTTGTGGCTTTAAGGGAAAGTAGTCAATGAGGCTTGTCATGAACCACTCAGAGGACTCTATGATTGCCCAGATTTAAAAAAAAAAATCTTGACAACCAAAAGGACCAGCACATGTCTGTCACTCCAGCACTCAGGATGTGAATCCAAGAGAACTCCTAAAAGCCCAAGGCTAGCCTGGTCTATATAATGAGTTCTAGGACACAGCTATATAAGGAGACACTTAAACACAAACACACACACACACACACACACACACAAAATCTCCCAGCACAACTGTAAATATATTCTTTCTAGAGGGTTTATTTCTTTTAGTCTGTGTGTATGAGTATTCTGTCTGCAGGTTTATATGTGCAGCACATGCATGGCTGGTGCCCATGGAGATCAGGTCCTCTGGAACTAGAGTTATGGGTGGTTATGCACTGCCACAAGGGCTCTGGGAACCCGAACTGGATCCTCTGCAAGAGTAGCAAGTGCTCTTAATAACTGAGCCACGTCTTCAGCCCCATCAGTAGGTTCTTTTTTTTTTTAAATATTTATTTATTTATTATGTATACAATATTATATCTGTATGCCTGAAGGCCAGAAGAGGGCACCAGACCTCTTTACAGATGGTTGTGAGCCACCATGTGGTTGCTGGGAATTGAACTCAGGACCTTTGAAAGAGCAGGCAATGCTCTTAACCACTGAGCCATCTCTCCAGCCCCCCATCAGTAGGTTCTTGATGGTAAAAAAAGACCAACTGAGAGCAGGCCCTGTCCTAAGCCTGAGTTCCGCTGGGTCTGAAGAGCAGAACTCACAGTCCACAAGGGTCAAAGTATCACAGTGAAAGAAACAAGACCCACAGGCTTCCTCACACTGTAAAGGAAAAGGGGGCCCGAGATGAAAGGATTGTGTCTGCTGTGTCCTCTAGGAAGTGAACCAGGGCAAGCAGGCTCCTCTAGACGATTCTCTCTAGGAAGTACATCGTGGAGCCTGGGGAAGTTCAATGCGAGATGCAAATTAACTAAGCCACTGTTCACAAGCAATTAAACGGTGTTCTTCAGTCCAGGAGGAAACGAAAGCCCAGCTGAGTTTCATTTGGGAGGTAGAGGAAGAAAGGTCCAAAGTCAACATCACACAGGCAATGCCATGTTCAACCCCCTCTGAGACTGATTCCATCCCATGCCAGTCAGAGCCCCTAAGTGACTGGGGTGCACGAACCTGAGGCGCGGACAGCATCTCTGTCTTTATGAATGCAGATGAAGGTTGCCTCTCTTAAGACCTCCAGCGACTGTCTTCAGAAAGTGGCTATTGTCGACCTGGAAACCAAGGCCTTTGTCTTCTCATCCCTGCCTTTGAGTTGGGTGGGCACAGTCTCGTACCTCCTGGGTACTTCTCTCATGTGCTTCATGGTCCCCTTTGAAACATTTCCTCCAAGTTCCCAGGCTTGGTTCTCACTCCGCTTCCCCTCAGACTGACCTCCCAGGGGAGAGTGACCTTTGTCCTGTTTCCTCTCACTAGGGCACAGTCCTCTCCAAGGATTTGCTTCAGGGCATGCTGTGGACTATTCCCAAGGCTCCCCCTAAGTATCCTGATCTTGCTTTCCACAACTGGGGCTTTGTGGACTAGCACACGTGGGAGATCCATCATGTTGTCTGTCCGAGGAACAGACACCAAAATGAAATGTGGAAGAATGTTATTGAGGGAAACACCTATATGGCCCATGAGGTAGGAGCCAGGGAAGCCAGAGAAATGTTAGGCTCTGACAAAGGTCAGAATTCCAGGGGCAGAGGTCCTCAAGCTAAAGTCCCTGTTAGCAGAGTCTGGTGTCCCCCAGGAACAAGTCAGACACAGTGTCCCTGCCATAGTCTGCCTTTGCTTTGTAACTGTCCGTGGGCCATGTGACCCCGGTGCAAACACAGCAATGATGGCTCTCAAAGCAGAACAGCAGGCTCACCATGTCAGAGAAGCCTGGGGATGGGAGGGAACCCATATGGTATGTTCTCATGGCTGTCTCGGGCGTTCATGGACCTGGTTTGGCATAGTTTTCCTCTATACCCTGTGCCGTTTGTTTGTTTGTTTGTTTGTTTCGAGACAAGGTTTCTCTGTGTAGCCCTGGCTGTCCCAGAACTCGCTCTGTAGACCAGGCTGGCCTTGAACTCACAGAGATCCACAGCCTCCTGAGTGCTGGGATTAAAGGTGTGCATCACTACCACCCGGCCACACTGAGCCTTTTTCAGTGATTTCAATAAAAAAAAATCAAGAAGTGTGCATGGGGTGTATACCTCTAGTTCTAAGAGCCTCTGTCTGTACAGTGGTATGTGTGTGTAAATGCGGGTGGGTAACATGCCACAGTGTGTGTGTAGAGGTCAAAGGGCATCTTGCTAGAGTTTTTCTCTCCTTCTATTAGGCAGGTATCAGGGATTGAACTCAGGTTGCTATCAGGCTTGATGACAGTCATCTCTGCCTGCTGAGCCATCTCATCAGCCCTGTCTGTGTGATTTTATATTTGTGTTTGTGTATTATATATGTCTGTCTGTCTGTCTATCTCTGTGTACTGGTTAGATGTATGTGTCTGTATTTTTATATGTGTGTGTGCTGTTCATGTTTGTGTACTACACATGTGTGGGTGTTCAGAAAGAATCCCCTCCTGGAGTCACAACTAAGCCACCTGGAGCCCTCACCCCATCTCCGTTGCTGCTTTTCAGACCATCCTGGTTGGTGACAGTGGCGTTGGGAAGACATCTCTACTGGTTCAGTTCGACCAGGGAAAGTTCATCCCTGGGTCCTTCTCAGCCACCGTGGGCATCGGGTTCACAGTAAGTACTCACCAGCTCTGCCAGCTCCGGAGCCCCTGTATGTGTGTCAGGGTGCCAGCCAGAAAGAGGTGGGTGATTATATGAGACCGTGAGAAGAATTCCACTAAACAGACTATTTCCAGAGATACAAACAAGTTGATGTGGACTGGTTAGGGTTGGGCTTTGGCCCTGGGTGGTGTGGAGGCTCTGTTTTACTCTGAGCCTACTGACCAGCAAAACAGGGTATCTGGGTATATGTGCTCAGGTCCACCCAGCGGCTGCAAAGGTTCTAGAAGGGCAGGAAATGACAAATGACAGTATTGAATGTGTGAACCTGCTTGGCCACATGGGTTGGGAGTCAACAGGCAAGGGCTGAGTCTGGTTTTTAGCTCTTGGTCTTTCTGGGGACACAGCAATGGGGTGTGGGTGATTGGGTGAGTACCTAATTAGAAACTGGGGTCCAGCTCCTTCGCCCACAGTTCTCCACAGTCTAGCAGCTCTGCTCTGCCACACACCTTCACCTCCCTTACCTGACTAAGCCTGAAGGTACTCTCTGATCCCCTTGGATTCTTGGAAAGGCCTTCCAGAAGGCTTTGCCCCTTTCTCATTCTGCTGAGTCTCCAAAACCCTAGTATCTGAGACAGGGAGATAAGGTGTCATGTCTTGGGCACTGTGGGGGTTTGAAAACCTCTAGACAGGACTAAAGAGATGGTTCAGCTGTTAAGAGCGCTGACTGCTCTATCAGAGGTCCTGAGTTCAATTCCCAGCAACCACATGGTGGCTCACAACCATCTGTAACGAGATCTGGTGCCCTCTTCTGGCGAGTAGGCATACATGCAGACAGAACACAATATATAATAAATAAATAAAAGTATTTTAAAAGGAAAAAGAAAACCTCTAGACAAACCAAAGCAGGGGGACTGTGAGGTCACATTTGGGACTAGGACATACCATGCTACACTGGTGAAAAGAGAGGGAAGGAGACCTCAAAACGGGCTTCCCCAAAAGGTCAGAGGGAGGAAGGCAAGAGTTCAAACTGGACACAGCTGCAGGTGGCTGCCCAGGTGGTGAGCGGGAATGGAGAGCGGCCCAGCCTGTGACTGTCGGAGCTGAAAACACCTCCACCCAAGCACTCTCAAGGGGAAGGCAGAACAAAGTAGGGGTGCAACCCCTAAGGCCAAGGCTATTTAGACAACCCCCCTGTCTGGAAGGAAGGCGGATGTCTCCGTACCGGGGACGTCAGACTTCCCTCACGGTCACACCCACATCTTTTCACCTCTCCTTGACCTGACTTGGAGAGCAGAGAGAGTAGGTAATCCCAGGTCTGAAAATTCTGATATGCATCCAAACAAGTCACAGAGGTATCATCTCTGAACGTGGCTACCAGTTTGGAAAGAAAACTAAGGCAAATCTATGAATAAGAAGAAAGAATTTAGTCAGACAGAGAAATCCAAGCAGCAGAGCCAGGGTGGGAGACAGCTCCTGCTGACCTTGGGGTAGTTTTTACATCCTCTGCAGAGGCCAGCACTGGCAGCTTGAGCGAAGCCTGAGTTTGGAGACACTTGGGTCAATGGCAGGACCTTGAACCACAAACAAGCACAACTGTGTTCCACAGCTGAGACCCAAATCCAGAGAAAGTCCCTCTGGTGACAGTGGGCAGGATAACCACATGTGACATGAACCGACATGAACCCCATGTGACAGAAACCACACAGAGGAAGTGTGATGGAGTCCGGCCACAGCTCGATTGTGACAATACCTATTCCCCTTACTAATAATGTTCTGTTTAGTGCCAGGAACCATCCACCCCCTCCTGGTCCAGCCCTCTGCCCAAAATAGCAGAATCTTCACACAGCAGCTACTCTTCCACATCCTGCTAGGCAAGGACGCTGAAGGACATTGGGTGTCCTTCAAATACTGGTCCCTAGAGACACTGGTTATAAAATCCTTGCTTACTGACCTACCACTCAGTGAGATGTTTTTAATTATTATTATTATTTTATGTGCATGGCTGTTTTATGCCTGGTGCCCATGAGACCAGAAGAAGGATCCCCTGGACAGCTGTGGGCTGCCAAGTGGGTTCTGTGAATCAAACCCAGGTCTTCTGAAAGAGCTGACAGAGCTTTTAACCACTGAGCCATCTCAAGTTACAACTGAGAGGTTTTTTAAGCATATAGAATAATTTGCAAATGCCTTGGGCCTGGGCTTGGATTCCAGGGTAATGATAACTGAAGCAGAAGAGGCCACCAAGCTCTTGCTGGCCCTGCTCAGAAGGCTGGATGCAGGGTGGTTATAAGGGAGGGAAGGGCACACAGAACGGGATTACCTTCACTGAGAAAATTCCAGTTCTATGACCTTTCAGGGATAGAGCTGACACCTCTCAAATCCTGGTATCCCCCAAATTCTCTATCACAAGCCCTCTTGGGCTGGCTGCAGAGTCCTGCTGCTGGTTTTACTGCAGTGCTGACATCAACAGGATCCACGGTGGCGTTAGTCAGATACTCCGTCTTTTCTAGTGTTCTGATATAAAACTCTAGACTTCTTTTAAATGGTACCAGTCTCTTTGGGAGCCCTGCCTTTGCTAGCCCCTGTTTTGCACAGGCTTTTATAACCAAACTGCAGGATTTTTAAGACTTTCTCTTCAGCTTTTTGCTCTTGAGCCTCACTATAAACCTGGCTACAGGCAGCCGGTGATTGCTATGCCACAGCCTGAATGCTAAAGGGCCTTAAGACTTCCATCACTGGGTTAATTCGCCTCCTACTTTTTTTTTTCTTGTTTTTTTTTTTTTTTCGAGACAGGGTTTCTCTGTGGTTTTGGAGCCTGTCCTGGAACTAGCTCTTGTAGACCAGGCTGGTCTCGAACTCACAGAGATCCGCCTGCCTCTGCCTCCCGAGTGCTGGGATTAAAGGCGTGCGCCACCACCGCCCGGCTCGCCTCCTACTTTTAAACTCAGCCCTCTACTAAGTCTGAGGACCCAGGTAAAATGTTAAAAAGTTCTTAGCATTATTGTAACATGAATGGCTCATAGTCCAACCCACTCTCCCCCCAAAAAAATCCTCATTCCCATCTGAAACCTGTTGAACACTATTGTTCACATTTTTATAATAATCATTTTGGCCTTTAAAGTACCCATCACAATCACCTGTTGAGGTCAGTTTATAGCACTCTGGGGCCTTTTCTATCCCACATGTCCAAACTCTTCCAAAGTCCCCCTGCAGACCAGTTCCAAAGGCAAAGACCCCCACTCCTGGTACTAATCTAATGCATTAGACCTTTTTTTTATCACTTTAGTTGTAAAAGGCTGCCACAAACAACTCCAGGAAAGGTCTGTTTGAGCTCACAATACCATAGCTTCTTTTCGTGGTCCTTGGCTCTATTGATTCTGAGCTCACAATGAGACAGAACATCAGAGCTACTCATCTGAGAGAGATCAAGTATAACTTTAAAGTATAAACCTGGGACCTACTTTCTCCAGCTAGGACTCAACTCTTAAAAACTCTACCATCTCCCAAAATAACGCCACTGGCTGGGGACCAGGCATTCTCTAAAAAGAAACTTATACAAGGATATTTCATATTCAAACCGTAAAACATTAACCTTTCCAATCAACCCTTGCCCCCCTGCAGGTCAGATCTTCCTTATGACATCTTGTCTTTATTCTCCCCAGTTTCACCTAAACAACATTGTGAATTTTATCTCCACAACCTTCCTCTGTCTCTCTCCCATCATCTCACTATGGCCTGTTAAATCACCTTCGTCGTCTGGTCAAAGTAGCACACCACTGAGGTTGATAGTTCTCAACACTCATGTGGTGTGTGTAAAAACCTGCAGAGGCTGTTTGGGTAGGATCAGGATAGGGAAACAGAGTCTGCAATTTGACACCACCTGGGAGCTGTGTTGAGGGTGATCTATGCGCCATGGTTTGCAAAACCCAAATACCAACCTTGTTACCCCAGCCTCTACCCTAGTCTCCCCTCACATCTGGACCCTACAGTCACTGTGTTATGTGGTCAACAGCCCTGGGGTTCTCTACGGTCCACAGGCATGTCTGGGAGGAACCCTACTGTTCCTCTAAACAGAGGAAGGTGGCTGTGTCATTGGCCCAGCCTCTGGCAGGAAGGCTGCGTGAGTGTGTGAGCTGTGACCTGTAACACAATAGGGCTTCTGATTGGAGGGTAATACAGTGTGTCCGTGCGTTTCACAGCTGGGGTGCTTGAGGGTGATGTGGGCATCTGGTAAGGATGTGAGGTATCTTAGGGTATCTATTGCTGTGAAGAGACACCATGACCACAGCAACTCTTATAAAAGAAAACATTTCATTGAAGAAGCAGTTTACAGCTTCAGAGGTTCAGTCCATTATCATCATTGCATGGATCATGGCATCACGCATGTAGACATGGAGAAATCTACACCTTGATCCAAAAGCAGCTGGAAGCGAACTGTCTCACTGAGTGTGGCTCAAAACCCACCTCCACAATGACACACTTCCTCCAACAAGGCCACACCTCCGAATACTGACCCCACAACTCCCTTTGGGGACCATTTTCTTTCAAGCCAACACCACACAACAAGAGGGGTGTGGTCAGTTTGAGGACACGTGAGCGTTGATGTGTCCTATGTGTTCTTCGTGTAAAGCCAGGTATAACTGCGGTGACAGGGCACACAACTGCCTAGGGTGAGGTGAGGTGTGTCTGCGCGCCGAGCAGGACGTTGTACGCTTGTGCTATGATGTCACATGGTCTGTGACATGCAGTGTGTGTTTGTGATAGGAAGGTTGTATGTTAAGGGATGATGTGAGTTGTGCATTTGAGGGATGTCAGGGTAACAGAGAGAGTGGCCTTGGTGTGACGTGAGGTGTGAGCCGCTATGGGAGAGACCCAGGCTGCCAGGGCATGTACACAGTACCAGAGCAGGGGCTGGAAAGCCTGAGTGTTGTGTTCTAGATCATTCCCTCTCCTGAAGGCCACGTCTAATGAGCCACTGCCTTTTAGTGAGCCCTTTTTCTACACAGCCCTTCCTGCTTCTGACTTCCTTAGGACTGCCCTTGAACACATATCCCGGGGACAATGCATGACTTATGCATACTTCACTACCTGTGTGCTGCAGCCCAGGGACCATAACCCAGAGGTCCCAACAAGCATTGCCTAGAAAAAGAACTGCACTCTCCCCAGTTCTCCGTACAAATGCTTTTATCTCTGCCATCTTTTGAGATACCCGGTGTGCTCCGTGCCAAATCTACCCTGCTAAAAAGAGTGTAACCCATGACCTACTTCCTCCAGCTGAGCCCCAACTCCTGGAGCTTCTACCTCCTCCCAAAATAATACGGAGCCAATGACGCAAACCGAAGTCCCAAACCAAGGTGTCAGCAGGCTCATGTTAGAATTCTCCCTACTGCTTCCCAGCTTTTGTTAGCCCCGGGCACTCTTCGTGTTTCTGTCTTCACCACTGCCTTTTTCCCATCTGCTCTCAGTCTTTCTCATAACACGGGTCACACTGACTTAGGGGCTTGTCTCAGTGCCTAACCTGTCGCTGTGTTAAAATTCGCTAGAGTCATTTATTAAGAAAGGAAGCCTGAGGGTTGGAGAGATGGCTCAGCAGTTAAGAGCATTGGCAGCTCTTCCGGAGGTCCTGAGTTCAATTCCCTGCAACCACAGCGCAGCTCACAGCCATCTATAATAGGATCTGATGCCCTCTTCTGGCAGGCAGGTTTACATGCAGATACAGCACTCATACATAAAATAAATAAAATATATTTAAATATAAACAAACACACATATATGAAAGAAATATATAATGTACATTATATATTATATATAAATTTATATTTATAAATATATATAGAGAAGTCGGGTTATATTCCATCATGGAGGGGAAGCCCAGCAGGACTTGAGGAGGCAGCTGGTAACATTGCAGCCACAGACAAGCAGCAGAAAGCAGTGCGTGTTTGGACTCACCTGGCTTCCTCTCTTTTAGGCCACCCTCCTCTTGGCTGGGTCTTCCCATCCATTGATTAGTTGACCTAATCAAGATAAATCCTTCACAGGAATGCCCAAAGATCCATCTCCCAAGTGATTCTAGGGCCTGCCAAGTTGATGATGGATACTAACCAGCACAGGGCCCCTATTCCAGTATGACCCTCTAACGTCCTTGGCACATTCTGGGTAGCAGTACCTGAGCAAGAGCTTATCTCCTGGGGGACACAATGTCACCCGTAACATTAGTTTCCTGGGGAAGGTGAGCAAGGGGCAAGCCAGTTTCCCTCTCCAACTCTTACCTCGACAAGGTCACCTCCATCCACACTCCGGGCTCTTTTATCAGCTTCCATGAAATAGTTCCTGCTGATGTCCACAGCCAGTGCGCGGGTCTATAGTCACCCCCAAAAACAAGCCTTGACCTTGTCCCTCACTCTCCTCACCTGAAAAGTTTAGGGATCTACTCCCCTTCCTATACTCCTCACCCAGTCCCTCGTCCAGTTTTCTTGTATACAACATTGGGATGAGGATGATTGACCCACAGGCCCCTGAGCTCTGGTCTGGGCAATCCCAGATTCTCCATATCCTGTGTCATCTGGAGCTGCGGGGCTCCTGGACTGTGCTGGAAAGTGCACCAAACAACCCCCAAGTTCATGTGGCACCCACTTGATGGTCAGGGTTTGGTCTCACCTGAATAAGGCTGGCCCTACCTTGCCCCCTTGGAAAGGAGGGCTGCAAAAGTCCACCTTTGAGAGTGTTCCCACGGTGGGGCATTAGGGACTTGGGACTCATTTCTCCCAGCAAATCAGGGAGAAGTGAGAGAGGATACACCACAAAGGGCTCGAAGTGTTAGCACCACCCGGGAGTTCCCCGGATGATGATGGCACAGTGCCAATGCGCACCCAGAAGCTCCCCAGATGGCACAGTGCCAGTGTGCACCCAGGAGTTCCCCCAGATGACACAGCGCCAATGCGCTCCAAATTTGCGTGTCGATGAACAAAAGTAGACTCAGATGAGCTTGATCTGGTGTCCATCCGCAAAAACTGAACTGCTATTCCAGCACTTGGGAGGCAGAGGCAGGCGGATATCTGTGAGTTCAAGGCCAGCTTGGTCTACAGAGTGAGTTCCAGGACAGCCCGGGCTGTTACACAGAGAAACCCTGCCTCGAAAAACAAAACAAGACAAACAAGCAAAAAAAAAAAGGAACTTCTTAGATGCTAGCCTCAGCAGCTCGCTGTCAAACACTGCTCAAGAGCGGTCCCAGCCTCCTCGCAGGTGAGCGAGCTCGAGATCGGCAGCTGGCTGGAGCTCGGGCGCCCCCTGCTGGTCATGCTACACAGCCGCAGTAGGAAACCAGGCGCCACACCTTCCGCAGCTAGCTGGATCTCCCGGGTCAGCTGCCTCGATGGCAACCTAACCTCGCCGCTGTGACTTTAGGGACTTGTCCTGTACCTGGACTCTTTCGCTGCTGTAAGAGCACTAAACTAGGCTAATGTCTCTCAGGAGACCCACCAGTCCCTCGGGCACGCATTCTGCAAGTCCTGGACACCCTGGCGGGAGTCGTCGAGGGGTGGCGGGACGGAGGGAGGAGCCTATCAGGGTCCGAACCGGTTGGTGGAAGGGGAGGAAGGAGTGGGCGGAGCTTAGTGCCAGGGCGGTTCCGCGCTCTCCGTCGCTCGCCGCGAGCCCGGCTCACCTCTGACTGTCCGGGGACCATGACTGGCACGCCCGGAGCTGCTACCACCGGGGATGGAGAAGCCCCCGAGCGCTCCCCACCCTGCAGTCCGAACTACGATCTCACGGGCAAGGTGGGTGGGCGTTGCGCCCAGTGCTGGGGACCCCCAGGTCGGGCCTGAGGGATACCCCTTCTGGTGTCCTTTGCCATAGGACCCCGTCCTTCCCTGTCTACTCCCCTCTCCAGAAGTGTCTAGATTGAGCTCAGTCGTCCCGGGTCAGCTGGGTCTGGGTCTAGAGCATAACCCCTGAGCCCATCTCGGTCTCTGGAGATCTAGGCTGACCTCGGAGGGCGTGGGGCAAGACAGAGCAGAAAGACTTAGACTCCTCACCCTGTGGACAACCACCCAGTTCTTTTCTGTCACACTTTTGGAAGTGCTAGGAAATGGGGACTCCTTGAAAGACGCAGATGCCTGCGGAGGCATCTCAAGGTTAATGCCCTTTTTGAGCTAAGCCTCAAAGAGTGACACCTGTCACCCATTTTCTTTTTTTATTATTTTTTTTAATTTATTAAAGATTTCTGTCTCTTCCCCGCCCCACTCAGCAGCAAATGCCACCCTTTCCTTCCCCACTGCCTCCAGACCAGCCTCTTCCCAACAGTATGGTAGCATCTTCCCTACCCCCTACGCTGTGTGTAGCCAGCCCACACGACGTCCACTTGGCAATACTTAGAAGCTGAGAAAGGCACAACAGTTAGTGACAGTGGCCCACCCTCCCTCCTCTGATGGCTCTAAAGGCAGTTCTCTGGGGTGCACCTTCTGGGGGAATGCCGAATGCCCTGTACAAAAGCTGGTGGGAGAAGCATGAACACTAGCCTGCCCCACCTCGCTCGCTCCTCTGTGTCCTTGGAGTAAGCAAGTACAAGGAACCCTAAAAAGAGATGCTGAGCCAGCCCCGGCGGCAGCTTGCGCTCTTCCTCTGCAGTAGGTTAGAACTAAGTGAGAGTTGTGCTAAGTGGAGCTGCCGCCTGCTCTTGAAGGACACAAGCCTCTTTCAGCGTCTTGATGCCTCCCCATCCCCAGGTCTCACTCTCACTAGGAGCCTCAGGTCCCCACCCCCAGGGTTTCAGGGGAAGCCAGTCTGCCAGCCTACCCACCCAGAGCCGTTGAGATAGGCGTCCTGTGTGGGCTTGTGGCAGGAAATGGGGCCCTACGTCTTCAGGGGAGGGGGAGCTGCTGATGGCCAGCCCCCAGGCTGATGGGGGGGGGGATCTTCTGACCTCCTTGCCTGGCGGGCCTGCTGAGCTGTTTACCTAAGAGGTGGCAAGGCTGAGCAGCTGTTTGTGTTTGGTGGATTTGACTGGCTGGGTGGACTGGCTGCATGGTTTGCTCAAGGCAGCTGTGATCTGTAAAGTAAACAGGTACCAGTGTTCGCACCCTCTCCTCTCTGGGGTTGGGGCCCCCGGAGCCATCGGAGTGCCTGGCCAGCAAAGTAGCTAACCCCCACCCTGCCAAGGCTTGACCTAGTCCTGAATCTGAAGTTGTGTGAAAGGTCCTTGGAAGACCTTAGGAGTTCTTGGGTCTCTGGCATGCAGTACCCATGCAAGGGCCACTCTTCTCTGAGTCCTGAGTGGTTCACATCAACTTTGTTGACCCTAGACATTGACAAAGTCTAGCAAGGCCTCAAAGGAATGTGCCTTCCACGTCCCACCTATTAGGATGGGCAAACTGCAGAAGGAAAAAAAAAATTAAGGAATTTCCCCAAAAGCACACAGTAAGCTTTTAATAGTATAAGAATCCTTTCCGCTCAGGCCCACCCCCACATCCTTCCACCAAAGTCAACTATTAGACCCCACAGCCTCATATCTGTAGAAGGAAAGCTTTTTGGTTCCACCATCAAGTTCAAAGAGCCCAATAATTCTGCCCTTATTGACAGTCTAACCAGGCAATTGGGAACGTTCCGGCTTTGAGTCTACACTTCCATTCTCCAAGATGGCTGAGCAAAGAGATTAAAGAGATTCCCCCGACACACACACACACCATTCCTACATTTTCCCCCACAGTGACTGTCTCCCCATCTCAGAATAAATGTCAACCTTCCCTAATTCTTGCAAGCCTATTGCGAACATAAGCCCTCATTAGACACTTCCAAATTAATGTCTGACCCAAAAGGAAAGTTCAACAATAGTAATTAAAGACAATGTTATGCCCATTGAGTCTTTTTTTTAAGACAGGGTTTCACTATTTAGCCTTGGCTAGCCCTCAAACTCACTGGCCTAGAACTCAGATATCTGCCCACCTCTGCCTCTCAAATGCTGGGATGAAGGCACCGCCATACCCTACCCATCCATCAAGTCTTGCTAGGCTCCTGGGGGAGAGGACCTTTCCCTGTGCAGGAGCCCCACCTGCCTGTGTACACCTACGTGCACACTCAGAAGGGCAATGTCTGCACTCTCAGCAATGGGCAAATGTATGCCCAAGGCATAGACCAATGTAATGGGATCTCGAAGCATGTTCGGAGGTCTCTGCTTGGCTTTGAGGACACTGGTTAGTACAAGAGGCTCAGAGGGAGAAGCTGGGAGGCTGAGGCAAGGAGAATGGAGGAGAGAAGCAGGGCCAGAGTAGGGGCAGGATCACTGGAAGCACACACTCCTCTGTCCTGCTGACGTCCTTCTCTGGGACATTCTTCTCTGGAATCCCGGAAGACCCCTTCTCCTCCCCAGCCGCCATTAACTGCCTCTGCCCCCATCTCCTAGGTGATGCTTCTGGGAGACTCGGGCGTCGGCAAAACCTGTTTCCTGATCCAATTCAAAGACGGGGCCTTCCTGTCCGGAACCTTCATAGCCACCGTCGGCATAGACTTCAGGGTGAGGTGGCTGCAGGCTCCTTCTGCAGCAAGCTCAGGTTCAAGAAGGGTGCCCTCTCCTTGTCTTTGACTCCTGAGGGCACCAGGGGCTTACTGCCTGGGAGGCCCCAGAGGTACTCCCGCCAGGACCACAAAGGCGCCAGGTCAAAGGAGTCTGGGTAGGGTTGGCATCTTGTTCACCTTCTTCTCTGCTCTTGGATAGCGTCCCCGAAAAGGTAGTCTCATTTCATGGTCTAAGTCCTGAGAACCCCTGGCTCATAGTCATCTGAGTTGGGCCCCTGTCAAGGTCAGTTTTCAAGAAGCAATTACCAAGAAAATGAAGGGCTGGGTTCAAAGATGAAGGTCTCAGGGCTGTCTCCCCCTCCCCGCCCCCCCCCCCCCCGCCCCGCATCCCTGATGACTCTAAGGTCTCTATCTACCAGTGTGCAAGCAGGACCACTGGTACTGCACACCTATGAATCCCAGAGGGGTAGGGTCTAACCCCAGCAGGCAGGCCCGTGGAAGCTTTGCACCTCTCCCAGTGGATGGAGTGCTGAGGCTACATTGAAAGGATTATGGGTAACTGGAGGAAAGGTGGTCTTGCAGGACAAGGCTCTGAAGGCCTCAGGGTATAACGGGTGCCTCATCTCTAAAGGTGAATTCTGGGAGACAGGGACTGAAGTGGAGAAGGGTCACAGCCTCCCACACACTTCCTTTGCTGCCTGCTGAGTTCAACAAAGAACTAGGCATGGCTGGGGAGATGGCTCTGCCAGCGGTTAAGAACACCTGGGCGCTCTTCCAGAAGTCCTGAGTCCCAGCAACCCCATGGTGGCTCACAGTGAACTAGGCAGGTTTAAAGGTTCCCCTTGCTCGACTGAGTTGTGAGAACAAGGAATGGAGAAATCTTGTCCCCGCTGCTCTACCTGGGTGATCTGACTGAAGATGTCTCAGGCTCACCACATAGGCCTGGAGCGAGCCCAGTACAGGGAGCTGACAGACCTTGGGGGCCAGCCAACATCCCCTCCCCACCCTCTGCCCTTTTCTCTTTCAGAACAAGGTGGTGACAGTGGATGGCGCCAGGGTGAAGCTTCAGGTGAGAACAGTGCCTGGGAGGGGGGAGGGGCTTGCACTTTGCTTCTCAACCTGAACCACAGGCCTACAGCCCTGCCCTCAGTCTGGGGTAACTTCCTGTGGGGCCCATGAGAGGAAACTGCTTTTCTTTGTTTGATATCTGTAGAAAAAGCAGTTCCCAGGCACCCTTTCTCCTATCAAAGGCAACTCAAAATGCCCTCAACTAGGCTTAGCCTCCCTTGTTGCCCTCCCCGCCGCCCCCCCCCCCCCGTTTTCCGAGTCTCTACTGCTCTAAGCACCCCAGCCTCTGGACTGGAGAAGGTAGAGGGTGTAAGACCCCAGAAACACCACTGATGTCATTAGATGCACGGGGGCCTGTGGGATCCCACAGAAAGAAACAGCCTTCCCCCCACCTCCACCCACCCACACAGACACCTCTCACACAGCAGCAGGAGCCCTCCTGTCAGCAGCTAGCCCTGCTCCTTCCCACCTCTCTGTCTTCCTAGATCTGGGACACGGCAGGACAGGAACGCTTCCGCAGTGTGACCCACGCATATTACCGAGATGCTCAGGGTAAGACTTGATCCTCTGTCCTGTCCCCGCTCTGCGGCCCTTCTGCTGATGCCCTGATCTCCTCTATCTGTCCCCCTCCAGCCTTGCTCCTGTTGTATGACATCACCAACAAATCTTCTTTTGACAACATCAGGGTAGGTCCTCCCCTCTCAAGGCCCTTCCCCCACCCCAACAGCCTTGCCTGTAGTGAGCAGCCAGAATAGGGCCTCTACAGGACCAGAGTGCTTCAATTCTGTCAAAACAGCTAAAGCAGAGAACCTGTCATCCTTGAAAAACACTCAGTGGTGACTGGGCATTTCATTGCCATGTAGGCATGGGAGCCAAGCAGGCTGATGTGCCCTGTGTTGACGGTATAGCCCTGCCTGTGGTTCATGAGTGTGTTTTATATCAAAGTGTTCAGAACAGTCCCAGCTCCACCCTCCCTGGACAATTCTCCACAAGGACCCAGGGGAAAGCCCACGCAGAAAACTCCACACGCATCCAGGTCAAGTTGCAACTCAAGACAGAGTGAGTGGCTATGTCCTCACAGCCGAACAACTGGAGAGCAGAGGCCATAGCCAGCAAATACAAGTGTGACTCTGGGCACAACACTGGAGAGAGGTTTTATGTGCTTCTAGACCTTGAGGGCTGGTTACCGAAAAGCAAACGGAGGGGCTTAGACAGACAGCTATGAAAGGACAGAAACTGCATGGTACTGCCACTTCCAAGCCTATCCTCAGGGCAGACATCACTAATGGAGCTCAGTACTTTTTGGTCAGAAAGACAATATGAAAATGAAACCCAGGGCCTTGTATATTAAAGACAAGTATTTCTCTACTGTATAACATCCCCAGCCGAGCTCAGCCATCTCCACCCCCACCCCCAGTTCCTGTTTGCTGCTGTTGTTGGTTTGTTTCGTTTTGAGGCGGGGTCTAGGTATATGGCTCAGGCTGGCCTCCAACTCTGTGCCCCGGCCTCTGCGCAGGAAGAAGCCTCTGTTGCCACACCTGGCCGATCCCATTGCCTTTGATTACTGAGCCCTTCTGTGGTTTGAGACTCCCAACAGAGCCCTCTAGGAGAAGAATCCCCTGGTCCTTGGCTCGGCTCAGCCTCCCTTCTCCCACAGGCCTGGCTCACCGAGATTCACGAGTATGCCCAGAGAGATGTGGTGATCATGCTGCTAGGCAACAAGGTGAGTGGCTCTGCGGCAGAGCCAGTGCACTCTGACCCTCCTCTCCCGCTGCTGCTTCAGCCCCATCCCCACCCAGCCCACAGCCACCTAAACCCATCTAGCAGGGGACCTCTCCAGTGTGGGAGTCAGACATGTCTCGTGACATCTGCCTGTCCCACCCCAAAGTTTCGCTAGTAGCCCCTTCCACCAACAGCCTCAACTGCTGCCAATGAGCTGCCAGGTGACTCAACTGCCAGCCATCGCTAGATCATTATGGACAGGTCAAAGGTCAGGGGTTAAGTACAAAATGTTTAACTCAGCTGCTGTCACCCGATGACGCTGGGTCACCACACCCTTTGCTAGTATCACACACCTCCCCCAAGTGCTCAGGGGGTGCAGTGGGGGACACAGCCTGAGCAACGGAGAAGCAGAAATCCTGGCCCCAGGCCAATCACACCTGCCTGCAGTCCCTCAGGCTACCAGAAGAGGGCGGGCAGTGCTTGCTCCTGGGGCAAAAGATGGGCTTCCTGGGGTCAAGGCTTCCTTTCCCCGGAATTGATTGACTGACCCACATGGGCTTGACAGGCGGATGTAAGCAGCGAAAGGGTGATCCGTTCTGAGGATGGAGAGACACTAGCCAGGGTAAGTGACTGCCAATGGGGTTGGGGGAATGGTGAGGGAGGCCATAGCAGGCCCTGAGAACACTCTCTCCCCGGCAGGAGTATGGTGTTCCCTTCATGGAGACCAGTGCCAAGACTGGCATGAATGTGGAGCTGGCCTTTTTGGCAATTGCCAAGTGAGAGCTGAGCGGGGCAGTGAGGGGGGATGGTGAGGGAGCCTGGGTTGGGGTGGGAGGCAATCTGGGAAGCCAGTGGGGTGGGGAGGGGGAGTGTTAGGGAATGCCTGGCTCTACATTCCCAGCTCAGCACATGATTCTTCCTGTTCTAGGGAACTGAAATATCGGGCGGGCAGGCAGCCCGATGAGCCCAGCTTCCAGATCCGAGACTACGTGGAGTCGCAGAAGAAGCGCCCCAGCTGCTGCTCCTTTGTGTGACTCTAACAGCAGACTCTAAGGGACTAAGAGGAGGCCCAGAGACCCTTGGGAATGCAGTTATTCTAACTGCCAAGCCAACTAGGAGAGAGCTGGGGGTTCAGTGGGCAGCCCTGGCCAGGGAGGTAGCTGCCACCCTCGTTTCTCTAGCTTCCCTGTGTCATGGGAAGGTTAAAATACTCGTACTTTATCTTAATATATATAAACTAATACCAAAAAGGGCACCAGTGTGCCACCCTACCCCCAAAAAACCAAAATAGGTAGAGACTTGGTGGTCCTTCTGCCTTCTGGGACTGGGTTCTAAAAGACTGGACCCCCCCCCTAGCTTGGGTGTTACTACACCAGCATGGGACCAGGGGACACCGAAGTACGGCTAAGGTGTAGGAACTGGTTGTGACCCTGTTACCATCCTTACTAGGGAGGCTAGGGAGGCTTCTCTTCCTCCAGCTCCCCAGGGGACAGCCTTTCCCAATAGGAAAGGCCTTAGTGCTGGGAGCTAGCCCAATGCCTTAGAAAAGACAAAAGTGGAGATGGGGGAGGGGCTGTAAGAAGAATAGCAGTTACGTGACTGGCCTCTGCTCAGCTACCTCTGGCCCTCCTCACCCTCCTTCTGGAAGCATGCCCCTTTTTCTCTAGCACACAAGCACAGCGAGGTACCTGAAAACATCACATTCTATCCTCTGGACCTTACATCCCAGGGGACACTCCACCATCCCATGGGAATCTCTCTCATCAGCTTTCTGCCTGGGTTCCTAGATGCCAGAGGTCAGAGCCAGGAAAAAGCTTTCCTTCCTTCCCAGTCCTGTGACAAGGTGGACAGCACCACAGCTATTTAAGGCAGAGGTAAGAGCCAGATAAAGAATTCGCTGGCTCCTAGAATGGGTGGGAGGCAGAACTGAACACCCCCACTGTCCAATTTTTCTCATTAAGTCCCAGCTCTCTGTCTCCTCCCTGCTCTTTCCTTTAACTTCAGACCAATACTAGGGCCAAAACTGTTTTATCTCCACTTCCACTAAATCAGGCGAAAGGGTGGGAAGCTGTCCACTTCTGGGTGAACCAATGTACTATGTGTGTGTGTGGAGGGGGGAGTTTGGTCAAGCTTTGGGTATGGAGAAGGGCAGTAAGGACGTCCTATAGGCCTGAGGCCATATGTCTCCCAAAGGCCTGACCCTACCCTTAGGAAGTGGGAGGTGTGCGGATCCATGACCCAGAGGCACCTTTACTGCAGCTCTGTAGGCTGGGCAGTGACTGGGACTCCTATAAAGTGTACACTGCGCATTTCTGAGGTTACTGCATTTGCTTTCAAGGCAGAAATCGTGCCCTCCTAGCAGAGTCAGCACACTAAACTTGGGTTGATAAGGACGCCCTCTGTGACCTCTCATGGGCAGATCAAGGAGGAGCCTGGGCTTGCCTTGTCTCTTCTGGGACTCTTAGCAGGTTACAGGAACTCCAGTCCCATAGCTCTGGGTCTCCGGCATTTGTGTTTTTCAGAATTAAATTGCAGTATTTTGGAAAGTATACCCTAATGTTTTTCCTTTTTGTTCCCAGAGGAAAGAGGGATCATGTTGGGAGAGGTTGTTACTTGGCATGTTGTGGGAAACTGTTACCCAATGCCCAAATCATTCTAGCCTCATTCTTCAGGGTCCTCATAGGCTCACCTCACCCTTAACTGACTGCCCTCCCCCAGACCAGCGCCTCTGCAGGCCAGAGGGAGCTGGAACGCTTATCTCACAGTCCAAGTCATTTTCTTACTCTGTTGAAAAAAGCCAGGCCTCCTTTCCCACTAGAGTGACTCCTGAGATTGACTACCTAGCTGTCTCTCGCCCCGCCCCCTCTCCCTAGCCAAAGGCTGCTGCCAAAACCAAGCCTTTTATTCATTATTTATTGATCTACCCTCAGGCCGGCCAGTCTTCCAGGTGGGCTGTACGAATCCTTGATCTATCTGCCCCGCCCTACGCGTTCCTAGAAGGGGTCAGAGCCCAAACCTTCTCAGTACGCCAAGTCCTGGGATAGCGGCGTGACTCCACAAGTAGAAACTTTGTTACTTAAACAACCCCGCTCCAGAGTTATTTTGTTACAGTTACCCTGTTACAGTGTTACTGTGTTACAGAAGACATCCGTCCCGTTCTTAAACTGGCCTCGGGGAGGGGGAGGAGTGAGTGGGGGTGTGTGGGATGGTTTCCCCGACAACTGTTGCTCCCCTCCTTCCCCCCACTTCGAGCCAAGCTGTGCAACAGGCTTTGGTTGACGGCGGTTAAAGCATTGAGGATCCTTTACCCCGAGACTAGCTCTTCTAAATCCGCCTCCACGGCGTAGAAACCAGAGCGCAGCCCGCGAGGCCCCTGGGCTCAGTACCTGGAATCCGGCCCCGGCCCTGGCCCCGGCCCCGCCCCATCGACCCGACTCCGCACTTGGTAACAAACACTTCCACTTCCTGGGCTCTCTTTTCTTCTCCCGCTGCGGGGAGCCGCGCCGAGTGCAAGCCACACCCCCACCGTTCTGATTGGCCAGATTTGTTCAACCCCCGCCCAAGAGCTCGAGTTAATGGCTTCTGATTGGTCCACGGTGATTCACACCCACGGCACAGCCCCGCCCCCGGCTTTAGGAGCTGGGGCGGGCTCTGGAACGCTCACAGACCGCGCAGGGCGGGGATTGGCTCCCTCCCTTCCTGTGCGTTCGCTACCGCGGTTCCTGGGACACCTGCTCACTGTCCCCAGTGAGGTGCTCAGCTCCCGACTTGAGCTCCGCGGAGCGGGCAGAAAGACCGTGCGTCCCCGGCCTTCGACAGGAACCGCGCTGAGCGTTCGCCGGGCAAGATGAGCGTGATCGCGGCAGCCGGGGAGCCTCTGCCCCGGCTCTGCTGCCTGGAGAAGGGTCCGAACGGCTATGGCTTCCACCTGCACGGGGAGAAGGGCAAGGTGGGCCAGTTTATCCGACTGGTGGAGCCCGGCTCGCCGGCCGAGAAGTCAGGGCTGCTGGCCGGGGACCGATTAGTGGAGGTGAACGGCGAGAATGTGGAGACGGAGACGCATCAGCAGGTGGTGAGCCGCATCCGCGCGGCGCTCAACTCTGTGCGCCTGCTGGTGGTCGACCCCGCGACGGACGAGCATCTCAAGAAGCTGGGCGTCTCGATCCGGGAGGACCTACTGCGCACCCAGAAGTCCGAAGAAGCCAAGCAGCCGGTCGCCACTGTCGCGCAGGAGACTGGAGAACAGGCCGAAAAGAGCCACCTGGAACGGGTAAGTACGGGCTGAGCTGTGTATGGGACTGGGATTCTGGAGAAACTTGGGCGCCCCGGACGTCCAGCACTTTCTGAAACTCGAGCAGCGAGGAGGAAACGGCTTCCGCCCTCTGACCCGAAGCGATCGCTGTTCCTGAGGCTTCGGACTCCGACCCGCGACCCCGTAGCCTTGTCCGTGTTCGCCTGCACTTTCGGTTCCCTTGAACTTTGGGGAGGTGTCGCAAAAGAATTCAGTCCCCTTCTCGGATCCCATTATTTGAATTCTGACCCCCATCCCGGACTCTCTGGAGCCTTTTCCTGGGCTGCCCTTGTCTACAGCTAAGCTTAACTCTTTCTTTCTTTCTTTCTTTTCTCTCTCTCTCTCTCTCTCTCTCTGTCTCTCTGTCTCTCTCTTTCTGTGTGTATGTGTGTCTGTCTGTCTGTCTCTGTCTCTCTTTCCCCTTGTAGATGGTAGGTAAAATTGGCGTGGAGACTGAGTAACAAACAAGAGGTCCCTAGGAAGGCCCTTGCAGCCCTACCCAAACCTCCTCGGCTCCCTAGTTTTGTGCTTCATTAACTCGCACCGATTGGACTTCATCCTTCTCAAGTCTAAAGTGACTTCTAAGAAAGAGAGGAAGTCCCAGCGTCTCAGAGCTAGGGGTGGGGGTGGGGTACAGGGAGGAGGCACACAGGCGGCTTGGGGGTGGTGGCTCTGCCACCCTGGAGGATTTATGGTCCTCTGGAATGTGAGGAGTAAGCGCTCGCTAGCTGGTATCTGGGAAGCTGGTGGGAGGACCTTGGAAGAGGAGGAGAAGGAGAAAGATGGTTGGGGGAGGGCGCAGTCGGAAGGCCAGGCATCGTCCCTCAGAGTCCACGTGGACAGGTGGTCTCGCCCTTATATTGTCACTGCTCACCCCATTGTCCTGATAGCAAGTCGGCCGGTTGGGTTTGCTCGTGTTCGGTATTTCCCCCAAACAACTCCACTTTGGATCAGCTGCTGGAGGGGCAGCTGGCAAAACAGGAGCTGTTGTGCTGAGCTTCCGATCCCTAGAGAGCCAGGAGGGAGGAAAGCCAGGCTCCGGGCTCAGACTGGGGAGCAGGATCCTTTCAGTGCACTAGCTCTCTACCTGGTAGCGAGGACATGTGGCAGCGGTATCCATGGAGCCAGGAAGATTCTCTCTCCCTCAACAGAGAAAAGGCACTGTTCAGCCTTAAGGTTGAAGGTGGAGCCTGAGATTACCAACTGGTTTGGTGGAAGTGAGGTCACCAGAAGCCCTGTTCTGCCAGAGTTTGGTGCTGAGAATGCCAGGGCCACCAGGTTCCCACTTCCTGCCAGTGCCAATTGGCATTGGCAAGCAGTCGTAGAGCCCCTGGCAGCAAATTGGAACAGGTGACCTCTGCTCCTAGGCACAAAGCCAATTTGAACCTTGTCCCGGGTCCACTGATTCACTATTACCTTCACGTCCACGTCCACCCCCTATTTTTTTCCTTTGGACTTTAGCATCAGAGCAGATGACCAGCGGCCCCCCTCATCCTCCCGATACCTCCCGATACACACCGAGTTCCAGTCGCGCTCAGCTCCTCCCCTTGCCCTTTCGGTGGTGTTGCTGGGTGCTGGAGGGCCACGTCGAGGCTGTTGTGGAAGGTTCTACATCAGACTGTTTTGTATCTAAAACGGCAGTGGGCTGGGGCTTCCTCTTGGAGATCTGTCCTGAGTCAGGGTCCCCGGGTGGTGGTAGGACCACCTACCTGTGTGTCAATTCTTCAGTCCAGGAGATTCAAAGTAGCACCATCCTGGGGACACCTATAGGACATGGCAGTCTCTTTCTGAGCTTTGATTTTTTTTCGCATCTATAAAATGAGAGCACTGGGCAACATGGTCCGTCTTTTCGATAGTTATCAGAACAGCAGCCGGTACTCGTACCCTGCTAGATGGTTAAGGTCATCATTGCCCAAACCTTGAAAAATTCGGTCCTTTGAGCTTTGTTCTGCTAAGCTTCTCTGGTATAGAGCTCCCATATCTTGGTGTAGTAAGCTTGCAGTTGACACTCCCCCTTGCCTCATCCAGTAAAATATGCCAGTAAACACTGAGGCATCCCTGCCCTCTATGTATAAGGCGCCCAGCTGAGATTTGACAGTTAGTTTTAGCCTGGGTTTGTTTGCAGACCGGGAACTGCTCTGTTAACCTCCTCGGTTCTCATGTGACAGAGGTGTCAGCCAGAGGATGCTGTGGCAGCGACTGAGTGGCATCTTGGTGGGCCAAGAGCAAACAGGGCAGGTGAAGAGAGATGCCTGGAACATTGGCTATCCCCGCTGGCCTGCTGAGGCCCAAAGAAGTAGAGGTTTCTTTATCGAAAAAGCAGTGTTTTATTTATGTAATTCTGGCTTATCTCAGGTTGACCTCAACTCATAGAGGCTCTCTTGCCTCTGCCTCCCAGATGCTGGGGTAACAGGTGTGCTCCACCTCATTGAGCCCCCACCTTGTTCCCAAAGACAACATCTCACGCTAAAGCCTGGGACTTTTAGATTTGTAGGGATAGTTAGTTGATTTGTTTTGAGACAGGCTCTCACTACGTCACCGGGGCTGGGCTTGGAACTCTGTGTAGACTGGCTGGCCTTGAACTCACAAAGAACTTGGACTCCTGCCTCCTGAGTGCTAGGATTAAAGGCACACCAGGCCAAAATTTATGAATCTGGCTAAGCTGGCTGGCCGGTGAGCCCGAGATCCTCCCGTCTCCACCTCCCCAGCAATAGGATTATAAACCTAAACCTCACTGCCCGCTGTTGGGGGGGATCTGGGGATTGAACTCAAGTCCTCATGCTTGTCCAGCAAGAACTTTAGTGTCCGAATGACCTCGCCAGTCCTTTGCCTGCTTTCCTGTGGTCTTTTCCTACCAGACACAGGACAAGGCCTAAATCCTTGAATTTTGGCCCAGAACAGGGCCTGAGCAGACCTGAGCCAGCTCAACTGTACTAGCTGACCTGTCTGGAGCCCAGTTTCTTCATCTCCCTAAGCCTTTGTTTCCTATTGTGTAAGTTGGGAATGACGGCAGTGACCTCACCGGGTTATTAGGATTACATAAGACTGTGTGTAAGTCACTCAATACTGGCAGCTAAGCAAGTGCTCAGTAAATGTTGACTGTTGGCATTTGAAGTAATAAATAGTTCATAGCGCTGATTCCTCCCTACCTGAGCAGGTGCAGCTGTGGCCAAGCCCAGTGGTCAGAGTCCTCAAAGATCCCTGTTGTTTAATGTTTATGTGATGAGCTGGGTGTGGTGGCTCAGGCCTGTAATCCCAGCACACTGTGGACAAAGGCTGGAGGACTGCTAGCTCAGGGCCAGCCTGGGCTACAGGACAAGATTCTGCATCAATATTCATGTATTTGTTTATTTATTTTGGTTTTTCCAGACAGTTGCTCCGTGTAACAAACAGCCTTGGCTGTCCTGGAACTTGCTCTGTAGACCAGGTTGGCCTTGAACTCACAGAGATCCACCTCCCCAGTGCTGGAATCAAAGGTGTGCACCACCACTGGCCAGCTGCATCAATATTTCACAATAACAATAGTTCTATGTAGTACCGTGGTTCTCTACAGTATTGGCCACCCACTCTGTCCCACTGCTCTGCGTTTTCCCAGCCACACCAAAGATCTGAATCCCCTCAAGCCAGCTATACATCCTGTGTCTCTGTGTTCACGAGGTCACAGTTTCCACCTCTGATACACGGGAAGCCCCGGGGCACAGCCTTGGGTTATTCCTATTCCAACCAGTGTTGGCTATTCCACCTACACAGCTCTGTATCTACTATAGGGAGGTGTTCAATAAATGGTTTTTGAATTGGTGAGTGAATCCATAACAGCTGTAAGGGACCTTTGTCCCAGTCCATCGCAGTCCAGCACACCTGGGCTTGTTTGTGCATCCTGGACACCTAGAGATGAAATTCCAGATAGAATCAACCCACTCCTTCTTGCCTACTGGCAGCTTCCCCTTTGACAGGGAGGCCAAAAGTCTAGGCTTTGGGGTCAGACGTAGTAGTGCTTCCTCTACTGCTCTGCTCTTCCTGGCTCTGGAGCCTTAGTCCCTGCAAGCTTTCACTTCCAGTCAGTGGAATGGGATACCGGTCCCCAGCCTACAGGGTTGTTAGGAAAAGCAATCAGATGACAGACACGGATGGGAAAGCACTCAGATTCAGCCAGGTTTCTCCTAGCCTGACCCTTATCGTAGAGGCAAAGAAAGTGTAGGTACCCCGGGAAGCAGGATAGATGGGCGGGTGCAGTTAGCGGACAGGTTTAATTTGGCCAAGGTAGAGCTTCAGAAGGGCAGACTTTGGAAGGACATTGCTGGGTGTTTGGCTTTGAGATGGCCAGGTCAAGGCCCAGTGTGGTGGTGCATACCTTTAGTCCCAGCACTCAGGGAAGGAGAGGCAGGTAAGTCTATGAGTTTGAGGCCAGCCAGGGCTATACAGTGAAAGCCTGTCTCACAAAAAGAAAAAGAAATGGATAGGTCATGTTACTGTGGGGTCATTTTCTCTGCAGTTTAGCCAGCGTGGCCCTGCTTCTTAGCCTGGGGCCATCAATAAGTTAGTCTGTTTAGAATGATTGTCTTAGAAGCAGAAAAGGGCTTCCTTCTCAGGAAACCCCAGATTGATGGGAAGGAACTGCCCACCTATGGAGCCTCTGGGAAAAAGTGGGGCAATGCCTAGGAGTTTGAAGGCCAAGGGGCAATGTTAAAGTATGTTGGAACTTCTCTGGGGAAAATAAGCTATAGCTGCTGATCATTGGTGTTTACTAATCGGTCTGAAGGTCAAAGGTGAAGGTAGGGTGGACCTTTGGAAAGGAAATGTGTTTAATGCACGTGATCACCATCACCCCATGCAGGCCCTTTTTTGAGACAGGGTTTCTCTAGCTTTGGAGCCTGTCCTGCTCTTGTAGACCAGGCTGGCCTCAAACTCACAGAGATCCGCCTGCCTCTGCCTCCCGAGTGCTGGGATTAAAGGCGTGCACCACCAGGCTCCCAGGCAGGTCTTTTATGGGGATGGAGAGAGCTGTTGGGCCTCCCAACCATGACCCCATTGTGTATGGGCCTCCCTTTGGCCACACAGTTGAGTTATGATTCAGGGCCTGGCTCTCCAGATAAATGTGGACCAATCACATCAGAACCATCACGGTGTTGTAAACTCGGGCTTCTTTGTGCTCAGTGATAGTTTGTCTGGCATACATAAGGCTACAGGTAAGATGGGCAATTGAGGGTGCTTGAACCAGCTTCATGCAGGGGTTGTGTTAACTAAGGTTCATTCCTGTTGGGGCAAGAGCCTTAAGGCATTCTATCCCCCAGAAAAGTGGAGATGCTTCCTAGTAGCTCAGCCCAGAAGGGGTAGTTCTATCCCTTCATGGGTAGAATGGAGCCTGGGAAACAAAATCCCAACCCCTACCCACTCCTCCCACCCCTACTTTGCCTTGCTAGTTTCCCTGCAGTGCAGAGACCCCAGGAGGCTGACTTTGACTGTGGCCTGAGCCTCCCCTCCAGGTAAAACAGCTCACTCTTCACATCTCCAGCCGTGAGGATATTTCAGTCCTATATCCGAAATAAGGACAAGTGCTATAGACTCCCTGAAGTCAGGTGACTTCAAAGGCAGCAGGGCAACGCGTAGAGAAAATCGGCCAGATTTAAGTCTGATCAGAGACAAAGGCAGCCTCCCCATGTGCTTGTCAGGGCACGGGCCCAATGCCCACGGCAAGTTCAAGGAGTAGAGCCTGTCTGGGGCTGCCCCCGCAACATAGCGGCAGCGTGAGGTTGCTGAGTCTTTAGCCATGGACCACGTGAAGTATCCAAGCGGAAGTACGCTGGACACGGGGCCTGGTGCTGGTTGATATTCCTTATCTAACATTCCTGGGACTAGAAATGTTCTGAGTTTTGGATGTTTGCCAACTTTGGAAGATTTACACAAACCCGAGATACAGAGACCTAGTTCGGTCGGGAGAGTGCCTGCCTAGATGTTCTAGCCACAGTGCCACTTAAACTTGGGCATGGTGGCACTCACCTGTGATTCCTAGCCTTCTGGGAAGTCATTCTTGGATATGTAGTGAACTTGAGGCCAGGCCAACGTGGGCCAACCTGGGTTACAGGAGACCCTGTCTGGGAAAGTGGGGGATTCAGATTTTTGGAGCAATTTGCACTTCAGATTTCAAACTGAAAAGGTTAGGGATTTCAACTTGCACAAATAAAAAGCGGTAAACTCTTTCTTTTGTTGTTTGCATTTTATTTGTTTGTTTGTTTGTTGAGACAGAATTTCTCTGTGTGTGTAGTTGTGTAGCCCTGGCTGCCCTGGAACTCACTATGTAGACCAGACTGGCCTCAGAGATCCGTCTGCCGTGCCTTCCAAGTGCTGGGGTTAAAGGCGTGCGCTGCCACATCCAGCAACTATTTCAAGTTTTTAAACAAATCCAAACTTGAAATGATAATATTTTGTATTTTGATTACATTTTGACTATTATCTCTTTTTTTTGCAAGGGTGTGTGTGTGCTAGAACTCACTGTGTAGATCAGGCTGGCCTCCTCACAGAGATCTTCATGCCTGTCATAGTCACCATGCCTGATTCTTTTTGAAATCCCCCACACCTGGTATACTTGTACTCTGTCGTGTTCCTCCAGCTCTGACTTCAAATCCTGCTGTCCCATTATCAACTTTCTCCCCTCTGTGAAATGTGGGCATATTTCCCTTAAAGAGTCACAATTGGGGTTTACGTGAGAAAATAAATATAAAGCCCTTGGCATTGTGCCTAGTCCATATCATACATTCAATAAACGGTAACTGCTATTTGTTACTTCAGTAATGAGGCCCTGCTTCACAATGAGCTCCTTGATTGTCCTTGCTTAGCCTCTTGGGACAGCCCATAAATCGGCAGCTTCTGAGAGAAGGGTGGGGGTTGGTGATGGTGGACTGCATGCCAGGCAGGCAGGAAGGCACCTGGCTGCCAGCCTTGGATGGTATCCAGCTAGGCAGTAGCCCAGGTACCAGCCGGGCTCTGTCTCAGGCTTCCTGGAAGAGAACAGAGCTGAGCAACTCTGCTTCCCCATAAGGCTTCCTGTCCAGCACTGAGAGGAGGCACTAGTCAGAGCAACTAGTCAAAGCGAGGACCTGGCTCGGGGCCTCTTCACTGAGGAGTACTGGTGTCTGTGAAACAGCGCCCATTTTAGCTCCCTTGGTTCCTCCTGCTTCCTGGCTCCTACAAGGACCACTATTACCACCACACACACACTAGCAATTGTGACCAGAAGTGTTCTTGTACGGATGAAGAGGAAGGGTCCTACTGGGAACTTGATGACATCATCTGAGATGAAGAGGTAGGGGTCCTACAGGGTTCTTGAGATGACATCAGACTTTGTAGTAGCCAAGCCCTCATCAGGATGAGCAGAGGACACCGTTAGCCTACAGGGGCTGAAGTGGCCCAGAGTTCCAAGCCCCTGGTCACTTCTCAGCCTGCCTAAAGGATAGCATCCGTGCTGCCTTTCCGTGGCAACCCTAGGCAGAACCAAGCCACCTCCATCAAGCCTCCTTGAGGAACAATGCCAGCTCCAAGCCTATGTCCCCAAGTCCATGAGGAAGGAAAAAAACAAAAACCCTAGCTGCTTCCCACAACCAAGCAGAAATGTCACCAGCCCCTCCCACTAAGGTCTCCTCTTTGACCCTCTTGTTCCCTCACCTCTGTCGGGGCTACTTCCCCCTGTGTGGGACAGTGGGGCACCAGGCTCATTTCCATAAATAAGAACCCTGGGCTGAGCTGGGCTGGGCTGGTGAAGAACAGTCTTAAAAAGTATTCTCTGGTCACCCTGGGCGTCTTCCCACTGTCATAGCCCATCACTGCTGGGGCTTGGAGCTGGCTAGTCCTTGGGAAGTGGTAGAAACTGCCCGGCCATTTCTCCTGAGCCCATCACCATGGTATCAGCCAGGGAGGGGCCAGGCCCAAAGGGGCTTTTGTCTCCCAGCTACCCAGCAGACCTCCCTCAAGGGGGAACAGGGAGCGGCCTTGGGCTTGCTCCCCAGAGACAGCCCTAGGATTAGGGTATCGACTTTCCCCGGCTTTCCAGGTGGCCCGTGGGTGGAGACTATTGAATTCCGTGCCCCCATCCTCTCTCCCTGGCCTGCACAGCGTGGGTGGAGATGTTGGCCTGGCTTCTTAGGGTGGGGTTAGGATCCTGGGGCAGAGGGTCAAGGGGCAGTCTGAGAACGGAAGGAGGGAGAAGACTCCTTGAGGAGGGTTTGGAGGCGGCGCTCCGGGCCCTCTTGGGAAAAACTGAAAGAGAAGTTCAGTTAGTCCAGTCCCATTCAGGTCCTTTGACACCAGCCACCCTCTGACACCATTGCCTGGAACCAGTCCCGATTTTTACTTTGGAAGTTTTATGTGGAGGCTGGATGTACCCCCTGGGCCCATGTTCCCATGAGGTGCCCCCCCCCCCCCCCCCCGTGCTGTGTATCCTTCTGGAGTTGGCACAAGTCCCAAGGCCGCTTAGGGTAGAGGGGCACACACACCAAGCCCAGGAGAGTGCCGAGCTTTTCCCTTTGATCTCTTTTCCCAACAGCAGAGTCCAAGCTCTAGTACCTTGCCCCTCCCCCATCTCGACTGGGCTCTAGGCCTGGGAACCAGAGGCCTGCCCCCAGGGGACTCCTCTAAGCTCCACCCAAGCTGGGATGGGCTGACTCAGCAGCTGCAGTGACAGCTCCTGGGGACTGGAAGGGAACCAACTAGTTTCTCTGAAAGTTTAAATCTCTCCTCTCCCCAGCTTGTGAAAGAAGAGACCTAGACCAGGGGTCCTCAACCTTCCTAACGCCGGAACCCTTTAATGCAGTTCCTCGTGTTGCAGTGACGGCCAGCCATCAATTTTTTTTGTTGCTACTTTATAACTGTAATTTTGATACTGTTATAAATCATAATGCATATATCTGATATGCAGTGTTCTAATGTATGACCCCTGAGTAAGGGTCGTTCGACGCTCCTCCAAGGAGTCTCGACCCACAGGTTGAGAATCACTGCTCTAGAGACTTCTGAAAGGGACCCGTTAGCACGGGAGGCCTGTGAGTACTACATGGAGGGGGCTTTCTGGAGATAGAGTAGAGGCTGCCTTTCCCCTTACGCAGGGTCCTCGTGTTGCCAGAAGGTTGCAAAGTGGACCTTTGAACTCCGACACGTGTCACTAGAAGGGATGCTGAGGTAACCCTTGCTGAGGCGGAGTAGGGAACACCCGAAGCAGGGACTTGGAACTGGAAGCAAAGACACCTAACCCAGCCCTGCCCATGACTAGGGAGCCACCTCTCCTGAACCCTCAGCCTGGTTCTAGCCACAGTGCCAGCCCGGGCATGCTCTCAGCACCGTCACCCAGGTCGGGCTTTATCCTTCCGCTCGGGCTGGGGCTCTGGCTGCCAGAGGCATGGAGCTCCCGGAAGGAAGCCTGTGGTTTCACCGGCTCCCAGACACCTGGTTAGTGTGCGAAGAGCCCCCACCGTCTGCCCCTCGCTAGCCTTCACTCCAGACTGCTTAGTGCTGGACCCAATGCTTAAGGACAGCTCAGTGTGGTGGGAGGAAGGCAGGTCCCCAGTCAGACTGAGTGGGCTTAACTTCTCTGAGTCGCAATTTCCCTGTCTCAGAAACAGCTAACATCCAGGCCGCTGTGGGGAGGGTGGGGAGGGTGGGGAGGAACGAGAGGCAAACTGAGATTCCACAAACTGAGGGCCACGGGAGGTGTGTGGCTGAAGCCGAAAGCTGAGCCTGTCCTGGTGGCAGCAACTTGTCAGACCTGTTCAGCTCACCTAGGCAGCCTGGGGGGAGGGCCCGTGGCAGCTTTATAGAGGGATTAGCTGGAAGGAGGAGAATCCTCACTCCCGGAACTACCTGGTGCTGGGGGGCTGCAGCAGGGGCTCAGTCACGGCGGGGTAAGGGGCTGAATAGGCTGAGGGAAGGAGGGGCCTCCTGTGGTCCCCTCTTTTTGCTGCTCATAGGGTTGTCTTTGCTGTTTGAAGTGAGGGGTCCCTGGGATCTGGGTGGGTCACTAGGGAAAATGCCAACTATCACCTCCTCTGTCTTCTGGACTCTGCACACTAACATCCTGAACACAAAACCTGCCCAAACATTCTTTTCCATCTTTAAAATCTACTGTGTGTGTGTTTGTATGTATGCTGTGTGGGGGTGGGTGTGCCATGGTCATAGGACGACCTGGGGGAGTCACTTCTCCCTTTCTATCTTGTGTGTCCTGGAGATCAAACTCATTGGGTTAAGGTGCTTGCTGTCCCCACCAAGTGAAGGGATGGGCTCTTAATGCAGATAAGGTGGGACTGGAGACCTGTAAGCCCCCCCTTCGGTCCTTCCCGCCTGTCCCCTCCCTTGCCTTTTGTACCCCCAGCTGAGGATTTGGGTTTCAGAGCAACCTGGCCACCACCCTCCCTGACCCAGTATCCCAGAGTTACGTGACTGTTCTTACTAGCAAGAACAATGGTGGAGCCTGGTATGCGTGGGGACTTAGTAGGAACAATGGTAACCTCCAGGTCTGCTCAGGGACTTGGAGTTCCAAAGTGCTGCTTTAGACTGTGTCATTATGTCTTCGGGCCTCAGCAGCAACCCTGCGAGGCAGGTAGCAATCAACACCCTCTATAAAGGAAGACCCCCGAGGCTCAGAAATGGAAATGATTCGCCCCAAGTCACAAGTTAGTAGGAGAACCTTTGTTGCCCCACACGGTGGGTGGCAACCCAGGGTTAGTCAGCCTGCCAGTGGCCAACAGGCTGCCCCAGGCTTGGAATTGGGATCAGGGTAGTGCTTGGGAAGGGCTTACAAAGCCTCCAGTTTCTGCAGGCTTGTGTCCATACTCTTTCCATCTGTCAGTCTGTGTCGTGTGGGCATCAAGGCTGTTGCTTCAGAGCTCAGCTGCCAGAGAGGATGGGAGATGTTGAAACTGTTGACAGCTGAGTGTCTGGGTGCACAGGAGACACCTGCTTGTGTCCTGTGGGAAGGGGGGCTGGTGAGATGGATCAGGGCATCAAGGCAATTTCCCACCAAGTCTGCTAACCTGATCTCCGCCCCCCATGGTGAAAAGAGAGAACCAAACCAACTCTCACAAGTTGTCCTTTGACCCCACATGTGGACTGTGGTGTACATATTCTCTCTCTCTCTCTCTCTCTCTCTCTCTCTCTCACACACACACACACACACACACACACACACACAATAAATAATATTAAAAGTAACAGGCTGGGCGGTGGTGGCGCACACCTTTAATTGCAGCACTCAGAAGGCAGAGACAGGCAGATCTCAGAGTTTGAGGCCAGCCTGGTCTACAGAGTGAGTTCCAGGACAGCCAGAGTTACACAGAGAAACTCTGTCTCCAAAACAAACAAACAAACCAAAAAGTAACAGGCCCTGCTTTCCAGGCCACAGTCTTTGACGACATTGACCCTGCCCTGGTTTTCATGGTCTCCTCCCCATATAAATCCTTGGGAATTATTGAGACACACACATACACACACCCTTTGTTTCCTATATCCTTGGCAGGACCTAGAGCTGGGGATGGTCCCATCTACCCCAGGATCCACTGCCCTGCCACCTATAGGGTTTCAGGTTATCAGGGTCACGTTTCGCTGGGCCATTTGGCTCACTGGGGTCAAAACGGGAGCCCACTAGAGATCCAGATCTTTACTGTAAACAGGTTGTCCAGCTTTCAGTAAACAGCTGTCCTTGCCTTCTACAACCAAGAACAGATACAGGGGCCAGGGGCCTGCACAGGAGCCTCAAGTATCCAGCCAGGCCTCAGAGGGCCAGATGAGCCCTGGGTGGGGAAGGATAATTCCAAAACAGCCTGTGTGTAATGGCTAAGAGGGAAACTGGCCCCAGGCAGGGACAGCGGCTTTCCCCAGAGCCGCTCAGTTCGCCACAGTGCTAAGTGTTCACTCACATCTGAGCCCTGGCCAGATTCTCTTGCCCTGCTCTGAGGGCTCTAATTGCCACGGGATTATCCCAAATCCTTCTAGCCAGGGAGCTGGAGAAGGCGGTGTTGGGATACTGTGGAATGACATGAGTGCTTCCTACATCCCCGCAGCGTGAGCTCCGGCCTCGGCTCTGTACCATGAAGAAAGGCCCCAATGGCTATGGCTTCAATCTGCACAGTGACAAGTCTAAGCCAGGCCAGTTCATCCGAGCAGTGGACCCAGACTCTCCAGCAGAGGCCTCTGGACTCCGGGCCCAGGACCGCATCGTGGAGGTGATGCCCTTTACGATGCTCTCTTCCTCCCTAATCTTTGGTGCTTTGGGGCAGCCTTATGCCATCTATGGTTTGATTAACCCATGGCTTATGGCCAGCTCAGAGGTGCTGGATGGCGGGCAGCTACACAGGTAGAGCGGAGGAATGGGAAAGAAGGACGTTACGTGGTAGGCGGGAGTGCCATGCCAGCAGGCTGAATGGTTTCTTTTCCCCTCGCTCGGGTTCTGCTTCACCAAATACACACCCTACGCCCATGATTTACCTGCCAAAATCCAGGTAGATACCAGAGGCCACCTGCATGGCCTTCCTGATGCCTGGGCACTCCAGCCAGGCGTGAGGCTGGACCAATGGCCTCTCCTGAGTTCAGCTTTGAGACACTCTGTTCTTCGGCTGTGCTCAGCAGAGAGGAAACGTGAACTAAATGCTTGGGCTGGTCCCAGAATCACAGTGTGAGAACCTTAGAGCCACAGATCAGCTCTTCCAAGACTTCTCACTTTACACATGAGAAAACCAAGGCCCAGAGAGGGAGGTCGGAGAGGAGCCCGGCTCAGGCTCCCAGGCCTCCCCTTGCTCACTCCAGCTGTGTTTGTGTAGTCTCTGGGTATTTTCTTTGGCTCTTCCCATTTGTCTTGCTTCCCAGCTGACTCTCAGAGAACCACTGACTGGCTGGGTTCAGGACTGAGCACTTGAGGGAATCAGCATTCCCAGGAGGGACTTCCTCCACCTGCCCTCCCCAGCACTGAGACCTGTGTGGGTCATCCCCGTCCCTGCCCTGACTCACAGGTCAATGGTGTCTGCATGGAGGGCAAGCAGCATGGGGATGTGGTATCTGCCATCAAGGCTGGAGGGGACGAGGCCAAGCTGCTGGTGGTGGACAAGGAAACCGATGAGTTCTTCAAGAAGTGCAAAGTGATCCCATCACAGGCACACCTGGACGGTGAGTGCACAGCTGGATACCCACCCCCCAGCCAGGGATGTGGCCAAGAGTCTAAGGCTTCTTGGATTGCAAGGGAGACCCAGCAGCATGGGTTGGCGGAGAGTAGAAGAAGCAGGGATGGGCCAGGAGTGTCTGAAGGGGGCAGGTTACAGCCCTTAACAGTCATGAAGGAGGGGATGAGGTTCGGGTCAGTACCAAGGCCTGGCCTGAGCCTCTCCCTAGTCCAGCAAGTTCTCAGGCGATTCCTCTGAGAGGAAAGAGTTAACTCCGGGGACAGCCTCCAGCCTTTGCTGGGCAGATCAGAGTCCAGTGACAGGGGCCCAGTGCTCCCCTCCCCCCCCCTTCTGTCAAGTTGCCTTGGAAACTCAGGCTTGCTGGCTCTGGGGAGTAGTGGGTCCCCTTCAGTCCCTGGGCCCCAGCTCTCTCCTTCCCCCTCCCCCACTCTCATCCTGCCAAGCCTGGCATCGCCTCCTGTTCAAGCCAAGCCAAAGTGAGTAAGGCCACCACACCAGGCAGGAGGGGCTGAGTACCCCCCCACACACACCCCCCTTAGTCCGGATTTTCTCCCTGGGAAGATGGCTCCAGAAGGGTGATCTGGTATCCTGTGCTGAAAAGTAAACCTCCCTGGACTTTGCAGTGGGTGGGGCCCCCTGAGCATCAGGACTACAATAGAAGGCCAGGGTCCACATAACTCAGATCTCCAAGAGGAGCGACACAGTGAGCAGTCCTGTCAGGGGCAAAGGCACACATGCATCATAACTAATATACAGGGACACCCCACCCATCCTGACTGCTTCATGGAGGTGGAACAGCCTTCCTACTTCACAGGCCATATGGGAGGTGACCTCAGGCCTGGGTTTCTCTCCTGCTGGCCTTTCCTGACCCTGCCCAGGGCACTGTCCTTGAACCTTCTTGTCCCCTCACCTCCAGGTGACAGATGCTTGGCATTGTTCTCCCTCCAAGGCAGCAGGTCCGGCTATATAATCTGAGGTGTGGCCATAAACCTGTCAGACCTGGGATGTGTGGATGTGGAGGCTAGAGGACAGCCCAGGAGAGTCAGCTCTCTCTGACTATCTGGTTCTTGGAGATCCGGCTCAGATCACCAGGCCATCACTGAGCCATCTCTCTGGCCATAGGGGACCTGTTTTTGATTGGCTACCCTTGAACTCCATGAAGACCATCTTAACTCTCCAGCAAGCCTGGCATCTTGACCTGGGTCAGAAAGGTAGCTCAGTGGTAGAGAGCACCGGTAGTGGATGGAGGCTGTGTTTGCCCAGCACTGCATGAAGGACTCGTTAAAGGACATCACAGGACAGTCAGTATCAAGCAGCACTCCAGCATGACCCTCCCCTGCACCCCCCCAAAAGTCCCCCCAGTTTGCCAAATGAGACATTATGAAAATACATTTTATTGAAAATACCAAAGTACCACACTGTAGTGGGGTCTTGTTTTCTGAAATTGTCAAACAATTTTTCTAGGCACTGGGTCATCAAAATGTCAAAAGTACATACAGTGGGTTGCAGCCTTTGCCCTGCAGTATGGGGTCTGGTGAGCTGCCAAGGCATGGCTCTGCATCCTCTGCTTCCTCCCCTAGAGGTTCTGGGCTAACCTTTGCTGTCTCCCTCACCTAGGACCCTTGCCTGAGCCCTTCACCAACGGAGAGATACAGAAGGTAAGGGGTCCCCTACCCGCTCCTCTGTGGGGACAGGGCAAGTGGTGGCATGGCTGGAAGTCTGGCTCGGGCTGACACATCAGGGCCCAGTTCCAGTGTCTTCCTGAGTGCTAAGCCATAGGACCACCAGAGTATCCCACCTCCTGTCAGGGGTGAGGCTGCCACTCGGGAAAGGCTTGCCTGGGCCCCTCTGTAGCCCCCGCCTCTAACTCCCACCATACAGAAGAGGCCATTCTTCCCCCCAAGAACAGAGCCTCAGTGTCTGGATGCTGGTCCTGCTACTTCCAGTCTGAGCTGGAAGAACAAAGTCCCTCCTCCTCGGGCAGAAGGGAGGGGGGTGAGGCTGGGAGCCAGCCGAGGCCATGGAAGGACCCAGGAAGGGGCTGCGTGCCAGGCTCACACCCCGCCAAAACCTCTACTCTGGCATGGGCTGTCTCAGAATCAGACCACAGAGCCTGGAGTTGGCAAGATCTGTTTGAAGGCTTCCTCTACAGAGACCTAATGGGGGCAAGAATCAGACATGATCCCCACCTTCTGATGGTTCTATAATGTTCTGTTATCTTATTCCTAAAGACCTGGTTGGCTACTTTGGGGTTAAGGCCCGGAGAAGGCTACCAGAGGTTAAGGGACCATATGTGTTCCTCATGCCGAACAGGAGGACCTTGGTGGTCCTGTGTTCCCAGAAGCCCCTCTTGGGTTGCTGATTCAAAGAGTGAGTCAGTACTCAAAAGTGTTGGGGAGGATGAGAGATTCCGCAGTCCCTGCCCCCTGCTCAGGTGATGGATGGAACCAGGCTGCCCCAATCCTTTTAGGAATGTAGTAATATAAATCTGGGATTTGGATGGATGGCCCAGCCTGAGCAAAGACCCTGCTCTAATGAGGCCTCCAGCTTCTCACCAGGAGTTTCCTTCCTCATCTCCTGCCCACCCATTCTTTTTCCTCTCTGTGCCAGGAGAGCAGCCATGAAGGCCCGGTAGAGGCAGCTTCAGAGAGCCCCAGGCCTGCCCTGGCAAGATCTGCCTCCAGCGATACCAGTGAGGAGGTAGGCAGGCCCCATGGGGGCTAGTGACTGAGTTCCTTACGGGATGCCATTTCCAGGCCGCTCTGGTTCCTGGCACACCAGCCTGCCTTAGAGGTCACATGGGGAGGTGCAGTTTGTTCTTGTGAGTGACCTGGCTACCTTGGTCATGGCCCCAAGGGATCTCCACCTCTCTGAGGCCAAGGACTGAGGAGCCCTCGGGGATGGACACTGACTCTCTCCTCCTCTTCACAGCTAAATTCCCAAGACAGCCCCAAGAGACAGGCGTCCACAGAGCCCTCATCTACCTCCTCCTCCTACGACCCCATCTTGGACTTCAACATCTCCCTGGCTGTGGCCAAAGAGAGGGCCCACCAGAAGCGCAGTAGCAAGCGGGCCCCACAGATGGACTGGAGCAAGAAAAATGAACTGTTCAGCAACCTCTGAGCACCCGACCAGTCGCTGGCCAGTGCTGGACGGTGGAGCCACCCACCCACCTGACCTAGCCTCCCCTCCTCCCCAGTCACCCACCAATCAACATTCAAATCAGCATCAGCACCCCGACCCCTTCTTGACAAATCTGATTTTCTTAGGAATTCTGTCCTTCCCTCTCACCTTAGGGAAGGAGAATGTTTATGTCCCGTCCCCATACTTATCCCTGAGGGCTTCATCCTACCAAGTGTCCCCTCACCGATCTGCCTAGGACATCACTGGGACCCACACCAAGCAAGGATCTTTGGACCAGACAAGAAGTTCTCCCTCAACTACATGTGATGACAAGTCCAGGGCTCACTGGGGACTGACTGTAGCGGCCATTGCTTATAATGGACAGGGTGCCTGAGGTCCTCAGAGCTATGGCTTGGGCTTCTTTGATCCATTTGATTTTTTTTTTAAGAGTGTAGCATTGCAGAATTTAGAGGGGTTCTTGTTTTCATGATTCTTGTGATTTTCCCGGTTGTTTGTACCCAGAGCATGGCAATGGCTTCACCCTTAAACTTTTGTTTCTACTCTCACTCTGAAAGACCTGGGCAGCACAGGGAAACCCAGGCTGCCTCTGCCTGTCCTGAGCCAGGTGCCACCACTGTAAGGAAACACCTTCAGAAATTCACTGGTTCCTTTAAACCACCTGAGCCTCCGAGTCGTCTTTGGTGCTTCGCCTCACACCCTCAGGTCTAAGAGTGGACAAAGACCAGAGTCCCAGGGAGCTGGCCTCTGGCTGGGAGGTGGGACACTCCTGGAGTGGCTTTGTAGCTACTCAAGAGTCCACAGGGCCCTCCAGTTTTGTGCTTAGCTCCATGCCAGTGTACCCTGGTACATGGGACAATGGGGGGGGTGATTATGGGGACTGTGGCAGAGGAAGCTGAGAGGGCCCTGAGGCTCCTCGGTCCAGAAGTGCTACAAGTGAAACCTCACTACAGAGAGGGGGTTCAGGACTTGACGATGCCTTTCCTCCCTGTTACCCCCACCCCAAGGAGTGCAGGATTTTCAGCAGTCTAAGCCTGCCACAGACACCCCTTATCTGCCCAGTGGCCTGATGGGAAAGCAGATATCCAGCACAGGAGAAAACTAGTCCACTTAGCTGCAGCACACATTGTGTGGCAAGGTTCGGGATGGAAGGGACTTTGCAAAGGGAATATACCGCCTTTCTGCCAGGAGGCCCTGAATGCCCAGGCTCCCTACTGGACCATGTCCTAGGTCAGGTGTTCAAAAATGAAGGGGACTGTGGCCCCAGCTACTTCCCACTCACCTAGTTTACAGAAAGGCCACTCAGAACCAGGTTGCTGGGCTGAAAGGAACAAGTAAAGAAAATAATAGCTCCAGGAGAGAAGGCCTGGAGCCCTCTGCGTTGGGAGAAGGGCCATTCACTATCTGGCCCTCTTGGCATTAACGTCTGGATTCCACCAGCCTTGAGAGAAACCATCCAAAGCACTTATCACAGTACCTATAATTGCCTGCTCAGCTGGGCTTGGCCTCCCTCATCCACCCACGCTTCTACCCTTTGGCCCCAGGTGGAGGTCCCCCGGCTGGTGTAACAGGGCTTGGAAGCAACCTCCCTACCTCACCTGCTGGGTGGAGAAGCTGTGGGGGACCTTTAGCTCTGAGCCAAGGTCTGGAGCAGAGTCCAAAGGGAGCCAATAGCAAATTTCACTTCAAATTCAGGCATTCTGGATTGCAGTTTTTCCCTGTGCAATCTGGGGTAAGACGCCAAGACCAGGGGGCTGGGAGGTCTTGGCAATAACTTTAACCAGAGCCATCGCTCACACAAATGCACTTCTAACCTGTCAGAGCTGTTTTGAAAATATGCCTGGCCCTTCTTGATGACTACCTCAGATAACGGCAGGCTACGGGGACGGGGACGGTTAGGAGTAAAAGGGTTGGGGTGGGGGCGCAACACAACACCATCCAGCACACTAGAGAACTTTGCCAGTACCCTGGCTGTCCCGAATCTATGCCTCTGCTGCCCCCTAGTGGCCAGATTGGATGCAACTGCCCAAAAGAGGGCAATGAACAAGATGGGAAAGGGAAGAGCCCGACGCTGCAGGAGGGGTCTGTGGGTAGCTTCAGGTTCTCTCACCTGTAGACCTGTAGCAGGCCCCAAGCTTCTCTGACAGGGATGCTCCTCAGATACAAGGAGCTGCATGCGGAAGTCATTCTTCCCTCAGACCTGTCTGACTTCAAAAAGCTGAAAGCAGAACCAGGGCCACCAGGCAGAAGCCAGCCTATCTTTCCACCATCGAGTCCACTACTTGGTCACTCTGGCCTTCAGAGGACAGCCTTCTCCATGAGGACGATGAATGAAGGGCCGAGGGAAGCTGCCTAAACGCATGTTTTACTCAGCAAGGGCCCCAGGGAAAGGCTGGCTTTCCAGCCTCCAGCTCCCACCTCCACCTCAGCCTCGATGGATGCCAGCCATCTGTTCAGTGCAACCACAGTCAGCTCGTGGTTGGGAGTAGGAAGGAGTCTTCTTGGCCACTGCCAGCCAGCGGAGGCCACGGCAGGCTCAGGAGGGCCTGGAGCAGACTGGAGACCCTGGGCATTGGTCTCCCATGCAGCTGTCTGGCCTTGGGAGTGGACAGTTCCAGTTCTGCTCACACGGGGTGGCGGTCGTGGGCTCTGCCAACCCAGCTCTGTAGGGCTTCTCCTCCATGTGGCTCGTCTGCTCCAGAAGCCACAGCCGCTCTGCCTCGCTCACTGCCAGTCTGAGCGTCACCTCCTGGAAGACACTGCTCATGGCCACCTATAGGAGCCAGGAGAGCAGACCTAGCGTTACAGCCGTGTCCCTTCGCCAACAGCTCTAGCTCCCTAGGCCTCTCCCCTGGATGGGCTTACCTGCTTAAAATGAAGCTTCTGGAACATCCGGATGCTAGGCTCATTTTCTTGCCCAATTTTGGCCTCAAACTTGGTGAGACCTAGCTTCGTCACACCTCCAGAGTTATCAGAGAGAGAGAGAGAGGGGCACACAGTAGAATAAAACCTCCACTCCACTAGTCTCCCTGTCCCCGCCTGCAGTAGAGGTGCCTGCCATCTGCCTCCTCCCTCGTGCCTGAAGAAGGCTCAGCTGAGGCCTACTTCGTGGTCAGCTCTGTCTGTCTTACCATAGGACATCATCAGGAGAGATGCCTCGGTGCCAAGGCCCTGGCCTCTGCAGCTGGGCTCTAGGAGAAAGCACACCATGCTAGGACCAGGGACCAGGCTCCAATATCCCTGACAGGCACTGGGCTCACTAGTCTACCCACGGAAAAGAAAGGTACAGGCAGGTGAAAGAAGGCATGAGGCTCCCAGCAGTCTGAACCCCCTGCCCCCTTCGCCGGGGAGCTCTTGGGAGAAGCAGAAGGGGCTCCTCCACAGCACGGCAGAGCATCTGCTACTTTTTGGAGGATCCCCTTCTAAGCCTAAGCATGGAACAGATGGAGTCTGAAGCCTAGAAACTCAAGGGTGAAGGCCGGGGGGTGGGGGGTAGACAGCGCAATAGTAAAGTGTTTGCAAGGAAGACCAGAGTTTGATTCCCAGACTCCGTGTTAAAAAGCCAGGTGTGGTGGCATGCATTTTGAAGCCAGTACTGGGGACAGCCAACCAGTCCAGCCTACTTGGCAAGTTCCAGGCTGAAGAGAAACCCTGTCTCAAACACACACGCACGCACGCACGCACACACACACACATGCACACACACACAACACAAATAAAACCTAAAAAGATGGCATTGAGAAACAAAATCCAAGACTGTCCTCTGGGACGCATGTGTGTACACACAGGTTAAAGTCATACCAAGGGATATGGAAGAAAATATGAACCCAAGGGTCAGTTGTCATGCTGGGTGGGGGACAAGGGATCAAGCTGCCGCAGTCAAGAGCTAGCTGGCCACAGCTGACTGAGCTACCCCTGGGCACCCACTAAGCTCTCTGAAGTTCTGGCTGGACCCGGTAGGACAAACCTGCAATCATGACCTCAATCTCCCCCAAGGTGGGGTCTTCTAGGTCTGTGAGGAAGAGGTTCACATCTCCCACCATGCAGCTCTCTTCCGGGGGGCGAGGCTGGGCCTGCCACTTTGCTGCATCCAGCACAATGAAGGTGCACTCTGAGGGTGGATGCAACAGTTAGGGCCTGCAGTCTTCAAAGGAAAGAGGTGAGGAGAGTGTTCCCACCCAAGCCAGAGAAGAGCAGGAGAAAAGGGGCCGGCGCCTTGTAGAGTCCCAGGTCACCTTTGATCTGAAGCGGGGAAACAGCCTTCCCCAAGAGGCATCTGTACTCAAAGGAACAGGGACCCAAAGAGTAGGACCTGCACCAGGCTATGGCAAAGGGCATGAGGGCAGGGCCTAGATTAACGGCTAGAAATCAAATTGCTTTATTCTCTCTAAATCCCTCCAAGCACAGTGCCTGCTCAGGAAAGAGGACAGTACAGCCAGTCACAGGCGCCACTTCAAGTGGTTCGAGCATAAGCAACCTCCAAACTTTTTACCACAGTTTAGTGACACCCTGAGAGGGGCAGTAGCTGAGAGGTGAGAAAGGACAGGAAAGTGGAGGCTGCCTGGGAGACTGGGGGGGGGGGGGGGGGCGCTCCTCACTGTCTTCGTCTTCGCGCCAGCTGCCCTGCATCGCGTACTCCTGCTCTAGGGTCAGCGGCTCCGAGGCTGTCAGGTGCCGCAGCTCCTCCGACTTCATCCACTCATGGTACCTGCGGATGCGGGGAGTGGGGGGAAGACTTGGTCTTAGATGGGTGGATCAACAGCATGGATTTCGCTGGGTGCGGAGGGAAAGGCCTGGATGCCCAGCACCTGGGAGGAGGAGGAGGAGAGAGGATCAGGACTTTGAGGCCAGCATGAGTGACAGGAGACCCTCTCTAAGAGGACGAGTGCACAAGTTCTGTCTGCGGAGAGGATTCAGTGCCGGTGTCGGCACCACAATTTCAAATTGTACGAGTATGAACACAGTATGGGTTCACGCTTTCTGAGATGAAGAGGAAGGCAGGGATGAAGGCCCCACAGCACTGATAGAAGACTCAAGGAGAAGGCTGTGGTCAGTCAGAAAAGGCAGGTCTTTCCCTCAAGCAGCAGAGAGGAGCAGCCTTTCCACCCAGGAAAGCTGTGCCCAGCTTCCCACCCAGGCCGTGTGAAGCCAAACATTCCTCCAATTCCTGAGGATAAGGATATGCCAAGCCAGCCTCAGCAAAGACAGTTGGGCAGACCTCCGGGGACCTCCCCAAAAGCAAAACTAGTGGTGGAGGATGGGAGCATCGTCTCCACAGTCAGTTCTCAATCTACCAGGCATTCGCTAATGAACCCCACCCACAAGGAGTCCCTGCCACTCACTTCTGGCCTTTTAAACAGTAGCTATCAAGATCATGCAACATTCAACATCTGGAGCAAGCACATGGAAGTGCCATCAGTAACCGAGGACGAGGGAAGAGGACACGTCTTTGTTCTTTGCTACATACATTTAGATGATGCAATTCCTAATTAAAAAGCCAAAAGGGAAGCTGAGAGGTGAAAAGGGGAAACGGGAAGCGAGTTCTCCACTTCAGCATTATTCTTCCTGGATGTAATTTTATCCCCTTTGGAGATACAGTCACTGTGAAGCCCTGGCTGACCTGGAAAACTTACTATGTAGCCCAGGCTGCCCTCAATCTCACTGAGATCCACCTGCCTCTATCTCCCGAGTGTTGTGCAGCCCCCGCACAAGTAATATTCCCTAGGACAAAACCGGCTCCGAGATTAGGACTGAAGAAGGCCTTTCACTGGGCCGATTCCCACTGCCCCCACCACGCAGCAACAACTGCTCCCAGCTGGGTTACCTAGGCACATGCTCGGAGGTGTAGGGTACCAGGACCACCTTCTTGCCCAGCAGCACGGTGTTCTGATTCAGCCTCATTGTAGCTGCCTACAGGTGAGAGAGTTAAAGACTTCAGAGCCCCAAGTGTTTTTCCACGTAGGGTGGAAACTCAGGCTTTTCCTGTACGGGTGGGGCTATTTTAACAAGGGGCGTCCTGCCTTTCCCCCACGAATATTTGAAAGAACAGAGATTCCAAAACTCTTGCCAGATAAAGAACCGAAACGGCCAACAATTCTCGGTTCTCATCTCGGGGCCAAGCATTGGCTGCGGTCTCTAGTACCAAGAACTTGGATCCATCAAACCCGAATGCCAAATAACTAGGATTCACACGCGACGTGCCCCAGTCCGGGGAGTCCACCCTCAAACGACTTGACAACCCCCCTCTTTAAGCCTGTTTCCAGCCTTCCTTCCAGCGTCCACGCCACCCGGCTCTGGCCCTCCCCCATTTCTGGTCCCCCACACCCCACTCGAAGTTCTCAAGCCTCAGCGCTTTGCGTGCCACGACAGTGGTTCATTGACCCTCTAACCGCCGAGGCCCGCAAATTGCCAAGCTCACACCCATCCCCCGCCGAGGAAGGCGTCCTCAACGACAGGCGTCAGCACCTCTGCCAGACAGCCAAGCTTTCCGCATGCGCGGGGGCGCGCACCCTCCACTTCCGCCACGCAGACGGCAGCCGCGGGGCCCAATCCCGGCCACGCCCCCTCGAGGAGTCCAATCAGAACAGGGTACCCCTCTCGACGCGCTCTCGTGGAAGGTGGGCTGGGACGCAGGCGCATGCGCGCTGCGGGCCCTGGTGCGGGACAGCTGGCGCCGGGTGGCAGCTGAACAACTGGAGGCGGTGGCCACTGTGGCCCGGAGCTAGCTGTGCTGCAGGTCTGGGACGAGTGGGAGGGTAGGATGCGGTGGAGATAGGTGTGGATTTTGGAGTCTCACTTGGAGGGGAGGAGAGGGAGAGACTCAGAGCCGGGATCTTGAGAAGGGAGGGAGGTTTAAGGGTGGGGAACCTAAGGTAGAGCGGAAGACAGGTGAGGGAGCGGGAAGCCACATTTAAAAGAAGCTCTAGGGCAAGGAGTTAGGATGGCGGAGCGACCTAGGAAAACCCTGACTGTCTGCTGTAGGCCGAGAGGCAGACAGCTGTGCTGGCTGTCCTGTGTAGAAGTGAGCTCACAGATACTGGAATGAAGTGGATATAAGAACCCTTAGGTTAAAGGAGGGCTTTGACAGCGAGTGAGGCGTCTTCGGAGGCCCCTCAGTCACTTGGAGTGTGAACAGCATCCAGGCATAGAAAAGTGCCGTGCATAGCAACGGTAAAGTTAGAAGGCACTGTCCAGGGAGCTGCGTCCCACCAAGGCTGCCCCATGACAGACACTGAGGCCAAAGTGTCTGAGATCAGAGGGCTGGAGGTGAAAGAGGCAGACCCCAAGTCTCCCCCGTTCCCATCTCTGTCCATCAGAAAACTAAAGTCTACTCTTTCGTTTTAGGAGCCGCAGCAGCTGCTGGCCTTGCACAGAAGCAGCCTCTTCCGCCAACCCTTCCTCATTCTTTGGAGATGGCGGGTGAAATCACAGAGACCGGGGAGCTCTATTCTCCTTATGTGAGTTTTCCTCTGTAAATGTGTTCTGCTCACCGTCATGCTCCTGGTGTCTAGAGAAACCCACAGTCTGGGTGGTGGGGGCACACACCTTGAAACCAGCACTTGGGAGGCAGAGGCAGGCAGAACTCTGTGAGTTGGAGGCCAGCCTGGTTTACAGAGCAAGTTCCAAGACACAGCTACACAGAGAAACCATGTATCAAAAACAAAACAAAGGGGGTGGGGAGAAGCCCACTGTTCTGGTGACTGCCCTGGTTTAAGTAGACCCTGGTGAAAATGAGACTGTAACCTCACGTGGCTGGAGTCAGGGTCCAACTGTCTCGGCTCAGACTATAAATATCAGGCTTATTTCCCCTTTTATTTGTTATTTTTAAAAGTTTTATTTCTAATGACGCATCTGTATGTGGCTATGGGCACGCCTGCAAAACCCAGAAGAGGGCACCGATGCCGTGGAGATGGAGATGCAGTGGTTATAAGCTGCCCGGTGTGGGTGCTGGGAACTGAACTCAAGTCCCCTGCAGGAGCAGCAGGTGTTCTTAAGTGCTGAGCTGTTTCTTCAGCCCCAGTTCCCTTTTTAGATGCCTCCCATAGAGTGTCAAGCCAAACACAACTACCTTATTAGTCTCCCATGATGTCTGTCTCGGGGCCTCTCCAGGTTGCCCACAAGTCTGCCGTTCAGAAGGGCAGTCCCTGACAGCTGTTGTCTTGGAGTTTCGTCCACCTCAGGAGTCTTCGGCCTCTTTTTTTTTGTTTGTTTGTTTGTTTTTCGAGACAGGGTTTCTCTGTGGTTTTGGAGCCTGTCCTGGAACTAGCTCTTGTAGACCAGGCTGGTCTCGGCCTCTTTTGTCTTTAGCTGGATTTTAAATTGCATAACTTTTATAGTCTCGGATGTCGAAAGAGTTGAACTGCGGAGACTTCCAGTTGCCGTTTGGTAGAGGCTGCAATTATGACAATTAGACAGATTGATTTCTCTCTGTCTTGAGTCTGTGCCCCCTCGCTCCCCCGCACACTCAGTTTATCTTCTCTGGGTAATAGCTAGTCGATTGCGGTTATTACGGCATGAGGCCTTCACTGGGTACATAGCTGGGGGTGATCGTGTGAATAATCAGGATTGACTCAGCCTTACCAGCTCTCACCAGGAAAAGTGGCTCTTCTCCACGGAGCCTTCCTTCTAGAACTTTCCCAGCTTCAACAGCTGCTCTGCTGTTCACACACAACCACAAAGTGTCCCCCTTCCCCTCTACAGTTGACCAGGGCAGGTCTCTCTCGAATGTTGGGATGGAAGGGACAGTGAGCCTCCGTTTGTGCGGTCATGTGATCGTTGGTAGTCTCCTCTGTCAGCAGTAAGACGTCTGCCCGATCCTGAAAAGTTGCCACGGTTTCTGCTTCTTACAATAACTACAAACTGACAGACAAGGAAATGAGTCATTGCTGTGGCTGAGTTTTAGGAGGAAAACAGTTTATGGCCCCATTTCTTGTGCCTCCACCTATAATGTAGTCATCCACATGCTACCGTGTGTCCGCAGGAGCCTGGAGAGTTAGGCCTGCATGCCTGCGGAGCGCTGCTCCCCCAGCCCCTTTTCTCCCTTGCATTTTATATGTGTTTTATTTTATCCAGGGTCTTTGCGGTTGCCATAAACAAGTGCTGGGTTTGTTGTTGTTGTTTTATTTCTTGTTTTTTATTTTATTTTATTATTATTTTTAAATATTTTTATGGTTTATTTAACTTTTATTTTATGTGTATTGGTGTGAATGTGTCAGATCCCTGCAACTGGATCTTCAGACAGTTGTGAGCTGCCATGTGGATGCTGGGAATTGAACCTGGGTCCTCTGGAAGAGCAGTCAGTGCTCTTAACCACTGAGCCATATCTCCAGCCCCCTTGTTTTTTATTTTAATAGTGAAGAGAGATGTGGGGGAAAGATGGGTGATGACGGCTTAACCAGAAGGTGGTAGTCAGGGTTTTGAGGACAGCAGCCACCTGTGGATCTTCATTTTCCTTTTAAAGATTTATCTTTTAATGTGTGTGAATGTTTGGGCTGTGTATATAGATCACACGCATGCAGTGCCCACAAAGGCTTTAAGAGAACATCAGGGAACCCACATCCCCCCCCCCCCCAGGAACTGGAGCTATGTCTGGTTTTTTTGTTTGTTTGTTTTGTTTTGTTTTTGTTTTTTTCGAGACAAGATTTCTCTGTAGCTTTGGAGCCTGTCCTGGAACTAGCTCTTGTAGACCAGGTTGGCCTCGAACTCACAGAGATCCGCCTGCCTCTGCCTCTGCCTTTAATGCTGGGATTAAAGGCGTGCGCCACCACTGCCCGGCTCTATGTCTGGTTTTATGCCACCACGTGCTGTGAGTTGAATCAGAGTCCTCTGAGAGAGCAACGAGTGCTCTTTATCACCGAGCCATCTCTCCAGATCCTCAGAGTTTTTTTTTTAATTAGTTTTCTGAGAATTTTGTACAATGTGTTTTGAACATATTGACTTCCTCCCCGAGCTCCTCCCAGATCCTCCCCACTTCCCTACCCACTCAACTTTGTGTCCTTTTTGAAACAAAACCAAAACAAAAATCCATCAAGTTCAGCTCGTGCTACCAGTATATTCTGGGACTTGTGGCCTCCTATTGGAGCATGGGTCCCTTGCCAGGGCTACTCATGCTCCTTTCTCAGCAGCTTTCAGTTGCCAGTGGTTCCTTGACGTCACACCCTCCTTCCCCCTCCATGCTGGGATTTGCTCAGGTCTCGTACATGACGTGACTACCACTGCAAATTCATGGGCTGACGTCACCCAGCCTCTGGCTCATGCTCCTTCCCCCTTCCACCACCTCGTCCACTTTACCTTAGGGCTTCTTTGTCCACCATCCTAGAATAACAGTGTGGTGTGTGTGTGTGTGTGTGTGTGTGTGTGTGTGTGAGAGAGAGAGAGAGAGAGAGAGAATTGGTTCTTTGGGTTTGTTTTTTTTTTAATGTATACAGTGTTTTGCCTGCAGGCCAAAAGAGGGCACCAGATCCCACTATAGATGATTGTGAACCACCATGTGGTTGCTAGGAATTGAACTCAGGACCTCTGGAAAGGCAGCCACCGCTCTTAACCTCTGAGCCATGTCTCCAGCCCTGGTTATTGTTTTTAAGTTTTATGTTTGGGGGTATTTTAATGTTATTATTTTTAATATTTATTTATTTATTATGTATACAACATTCTGCCTCTATATATGTCTGCAGGCCAGAAGAGGGCACCAGACCTCATTACAGATGGTTGTGAGCCACCATGTGGTTGCTGGGAATTGAACCCAGGACCCTTGGAAGAGCAGGAAATGCTCCCAACCGCTGAGCCATCTCTCCAGCCCTGTTTGGGGGTATTTTGCTTGCATGTATGTCTGTGCACCCTGCGGCTGGTGCCCACAGAGTCCAGAAAAGGACATGAGATCCCCTAGAGCTAGACTTAGAGATGGTTGCTAGCTCCCACGTGGGAGCTGGGAATTGAACCTGGATTTTAGAAAGAGCAGCCTAGTGGTCTTGACCAGAGCCACCTCTCCAGTTACACACCACCATTACCCCTGCCACTGCCGATGCCATCTCCTTCCCCCTCTCTCCTTCTGCCCTGTCTCTCTGGGCTTATTCTTATCATTTAAAACCCTGTTGTGTGTGTGTCTGTGTGGGGGTATGTGAAAGTGAGTGCACGCGCTCATGGAGACAAGAAGAGGGTGTTAGATCCCCTGAAGTGATGCTTGTGAGATGCCTGACATGGGTGCTGGGCTCCAAACTCTGGTGCTCTGCAGGAGTAGTAAGTGCTCTTAACCTATAGTTCCCTATTCAGCTAGGCTGGCTGGACAGCTAGCCCAAGGCTCCTCCTGTGTCCCTACTGGGACAAGTACATGCTACCATCCTTGGTTTGAGTATTTGTTATTTTGAGACAGTCTTACTGCGTAGTGGCTAGCCTGGAACTCACTATTTAGGCCAGGCTGGTCTCAAACTCATAGATATCCACTGGCCTTTTCATCCGCGCACAGCTGAACCCCAGGTGTTGTCTGAGGTTTCTGTCCTGCTAGGTTCCTGTGCTGCCTGGTTCCCACAATCGTTAAATCCCAAAGAAATCACACAGAGGTCTACATTAATCATAAACTGATTGGTCCATTAGCTCAGGCTTCTTATTAACTCTCATAACTTATATTAACCCATTATTCTTATCTATATTAGCCACATGGCTCAGTACCTTTTTCAGTGGGGCAATCACATCTTCCTTCTTCTGTGGTTGGGACAGGACTTAGGAGGAATGGGGTTCCTCCTTCCCAGAATTCTCCTATTCTCATTGACCTGCCTCTACTCTGTCTGGTTGTCCCACCTATACTTCCTGCCTGGCTACTGGCTAATCAGCATTTATTTAAAACATAATTGACAGAATACAGAATTGTCTCATACCACCCAGGTTTCCATGTGTGTGCTCAGGATTGAGCACAGGTCCCTGTGTTTGCATGGCAAGCACTTTGCTGACTGTGCCATTTCCCCAGCCCTACAGTCTTACATCCTGGTCAGGCTCCCTCTCTCTCTCTCTCTCTCTCTCTCTCTCTCTCTCTCTCTCTCACACACACACACACACACACACACACACACACACCATGGCTGCCTTCTGATTCCTTTGGTTGGCACCAGAGGGGCTCTTCGGAAGATGGTGCTGGGTGTCATCATTGTCTTCTGGATGGAAGAGAGGCAGATAAGACACCGTATGATGGTATGGGGCTGCTGGGGCTGCGCCTCCCCTAGTTCAGCCACAGGGGAGTCCAATGAGCCTGCATATGTAAACTTATCCAAAGAGAACCCAGCAGGGTCTTACTCCTCCACTCTCTGCCACAGCTCCAATGAGGTTGCTTTCCCCACTGCTATGTGACCTCTTTTTTCCTTCCCACAAAGCTCCTTTTGCCCTGGCCTGTGGCTGAGTTGAGAATGGCTTCCTTTTGCCTGCTCCTTATGATTGCCATTCACTGAGTGCCTTTCCCAAAAGTAAAGAGGATTTAATATATTACCAGACTTCTAAGAGAAATGGCTCAGCAGTTAAGAGCACCGCCTGCTCTTCCAAAGGTCCTGAGTTCAGTTCCCAGCAACCACATGGTGGCTCACAGCCATCTGTAATGAGATCTGGCGCCCTCTTGAGGAAGAGACCTGGTCAGTCGTCCTTATCAATTTAGACCATGAAACCCAATATGGACAACTTCAACAGAACCACCATATATGGGCTGCCCAAGCATGTCTTATCATTGCCAGGACATAAATTTCAAAGTTTCAGTTTTTAGACTTCTGAAGCCCACCCATGGCAAAGAAGTCCTGCCTTGCCCTGCATGGCTCTCTGAGCTCCCAGAAGACACAGTGTTTACTCTGGACCTAAAAATTGCAACAAAGCAAGACAACATCTTTCTGTTTCCTAGTTTATTCTTTTAATTGCACGCCTTTAATCCCAGCACTCGGGAGGCAGAGGCAGGCGGATCTCTGTGAGTTTGAGGCCATCCTGGTCTACAAGAGCTAGTGCTAGGACAGGCTCCAAAGCTACAGAGAAACCCTGTCTCGAAAAAAAAAAGTTTAAAAATTTTGTGCATTTTTCCTGAATGTATATATGTTCATCATGTGATTGTGGTTCCTACAGAAGCCCGAAAAGGGTATTAGATCCCCAGAATGGAATTTATAGATGGTTGTGAGCCACCATGTGGTTGCTGGGAATCGAACCCATGTCCTCTGGAAGAACAGTCAGTGCTCTTAACCACTGAGCCATCTCTCCAACCATGCAAATGTTTCTTTTTTGTTTTTTTGTTTTTCAAGACAGGGTATGTCTGTATAGCCTTGGCTGACCTGGAACTTGCTCTGTAGACCAGGCTGGCCTCAAACTCAGAAATGTATGTGCTGGAATTATAGGAGCTCAGCTTCTACAAATGCATCTTAGACTACTTAATTCTCCCATAAAGTTTTTGCCTAGTGTCACTTTCTTAAAACCCTTTGCCTTCTTAGTTCCATCATGAGAAGCCTCACCCAGACTGTTTCCATGAAGTCCTTACCCCTGCTTAGTGCTTCTTGTAATAGTGGTAGGCGGAGAGCAAAGGGTGACTAGGAATCCAGATGTTAGGGGTCAGCTGGGAGCTGTTGTTAGTCCCTATTACGGGGGGGAAGGGGCGCCAGAGATGACCACTCAGATGCGGTGTATAGCAAATTGAATGTTTTTATTCCAGCCAGCTGGGACCAAACCCAAGTGTTGGGAGTGGTAGGGGATTTTAGGTGTGGCCCCGTGTCCAGAACTTGGGGTTTTTAAGGGCAGGACCTCATCCACATGTGTCACTCAGCGGGGGTGGGGGGTGATGGGGGGTATTCACAGCGTTAGCAGTTTTAACAGACTGTAAGATAAGCTGTTATCTGGAGGAGGTTCTGCACAAACAGGCAGGTTTAACAAAGACTAAGATAAGTTAGTTAGGACATCCTGACCTTTGGTTCCTAGAACAGAGTTGGGTGGTTTTCCACAGGAGTCTCCATCAAGGAGATAAGATTCTAGATAAACCACCTCAGCAAGAATCCTCGGCTGCACTGTCTTGTCTTGCCCCATCACACCTGCTTAAAACCCCCCAAACCGTGGCACCTCCATCACTTCCATGAGGAAGGACACTTCCTGTGTCCTCCATGGCTTGGTTCACTTACCTCAGCCACTGTATGGCTTTCAGAAAGCCCAACAGACACCTGTTAGATTCCAGCTGCTGCTCAGACCACAGTCCCTGCAGTGGCCTTCCCATTCACACAAACACCTGTAAGATGGCAATGTTAGATTCCAGCTGTTGCTCAGACTGCAATTCTTGCAGTGGCCTTCCCATTCACACAGACCCTTGTAAGACTGCAATGTCAGGTTACAGCTGTTGCTCAGACCGCAGCTTCTGCAGTGGCCTTCCCATTCACACAAACCCCTGTAAGACTGTGATGTTAGGTTCCAGCTGCTGCAATTCCTGCAGTGGCCTCCCTCTCGCACAGATCTGGGCATTGTGAACCCCTAGCTAACAGAATTCTAAGTACCAGGGTCTCAACCTCAGGGCATGAGTTACATCAAAACTGGAAGTATGGGTGGCCACACTTCCCCACCCCTTTTTCTGTTCCCAGCATGGCAGTCAGAGAGCCTGGTTGCAGGCTACACTGGGAAGTTATCCCCATCATAAAAGCTGTAAGACACCCCCATTTGTGCCACAGGCACCCTGATTCTTCTCTTCAGAGCCCTCACCGTGCTATTGTCTGTCTGTCCATGGCAGTAATACTCAAAAGTCCTTACTCCACCATCTGTCTCAGTGTCCCTTTGACCCTCACATTTGAGGCCCTTCAGCCCCTCCACCTCTCCTGCTGTCGACTTTTGTGCTTGGAAGTCCCTTCCCTTGACCTGTTTGTTCCTTTTGCAGTCTGTTTCATTTCCTTGTGTAGGAGGGAGGCCCACGCGGGGGATCTGCACAATCGGAAGACAGCTCTGGGGGGTCGGTCCTCTCCACCGTTACCCAGTCTGTCCAGGGGATCAAACTCCACCTTTCTCATACACGCTCAGACCTGCTGAGCCATCTCATCAGCTCGTGGTTTTCTTTTTTTTTTCCGGTAGCTCACTGTGAGGAGCCAGACCCATGTCCTCCTTCCTTAGGCTCCCAATGCTGGGATTACAAGGACGGGGTCCCCAGAGCCAGCTGAGTACCACTTATTTAAAGGGCTTTGCATCACACCTCGGAACAGCCACGGTTCCTCTCTTCATTTCGTTTCTCTCACAGCGGCAGGCTGTCACCGTCCTCATCCCCTCATCCTCATTGTCTCTCCCTGGGTCTCCATAGATAGCATTGTCAGGTGAAGGGGCGTGTCCGTCTAGGGCCATTGAATCCCCATCTCCAAGTACTGGATCAGGCCCTCTGGAGGCTCAGTAACAGTTGAATGGGATGAGTGGACTGAGCTAACTAATTTCTTTTAGCTGGGTACACACTGGCTTCAAAGTGCCAGTGATGAAACTGACCCCAGCCAAGGTAAAAATGTGTTTGCTGTAGGCACAATCACTTGTAAAAACTGTCTTACAGTTCAGAAGGCCAGAGGTGTGCTGCACACCCCACATAACCTGAGCAGGGGCTGGTGATGTCTTTTGAGCTAAATTTTGTAGCATATGAGTCATGTGTCAGTAGTGTACATTTTTATTTACTGATGTAGTGTGTATGTGTGTGCGTGTGCACGCACTCACATGGGAGGCAGCTAGGGGGCAATTTGCGGGAGTCAGTTCTCACCTACTAGGTGGGTCCTGGGGATTGAACTCAGGTCAGCAGGCTTGGCAGCAGGCACCTTTACCCTCTAAGCCATCTCTGTCCTTGAATAAGGATTCAAAGTTTCTCTGTTGTTTTAAATCCTGAACTTGGTAGTCAACTGTGGTGATACATAGCTATGATCCCAAGGCTCGAAAGGCTGAGACAGAAAGATTGCATGAGTTTAAGGCTGATCTGGGCTACTTAGCACTCGGCCAGACAGGATTGTATAACAAGATTTTGTCTCAAACAAAACAACAGCACAATCCTGAAGTTGGTGTAGGAGAAGGATGCAGTCCAGCAGTGTGTGGATGTTGCTGCCTAGTGGGCAGTGGCAAGGCCTGGTGCAGAGGAGGAGGGAATCAGGGATTGGCCCTCTCTGAGATGTTTTCTGGAGATCAGTGGTCTTGTTCAGCCCTGTGTCGGTATCCTACCTGTGGTGTCTGTCTTCAGGAAGCCTCAGTCAGGTTGAGCAGAATGCAAATGGCTGTGATATTGCTTTGGATGGTCGGAAACAGACCTAACTTGACAGGAATGGAAGTCTCAGGGCTGGTCATTCTCTGGGCGTCCATGCCAGTGCTTGGCTTCCCAACACCTGGCTACAGAGTCTGGCTCCTTAGGACTCAGGTGCCATCCCGCCCGTCTCCTTGGTGAATCTTGGAAGGCCTCCACAGTTGTAATGTCACCAAAAGCTGTCTTTAGGCCAATTAATCCCCTGACTGAACTTTGCTCCTGTTGGTTCCAGGTCGGGCTGGTGTACATGTTTAACCTTATTGTGGGCACAGGCGCACTCACCATGCCCAAGGCCTTTGCCACCGCCGGGTGGCTCGTCAGCCTCATCCTGCTGGTGTTCCTGGGCTTCATGAGGTAAGAGCTATGCGGGTGGAGGGTGAACTGCCACGTCCTTGGGCTGGGGACAGAACTGGAGTAGGTACACCCAGGGAGCCTGAATGTCTCCTGATTAACCGGAGAGCTCTTGGCGGTAGGAAGATTGCTGTTTCCCGTATATGTAGGGAAGCAGGTCCTAAGCTAGTTGGCCCAGAGTAAGGAAAATGGATCCAAGGGTCACCCCGGCCTTGAGTAAGGACAGCAGTGAGGCCTTGGTCTATCTCAGAGGTGCTGACCAGCCAGTCCTGGCAGACTCAGCTTCCCTGTTCTGAGCTTTATCTCTTTAACCATCAGTCCTGCTCTCTGAGAAAACAGCAGCTAACCACTAAAGAGGAGTTTAGCAGACCTGAAGGCTGCCTGGGGAATCAGTTCAGGATTTGCTTAAAATAATTCACCAGGTAAATGAAAAGCACCAGGCACACACAAACACATATTTGTACACACACATACACACATATAGGGCAGTTTCAGGAACACTTGCTTTGTCAACCAGATGTTAGAGGGGTCAGCAGCTGGTGCCTCCGAGCAGGCAGAGCCTCCTCTTAGGGATTCCAGTTTCACTCAGAAGTCCCATCACAGTGGGACTTCAGGGGCAAGTCCACCCCTGTCCTCCAGGAGGGAATCCATGCTAAAGACCTGGAAGTGGGGGCTGGAGAGATGGCTCAGCAGTTTAGAGCACTTGCTGCTCTGGCTAAGGACCTGGGTTTGGTTCCCAGCATCTGCAAAGCGCCTGACAACCATATGCAGTTCCAGCTGAGGGGATCCAATGCCCTCACTTCCATGGGCAATGCAGTGTGCACGCATACATGCAGGCAATAAATAAATAAATAAAAATAAAGATTGAAATAAATCTTCAAAACAGAAGAAAGCCAGGCGGGGTGTGCACACCTGTAATCCCAGCACTTGGGGGAGGGCACAGCTGCAGGACAATCAATAGGTCATCCTCAACTACAGAGCAAATACAGCCCCCGCCCCAGAAAATGGAAGGGAAATGTGTAGACATCTCTAAAGAGCACCTCCCCTGAGAGACAGCTCTTCTCGTACATCATCCTCAGTGTGGTATTTAATGTTCAGTAAAGCCAAGATCTCTACCCGTGTAGACAACCACATTGGGGGTGGGGACGGAGTAGGGAAAGTCACCCATAAATTGTAGAGCAAATTGATAAGAGAAAAGGATAAAGCATAACCGGAGGGGGGCTAGGGAGGTGGGGAGACTGGATTCGAGTAGCCAAGGGTGTGGGGAGGGGTGCACCACATCAGAGGTTTGAGGGGAAGGGCACCCTAGAAAGAATGAAACAGGGTCCTGGGAGGGGCTCACACCCGAGGTTTGGGGTTTCTTTGTGCTTTTATTTTGGGGAACCTTGGGGTGAACCTCATAGTACTATTGGCTAATTGCGTACTTCGTGCTCTGGTGACCAAGAGCTCTCAGGGTCCTTGTCCTTAGTCACTGTGTCCCCTCTAAAGGTCCTTCAGAACAAGCAGCCATTGATAGAGAAGTGGTTCTTGGAGGCCTCCACTAGGGGCTGCCATGCCCCCCCCTCGCTAAGCTCATTTACATTTGAGTGTGATCAATGAGTTGGCTTTGTGCAACCATAAGAAGCTTTCTTATGCCTTAATTAAGATTGATTTCAGTTTGCTTCCAATAAGACGTGGAAATGCAGAGTCCACAGAAGATTCAGTTAGGCAAGATAATGAGAGCCCTTTCTGGGGGGCTTTTTCAGGTTTGGCTGCCCCACCTCACATCCTTTATCCTCTGCTGGAGGGATGATGCAGGCTGAGCTCTGAGCAGCTCAGCGAGTCCTTTCCCACCTGACTGCATGGCTGAGCATTTGCTGTTCGTTGATGTCAGTGTTGGAGGGTGTGGGGACAAGGCTGTGCTGGCCTCAAACACGGGGAAACAGGTGTCCCAAGTAGATTTGTGCCCAGGGTTGCAGCAGATGAAGGCTGCACCCTGTATCGCCTACGAATGGGAGCACAGTACCCTCTCACTGCCCGCTAGGCTGTGGGCTGTGTCTGGTGCCATTTCCCAGTCTCCATTTAGAGAAACAGGAATACAGGCTTATTTAAAGATGAGTCATATTATTTAGGCAATGAAAGTGCTGTCAGAGGGAAGGGGTTTGATTCCAGAGTCAGATGCAGCCTCAGCCATCCATCCCCATGGCCCTCACATTAATGTGGGATAGGAAACTGGCCCACGCTCTGTGTTCTGGCAAGCAGGGAAGGTTGCCTGCCGTCCTTCCAGAAGGTCTAAGAGGCCCCCTTGTGAGTCAGCCTGCCACCTCAGAAGACCACTAGTGTTCACCCCAACAGGCCCTTTCTGGGAGTAGTGCTGCTTTGCCCACATCACCCCCACCCTGGCAGTCTTAGTTGGGGTTACTATTGCTGTGATGAAACACTATAATCAAAGCAAGTTGGGAACAAAAGGGTTCGTTTGGCTTACACTTCCACATCACAGGCCATCACTGAAGGACGTTAGGGCAGGAACTCAAGCAGGGCAGGAACCTGGAAGCAGGAGCTGAAACAGAGGCCTTGGAGGGGAGCTGCTTACTGGCTTACTCCCTATGGCTTGCTTTCTTACAGAACCAGCCCTCAGTGGGCTGGATCCTCTTCATCAGTCACTACCTAAATGCCCTACAGAGGGCTGGGGAGATGGCTCAGAGGTTAAGAGCACTGGCTGCTCCTTTAGAGGACTCGGTTGCAATTCCTAGCACATACATGGCAGCTCACAACTGTCTGTAACTCCAGTTGCGGGGGAATCTGGGACCCTCACATAGACATACATGTAGGCAAAACACCAATGCACATAAAATAAAAAATAAATTATTTTAAGGGGCTGGAGAGATGGCTCAGAGGTTAAGAGCATTGCCTGCTCTTCCAAAGGTCCTGAGTTCAATTCCCAGCAACCACATGGTGGCTCACAACCATCTGTAATGGGGTCTGGTGCCCTCTTCTGGGCCATCAGGCATACACACAGACAGAATATTGTATACATAATAAATAAATAAATAAATATTCAAAAAAATAAATAAATAAATTATTTTTAAAAAGAAAGAAAATGCACTGTGCCAGGTCTTCTGGAGGCATTTTCTCATTGAGGTTTCCTCCCTTCAGTCAACTGTAGCTGGTGTTAAGTCGACCTAAAACTAGTCGGCACATCTCCCACCGGCTCCATTCGTGCCTTCCTCCCGTGCGTTGGAGATTGGTTCTGATGTTGGTGATGACTTAAGTAAAAACGAATCACTTGGTGTGCAAAATGACACTTTAGTTTCTCTTTTCTGTTTATTTAGTGTGTGTGAGCGTGCATGTTCCTGTAGGAATGGGTTTATTAGTGTGTGTGAGCACGCATGTTCCTGTAGGAAAGGGTTTATTTAGAGTGTGTGAGCGTGCATGTTCCTGTAGGAATGGGTTTATTTAGTGTGTGTGAGCGTGCATGTTCCTGTAGGAATGGGTTTATTTAGTGTGTGTGAGCGCGCATGTTCCTGTAGGAATGGGTTTATTTAGCGTGTGTGAGCGTGCATGTTCCTGTAGGAAAGGGTTTATTTAGAGTGTGTGAGCGCGCATGTTCCTGTAGGAAAGGGTTTTCTCCTTCCATCAGGTGGGCCCCTGTGATCCACTCAGACCAGGCAGCAAACACCCTTGCTCACTGAGCCACCTCTCTGGCCCAAAGCCATGCCCTGTGTCCAGGGAGTACCATCCCAGGATTTCTGTAGGGAACAGCTCTCAGAGGAGAGAGTGCTGTGGATTTGTTGCTTGGGCCAGATTGTATTTCCTGCGACCTTCTCTGTGTCACTAACATGTGGCTTCCTCCTCAGCTTTGTGACAACCACCTTTGTGATGGAGGCCATGGCTGCAGCCAACGCCCAGCTCCGCTGGAAGAGGATGGAGATCCACAAGGTGTGTGCATTGCCCTCGTCCTCGGTGGTGTCTCTAAGGCAGTCTCGGCAGGCTTCTCTCCAGGGCCACAGCTAAGTAGATAAAACCCAAGGGGCACACACAGTAGCTGCTGTCTCAGCAGTCACCTGGGGTTCACTGTCATTGTGAACCTTGTCTCCATCTTCTGAAGAGAATGAGCCGAGGAAGGGCCACTCTGGACTGGGGTTTCTAGCGCTGTGCGCTCACCTGTGTCCTTGTCTCTTCCTCCCTCCTCTCTGTTCTCCTTTCTCCCAGGAAGAGGAAGAAGAAGACTCCTCCACGGCCTCAGACAGTGACATCCTCACCCAAGACAACTATGAGCGGGCAGAGAAACGGCCCATCCTGTCTGTGCGTAAGTCTTGGGCCGCCGGGCAAGCTCCACATCTCCCCCCGGTCTCTGTAGAGAGGCTACTGGGGAGTTTCCCTGCCGGCATCCTCTCAGGTGTCAGTTTAGAAGGGCTGTGGGGTTCAGTACACAGAACACGGGCCCAGGGATGCTGGACATGGGCCTGGCCTCTGCTGGCTCTGCCTCCTGTGTGTAATTTGGCAATTACCTGAGCTGTGTGCCTCAGTTTCCCACCCTTCTACTGTTGCTGGAATATGGTCTGCCTGCATTCACGTGCCTCTCTGGATTCATCTTTCTCTCACACACACACCCAACACACCCAAGCTCAGAGCTAGGGGCAGTGAGTTGGTAGAAACTTCCCCATTGTGCCCTGAGCTCTGAGCTTCATCCCCAGCACCACACACAGAAATAATTAAATAAATAAAAAGACTTCAAACTCTTGAAGCAAAAAATATTAGAAGATTAAAACAGCGTGGTAAATACAGGTCAGCAGAGGAACGCTGGGGACCCAGCAGTGAGGGAGAAAAAGTTTGAAGAGTTGGAGAAGCTTGGAGACTTACTTGTTCTAGAGAATTCCCAGAGTTCAAGCAGCCCCCCTCAGGGCTCTTCTGGTGAACAACCACGTCCCTGTCTGTTCTGGCCCCACAGAGAGACGCTCATCAGCCAGCCTTTTTGAAATCACAGACCGGGTGGAAATGGGGCAGATGGCTTCCATGTTCTTCAATAAAGGTAACCGTCACTCGGGGATGGTGCGTGGGACAGGGGCACATTCGACCTTTGCTGTCCTGGCCTTGGTCGTGGGGCTTCCATGTTGAAGGGTAGGGCACATGGGTGGCAGAACACAGGAGAATCTGTCCTGCAAGGCCTGACCCGCTTCCGTTGTCTTCCTGGAGTCCCTGCTGTCCCCTGGCCTGAAGAGTAAGGGCTATCCATCCTACTAGTACAGGTCTTAGGTCACTTTCCAGAAAAGAAGCCATAGGATTTGCTACACATCCCTGTCCCCTGTCAGCCAGCAGAGGGCACTAGGAGCCCACACCAGTTTTACCCAGTGAGGCAGCATGCTCCTTCCTGCTCTGCCTGTTCCTGGCTCTCATTTGCTGCAACCCGCAGGTATCCACCTGACTGCAGAATCTGCATCTGCCAATCCTTTTCTGCCTCTGTGGTAAATCTTTTTTTTTTAAATGGGCTGTTTTTGGAGTTTAATATTTAGTGCCTACACCTAACCTGGGCCTCCTTCCTAGGGCATGGAGCAGCCTCTAAGCTATCTTAGAAGATACTTCTGCCCCTTTGTCAAAGCCTCTTTGTGGGGCATCTTTGCCAGTTCCTTCTGGTCTTGTGTCTGGCTGTGGAAAGAGAGGAAGATTGCAGAAATAGGAATCTTTGTGACTTGGGACTCAGCACTCAGTTTGTCCTCAAAAGTGCAGATTAGTGACTGGTCCAGGATGGGCGTGGACTGACTGGGCCAGCCTGTTAGGGGATTGCCACAGTTCATCAAAGCCTGCTGGGCTGGTTCAAGCCCACTTCTGTGCCTTTCCTTTGTTTTGTTTCTGTCCCTCACCATCCACTAAGAGAGAGCACGTGAGTGTCCCGTCCCCCTGCCAAGCAGCCACTTGGAGATCTCCAGATGCAAGCTTGAAAAGCGAGTGTACTTAGTAGGCAAGCGCACTGCTCGTCAGTATGTTCTGTGCACACTGCTCGTCAGTATGTCCTGTGCCTGCCCCAACTGCTCTTTTTATTTGTGTGTGTGCATGTGTATCTGAGTGTGCGTGCACATGTGTGCATGTGTGGAGAGGCCAGAGAACTGACATCAGGTGTCTCCCTCCCTCTCTTTCCTCCTTAGATTCTAGACAGGGTCTCACACTGAACCTGTGGGCCTGGAGGTCACCTGTTCATCTAGGCTGACCGGCCAGCAGGCTTAGCAACTCCCCTGCCTCCATATCCCCAGCGCTAGGGTGATAGGAGCATGTCTGGCTTTTTTCTGGGGTACTGGAGATCTGAACTCAGGTCCCCATGCTCCTGCCCTGATTTCTTTAAGGTTTCTACACACTAGAGGTTTGTTTCGTCTTGTCTGCCCATGTCTTGTATGAAGTAGCACATGTGTATGGGAGCAGCCCCAGCTGTTGAAGAGCCTCCCCAGTTCCTCCCGCAGGACTTCTCAGGCTTGGCACCGGTGACGTGGGGCTGGTCACCCTTTGTGGCGGCGCCTGTTCCGAGCATTGTAAGATGCTGAGGCAGCGTTTCTGGCCTCCTGGATGTGACCGTCAAAGCTCCTCAGACACTGACACATGTCCTCTGTGAGGGGTGGGCTGCAGACCAGGTTGTTCTCATCACCTTTGGTGGAGCTGCACCCTCCGCAAAAGGTTCCCCAGGGTTCCACGCTCATTTTTTGTAATGAGAAATGCCAGGCCCAGACATTAATGTCCTCTCAGGAAGTTCATTGATCCTCCGACTTTGTGTCTGGTAATGAAATTTTATTGATCAAGGAGGGCTGGTGGCAGTTCATAAACAGCTGATACTGTAGCTTTTGGCAGGTGCCCAAGAGGGCCTGGGAGGAGGTGATGGCTTCTCACGGGGACCACGGGCATTGGCGAGGAAAGGCAGACTGAGTGGGATGTACCTAGAGTCTGGGGTCATGAATGACAGACAGCCCCAGGGGTCTCAAGCCATGTCCGGGGCAATTCTAATTTGTCAGGTAAGGGTATGACGCCTGTCATGTTTAAAACGGGTGCTGTGCCTATTGCCCTTATGGGTTCTTTGTGTGTGTGTGTGTGTGTGTGTGTGTGTGTGTGTGTGTGTGTGTGTGTTTTCCTGGCCATTTTGGTCAGGATTCTGAGGAGCAGAGTGACCTCACATAGCCCAGGACTGACGTGTCTCAGGCTTTCCTCTGGGGACCTGGGGACTGTCCTGAGCCACCAGGATTAGAAGAGAACTGTCACTTCATTTTTCTTCCTGTCCTCAGAGAAGCCAGCCGCTTAAGACTGGTGACATCGGGAACTTGAACACTTAGTCTAAATGCAAGGGTGGAGCCGGGTGTCTGGGTCATGAGCCTTAGGTGCCAGTGCCTGAGCTTCTCCAGGGCATCAACCTGGATCTTTGGACCCAAATCCATTTCCCTTTTTACATTTTTATGTATTTATTTTGTTTGGGGGGGGGGGGGCTGTGTGTAGGGCGCAGGACAGCTTGCTGAGATTGGCTCTTCCCTTCCACCATGTGCCCTCCAGGATCAAACTCAGACCCTCAGGTGAGGTGGCAAGTGCCCCCCGAGCCGGCTCTTTCACCCTGCCAGTGTCGATTTGATTTCTCTCTCTCTGATCTCCAGGCCTCGCCGAGCTCTCTCAGGCACCAGTCCCAAACTGATGCATCTCCTGCCAGCCTCACAGTGTAGCCAGCTAGAATAAGAAACAAATTCAGGGTCATTTTTTTCTACCTTCTGTAGAAGGCAAATGGCCTGAAGAACTGAGGGCAGCGGAAGCAGCAGACTCAGCCGTCAGGAAAGAACGCAAATGTGTCTGTCTCTGGCTCCCTGACCTGTGGCTTTGTTACTTTCAGTGGGGGTCAACTTGTTCTATTTCTGCATCATTATTTACCTGTACGGAGACCTTGCCATCTACGCTGCAGCTGTGCCCTTGTCCCTCATGCAGGTGACCTGGTGAGTAGCCCCTCATTTTCCACACTGTTGCAGACCCATAGGCCTCCTCCACCAGCAGGGCAGAGGGTCTTCCGTCAAAACCCTAAACAAACCCATAGTTCCTTCTCCACACATCAGGGGCCAGCTGTGTCCTCTGTCCTCACAAGGCATGTTCTATATCACGCTGTCCCCTTTCCTGTCCATCAAGAAGGTAACTTGGATTCCTGGGCCTCAAAGTCATGGTACTGCATGAACGAACACGCGTGGCTTGTCCTCAGAGGTGGCTTATGAAAAGTGCAGGCCCGCAGTCTCTTCCTAGCCAAGCAGGGGCTTGTGCTGAGCCCAGGTTTGTCGATTGCTCTCTTTAGCAGTGTGTCTGGAAACGACTCCTGTGGCGTGGACACAGATACCAAATACAACGACACTGATCTGTGCTGGGGGCCCCTGCGCCGGGTGGATGCCTACCGAATCTATCTGGTGAGTGTCCTCTCCCGACCTGGGGCACACCAGGCCAGTGTGAGTGGCAGAAGTGTTTGGACCATCTTCCTTTTCTGTCTCAGCCCTTCCTACAGAGAAGGGCTTCCCACAGAGTGTGCATACTGCCACACTCCAGCTCCAGAGTGAGGTCTTAGCCTCAGGGTCAGATTTGGCTTGGAATGGGCCTCTAGGTCCAGGCCAGCAGATTGCTCTGGACTAGCACAGTTTGAGGGGTACCTGCAAGGTCTTGTGTTCCAGAGACTTTCTGGGTGTTGGCCTCACTCCAGGCCAGCGAGGTGCATACAAGCAGGTTCTGGGTCTCGTGAACAGAATAGACAAGACTGGTCCATCTTACCAGACAGCCTCTCCAGACAGGTTGGGCTCAGCGCAGCCTTCTTCCTGTCTTCCCATGGATGAGGGAAGAGGATGAATTGCCTGCCTCACTCTTGATTGCTTTGTGCTGTGGCGTGGTGGGGGTGGAGCTGAGTAATACTCCAGACAGGCTTCAGATAATAGGACGGCAAGGTTCCAGAGGCCATTTGTCTCTGCCTGCTTCAGAGACGGGCTCAGGAGTGTTTCCCTCCTGCTTGTGCAGCGTCCCTTAGTCCTTTCTGCCCCCGCTTGGTTCCTCTCGGCCCTGGGCATGATCAGGTGTGCTGGATGCCACTCAGTCCTGGCTGTGGCAGCTTTACTGATAGGAAGCGGCAAGGAGAGAGTGGGGTCTTTCTGCCAGTACCCTCGTGACTTGGGTCATCCCTGGCCCAGCTAAGGGCTCCATGACCCTGTCAGCTATATTGCTGGGGTCTGGATTTACTAATCTCAAGGACTACTGAATGGGTTTCATCTTTCTGGCCAAGTAGGTTCCTGAAGGACCCTGCAGGCAAGGGTTCCGGAGATGTGTCTTGTCGATGTTTCTGTAGCTGTCACTCCATGGTCTGTTTCCCCCCTGAAGCATGCAGCCCTGCCTAGGATTTTGTGTGCTGGTAGAATTTCATCCTTGATCCTCCCGATGAAAGTCCAGCAGGTATTTGATAGCAAGTTAAATCATCCAGTGTCTGGGGCCACCTCTGCAGCTGTGGGAGTGGGCACAGGAACCCATCAGGCAGCTAGGCGCCAAGGCAAGAGAGGTCCCGCCAAAGCTTTGTTAGCCTCTTAACATCTCAGTGTGCCATGACTAAGGCCCCTCCAAATCACTTCCTCCTCAGGTGTAGGGAACAGGAGGAGAATGAGGAAGGTGTCTGGGTGCTCCAGAGAGGAGTGACAGGTACTGGGTCCCCACCAGGGGAGGCCACCACAGTGTGCAGACTCTGCCCCCTGCAGCACAGTAGGTACTGAGCACAGGGAGTACTGGCCACTGCCATTTGCTGGGTGAATTACTCGGAAGCTTTGTTATCGCCGTGTTAAATTGTTCCCTCAGTGTTCTTTGTAAGCCTTCCCCGTGATGGACGCCGCCCTCCCTGAGTCCCAGTAACTGACAGAACAGAAGGAGCCCCTCAGGAAAGCAGACAGGCATTAATCCCTGCCTTCGTCTCCCAGATGCCGCACTTAGAACTCAGGGAGCTAATTGTTCTGGTGCCTGCCAGCCCTCCAGCCTGAGAGGCCCAGCCTTCAGAGTAGAAAGAGGAAGACTAGTACCCCCCAACCCCCGGAGCCTCTGGGTAGTAGGCACTGTTGTACCTGAGCCCCAGAACCTGCGCCTTGCCTGCCTTCTTCTACCCAGTTCAGAGGGCTGATGACCGGGCAGCATCTTGGAAGTTGCTTTTCAGCTTCATGTGCGGTTCCCAAGTCTTCTATGGTCCAGGAAAGAACACAGCCTCCTAAAAGCAGTGCTAGGGCTTGTATCTGTCTGTATGTTCCCCTCCCCCAAGGAGCTAGAGAAATAGATAGCAAAGGTGTTGGCATCTTTCCTCAGGCTTGAGTCTCTGGCAGACACTCAGGGCATCTTTCCCTCCCAACTAAGGAGAACTATAGACCCTAGCAAGCAGCCTCTGTGGCTCTCAGAGGTGGGACCAACATCCTTTAACCTCTAATCATCTAAGTTCAAGGGGTCCATCCTTTCCCAAGGCTCTGGCATGCCTCTCACCACCAGCTGGTCTGCTTTTGTGGCTCTTCAGGGTCCACCCGCAATGTTAGCGGGTCAGCAAGCAGGTAGGAGTAGACTGAAAGAACCCTCCCACCCCACACATAAATCATCCCAGGCACATGGCGCCCTCTCCCGCCCGCCTGCATCTTCAGAGGGCCTCCGTAATGACCGTGTCTTCATTGCTATTCTGGAACAGTATGTTCTGTGGGATAAAGAAGCAGGCTTCTCTATTGTGGCTTAATTTGCGGACAGTCCTCTGGAAACCCAGCTCAGGAAAGCCCCTGAGAAGCGCACGGAGAAGAGAGTAGGTGGGATATTAACTCCTCTGAGACCAGCCTATGGGTAGTGTCTGATGACATAAGAAGGTGGCTTTCTCCGCCAGCGGCTACATGTTGCCTCCCAAAGCCCCTTCCCTTAAGACATGGGAAATTCCTCCTCCCTTCCCAGTGCCCATGCTGCCCCCCAGCCACTTCCCATGGTTCCCAGTGCAGCTGCTGAGCCAGTTTCTCCTTCTTCATCCTCCTATTAGCCTTGGATCGGGGTGCTGGGGGTGCTGAGGGTCCCCTGCATCACCCACTGCTTCGAGTACACTCTCAGGTCAGCAGCGACCTGGGGACTGTCATTCGGGCCCATGAGAGTTAACAGGATCTGCTTTGGGTGACTTTAGGTCCTTGGCCCCCTTCTCCTGCTCCTCTGAAAGATAAAGTGGGAAAGTGTGAGGTGCCCCGACTCTAAAGAGTCCAAGTCTTGCCTCTGCACTGGCACCTGTCCTCGCGCTGGTTTTGGGAGGGACGAGAATCATAATGTATCAGGGACTAGGAAGACTTAGTGGCGAGGTTGAGAAGAGGGCTCAACAGGTAAGGTGAACACCCGAATTAAGATATCTAGTGCCCATGTGAAAACCAGGCTCGGAGGCATGCGTATCTAACCCCAGTGCAGGGTCAGGATTGGATGAGAAGGAAAGCGAAAGGATCCCAAGGGCTCGTGGCCAGTTGGTCTTGCCAAAATGGAGAACTCCAAGTTCAGCAAGAGACCCTGCCTCAAAAAATAAGGTGGGGGTTGATACTGGAGATATATGACTGATGCAGGAGCATGTCGCTGGCTCTCACATGCTCACATACAAGTGGGTGCACCCTCACACGCATACACTGTACACACCTAAGGAAAGAAACACGTGCCGTTTTGATTCTGTGCCACAGTGCCAAGGAGCCAGGGCCCAGTGAAGCGATGGGAGTGTATGTGGTGGAACTCTGTCCTAGGGCACTCTCCTCTGGGGCCTGCTGTGGCTCTGGTCTGCAGCTCCTGGTTCCTGCGGCACTTCCAGCCTGCCATTCTGCCTCTTGTCCTGGATCTCCAGCTGGCACCCATCCTCCCAGAGGTCAGCACGGGTCAGTGGAGGCTGCCCAAGAGCTGGAAGCTGGCAGCATCCGCCACTTCAGGTGGGCAGATGCTGCAGGGTCACGGGCATCAACAGGCACCAGCCCAACAGAGCCCAAGCACAGATGGCAGAGCTGAGCTTAGCCTGTGGGAAGCCCAGCCACAAACTGGCCCTGTTGAGCAGGAGGGCTTGGGATAGGACAAGGTGACCCCAGTTTGCCCTCAGCAGGAGTCGTGAGATCCACCTCTGGGGCACGGCTGACTGGGAGAAGAGATGGAGCCGATTCACAACTGGCAGAGCCCCTGCCTCTCTGGGTGGAGGTTATCTTCCCCGGACTCCATCTAGAGTCATCCTTGAAGAAGAGGTGGGGCTCAGAGCCGCGCTGCTTGTCAGCCTCTTCCTAGAGAAGCAGGTCACCCTGTCAGGTTACATTAGGGGGTTCCTCCTGAGCCTTCTCAACCTCCCCCCCCTTTTGATTGCCCCATGCTGTACCGCAGCCCTTTGCCTGTGACATTTAAAACAGCAGCAAGTTCCTCTTTCCAACCCAAATGTTTCTTCCTAGAATATTGAAGGCACAGACAGGCAAGGGCATTGTGTCTTCATGAGGGGTGAGACCCCCATAGCCAAGCTCTGAGAGCTTCTCTGTCGCAGTTCAGTTCACCTCAACGTGGTGAGACTTGTTTGCCGTTGGCCTTCAGGGCACTGTTGTTTTATAGCTAGGGGCTCTCAGCTGTCTGTGAACTCATCGTGTTACCAAATCATCCTCCTGCCTCCACCTCCCCAGTGCTGGGATCGTGGAGTGCTCCGCCACACCTGACATTGGCATGGCGTATTAGCAGCGGCTTATGTGTGCCTGGTTTAGGCCTCCGAATCACACCGTCAAGTTCATGCTGTCTTCCCAGAGAGTGGCTTCCCCAGGCTCCCCGGATGGAGGCAGACATCCTGGCTCAGTGGGCTATCCTCAGGTCCTCTCGCAGACTCAGGACAGAGCACTCTGTTTGCAGGGCAGCCCTAGCTATACTGCATAGCTTGGGGATACCAGCTTGCCAGTCCCACAGCATGACCTCCACCAGGGACCGGGCTGCACTGGTCTGACCCTCCTGTTGATTTTGAGGTGTTCTCTCTTGCTGCCACTCATTCCCAGGGAGCAAAGTAGACTTTTCCTAACACCTCAAGTAAGGTTGGAAGGGAGCATCTTCCCAAGGACATTCCCTTCCGCTGCCAAAGTTGCTCTGTGCTTTGAACATCAGCCATTGTGCCCTGAGGCTGTCTAGCATCTGCTAATAAGTGGGTCACCGCCGCCATCGCTTGAATATTCATCCTTACCCATTCTGGGGCAGGAGGTGGCCTAGAGGCCTTCAGGACCAGTGAGAAAGGGACATTAACAAGGAGCGGAAGTCTGGGGAGCAACAGCAATGTCACAGGACCCGACTGTTCTCCAGGTCACCGTGCTGCGCCCCCCAGCCCATCACACACTCAGACCACGCAAAGCTGCCAGAGAAAATAGTGTGTGTAGCACAGACACTGGGTGGAAATAGGGGAGACAGGAAAAGGAAGGGGTTCTCACTTAGGATGAGGGGGTAAGAGCTCTGGTGAGGCCATCTACAGAGGATCCCAAAAGGTTGGTCTCTGTTAGAAACCAAGGGCCCAGAAAATCCAGCAACCTGGTGAGGGGTGTCTTTGGGGAGCATCCTTCATCCTGTCACCCACAAGTTAGGACTCACCCCAACATCAAACTGGAACCAGTTGGGGTGATTCTGGGTGTCTGAAGTGGGGGGCGGGGGAGGCAGGCAGTGCTTATGGGTTGAGGGTACCAGGTGATGTTTTATAAAGACAGGTCTCATGGGCACAATGAGGGACGCCCATCTCCTCCTCTCCTGCCTCCCAGCATGCTTTTAGGCAGCACCACCTTCAGTTCTGGAGGCCCTGCATACTTGGGTTTGTTTTGTTGCACACCCACCCTACTCTCCCTCCTGAAAGGATGCTGGTCACAGCCCAGGTGGCCCCACAGGTGTGAGCAGAGCAATCATGACCAAATCCAGTCCTGTGACTCGGAGGGTGTGGCCCCCAGACCCAATTTATCCACACACTTGCTGAGCCCTCTCCTTTATTCCAGGAGTCAGGGGCTTCGGGAAGGGAGAATTTTCCCCTACTCCCTGGCAACTCAGGTGCCTGCTCTCTGGGCCTAATGTGGAGTGAAGCCCAGCATCTGGCAGTCACCAAGCTCAGGATGGAATGACAGCCGTGGAAGGATTAGCGTGTCTCTTTCTTTTACAAGGAAATCAATAACACAGGACCAGGCCTGTGGCTTTCTTTCTTGGAGAGCTTTCCTTGCATCTCATACAGGAGTGGCTGTGCGTACTCTCCCCCACCCGCTCTCTAAATGACATTCAGACTGCCTGTCACTTGCTCCAGCACTGGCTTGTTTTGTCAACCCCTGTCCAGGAATCCCATGGACCCTGCTAGGACACTGTCATACCCCTGTGGTCACTCAAGCCTCCAGACCTTTCTGTTCCTGTTTGTTCACGGCCACGAGCCCACCGCCTCCTTCCTGAGGATACCAGGGTGTCACCTCCCTGAACCACACTATGACAACTTCCCTCTCCCCCTCCACCACATGGCCCTCTGGGTGTTGGTGGCCCTGAGCTCCCTCCTCCTGCTCAGTGAGAAAGTTGTTTTTATTTTTAATGGCACTCTCGGGGACATGGGTTCTGTCAGCCGGCATTAAGCCCACCATCCATCATGCCCCGTGTCTTGCTGCTCCCATGACCAGTACCTGATGCACCAGCTTGGAGGACATTGTATAATCCCTGTGCCACCTCAGTGAAGAGCCCACTTCTGGGACTCAGGGTCCTGAGGCAGCAGGCAGGTCTCCTGCCTCAACTGCTTCCTCACCCCGCCCCTCAAGGTAAAAAGGGCCACCGCTCAGACCCCGCACATCTCCGGCACTGTTAGAATGCCATGCCTCGCATGCCCCAGATCTGGCTCCTTTGTCCAGAAACTAGTGCAGCTTTGCAGACGGCCTGTCCCCAAAGTGAGCTACTTCATTCTGGGGCACCTGGGGAGATAGTGGCTGGACTTACCTAGCGGCTGGCCCTTTCTTCTCTCTCCTCCCGAGTTCAGGAATGCTAGTGGAGGCAGGCATACTGATATCTTGCCCCTGCCCCCAGCATACTCTCATTATGTAAAAATGCAAACATATTAAAAAAAAAAAAAACAAGCCGGGATCACAGTTACAGTTGTCCCTGCCTCTCTGGAGGTGTGCCGCAGTCCCCGGTGTGTCTATGGTGCTGTCCTATGGAAACTGAAACCAGCTGGGGTAACTGTTAGAGCTGTCCCCGCCTCTCTGGAGGTGTGCCACAGTCCCCGGGGTGTCTATGGTATTGTCCTATGGAAACTGAGCTCTTGAAAGTGGAACTTGAGGACCCGTCTCTTGTGTGAATAGAGGCACTGGTATTTGTGTACCTGAGTCCAGAAATTCAACGCCTGGCTCAGGTAGCTGGAGAAGCAGGTAGATGCCAGATTGGGTGGTCTCCATAAGCAGCCCACCAGAGTAGTTCCAGGGGCAGCCCCACACAGGGACCCCTGCGCTAGAGAGGCATCCCAGAGCCATGGCATACACCCACGCCCATGCCATCGCCAGTTTGGTTGGGGAGCTTCCAAGTAGGTCTCCGTGGGGTGCGTTCATCCCTGCCGAGGACCTTCTGCCCTGTGCTTATTCCGGACTGTGTCTGTGCACACTGTGCACACTCAGACCCCAAGCTGTACTCACGAGCCCTCCTTGTTTGTGAGCAGCACGGCCGGGGTAAGAACGCGGTGTACCGTACGTCCCCAGCCACCAGGCCAATCCTCACCTCTGCATCTGCATTCACGGGCACATGTGCGGGGTTTCCGGCCATTACTGCAGGGGCTGGGCACTGGGCAGGTGCCCATAACTCAGCAGTCCAGGCCACTCCCTTGCTCTGTATGCCCTCCGCACCCATGGCTGAGCACAGGGCTAAAAACAACTTTCTACTTTGGTTGGTTGGTTGGTTTAGGTTTGGGGTGTTTTGTTTGCTTGTTTGTTTTAACTTGTTTTAGTTATGTGTGTATGTTGGGGGTGGGGGCGTGTGCTCACGTGAGGACCAGTGGTTGTGGATCCCAGAGGGCAGTGCAGGACACCTTGGAGCTGGAGTCACAGCAGTTGTAAACTGCCCGGTGTGGGTGCTGGGAGCCCAGCTCAGATCCTCTACAAGAACAGTACACATTCCTAACCACCAAGCCATCTCTCCAACCTGGTTTAGTTGTTTAAGAGGGTCTTGTGCTATAGTCCAGGCTGGCTTTCAATTCACTATGTAGCCCAGGTTAGCTGTGGACACACGATCTTCTTGCCTCCGCCTCCCAAGTGTTGGTATAGCATGTGCCATGATACCTACCTTATATTCTTTAAGGAGATGTCCTGATTGTTGACTTCAGGTGGGACACCTGGTGACCCTGCTGGGTTTGGGTAGGCAGGACTGTTCCTCTGAGAGATGTTCACTCTCTGGAATTCATGTTATTAGCAGAACCCTTCTAAATAGTGGCTATCTTAGTTATGGTTACTATGACTTCGGTGGCACCATACATGGTGGGATGGATCATTCCCTAATTAAGAAAATGCCCTGCAGGCTTGCCTATAGCCCGATCTTATGGAAACATTTTCTCAATTGACATTTCCTCCTCTCAGATGACTCCAGTGTGTGTCAAGTTGACATAAAAGCGTTCAGCACAGGGGTCCTGGGGGCAGCAATAATTGCCTAATGAAATGAAGCATCACTCTAAACGAGCATGCTCCCTCACATAGCTGTGTACCAGCCCTGGCTCTGCACACTGGCGCCAAAGCAATCCAGATGGGCACATAAGAACTGCGTGTGCATTCTCCAGTGCACGCTGACCCTGCAAAGGCAGAAGGAGCCCCGGAGCCCCAGAGCCCCAGAGCCCTAGAGCCCTAGAGGGTTTATAGGCAGCAGAGGCAGTGTGAGGCACGAGTGTGAAGGACTCGCTGCAGAGCTAAACAATTAGGTGCCTATTAATGACGCCGTGTGATTAATGAGCACGAGCTCGGGAAGTCTTGTGGATGAGCCGAGGAGATGGAGACACATCTTAATAAGCCTCAGGCTCAGGGAAGTGCTGCCTAGGGTGTCGCTGAGCGGAGACTGTGGGAGTGTGGTCACAAGCCACCCAGGGTGTTTCAGTCAGCCTGTGGCAATAGCTTTCTCAGCATGGATCAAAAAATGGTTCTGAGAAGCCTTGGCGGGACCCGAGGGCAGGGCTGGGAGGTGCTGACACTTTGTAGCCAAGTGGCTCCACCCCCCTCCCCCCACATACCCCATGCCCCCACCCCCGCCACACACACACACCCCCACTGTCCCGGAGAAGCTGTGCTGCCCCAGCTCCAGCAGCAGGTGAGCCACCCTCTAAGATGACTTCCCAGCTGCCCTTCCCCCGAGCCAGGAAGGAGGTCTTCCATGGTGCTTCTCAGTGTCTGGATCCTGGACTGCTGACCAAGATGCCCTTGGTCAAAAATATGGGTGGGGGATGGGATGCAAGATGGCTCAGTAGATAAAGGTGTTTGCCATGAAAGTCTGGTGACCTGAGTTTAATCCCCAGAATTCACGTTAAGGGGGAAGGAGAACTGGCTCCAGAGTTGTCCTCTGACCTTCACATACATGCTGTGGTGCACACGTGTGTACCATGCACTGTGCGCGCGCACACACACACACACACACTTTTTTTTAATCAGTGTGGACTGGGATTCCAGGCTAGCACAGCCCAGTAACAGAGAGAGCACTTGCCTTGCTTGCAGAAGGCCCTAAGTCAGGTCGTCAGACTGACCTGGTAGATGCCTAGGTCTCGTGGGAGAAGCCTAGGAATCCATCTTTTTACATTGGTAACCTTTCCAGCACAAGGTTCCCTGGTACCAGAAGAGACCGTTCTGCTCTTCTTAACAACCTACTTTCCAAGTACTGTCATGGAAGGGGTGTGTGGTCAGGGGCTTGCAGAAAAAGGAAGTTGGCCAGACCATCCACAGGTTCCCCTGTCTAGGGTCACTAATGGTGCTCCCATGCCCACGGGGGCTGCTGTGTTACCTGAGAGCAGCAGATGCTTTTCCCGTCCCTACTAGATGGTCCCCTGAGCTCCCTTCAGACTTGCTACTTGGGAACTGCAGATCCCATGGCTTGTCAGCTCCCTGTGGAGGGCACCTCCCACTGACCAGCAGCTGGGGAGGAAGTTGTGGTTACTAGCGCGATGTCTTGTACCTAGTTTGACAGAGCTCATTCAGCAGGCAGCTTGATGTAACGTGTCCTTCCCTCCTCCTGGATTACTCAGTTCCTGGTCTGTTTTGAGGTCAGAGATCAGCAAAGAAAAAGAGGTGGGTCCAGCTTGGCCTGTGTGTTCCTCTCTGCAGGGTTCTCATACCTGGGCACCTGACTTCCCTCCCCCACTCCCTCCATCCCTTCTCCAGCATGGAGCAGTCTCTCCTCCATCGCTCTTCCCCAGAGGAGAGTATAACTAGGAAGGGAGGATGCAGAGAGCCTCTCAGGTGGTCGCCTGACACCTCTGTGGAGAGTGGCATCAGCATCAGCACCAGACAGCTGCAGGTGGTGGACCTGCCTCCTGTGGTTCCTGGCGCAAGACAGGAGATCAAGGGCCTGCGCCCAGCCTCAGAGCACTGGAGTTCCAGCCGGCCAGGAGGTTTGGGCAGCCACGTGCCTTTATTGCCTACCAGCCGCTGTACCTGAGCAGGTGCATCCTGACAGAATCAGGTAGCTGGCACGTGTGGGCTTTCCCCAAGGGAGCTAGGGGCTAGGTAGATGGCACAGAGGATCCCCGTGCCCTAATCACTCTGACATAGCCTGCCTTTCTTTGGAGTTTCTGGTTCTCAGGACCTGTCAGGACCAAGGCCACCTTCAGCACAGCCCCCTGCTGGTTCCCCAGCCCCCAGTGGTTGAAGACCAAGGACGTGGCCAGTTTTCTCATGTGATGTAATGTAGCAGTCCTGCTTGCCTTGCCCTGACATCCAGAATCAACAAGTCTGAGCTGGGGGCTTGTAGTTAAAAGTGAGGGCCGGCGACCCAGATCTGTAGAGCTCCAGGAGTTCTGGGCTGTGTTCCTGTCACTGTGGCCCTGAAGAAACAGAACGTGGGTGCACTGCTCTCCTCCATGGCTTCCACATCCCTGCCAGCCTTCAGCAGACCCATCCTCCCTAGTTGTAGTTCTTTCCTGTGATAAAACACCTTTAATCCCAGCATCCGAGAGGTGGAGGCAGGAGGATGTCTGTGAAGCCAGCCTGGTCTACAGAGTGAGTTCCAGGACAGCCCAGGCTATGTACAGAGACCCTGCCTCAAAAAACCAAAACCAATACAAAACACAACTTTAAAAAGCAGTTTAGGGGAAAGGGGTTTATTCAACTTACAATTTCAGATTACAGCCCCTTATTGCAGGGAGGTCAAGGCAGGAACTTGAAGTAGCTGGTCACTTCAAGAGCAAAGAGGGGATGGATGCATGTGTGCCAATCAGTGTTTGGCTCCCTTTCTTTTCTGTCACAGTCCAGAACCCTTGCCTAGGAAATGGCGCCGCCCACAGTAGGGCAGGTCTTTCCACATCATTGTGATGAAGACAGCCCTTCACAGACATGCCCACAAGCCAAACTAGTGTAGGCAATCCCTCGCTGCAATCTTAGGTTAATTCTAGAGTGGATGAAGTTGACCATTTAAATTTACCATCATGCCCCCAATGTGTCCATCTCTTGCCATGGGGCTTTCTGCAGAGCCTATGCTAGGAAAGTGTATGTTATGTATTCTTTTATTATTTATTTTTGTTTTATGTGCATTGGTGTTTTGCTTGCATGTATGTCTGTGTGAGGGTGTCAGATCTTGGAGTTACAGTTGTGAACTGCCTGCCATGTGAGTGCTGGGAATTGAACCTAGGTCCTCTGGAAGAGCAGTCAGTGCTGCTGAGCTGTGTCTCCAGCTCCATAGGTTGTATATTCTTGCCCTGCCTTCTAGTAGGCTGCTGAGCCTGGGACAGTTTTCCCTCCTCTGTCTGTCTGGAACAAGTGGATAGCCCTGTTGTTCTCCCTATCTCCTTCTTAGCAGAAATGATTAAAGCCCGCTGTAACCTCATTTGAGCCAGGCATCTTGGCACACACCTGCAATCCTAGCATGCAGGGAGGCAGAGAGAGGCAGGTGGGTTCTCTGTGCGTTCCAGGCCAGCCTGGTCCATCTAACTAGAGAGCCTGTGTTTCAAAAGGAAAAAAAATTAAAACTGAGAGGAGCCCCACCCAAGGCTCCAAGTACAAACTAGGTAGGTGCATTTGATGGCTCCTTGCTTAAAACCCCTGGAAGCACTCCGTGAGGTGGGACCTGAAGCCTTCCACTGGGCACACTCCCTGTCTTGCCTCCCTTCCGTCACTGCCTACCCTCCAGATCCGCATCTTCAAAGGATGCTCACATTCTGAGCCCTTGTCATGCTCTGGCTTCCCTCCCATCCTGCATGGGCTCAGGGATTCCTGGGGTCTGCTGGTTTCTTAGAGCCAACTACTGCTGGGTAGCCACTGCCCTAACCCGACAAATCCAACTTCATAGATACAGCCGGCTCCTCTTGTCCCCAAGGGACAGCATCCTCTGGTCCTCACCACCAGACAGGCCAGAGCACCTTTGGGGAGTGCATTGGAGGGGAGCAATTAAAAGCCATCCACATGCTTGGAAGCTGCAGGCCCCGGCTCACCACACCTGCTCCCCTGCCAGCTCCTCTTTGTGCCTGACCTGCGCACAGGGAGTTACCAGAGCTGGGCTGCCTCCACAGTCAGGCCTATTCCTCCAGGCAGCGCTCTTAGCTCTCCACTGCCACAGCCCACTGTGCATGTATACGCATGCCCATTGGTGTACACGCAGGCGTGCACGCATGCACACTATCCCACCTCCCTGCCCCACATGACCTCTCAGCTGGGCCTGGTGTTGCTGGTTCCCACCTCACTCCATCTCGCTTGTGAGGAGACAACCATCCATTATAAACCCTGATGGCTCATAGTCATTATGCGAATGACTGTGTGGGTTTTCCACAATATTTATCTTTTCCCCCAAACCACAAAGGTTGTAGCTCTGGCATCAGATTCCTGGAACTCTGCCCATCGCTGGGTGCCATCTGGCTTGTCAGCTGAGAAAGACCACACAGGCATGCAGGATGGGCTCAAATGACAGGGCCAGAGAAACAATGGCTGTGCCAGAATAAGGCCATCTCACCTGCCCTAGGGGCGCCAGGCTGAGGAGGGGATGGGGAGAGACGAGTGGAAGGCGCAGTCCCGGGCAGCTGAGTGCGCTAAGCAGGATATAGGCTTTGGATACAGGTAACCCCAGCTCTAATCCCAGCTACAGCTAAGTAATTGAGATTTTGGAAAAAGCTTTTAATCCCCCTCAACACCTGTCTTCTGAAGTGGAACCAGAAGCCAGGATTAGAAAGCAGTCCTACCTGGGAGGCAGTCCAAAGAGCTGGTTCCCCTGCCAGCTCTCAGAGCCCTTTCTCCCGGCCCCAAGGCCAAGCCTCTCTAGATGATCCAGTCTCACAAACCCCAGAGAGCTCTGGGAGGCTCTAGGCGAGGAGAGTTGATTGCCAACAGCATCCCTCGGAATGCAGCTCCAAAGCCACCTCCCATTGGCAGGCGTCCTGGCCACTGGGGACGTTGCCTGGACCAAGTGCTGGGCCCGAGGGACTGAGGACGTGACAGGGTCTATGGCTTGTGTTCTGGGCAGACGTGGGCCCCTTTGGCAGGAGATGGCACGCTGAACCTCCAGACCATCGGTCTGGTGTTGCAGGAGCCTCACTGTCCTCCCAGGCTACTCAGGGCGACTTTCTTCCTCAGTCAGGGGAAAAGGTGGTTTTTGATTTGTATCCCAGGACGTCATAAAGACCTGCCACAAAATGAAGGTGACTCAGAAAGCGGACTATGTGGGTTCCTCCTTCTGTTTATTTTGTTTAAAGTTGTCTTCCAAAAGGGAAGCAGGGCTGTGGGGCTCAGTAGGCCCCAGATACTTGCTGTGCAAGTCTGCAGTCTGAGCTTAGTCCCCAGAACCCACATAAAGGTAGAAGGAGAGAACCAATCCTATGGTTTTCTCCTCTGACCTCTATACCTGTGACATGGCACACATGTGCCACCATAGTAAACAAATAATTTTTGATGGGAAGCAGAGGGCTGGAGAGATGTATTAGCAGTTAAGAGCCCATAACGCAGCGGGGCATTAGTGACGCACGCCTTTAATCCCAACACTTGGGAGGCAGACACAGGTGGATCTCCAAGTTCGAGGTCAGCCTGGTCTACGAAGTTCTAGGGTAGCCAGGGCTACACACAGGGAAACCCTGTCTCAAAGAAAACAGGGAGAAAAAAAGAAAAAACCACAGAAGAATCCACACTGCGCTAGCAGAGGATCTGAGTTTGGTTCCCAGCACTCAGATCCAGTGGCTCACAACCACCTGTGAGCCAGATCCAGGGAGAGCAGATACCTCCGACCTCCATGGGCATTTGCACACATGTGCACATACCCACACACAATTAAAAATAATAAACACAGTTATGAAAGGAGGGCAGAAAGTTTGAGAAGGGGCCTGGGGGTGTGACAAATACTCAAAAGTGGCTTTGCAGTCACTGTCTTCAGGAAATAACAAAAGTGACCCCAAAACTGCTTTTCAGTTGCTTCTGGTAGTCGTCTGCGTATAGGTCCAAGTCTCCAAAGAGGCAGCGGTGTACCCTAGGCTCTAAGGCAGCGTTGCTCAACCTGGGGGTCACAGCCTCTGAGGGGGTCAAATGGCCCTTTCACAGGGTCACCTAAGACCATCAGAAGACACAGATATTTACATTACAATTTATAACAGTAGAAAAATTACAGCTATGAAGTAGCAACGAGAAAGGCTTTATGGTCAGGGGTCAGCACAACACGAGGAGCTGTGTTATAAAGGGTCGAAGCATTAGGAAGGTTGGGAACCACTGCGCTGAGTCTTGAGGCAGTGCCCTGTAGTCTTGGATTTCCCTTAGCTTCCTCCTCCCTTCTCAGAGCTAGTCTGAAAGAGCCCAGGAGACCCCGTCTTCTCAGCTGCCCTGAATGCACTGACCCTCAGCTCCCTGCAGGAGGCTGTCGTCCCTTCCCAGTCACCGTGGACTGGCGGGAGGGCAGGCTCTGGGCTTACAGGGCTAGCGCTGGCTGCATGCAGGAGCTACTCATTGAGGCTCCCATAGTCAACAGCTCCTAAGACAAAGCAGCCCCCGTGTCTAGGTTTCCTCTAGGATCATCTTCTCAGGCTCCCCAGGTTCAGAACAGAACGGCATTTCCACCAACAGCTTAGAGATTGCTGCCCTGGCATCTGCATGTGGCCATTCTGGATCTGTTCCAGGCACCTCAGGCTGCCAGCATCCTTCTTTACTGTAGGTACCAGCCCAAGCCACAGGACCCTCATGGCTAGCCCTGGTTGTTAGACTACTGCTGGGTGGTTTTGAGCTCCCCAGCCCACCCGCGCCCACACCTCTGTTCTGCAGCTGAGTGGCTGCTTCCTCTTCCTCCTGGAATTTTCACATTCCGTCCATTGTTGCCTCTTCTTAAGCGTCAGCATCTTCCAGCAAGCCACAGGCGTCTTGCATCCCCACTCTCCAGTGCAGAGTGGACGGAACAGTGCAGCCACGGGGGAGGTTTCTGCGCGAGGGTGTGACAAGAAAGACAAGAGCAAGATTTGTGAGGTCGACCCCTACTCTCAAGAGGCACGTGCTTGTTTGGGATGGGCTGGGCATCTTCCGCCATCACCTGAATCTTTTTGTCCTGGGTCCATTCTGCATTCGTCCTCCAGGTACCTGCTTGGTGCTGGCTGGGAGAAGGTAGGGTAGAACCAGAGACACTGAGACGTAACCACCATCAAACGGTGTGTTCTGCCAGGAGTTGGGCAAGACACTAGTCACTGCTATGGAGTGGATTATTGCCCCTAAAGAGATGTCCCAACCTCCTCCGTCTGCCTTCATTTCCATCTGTACCACGGGAGCTAGAAGATGAGTGAGGAAGGGCTTGGTGGCATCTCCATTGTGCCCGGGTTAGTGCTGAGACCTGGCAGCCTGTCCCGGCACAGGTGGTTTCTCTGCCCACAAGACCCCGTTCTCTAGGTCAGCCTACCACTGGGCTGATTTTTATAAGGGTCACAGTTCATCTGTTCCAGGGCAAGTCACGTCTGAAACCATATAGTCTGGTGTGAAAAAGTCCTCCTCTCCACAGAGGGCACCAGACCCCATTACAGATGGTTGTGAGCCACCATGTGGTTGCTGGGAATTGAACTCAGGACCTTTGGAAGAGCGGGCAATGCTCTTAACCTCTGAGCCATCTCTCCAGCCCCAACATCCCAAATTTTAAAAAGTCCCACAGTCTTTAAAGATTCAAACACTTGGAACTGGAGAGATGGCTGCTCTTCCAGAGGTCCTGAGTTCAATTCCCAGCAACCACATGGTGGCTCACAGCCATCTATAGTGGGATCTGATGCCCTCTTCTGGCATAAAGATGCACATGCAGATAGAGCACTCATATACATAAATAATAAATCTTTAAAAAAAAAAACACTCAGCCAGGCAGTGGTGGCAAACTCCTTTAATCTCACCACGTGTGAGGCAGAGGTAGGTGGATCTCTGAGTTTGAGGCCAGCCTGGTCTACAGAACAAGTTCCAGGACAACCATTGCTACTCAGTGAACCCTGTCTCAAAAAAAAAAAAAAATCAAACTCTTAAAAATTTAGACTCTTTAAAATTCAAAGTCTCTCCCTCAACTGTGGGCTCTTGTCAAATCAAAAAAAATTACTTTTTTACTTCAAGAGGGAAGAACCAGGGCACAGTCATAATCTGAACAAAGCGAAACTAACCTCCAACAGCGTAACTAAGTCAGTGCCCAATTGTGTGGGATTCGCTCACCATCTTCAGGCTCCTCCGAGGGGCTCCTCCAGCTCTGCTCCTGCAGCAAACACAGCTTGTCTTCTAGGGTCCAGCCAGCCCCACTTCACTCCTTGTGCTGTCCTTGGTGGTCATCCCATGATGCATCTCCAAACCCCTGCTATCCCTTGCTTTCGCCAATAACCTCTTCCGGGCTCTTCTCAGGGACTCCAGCCCTGTCTCACAGCACAAACCTCAGCTGCGCTCCATGACCCCTTCATGCTTTCAAAACCGGCACCACCTGGGTGACTTACACTACTAAGTTCAGCTGCCAGCACAAGATACAACCTTGACCACCTCTGGAACAGTGCTTCTGTGTGCTGACCCTAAGGAAACTCTCTGTCTGTTTGTCTGTCTGTCTGTCTTGACTTTTCCAGACAGGCTTTCTCTGTATGTAGCCCTGGCTGTCCTGGAACTTGCTTTGTAGATCAGGCTAGCTCTGAACTCATAGAGATCCGCCTGCCTCTGCCTCCTGAGTGCTGGGATTAAAGGCTGTTGGTCTCTTGTTAATCACAGCTGATTCTTCAGCCCCAGCTGAGCAGTCACCACAGATTCTTCACACAAAAGGCCTGGTAGAGTCCCTGCTTCCCTCGGAAACCTCACAGGCCAGGCCTCCATCTTCCACATTTTTCTCAACATTCTTACCTCCGGGTCTCTACGGAACAGCTCACCAGGCTTCAGACACTCTGTGGTTTTTCTTGCCCAAAGTTCCAAAGTGTTTTCCATAATCTTCCCCCAACAAAAGACGTGATCAGGTCTGTCACCGCAGTATCCACCATCCTGGTGCCAGCTTCTGTCCTGGTTAGGATCACTGTTGCTTTGATCAAACACCATGACCAAGGCAACTTGGGGAGGAAGGGGCTTTTTCAGCTTACGCTTCCATCACTTAGGGAAGTCAGGACAGGAACTCAAACAGGGCAGAAACCTGGAGGCAGGAGCTGATACAGGGACCATGGAGGAATGCTACTTACTGACTTGTTCCCTGTGGCTTACTCAGGCTGCTTTCTCATAGAACCCAGGACCACCAGCCCAGGGATGGCACCACCCAATGGGCCTGGCCCTCCCCCGTCAATCACTAATTGGGAAAATGCCCTACACATGATGTACTTTGAGAAATTGAGTGACTCAGCAGAGCAGGCTTAACAAGGACATCCGTACCCGCTCCCCACCCCATCCCTGCGATCCGAACTCAGTGCCCCTTCATGCTCCCCACTCAGAGCTCACCTGCCCGTTGTAGATGAAGCCCCAGAAGTTGTGATTCAGGTAGGCAAGTAAAATCTCCCAGCCCCGAATGTTCACAGCCACTTGAGAAGTAAAAATAGAATCCTTGAGCATTTCTTCACTGCGCTTCAAGGACGCGTGGTAAGTTCAATTAGGGATGGGTTCGTGCCGAGATGCTATTAACCCCAATTAGCTTTTAACCCCTAGCACTCAACAGGAACAGCCCTGCAAGCTTGGCATCCCTCCCTTTCTCATTTGAAATACCCTCCAGGATCTATCCAGACAGCTCAGCTGTGCATTTGGCATCTGGCCATCACCACTTGAACCCACTCCTCTGGGGCTGACGGGCTCCAAGCCTGTGAATTCTGCCCTGAGCCCTTCCGGATCCTGTGTGTTTAGCAAAGCCCTGACACGCAGCCATCCAACGCTGCAGCGGTCCACCCGACGCTGCTGTTTCTAAGAAGTGCCTTTCTCTGCCACGCTGAGTTAACAGGGGAAGCCCTGGGTGGGAAGCCACGGACTGGAACTTATTGACCTTTGTGTTGAGACCCCAGAAGCTGATCAGTGGGATGGAAAGTGCCAGAATCCTTGAAAGCCCCATCCCATTCTTCTGTGGGTACCATAAACAGAAACCTCACCTTTAGAGGATGTAAATAAATAGGCACTTGGAGAACTGCCCACTTGGTGAGGAAGTTAATCAGTGCCCGTGTAAGGGCACATAGTGGTCAGCAGGGTCGAGCACACCCTCTTCCAGTCCCAAGCCTCTCTGGGAGTGAAAGATGCCATGTGAGCAGACTGCCCTGGAACATCTTCCTCTGTCTGTCATGTGCACCCACAGAGGTAGGAGGGATACCCCTCCCCCCGGCTGGATTCACAGCTGATGTGCCTCCTTGAGTCCTTCCCACTATCTTATTACCAGAGTTGAAGTTCTGATCAAAAGCTGCAGGCCACTCCATGGCTTCTCGGCAAGGGAAAGATGAGAAGCAGGCGTTAGGGCGTTGCTTGTTGTTCAGGAAGAGCTGATGTCTGGGTTGTGACTGGGAATCCTACCAGGAGGTAGATGCTTCCAAAAGACCAACCCCTTTGAAGGCCTTTAGTTCTTTAGGATTCTTCTAAGAAGCCACCTCTCGTGGGGACCACCATAGAGTCACCATGTGGTTACAGTGCAGAGGGCTCCCTTCCTTTGGCAGGGGGCTGGGCAACACTGCTGATGGCAGGAGCTGAGTGCTAGGCTCCTCCCCTTTCCTGCATATCCCGCCCCTTCCTCAGCTCTAGGGTGGAGCCAAGGGCCTTGCGTGTGCTAGGCAGACAGTCTTCCATTGAGCCATACCTCCCAGCCTTCCAAACTGTTTTTGGAAAGAGACGCCCCGCCCCCCCCCCCAACATGGTGATCGTGTTTCAACAGGTGTGCAGCTGCATAACTGCTTGGCTGTGACAGGAAGGGTAGTAAGGGGTACAAAGCAAATCAGCAAAGCTAGGGAGGGGTGCCTTTCCCATCACTATGATGACACCTTCCTCCCCCGGCACTTCATCAAGTGCAACATAGCCCACGGATACTCATCCTGTCATATGTGCAAAGTCTTCTCTGGCTGTCGGAACAAGCAAGGATGTGGTCCTTGCCTTCGGTATGCTGACTCCCCTGCTGGGGATGCAGGAGCAGCCCTGTTCCCTACAGGACTGGAGTCACGTGGTGCCACCATGCACTGGTGATTCAGTCACGAGCCCTGGAGAAGCCTGAAGTAACTGCAGAGGAGACTGGCATTTGAATGAGCATTGGAGGTGGGGCCAGAGAAAGGAGCCAGCCAGCAGGAGGGTCCAGAGGGCAGAGGCATGAGGGTGGAATTAGCTTGACGGGGTGGGGCTGAGGGCAGAGGAGGTGGATGCAGTGAGCTGGGCTTGCAGAAACAGCCGGGCTGTGGCAGGAAATGTCATTACTTACCCTGCAGCTTTCTTCCTTCGCCCCTGAACTTCTCCATCCTCTCCGTCTCCTCAGTCAGCGATCACTACCTGCCCTGAGGGCCTTGCACATGAGTGGGAAGCCTCGCATGTGGGTGCAGATGTGAAGAGGCCTGTGGCCCTGATCAGGGAGGCCATTACAGGGTGACTTCGATAGAAGTGGAGTGGGGAAAGGGGGGACAAGGAGGTTGAGACCATGATAGATTCCTGTCAGGCAGTGGGACTGAACTTTTGGAGCCTCTTATTGGACAGTTAATGCGTGATTGACACTAAATGTGTGCTTTTCTGTTTCTCTGGCCAGGAAGATTTGGGCACAGGGAAAGCAGGCATCGCCCTGTTATACTTGGTGTGACTGTCGCTCATGTATTCCCACCTTCTAAACAGCAGACCACGCGCCTGTGTAAGACGAGAGTGGGTGGAATTAGAGCCTTTCTTCAGAGCATGGCGAGTGTGGTGGGGTCAGCCCAAGGGTGAGCATGGCTCGGCCTCAGCAGCGTTCTTGATTTAAAGATCTGCTTGTCCATGACACAGTATCTACCTCCCGGCCCCTGCTCGAGCCTGCGGGAATGAAGGCTCCAGTTAGTATAGCAGTTCTCTACCTGTGGGCCATGACCCCTGTGGACCTGAACTACCCTTTCACAGGGGTCACTTCAGACCACCAGAAAACACAGATGTTTGCATTACAACTCATAAGAGTAGCAAAGTTACAGTTAGGAAGTAGCAACAAAAATAATTTTATAGCCGGGCGGTGGTGGCGCACACCTTTAATCCCAAGCACTCGAGAGGCAGAGGCAGGCGGATCTCTGGGAATTCGAGGCCAACCTGGTCTACAAGAGCTAGTTCTGGGACGGGTACCAAAGCTACAGAGAAACCCTGTCTCGAAAAACCAAAAATAATAATAATAATAATTTTAGGGGGGGTTCACTGCAGCATGAGGAACTGTCTTAAAGGGTCGCAGCATTAGGAAGGTTAAAAACCACTGAGTTAGTTAGAAGCTGAAGTCTCAGCACTTCCTGACTTCACCAAAACCCTGTGTTATGGGGGGGAGGGGGGAGTCCGCACAGCCCATCCAGCCTGTGTGAAGCCCCAGCGCCTGCCCCCAGGTCATCTAGTCCCTGGTCTGTTTTCGGGGACAGCGGCCTGGGTGTAGACAGGAGCTTCCTAGTCTTCATTCTGCCGTTGAGCCTCATTTCAATCGCCGGCTGGAAAAATTCAGCTTCTGGCAGCCCTGTTGTTTGGTTCATGGGCTGGGTGTGGTGTTGTCCTGCCGGAGGTGCTATGTGGCACCTTTGGGCACCTTTCTGAGCCATACCTGGGACTCCTGGGTTTAGAGAGAATCTGTGGTTTGGAGGACCTGTTATGGTAACCGCAGAAATCTAGTATTTGAGTCAAGAAAGACTGGAGATGGCTGGACGCTTGCCGCCTGAGCAGCTGAGGTGAATGTCATCTGCCTAGGGGACATAGGAAGCAGACAGCCCTGGTAAACAGGAGACTCCAGAACATTCTAAAAAAGCAGCGGCTGCGCACTGCCTGCAGTGCCTTGGGAACATGTGCTGCCTCGTGTCCATCACGGCTCCAGTAAGGTTGCTGTGGGGCCTTTGGTATGCAGCAAAACTCACTGACCCAGAAAGAGAGATTTGAGTGGCCCTGTTTGCCCCTCCCGGTCTGTCTCAGACTTTATTCCCAGAAACCAGCTTGAAGATTTCATTAGAAATCAAAGCATTGCTGGTTCTTTTTTTTTTTTCCCCCATTTCTTTTTTAAAAGAAACATACTTGGCTGCCGTGACGGGTGTCCCTGCTTCCTGTGATGAGAGGGGCGACAGGAGTCCTTGAACAGAGACTGAGCTAGAGCTGATCAATGGCATTTGGGGGTTGGGAAATTAGCTCAGGAGCCAGCGAATTCCTAATGTCATGTGGGCTAGACTGGAAGACCCAGGGGACAGGCCGTCTCTTGGCTTTCTCGCTCGTCTCTCTGTAAAAGGGAAAGTGCGTACCTCACCTGACTGGGGGTCACTCCGTGGTGGACTCTACCCTGCCTGACCCCAGCCAGCTCTCTTCCCGCTTCCATGCCCGTCCTCTCTCACTCTGGATGCCCGTGCCTGCAGACACTTCGTTCTGCCTCGAGCTAATTTGCAATGGACACCTGTTCCTTAATTAGCCTCAGCTCCGGGTCAGCTGCTTCATCTGGGCTCCCTCTGCTGTGTGAGCTCGCGCCCGTGCGAGGGCTGCTGGGTGGCAGGGTGTCTATGCTGCCTGTGACCTGGTGGGCCCTGAACTTGCTCAGCTGTGGAGCTGAGCACTGGAAGGAAGCACAGCCACTGTCCGGCCATCCGGTCACAGCTGGGGCTCAGTCCTAAAGGAGCTCTCTCCCACCAGGTCCAGTTGCCAGGGCAGACCTGGCGTCTGGGCTAAATATGGACCGCTAAGCAGTGGGCCCTCGTTCTGACTCTCTGTCACTCACTTGGCCCCAGGGACCCTCTGCACCTAGGAGTCTACCATGGAGTTTTATGAAATGGGTATCTCATGTCCTGGAGTCTTTTCAAGGGTGCACTGAGGATGATTAAGACAGATCGGCCTCTGTGCAGGGGCCCCTGGAGGGTGACCCTGGGTAGTGCCCTCTAGAATGCTTACACTGCCACCACCCTGTTTCAGTGCACTAGAACGTTCTAAAAACCAGGCGTCGTGTTCTATGTGACATCTGACCTTCCTCGCGAGCCACCCCAAGATTTCCCACTTTCACAGTTGGACGCCATGTTTGCAGCTGGAAACATCACAGGTCAGAGCTAAATTGCCTAAACCCAAGGCATACCAAGAGCCCAGGTCCCAGCAGACCAAAGGCGTTTGGACACATTTTGTGTTTATGCCTCTCCCTGTCAGCCCCGTCTCTCTGCCTCAACAGAGAAATTCATCAGTGGAAAGTTTCCCTGAAGTGGGGATTTTCCTAAATGACTTTCTGGTGGCATTGCATGAAGACAGACTGGGCTGGGGGCAGGACCTGGTGATGTGCATTCTCTTACTGTGGTCCAGCCTTCCTGCTGGGGCTACATTTACCTTCACAGAGTCCCTTCCCTGCCGTCCACCCAACCTAAGCAAATGCTTCTCTCGCCCAGCCCCCTTTTTCTGAACAGAAACAAGGCTGGTTCGGAGGCCCCAGCAGAAAGTCCTTCTTTCCAGAAATCTCCCAGCCTGGAGGTTGCCAGCGCCTTCACCCTCCCCGGCTAATTAGCTCCTTTCTTAGGCGGTTCTGGAACCTTCTGTCATTCATTCTCGCAGCGATAATGGTCTTGGATAAGAGGTCACAGCTTTCCCCACTTCCTGCCCTCCTTGTGGAGGGGGTGGAGTGGGCTCCCCGCCCCCAGGAGCTCCCTCTTGTCTGTCACGGAAACTGTCTCACCTCCCACCCCACTTGGCAAGCTGTGATGGCGTCACCCTGCTCAGAGGGTCAGAGCCCAGCTCCCCACGTAGACGCCTCTCCAGGTCCTTCAGGCCCCACCCCACCGTATGCGCATCTCTGGTGAGTGTCATTAGCATCAGCGTGATGAAATGGCACGGTGTAAATGTTAATAGGGGCTGATGTTTCGCCTGCTTCCGAGTGGCAGATTGGAAATGGTACCATCTTAACTCCAAGGAGCAGCTTTTAATCCCTCTGCTTCCTGAGCAGCCAATTTGGCATGGAAAACCCAACTTCCCTCCCCTCTGAGACATCACCACATCTACCCCAATTGCTTTTCATAATGGGGTCTACGTACCCCACAGATCAGTAGCCTAAGGCAGGGTTCATTTTTGCCTTGGTCTCCAAAGGAAAGAGAAGAACTCGGGGGGAGGGGGGGGCAGCACCACAGGCAGTTCACCTTCCACCCCTGACTTCTCCATTTCTCCATTCCCAGCTCTTGTGTGTAGATAGGATGACCTTGGCCTCCCAGCCCTTCTGCTCCACCCTCATAGCGCTGGAGTAGTAGGCCTGGGATAATGGGTATGTGCCATCACACCTGGTTTATGTGATGCTTTGGCCTGAGCCAATGGCAACCTCTCTACCACTGAACAGCTTCCCAACCCCACCCCTGGGTCTTCCCTGTCAATCCAGGACATTTCCCTAAGTGGCCCCAACAGCCCTGACTTGTCCTCTGTTCCCCTTCTTGCTGGAAGAGGACATCCCTATCCTTTTAGCTGCCCCTGCCAATCAGAGCCCTCGTGTCCCTGTTCCCTCTGTCCTCTCTTCCCCGTGATGGTGAGGGTCTGTCTGGCCTTCCTTCTGGATGATGCATCTCACTGGTACTTCATCCCTAATCCACACTCAGCAGCATACTGCTGGGTCTGAGGCTTCCTCATCAGTGCCTGCCGAAGAAGTCAGCAGGATGGTTTGGGTGGAGGTCCCAGGGTGAAGCCTGGGCCTTGCCGAGAAGCGGCAGTGACATCAGAACAGGGTATGTGAGCAGCAGAGAAGTGAGGCTCTGGCCCTTCCATCCGCCTCTAGTCCTGGGTCTTTATCTTCAGTGACCTTGATGGGCCCCAGGAGGGCTCTGTCAAGAGGTGCTGGTATTCCCTTGTGGTACTGCGGGCCTTAGCAAGGCCTCCAGGCTGCTGTCCCCACAGCCTGCTTCGTGTCACCTCTACGCACCGCCTCATTGCTCTTTTCATCCCCAGACTGTCTTCACCCTCCTCCTTGGACCTTTCACCTTCTTCGACGTCCAGAAGACTAAGTACCTGCAGATCTTGACCTCTCTGATGAGATGGATCGGTGAGTCTGAGAAATCTCCCCACACCTCCCTCCGCCTCTGCAGAGAAGCCAGGCAAACTCCCGGCTGGGATGTGGCAGCAGCTCCATCCAATCGGCCTGCCTGGTCCTCTGACCTTTCCAGAGGGCACGGAGAAGGCAAGTGCTCCACCGGCCTTTTACTGCTGGGGAAATTTAGTACCAAAAAAATGCGAGTGACTTTTTCCAGGTCACACTGAATGGATGGGACTGGGCTGGGACCTGAGCTGCTAATTCTGGTCCGGCTCCTTCACATGACCATGCTAGGTCGGGCTGTGCCCCCTGGAGGGGACAGGAGCAGCACCATTCTGCCTTCTCGGGAGTGTGGTGTGTGCCACAGCCAGAAAACCCAGTGGGCCATGGTAGCAGCTGCTCTCGGCCTCTGAGCTCTGGACCACCAGAGTGTGGAAAGGTACCCACATCATCTATAGTGGCTTCTAACTCACTGATGCAGCTCTCTTGTTCTCAGGTAGATGTTGGGGATCTTCCCCCCTTAAACTGGGTTAGCAGTGGGTATCTGTTCACTTCTGCCGTACCAGCCGGCCACCCTGGCAAAGGAGCCCGCAGCTGGTACAGCAGGGTTGAGGACGATCATCTGTGGGGCTGCTGTTGCCTCTCCTCTGACTGGCTGCCATGTGTCTGTCTTTCTCAGTATAAAAGCTAAAATGGGTTGGGGTGGGGATATAACTTAGTAAATGCTTGTCTGGTATGCATGAAACCCTGCCTTGGTCCCTGGCACCAAATCAAACCAGATATGGTAGCATGTGCCTGTGCTGTAGCTCTGGAAGAATCAGAAGTTCAAGGTCACACTTAGCTATAACAAAGTGAGTTAATTCAAGGCTAGCCTTGGCTACCTGGGACTTATCCAGGAGTCCCTATCCCACCCCCTGGCAGAGTTTCCAGGGCTCCTTCCTCCTGTCTATCCTGAGCCTGATCAACTCCCATCAGGACCAAAGCTGCAGACTGCCTCTGATTTTATGCCGTACCCCAGCAGGATGATGATTCCGCTAAGGGCCGCATCTTTGAGCCCTGGTTCCCCCAGCTCAGTGGGAGGAGCCATGGGAGTCATGGTTCCACAGTGGGAAGCAGGGGTGGGGTCATTCTTTCAAACAGCCTGGCCTGCCCAAGCTAGAGCAGGCTCTGCAGCTTGGGGCACTCTCTCATCCAGGAGCCCCAGAGGGCTTGGTGCCTAAAACTCTGGGTCAGCAGGGGCCAGATCCGAGCTGGTCCCCCTCTCTTTATCTTGGCTTATGTGACGTGTGTGTGAGAGTTCCAGGGTGTCTTTTGCAGGCAGGGTTTGGAGAGGAATGTTCTCTCTCTGCACCTCCCTGTGTCTGTTATCCAGTTCTTTTCTCTCCCTGAGGGCAGGTTGACAAGGCTGGCCCCCGCCCTGCTGGTGCTTGCCTGTCCTCAGCCCAGGACGGGCTCTCTAAGCTCCAGTCTGAAGCTGACTCTTTCTCGTTTCTTCCTGTGGCTGGGATGACATTGAAGGATGGGGGGGAGGGGTACATGCTCTGACTAGCTTGATGGATTCCTGTGTCAGCCAGTAAGGGGACAACAACCCTGATAATGACAGTTAACTTCTATATTTTTGAAGGATGTATCCATCTAAAGAGGGAAGCTTGGGCCCAGTGTAGTGGCACACATTTATAATCCCCACACGTAGGAGGAGGCGACAGGAGGATCAGGAGTTCAAGGCCAGCCTTGACTATGTAGAAAACCCAGCTTGAGCTACGTGAGACCCTGTCTCAGAAAGAGAGGAAGTGGAAGGAAGGATTTGTGAAAGGGGAAGGAATTGGGTAATAGTAAATATTTCTTGTAAGCACCAGGACCAGGTCAGAATTACAGCAGAGCTCTGAGGCCAGCAAGCCCCGACCCTGGAGGCTACCTCCAGCCTGCCTTTGCTTCCTTCCAGTCTACCCTCCCCTTGGATCTGGCCAGACACCTGCTGTGTTAGCCAACTGGCTCAGTAGGTAAAAGCACTCATCATACATGCCTAATAACCAGAGTTTGGCTCCCCAGGACCCGCATAGAAGCTGGACACAGTAGTGCAGGGGTCTGGGATCCCAGTCTTACAGGAAGGTGGGGTAGAGACAGGATCTCCAGAAACTCGAAGCTGTATGCCGCTGTAACAAGAGAGACTGTCGTAAAGCAAGGTCCAAGACCAAGACTGACCCCAAAGGTTGTCTTCTGACCTTTGTTCACACACTGCCAACAACATTCGCCCGAGTAAGTGCACGTACATGTTCCCAGCACCCATGGGTGGCTTACAACTGCCTGTATGTAACTCCAGCTCCAGGGGGATCTGATGCCTCTGCCCCCACTGGCACCGGCTTGCATGTGCATATACCCACATGCAGACACACACACAATTTAAATTAATAAAAAACAGGGCTGGAGAAAGAGCCTAGCTATTAAAGGCCAAGGCTCACCACCAAAACCGCAAAAATAAATCTTAAAGAAACAAAGTAAGGCCAGGAGGTGGTGGCATACGCCTTTAATCCCAGCACTCAGGAAACAGAGGCAGGTGGATCTCTGTGAGTTCCGAGGTCAGCCTGGTCTACAGAGTAAGTTCCAGGATAGCCAGGGCTACAAAGAGAAACCCTGTCTCCAAAAAATATATATAAATAAATAAAAGAAAGAAAAGGAAAGAGGCAAAGTAAAAGAAAGTTGAAAGTACATAAGCAAATGCCTGACTCAAAGGCTCTGTTCCCATGGAACTGCCACCTTGCCTCTTATAGGGCAGACAAATCCCAGTTCTACCCTGGGACTCCTTGGCCTCCAAGCAGCTCGTGTGCTGCAGAGCAGGAAACGGTGGTGCTGAGAGGGGCTGTGGGCAGCAGTGCGAGCCTGGGCAGTGCGAGCTAGTGAGGGTCCTTGGCTCTTTGTCTCTGGGCCCCACGCTGCTGTCTTGACACGTTGTCTGCACCGCCATTTTCCCTCTTTCCCTTGGAGCCGAGAGATAATGAAATGCCAGGAGTCTCCCGGGCGCAGTGCTGTGGGCGATGGAGCACAAGGCCGTCATTTTTCTCTGTGAGAGACTCAGACCTTTGGACTTAAAAAGCTGGGCCTCCTAGTGACAGAGCCGCCCAGGAAAAGAAGAGCTGCCCTTAAGTAAACTCAACCATAGTGAGCCGGGTTAAGTTCCCAGCTGGGGCAGAGGAACTACCAGGGCAGTTCTCTCCTCAGCTAGGCTAGGAACAGGCTTTTTCTTCCACCTAATGCCGGGTCTCGCTCTAAAGAGGAGAATCCCCCAGAAGCACCCAAGCTGCACCAGACAGCCCTGTTCATGGAAGGGACCTCAGCCTGCCCTGGGTCACAGCAAGGGTGCCTGTCTGAGCCAAGCTCACCCCAGGCAGTTTTTCTAGAACACCCTTTGGGCAGTGATCTCAGAGGCCCCATTTGTCCTCAGGAGCCTTTGCCAAGTTGTCATTCTGCCTCTGAGAAGCAGCTGTGTGGCACGTCCCTCCCAAGACCTCCTCCCCACACCCTGCCCCCTCCCCCTTTAACTTCCCTCCTTCCCACCCTTTGCCAGCACACACTCTTTCTCTCCCTTCTCCCCAAATGAGGGCCCTGCCTTTTCAAGAGCTGAGTAGGGAGCTCAGAGAGGCAGTAAGCTGGCTCGGGTTCCAGAAGACTAGGAGGAAGAATAGGCACCAAAGGGACCGGAAAATGGTGAATAAATGTGCTGAGCCGGAAAGTTTCTCGCGCTTGATGAGGAATTTGTTCTGCCATCTGTTGAAATGAAGCCGGGGTCGATGCAGGCCCCAAGAGCTGTGCCCAGGAGCCTCGGGTTCATTCCTCTGAGGGCTCTTCCTCTGCCCTTCACATACTTTGCAAGTCGCCTTGTGTTTCCACAGTGGGATTTGAAGGCTTAAAACGGCCTTTGCAAATAGCCAGTTGTCCAGGATATAGGTGACAGATGCCAGTGTGGGTTCATTTTGCCTGCCAGGCTGGCTGATTCGGGGTCCTTCAATCTGTGTGTGTGTGTGGGGGGGGTTCTATTGCTGTGAAGAGACACTATGACCACAGCAATTCTTATAAAGAAAACATTTAACTGGGGTGGCTCGCTTACAGTTTTAGAGGTTCAGACCATTATCAGGATGGGGGAGCATGGTGGCATACAGGCAGAGGTGGTGCTGGAGCTGAGAGTGCTACATCTTGCAGGCAACAGGATGTCAACTGTCACTCTGAGGGAAGCTTGAGCAAATGAGACCTCAGAGCCATACCCACAGTGGCACACTTCCTCCAACAAGACCACACCTTCTAATACTGCCACTCCCTTTGGGGGCCATTTTCTTCCAAACTGCCCGTGTGTGTGTGTGTGTGTGTGTGTGTGTGTGTGTGTGTGTGTGTGTATGTGCGCGCGCGCGTGCATGTGTGTTTAGCCTGCATGTGTATATTTGTGTACCACGCCTGGTGCCAGGTGGTCAGAAAAGGGCATCAGATCCTCTGGAACTAGAGTTACAGACAGTTAACTGCAATGTGGATGCTGGGATTCGAACCTGGGTCCTCTGCAAAGAGCAATAAAGGCTCTTAACTGCTGAGCCCACACTTCAGGCCTGAGGATACTTGGACGGTAAATTCCTCTGAAGAATAATAAATTCCAAGGAGAATCTCTGCTGTCCCCAGTCAGGGAGATTATCCTCCAGGCCAGCACAGACCTCACTGCCAGCCCGTGCTCTTCCAGCTGGCTCTCCCAGGCTACCGCTCCAGACTGTCCACAGCTGTGTGAGCACAGGGCCTCACCTGGATGCTGCACCTGCTGGCTGTCGCTGCACCCTCCAGCCTTGCTCCCTTTAATGTAGCCCGACAACTTCCTCTCCCACTGTGCACAGACCAAGCTTCTGTCCTCTGGGACTCTCTTCTGGGCTGTGGCAAGAAAGACTTGCCTCGCTGAGGACTGTGAAGACACAGAGAGCCAGACTAGGAGGTGCCTGTCAGAATCATGCCTGGCACCTGCTCAGCACCCAGACAGCCACATCGTCCTCATCTCCACAAGTCAGCTGACTGTGGCCTCAGGATGAACCTCCCCTGTGGACTGGCTCTGAGGTCAGGGACATTGCCTCAGCCATGTCCAAACAGAGCTATGCTTCCCAGTACCCTCCAGGCAGCCTGTCTACCCTCTATCCCCACACCCAGCTGTGGTCCCTGCACCTCAGCCCCCCCTCCCCCACACACACACCTGAGAGAAATGAGCAGACTCATCCGTGTAGTTGGGGTATAGGGAATTAGCTTTAGTCCTAGCCCTCTGTCAGCAGCAGGTGGCCCAGGGACGCATGTCCGCTAAGGCACTATCCTTCATTCCCACAGATCCAGCAACTCAGGGCCTTCCGTCCTGAGCCCAAAGCAACAAGACTTAGACCTGTTGGCGACTCCCTCCCTGGATGCCCAGCTGGCTGCCCCATGGGAGCTCTTGGGCTAGAAGGGGTCGCAATGGCATTATTACTTCAATCCTATTACCCACCCAGCCCTCCCCGCTTGCTTGCACACAGATGCCTCCACGTTGGCTCACAGACAGCTGGCTCAGCTCGGGGCACCCCACCGGTGTTATTAAAAACGCATTCCTTCTAATAAAGGCTGCTCTGGGGCAGCACCACACTCCTCGGGGCGTCGAGGACCCACGGGACTCCCTCCACCCCCACCCCCACCCCCACCTCTGTTTGTGTATTCAGAGCTCTCCAGCTCCGCACTCCCCTCTAAGTGGGTCAGACACCGTCCTCGCCAGGCATCCATAGAGGAGCTAGGGCCGCTCTGCCTGGGGAAGTTGTTCAACCTGCTCTCCCACCCCACCCCCTATGAATGCCCCAGGTTTGTTTGCCAAGCCAGCAGGCGGTGCAGCTAGGCAGCCTCGACAAACAAGGCTGCGGGTCCCCAAGAAGAGACCTTCGCCTGGGAACAGGAGGGCTTTCTGGCTTCTACTGTCCCCAGGTCTGTGGTGGCCCCAGCAGAGAGTCTCCCAGTGGGGCTGCTCTGATCTGTCACCACCAGCAGTCGGGGGTCTTGTAAGCCTGGGCCATCTGTCGCCCACTTTTACCAAGTGGCTTTTGAATTCCTGTGCTGCCCTCAGGTGCTGCTCCCCAGAAGTCCAGGAAAAGCCTTGTATCAGAAAATGAAAGTTGTGTGCCCCAGCTCCCGTCTCCATTCCCCACCTCATGTGGCCAGCCTTCCTGTGCTCCAACTGTCCTGCCCAGTGGCCGCTCCACAAGTCCCTGGTGGTCTTCATTGTTCCCTGAGTTTTCCAGGCATTCGCTCTGCACATGAAAAGAACAGTGTGAAGAGAGGAACTTGGGGTTTCTGTGGACAGGCCATCAGCTGAAGCAGACAGATCATTAGCCTTTCCTAGAGAAGAACCACAGGCTGACAATTGCACCTTGGCCAGTATCAGTCAAGACCAACCAGAATGCCGTGCTGGGCACCAAGAGAAGGCTGCCATTCTCTTCCCGTCTCCCATCTAAGCAACTCCACTTGCTGCCAGCTCTGATCTGCAGGCACCTCTATCACATGCAGCTCTTCCCACCAACCACAACAATCAGAACTGCCGTCCCCACCCCCAGGTTAGGGGGACAGCTACCTGAGCACTCCCAAGGCAAGGGAGGAGCACCTGTGGTCAGCAGAGGGGCGGGTCTGGCACCACCGTGGTGATAAGGATGGGCTCTGCACAGGGTAGCCGCCACCTACAGAGCCACAGCAGCCCGCAGCTCCACCAGGCATGCTCCTTCAGGCGCTGGTGTCTGTCGCCTGTCCTTGTCCTTATCAGTCGACTCTCTCCTCTTTGGTCGCTCTGCCAGGAAGGCCAGGAAGTCTTCAGCGGGGAGGGTGACAGGACCCGAAGCTGTATGTTTCAATCTCCAGAAAGGAGATTAGCTGTCTTACAGCCAGGCTCCTGACTCTGCTGTCCCCACGGTCACTAACCAAGCTGCCCTGACAACTCAGCAATGAAAAATGGGGACTCTGCTTCCCAGGTAGCACCTGTGTGCACAGAGGGGGGGGACATTGAAGGATGACAAGACTAGAATTCCTGCTTTCCTACTAGGAACTTGGCTGCTCTGGAGTCTGAGTGCCTGCCCTGTACGCTACCTCAGGTGGAGAGGGGGCGCTCTGCTCCAAGCCCTTCCAGGAGAAGCTTGTAGCCATAGGACAGAATTAGTCCTGCAAGTGAACGGAGTCTGGTCTTTTGGAAGGCACAGGGACCTGCCCAGCACTGGAAGGAGCCAGGCTAGCTTGAATTCGTTCCTTTCAGGAGAAAAGGTATTGAGAGTGAGTTGTTGACTGGCAGAGGCAACAGAGGCAGGCCATAAAGTCTCAGGAAAAGTCCCACCCGGAACCCCAAAGTACATCAGACTCCTCCCAAGCTTGTCTTGTCCTCCCTGGGAACACACAGGAGACCTCTGAACCCTGGTCAGGTAGAAGAGTGACAGCCCGGAGGGATAGAACAACTCAGGCATCCAAGAATCTGTGAAGAGAGAACTTACACACAGAGGAGGAACACACATAGACACATGCATGAACATATACACACAGAGGAGGAACACACATAGACACACGCATGAACATACACACTCAGAGGAGGAACATGCATGGACATACACACACGGAGGAGGAACATGCATGGACATACACACACAGAGGAGGAACACACATGTACACATGTATGGACATACACACTCGGAGGAGGAACACACATATACACACGCATGGACATACACACTCGGAGGAGGAACATGCATGAACATACACACACGGAGGAGGAACACACATAGACACATGCATGAACATATACACACAGAGGAGGAACACACATGTACACATGTATGGACATATACACTCGGAGGAGGAACACACATGTACACATGCATAGACATATACACACAGAGGAGGAACATGTATGTACCTTGTGTAGCTTTAACTACCCTTGATGGGGCAAGAAGAGGTGCCCGAGATCTTTGTAGCACAGGTGTGAGCTGCCTGCACGTCGGTCTCCTCATCCCTCTCCCCCGACCTCCAAAGCCCCTCAGATGAGCTGGTACCAGTGCTGGGTGTTCAGGGCCAGCTCCTGAAGCTCCTGGACCAGCTCGGAAGCTGGAGCCCTAGAGTGAAGCAATCTCCTCCTTAGAGCACGAGGATGCTCACCACAGTGCTGGTGTTGGGGACCACACCTCAACATGGGAAGTAAGGCTGTGGGGTGGTAGTGGGCTACTTCCTTGTGACTACCCTGAGTTGGTCCCTGCCTGTGCCAGTGCTACGCTGGCCGCTTCCGTCCCCTCAGTGCTCACCCCATCCCAGCGCCTCCACTTAATGGTGTGTGTGTGTGTGTGTGTGTGTGTGTGTGTGTGTGTGTCAGTGTCTGGAGGAGGGGCAGAGAGCAAGAGACAGGAAGCAGGGCATGTGCCGCAGCGACCTGTTGAGGTCCTTTCTCTCTTTCCACCTTTCTGCGGGTTCTAAGGAATCGAGCTCTGTGGGGCTCGCACTCGCCCACTGACCCGTCTTCCCTGCCTTCTCCTTATCTGTTTTTAAAAGCAGTGCAGCAGCCTGCCCCAGGAGCAACAGTTAAGTGGCACTCAGGTTGAACCCAGTGTAACTTGAAATGTTGGACTTTTTTGAAAACCAAACCATGCTCTGCCCCTCAGCCGTCTGTCAGATGCAGCCGTGTCTCGTGGCAGCACTGACCCCGCATCCCGGCTCTTGTGTCTGAATGCGGCTCTCCCTTTGCAGGCAGTTAGTCCCAAGTGGTTGAAGAACAAACACCCAGTCACTTGCACCTGCCTTAGGACTGGGAAACTTTTTCAGCTCTGGCCCATGTTGCCTTGTCAGTCTCCTGCCCCGCCCGCCATGACCAGAAGCAGACCCATGGCCCTGCATCCTGGGGGGGTGGTAGCATGGTGCTGAAGGACAAAGCTGTAGCCATGTCCTCCACCAGACCCAGCTCCCTGCCGGAGCACCGGGCCCAGGCACTGATGCATGAGCTGGCCATTCATTATCATTAGCTCTGGCGTGTTGATTCTCTGCTTGGAGAAGACAGCGCTGTCTTTCTGATAGCCACAGTGACGGATGGCCGCCTCGATGGAGGGCTGCTTCTTGCATGTGCTAAGCTGGAGCCAGAACCACGAACAAGACTTAGGAAATAGCACAGGGTCGGGGCAGTGCAGGCTTGAGCCCATCCCAGAGCGGTTATCTGGGACCAGAACAGAGCTCTGGGTTGAAGCAGGGCCCTCTAGGGAAAATGAAAGAAAATGCTTATGCATGGGCCTGGGACCTTGACATGCTGGGACGATATTTGTTAGATCATCCTTGGGTCTGAGAGCCATGGTTTCAAGTGTCCGTATCTCTCGTGGGCACTCAGGAGTTAAGGAAAGACAGTGGCATGTAGTCTGGCCTTGATGGTCACCGTTCTCATCCACCACCGTTATGTCTCTTATCCTCTTAGGTCCTGCCGTAGGAGACAGGCTGAGGGCAGGAATGTGTTCTAGCTTCTCCTGTATCCAGATAGCCCTGCTAGCTTAGTGGCTTAGGTTCCATGTTATTTCCCTAGCCCCCTAGGCTAAGTCAGTACGTTCTCTCTCTGTAGGACAGGACAGACACCGACTCAAGCCTGTTTAGCCTTTTACCTTTTTTTTTTTTCATTCAAGATACTAGCAATTGAACCTGGATCTTGCACAGGCCAGACAAGTGCTATCCCATCTGAACTGCCCCATCCTTACTATCGCTTTTCAGAGGTAGTACCAGCCTCCAGCCCAGACCTGTAGAGCCCCTGTGCAAATCAGGGGACATGGCAAGGGTTAGAGTTAGGACACTCAGCTCTTCTCCTACTTAAACTTTATGGTTGAGGACTGGCAGGAGGCAGAGGTCTTTCAAATTCCCAACAAGTCAGTACATCACAGCTACCCACAAAGAACACTGGCCACAGTGAACCTCCCCCACCCCAGGGAAAAATGCTCAAGACTGGAGAGAGAGCTTCCTGCTCTTCCAGAGGACCTGAGTTCAGTTCCCAGCATCAGTGTTGGGCAGCTCAAAACTGCCTGTAACTCCAGCACCTGAGGATCTGACGACCTCTTCTGGCCTCACCAACCACCCACACATATGTGCATACGTGTGAATAAAAATAAAAATGGGTCTTTAAGAACATACTCAATTTAAAATTACTGTTAAACACATAAAAGTATCTTTTAGTATGTAATCAGTACGAAAAAATTAATTTTCTCCACCATGAGTCCCAAGGGTCGAACTCAGGCCATCAGACTTGGCTGTAAGCTCTTTCCCAATGAGCCATCTTGCCGACCTAAGCTCTGTGGTTTTGTTGCCACCTTCTAGGAGAGACTCGGGCAGCCTTCGGTGTGCACTGAGGTCCCCCACGCCATTTCAGCACCGTGAGCTTCCCCGTGAATAAAAAGAAATAAAGTAATAAAAATAAAAATAAATCTTCCCATTGCACAGGGAAGAGAAAAAGAGGAAAGGGAGTGGGAGAGCACTGTCCATGTGCCCTGGCAGAAGTGGTATCTAGGCAGGTGGCCCAGTTCGTGCCAGAATCCTGCAAGGAAGGCAAGGTCCTGCCTTGCTTCACACCTCACTGAGCAGCAGAAGCTCCAGACCGAGCCTCAGAGACCCAGGATGCCAGCCAGGCTGCCTGAAGTCAGAGCCCTCCCCTCCCCATACCCCCAGTGCAAGCCAGCTCCTCAGTGGCCCCAGGCTGCATTTCCAGCGCCTGAACAATGGAGCTGGTCTCTAATAACTCCGACCTCTCGCTAAGAGAACTGAGTGTGTGCTTAGGAGAAAAATCAAAACCATCTACTTTGTCCTCTCAATTGCCCTAGGACATCTGTTATGGATGCCCTAATGTCAGACTCCTGCTTACCCCGCATCTGGCCCCAACAGGTCGGCAACTCCATCGTGGCTGCACCCGGTCAATGTGAAACACTACTCACCTTCCCTGCCCTGAGTGAGACCCAGGAAGGCAGGGCCTGCTTGGCAAGACCCTTCAGGAGAGACACTGTTTGTCTGTTCTGATGTTCTCGGAGATCAGCGTGCCTCTGTCCTTGGCGGGTACCCAGGAGGGTGTGGCTTGCCCTTTCTGCCTGCCAAGGGAATGAATGCTCTGAGGTCAGACAGACAGACAGCATCAGGTCAGACAGCTCCTATAGGGATTTATCTGGCTTTTGACAGCAGAAAAGAGGGAAGAAAGCCATTCAGGGGCTGCTGGTACTGTAGGGTGGCCTGGTGCCCATGTGGCTTTTGCCCTGACCTCCCTACACAGGGAAGGGAAATGTACCATCGCTCCCAGCTGGCCACTCAGGGCTAAGGAGCAGCACCTCTTTTTTGTCTCAGCTCCTCAGATAATGGCTTGCCTTCTGTACCTCCCTCCCTTCCTCTCCCTCCCTCCCTTCAAAGAGTTAGATGTTGCGAAGCGAGCTGTGCCTCAAGGTGAATCAATATGGCGAGGCCAGCTTGTCGAACTTAGATCAGCTGTCAGAAGTCTGCCTGAAAGCAGCGCATGGCTTCGGGCAGAGTCAGGGATGGGAGTCTGGAAGCCGGAGGGGCAGCTGGCGTCTCATCCTCATCATTGCCTTGCAATGAACCCTCCTCTCCGAACCAAGAGCAGGCGCAGCAGCCACAGACCTGGGGAACAGAGCAGCCAGGAAGGTCCCTACATTCCCTTCTGGCACCTGGCACCTCCCCTCTCCTCAGTGGGCTTCTACCCTTGAACTTGGACCGTTCTTAGCACAGGGACGTCATCATTCACCCTGCCACTAAGGCAACCACTAACCAGTTCTCTATTGTCTTTGGTACCCTCAACCTGGTGGTGCTCCCGCACTCTGGACCTCACAAGGACAGGACCCATTTCTCTCCTGTGCACTTACCCCTGAGTGACCAGAATAGTGCCGGCACTCCACAGACACTCAGTGAGACTGTTGAGTGAGTGACAGTGAAGGCCAAGTCTTAGGTTATGCAAAACCTGCACAGTTGTTTCTCAAAATAATAAAAGTCTCCTGCGCCCTCACCCCCACCCCCATCATTGTACAGATGACCTGCCCAGGCCTACTGTCCCCATGTGACCTGGTGTGATGCTCTCACCAGCCTTCTGAGTTCTCCCTGACTCCTCCTTGCTTCTCGACACCCCCGTGGAGTGTGACTTCCGGTGTGGAAAACAGGTGCATGCAGATATGGCTTCTCAGAGCTTAGCTCAGGATAGGGCAGAGACAGACACACCTGGCCCTGCCACCCGGGGCATCTCTGATGGGGACATCATGGATGTTTGGGGACCCCTCGCCATCTCACCTCCATGTCCGTCTGTACCCCTGTGGCAGCTAGAAGTGAGCAGCGGCCGTAAGCCAGGGTGGCACAGCAGTCTCCCCCGCTCCTCCCGCACTGTCGCTCACAGCCCGTCATCTTATTTCACCTTGATTTATTAGCAGACCTAATGAGTTTTGGGAGCAGCCATCTCTCCAGGGACGGGGCGATCAATCTAGGAGATAGCCCGTGAACTCTGCTCCTTGGGTACCCAGGAAGGCAGGAAGCGTCAGGGACAAAGGAGTCTGGTCCCAGGAGAGTGGGGTTTAGTTTAGTCTTGCACCCTGGTCGTCTTGGGACCTCTGCAGGTTGGAGCCCGTGACTTCCTTCCCTTCTCAGTGTCCAGTTTAGTACATAAATATTTTTTTGAACTTAACTGCCTGGAAGCCAGACTAACACGCTTCCCCTCCCCTTCCTGTTCCCAGGGATCAGTGCTGTGTGCGTGTGCTCGAGGTGATGGGGAGTCTCTTGGGCTTGGCTAGGGCTCTCCCTCAGGCCTCTGCCCCAACAAGGGTGCCCACCTGTGACCCCTGAGAATTCTTTGGGCACACGTGTGTAGAGGTCCGTACCTTCTCCTGGTGTGAAGGTGTGTCTCCTTTGGTTCACTGAGCCTAGAGCACAGTAGGCCCTCACGAGTGACCTCCTCTCTTAGATGTGGATACTGCGCTCTTCCCCAGCCTGAACCAGTGGCCTTTCTACGCTGTCCCCACTTTTGGCAGACAGTACCCAGTATAGCTGAGGGAGGGAGAAAGGGAACACAAACGAGCCTGCTCCCTTTGGGTGATAATTGAGAAGCTGCCATTCGCTGGGCAGTGGCGGCACACACCTTTAATCCCAGAATTTGGGAGGCAGAGGCAGGAAGATCTTTGAGTTTGAGGCCAACTTGGTCTACAAAGTGAGTTCCAGGCCTACACAGAGAAACCCTGTCTCGAAACACACACACACATAAAGAAGCTACCATTCCACAAAATGGCCCTCTAGAACAGATTTAGTTTCGAGAAAGTGTGTGTGTTTTACTGGGGCTTACACCTAGGTCCCTGTGCACACTAAGCAAGCAGTCTATCACTGAGCTCCAACTGTAGCCCTCTTTAATTTTTATTTCTATGTAAATGTCTGTAAGTGTGTGGCACGTATGGGCACCTAACTGGTGTTACAGGCAGCTGTGTGCTGAGACCCAAGCTCATATCCTCTGGAAGAGCAGCCGGTGCTCCTAACCGCTGCTGAGCCGTTTTTCTAGCCGCTTACTTTTATCTGTAGACAGAACCTCACTTATTTTCCCAGGCTGGCCTTTAACTCACTTTGTGGCCCAGGCACTGGCCTTGAACTTGCCATGCAAGCTCCTGCCTCAGCCTCCTGTGTAGCTGGAATTCCTGGCCTACACCGTCAGACCCAGCTGGGAAGTAGAGATTTTGAATAAAGAGGTTTTTTTTTTTTAAAATATTTATTTATTATGTATACAATATTCTGTGTGTATGCCTGAAGGCCAGAAGAGGGCGCCAGACCTCTTTACAGATGGTTGTGAGCCACCATGTGGTTGCTGGGAATTGAACTCAGGACCTTTGGAAGAGCAGGCAATGCTCTTAACCACTGAGCCATCTCTCCAGCCCCCGAATAAAGAGGTTTTAACAGAACCAGGTGGGTCACTAGTCTCTGGAATAACATTAACAGATGAGACTAGTTATGGGGGGGGGGGGAGGGTGTGCAGGCGTATCACCCATAGCCACACCTTTATAGGCCATCCTGAAGGTTCTAGAAAAGCCTGATGTAGGATGCAGCCCCTGGAAGACCAGGTTAGAAGTCGATGCTGGAGAGGTGGAAGGCACGTAGACACACACTTACAAAGTCAGGGTCATCGCTCATCGCTTGGGAACCTGCTGCTTGGAGCAGCCTTAGGTTTTCTGCAGTAAGGGGGGCGGGGGGGGAGCCCAGCCAGAGATGTCCAGGTGGTCACCCTGAACAAGCAGCCGGAGCCTGTTCACAGCTCTTAGGGACTTGCGGCTGCTCCCAGAGGACAGAAAAGAGGAGCCAGCACCTGAGGCGGAACCCAGCCATGAAGTGCTGGCATCTACCTCAACAGCCAGCCTCCTCCCGCCTCTTTGCCCACTTGCAAGACCCAAGGCCAAGGTCACGCAACAGACAGCTGCAGGATTTCTCCACTGGAGTCTTTCCAGATTCATGCTGGCTGTGGCCAAGGCCTGGACCAGGGCCAGGTCACAGGTGGCATCCCAAAAGGTGATGGCAAAACACAATTTAAATATTGCTTTGCAACAACAGCTACTCCCTTGGCCCTCATCCAGTGCCCCCCGCCCCCAACAGTGGCCCAACTGCCTGCTCCCAGCTTCGGAATAGCCAGCTACCAAGCCCCTGAGCAGCATTGCTGTGCTGTGCTGAGGTCGGGCCCTCACTAGCACACGAGGCGCCACCCCTATAGGGTGAAATCCCCCCACCCTGTGCCTCAGTATACTTTCTGAAGCTGCCTACACCCCAGGGGTGGCTCCTGGGGCCATGGGGCGAGGCTAAGAGAGGAACTAGACTGCTGCTTCCCTTTGACTGGCCAGGGCTGGAAAGATTTGTGGTGCCCTGGAGCAGGAGGTGGGTGGAATCGAGCGGGCTGAGTGAGCTGAAACAAATCATCTTCTTTATTGGTATTTTTCACCGTCTGAGCTCCCTCCTCCCCTCCTGCTTCTCCTCCCCCACCCCCGCAATACCACATCAGCCAGCTCAGATTAAAAGTAATAAAGGACTTGAGCCCACTCCCAGGTGTCGTTATGGGAGGAGACATTGGCCTGGCTTCTTGTGGGTCCTGCAGAAAAATCTCTCCCAAGAACCAAGGAGTGCACCAGTGTCCTAAGGGGGATAATACTGGTGCTCCAGGTTCATACTGAGGAAGAGACCCCAATTCTCTGATGGAGCTCCCAGACGGGACGTGTCAGCCCTTTCTATAGCCCCTACCACTTACAAAGAAGTGTCGTGTGCCCTGTGGACTTGTTCCCAACTGACAGGATGTGTCAGACCTGTTCTGAATAGAGACAACAGGGATATATAAATTCAAAATGGAGACAGAGACAGGGGTCTCTGTGTGTGTTGAGTAGTCACCAGTGGCAAGTCTGGGTGATGTCAATGGCAGATATCAGAAGCCAGAGAGATCTAGAAATACCATCTTTGTTGGTAAGATGCTTGCCAGGCACCCATGGCCATTGAGGGTGCTGTAGTGAGTCCTCTGCTTGGATATCTTCAGGGACTCGGGTTCTAGAAGCCAGGCTGGTGGGCAGTCCTCGGGTGGAGGGCCTGAGAGGCTGCCCGGGAAAGCCAAGCTGCCTCTAACCTGGTTGCTCTGGGCAGGTAAGGTCATAGACGCCCTTCCTCGGCCAATTTCCTGTCCCCTAAGTGACACCAAGCGCAGAACTGAGCCACATGGTGTTTGCTGCCACCCTCAGGACCAGTCCTGTGACTCGCCTGTCTCCAGCACTGCTCTCTGGTGCCCTTTCTTCCGTGGAGTGACCACCCCTCACTACTTCCTACACACGGCTCCCAGCCTTCCTGCCCTCTGACCCACACGAAGTCGGGGACCTCTGCTGAAGAGTACGTCTCCCCACAAATGTGCCGTGCCTTTCGTTCCTGGGCTCCCCACAGCTGGCTCCACAGGCACGGAACCTTAAAACCAAGGAAGAGAGAGGGGATAGTGCTGGCTAAGTCTGCCCCTGACAGGAAGCTGCCAGAGTCCTTGGGAGAGTCCTTGAAGGACGAGGAGGGAGCTGGTAGCTCCTTACCAGGCTGAACTGTCCTGCTGTCAGGCCAGTTTCTCCTGTCTCTGGATCATGCCCAGGCCCCTGCTTCCAGGAAGAGGAGGGAGAACCGAACGTGGGTTCCTAGAACCCCACAAGCTCGGCAGCTCCTGCACAGCTGTAGGGGGTTTTGCGGTTCCTTGCCCTGGGCTCCAGTCCTTAAGGGCACAGCCCTGCAGAGCAGAGACTGAGGGATGAGGCGGTTCATCCTCTCTGACTGACCCCTGCCTTGTCTTGCAGCTTTCGCCATCATGATTGTGCTGGCCCTGGTGCGCATCGGGAACAGGCAAGGAGAGGGGCACCCACCCCTGGCCAACTTCTCAGGAGTCCGGAACTTGTTTGGGGTATGTGTCTACTCCTTCATGTGCCAGCACTCCCTGCCATCCCTCATCACCCCCATCTCCTCCAAGCGCCACATCACACGCCTGGTGTTCCTGGACTATGCCTTGATCCTGGCCTTCTACGGACTTCTCTCCTTCACGGCCATCTTCTGCTTCCGTGGCGACAGTCTCATGGACATGTACACCCTCAATTTTGCAAGGTGCGACGTTGTGGGCCTGACTGCTGTCCGATTCTTTCTGGGCCTCTTCCCCGTGTTCACCATCAGCACCAACTTCCCTATTATTGCTGTGACCCTGCGCAACAACTGGAAGACACTCTTTCACCGTGAGGGTGGCACGTACCCGTGGGTGGTAGACCGTGTAGTGTTTCCCACCATCACGCTGGTGCCTCCCATTCTGGTAGCCTTCTGCACCCATGACCTGGAGTCCCTGGTGGGCATCACAGGAGCCTACGCAGGCACTGGCATCCAGTATGTCATCCCTGCCTTCCTGGTGTACCTCTGCCGCAAGGACACCCAGCTGTCCTTTGGCTACGGAATTGTCAACAAGCATAGGTCCCCATTCCGCCACACCTTCTGGGTGGCCTTTGTGCTACTGTGGGCTTTCTTCTGCTTCTTCTTTGTCACAGCCAACATTGTCCTCAATGAGACCCAGCTCTGATAGCAGGACGCGTCTGACAACAGGAGGCGGGGCCAGCCTAGTCCCGGCCTCCTTGCCTCATCAGGATTTAGCTGCCACCCAGGTCTCCGTGAGCATGCTAGCCTGGGGCTCTTGGAGAGGCCTTCTACATCTCCAGCTGGTGTCTTCTCCTGACCCAGCCCTCGCCCTGCAGGACAGCCCACCTGCCTGGGAACGTGGCTGTCCCCAGATTCTTCGATGGACCCAGTCTGTCACACATGTTCCTCCACTCCTGCCCCTAGAGGCTGTGGGGGAGACAGCGCGGGCACTGCTGCTATTTATACTAGACCCCAGACTCCTCCTGCATCCGCTACCGTCCACTAGCAGCTGCTGCCTCTTCAAAGGCAAGTCCCAGGCCCTGGCTCTCCAAGCCTGACCTGCTTGTGATGGTCCTGAAAGTTGCAAAGTATTCCTCCTGTGGGAGGCCTGGCCAGTTCTGGTGACAAGGACAGGAAGTGCTAATTGGCACCAGGGTCCCTAGACAAGAGCTGTGAGAGCTTTTGCTGTGGGTGCCAGCTCTGGTGTGACAGACAGATGAAGCATCCCTTCCATGGGGTGTAAAACCCTTTCAGGGACCCTCTGTTCCACGGCTTCTCCTTCGGAGCCCAGGGACCTCCTGGAGTGCAAGGCTGCCCTCACCACCCACCCACACCATAGTGGCTAACTGGCCTGGACTTACGGCAGGGAAAGAACAGAGTGCCCCTCTGCAAAAGGTCAAGCCTGTGTTCTGCAGCCCAGCTTGCTCCCATGCTGCATTGCAACACTAAGGTGGTGTCCTTAGGAGGTTGGTCATGGGTGCGCCATGGCCAGACGCTCCAGGTGGCTGGCTATCATGGAGCTGGAGATGAAGGAGGCCAGGTCCCCAGCTGCTTCCTAGCTGGTCACGCATGTACCCACTAGGCCCGATGCCTTGGAATGAGGAGTGATTTAATGAACTGCATTTTCGATGTGCCTTCTGCTTCGGGCACCAGGGATCCCTCCTGACCCTGACTTGCCCCAACCCTGGGCCTAGTCCTGCCTGGACAGACCCGCCTCTGGGGTTAAAAGGTCTCAGACCACTGCCCCTTCCCTCTTGATTTTAGTGCCTTGCTCTACCCTCATGAGGGAACTTGCGCCAGCTCCCCCTTCCCTTCCACATTCTGCCATATTCAGCGCTTGAGCTCAGCTGTGCTGTTGGATGTCCCAGGTCCCAGGGGTCTGTGCAGAACCTGCAAGGAATGGGGGACCTACTGGCAGCACCTGCTACCTCTGGCCCCAGCATCCCTGCCTCTAAGACTCTCTAGGTTGTCATGGGCCTGCCCACAGCTTTCTCACCGCGGTCCCACGTCAGTAGTTTCTTAAGCATCGTCATTGCCCGTCCACATGAAAAACAGACATCTCTACAGCCACCTGCCATTGTAGAATCTTCCTAGGAGACCCTGCCCCAGGGTGGGCCAGGTGGGGAGAGTGGTACAGAAGCAGGGCCGGGCGGAGACTGCACATCCTCCTGTGCTCAGGCTGCTTGAGGAGAACTCAATTAAAACATCTGTACTCATCTTTCTCCCTCTTGCTTAAGGACAAAGCAAATTAAATCATCTTCCTGCAACACACACACCTCATCCCACCCCCAGGCTCCAAACCAAATTTTGGTGGAAAATTTATTAGCATCATAAAGCCCAGGTTGATTTATGTGGCAATCTGGAGCCACACACGGCAGTGGAGTGTTCCCCTCCATCTCCAAGTTAAGTTAGGGAAGCCCCAGCCGAGGAGGGGGGAGGGATCCAGCGACCACTGATGCCAAGCCCTCCCCACTGCCCGTCTGGGTTCTCTGCTCTTCCATCTCCACCTACTTATTGACTGGTCGACTAGAAGTCACATGAGGTCACCTTCTTTACCCCACCAGGCCTCTGCCTCTGGCAGAGAATATTGGGGCACAAAGAGGATGGGAAGGACTTACCATTCCTGGGTGTGGGTGTCACCTGTTCCCCCACAGGCATCAAGCACATTAAATGTTTTTTGTATCCCCCGGGTAAGGTGATAGGCCAGGTCAAGATATCTGTTTGCTAAGAGGCCCTGAGGTTAGTGGCCGGGAGGACAGCAGAGGAGCCTAGGCTGGCCCCACATCCGAGTCTCCCTGGAGGAAGCCTGCAACTCAGCAGCCGTCACTGCCATCTCTGCGTCGCTCCCGACCAGTCCCAGGGGCAGGCCAGGTCAAGGAGGAGTGAGCATGCTCCGCCAAAGCACCAAACCCAGCCGAGCACTGGAACACAGTGCCAGGAGCTCTGGCTACGCCTCACCTGAGGCCGGTAGCTGGGCCAGATGGCAGGTGACAGCCTGGGGGGCACTGCTGAGGGACAGAAAGTGGCAGTGGGCACCAGGCCAGGCCCAAGGCCACACAGCTGTCCTCTCCACATGGGACCAAGAGCGGCCTCAGCAACAGGCAGTGTTTGCTTTGGGGCCCCAAAGAGAAGTAGCTGGTGGTTCCAGACCCAGGAGCAGAAGAAAGCTGGGCCCTGCATACCAACTATTGCCAGGGGCCGCTGAGAGACTGGCTTTTAATAGCCAGGCTGCAGGCAAGCCCTGCCAACCTTCCTCCCGGGGGCATGCTGCATGCCTGGCACAGTGTTGGGTCCATGGTGAGGACCAAACTCAGACCCTGTGGCCCCTGAGCAGTAAGCATCTGTAACCGTCCCTCTTCTAGGTACCTCCAGTCATAGGTCATGGGAATGAAAGGACTGAACTTAGCCCAGCACCAAAGTCCTTAATAAAGCTGCTACCACTGACAGTTGTCTCCTTAGTCATTCATCAGCTGCTACCGTACTGCTCACCCAGGACCGAGAGGACTCTCTTGAGTCTACCAGATACTGCCTAGCTTTATCACCTCCTACCAAAAATGGTTGTCCTGTAGCCGCTGCCAGTTACACTTCAGAACCAGGGTACTGACCCAGAGTCCAAATCGAGGAGGGTTTGTGGGAGAGAAGGATTGGCTGTGGTTCCCTAGTCTTCTAGGAACCTTGAGGGCGGCCCTCCACTTGTAAAGAGCAAGATAAGTAAAACCAGAGGGTGGTGGCTAGAAATGTCATGTCTCCCCCACCCCCACCCCGTTTTTGAGCACTGGCTCTCTGGAAAACGTTCGCTGATGTGCATATGAGCTGTTGGCTAAAAACAAGTGAGGGAAGCAGCTAGGGCAGCCACAGGAGGGAACTGGGTCAGACTGTAAGCATGTCCCACTGTGAGACAAGTGGCAGGGCCTTGCTTTTGCATGTTGCATCAAAAGGAAAAAACAGCATTGAAGGTGGGGGTTGTTAGGGCATCGTGTTAGCTGCTTTCTCTCCTATGATCTCATAGTTCTCCCCCCGCCCCCCCACGGGCTCTCTACCTCCTCTTAGAGGCACGAGAGAGCCAGGGACACTTCCACCAGGAGCAAGTAGCTGAGACATCTATCCTTACACCCTCTTGCCCCTCTGTGCGTTCCTAGAAAAGAACCAGGTTGCTGGCACCTGGGCCAGCCCTCCTTGGAGCCACCAGCAGGCTCGGTTCCACGTTTGACTCTTAATTATCTTTCCAGCTCTTGGTTATTAATGATCTTGGGCAGCAAGCAGAGCAGCCTCGACCTCCTGCCTCCTCCCAGACTCACCGGGCGGGCGCGACCTTCTCCCGCAGGTGCGCACAGAACCTGACTCAGGATGGGAAACCAAGGACCCAGATCCAGAAACTGAAGTGTGTCAATTAGCCCTGCCACTACTGTCTGGGCTGTCTGGGGAGCGGGGGAGGGGGGTGGGGGGGTGGGAGGGTCCAATGTGAAGCTCCCTTCCCGGGAGCAGCTGTTGTCCTCACCTAGACTCACCATCTCCACCTGTTGCTGCTTCCTGGTTTCACCTTGTGAGCAGCCCTAAGGCAGTAAGTGATTGCAACCATAATAAAGGGGCACTACCCCTTCTTAGGGTGGTCAGACTCTGACCATGACAGAAATGTATCTGACCTTGCCATTTTCCCTAAAACAAAACTAAAAAGGCACGGTTATAGTGGCCCCCAGCCAAGCAGTGGTGTTGGAGGCTGAAGAGGCGGCATGAGCAACTGTGGCTGAGGACACTGGGCTCCAGGGGGTGCTGTACCCAGCACTCCCCTCCCTAACTTTGCCTCCCTCTGTCACGTGGAAGAAATATCTGCCAGTGTCCAGCCCACCTAATCTATAAAGGACAGCATGACCCCAGCTTGACATTATAGCAGTATAAAAGGGTCTGCCTGGCCCAGTAATGCTTTTCACGTTTGGAGCGGTTACTGACGCTCGCTCCCTTCACAGTCGCTGGAGAATAGATGTAACTGCTGACCTGACGGGGAAATTTGAAAGACTGCGAAAGCCGTCCTTTCAGAGGTCCCCAGGACCAGTGTTATGTGACAATGCAAGGTCCTCTGCTGAGAACCCCAGAGGGAACTGGGGTGCTAGACAGATGGGCAGATTGTCCCACCTGAAGTTTCAGCACAGTGAGGCTGAACCATGCCTGACCCAGAATGGTACCTATGCCCACCTTCCAGAGACCATGGGCTAGGCCCCAGGCAAGCTTGGCAGACTCCCCAAACAGACCTTCTGTGGCTTTTACCACTGTGACACTGTCAGGCTCCCAGGGAGGTCTCCTTAGCCAGTCAAGACAGCCTCTCTCCCTGCCAGCAAGTGCCTCCCTTTGCAGGGAGACCAAGTGATGAACTCAATCCATCACCCCCAGAGCCCCCATACTGAGCAGAATTGTCTCAGAATAGGTGGAACTGGCCCTGAATACCAAATGGCTTATGCTTCCGGGAGCCTCCCCCTCCCCCAGCCTCATCTATTCCTACCTTGCTCTAGGACACCCCTGAAGCTAAGGCTTCCCTAGGTGGAGCTGTCCGTGTGCTATAAGCAAATGTCCAGCCCAGAACACACCTGAGGCTGTACTGGGCACCCTCCGGGATGTAGAATGAGGCAGCCTGAACCAAGTGGGCTGTAAAACATAGCTTTAATGCTCCAATGAGAAGAAATTCCAGCCTCCTGGAGCAAGGGGTGGGAGGGCCCCCACCCCCTTCTCCGGTTCCATTTTCTGTGTCCCCAACCCAAAGCTACAGCAGTTCACAACTAGGAACTGGCTGGCACCAGGATAGGGACCCATTTACTCCCTGTGACTGCAAAGTTGTGTGTTGAGCAAGATCCCAGCCCACACCAGGACCTGAGCCGGTTACGATCACAAGCTGGCCATGGCAGACATCGCCTTCACTGGGGTCCTGTGGCCAGGATTTCAAAGGAGAAGCCAGAGAAGCCCACACTTGCCTGCCCACCAAACATGGCCAAGCCCAGCCATGAAATCCAATCCAGCAGGAACCAGGCCTGTGGGTACCTCACACTTCCGATTCCAAGCTGGAGATTCGCCTCCAGGAGCAGGACCTCGGAAAACTTTGTGTCCCACAAGCGTCCCTACTGACCTCTTCCAGCACCCCACTGTCCCTGTAGCCTGTCCCTAGCCCCAGGGTCCTGCCTCTGTGTAATGGAGGCTCACAGGTGCCAACGAGCCAGGGACTGTGACTGGCACAGGGTAGAGGATGACGGCAGACAGCCCCACAACAGAATGGCAGGTGGGTATGGGTGTGCAGACAGACGTGCTGTCTGGGCTGCCAGGTGGCCACCCCTGCTGGTACGCTCTCCACACAGGTCTCCCGGTAGGACGGCAACCGCATCGACTGTGCCTGAACCAAGTGCCTGCAGGATGGCTGGCTCTGGGGACAGGGACAGGCACAGGCGTGACCGATGCACCTGGCAGGCAGCGGGCTGGATCGAGTGAAGGCTTCTGCTACCGAGCTAGGTAGGGAAGCATGGCGAGGACGCTGGCCCCGGGCCCAGGCCGCACGCAACAGAGCCTCCCGCCGAGCCAGCTGTTCCGGCCCGAGGAGGGGTAGGTCGTCGGGTTCCGGGGGCTCCGGGAAGAGCGGGAGGTAGGGGCGCCCGGATCGTTCAGCTCGGGGGAAGGAGCTGTAGTGGCAGTGTGCGGGCAACAGGGGGCGCTCCGGGAGCGCGCGCCGCTCGGAGGCCGAGAGGTGCTGCCCAGGGTGCCCGACCCGCACGGGCCACCGCGCATCCCAAGCGTGCCTGCAGGGTGCTCGGGACACTTCAGGCAGAGGCGGCCCGCACGTAGCGGGGCAGCCGGGAGTCTGCGGGGCCCTGCGCACTAGCGGTGTGTGGCCCCCACCGGGAGGCCCCCAGCCACTGGGACTCCGTTGTCCCGGAGGACCCGGGGTGGATGACCGTGGGCCCGAGCTGGTGGGAGCAAGTGCTCGGCGGTTGCTGCCCCAGTTTTCTATAGTGCGTGTGGCGCGGTCCAGGGAGCTGCTCATATCCGCGGTGTTCACCATGTCTCGAGCCGCCTGCAACATCTTCAACACACTGGCCTGGGCCGAGCCTGCTGTGAGGTCCGGGCTGGGTGGCCGTGCAGGGCTGGGGAGGTTCTGTACCCCGTTGAAGCAGCTGTAGATGCCCTACAATCGAGGAGAGATAGGCCATGAGCTGAGCCTTCTTCGCAGAGACCAGCCACCACTGACCCCCACCATGTTCTCAGAAACATCTTTTAAACCCCTCTACTGTGTGCTCCGGGTGTGTCAGGCAATGTGCTATTCGGCAGATGGATGAAGTATCAGGTTTATTCGTTCTCTCCACACTTTCTAGCAAGTGGCACGGAGGTCTCAAAGCCCCACCTTGCTGGCAATCCCGCCTCTTGCCAAGATCTCAGTTTGACATCTGTAAATGGGTCCGCAGCCAGCTGGGTTGTTGTCTCTAACACCGAGGCGTGTGTAGGAAGAGGCAGGCACCTACCCTGCTGAAAGCCAGCAAGAAGTCCAGCTGGGGTGAGCTGGGCACTGAGTGGCGAAGTTTCCAGTAGACAAGATGCTCCCAGGCAAAGACCAGCAGAGCCAGCCCCATGGCCACTAACAGCATGTAGAAGACGCCCGCCATGTTGTCGATGTCCAGCTTGCTGCTCATCACCTCATTCTTCTCGTTCTGGCAGATCCCCGAGAGCCACACGGTCTCCAGCTTCTGCGTCTCTCCTGGCAGAGGGGACACACAAGACTCAGGACCGCCACAAGCCCACCAACACTCTCCCTGTGCCCGGATAGAGGACGGTTCTACATCCTTGTTTCACAGTGGGGACCAGTGCAGCAGAGGCAGAACAGGAGCAGCCAGTAAAACAAGAAGAAAAGGCAGAGGGAAGCTAGTTGCAGAATCAATGCCAGTCTTGTGCCCTTTACCCGCCCGCTTCTATCTGCTCCGTAAAGTCTTGTTTTTGTTGTTTTGTTTTGTTTTGAGGCAGGGTTTCATGTAGCTCAGGCAGGCCCTGAACTTGATAGTAGGCAAGCAAGATCTTGAACTACTGATCCTCCTGCCTCCATCTCCCAAGTGCTGGGATTGCAGGCTGACACCACCATGCCTGCCAGTAAAGGCTTGCCAATTGGTTAAATTTTAGCATTCATTCATTCATCCATCCATTCATTTATTCACCATATGCTCTCTACCGCTGACATGCCAAGCTCGTGCTGAGCCCCTGGGTGACTGCAAGCACTCTTGTTTGCTCTCATTATTACACAGAATTTATGGTATTGACAGCGTTTTGAGTTCAACATTATGGGGGATTGTTGAGATTTATTTTTAATTATGTATTAATTAAATTTAGTCAATTTATTTCTAATTAAAAATAATAAATGTAATAAACAATAGATTTATTAACAATTTAATATTGTATATTTATGTCTATGCATAGGTGCTATTTGAGTGCAGGTGCTCATGAAGGCCAGAGGCATCCAGTCCCCATGGAGCTGGAATTACAGTCAGTTATGAGCCACCTGATGCGGGTGTTAAGAACCAGACTCAGGCTCTCTGCACGAGCAGTGCATACTCTTAGCCACTAAGCTATCTCTGCAGCCCCAAGGCATGGAGTGTGCTTTGTTTTATTTTGAGACAAGCTCTTGATTTATAGTCCAGGCTGGCCTCAAACTCATGATCTCTCTACCTGGGTCCTTTGAGTGCTACAATTACAGATGTCCACACTCCCATACCAAACTCAGACAACATTTTATCTGCTAAGCCTGGAACTGTAAACTCAGAGCTTTCTCCAGGTTTAGAGCAGGCCAGGCTGGCCACTCCAACTAGTGAGCCCTGCTGCCAAGGCTAGTCTGCTTCTAGGTTGGTAGTAGGCAGAAATTTGGTCCCACCACAGGTAATCTCAAGATGAGAGAAGAGAAGTATTCATCCAGGAAAACCAGAAGGTGCCTGGGGCAACTCAGTCACTCAGAACCCCCACCAAGTAACTCTCTTGCCTTTCTTGCCCTTTGGGGAACCCCCAGCTCTGATCCTTGCTCCCTCTTAACAAGTCATCCCTTCCTGAGGGCTCATATACTTGCACCCCAACTGCCCCATCCACACCCCCAGAAGCCTTCCCCTTGAGACTCTGTACACACAGAAATGATGATGGAGATGCGGATAACCACAGGCTCTGTGGTCCACCCTGCTCCCTTCCTGGACCCTAAAAGCGATGGTACTCACCGTCCCCCAGGAATTGCAGGAGTGCCAGGTCTATGGACCGCTTCCAGTGGGAGTCTTTCTGCATGGCAATGCCATAGCCAGTGGTGGCAAAGACCTTGCCAGATCCAATGGTGACCAGCTTGCAGCCTTCATCCTTGCCCGCCATGTAGTTAAGGACAGCAGCATCGTAGATGAAGGCGTCCAGCTTCCTGGAGACAGGCTGAGCCCTCAGGGCCAGGGACCCATATGGGGAAAGACCTGGACAAGGAGCCTACCCCTTCCTCACTCCTCAGAGAGGACAGTGAATGCTCTGCTCTAGAATATAAGTCCCTCTGCTCATCCCTTTGTGCCCTCAAGAGCCTGCAACTTTATAATCACCTCAAACTAGGGTCCACCCTTTACTTGTATTTCTGGCCCATATGGTAAATACCTATTTTCATTTTCCACTCCACTCTGCCTCAAGACCCCCTCTTCCCTCCTCAGGAGCCCCACAAGGCATGCCAGCTCCACTGTCCCCAGCTTAGGTCTCTAAGGAAGGGACACCTAAGGGTGCTTAGACATGGAGCTAGAGGCAGAGGAGGGCATAGGACTGGGGACCCACCCCATCTTCAGGCTTGTGAGAGCGTCCTCCACCGAGCGCTGGTTGAACTTGACCATGTGGGTGTGCATGTCACGGTAGTTGCTCCGAATGTTCCTCTCTGTGCTGCCGTTGGGCACCGTGCCAAAACGGAAGGGCGGGTATTGATCTTGAGGCCGCTGAAACTATAGGCAGAAAGCAAGCCACTCCCACCCTCTTCATCTAGCCTTCTGGGTAGCAGAGTCCCAGTCCCCAAGTCTGATTTTCACAGCCCAGGCCTCCCCTGTCTTTTACAAATGGAAACACAGAAGCCTGAGTCAGGGGAGACTCAGCCAAGGCCGCTCAGGCTGTGGACCTGAACAGTCATGGTTCCTTCTCCTCAGGCCCCCAAATTCTTCCCGCTTCAGCCTTAGTTCCAATTCCCCAGACTGTCCTGTGTCTGCCCATCCAAGGTCTATCCCCACCCTTGGTGTGTCCCCACCCTCCACCTGGCTGTGGCCCAGGAACCTTCTTGTCACTCAGGCCCGACACAGTGTCGATGTATTGCTCCTGGATCATGAAGGCTGCCAGATTGGCTGTGTAGCTGGCGAGGAAGATGACGGCAAAGAAAGCCCACACCAGGACCATGATCTTGCTGGTGGTACCCCGGGGGTTCTCGATGGGAACAGAGTTGTTGAAGACCAGTGCCCACAGCAACCACACGGACTTGCCGATGGTGAAAGATGGTCCTCCAGATTCTGGGGGTGAGAGGTGAGCACTGGGACCTCCCTGACCCACTGAAAGGGCGCATAGCCTGGTGGGAGCCTCTTCCCTGGAGGTTCCACCCTGCCCCTCCACCCGGGCCCATGGAGTAGCTTACTCTTGCCCTTGGTGAGGTTCTGGTTGTAGCTGACTGGGCTGAAGTACTCAAACATGAAGACGGTGATGGCGACCACCGTGAGACACATTACAAACATCATCACCCACACGGCAGGGCTGTAGGGCTCTGGGGACAAGGTAAGTGGCTCAGAGATCTCGGCCCCACCGCCTCCCGACAGCACTAGGCAGCAACAACCAGTGACATGTGCAAAGAGGGGCTGCTGTAGGCCAGCGGAGTCCATTACTGAGGAGGGTTTGGAACTCTAGGCCTGGAATATGAGGCCCTGAGAGCAAGTCTTATCCCACATCCCATTGACGTGGGCACTAAAACCCAAGCCCTTCAGAGTTTGTCTCCTGGATTAAGATAAGAGCACTTTCTCCTTTGCTGGGAAAGCAATCCTAGGATGTGGGGGTGGGTCTCTTCTCTGACACTCACACACTCAGAGAGAGAGAGAGAGTGTGTGTGTGTGTGTGTGTGTGTGTGTGTGTGTTTCACCCTGACTGGCCTGGAACTCACACACACCCTCCTGACTCTGCCTCCCAAATGCTGGATTTAAAGGCGTGAGCCGACACCTTCAGCTCTGTGACTTTCTTAAAGCCGCCCAGCTGGGATCTCATGCCAGCAAAGCCAGCTCTCAGCCCTTCCTCTGTCCTCACAGCTCTCACGCTACAAGCCTGCCTGACCTCCCACTGGGCACTCTGGAAAAGGGAAGGAACTTAGTTGTTTGTTGTAACCCTGTAACCTGGCTGGGGGCCTGGCACAATGGGGCTGACCCCTCAAATTTAGAGTTCCCAATGGATTAAGAAAACCATTAGCGTCTATCTCATACTCCCCACATGCTTCATCCTTGGCCCATGGCCTATTCCAACAGCACAGCCTGTAGCCAGCCTGCCAATCCGTCTTTGCATCCTTCCCTGTGGCTCCGTTAGCCTGCCGGGTTCTTTTCACCCTGACCTGGCTCAGAGCCCACTGACATTAGCATCGTTCCTTCTATTTCCCCTTCACTAGCCTCCTGCAACCCTCTAAGACTCTCGAGGGTAACATGCTTGGCTTTGAGGGTCCATCCCAAACTTCACCTTTCCATTTAACCCCACCCCCACCCCTGGATCCATGTGCCCAGAGCCTTCACTGGCCACCCAAAGCTCACCCAGGAAAGCCGAAGGGGAGACAGTGCCATTGCTTCTAGCCACCATCACGCTGATGCCCGTCTCCACGAAAGGCACAGAGAAATCGATAATCTCAGAGCGCTCCTCATTGATGGTGAGCGAGCCAATGGCCATGTCTGCCCGCTTGTAGTACACCTAGGGGACAGGAGGGGATTGAAGGGGTTCCCCAGGGACTTCAGCATCCTCCCCAGTTCTTATCCAGGAAGTGTATTCAGCAGCCACCAGTGGAAACCGGCTACTCCCTCCCTGGGTCCTCAGAGCTCAGTTCCCAAGACTTCACTGCAGAGCTGACAGCCAGTTGCACAACCACATGGCTAAGGGAAACGTGAAATCTCGCAGCAAGAAGGGTGGCCCCAAGCCGGGTAATGGTGGCACACGCCTTTAATCCTAGCACTCGGGAGGCAGAGGCAGGCAGATCTCTGTGAGTTCAAGACCAGCCTGGTCTACAAGAACTAGTTCCAGGACAGGCTCCAAAGCAACAGAGAAACCCTGTCTCGAAAAACCAAAAAAAAAAAAAAAAAAAAAAAAGAAGGGTGGCCCCAGCTGACCCTGATTGAACCTGAGGTTAACGTACCTCCCCGATCATGCCATTCCACACGCCGCGTACCCTCTTGCCATGCTTGCCATTGGTCACCAGGTACAGGTCATAGGAGAACTTGACTACCTTGGCCAGCTTTTTGAGGATGTCGATGCAGAAGCCCTTGCAACAGAGCTTGGTGTAGGGAGTTATATCCCCACTGCTGCAGCCACCACCATAAGTCAGAACCCAGCACAGCTCTCAGCCCCAGCTGTTCCTCCCAGCCTGGCATATGGACCCCGCCCCCTACCCAAGCACAAGACACACAGCAGCTGACCCACCCGTGGCAGCCCCCAGCTCACACCGGACCTGAAAGTGTGGTTGCTCTGTCTACGGCAGGGCACAGTATTGGGTACACAGCCACCTGTGCCAGGGTCAGGGCTCTCCACAATGACAAAGGGACGTTCTTCCAGGGTGGCCACCGTCAGGTGCCGGCTGTCCACCACGGGCTGCAGAGATGTGCTGTAGCGAGGCCATACTGGGTACTTCATGTACAGGACTCCGTGATCCCAGCGGCCCACCTGCAGAGGACAACCCGCCTCAGCCAGAACCCGCGGTACTGCTCCCCATCCCTACTCTCCAGACAGGGCTTCTGCAGACCGCCTGCCAAAGCCACCAACCCTAGAAATACCCAGGGAAGACAGATTGGGGAGGCTTGGGCAGAGGCAGTGGAAGATAGACAGACAGACAGGCCAAGGGCTGAACATATGCACAGGGCAGGCTCCCCAAAGCCTCCTCGGGGTCCTGTGATCTCCAAGGTTGTCACCACATCATTGCTGACACAAAACACCTTCCTAAAGCTCAGGCTGTCTTCCGATGCTCACTTACCCATGACCTCAGCACAAAGCCTTCAGCCATATTCATGTCCAACATTCCCCCATTGTTCTTAAGCCCCCCCCCCCACACCATCCGCCGCATCATTTAACAGCCTTTTGTCTACACTAGGTTAGCACCCTGTCCTACTGGGCTCTGCTCAGTGCTCTACAGACCAACTTAGACATCCCGACTTTAGCAATGGCTTTTGTACTTTCTTCCTTTGAAAGCAAAACAAATTGTCTTCCTCTCTACTCACCGTCTTGGGTTGTTTTTGTTTTGTTTTGTCAGAGGGCAAAACAAGTTCTCACCATGTAGCCCTGCTGGCCTGTAACTTGCTATGTAAATCACTGGGCTTGGATTTGAAGCAATCCTCCTGCCTCTGCCCCTTGAGTACTAGGATTACAGGCATGAATAATCACCCCGTGCCTGGTGCTGTTTTGCATGCATTTGTACTCAAGCACGGATCTTTCCTTATTCCAATTATTTACGTGTCCAGCTGGCCAGCTCAGACATAGGTCACCCCTCTAGGGCCAGTACTATGCAGCCGAAATGCTTAAGTTCAGCAGTACAAGGAAAGCAGGGTGTTCTGGGAGCCCGTGGGTTGGTGGGGAGGGGTGTCCTAAAGCATCTGGGAGGCCTCAAAGGTTTTCTAGTGAAGGAAGTTTCGGCTGAGCCATGAACAGGGGGACTCGGCTCAGCTGTGGGGGAAATAACAGGAAACAGAGAGCCCTGGGCTCACCCCCATCTCACCATCTCCCAGAGGCGGTGCCGGTTGAGGGCGATCACAACCATGGTGGGCTGGACCAGGTACCCACCAGGGCTGAAGGAGAAGTCTCGGCCCTCCCAGGTGACATTCAGTAGGTGCCTAGGGAGGTGAGGCAAAGAGGGGTCAGGATGTGCCCAGGACACCCCATACTACCACCATCAAAGGACACTCATGCGTGTGCTTATTATCTTAAGTCTCCCTGTGTTGACCCCATGGACCGTTCCAAACCCACTGCTTCTTTAGATAAGGATGCTAAGACCCAGAGTCCTAAAGTAACTTGACCCTAGCATATGCTAGTGGGAGATGGAGATAGAAGGAGAGAGAACAGGAGCCCAAGCTCGCTGCCATTTAACTCCCCTGAAATGCCCCACATGACGGATAGGTACTTACCTATAGAAGGCCTGCCTAGCAGAACTGACAGGTCCGGGGTGGCTTCGGCAGTCTCCAGCCGGAGCAGGCAGGGTGCCGTACTGGCGTCGGTAACTGTGGGCACCGAGGGCCAAGATGGCCACACCGTCGCGGACCTTCTGGCGCAGGCTCAGGCGCCAGCTCTCAGTGACCACACTGATGAGGCCCACCGGAAAGGCTGCCGGGGGCGCGTCGGTGCTCCCCAACGCCAGGTTTGGCACCAGCCACACGTGGCCGGGTCCCACCAGGCCAGCCTGTGCAGCCTCAGCGAAGAGCACCTCGGCCTCCTCGCGGGAGCAGTAGGCCACCAGCACGGGAGCGTCGACCTGGCGCAGCAGGCGCTGAGTGCGCGCTCGGGGCCCGCCCGGGCCCAGCTCCAGGGTGAGCACGTCCAGCAGCCGCCAGCTCAGATAGCTGGCGTCGGCAACGGCGCGCACGCCCTCGAGGAAGAGCGCGTGGCCCGGGTGCAGGCTGGTGATGACCGCGAATGCGCTCCAGTCGTATTCCTCCAGCACCTTGAACAGCACCTGCAGCTGCTGCTCCAGGGACACGCCCAGCTGCAGGAAGGCGGAGCCAGGCTCCTGGGGACGGGGTGTGGCGGGCCTGAGTGGGGGGCGGGGCGGAATGAGCCTCGCCCTGCGCCCCTGCCCCCACCTTTCCCTGCTCCTGAAACCCTGGAGTCAGGGTTGGGGAGGGCTCAGTGTCCCGGGGAACTCTAGCCCTGTGGCCCACTGGATTTACTGGGGAATGTTACAAACTAAAATTCCCGCCCCCGAACCTGACCCTCCTGGACCACCGACCAGAAGCCTCAGCACCATCAGTGAACTTATTAGAAACCCAGAAGCCCTGGCTGCACCCCGAGACCTACGGCATCCAACAGAATTTCAGGGTGATGCCTGGAATCTGCCTATGAGCAAGCTCTTCCGGGTTCCACCTGAGACTGTGAGTTTAGGAAGCATTGCCCAGACCAATCTGAATCTTGGAATTACAAGCGAACTCTCCAAGTACCGTGAGAGCTGAGAAATAAAGTCCTGGAAGCTGTTGCCCGGCCCAGAGATAGATAACAGGAAGCACCACCCAGCCTAGAGTCTCGGGAGCAACAAAGTTACCCCTTCACATCACTTCTACACCCCAAAGTCCACAGGCACTGCCAGCTTCAGTGACCCGGTTCTCCCAGGTCTCCTTGGGGCCAATACAGCTACTCCCAAGACGCCTCCTCATTGTCTTTATTCCGATCTTATTTTTTTTTTAAAGGGAACTATAAACCGGGTGGTGGTGCTGTACGCTTTTAATCCCAGCACTTGGGAAGCAGAGGCAGGCAGATCTCTGTGAGTTCTAGGCCAGCCTGGTCTACAGAGAGAGTTCCAGCACAGCCAGGGCCGTTATATAGAGAAACCCTGTCACGAAAAACAAAAACAAATCAAAACAAAAAAGGTGGGGCAGGGGAGAACTATAGGCCCCAAACTCAGTTTCTTCAATAGCCACATTTTAACTAAAAGAGAAACAAGCTGTGGTGGCCCATGCCTGTAACCACAGCACTTGGGAGGTAGGAGGGCCACAAGTTCAAGACCAACCTGATGTACAGTAAGTTCCAAACTGTAGCCCAGGATACAGGTGGCATCCTATCTCAAAGAGAGACCGTGCAAAGGTGGAGACTTTGAAGCCATCAGCCACCATGTGTGAACCTCATTTGGCTTCCGATCCAAGCAAACAGACTTAAAGATAAACATGTATGACATTTATGAGGCGGTGGGGAAGTGTGGCCACTGGCTGGATATTTGAGGAGGCTGAGGAACTTTTATTATTTATTTTAGATGTGAGAATGTATGGTGGTTTTACTTTTCTTAAGCTCCCGTCTGCTGGAGGTACACACTGAAATATTTATGGGTGGGATAAGAAGCTGTCTGGAACTTTGTGTCCATTTACCACAGTGGAGGAAGCGATGGGCAGGGAGGAAAGTAGGGAGGGAGGGGGCCAAGGTGGACGGAAGGTAGGTGATGTGTCTTTATTCTCTTTCTGTTTATTCTCAGACCTCTCTGTGATGAAGAAGCAACGAAGGAGAAGCAAACCAAGCCAGTGCTCTCCCTCATTGCCTTCCTTGGCTGACCCTCACTTAGAATACAGCCAAATGCTTCCCAAGTGGCGAGTCCCGTCTCCTTCTCCAGGCTTCTCTCTGTCAACAAAGGCTCCCCGCCAGATCCTTATATCCCTCCCAATTCCCGCTTCGCCTCTGGCCTCAGAGCAGACATCACTTGCTGAAACCTGACCATCACCCTATCCAAACAGGCCCCATAAGACCCCATCCCTGGTGGCGTCTGTCTGTCCTTCAAAATGCCTCTGTCACTTGGAATTGTGTATGTGCTTGGGACTTTCTCCCCAGGGGACCAAGTGTGCCTGTCTCTCCCATGCCTGGAACAGTCATCTGGCCCTGTCATGCTACACCCTACATATGAATTCTCAGTGTCCAAAGGGCCTAGGACCTGACCAATGAATGGAGAAGCAGAGTAGGTAGCCAGGCCACCACAGCTGGAAGGCTGTCTGCCCACCTCATCCAGACAAATACGACAGCAGCTCAGAGCCCTGGTACTCTGGAGTGAGGGAACACACACACACACACACACACACACACACACACACACACACGCTTCCATGATATCTTCAGTCCCATCCAGTCCCAGCTTCTGAAGACCTAAGCTGCTCCCTAGTCCAAACTCAGCCCTGGACCCTAGCTCCATCCTAGCCCTGGGCTCAAGGAGGAAGGGACAAGAATTTAGACAGGCACCTTGGGGCTGAGGACCACAGCAGAGCCGCCACTGATGCTGAGGATGGGCACGTGGGTCTGGGAGGAGATGAAGTCCAGGAGCTGGGCCACTGCCTCGGTGTCCACATTGTCCTCGAAGACGATGCCGTGGACACGGGCAGCACCCAGAAGCCCGCAGATCTGGGTAAGGATGCTGCTGGGGTTGGTGTTGTTGACGCCAACTGTGAGTGGCTGGATCGCCAGAGGCAGGTCCAGGAAGTTCTGGGGGGTGAGACGAGTAGGGACCTGGGCCTGCAGTGGCCCGGAGCTGCCAAACACCACCGCCACCGTCACTGCCTGCTCTCTCTGTCCTGGGCCCGGCCCGGCCCAGGCACCAAGGAGTGAAGTGAGCAGCAGGGCCGGCCCTAGGGCCCCACCCATGTCCACTGGAGGGTCCTGCAGAGAAACCAGGGCAGGCACAGAAAAAGGTAGATAGACAGACAGGATGTAAGGACCAGAGAACACACGGCCAGAGGACAGAGAAGAGAGAACCTCCCGCCATGGGGAGACACATACAGACAGACAGACACAGAGAAAAAGACAGGTTAGCTGAGCATCCCCAGGGCACCTTGGAGAAGCAGAAGCCATGACAAGGTTTGTCACCCTTATTTATAAATAGCTAGAAAGGTCGCATTCCCCAAACCCAGTTACCTGGGTTCCGCTCTAGCAAAGACGCTGGAACGTTAGTGTTCAAGAGCCCCGAGCTGAGGTGGACAGAGCTGAACTCAAATCAGGAACGCCACTCACAGCGGTGTGAGCTTTAAAACAAACAGAAAAGCTTTATTACGAACTTATGTGAAGCTGTATGTGTTTGTGTAGGGGTCTGTACGTGTGTGTGGGTGCCGGTGGAGTCAGAGCCCCCGGAGCTGTAGTTCCAGGTCGTTGTGAGCTGCCAGGTGTGTGTGCTAGGAATAAAACTACAGTCTTCTGCAGCCACTGAGCCGTCTCTCCGGCCTCAGCTGGGCTGCCTTTGAGACGTCACTCAGCCTTTCTGAACTTGCAGAATAAGAGATCCAGCTAGTCACCGCCATCAGCAAATCTTACCCTGTTGGCAACAGCGCCTCTGTCAGATGAAGCAAAGGTAGTTTCGAGCATTGCCCTGGCCCAGTCCATGCTACAGACGAACTGAATCTGGCATCTATCCCTCATCAGAACAAATACGATGGCCCCTCCGCTTTGCTGCAGAGCCAGCCTCTGGCCCTCTGCCTTTGCCTGGCAGATCCACTCCTCCAGAGCTTGGATGTCATTGTCACCTTCCCCTCTGCGAGCTCACTTAGGACGCCCCCTAAGCAGGGCGGTCAAGGCCAACTTGCTTGGTTCAACCTACATCTGCTTTCACATCCCGCCGCTGGTGTGTAGAATCTTTTAAACATCTAACCTAAGGGCCCACGTCTGTCTGCTACAGAGATTCATTCTGGATCAAGACCAAGAGCCAGAGCCAGACGGTGGTGGCACGTGCCTTTAATCCCAGCACTCGGGAGGCAGAGGCAGGTGGATCTCTGTAAGTTCAAGGCCAGTCTGGTCTACAAGAGCTAGTTCCAGGACAGGCTCCAAAGCTACAGAGGCTGGAGCTAGGGAACTCACAAGGTAGCCCTGGCTCCTTCCAAACCTTTTCTGTGCTTTGCAGGCCACTAAACCTCTCTCTTCCTTTTGTTCCAAGTCTGATTTCTTACGTGACACCCCTTTTATGTGACCCCCCACTAGGGTTTCCTCCAGAGTCTCCAGGTCTCTCTAAGGACATGGGGCAGTGAAATGCAAGGGTCACCAGGGAGTGTGCAGGGAACTTCTTGTCTCTAGCTTCGATGGAGACCACAAAAATGAACTTCAGTTACAAAGTGTGACTTGGGACACATGTGCACAAATCACCTTTCGTGAACGAGTTGCTGCATGGTGAGATGCTAATCCAGGAGACATGGTCCCTGCCCTCTAGAAGATGCTAAAACGGCAGGGTGCGATAGGCGCCTCCCATCTCCTCTGTCTAAGCTTGCTTCTCTTTCCATCAGACCATGGCATCCCTACTCCCCTCCCATCATCCCTTCTTTCAGCTAAGGATCCAGCACTTGCTCCCTTAGGAGTAAGAGACTGATAACAATTACAGTGTTATCATTGGCAAACAGGATCAAGTTTAACAGGTCGGGGCTTTAAAGTGCCAGGCAGTAGAAGTTCAGGGTTGGTGGCCGAGGAAGGAACGCTGCAGATTCACTAGAACCCGGGAGATCTCCCCCTGCCTGTGAGTGGCAGCTAGGAGGCATGACTGAGTGTGGGAGGGGCTCCTGAGTCACGTCACATCGTGGGACGTGGACTACATCGTTTCGAAGCATGGCAGCAAAGGGCACGGTCATATGCTCCCTGCTCTTTTGAAAGTCTGTGCGCCCATCCTATTCTTTTAGGTTCCTCCCAGTGGGGAGCCACAAGCAGCTGCATCTCTGTCTCCCTGTCATGGGCTCTCTTGAGCCGTGCTGAGCAAAGCGGTAGTCCCAGGCACACACAGCTTGAAATGCTTCTCGCTGAAGTGAGGTGTGCTGTCAGCACTAAGGCACACTGGATATTGGAGATGGTGTGAAGAAGTATGCAAGCTGCCTCAACAATATTCTTTATTATGTGTTTGTTCGTGTGTGTGTCTGTGTGTGTGTCTGTGTGTGTGTGATGTTCAAATGTGTGTAGGTCTACATGCACATGTGGATGCCTGAGGCATCAGAAGTCTGCCTGGCTTACTCCCCACCGTATTCATTAAGGCAGAATCTTTCCTTTGAACCCAGAACACTAGAATTACAGGTAAGCTACAGTGTCCACCCAGCGTTTACATGAACTCTGGGGATGTGAACTGTGGTCCTCGTGTTTATATGGAAAATTCTTTATCCGCTGAGCCAGCTTCCCAGGTCTCCTCATTGATATTTTTATATTCACTACATGTTAAAATGATATTTTGGATATATTGAGTTAAACTATACTTATGAAGCTAGGCATAGTGGTACACACCTTTAATTCCAGCATTTGGCAGGCAGAGATAGGAGAATCTCTGAATTAGGAGCCCACCTGGCCTATGGAGTGTGTTCCAGGACAGAGCTGCACAGAGAAGCTGTCTCGAAAAACCAGTAACTAAGTAACTAAATAAATAAACCATACTATTAAATTTTCATTTGCTTCTCTTTTTTTCATATTAACCTGTAGTTTTATCCAGGTTTGATTTTTAACAAATGTGTCAGGGAAAGAGCCTACAGCAAAGGGTAAAGTCCTCAGGGGCAAGGCCCTCCCCTCCCAGATGCCCGAGGAGGGGTCTTGCCCCCATCTCCTCTTCTCAACACCCTAAAGGGGCTTGAGAATAGATAGACACAGGCTAGGAAGGGGGCTGGTCCTCAGTCTGTAGACGTGGTGCTTGGGGGTGAAAGACCATGGACAACAAGTTGTAAGAACGGGGGCAACAGATCAGGGGTAAGTGGGATAAAGTGCACAAGACATTTGCCAGAATCCACACCTTTCAGATTCCAGATTGATTAAAAAGAAAAAAAAAAGCGGGGGAGGAGGAACCTAATCCACAAGCAGTACCTAACTCCCTTCCCCCACCAGGACTATGAAGGAAAAGACAGGTAACTTCACCAAGGCCATGGCTCCCTCATGCCTGGCCAAGGGAGCAGTTTGAAGGGGTGAGGAAAACCAAAATAAAATGTCAGATAAATTACCTAGGAGTCCAGCCAAGGGCCCAGCCAGAGCAGAGCCCAGCTGGGCGAGGGGCTCGCATAGGCTCAAGGATCACTGCTGCTGCCACCACCAGTTATTTTATTTCCCCTTTTATTTGACTATTTATTTGTTTATTTTGAGGCAGGATTTCACTATGTAGCCCCTGCTGGCCTAGAATTCACAGAGCTCTGCCTGCCTCTTCATCCCCAGTGCTGAGATGAAAGTCATGTGCCCATTACACACAGCACTTGCCTCTTTTATTATTGATGCTAGTAGAAATTTTTTGCTGAGACAAGGTTTCTCTGTCCTGGAACTAGCTCTTTTGACCAGGCTGGCCTCGAACTCACAGAGATCCGCCTGCCTCTGCCTCCTGAGTGCTAGGATTAAAGGATGAGCCACCACCACCCAGCTGGTACTGGAAATTTTAAAACCACACTTGTGGCTCCTGTTTTGTTTTCTCCAGAACAATGTGAATCTGGGGGAAGGGCCCAGGTGCTCTCCCGACTCTGAAGGGGGATGTCCCAGCTTTCCACCAGTGTGAAAACAACCTTCTGGATTCAGAGTGGGGGTGGGGGACATGAAGGCCGATTGTAAGAGCTGTAAGGCCAGAATCCGGCAGGTCTCTGAGCTGACAAAGCAATGTGACAGGGCATCTCCTCACAAGATGCATCCCATTCCAAGTCACTGGCCTCTAGCCTCTCCTCCCCATCAGCTTCCTGTCCTCCTAGCTGCTGGAACTTTCGTCTGGTTCCTGTGACAGGTGTCAAGCAGGGCAGCTTCTCTCTGGTGCTCACAAATGAATTCCCAATGTCCAACAAGCTAACCCAAACCCACTGTCTTCCCCTGCTTGGATTCTCAACACTGCTAGACGATGGTGGTCTGTCTTTCTCCCCAGGCCTTGCTTCCTGCTGTTCCTCAGGTCAGAGAAACCTCTCCCAAACAAAATTCCATTGTCTTTCAGAGCCCAGCCTAAGACCCCCTTCTATAGGCTTCTGCCCTTAATCTTAATGCATCAGCTCTGGACCCCCAGAAAAAAGACAGGGTTTGGGTTCCGCTGCTCTTTCTGTGCAGGGTGTGGAGCTCTGAGCTGGTCCTCCTCAGATCCCCCACCATTATTAAACCTTTGTACATTTTTGATGACGCTTCTCTCTCAAAGGGACTTTAAAGTAGTGTTTGCTGAACACCTGATCCCTAAGGACAGAGGAGAGGTTAGCAATAGCCAGTCCTTTAGGTCACTCTGCACCTCTTGAAAGATTCTGTTACCCCCACATGTTCAGGGCCCTTCTCTTCTGCTTCCACCAACCCCCAGTCACACCCAGGGTCCTTGACAAGGCCGTAGGCGCGCGCGCAAACACACACACACACACACACACACACACACACACACACACGATTCTGACGACTCCCCCATTCCCAAAGCCCAGAAGCTCTGGTCCCCAAAGCTAGTGTCATCCACCTAGGCTGCTGATTCTTGCCAGTGGGGAACCCTCCCAAATCTGACCGTCTTCTACTGTGGTCTCCTTCTTTCGCTTTTGCCCCAGAACACCCCAGGCACCTGGAAAGAGACAGCCTCTCTATGTTGTCCACACTAGTGGGGACACTGAGTTCTTTCTGCCTCTTCCAATACTAACTGCCCCCTCCCGGCTGATTCCTCTCAGCCCCCGGGGGCGCCCCGCCCCCTCCCCTCGCAGGAATCTTACTCTGGGGCTGTGAAGTTCGGGGTATTTTTAGGCCGGCGATAAATAATTCATAGGGAACGTGGCATCTGGCTGCCCCTGCGGGAGGAGGGGGCGCGAGCACCGAAGGGCCACCATCACTCGCAGCTCAAGGACACTCGCGTTGCGGCGGCAGTGGCGGGTGACTCCGGGCGCGGGGACCCGCGCCACGCCTCCTGGCGGCCAAATTGAGCACCACTCACTCCTCGCCCCCAACCTGGCCACTGCCCCTTGAACTCTCTCCCCCAACCCAGCCCTAGCTCTAAGTCCTGTGCCCCCAGCCCACGGACTCAAGCTTGGTCTGGATCTCAAGCTCTTGGGCAGGGGATGGCCAGGTTAGCCTGGCAGGCCGGCCTGTGGATCAGGACCCAGCCCAGATGGCCCTCCAGAGAGAACCCCCAGGCGTTCCGTTTCCTACGGACCTGTTCCTTTTACGTTTTATTCTTAACAAGTTTAGAAACTAGCTCAGAGGCAGGAACTGGACCTGCTCCTAAAAGCCAGTGGGAACCGCATCTTCAAATATGCCGTGCCCCCTCCCCCCCCCCCCCCCCGCAAATTTTCTTGTAGCTGGGGGAATGGGGGTTGTTGATGGGGCCAGGACTAGGCCACCATCTGAAGACTGAGGGTGCTATACCAGATGTCCCATTGGGAAGGGAGGGTTGGGACACGGAGTAAGCAAATGGGGTCAGCTTCCCCAGCAGGCATTTCTGCCTCTTGCCCAACAGGACCTTTGAAGGTTCGCCAAACACGCCCTTGGGAGATTTGCAGCCTGCTAGGTGCCTTGGCCTTTGGCAGTTCTCCCCCAGCCCGCCTAGGCCAAGCACAAATCGCCTTCCAAGCTGGAGACTAAGATTTCTCCTCCCAGTCTCTCCTCCCAGCCGTCGGGGATCCTTGTATAAGCCCCAGGAGACTTCCAGCCTCCAACTGGTGCTTGCAGGGCCCAGGACACCAGGACACAGGCTCTCCCGTGGCCTTTTCTGCCCACCCTCCTTTTGGAGCCCTCAGTACCTGGGGGGCATCAGGGCGCGGGGATCAGCATTCGGGCAAATCCTATTAACCCCAGAAACCCACTGATCTCGGAGGTCAGAGGGTGGAGTGTTAGGAGCTCCCGGGGAAGGGGCAGGAGGAAAGTGGGAAGCAGAGGGCTTGGAGAACTCACCCTGGTGAGGGGTTCGGTGGATGGCAGATGCGCGCAGCAGGTGCCCAACAGGAACCAGCTCGGCAACTGCCACAGCCCCCTATCTGCCTGCGCTCCAAGCTGTGTCCTTTCCAGCTCCCCGCGTTCTGCTCGTACCCAGCCTCGGTCCTAGGTCCTGGTCCCTAACTGGTTTCTTGCCTCAGCGGCTTCCACCCGCAACAGTTGGACACGGCAATCCAGATTCCCGCGTCCGGGGACTGTCCCCAGCCTGGCCGGCCACCGCGACAGGAGAAGGAAAGGAGACTCCACGACCCTAGGGACAAACGCCTTGGACTCTCCTCCCGCCCGTGTCCTTCCCTCGCGCCCGCGGCTAGTCTGTCTATCTCCCAAACCTGTCTCTCCTCGCTGCCTCTGCGCCCGAGTCCACAACACCGGTCTGGCTCTCGAGGGTAGTGGTCCCCGGGGCCCCTGACTCCCAGAACTGGCCGGACCGGACAGTCGCGGGCGTCCCGCTTCTGTCTCCACCATCCTTGCCCGCGCGGCGCCAGAGCCCCTTAAGTTGTCTGCGAAGTTGGCGTCCCATACTTGCCAGTCCCCCCGGCCCCACTCACCCGGGGAAGGGGCGCTGAACCTACACCCAGAGCCCGTTGCCGCCTCCCGTGTGATGCTCGTCCGGCGTCAGCAGCCCCGGCGAGCTGGCACGTTGGCCGTGCGCTCGGCGGGCACCGGAGCCCGGCGCGGCGGGACCAGTGAGGTTGGCGCGGCCTGGATGCCGCCCGCCCCCGCGCCCGGCCCCCGCGGCTGGGTTGTGTCCCGGGCTGCTCAAAGGCGCGCCTCCGGCTCTCGGGGCTCACCAGCAGACTGTGATGGAGCTCGTCGCCAGTCGCCTCCGCCCCGCCCTCGCCCGCCCCAGCCGGCCACCGGGCGCCCCCCAGGCCCTTCTAGGTCCCTCCCTGCCAGCCTGTGCTCCCAGCTGTCCCCCTCTCCTCTCTCCTGCTCAGGGACCCTGTCCCCAGACCCGACGCTCAAAGGCAAGAGCAGCCTCCAGGGGACAGAGGGGGAAACACCAGCTTGCCAGAAACCCTGGGTTTGAGCCCTTAGTTCCCTAGCTGTGTGACCTTGGGCCAGTTCATTTCGAGGCTCCTTCAGTTTATAAAGTTAAGGCCAGTATCTTGCTGCCACAAGAGACTGTAAGGTGCCATAGGCTGGGGTAGGTTTTGAAAAGGCTTCTGGGTTTGTTGGGAAGCTTGAAAATGGAAAGGCATAGACCAAGTGGAGACTGGAGGGCCAGGCCAAGCCTGCCAGCAATCGGGAGGGACCAGAGCATACCCAGGACAAGCTGCTGCCCAGGGCCCTCCGTCCTCCCTTCTTTCTCCTGCCACTGTTTCTCTGTCCTGGGGGTACCGGGCAGTGAGGCCAGCAGCGCAGACAAGTAAGGGACTTGTCACCAGTGACTGAAGTGTGAACTGAAGGCTACAGCAGCAGGGAATAGGCTGGAAGGGGAGGGTAAGTGATTGCCAGGCCTGACTGCCAAGGCCCCTGGTCCCTGAGAGGCTCTTGAGCAAGGTTCTGTTTCCTTAGTTCAGTCTGGCAGCCACAGACAAACAGGCCGGGAAGTGACTCCCTCCCCCCCTCCCCCCCAAAAAGGAGTCATCAACCAAGGCTCTTTGGTACAGCTGTTTATTTCCACCGCGCCCCCATTCTGGGAGCCCTCCAATTCACCAGGAAGGAAGTAGAGTCAGCCTGTACGTCCATCAGTCCCTAACTTAGGGTTCCCTTGGTGGCCTATACCCACACTGGCAACATCAGCTTGCAGAAGGCAGAGTTCAGCGGTCCCTGGAAGGGTTGCAGCTCGGCCTCGAAGTCAGGGCAGTCGGCACTGTATCTGGGAGGAGAGTCTAACTCCAACTGTTTCAGGCCCCTCATCCTTGCACAAGGCTCTTTTTCTTCGTGGCAGGGGCTGGGGTCCAGACTCAGCGCCCCAGCAGCTGCAGCATCTCCCTCGGATCCACCAGCTTCTCCCTCGGCTTCCCAGAGCCCTGGCCTCGACATACCTCCTCAGCATCCAGCTTCTCCCAGTCTGAGAAAGAGACTGGCCGGACCCCTAAGGCAGATGAAAAGACAAACGAAGGCTTCTCAGGACCCTCCTCCCAAGGGGTAAAGTTTCAGAGATAAGCTGCTCTCACCCCTCCCCACTCCCAGACCTTAACATAAGACTCAGACCTCGATTGCTGAGCAAGGCTTGAATGGCTGTATAGCCTGGTCTGGGGCCAGAGGGCAGCAGCCCTGCATTCAGGTCCTGCAGCAGCACCTGGCTGGTGAGGAAGCTGTCCGTCATGGTCGTGGTGATAACACCTGTGGGTCCCCTCTTCACCCAGCCACTGCAGTAGAGGCCTGAGGACAAGAGACCGCCTGGCAATTCTGCATTCCAATCTACACACACACACACACACACACACACACACACTCATGCGCGTGCATTGTGTGCATGCACACACATAAACATTCCCCCATGTCTCTCATCTACAGACTGGGCCAAATATAGCCACTGGTTCACCATGGTAGAGTGTGTGTTTGAGTGAGTGTGTGTGTGTGTGTGTGTGTGTGTGGTTTTTCAAGACAGGGTTTCTCTGTGCAGCCCTGGCTATCCTGGAACTCACTCTGTAGACCAGACTGGCCTCAAACTCAAAAATCCACCTGCCTCTGCCTCCCAAATTCTGGGATTAAAGGTGTGCACCATTATGTTTGACCCACGATAGATTCTTGTTTTCCCAAAGCAACCTCCTTTCCGCAGTCTCCAGAGGATGAGAGGCTCGCTGGGGACATGAGCTGAGACTTGCTCATCACAATTCAGCAGGCCCTTAGAAATATTTACTGAACCAGTGAACAACAAGTTGGGCACGTGGGTAAGAAGAAAGAAGCTCCCAAGGACAGGGGCTATCTCCTGCCAGTGTCAGCACTGGCCCACGGCAGGCCTCAGTAAGCTTTTATTAAACGATGTCCCAGCTTGCCTGAGAACTTGCCCTGGAGGGCAGGAGGAGGGAGGGCTAAGTTCTGGAATGGGGCCTGTCTTAAGACACATTCCATCACTGTAGGGTGAGTGGTCTTGGGATACCAGCCTTCCAGCCCCCCATCGTAGTTAGATGCCTAGCCTCCCAGCCTCCATCACAGTTGGATGCCTAGCCTCCTAGCCCCCATCATGGTTAGATGCCCAGCCTCCCATTGTAGTTGGATGCCCAGCCTCCCAGCCCCCATCACACTTGGATACCCAGCCTCCCAGCCTCCATCACAGTTGGATGCCCAGCCTCCCAGCCTCCATCACACTTGGATACCCAGCCTCCCAGCCTCCATCACACTTGGATACCCAGCCTCCCAGCCCCCATCACACTTGGATACCCAGCCTCCCAGCCTCCATCACACTTGGATACCCAGCCTCCCAGCCTCCATCACACTTGGATACCCAGCCTCCCAGCCTCCATCACAGTTGGATACCCAGCCTCCCAGCCCCCATCACAGTTGGATGCCCAGCCTCCCAGCCTCCATCACAGTTGGATGCCCAGCCTCCCAGCCCCCATCACAGTTGGATGCCTAGCCTCCTAGCCCCCATCACACTTGGATGCCCAGTTGTCTCATATCCTCTCACCTGGTACATTCACAACCCGGCCTTCTATGTTGGGAATGACTCCAAGCTTGGGGTCAAAGGGCACACTGGGGTCAATGGGGCGGCTCTTATACCCAACGCTGCTCAGCACCAGTCCACAAGGGAGGTCCTCCACTTCTCCCGTGGGCACCGCCTGAGTGGACTCACCAACACCCTGTTGTTGAGAATGTAAGTAACACCAGGTTGGGATGGGGGAAGCCTAAGAAAGGGGAGTTTGGGTAACATGAGACTCACCTCCAGTCTGGTGACTGCCAGGCGGATGCCTGCTACCCGTTGCCCATCTGGTGTGGGCAGCACCTGCTGGGGGCTTCGGAAAAACCGGAGGCCCCAGGCCCGGGAGGCCAGTGCCTGACGGGCAGCTTCTTCCACCCCTGGCTTCTCTGTGGCTGTCCGAAGCAGCAGCTCTGTCAGCCGTCTCCTTGGACGGGGGACATCTGTCAGCAACATGGAACACTTCAGGGCTGTCCCTGCTGGTCACCTTCCCCAAGCCTGTGAGCTAGAGGGCTGGACTTGGCCCCTCACCCTTAATTTTGTCCTGGAGGCCCAAGAAATCCGAAGAATCCAAAATGGGCCGGGTTCCTGGCAACTGAATCATCTCTCGAAGTTCCTTGAGGGTGGGGGAGGGGCAAGGGAAGAGGTCAGGTCCAGACCTCGGAGTAATCCTGAACCCACCAGAGTTCAGGCCTAGTGGGATAGACTATCAGCAGCGTGGGGAAAGACCAACAGACCTGGGGCCCTGCCCACCCTCCTGTTCATCCAGGGAAACAGCTACTCCCTCCCAGGGCTGTGTGGTAACCCCAACACACAGAAGTGGAAGGAAGCCTCCTCTTGGGACCCTGGCGCCTCCTTCACTGGACCCAGTACCTTAATGGTGAAGGCCACTTGCAGGGGTCCACGCCGGCCAACTATCCACACAGTCTTCACCCGGCTCTGCCTCAGGACCCCCATAGCAGCTTCTGTGATATCTGTTTTCTGGCACAAAAATGAGGCTTTTAGGGCCAAGCACCGTGGAACATGAGACAGAGACACAGGGATCTCTGTGAGTTCAAGGCCAGACTGATCCACAGAGTAGTTCCAAGCCAACCAAGGCTACAAAATGAGACCTTGACTCAAAAAGGGAGGGGGGGAGGGCGTGACTTGGGGAAAGGGACTCGCTGGCCAGTTGGTATTGTTCCCTTTCCAATCCAGAAAAAGTCAAGGCCCAAAAACTATACCACTACTCCCCCTGGTGGCCACATAGAGCATTGACGCCAACTCTACAAATGGCTTCTATGCAACAGGATTCCCACTGATTCTTCTACCCACTCACAATCGATAACATGTCCAGAACAGGACAAGGGACTTAAGGGGGCAAGAGCGGTTTATGTGAGTCAAACAGGCTAGTTCAGAAACCCACAGAGTTTTCATTTCATGGGGAGACAGATAATAGAATCTCATCACAGAATGTAAACCTGTAGTGAGGCAAGATTAGGGATGAGACCATATTACAGAAGAAACACCTAATAGGACAGCCTGGAAGACCTCTTCACAGAAGGAATAGGAGAGCCAAGAATGGAAAGAGGGAGGAATGTTAGCTGTGAACTAGCAGGAGGTGGGTCCAGATGTTCCAAACAGGGTGAACGTGTGTGGAACCTCCAGCAGCACACTGGAGTGTGAGGGCATCCGCCTGGGCTCCTGGAGAGAGGCTGGGTGTGTGGAGGGATGACACCTGAACCCCGCCGGCAGGAGCAGCCTTTGCTCCCTGTGCTCCCACCTCCGCCCCTCCAGCCGCTGCCTGCCCCTCACCTCCAGGTGCTGAGGTGGGGTCAGCAGGATCCGGGCCACATCCAGAGCCACATTCCCCTGTCCCAGAATCACAGCTGTGTCACAGCTCAGATCCGGTGCCAGCTGGAGGAGAAAGGTCTTAATGGGCTGTCCCTGTCCCCAGCTCCAGTCAGGCTATCTCATCTGCAGACGCCTTAGGCCAGGCCCAGCTGTGCCCCCAGCTTCCCTGAGGCAGTCCACTCTATGCCGCGCCCCCTCCCCCACCCCACAGGTCTCCACAGCTCACAGCTCCTCAGCTCGCTCCTCCCTGCCTTGACCTCAAACTCTAACACCCCAGGGATGCTCCTGACACCAGCCAGAAGCAGCAAGGGCGCTCCCCAAACTCACAGCCTGGTTCTCAGGAAGACCATTGTACCAGCCCACAAAGGCCCGGGCTGAGACCACGCCAGGCAGCTCCTCACCAGGAATGTCCAGGGTCTGGTGGTCCTCTGCTCCATAACTCTGAGGAAAGATGCAGCCCCCACCCAGGCCGGAGGCCTCAGTACTGGCCTCCAGTCCCGTCTCATCTCCCATCAGCCCCTCCCCTCCCCTCACATCCACCCCCACCACACAGACACTCACCAGCACCACCGCATGGTAGGCTTCCTGGAGCTCTGGCACCGACACATCCCTGCCCACCTCCACATTGCCCCGGAAAGAACAGCGATCGGAGCGGGCTGTCTGTGTAAATGTGTTGATGACATTCTGCCAGGCGGCATGGCGAGAGGAACATTAGAAGACAGGACAGCTCCTCGGGGCATGTCCCACCACCACCCCATGACCCGTGGGATGGAGCCAAGGGTCATTCTGCTGCTCCAGGGAGCCTCTCGGTCCTCCTCATTTTTACTCTTTCCAACACCACCCCCCACACTAAAAGACACCCACCTTGACTTCAGGGTGGTCAGGTGCCACACCAAAGCGCACCAAGCCAAAGGGCACGAGCTGCTTCTCGTAGATGTCAACATGGGCCCGGGTATGGTGCTGGGAGAAAATCACAACTGGTGGGTTCTAGAGTGAGGCTGGGGTCCCACAGGGCCTCCCTTCCCCACACAGAGCAAGAAAACTCAGCTCAGATGGCCGAGGAGACGGGCTCCCACCATCCACAAGCAGACAGAAGGCGCTGGCTCTCCTTCTGCCCAGACAAGGGCTCTGGAGGAGCATAAGCAGTGAGACAAGCTGAGGTCAGATTCAAGGACGTCCAATGGAGAATGTGAGAAGCTGGAAGTGAGTATCATGGCTTAATCCTCGGGTCAGATGGAGACCTGCACCTTCTAGAAATGCTGGTCATGTGATCTGAGACGTCATCTTTGAGAACCTGCCTTAGCTTGGTTTCTGAGATGATGCCATTGGGACAGGGATCAGCAAGGCACAGAGTCGGGGCACAGCTGGGGCATGTGGGGCAGAGGAAGTGGCAGGGGGCCTACTGTCAGCTTCCAGCTGCCCCGTGCAGCCTGTCCTCCCAGGGCACTTTGCAAGGTGTAGGGACGGTATGAGATTGGAATTGGCCAGACAAGCTTGGTGTGGCTCTGTTGCCACCAATAGCATGGGCCTGGTTGGGCCCTGGGGAAGGACAGTGACAGAGTTGGGGAATTGAGGTGACACGCCCTGCACCCTCCCCTATCCCACCCAGTTCAAAAGGACTCAAGGCAGTTGAGTTCCTGCCTACACACCTGCCAGCCTTTGCCCAAATTCTGCTCCCCTCTATTTCACCACCAGCCCTAAATCCAGCCTTCTAGCCCAGATGCCTGTTTTATCCTTGGCCAGCCCAGAGGTGACCTCCCAAATCAGCTCTCTCAAACTCCATGGAATCTGAACCCACAAGAGTTCAGGCCATGAACTCAACAGCCAGAGCCAGGCCCAGCTCCAAAGTTAACTGGCCGTCACAGGGAAAGCTCCAGCACACTTCTGTGCAGTAGAATGTCCTGTCCCTCTGGGCCACACTCAAGGCTGAGTGAGTCAGGGCTCTCAACTCACGTTCCCCCAGTGGGAGGACACAATGGACTCATTCGGGATCATTAAAACTCTGACTGTCCCTGGAACATGTCATTTCTGGTTCAAACACCTCCCTGTGCTTCTCTCATTGCCATAGGGCAAAGTGGAAACTGCTGGGCCTGCTGGGCATCCCTGACACAACCTGACCTCACTGTCTCCAGCTTCCACTCCACCCTGCTACAAAGGGAGTCTTCCTTCCGGGCACAAGGTTCTTCCCCAGCCCACCTCACAGTAGCCCCTAATCTCACACACAAAGCCATCTTTCATGAAACCTCTCTCCTCCTGCCAACTGCTGCTTCTCTGTCCCTTTTCCTAAAAAGGACAGGTTCTGGGGCACTTCTGGTCTGGGGTCCTCTGTTCTTCATGGACATACACTCAGGATGTCCTAGAGACGTCTTACCCACTGCCTCCTGTGACTTCCAATCTTGCAGCTTTCTCTGTCACAGCCTCTCCATCTCCCCTCCCCAGTCTTACCCATCTCTTTACCTCATCCTGAGATCTCAGAACCATACATTGTTTGTCCCCTACCCTTTCTTCTCTACTTCTGTGTCCACTTCCATCTCAGCCCCTGGAGTTCCCCTTTCACCTTGTCCTATCAGTTCCCCATCGTTACCTCCACTCTCTTGCTCCTGGGCAAACAGTTTGGCTTAAGTCTACCATTCAGGGAGACTATTCCAAATGGAAAATGGGCCGGGGTGCAGCACACTGGGAGAATTCTTATCTCTCATTCACAAGGCCCTGTGTTCAACCCCCAAGGAAGGGTTCCTTCTTTTTCCTTTCTTAAATATATTTTTATAAATATAAACATATATTTTATATATATTTTATAAATTAGGTGTATGTGGGGGGGGGTATAAGCATATAAGTACAGGTGCCTGAAGGGACAGAAGACGGGCTTGGAGCCTCTGGAGTTACTGGTGGCTGAGCCACCTGACATGGGTTCTGGGAACCAAACTCAGAACCTCTGCTTAAGATGCTTGAGTAAAGCAGTTTCCCGGTCTGTGGATGCCAGGATCCCCCACCCTTCTCTAGAGTGCCCGCGTCTATGGACGCCAAGATCCCCCACCCCTCCCCAGGGTGCTTTCACCAGTTTCCTGCATCTGTGGATGCCAGGATCCCCCCCACCCCTCTCCAGGGTGCTTTCACCAGTTTCCCGTGTCTGTGAATACTAGGATCCCCCACTCCCCTGGGGGGGGGGGTCTTAAAATTGCTGATTCTGAAGGTCCTAGTCATAGAGTTTGACTAAATCTGTGCTGGGCCCAGAAATGCTCCTTTAAACAAGACCTCTCCAGCAGGGAATATAGAGAATGCTCAAAGAAAACCACCCAAGTCTACAACGTGGTTGGTCCGTAGTCCGCAGTTTCTAGGAACCTTGTGACCTGGGGTCCAGCTGCCTCCTTAGCCCTAGCTCTCACCTCATCACCCCTCAAACACCCACTGACCTTCTGGAATAGGCTCTGAAATGATGCCAAAGGGATGTTTCCTTCCTCTGGCCTTTGCCCACAGAAGTCCCCACGCCTGAGGCAACTCCTGCTCTTCTGTGCTCACATCCTTCACAAAATGCAGCTCAGACTAGGTTAGGGGTCGCCTAGCTTAAGCTTGAAAATACCTTGCAAACCAGCCACCTCACACTAGAATGTCAGGTCAAGGAGTACAAGAAAATACATCCACACGCCTATAGGTCAAGATCTGGCCCACTGAAAAGACCCTAGGAACCCCTCACCCTCACCCTCAGCTAACACAGCCAGTGCCCCTTACAAGAAACTCTTCCAGAAACCAACCATACCTCTCACCTACCCTCTCTGCCGCCCCGGCCCTAAAAACCCATGAGTCTCCATCCTAGAGCCCAGGCTGTCCTCCATCAGTGGCTGAGTCTCCATCCCAGAGCCCAGGCTGTCCTCCATCAGTGGCTGAGTCTCCATCCCAGAGCCCAGGCTGTCCTCCATCAGTGGCTGAGTCTCCATCTCAGAGCCCAGGCTCTCCTCCATCAGTGGCCTTGCATTCCAGGCTCACTCCTCACATCAGGGAGCTCGCCAAAGCCCACACACAGTCTTCAGTGCATCTCACATATACATTCTAGAGAGCAACTTCTGGCCACGCTGTCCTGCATGCGTCATGGTAATCATCTACAGAGTCATGTATAGGTCACTTCTCAGTAGAGGTCTCCAAGAGACCTTCCTAGTGTCAGCCCTGGGTAAACCAGGCCAGCGGGTCACACTACCTCACAAGTATCTGTTTGTATTATCAATATAATTGCTCTGTCTCCTGTCTTGTAGATATTACAGCCCTTCTAAAGCTCAGACACTGTCTCTGCTCAGGCAATCCTAGTATCCCCTACTCTTTTTTTAAAGTATACTTTTATTATTTTTAGTTCTGTGTGTGTGCACGAGCACATACATAAAGGTGCAAGCAGAGGCCAGAAGAGGACATCAGATCCCCTGGAGCTGGAGTTGTGAGCCACTATGTGGGTGCTGAGATCCCAACTCCCATCCTCTGTGGGACAACCACGGAGTCTTCTCTCCAGCCCCTCCCCCTTCTTCTTTTGGCTGAAGGTCTGACAGACCTTGGAGCCCTGTCTGACAAGACAAGCTTTGAGACCTTGGCCTTTAACGGGAGAAAATGGGCATGGGGGTGGGGGGAAAGCTGGGGCTGTGGTGAGGATAGCAAATGCTTAGGACGAGATAGCCTTGAGAAGTAGAATGCTGGAGATGGAGAAATGCAGAAGAAGATAAGGGGAGGATAAAGCCACCCCACAAGACTGAAGAAAACAAAACAAAATCTTCCCTGCTTGGTGAAGCAGTCAGCACTGCCACTAACCACCAACCATGGGGCAAACACATTTCTCTCACAGCTGAGAACCTAGGATGGGAACCCCAGATTGAGGGGTGGAGTCAGGTAGAAAGGACACAGCTTAGGTGAGCTGGAAATTTAGTTTTTCCTTATCCCAGGTAAACCAAAGGGCTGTAGCCTACCCACAGAACTGGGGCAAGGAGTGACAGGTAAAAAAGGAGCCCGGAGAGAGAGCTTACCTTTAACAGGTGTTGGGCGGTGTAGAAGCCAGCTGGGCCACTGCCAACCACGCAGATCTGAGGGGTCTTCTCCTGTGTGGAGAACTGCCGGCAGAAGCCTGGGGCTGGGCAGAGGAGGCAACAGCAAGGTTAAACCAACACGCTCTAACCACCACACCAATTTTGTCCAATCGCAGCTTGCCCCTCACCTGCATCTTCCTCTTTCTGTTCCTCAAAGCTTCACCACTTCATCTGAATGCCAGGGGCTGTCTTTATCCAGAACCCCACACCTCACCTATGAGCACGCTAGCCTGCGCTAACCTACGCCAGACCCCCTTGGCCCTGGAATCTGTCCTGCACAGCACTTCATTTTTCTTGTGGGGCTCCCTGTATGAGTCCACGTCTTCATATCTCCATCACGTCTCTATCTCGCTTTTTCCTACCCTTTCTTTTTCTGCAGAACTCTATCGCTCATATCCTCACTTCCCTGTCACGCCCCATTCACCTAGTCTCACACATGCCGACCTCATGATCTAGCCTTTTCGTCTTTATTGACCCGTGTTTTATCCAGGACGCCTCCCACCTCACTGCACAGACTCCTCTGTACACCACTCCCACTTCTCCCGCAAGAACACCTTCAGCTTCGCCCCTCGGACCCCTACTCTTGATCACAGGCCTCCCCTCGCCCTGGTGCAGCCCCAAGAGCCCTGCTCCTACTCGGGATGCTCCTGGAAGGAGGCGACCGGACCCCAGGCCACGTAGACCAATGCCACCAGCGCCAGCAGCGCAGAGCCATGGCTGAGAACGGCAACCGGCGGGCGGAAAGGCTCGCAGGGACTCCAAATGCTGAGCGCCGGTCTACAACCCGCCGGGGGCGGTCCTCTGGGCCCGCCCATCACTGTGGCCCCGCCCCAAACCTCGCCTCCAGCACGCTAGGAAAGCTCAACGTCGAGACTCCACTTCCAACTCCGATAGAGCCCCACCCCCAAAGAGAACCACGCCCCCAGCTCCCGAAGCCACGCCTCCAGAGCGCCCGAACTTCAAAACTTAACCCATTTCTCCCCAGTCTTCCTTGTCGCTGCAGATACCGGAAGTCTAGGATTTAAAGGAAAGCGAATCCTCAATGCCGTTTCAGTTGCTTTTGGAAAAGAGAGCCAATTAGAAAGGAGCTTACTTTACGTAAAACTTGTCGTTCGCTGATGACGCAATGTTCTGCTGCCGTTGCCTTTTGATAGGGTGTCTTCTGTCTTGAGTGATTTTTGTCCCAGCCAATCAGGGCCCAGAATCCGTAAGCCTCTGTTATCCTGGTTCTAACCCCTTATTTTTAAGTCAGGTGTTGAACTGGTGTGGCCCTGTTCGTGTCAGACCAGGGAAAATATTAACCTTCAACCCGTCCAGCAGCACAGGGATCTGGGTGAGACAGTACCTTGGGTGCAGAATTTAAGGGGGCACCCAAAACTCAGTAATGAGGGTAAATCGTGCATTTTTTTTTTTTTTTTAAAAAACAGGATTTTGCTGTGTAATAGGCCTGGCTGAGCTGGAACTTGCTTTGTAGACCGGGCTGGCCACGAACTCACATAGATCCGCCTGCCTCTGCCTCCCGAGTGCTGGGATTCATGCACATTCTAATTAATGTTTTAAAAGAAGATTGATTCCAAACCGTAAGCAGTATCTATTTTGAAGTCTTTATTACACTTAGCTATTTTATTACATTATTTATGAGGGCCGGTGTACACGTGCCACAGCGCTCACATGGTATGTCATCATTGGACAGCTTTTAGGAATTGGTTCTCGCCTTCCACTATATGAGTTTTTGGGTATTGAACTCATGTCTGGTCCCTGGGCAAGCTTCTTTACCCTCTTGCTGACCCACAGATATTTTCTACAAAAGGACAGGAGCTAAGGATGGTAGAGTGTCTACTCAATGTACACAAGACCGTGGTTTCAACTGCAACAACAAAACTATAATTAAAATAAGGGCAGAATCCATCGTCACCTTTAATCAGATAAGCCTAGTACTTCCCTAAAGTTCTTCCCCTTCTTGGAAGACTAACCTATTCTGTCATCCCCACAGCCTCTAACTTTTGTTTGTGTATTTTTGTTGAAGATTGAACCCAGGGACTTATGCAATTGCTCTTTTTACTGAACCCCTTGCTCCTGGCTTAATTTTCTATTTCATAATTCAGCAATGAGGCTAGTCTGCGCTGCAGAGTGATGCCTAGTTTCACAAAACAACATGCTCCTTCTTTTGTGAAAGGTAACTAGTAGTGGAAATGTCAACGTACTAGTTAAAAAACTGGCTGGTCCGGCCTGACTGTAATCGGGATTTCTTGGGCAAGATAAATGGCTAGATTTCAATTTGGTGAACTTCATTGTGAGTGACTCTATTTTGATTTTTATTATGGTCTGTTGGAGCTTTGTGCAGGATCTTAATCTAGAACAGAAGCTTCCTCTGTTTTATATTTCATACTGTTACACTATTTTAAGATTATTTTTAGCCAGGCGGTGGAGCACACACCTTTAATCCCAGCACTGGGAGGCAGAGGCAAATGGATCTCTGTGTTTGAGGCCAGCAGCCTGGTTTACAGAATGAGTTCCAAGACAGCCAAGAATACACAGAGAAACCCTGTCTTGAGAAAAAAAAATATATATATATACATATTCATTCCCAGAGCATCACACAGTGCCTAGGATCCAATGGATATTCCTGCAGGGTTATTTTTTTCTGGTTATTTATTTTTTTATTTAATGTATGAGTGCTCTAATTGCATGTACATCTTTATGCCAGAAGAGGGCATCAGATCCCACTATATAGGTGGTTGTGAGCCACCTCGTGATTTCTGGGAATTGAACTCAGGACCTCTGGAAGAACAGCCAGTTCTCTTTAACTGTTGAGCCATCTCTTTAGCCCCCCCCCTCCCCTCCTTTCTTCTTTTAGATAGGATCTCAGGTAGCCCAAGCTAGCCTTGACTTGTGTAGCTGAGGATGACCTTGAACTCCTGATCCTCCTGCCTCTACCTGTGCTGGGAATTACTGGCCTATGCAGTGATGGGGGCTGACTCCAGAGTCTACTGCATGCTAGGCAAGCTCTCAACCCATTGAGTGTCAGCTTCAGTCCCTAAAGAATTTATTTTAATGATAAAATCACCAATTGTTCTGGCTTGTAGAAGAAAGAGAAATCCAGGCCCAAACACCCAGAATCCCTACAGGGCTTCCCATTCTGAAGCAGAAGCTCGAAAAGTCAATAGCATAGATTCTGGAGTCACTGAGTTAAAATCCCAAGTCTGAATTTAACAGTCATGATATGGAGAGGTTTCATCTTGACTTCTTTTGTTCTCCTTTTCTAACATGAGAAAAGAATTATTCTAGCCTGTAAAGATTAAAATTAGATGCAGATAAAAAAGAAAACCATCTAGCCTGATCTGGTGGAGCACGCCTTTAAGCCCAGGACTGAAGATAGAGCAGTGGTTCTCAACCTGTGGGTCAGGACTTTTGGGAGTTGAACAACCCTTTCACAGGGTTTGAATACCAGACATCCTGCAATCGGACGTTTACATAATAATTCGTAACAGTAGCAAAATCACAGTTAGGAAGTGGCAGTGAAAATAGCTTTATGGTTGGGGGGTCCCCACAACATGAGGGTCACAGCATTAGAAAAGTTTAAAACTACTGATGTAGAGGCAGGTGGAGCTCTGAGTTCAAGGCGAGTTCCAGACCAGCCAGGGCTATATAGTGAGACCCTGTCTTAAGAAAACAAAACAACAAAGACAAAAGAAAAGAAACCGACTATGCGTAGTGAGCAGACATCAGCTATAATCGTGGTCACCAGTGTCGTCTCTTCCCATATACTGCTCTATATGAGACCACGGGACGCTCCCGAGCCCTGCGGGTTCTTTGTGCGTTCCTGATGCTTTTTCTTAGTTCTGTATCCCCAGCCCACATCCTTAGAGTAACAGACAATCACATTTCGAGGAAACTAAGTGATTTGCTCCTACTGAATAGAATAGTCAGGTCTGTCACCAGGGCCTCTAGCTGCTGTCCTGGAATGTACCCCGTTCAGGCCCAGATCAATAACAATGAGTCACCGGTCATATATTTGGGTAGTTTTAATTATTAGCTTTCGTTATGCCGCCAGGACCCTTTTCTGACATTGCATTTTTTCATAGGAAGAATTTGCAGTTTGATGAATCACACTCTCAGACCTTAGGCCTCCTCCTGAACTGCTAATGCATTTCAAATGAGCAGCAAAGATACAGAGCAGAGCAGGAGGTGGTGGTGGCTGCCAAGCCCACACCATCCCAAGAGGTGTGGAGCCAAAACTGCTGTTTGTGAGCCTCCCAGCAGAGAACACACACACACTCAAAACACTACACACTCAAAACATACACACTAACACACACACACACTCAAAACAACACACTACACCCTCAAAACATACACACTAACGCACACACACACTCAAAACACACTACACACTCAAAACATATACACTAACGCACACACACACTCAAAACACACACTAACACACTCAAAACACACACACACAATCAAAAGGAAGAGTGAAGGGCATGTAAGAAAGGACCTCTGAGCAGATACGGAGGCAGAGAAGCACCTAGGGGCCAGCAGCAGCTAGAAATCATTGCCAGACCAGGTCCTGCCCAGAACGAGCCCAAAGGAGAGGCTGCCCAAGAGCCATAGCTGGAAGAAAGGGTCCTGGGAGAAGCTGTGGTCTCTGCTGGAGGATGGCCAGGTGAAGGAAGCAGGAAAATGGTGTCCATCCCGTGACAGCTACATCTGCCCAGGCCACTTCAGACCCCAAAGGTGGGGCTCAGCCAGGCTGGTGTTCCCAGCTGCCTGCCCGTCCCATGGGTTCCCATCAAAGAGTAGTCTACCCTCCCATCCAATGATTTAACTGCAGTTATACATTCAGGAGAATGACTGTATGTTCTCAATCGGGGACAGTTTTGCTATTCAGGAGACATTTGGCTGTATCAGCAGACAGTTTTGATTATCGTGGTCTGGGTTCCCAACATCTAGTTAGTAGAAGCCAGGGGTGTATACAGTGCTAATCACAGCCTGCCAAGAACCAGCCAGATGTCAGTAGGGCTGAGGTGTGAACTAACTGCCCTGGCCTCCTGGTGCAGGTCTAACCTCGTCACTCCTCCTCCAGTCTCCCCTGGGCCCTTCTGTGAACCCTCTGCTCCATCCTGGGCTGGGGCAGTTCCCAGCCTCTATCTGTTGTCCATCGGGCTGGCTCTCGGTGATGTCCCCCAGCTTGGCTTCCTCCTAGGTCTGGCAACAGCAGCTCCCACCCAGGTTGCAAACCTCCCTCCCACAGCCAAGCCTAGCCTTGTCCTCAACTCTCCTGTTCCATCCCACCCGCCCCTCTTTGATCACTCCCCTCTGCCCTCCTGGCCCGGTACCAGTTCACCTCCCCAATCTTCGGCTGCCTCCCAGTAATTCACCCAGGTTGGATCCTTCTAAATATGGAACAAAGCAGACTTGTCTAGAGATAGCCAAGGTCATGCTCAAAACTGGGGGTGCTTTCTCTAATTTCGTGCCAGAGGCATCTGCTCCCCTCTGGAGCGCCTCCCTGGAAATACACTCCTTTTTATCTCACTGATACTGTGGGTTCTGGAGCTGCTGAGTCTGGTCCGGTTCAGGCTCCTTTGGTTGAAGAGCTAGGGCGAGCCTGCCAAAGTGACCTCATCCTGTTGGCCCTGGGGGACTAGAACCTCAGAAAGAACAGGAGGAAGCAGCAGCCTGGGAAGTGTATGAGTCCTAGGCACTATGGGAGGGCTGAGCTTAGGAGGCTGAGCTGAGGAGGCTGGCCCTTCTCTCTGTACCTCCTCCACCCGGGCACAGAACCCCATCTCCCCTGTCACCAGCCCCTCAGCTCTACCCTGGCTCAGATGCAGCCGAGAAAGGGATCCTGACATGGGGTCAGCCGAGGCCTAGGTGATCAGGATGCACACACAGCCCTTGGATTGCTCTCCGTCCTTTGCCCACTCAGCTCCCAGGAAAGCGAGCAGAGCAGGAGACCCCCAGGACACCAGGCGCAGTCTGCTCTGCTTCAGTCTTCCCAGGGCCACCTGTCCTACCAGGGCCAGCAGCGCTGAGGGCCAGGACTGGGCTGGGGAGGGGCCCAGCCTTCACTGCAGCCCCACCAGCTCGGTGATGGAGGGAGCATGCACCATGAACTCCTCATAGCGGCTGAGGAAGAGCTGGAGGCGCGCCAGGTAGGAGTCTTCATTGTAGGGAAGCTGCTTGTCATGAAGAAACTTGGACACCAAGGGCTTCACCTGAGAGTCACGAAAAGGGAGAGGCCTCTGAGTCGCAGGCTGGCAGCAGGGCGCCCACCTCAGGAGCTCTCCCTTGTTCATCCCTAGCCATGCTATGCCAGGAAAGGGAGGGGCTTTTGCTTCTATCCCACCCTAGAGGGGAGGAATAGCCTCTCCCCCTCATCCCCACAAGACTCGACTACATGCCTACCCTCCTCAGCCCACGGGGTAGACACGGATCTCTCTGCTAGACATCTTCTTTGCGTCAAATATTTCAGATCTAATTGCCATCCTCAAAATCTCAAGATGAACCCTGTTCCCTCCCATCTTACAGACAGGGAAACTGAGGCTCAGTGAACTTGCCCAGAGTCACATTGCTGCTAGGAAACCCAGGTGACTGATGTAAAACCCACGTTGTCATTTGTACTCCAGGCTGCCCTTCCTGGGGGACCTTTGAAAGAGGCCCATGAGGGGACTCAGAGTTCAGATGTCCCTGGAGGTTCCCACCACCCACCCCTCTGCTTGGCCTTCGGCTACCTTCAGGCACATGTGGTCAGAGAGCCAAGGGAAGAGGTGATGCTCCACATGGCAGCTGATGAGTGAGTGGCCGAATGCCCAGTCCAGTACCGGCTGCCGTGGCAGGTTCAGCACCCCCAGGCTCATCATGTGAATTCGCCGGGGCTTCTTGTCCAGGGAGAACATGGGCAATCCAATGTGCTACAATAGACATATGGGTCACACCCTGCAGGGCTTAGACGACCCTGGGTCTATCTTCACCAAGCATACAGGGGCCAGTGGAATCCTACAGGTGTGAGAGACAAGCCCTAGCCTAGCTACAGGGCTAAGCCATTCTGCAATAAACTCTTACCCACATCCGGGCCTCTCCCCATTTGGACAATGAAGGGCTTTGCCTATGCATTTTTTTTCAGAGCCCTGATATTCAAAGGTCTGTGACTCACTGCTTGGTCTTGTGACCCTATAGGCATCACATTGGTGGCTTCTACCTGTGTGTCAAAGCTCAAGTCGAGCAAAGTGAGAGCCCAGCCAATGCCATGAGGTAGGTCAAGGGCAGGGCAGGAGACTGTGTGTGTGTGTGTGTGTGTGTGTGTGTGTGTGTGAGAGAGAGAGAGAGAGAGAGAGAGAGAGAGAGAGAGAGAGAGACAGCCAGGAGTTCAGCATTCAAGTTGGCATCATTTTTCCAGGGAGACCTCGCTGCTTCCCTGTGGGTGAAAACCTGTTCGATCTCTCTGCACAAGCCCCTGGCACTCAGCACACCCATGGCTAAGCACTCCACCCTCTCAGAGTGTCCCATCTATTTGTCTCAGTTCAGCCGGAGTACTTGTTTGTGTTCCTCCGAGCACCCTAGACCCAGGGTGGTGCCTAGCGGAGAAGGCATTTGTATGTACTGATTGAACGGAACAGGAGGAACAATAGAAGAGGATGTGTAAACATGGCCTTGAATGATGAGTAGGGTTTGGCCTGGAGAAGAAAGCAGGGAGGGTGTCTCCAGGACCAGGCAAAGGTGTCACTGAAACCCAGACCTCCTGTGATGACCCACAGTGATGGGGCGGGAATTGGGGAAAGTGTCCTTCAGTGACCTCTCTTTATCTAAACCTTGGCTACACCCTGCAGATGCTCCTCTTCGCTGCCTGTATCCAGGGCTGAGTGCTTACCTGGAAGATGTTGACATGGAGATAGGGGTGGGCCAGCAGGGATCTGGCAAGCAGCATGCAAGCCAGCGCTGAACTGGGGCTCTTGAAGCCCGACACATTCAGGAACAGCCAATACTGAGAATAAAGGCCCAGTGACATGAAGCCCAATGTCCGAAGTGCCACCCTCAGCTCTTCCTTCCTCAGACGCTCTGTCAGAGGGACAAGAGGCCATGTAAGCAGGAGCCATCATGAGCTGGCTCCCTTGTGACCATGAGTGTTAAGGTAGAGGGCTGCTCTGGGTGTGTCCAGTGAACCAGACCTTTCACCCTGGCCAAGGTCAGGGTCTGCTCTATAGCCCTGTTCTCCTACCCCTGGGTATTGCCCCATGATAGCAATGATTAAAACCTGCAGTGTGCTTTGTATGGAGCATCTACAAAGTGGCCCCCACACTCTAAGATTTTATATTATAATTGTGTGTGTGTGTGTGTGTGCGCGCGCGTGCATGCTCGCGTGTGAGTGCTGGTGTCCATGGAAGCCAGAGTACTGATTGATCCCCTCTGAAGCTGGAGTTACAGGGGATTGTGAGCAGCCCAGCACAGATGCTAGGAACTGAAGTCTGGTCCTCTGGAATAGCAGGAAGCCCTCTTAACCTCTGAGCCATCTCTCCAGCCCTTACAAAGTTCCCTTAGTCTGTGCATGCATGCCTTATGTTTGCACACCATCCTTGAGCAGGTGAGGAACCTGAGGCAGACAGGTCAAGTTACCTGCCCACAGCCACCAGCCAGTAAGTAAAGGCGAGACCTGGACCAGGTCCGGGCTTCTTTCCACCCAGCTTGGCCGTCTCTGACAGTCTTGACTCGTGGCCCCCAGCTATCTCCACAAGCAGGGTCCACAAAGCGAGGATGGAAGGAAAGAGGGCTGGGACCTGTCTTCAGGAGGCGTCGATTCCAGTACTCACCAAGAGCTACCAACGGAGTCAAGATGGGGATGAGAAGAGGTGCCAGGAACATGTAGATGTAGCGGTTGAGGCACGGCATCTTCCATGTGCTCGAGTCTCCCAGGCCCACCACGTTGGTGTAGCCATGGTGTAAGTTGACGTGGTTGAACTTACCGAACTCCGCAGGAAAGGCTGTGCATACCTAGAAGGGGAGCCAAAGGGCACCGGGTCCATATGGGACACAAGCGAATGAAGCAGAACCCAAGGAGCCTCAAGGACACTTCCATCCTTCCCGAACCCATCACTCCCAAGCCCTCCTCCTCTGCATCCACAGCTAATCTAACTTGTCCATACTCTCTCAAGCATCTGTGACCCCCATGTGACAGCCAGGCAACACACTGCCATCTACTAGAGACAAGGAGGTCGGATCCTTGGATTGCCACTCCCCCACTGGCACCAGCTAGGCGACTGCTCAAACCTTAGAGGCTGTTGGTGGAGGTAAAGCTGGAACCTGCCACAATTATTTTGTGTGTGCCTGGCAAGCAGCTGTACCTTCGTGACACTACTTCAGCCTGAGCTCAGAGGAACAAAGAAAAGTTTCTAGCGGTGGTTTGAGGGTGCATGGAGGTCACTTCCTGAAGCGTCCACAGTGCAGGCTGGAGGGGCATGGGGACACTAGTATGCACAGAGCCAATGTCTCCCTAGAGTGACTCTTTTTGGCATGGGTCAGTAATGGGATTCTTCAACGTCACTCACCAAGCACAGCAGGTACTCTGGCAAGGAGACCAATCATTCTGAATGCAAAAGAGGCTCTAGTTTGTTTCTTATGCAGATATATGCAGGTGAGCATGAAGATGTAAGGAAGGCTTCAAGGGTTTTATCCAGGTCAGAAGATTTGGCTGACTTTAGTGAAGATGCTTTCCTGTTTCCAGAAGGGGAAGCTTCTCAATACCAGCTGCTGTAAGGCAGGCGCATGCGCTGAGCACCAGGTCTCAAAGTCAGGCCTGCCTTACCCTCTGGCCTGCCAGGGTATGTTTTATACCCCTGGGGCACTGTCCCAGGTAGAAAAGAGAATTCCTTTTGCTTGTTTTATTAATTAATGTGTATGTGCGTGTGTGTGTGTATGTTATGTGTGGGCATACAAATGCCATGACGCAAGTGGGGAGGTCAGAGGTCAGCTCTGTGGAGTCAGTTCTCACTTTCCACCTTTATGCAGGTTCCAGGATCAAGCTCAGGTCACGCGGACTGTTTGGTGCCGTCTCTGGGGCACCCAGAAGTAGTTTCTTTTTTTTTTTTTTATTTAAATCACTGCTTGGCCCATTAGCCCTAGCTTCTTATTTGCTAACTCTTACATCTTAATTTAACCCATCTCCATTAATCTGTGCATCACTACGAGGTCATGGCCTACTAGCAAAGTTTCAGTGTGTCTGTCTCTGGCAGCTCCATGGCTTCTCTCAAACTCTGCTTTCCTTCTCCCAGCATTCAGTTTAGTTTTCTCCACCTAGCTCTGTTCTTTTTCCCTATCAACAGGCCAAGGCAGTTTCTTTATTCACCAATGGTATTCACAGCATACAGAGGCAATTCCCACATCACCTCCCCTTTTCTGTTTAAATGAAAAGGAAGGTTTTAACTTTAACATAGTAAAATTACATATAACAAAACAGGTATCAAGTAAGAATTACAGTTACAATATTTATATCTACTTTATCTTTTGTCATAACTAAGGAAAACTATAATTATAACTATAAATTCTTTAACTCCATCAAAGACTCCAGAAGGATATAATATTACCTAAGTAAACAGGAAGTACATTGTAAGCAACAGAAGTAGTTTCTTGCTCTTGCCCCAGGCCAGGGCTCTTTTATCAAGAGCTGCCTACTGAGTGAATCTCCCTGCTCATGGACAGTTGTAATGCTTTTGGCATCAGCTCCCTCTGCCTGCAGACCAATAGCTAACTGTTCTTGGGGAGCCAGTGCTAGAACCAGCCTGGAGCCTAACCAGGACTGCGCACCTAGAGATGGGTACCCACGGGTACCTGGAGGCTTCTTGGCAAGGTCCCAAGCCCAGGCCCTCGGTACCCACTTGCAGAGTCAATGGGTGATTTTGCCTTCTCTATAAATAATAACTTATCTGAGGTTATTTCATAACTAGATTTCTAAGTCCCCTGTTTTGTATGTGTGTGCCCGCACGTGTGTAAGCACACTTACTGATGTGCAAGTGCTCACCGAGGCCTGAGTGGGGCATCAGATGCCCTGGAGCTGGAGTTGCAAGGCTTGTAAGCTGCCCAGTGTGGGTGCTGAGAACGGAACTCTGCAAGAGCACCAAGTGCTCCTAGCTCTATCCAGCCCCCTTCACCTCAGTCCCATTTAGATGCTCTCTCCTGAGAGACAGAAGGGGGCGATTTAGGGGAGAGAAGAGGAGGGTGGATTGTAATATGTTGATTGTAGTATGTAGATTGTAGTGTGTAGATTGTAGTGTGTAGACTGTAGTATGTAGATTGTAGTGTGTAGACTGTAGTATGTAGATTGTAGTGTGTAGACTGTAGTATGTAGACTGTAGTATGTAGATTGTAGTATGTAGATTGTAGTATGTAGATTGTAGTGTGTAGACTGTAGTGTGTAGACTACAGTGTGTATATTGTAGCATGTATATTGTAATGTGTAGACTGTAGCTATAAATGATTGTTTCCAAGTCTTACCCAAGAGGTTTCCTCAATCAGATTCAGAGAAAGTTCCAGAAACATCAAGGTTGGTGTGGCTTCTTAATATCAGTCACCAACATCTGTGGCGGGTGCTTCAGGAAGATTCAAGGGTGCCCTATCTCTACAGGGTTCACTGAACACCCAAAATATGTGGGGAGCGGTATGAATGGGTGTGGGTTCCTCTCGGCAGCTCTTTGTTTAAGCTCCAGGGCCCTCAGAGCTCTTGTTCTTATTTTCCATGCAGTTGTTTGTTTCCATGGGTCCTGTGGCATCTGAGCTCCATGCTAGGCCTAGGGGAACACCAGGGACGGGAGCGAAGGGCAGCGAGCCGCATCATCCGGCTCATTCTGGCCCAGGCAGGCCACTGCTGTCAGGACAAAGCTCAAAGGGCTCTTCTGTGGCCCTCACCATTGTCCTGCTCTTGTTCTAAGAGTGGTTAAGTCACACCTCTGTCCATTCCTAATATCCCCAGGACTCACACGCAGGCGCTCGCATTTCCCCGAACTGCGCAGCGTGGGAAATCCCAGGCTGCAGTAGCACCATGTCACGTTTTGGGTATATTTATATAAAAAAAATACTGGTGGCTTATTTGAAGCTCATTTTTTTTTCAGTTGTTTTGCCCTTGACCCTTCTCACTCCTCCACCCCCCTCCTTGCGCTAAATGGCACCCACCAACATCCTCCTGCACCTTCCTTCTCTCACCCCAGCCTAGCCCTGCAATCCCTCGTGCCTTCCTCCTGGCCTCTCTACCGACAGCCTCCAGCCAGTTTCCTGCTTCATCTGCCACAAATGAAACTAGCAGAGTGAGCTTGTGTCATAGGTCAGTTTAGGTTGTGCTGGAATTTCATGTTTCTTTTTGAATCCTGCAAAGTAGTTTGTGTTTGTTTGGTTTGGTTTTAGACAAGGTCTCTAGTCTAGCTTGTCTCAAACTCCCTGTATAAACTGAAGATGACCTTGAACTCCTGATACTCCAGCCTCTGCGTGCCTAGTGCTGGTTACAGGTATGAACCACTAGGCCTGCTTCCATGCAACACTGAGGATCAAACCTGGGGGCTCTGTGCATGCTAGGCAAGTACTCTACCAACTGAGCTACAGCCCCGGCTCCTGTTTGTTTAACAGAAGAAAATGAGACAAAGAGGGGAGGATTAAAGAAGGGCACGGATAGGATGACGTCCCAGGAGGAAAACTTAGCCCCAAACTTTCTTTTTGAGGCAAGATGTCACGATGTAGCTCTGTCTGGCCTGGAACTCACTATGTAGCCCAGGCTTGCCTTAAACTCACAGATATCCACCTGCCTCTGTCTCCTAAGTGCTAGGTGAAAGGCACATGGTACCATGCCTGGCTACCCCTGGACTAAAATCTCTATCCCATGGCAAACCTCTTTGGCTACAAGGCAAAGTACCAATTCCTCTTCCTGGCACATGGACCTTCTTGGCCCCTTTCTTGGCACAGATGGGCCCCTGTAATAATCTAGTGGCTTCCAGGCAGCTCACCGGCAGCCCTTCTAAAATTCTTCCAGGGTTTCTCAGCCTCTACACCACTGATATTAAAGACCAGGTCGCTTCCCCAACCCCAAACCATTTTTCGTGTGTGTGTGTGTGTGTGTGTGTGTGTGTGTGTGTGTGTGTGTGGTGCATGTGGATGTATATGCACATTGGTAAGTGTGCATGTGGTAACCTAAAGTTGATGTCACCTTATTCATCAAGGCGGTGCCTCTCAGTCCAACCCAGAGCTTGCCAGGACAGCTAGTCTACCTCTGGAGATTCCATTGTCTCTACTTGCTGACACCGGACTTACAGGTGGACTAACAAGTCCACCCATCATTTATGGGATTCTGCAGATCCAGTGTCCCATCCTATGCTTGCGCCCACAGCCTGTTGGTGTCACTTGTAGGGACTGGGCATCTTGAGCATCTCTACATGTGTTTAAAAAGGCACAGAACTAAATACATACAGGCCAGCTAGGTGAGGCTGAGCCACACTTTCTAGGACTTGGGAACCAGTCCTAGAAAGGAGCCAGAATCACACCCTAAGGTTGGAAAATGGAGATGCCTCCCTCCCTGCCTAGGTGACTTGGAGGACCTGACTGACAAAGTCACCGCTGCATTGCTCAAAGCTCACCAAAGCCCACTGCAGCATAGCCAACGGTGTCACCACGTGGGGAGGGAAATCCAGGCCTTTCCTCCCAGGCCACAAAAGGGCATCATCTGCAGAATATCACACACACACACACACACACACACACACACACACACACAGAGAGAGAGAGAGAGAGAGAGAGAGAGAGAGAGACCATTAGCCAGCTTCCCCCCCCCCACCTCAAGTGGACTGCAAGGTCATGGTCTACAGATACTGATGGAAGAACTTCTAAGAGCTTGGGTCAAACAAAGAGGCAAAGAAGAGGCCATTGGACTGGAGTTCACATGGAACAGAGCTGTGTGTAATAAACAGAACTCAGCCCTAAGGTGGTCTGGTTCCACAGGTCACTGCCAGGGTTCTAAAGGAGCTACCAAGCAGGGAAAGCTAAGAAGACATTTCAATAGCAGTGTCTCAGCTCCCTGCCTCCACTCAGCACATAGGAGGACTCTCCCCCAACCCCCTGACAGTCAAAATCAGAAGTTCTCGAACTTGATCAGGCATCGGTCTTCTAGAGAATGGATAAGAATACCTCAGAGTAACCTGCACACAATAAACCCCTTGCAGTTGGTTAATCTCTGATTGACAGCACTTTCTACCCCCTGGTTGTTGCCGCAGTCCTCCTAGGACTGGGCACCACTTTAGAAAACCCAAGCAGGGGCTGGAGAGATGGCTCAGAGGTTAAGAGAACTGACTGCTGTTCCGGAGGTCCTGAGTTCAATTCCCAGCAACCACATGATGGCTCACACACATCTATAATGGGATCTGGTGCCTAGAACACTATATACATAATAAATAAATTTTAGAAGGAAACCCAAGCGGAAGCTGCACTCTGAGTCTTAGCGTTGGGACTCTGTCCATACAGATGGATACAGACATCACCCCCGCCTCTCCTGGCAGATTACAGACCTTGGGCTCTAACTGTGCCTCTGAGTCTGGGGAGACCAAGAGCTTCCTGGAGAGGGAAGTATCTTAAAATTGACCCTAGCAATCATCACCCTGTGGGTTCCTCGTGTCCCTATCCCTTCAGAAGCCTGGGTTGGTGAGAAGGTATGAGGGGAAAGGAGAGAACAGGGACTGCTAGGTAAGAAACGATTTCGTGTGTTTGTGTCTGTCTGTCTGTCTGTGGTGTTTATATAAAGATGTATAAAAAGTTACATGATTTAGGGGGTAGAAAATATTGCTCAACAGTTGAAAGCAATTGTTGTTCTTGCAGAGGACCTGGGTTCCGTTCCCAGCACCTTTGTTAGATGGCTCACAACCACCTCTAACTCTAATTTCTGGGAATCTAATGCCCTCTTCTGGGTTTCATGGGCACGGTATGCATGCAATGCACGCATAGACAGGCAGTTGCATCCCAGGACCTATATGGTGGCAAGAGAAAACTGAGAGCTAACTCCTGCATGTTGTCATATGACCTTCACTGGTGTGTCATAGCAACGCAACCCACATACACGTACAAAACAAACAAATATAATCAAACAAAAATTGTATAAAATTTAAAAAACAGTTACATGACTATAAAAAGATAGCCATTGGATTGGTTGGTCCCAATAATGGGTCCTTTCCAGTAATGCCTGCTCCTGGTAGCAGCTTCCCCAGCTATTCCTAAGGAACCTGGGTGGCTAGGTGAGGGTCCCCCTGGAGTAGAAGAGAGAACAAGTTTGGCAGAGACTCTGGGGAAGTCTGATAAACAACTGTTCAGAGGCCTTTGCCTTCCTGGTAGGCACACAGGTGAGAAGGCAGAACAGGGAGGGGTGGAAAGAGAGAGACCGCAGATCTCTTCTGGAAGGTTAGAGGAATAAGGAGTTTCTCAAGACGGCTCAGCCACCAGCAGGTGAAAGAGCAGGCTACAGAGCTGGAATACTGTGACACCCCCCCCCTCCTGCCCTTCAAACAATAAGCCCTGATTGCAGCACCCAGAGGTTTCCATGAGCCAACACACCCGGGAGCAAGACCGGCCAGCTGCAAGCATCCTGGATGGAAGAAGACCGTCTGTCCACCCTAAGCCTGCCGCTACAGAGAGATCCAAAGGGGTCCAGGGACAGGGAATGTGAGGTGAGAAATGTTTCTGCCTCTCAACTGATAAAGATTATCACAAAATAAGCCAAGCTCATTGTCATAGGCAGACACAGGGCTATGTAGGATGCAGAGGACTCGCTAATGCCAGCTTCCTCTCACGGGCTTGGAGAAATGCATGGGCACACACACAGGAGCTGTATTGCACACACTGCACACTTGGATCCACCTACCCACTGCAGCAGCTGCCTGCCCATGTGGATGGACACACAGAGATGCCCAGCAACTGCCTGCCCCACCTCTGCCAGGCTCACCTCCACAAAGAAAATCATCAAGATCTTGCCCCAGCGTTTGGATTCTGTGAGGGCACCGTGAGTGGCCAGGTGGCTGCCCTTGACCGTGAGTGTGTAATGGCACATGCCCAAGATTGTGATGCCAGTGGCGAAAGCCAGGACATTATGGAAGCGTAGGCACAGGAACCCTGCAAGAGAAGGGACCCAGGGTCAGGATCTTAGACCATCTTTTGAATATGGGCCCAGACCTATTTATACAGACATCTGCAAACCCAATCCAAAGAGGGCCAGCCCTGGGTCTGTGGCGGGCAAGTTCCTGGGCCTGAGAGGGGTGGGTTGGCTCTCTCTGTAGGATCTGGGGCACAAAAGATCCTCCACGGGCTTGCCAAGGATATTCTGCTGTCCACATTCTGCCAGGTCACCCTCCTGAGCCCCAGCCGGAGCAGAGATGGGAACTGAATGTCACTGAATTAGACCACGAGAGGTGTAGAGTGCTTCTTCAGTCCTACTCTGCCCATCTCTGCCGTCCGTCCGTCAGTCCGTCTGCGACCCCCACCCCCATTGAACATGCTCTTCCCTTCTCCACCTGTCACCATCCCCTTCCCCATCCATTCCGGACTCCTTGTACAACTTTTCCCTCCACCACTTTCAAGCATTGGACTTTCTCCCACCTCCGGTGGGACATGGGGTGGATGGACATCCCCAACTAGATTTTGGAATTGAAGTGGGATCCAGGATCCTAGAGTCCTGACGTTCCCTTCCAACCTGCACCACCTTCAGCCGCGCGCCACCCCCAACCGCAGCCCGCAGCCCGCAGCCCGTGCCTTTGTCTCACCCGCGGGCAAGGCGAGCAGGCTGAGAGCGAGGATGGCGCAGTCCACACCACGGCGCTCCCACCAGGAGCTCGCCCGCACCACATCCTGCACCTGCCGCTCCAGCTCTCTCAGCAGCAACTCAGCAGCGCCGTCCCCCGGGGACGCGCCGTGCGCGGGCTCCATGGGATCCCTGGACACACTGGGCTGGGGACAAGCGACAAGCAAAGACTCAGGTGCGGTGCGAGCGGGTGCTCCGGAGAGAAGACAAGCGCGCGGAGGGCGGGGCGTGGAGTCACGCACGCTCTGAGTTGGGACACCACCAGCCCGAGGTCACCGTGAGAGGCTCGGTACCTTCGGCCAACACGGGCAGCTGTGACCCGTGACCTAGGCGGGGCCTAAATGCAGCCTCCTTGCCAGCCTGCTGCACCAGAACAGCTTGGAGAGGGAGGAGCCAAAGCCAAGCACTGGGAAGGAGGGACGGGGGGGGGGGGGGGGGGGGGGGAGGGTGTGACCCTGAGATAAGGACCAACCTGGGGTAGAGGGAACAGCACTGGGGGAAAGTAGAAGACTTAGGTGTTCATCCACCTCCTCTTCCTCTCCTCTCAGTCTCCGTCTTGGGTTTGTTCTGGGTTCTTAGGCTCAAAACCTAAGTATTTCTCATTTTAAAAATTATTTTATTAATTATTATTCTGTATGTGAAGATGTGTACGGTGTCCATGTGGAGTTCAGAGGACTTATGGGAGTCAGTTCTCATCTTCTACCACGTGGGCCCTAGAAAGCTCAGGTCATCAGGCTTGGCAGTGAGCACCTTCTCTGCTTGAGCCATCGGGGACTACCTCAGGACCTTCCTCTCAGCGTGCACGTTCGCCTTTGGTATCTGGAACATAAGCATTTCTGGGTTGCTGAAGCGGAAAACCCAGGGGCTCACTTTGCAGATAGGCAGTGTGTGTGTGGGTGTGTGTGGGTGTGGTTTTAACAGAAGTGACCTGACTCCCCTCTCTCCCCCTTTTCATCTTCACGGTACTCCCCCCAAATTTCATATCGAAACCTTTTTTTTAAGACTTTTTTTTTTTTTTTAAACTAACTGAGTCTGGTGTGCAGCAGACAGCAGCGTTTTCCCAGGAGACCCTTGGGCAGGAGGGGAACCGTCAGGGAGAGAAAGGCGCGGCTTTAATTCTGTTCCTGGAACCGCTCTTCATGGATTCATCTCTGTCCTTCCGATTTTGTGTTTGAAGGTGTGGTCTGACTTTGCAGTCAGGTTTCTCGCCATAGATGGTGCAGTTCACGCTGGTCTCACGCTTAAATCCTGCCCCAGTTTCCCAGGTACTGGGATCTGTGGATCAAGATCAAGATCTCCTCTCGGGCCAGTGTCCTCCAAACTGTTCCTTCGACTTCCACATACTCAAGAGGCTTTGTGTATTCCACAATCTCCCGTGTGATCTTTCTTTCCAACAGTTTGGTTCTGGGGGTCAAACTCAGGCCATCAATCAGGCTTGGCAACCAGTGAGCCCTTTATCTGCTGAGCTGTTTCATCAGCCTTTATTTATTTGCAAGATTTGTTTTTATTTTATGTGTATGAGTGTTTTGCCTACATGTATGTGTGTGTACTAGGTGATTGTCTGGCACTTGAGGAGGCCAGAAGAGGGCACTGGATCCCCTGGAATTATAGACAGCTGGAAGTCACCAGGTGGGTGACAGGTACTGAACCCAGATCCTCCGCAGCAAGAGCAAGTGCTCTTAAGCACTGAGAAAGTCACTGGCTCCACTTTAAAATAACAATAACAACAATAATAATAGTAATAATGAATCCTGATCTTTTTTTTTTTTTTTGGTTTTTTTGAGACAGGGTTTCTCTGTAGCTTTGGAGCCTGTCCTGGATGGAACTAGCTCTTGTAGACCAGGCTGGCATCGAACTCACAGAGATCTGCCTGCCTCTGCCTCCTGAGTGCTGGGATTAAAGGCATGTGCCCCCACCACCCGGCTGATCATTAAATTTATGAAGGGAAGTTTGGAGAGATGGTTCTGGCTGCTCTTCCAGAGGTTCTGAGTTCAAATGCCAGCAACCACGTGGTGGCTCACAACCATCTGTAATGAGATCTGGTGCCCTCTTCTGGTGTGTAGGCACACATGCAGGCAGAACACTGTATACATAAATAAATCTTTTTTTTTAAAATATTTATTTATTTATTTATTATGTATACAATAGTCTGTCTGTGTGTATGTCTGTAGGCCAGAAGAGAGCACCAGACCTCATTACAGATGGTTGTGAGCCACCATGTGGTTGCCGGGCATTGAACTCAGGACCTTTGGAAGAGCAGGCAATGCTCTTAACCACTGATCCATCTCTCCAGCCCCCCATAAATAAATCTTTAAAAAAATATGTGAAGGGGCCAGGCAGTGATGGTGTAGACCTTTAATCCTAGCACTCAGGAGACAGAGGCAGGCAAATCTCTATGAACAGCCAGGTCTACAGAATGAATTCTAGTATAGTCAAGGATAACCAGAGAAACTCTGTCTCAAAAAAAAAAAAAAAAAAAAGTCGAGCAAGCTGTGGTGGCGCACGCCTTTAATCCCAGCACTTGGAAGGCAGAGTCAGGTGGATCTCTATGAGTTCGAGCCCAGCCTGATCTACAAGAGATAGTTCCAGAACAGGCTCCAAAAAGCTACAGAGAAACCCCGGCTTGAAAAACCAAAAAAATAAAAAATTAAAAATAAAAATTAATGAAGAGTCAGAGAAATTAAGTAACTGATCTGTGCCAACCCCACAGTTACTGAACAGCTGAGTTAGAAATCCAAAGTCCCCCCAAATCCAGTTCTCTTTTGTCAACAGATGGCCTTAGACAGAGACACGTGTTGTCCTTTTCCCTCCCTCCCCCCACTTGGAGTCCTGACCACCAGACTAGAATTTTCAGGGAGGTTGATGTACGCGTTTTAGAACTGTAGGAGTAGCAATGTTGAATTAATTGGGGGGGATCCCACCACCTTTATCATACATAGGCGGAAGCTCCTGGTATTGCCAAGCTTGCTGCCAAGCCCAGTTACCCTGGTATAGTAAACTAAAGGTAGAAAGGGCTGAGCAGGTGTCAGGAGAGCTTGGGGGAAGGGCTGGAGAGATGGCCCAGCAGCTAAGAGCACTTGCTGCTCTTGCAAAGGACCAGAGTTACACGACAGCTCACAATCCTCTGTGACTCCAGTTCCAGGGGACCTGACATCTCCTTCTGGTTGCTATGGTCACCAGGCACACATACAATGCTCATATACACATGTATGCAAAACATTCATAAACATAACATAATTTTAAAAAAAATGAAAAAGAATACTAGAGGAGGCAGAAAGCATGAAAGGAGGAACTGGCCAATAGCTCCCTGGAAACAGGCAGACTTGGCTTAAGCAGCCTTGACCTAGGAAAGGGAACCAGACATTCTGCTTTCTCAGGTGAGGGGGCAAGAGCAGAGAGAAGCCATGGAAGGCAGAAGAGAAAGACAGGAAGCAGGGACTGGAGGGACCTTGAAGAGCAGGCAGAGACATTGGGGCTTATCCCTGCAGACGACAGGAGCCACCGTAGGCTTTAGACCAGAGGAGAAATGTGTGTGTGTGTGTGTGTGTGTGTGTGTGTGTGTGTTAGGGAGGCTTGTCTATACAAGAAAGAGCTGGAGAGAATCTAGCGAATTTTCCAAGACACCCAAATCAAAATGTACCATGAGCATGTAGATAGCAGAGGCGGAGGCTGTGGAATATACGGAGACAAGGGAGATGTGAACAGTCAGTAAATTTCTGAATAACCACGAAGAGGCTTAATATTACTTATAAATGTTTGGCCAATGGCTTAGGCTTCTTACTAGCTAGCTCTTACATTTAAATCAACCCATTTCTATTACTCTATGTATTGTGGCTGTGGTGTCACCCCATTTTCTACATGTCTTGCTTCCTCTGCAACTGCCTGGCACCGCCCAGACTCTGCCTCTCTTCTCCTCTATCTCTGCTCGGATTTCCTGCCTGACTCTATCCAACCTTACCACCGGCCAAAGCAGCTTTATTTATCAACCAATGAGAGCAGCACATATTCACAGCATACAGAAAGACATCCCACAGCAAAAATACACAAATGGCCAGGAGATTCAGGACAGTGGGCTTTAGATCAGTAGTATAGGGAAATACAAATTAAAGTCCCAGAAAACATACCTAAAATGAACTACAAAACTCAGTACTGGAGAAGATCTACAGCAACTGAGCTACCAACCAAAGCATGTAATGATGCAAGCCCTTCAGAAACCAGTTTGGTTTGCCAGGGCTTCCATGTTGGTTTGGTTTGGTTTGGTTTGGTCTGAGGATCCAAACCTGGGCCTTGCCCCTGCGGGGTAAGTCTGTCACTAAACAGGGTCTCACCATGTAGCTGAGGCTGTCCTCGAACTCACAATCTTCCTGAGTCAGCCTCTCAAGTGCTGCAATTACAAATATGTGCCACTAACCCAATGGCAGTGTTGTAGAAGGTTAAATATATACCCACTGCATGACCCAGCCGCTCAGCTCCCAGGTATCTGCCCAACCGGGATGAAAACATTTCTCCACATGGTCTTGTGCTTGGCTGATCATAGCTAACTGGAAATAGTCTACATGTCCAGGGGAATGGACATGTGAGCCATACGCATTTCTAGAGCAGGAGCAATAAAACTGGTCCAGGCAGCAGTGTAGATGGATGATCTGACAGATTGAACTTCACAGGTCTATGTTAAAAGAAAGAAGCCAGACTCAAGTTCTAAGGGTAGGAATGGGCAAGACCAAAACACAGTGAGACAAATCAAACCAGCAGGCTATATGTATGCTATACTTTATTTTTTGTTTGTTTGTTTGTTTGTTTGTTTGAGGCAGGGTTTCTCTGTGTAACAGTTCTGGCTGTCCTGGAACTCACTTTGTAGACCAGGCTGGCCTCAAACTCACAGAGATCCGCCTGCCTCTGCCTCCCAAGTGCTGGGATTAAAGGCATACGCCACCACCCCCCATCTAACTTTTTCTTTTATGTGATGTTGAGACTCAAGCCCAGGGACCCCAGCATAGTAGCGATCCTGCAATTCACTTTGTTTTCTCTTTTTTAAGATTCTTCTTGATTCTTCTTGAAGTATTGGGAATTGAACACAAGGCCTCCCTCGTGCTAGGCAAGTTATACTAAGTTACATCCCCAGCCTTGACTGTAGACTCTTTTCACAAACATAAGGTCTTTTGGACCTTGGGCTGTAGCAATCAGCCCGGCCTTTAAGTGGTTAGCTTCATCACCGATCACTGTTTTCCTTGTGTCAGGATGACCGCTCACTGACCTCTGACTCACGGACAGGGCCTATCCTCTCTCACCTCTAGGTGTTTATTCTCAGGGTAATTATCTCATATCCACCCATCTTCTGGGCTTCTGAGACTTCAACCATCGGTACACACAGCTCTTCCCCCAAACTCGCAGGAATAAGGGTCCTGATTGGGAGGCGTCAAGTGGGAGGACCAGGCATTGAGGGATGAAGATGAGAAATAAAAAAGACAAGAGCAGAGCTGACGACTTCTGCCAAGCGAGTTTATTAAGAAGCACTGTGTCTTATTTACTCTCTGCAGGGGAAACTGGCCAAGGGCAGCAGAGAGATAAATCAGTTTGGGCAAAAAAACCCACAAGACATATCAGATGCAGCTGCCTTAGGACTGACAACCACAGACCGGGGAAAGACTTAGGTCCTCAGAAACTTCAGTCTTGACACCTTCAAGGTACTGACTGGATCCAGTGCCAGATGAGTCTTGCCAAGTTCACTCCTCTATAAGAACACAGAACTCGTGGTCTGGACCGTTTGTTTCTCCCTTTCAGGGCCTCTGAGAAAGTCTTGGCTCAGTGTGGCTCCCCACGCTCATTCCACTTTTTTTTTTTAAAGACAGGATTCTCTGTGTAGCCCTGGCTGACCTGGAACTCACTTTGTAGACTAAGATGGCCTTGAACTCAGAGATCTGCCTGCCTCTGCCTCCCGAGTGCTGGGATTAAAGGTGTGTGCCATTTTATTGAATATTTACTATAAGTCAAGAATTGTAGCCTTCCATATCGCTCTCCTCAGACCTCATGCCATCTACCTCTGGCTTTAGGACTCAGTGATCACACACTACCTGGAAATGAGCCTCTGTGATGCAGCTGTAGGAATCAAGTGTGTGTGTGTGTGTGTGTGTGTGTGTGTGTGTGTGTGTGATTGTGCCTGTGTGTGCGTGCATGTGTGCAAGTGTGTGTGTGCATGTGTGCTTGTGAGTGTGTGCACATATGTGTGTGGGTGTGGGTGCATGCATGCGAGTGTGTGTGTGTGCGTGCATGTGTGTGAGCATTTGTGTGTGTGTGTGTGTATGGTCTGCCTGTATCAGTGAGTACACAGACAGTCGTAACAAACATCCCCCCGCATCTTGGTGGTTAAAGACAATACGGAGTAATCTCTTTTTACCCCCAAGTAAGATGGGAGTCAAGTGGCCCTCCTCTAAGCAGTGACAGGTATTTATGCCCTGTCGGGGGAATTTTCTCCCTTGTCGAGGGATTGTCTATATTGTAATGTCTACCTGCTTTTAAGCTTCCAATGACAAATCAAAAGTAAATTTCACCAAGCTTACCCTGAGAAATCAATGCCTCTATCAGGGTTATGTACAAAGTGGAGTACAAGGGTGAAGGTTTGGGCAACCCTAAACAGCTGCATTAGAAAGCGTGTACGCAGTATGCCCGATAACTGTGCGCATAGAGCCCTCTTCTACTCTTCCCGAGTCTGTGTTCTCCAACCCCTTGCTGAGGGGTTGTGTCCTAACGGCTGGGAAGGGTGAGTGGAGACTCGCTGAGGGTCCATGACTCTTCCTGCCCCATCCGTCCATGGGGGAATCTAAATATTCAACAAACCCAGGTGTGGTGATCTTTTACAATGAGGCCTGGCTGAACTCACGTCAACGGTAGTTTGGCTTGGAGAGTCCCCTTCAGTTACTAGAGCCTTGACTCTGGGCCACTCCAGTCGACACACAGCAGAAGGGAGAACTTTGAACCTAGAAATGGCACAAGCTTCTTCCATCCATGACCCACTGGTCAGAACACCAGCAGACAGCCACCTGCAGACTCGGAGCTGTTCCCCCACCACCACCACCACCCCGCCTCATGTCCCCAGGTAGAGGAAGGGCATAACAGCTGTGTAGCCATTTTGGAAGCCAGTGTGGAGAATCTCCAAAAGCTGAAAACAGAACTAGTTTGAGACCCAGCCACATCACTCCTGGGTACTTCCTCAAAGGGCTGGAAGCCTTGGGCAGAGGTACTTGCCTGTCCAGGTTGATGCTGCACCGTTGACTCCAGCCGAGATGCTGAAGCAGCTTAGATGTCCACCAGCTGACGAGTGGATAAAGACAGTGGGGTGCGGAGACCCAGCACAGTTTTCTTCAGCCACACAAAGAATGAAGCTGCATTCGCAGGACAATGGGTGGAGCTGGAGCTCATTGTGTCAAGGTAGAAAAGCTAAGTTCAGCCCTTTGAGACAGCGGCAAAGGCAGTTAGACAGATGTCTGTACGTTCAAGACCAGCTTGGTTTATATATCAAATTCAGGTCAGCCAAGGCTACATAGTGAGGTTCTGTCTAACAAATAAATGAGAATAAAATAATTTACCATAATAGAGAGAGAAAAGGAAAGGGAGGAAGAAAGGACAGATGGAAGGAAGGGAGGAAGGGAGGAGGGGAGGGAGGGAGGGAGGGAAGGAAGAAGGAAGGAAGGGAAGGAAGGAGAAGAAGGAAGGAGGAGGAAGGAAGGAGGAGGAGGAAGAAGGAAGGAAGGAAGGAAGGAAGGAAGGAAGGGGAAGAAGGAAGGAAGGAGGAGGAGAAAGAAGGAAGGAAGGAAGGGGAAGAAGGAAGGAAGGGGAAGAAGGAAGGAAGGAGGAGGAGGAAGAAGGAAGGAAGGAAGGGGAAGAAGGAAGGAAGGAGGAGGAAGAAGGAAGGAAGGAAGGAAGGAAGGAAGGAAGGAAGGAAGAAGGAAGGGGCTAGAGAGCTTTGTGTTCTGCTATTGCAGAGGACTCTAGTTTGGTTCCCAGCTCCACACCAGGAGGCTCGTGACCACCTGCTTCCTCCAACACCCTCTTCTCATCTCCAAATATTTACACAACCCTCCCCGCCCCCACCCCAGATTTTAAAACAAAATCTTTCAAAATGAATGAAAGAAAACTATGTCCTGTCTCTTCCCAGTGGCCAACCACACCGTGGACTCACTCCCGAGGCTGAGGACCCCCACTCCAGGCCTTCCTACTGTTCCCTGACTTCCTCCATGACATCTCAGGCATCCCCAGCTGATACACCCTCCGCATTCAGGGTCTTCACACTGCAGCAACTGCACAGAGGCACCAACAGACAAGCAAAGCTAGGAAGAGGAGGGGCTGTGAAGCCAGGCACACAGCAAGTCCTGCCTGTCTAGGGGAGACCTTGCTCCCCTGGAACCTCACACAGTGCTCAGTCCGTGGGAGGTTTACAGAGTAGAAGAGAAGGGCATGGATAAATATGCTCATGAAAATGAAGTAGGAGATCGGAGATTGAATAAAACATCAGCCGAGCATGGCGGTACACGCCCTTAAGCGAAGCACTAGGGATGCAGAGACAGGTGGATCTCTGTGAGTTCACGGCCAGCTTTGTCTACAGAGTGAGTTCTAGGACAGCCAGGGCTACACAGAGAACCCCTGTCTTGAAAAAATAAAACGACAGCAAAATCAGACAGTGGAGATGTTGTCTAAGTCCCCGAGTGGAGTGGAGGTGCCACCCAGGCAGTGACAGTGGGGGCAGAGTGAAGCTGGAAATCCAGGGATGCCCTCCTGGGGCCTCTGGAGTTCCCCCTCTTAGGGCCTCTGGAGTTCCCCCTCCTGGGGCATCGATTACCCCTCCCGTCTGTGATTTGGATCTTTATGTGCTGAGTTCATGGGGTTAATTACTGTTGTGGCTGGGGTGGGGTGAGCCAGAGTCCCGCCCTGGCCCTGGCTCCTGAGAGTCAGATGGACATAGAGCCCTGGAGGGCTGGGGTTGGTACCTGTTGCTAGCATTTAACTATTCCTACTGCCTAAGCCTACTTGGCTGAGTCCTTGTCCCTCCCTTGTCACCACCCATTTATACCTCCCCCAATTCATCAAAGACCCAACGAGGCCCAGCTCCCCAGGCAACTGGCGTTATTCACCAGGGTGGGGCTGTACAAGCTGGGAAAGAAGTGGTGGGGCTCATGGCTCAGATCCTAGCCAGTTGAGAATGGGACGAACACTCCAAGGTCCCCCAGCTTCCTCAGCTCCAAAGGGACAGGACTCTGCACCAGCCTCACCTCCAAGGACCCTGCTCCTGGCTTGAGCAGACCCTCTGCTTCCAGCCAGCAGTCCTGGCTGCCAGCTGCTCTGTGGGGACAAGGACCGGTGAGTGAGGGCTCAGGGAAGAGGAGAGGAGGGAGGACGAGAAGAAAGCAGGCCTGGAGCCAGCAGGGATTCTGCTGATGCTCCAAGGTCTCCCAGCCTCTCCGCACCTTACAGAAAAACAATCTATAGCCCAGGATGCCCCTCAAAGGTAGACAAGTTAGACCCTTCAGAACCCAGAGCTGAGCCAGGAGGTGGTGGTGCACACCTTTAATCCCAGCACTGGTGGGGGCGGGGAGAGGCAGGTGGATCTCTGTGCCTTCAAGGCCAGCCTAGGCTACAAGAGCTAGTTCCAGGACAAGCTCCAAAGCTACAGAGAAACCCTGTGTCGAAAAACAAAAACAAAAAAGCAGAACCCAGAGCTGGACCTCCTGGCATCATAGGCTCCCTGTTGGTGAGATCTTCCAGGGACCACCGGTTCCCTCCGCTCACATCAGGGCAGCGCCACCGTCTCCTGTGAGACACAGATGAGTGGACCAGTGTGTGTTGGGCCTGATGGCAGGCTGGGAGGGGGTCAAGGGCTGTGAGCTGTGCAGGCGCAGCCTCTAGAGCAAGGTTAGCACTTGCTATGTGTCCCAAGATAAGCAATTATTATTTATTTATTTATTCGTTTGTTTATTATGTATACAATATTCTGTCTGTGTGTATGCCTGCAGTCCAGAAGAGGGCACCAGACCCCATTACAGATGGTTGTGACCCACCATGTGGTTGCTCGGAATTGAACTCAGGACCTTTGGAAGAGCAGGCGGCGCTCTTAACCACTGAGCCATCTCTCCAGCCCCCAAGGTAAGCAATTTACCCTCCCTGGGTCTCAGGTTCCTAAGGAAGTTAGGTGGAAGGGGTGAAGTTGGGTTCCTGGAGAGGAGTAAGATGACCATGCCACCAGTGTGCACCCTGGGCATGCGCTTGAGGTAGAGCTCATCCAGATACGTTTGTCATGCTGCTGTGATTATAATGGCGTTGTGCTATTGAATTGTTGAAATAACTTAGACCCATACCGATCCTAGTTGGCTGTTTCAGAAGGAGACACTAGGTACTCCTCCAGGCCGCTCTCCTTGCCCGTGCCTCCCTGTGTGTGCACGCATGCATGCACACAGGTGCACATGTATGCATAGAGAAAGCTGGGGCCTCAGGAAATGATGCCCCCTCCCGATTCTGTTCTGGAATACTGAATATTCCACACAGAACATATTGGTTGGGGGGGGGGGACTGGGGACCATTCGACATGCCAGCTCCTACTGTTGTTGGCTCAGGGGTGCCCAGGTCTGGCTGTTTCCCGGACTCCCAAGAGGGGTTAGGACTGAGCTAAGCACTCTTTGTTAACCTCACAACTGGCTGTAATTGGGGGGTACAGGTATCCCTATTCACAGGTGGGAACATGAGACCTTGGAAAAGAGGACCCACCATCCTAACGAGGGACAGGCTATGCCTCCTGGCTAGATACCCTAACACAGGGGAATCCTCTCCAGGACTCCAGTAACTTGTGTACCCCCCCAAATTGATTGGTCCCATGCAACTCCTGTCTTCTGGATCACTGGTCTTTCTCTGCCTACAGTCCATACCCTCCCAATGACAGGGGACCTCCCCACACACAAGCCAGTCATCACCCAGAGTGAGGTTAGGGCAGGAGTTTTGTGGGACCCTGACTCAGGATGAGGGGTGGGGCCAGGAGTACCTGGGAATTTGGGTCTTCCAGTTGGAAGGAACTGGGCCCCTAAAAATAGATAATAGACAGGAGGAAGAATCTAAAAATAGACTCCAAGCAAAGTAATGCGATTCGGCCCTTTGTGAGAATGCACATGCGCAAGCGCACCTTCTGGAAGTTGGAGACACTAAAGCACAGACGAATGAGAAAGATCATAGACACACACATGCTCATCTCACAAACACAGCCTTCCAGGACAGCTCCAAACCTGTGCCTTATCTACCTAGAAACCTGGCAGTGCCCCCACTGCTTCCGACTCACACTCTCTCCAGAGCTGGCTGCTCCCTCCAGGGTCTGCTGGGTGGCGGCTGCTGAGAAGCGAGGATGAGAGAGAGCGTACTCCCCACCATATGTCTCCAGGCCTGGGCTTGCGGTTCAAATCTCGCCATCCTGGCACCTCTGCTCACAGAGGTGGAGCATGTGAGGAGGCCAGACAACTGTGGAGTTGCTGCTCTTTACCTGGACTCCAGGGACCCCGTTCAGGTCACTAGGCTTGTGTGGCAGCTGAGCAGGCAGGCTCTCTTTATGTAACCCAGGCTGGCCTCAAACTCTCAATCATCCAACTGTTTTTATAAGTGCAAGGATGGCAGGGTTGCATCAGTGGCTTCTTCTCCTACTGTCCACTCCCTCTCAAGGACTGGGGACCTCCCACCCGGCAAGCCGGTCACCCAGAGAAAAGTTAGAGCCTAAGTTTTGTGGGGCCTCAATGCCTCAGTTGGATTTCTAGCAACTCCTTTTCCCAGTGGTGTGGGTTTAATGCCTTTTACATTTATCTCTGCTCTTAGATTTCCTCATATGAAAAAAAAAAATAAGAAAATGACAAGAGCCCTTTCATTCATTCTATAGCAATAGACCAAGTGAGCATCACTACTAATGCGGCTGGGTCACAATAGGTGGGACTCTCACTAGTGACAAGAGGCCAGACTGGGTTCCACGCAGTGTCAAGGAGCCTCACGATGACCTCACACTGGGAAGACAACTTGAGATCCATTTTGAGGAATCGGTGACTGGACCAGGTCAAGGCTATTCAGTGTCAGATCTGTGCCATAACCAATCAGCTCCCAGACTGTTTCTGATGGATCTCAGGCATAGCTTCAGTGCCCTGCACACTGGACATCCTGGGGGCACAGTGGATCCTCTCAGACAGACCCCACAAGCTTCCAAGGTGTGAGGTCAGGGTAAGGGAAGGAAACGGTGCCTGAAGGAGGGGCTGGGTGTTTCCTGATCAACCAGAGACATTGGGGCAGGGCAAAGAGAACAGGGAGCCGGAGCGAATGGGAGCTAGAGAGCATGATAAACAAGAGCGCCCAGGGCGGTGCCCGGCTGCAATCCCAGAAACCCGAGAGGAAGCTGAGGCAGGAAGATGTGCTCAATGCTAGTCTGGGTTATACAATGAATTTGAGGTCATAGGCTAGCCTGAGCCAGGCATTAAGACAGAGACAGAGAAACATTTGGGGATGAGGAGGAAAAGAGAAAGACCAGCGGCCTGGTATCCCGAAGTAAATGGGACAAAGGAGAGAGGTAGTCTCCCTGTCAGGACAAGATTCTTCCCCCAGCCTCATCTCAGCAGACTTGAGATGCTCTTGTGTCCCCAAAGGCCTACTCCCAGCATCCTGCCTGTGGTCCCACAACCCGCCTTGCCTTCTCTCCCTCCCGCCTGCCAGAGAACTGAGCACCGGGCTCAGACTACACACCTGAGTTGCTAAAGTGACTGGAGTCCCTTGCCCCATCTGTGTCCGAGCCTGGCACCTGCCCAGGACCTCAAGGATGCTCAGATCAAGGATCCTCAAATCAAAGGAATCCCTCACCATGGTGCACGCCCTGGGCTCCGGCTGCACGGTTCAGCATTTAGGAAATCCCACTTTGAACCTCTGCCCTCCCATCTGTAAAGTGAGGACGATGGCAATGTAGTTCCTCGCTCCATAAACAAGGGCCAGGGTTTTTTGTGTTTTATGTGTACAAATGTTTATTTTCCCCATCTGGGTGCATGAGCCACATGTGTGCAGTGCCCAGTGAGACCAAAAGGGGACACGGAATCCTCTGGAACTCAAATTATAAAGGGTTGTGAGTGGTCACGTGGGTGCTAGGAACCCAACCTGAGTCCTCTAGAAGAGCCTCCTCTGGAAGTGCTCTTAACCCCTGAGCTATCTCTCCAGCCCGAGGGCTGAGGCTTTATTGTTAGGATTAAATAGGCATACAGTACTTAGCATATGTTCGGAATACTTTATAAATTTCAACAATTGGTAAAAAAAAAAAAACAGGTGAGGTGGCACAAACCTATAATACCAGTACTTGGGGGACAGAGGCAGGCAGATCTCTGTGAGTTCAAGGCCAGCCTGGTCTATATAGCAAATACCAGGACAGCCAGCAGTACATTGAGACCCTCTCACAGAAAAAGAATATATATACTTTTTCATATTATATATATATCATATCATATTTCATATATATCGAACATATATGTAATAGTTCATATATTCCAGAAAAATATATTTATATATCATAGCTTCCATGAAATTCCATGTCTTCAACTAAGAACTGAAGCTAATGCCTATTCTCATCTACCCACCTCCCAGGGGATTCTTCTGATAAAATTTCAAGTTCAGGTCCTGGCATAATGAGGGGGAATTCCTCCTCCAGAAAAGCTACTTAGCTCCTTGGACGCTCCAAGAAGACCTCTAGCCTTCTCCCACTGGATGGGGCAGGTCCAGCCGTCTGTTCCCTAGGCTGGGTCATCAGCACCCCTTACTGGTGTTCTAGAGACACCTCCAGTGTTCCTTCTGTTGGGAGTCGGGGTGGTGTTGAGAATAGGAGGGAGCCCTGTTCTCAGAAGCAAGCCTGGAGGGAAGGCTGCTCCCTGGGATTGTCTAGGGCCCATCTACTGGGTAGCTGGACGAATCACAGATATGAGTAGCATCCCCTGGGCCATTCTCAGGCCAGCAATAACTGTGTTCATTAGTAACTGGAGTGTACTAAATATCAGGTGTGTAGAGAACGCTTTAACACTCACCCTAATAACCTGTGGTGACCACTATGATTATAATGGCTATTTTATACATAAGGAAACAGAGAGCGTCCACTCACACAAAGTCACAGGTTCTGCTGTGCAGGTCTGGTTATCCCCTGAGCCCAGCCATCTCCTCACTTGGATTATTTAAAAGAAATTGATACAAGCTTGCACAGGGGAATCACAGTATTGTGTTCAGTCATAACATGGAGACAGGTGGCTGAGAGTCTGGCATCAGGCATCGGAGTTGAGCTGTTGCCCTGTGGCTGTTGATGGCATTTGACCAGCCCCTTCCCTCTGGGTCCCTGTGTAATGAGAGCGCTAATCACAGACTAGGGAGCACTTCTGACACGGCTTTGCCCCGCCTCCACCTCCATTACATTGCTACTTTCATTGTAACACACTAACCCTACAGCCATCTAACCCAAAGCTTTCCTAAAAATTATTTTTATTTTATGTGTGTGAGTGTTTTACTTCCATGTATATCTGTGCACCACAGTGCCTGCAGAGGCCAGAAGGGGATGTTGGATCCCCTGGAACTGGAATTAGAGATGGCTGTGAGCTTCTGTGTGGATGCTGGGTACCAAACCCAGATCCTCTGCAAGAGCAGCCAGTGATCTTAACCACTGAGCCATCCCTCCACCCCATCTCAAAGCTTTTTAATCCATGGTCTCTGTCTCTGAGTCTCTTCAGATTCTGGATATAAACTGTCTAGAACTATGAGCAAAATTAAATATGAGTATGGGAGTGTGTGTGTGTGTGTGTGTGTGTGTGAGAGAGAGAGAGAGAGAGAGAGAGAGAGAGAGAACGTGAACATGTGTGTGTGTACGTGTGTTTTGTGTAGGCTTTCCAGGAAACATCTCCAGATTCTAAGCCTCAAACTAAGAATCATTAGTTTTTCTAGTTTTTCTTTTCTTTCTTTTTTTGGGGGGGGAGGGGTGTGTTTCAAGACAGGGTTTCACTGTGTAGCTTTGGAGCCTGTCCTGGAACTCACTCTGTAGACCAGGCTGGCCTTGTACTCACAGAGATCTGCCTGCCTCTTCCTCTCGAGTGCTGGGATTAACGGCGTGCACCACCACTACCTGCCTCTTTTTTTCTTTTCTTTTCTTTTTTTTTTTAAAGATTTTATTTATTTATTATGTATACAATGTTCCTCATGCATATATGCCTGCAGGCCAGGAGAGGGCACCAGATCTCATTACAGATGGTTGTGAGCCACCGTGTGGCTACTGGGAATTGAGCTCAGTACCTCTGGAAGAGCAGCCAGCGCTCTTCACTGCTGAGCCATCTCTCCAGCCCCCAGACCCCAGTTTTTCTGAATTTGTAGGTCTTCCTTGTTTTCCAATGAAAGGCTACATGCACAACAGAACAAGGAGTTTCCCAGGCCCCGTGTAAAACACAGAGAAGCCTGAGAATGTGGTGTGTTTCCGGGTCGAGAAAGCCAATGTTGTATTGAGCAGCTTTCACCTATCACAAGCATATTCTGTTTGGATTACATGTATGTATGCATGCATGTATGTATGTATGTATTATGTAGTGTGTGTGTGTGTGTACTATAGCAGTTCAGAGGACAACTTACAGGAGTGAGTTCTCTCCTTCCACTACATGGGTCCTGGGGACAAAACTTAGGTCACCAGCCTTGCCAGCAAAGCCCCTTTACCCACTAAGACATCTCACTGGCCCCCAGATATCATAGCACATACTCTCTATGGCTCAATGTAGGTCTATGGGGCACGGATCAATTTAATCTTTAGAGGAAAAAAAAGACAAAACAATTGTATTCTTCCCTTTATCTTACTTGAAGTTCCTCTTGCTTCTTGAATCTTTGCCAGCTACTGCCGCCCAGGATCCCGTCCCTGAGCCACACTGGCCCCTCGAGATCCACGCCCCCACTTTCCCCACTCTGCCTGGACATTGACACGCCCACCATGCTGTCTTGTCTTTCACAGTCTTTCTCACCTGCTATGTCTTTCCCAGGACGGTCTTGGCAAGGACCAGTGTGCCTTCCCAGAGGTGGCTGCAATAATTAAGATGGCCAGCAGTGGTCACAATTGTACATGCCGTGTAACCCTCACTGGTAGAAGGATGTCTTCTTGATCCTCTTGGTGGCTTGAGTGTAAGGACTGTGTAACCAAGAAGACCTGTGTTCTTTACCTCTGAGGGCCACAGTGTTCTCATCTGTAAAGTGGAGACAGGTAGCCTAGGACCTCTGGACGGTTGATATATAGCGTCTATAGCCTATGTTCCTTTCTAATCGGTCCTACATCAGGCACATCATTAGGGATGGAACAAGGAAACCTCAGACTTGGCTAAGAAATGACAGCATGCTGGCCACCCACTTGGTAAAATGTACCTGAGAGAAGAGAGTACTAAATCTGGCACCCCGAAAGACTTAGCAGAGATAGGTAAGGAAATTGAGACATCCCCCCCCCAGGTGACCTCAGGAGACTGACTTCTTGCCCACTTCTGAGAGCGCCCTGGTGGGTCTGGTGGGCAGGGAGGGTGCCATCCTGCCTTCAGCTGCTACCGATTTTGGGATCAGAGCATAAGAGGACAATGGCCCAGGGATGCTGGGAATGATCCCTGCAGACATGTGCAGAGGTGGGGGTGCTCAAGGACCCCTCCAATGAATAGACCCCACCTCGCACCCCAACCTTTCATCACCCCACTCTCACCCACCCACTCCCCAGTGCCTACAGAACAGAACACAAGCACCACAACAGTGTAGAACGTGCTGTACAAAAATATAATGAGCCTGAAGGGTTTGGGGTACAATGGTGGGGATCACAGTATCTGGCAACCCCAGTGCAGGGAGAACCAGGAGGGGCTGAGGCAGTAAACACTCAGAAGAGGTGAGAAACAGCAGTGTCTGGGGCTCTGAGAAAAATGAGTCGGCACTTGGAGGTGGCCCCAGGCTTGGGCCCAGAAAGCAAGAAGGCTGGGGGTGGACTCAGGGTAATGGTGGCAAAGAAGCCACCTCCTCCATACTCAGAACTGCGTGTGCATAGGTAGTGCACCTCCTGATAGAACGCAGAGGTCTTTGGGTTTCTTTCCTCTGTCCAGGGAGCTCAGGGAGGAGTTAGAGACTGTGCCTGCTCCCTGCTCTCTGAGCTAGAGTCTGGGACAGGGGTTCACTGCTGACAAGGAGGAGGGGCATGGCCATGGGGGGCTGGATGTGAACCTGCATGCACATGGCTCCTGAGGACTGAACCATATCTAGAACCTTGGTGGGATGGAGGCACTATAAGGACACAGTCTGAGGACCTCTGGGCTAGCCTTTGCTCTGGTTTTCACCTCCATACCATCACAGGGCTGAACACATAGTAAGTTCTCATTTCTCCGTGATCCATGCAGACTCATGAGCAGCCCAGGCCCCTCTAGACTCTGAGGGAAAACTTCCTCTGATCAACCACAACACACAAGCACACACATCCTATATCCATACCACACATACACACTATACACACAACACATAACATATGCACACCACACACATACACGCACACACACCCTATATGTACATTGTATATACACACACACACACAATACATACACCCTATATATACACATCGCCCCACACACATGAGAGAGAGAGAGAGAGAGAGAGAGAGAGAGAGAGAGCGCTTTTGGGAGCCTGGGCACAATCAGGACCTCAGGTTCTTTGCTTATCCAGGATCTTCCTCTCTCACAGAGCCTTCCCACACTGGGCCTGACACAGATTGCATCCAGCCCCCTGCCTGTCTAGGCCTGGGAGACTCTAAGGCAGTTAGCAGATGTGATTCTACAGCCTTGACTTCCAGGCCTGGGGGCCACAATACTGATGCACCTTGCTTCTAGGCCCCCTGGTCCTCTGGAGACCCTGGAAACATCCAGCTTCACAGCGGAGTGGGGCAAAGCTAAGGGTGAAAGAGAGGGGATCTGGCCTTCTGGGAGACGGGGTGTGCTGGGGAAAGACCAGGCATTTGGCTGAAGGATCTGGTTGGAAAACCTCCCTTTTGGGGTGTATGAAGAGGGGGTACCCAAACTCTTCCATTACAGTGAGTAAGAAGCAAAAGTTTCCAGCCTGAAAAAGAACAGGACCCCACTTCCACTGCCAAGAAGGACTGGAAAAGGTCGGTGGGGGAGGTGATGTACCTGCGACAGGTCACGCTACACCCCACCCCCTCTCCACCTCAAATTCAGCTCTGATGTCATCTAATTCCCGGGGCCAATCAGTCCCTAACCATCAATCCTCTTGTAATTCAGGACTTTTCAATGAGGGTGGCTCAGGGGATCCAACACCCCTCAGAAGTGGCGCTCTGGAATGCTGTGGTCCCTCTGGGTACCTCCAGGCGACACCTCTGCTTCAGAATGTGGACAGTGTTCCTAGGGAGGTGACCCATGTGACCCTTGCTCCTGGAGAAGGGGCGGCAGGGATGGCAATTGTGAGGACCTCTGGGCCCCACCATGGGTTGTGGCAACTTGCAATTCATTTTGGTCTGAGGCGAGGAGGAGCACCTTTCATCTGTGGAGAAAGAGACAGAAAGAACCGGGTTCAGAACACAGCCTTCAAAGGTCTCATTTCCTTCCGAGACCAGCTACTCTGAGACTTAGCCATCCACTCTCCGTAGGGCTGATGGCCTTTCACGGGGACACTGAGTACCCCGCTGCCTGAATCGTGAGCCAGACTGCCTTCCCACAGCCAGCCTTTCCCCAGCACTGGGGGCAAAAGCCCTCAGATATCAAATGGAGGCAGCGAGCTTGTGGGATGCTACAGTGAACAGGAGGGACTGGCAAGGGTTGGGGCTGCTATAATCACGTTTCTAAGGTGCCTCCAAGGCTGCTGCTGGACCTGTTGGGAGCAGGGCTTGGAGACAGTAGGTAAAACACATCTGCTTTGAGGGCTTAGGCAGTTGAGGTGAGACGCTGATGCCACGCCCTCAGTCCCAGAGCAGTTAGCTGTTCCCCGGGCTCCAGAGCCAAACCCCCGCCCAAGCTTGGTCATCTCCGCAGGAAACCACCCTGAGGCACGGGGTGAGCTACACTCTAATCCCCGATCGTCCACTGGCTCATTGTGGCACACGCTCAGGGAATGGAGCTCAGGATTCGACAAAAGCGTTGACTTAAGGACCTGGGAAGTGGCAGGGTTCCAAAACACCTCAGCTTTAGGGCCGGGAATATAGTTCAGTCAGTAGAGAGCGCCTGCCTGGCATGCACGAAGTCCTGGGTTCAGACCCCAGCACTTGGAAGGTGGATCAGAAATTCAAGGATCAGAAATTCAGGGTCATTCTCAGCTACACAACAAGTTCAAGGCCAGCTTGGGCCACAGGAGACCCTGTCTAAAAGGCTCTTAAAATCTTAGCCATGATTACTCTAAGTATATTCCACTAAAACGCTCTTTTCCCCCCATTTGGGTAATCCCAGAACTGAGTGTCAACTATAATAACAAAGCCTCCGGTTATTAAACTGGCAGGTTGGTTTTCTTTTCTTTCTTTCTTTCCTTTTTTTTTTTTTTTTTTTTTTTTGAGCTGGTGATAATGGAGCTCTTGCAGCTGATTGCTGGCGGCTTTGGCTTTTATGCAATACGATACTAAGCCTCCTCCCAGTATTGAAGAGGTAGATCCTCTCCCCTAATCAGGCACTCACAACTCTGTGTCCTCCAGCGCCGGGGGACGCTCCAGAGCCTGCCTGCGCCTCCTCACGGCCCCAAGAATCTTCTTCCGAGGCCCCAGGGGCACGCTGATGCTGCGGAGGTCGAGGTCAGAGCACAGCATCAGAGCCTCCAGGTCAATCTTCTCCTGCCGCAGGAGGGAGGCAAAGTCCTCCAAGTACAGGGAAGCCAGGAAGGTCTCCAAAGGGCTAGTCTCAGGCTCCAGGTCCTCATCTAAGCCCAAGTCTAGCTCATCCCAGGGCAACTCCTCCCCGCAACTGCGGTCCTGCAAGCTGTTGGCACTGCCCAGGCTGTCATCGTCCAGGCTGGGGGAACTCTGCAGCCGACCCCGCGTCCCTGTCCCATCCAAGCCACCGTCCTCGCGGCCCAGCCCGTGCAGCCCGCTGCTCAAATAGTTCCTTCGAAATACCATGGTACCCAAGCCGGGGCGAGTAAACAAGGAATCGTGGCCTGAATCGGTGCTGACCTCCGAGTGCGCAGGCTCGGCAGCCAGTGTGGCACGGGAGACGCTGTCCTCATCCGAGAGGAACATGTCCCTGAGTGGGGCACGGCCCCACTCTTTGGGGTTGGCGTAAGTGCCCTGGCGCACAAACATCACATCGCTGCCCAGCTGCAGGCCCGAGAGCGATCGGACGCTTTTGCGCCCGTCCTCGGAGACCTTGAAGGTGCCCTCGCCCCCCTGCTTGCGCCTCTCCAGCTTCTTTTGGATCTTGGCCTTGCCCTTGGCCGTGCCGTGCAGCGTGGCCTGCGAGTAGGGCAGCTGGCTGCCCAGCGTCAGGTGCTGCAGCCGGCGGCTCAGGGTGCTGGACGTGAGGCTGGAGAAGCTGAGCGTGTCGGAGCGTTCGGCCAGCTCTCGCCGGTAGCGCCGCTCCATACGCTCGTGGTGTTTGCGCTGCATCTTGGCGCACTCGCGGATACGCCGCTCCGCCTCGCGAAAGGCCTTGTCCTTCAGCTTGCCCACCAGCTTGGGGTTGAGGCTGCTCTGCTTGGCTGCGATCGAGTCCAGATAGCGCACGCTCTCCATGTGGCCTTTCATAGCGGCCATGTCCAATGGCGTGTGGTAGTCATTGTCCAGGCACCAGATGTTGGCCCCGAAGGATACGAGGAAGGACAGGCAGTGCAGGTGGCCATTAGAAGCTGCCAGATGCAAGGGTGTGTTTCCCCAGATGTCACACTTATCCGGATCACCCCTGCAGGGGAAAGAAAGGACGAGTCCTTTTAGCAAGACAGCCTGTGGGCTCGGGTTGGAGGTATAAGGAATCTGGGTTGGGGGAAATCAGAAAAAGAAAGGAAAACCCAAAGACATTGTGAGCTTCCTGCAACACAGCACCCCCTAAAGCGGTGGTTCCCAATCTGTGAGTCGCGATCCCAACAGGGTCACATATTAGATATCCTGCATATCAGATATTTACATTACAATTCATAACAGTAGCAAAATTACAGTTATGAGGTAGCAACGAAGTTTATGATGGGAGGGGTCACCAGGATATGAAGAACTGTATTAAAGGGTCACAGCGTTAGGAAGGTTGAGAACCACTGCCCTAAAGAAACGCATGTGGTTGAGACCTAGACTCCCAGGAGATGAGCCAACAGATGTTTCGGGACTGAGCACAAAGCAGGAGTATGGGGGAATGGCCCAACCCACAAAGGGGCGGGGCTACCTAGGAGGCGGGGTAGGGCGGGCCTTCCCCTAGAGAACAGAGGGCTGGGAATCTCAGGGGATAAATATTTGATGCGCTGAAAGAAAGGAGTGAATTATTCATGGACCCTGCGGGGAGCGGGTCCAGAGAGGTGGTGGGCCAGGGCTGAGTCTGGGTCTCTAAGCGGGTGAGGTGGTTTGTGAAAGCCACATGTTACAGGGTGACTGAATAAGAGAACCCGAGGGTGGTGTGTGCCGGGCTTAAACTTGGAAGAGCATGAGAGGGTGCGCGCTGGCATGCAGTGGGCACCGCCATGTCTGCAGGGAGCGGGGCCAGGCCTGGCAACGCCAGTGTTAGAGTAGGTGTCGGGTCTTGGCCTGGGCCAGAAGGGGACTGTGGGGACAGCCAGGACTGGAAAGGAAGAGGGCCGGCCACCTGGCTGTGCTGCTCTACCTTTTTCAAGTTGCCCTTTGAAGCCGGTGGCCTGGCCCCCTCCAGAAGCCCTCTCTTAATGCCCTCCGGGTCTGACTCCGGCCCACAGTCCAGCTCCTGCTGCCTTCTCTAGGAATCTTGACTCTCTCTCTGGTCTGAGCCCCGGGTCCTGCCCAACACTAATGAGGCCACAAGGCCAGCCCAGAGCTGGGGAAAGAATCACTCCCTTGTCTCAACACCTCCCAGTCTCCCCCTCCCCCACCCCTACCCCGCGCCCTGCTCCCATCCCCACTTCAGCTTCCCCCTCTGCTTGCCAAGTCCTGCAGGATACTGTGGGGAAGCGTTGCTCGGCAACAGACCCTCCCTCATCAAGCACAAATCCTTGCTTCTCGAGGGCTTTGGAGAGCCAATGGCAAGCCCTCTTTCCCTTCAGACCCCTGTGAGTCTCTCTGACGGATGTGCAGAGGGGATAGTACCTCTGTGTGCCGTCCCGGAGAGTCTTGGCCTCTCACTGCCTAAGCTGTCTGATCCCAGGCTGTCTCCACCTGCTGCTTAGACCCAAGGGGCTGCCGGAGGGAGACTGAAACCTTTCCCCACATATCCAGGCACTCCAAGTACCAGGGTCAACACAATCCCTGCCCCTGCCCTTGACCCCTAGAACCTGAGACATTGACTTGAACACTCTGAGGGCATCCTTCTCCTGCCCAGATCATACCAGTATCGAGGCCAGCCCTACTAAACTGTTGATGTTAGGATAGTTCCGGTAATGTGATTTAATGCCCTTCCCCCGACTCACTTCAGTGACCCTGGATCCTACATTGCCTGACCCCTCCAGGTTCTCTGTGCTGACCCTCCCTCTCAGGACAGCTCCAGAGGGAGGAGAGGGACAGCTGCCCTCCCTGCATATATGGCTTCCCACTTCTCTGTCCTGCTGTGGGGGAGGGGGTACAGAGAGTTAATTACGGCTGAACCAGTGACATTTGGTAGTGTGGACAGTGCCCATAAATCTCAGGAGAGGAGTGGTAAGAAGGCACAGGTCAGTATGAGACTCGTCCTGTGGGAGCATCTGATACTGTGGGGACAGACTTTTGACTCCTAGGTTGGATAGTAGGCATGAAGGTCTCTCCTTTCTGGCTCCCACTTTTAGGGACTTGGAGACTTCTCAGCCTTCTCTCTGATTCCCCCCTTCCCTTAATTCTTGCATCCAGGTGCCCCCAACTCAGAATTGTCTTTAAGTTTTGAATCACTCTGCAGCCCCCCCCCCCCCCCCGCTACACACACACACATCGCAGTTCCTCTGCTCTAAGCCCTACACACAGTTCACAAGTGCCATCAGCCTCGGCTGATGTCCTTTCCACGTGTGTCTCTCAAAGTATGGCAGGCTGCACGGTCTCACCTTAGGGGCTATCCATACGGGAAGAGGGCACCTCAGGGGAGAGGGTAAGAAATGCCATGAGGTTTGGGATACGGGGTTTTTATGGTTCCCTGCTGGCTGGGCAGAGTATACTCACCCTCGGCTCACAATGAGGCGCAGAGACTCCAGGTTGCCATGATAGGCAGCCCAGAGGGTGGGGGTCATGCCATCCTCGTCAGGGGCATTCAGCTCCTTCCGGGTGGCCTCCTTGAGGAGCTCCAAGTAGCCATCCCTGGCGGCCCGGTGATACTGGTCATTCATGGCGCCCGAGTTGGACGGGTCGTGCAAGGGGCACCAAGAAATATCCCCCCGACGGGGAGGGCAGCCAGGTTAGGACTGAAACATGGGTTTGAAGGAAGGGGCTGGGCAGGAGCCTGTGCCACCAGCCCCTGCTGGCGCAGATGGAGGATGCGGGGCGCCAGAGCCACGACTACAGAAGACTACAGACTACCGGGACATCTGAGCCGCGCACCAGGAGAGGGAGGGGGAAATCTCTCACTGCCCAAGAGCCGCCCAGGAGCTTCCCCTGGGTCCTAAACGCCCTGCTTTTCAGCACACAGGGGTGATTCAATCGAAGTCCAGCTCTCTCGCGTCAAAAGCTTCTCTGGCGTTACGCCTCTTGAGGCTCAGTATTGAGGACAATTTAGGATGTCCTCGACAGAGCTCCGGGCGCTGGACTCCCTGATTTCTTCACCCGTCAAAAGGAACGCGCCAAGGACTGGAGAATGGTGTCTGAGGGTGGGATGGAAAGGCAGTCCTGATCCGGAGGACAGAGGGCCTAGAGGAGCAGGAGGACCCACTCACTGCAAGACAATCCGGGAGCAGGGCGCAGCAGTGCCTCCAGAGTTAGCCTACTCGCGCGGGGTCGGACAACGGCTCTCCAGCAGGGGGAGCTAAACGATTACAAGACGGCTGCGGGCACCCCGTGGGAACCAGACTTTGCAGCATCCAACAAGCATCTCCGGGCAGCAGTAGTAAGGGATACAGGAAGACCGAACTTGGATCACTCTGAGGGCAGGTGGGGAAAGGGAGAACTGCTGTCCTGATCCAGGGACAGCAAGCAAGATCCAAGATATAGGTGACTCCTGAGCTGCGACGGCATCTAGGTGCAGGCGGGCACTGGGATGGGAGTCCGCTCTGCAGGCTTTGGGTGGGTGCGATCTCTTAGTACCAGGTTGCAGTGGGTGTTGGGGGCGGAGGACCCTCTAGGTACCGCATAATGGGGCCACTCCTGAACCCTGGCCGCGCCAGCGCGACAGGGTGAGGAGATCTTAACAGGTAAATATAAATCTCACCTTATCTGACTTCCCTAAATTCAGCTCGGAGAAAAGATGGATCATGTGAGTGGGACTGAGAGGTTTATGGAACCGGGCTCTTGTGGCTGTAAATCACTCTGCCCTCTCCGGTATAAAGCACTGGTCCAGCCCGGCGTGGGAGAGAGGAGACGCTCGCTGCCCCTTGACCCCCAACTTGCTGTCGGCTACCAGTGCAGCCAGGTGCGTGCCCCTGGCCAGGGGACTGTAGGATTTGGGGAGCAGAATCTTGTGCGGGACCCGGCCTAGTGCCCTTGCTTTTCTTTCAGTACAGTATTTCCGGTCCAGGTGGGAGAGGTTCAGTCTTCAGTTTTTCTCTTCTTCTTCCCCAGGGCTCGGTCTAGCACCCTTAGTCCCCACATTCCAGGGTCCCCAAATTCATTCCAGGAGGAAAGGAGAGCCCCCTGGGTTGACCTGGAAACCCGTCCTTCCCCTCCCCCTCGACCCCGCAGTGATCCCTTCAACCTCCTCCAGTCGCCCCCACCATGTCGGAGGAACTGGCCCAGCACCCCAAGGAGAGCCTGCCAGGGCCACGGGCCAGCCCCCGTGAGGTGTGGAAAAAGGGCGGCCGCCTGCTGTCGGTGCTGTTGGCTGTCAACGTTCTGCTGCTCGCCTCCACGCTCATCAGCGGTGGTGCCTTCAACAAGGTGGCCGTGTATGACACCGACGTGTTCGCGCTGCTCACCACCATGATGCTGCTGGCCGCGCTGTGGATAGTCTTCTACCTCCTCCGCACTGCGCGCTGTCCGGATGCGGTACCCTACCGGGATGCACACGCCGGCCCCATCTGGCTCCGAGGTGCCCTGGGATATGAGGACAAGACTGGGATGGGCACGGTGGGAGGTTGCAGTCTGTGGGGCTCCTGGAGGACCTCGGGGTGTGACTTTGGGGAGACAGGTTTGCTTAAAGTTCCCTGGGAAGGATGATGTGGCTGAAAACTTACTGGGGTTGGACGCGGTGAGGGGGTGGAGAGAGGGAAACGGATCCTAGAGGATATGGAGAGGTGGAGGAAGCTTCTTTGGCTTGTCTAAAGATTGGACAGGGATGGCCATGCAGAGCCTTTGTATGCAGACCAAAAAAAGTAAAAGACAATAGCAGCCGACAAGGCTTTCCCTTGTCTGTGCAATGGAGGGGACACAGGATGTCCTCCCTCTTCCCCCTCAGTTGTGCACTCATCTCCCACCCACCTCTTCATCTCCCAGTCCTTCAGTTTGCCCATGTTCCTATCCATGCTCTATTTCTCTGTCCCTCACGCCCTCCATTCCTTCCTCCATCCATCTGCCTGCTCCTGCCCTCATCCATCCACCCAGTAACCTCTCAGTCCGTCCACCTGTCCATCCATCCACCAATTCATCATCCTCCCAACCTCTCCTCTCATCCATTCTCCCACCCAATTGTCCACCTATTCCCTACGCACACCCCCAGCTAACCCCTCACCTTCAGAACCTATCCTCCACCCTACAAGCCCTCTCTCCTGCCTCCCTGATACACTACTCCCCTGCTGACCCTGATTCTCAGGTGGGCTCGTGCTGTTTGGGATTTGCACACTCGTCATGGATGTCTTCAAGACTGGTTACTACTCCAGTTTCTTGGAGTGCCAGTCGGCCATCAAGATCCTGCACCCCATCATCCAAGCTGTGTTTGTCATTGTCCAGGTGGGTTGAAGGAATGTCCCCATAGGGGGAAGAGCCTGATGCCTGGCAGGAGCTCAGGAGATCTGAGCTTCACACATACCACCCCCTAGCCCTGAGCAATTTGGTAAACCGAGTCAGACTGTGGTAGGGATCATATGAGTCCATAAACGAGGAAACACTGACTCATGAAGTGTGTCTAAATGTGAGTTCCTACTTAGGGGTGCTGCAACTTTATTTCAACCTAAGTGGTGCCAGTAATTAACACCTAGGAGGTGTGAGTTGTGACAGCCATCCCTGTCTGGTAGAACCTTGGGGTGTCCACGGAGGACATCAGACCCTGCCTAGGGTTGTGCTGTGACCATGACCGCGGCTACGGCTTGTTTGACCTTGGTCATAGCTCCACGCTTGATGTTTGTTTTAGGAGGCAGGACATCCCGTAACGATGATTTTTCAGACAAGTTCCAATCACTTTCTTATCTTTGTCCTCTTGTGACTCACTTCACACAGCCCGACTAGCCTTGAACTCCCGCGTCCACCTCCCAAGATCGGGAATTTCAGGAGTGTGCCACGCCTGGCTCGCTAGCTTTTTTGTTTTAATGTGTTGCATAAAGATCCTTTTGAAAGAGCTGACTGGGTTGAGGCAGGAGTGCTCTTGCATGGGACCTTGTAGCATTAGTAAGATGACCAGGGGATGGTGCCACGCCTTGAAGCATCCCCCTGACACCCAGATGTCCATAGTGCTGCACACATGTGGCTGAGACACTTACTGCAGCTTTAGTCTTTCACATGTCACAAGTTTGAAGGATGCTCAGGAAAAATGAAAACACAAACACCTCCGTGTAGGTAAGTCCCGTGGCAGGGACTCAGTGGCATTCAGATGAGGGCAAGGCCTTTCAAGTCCACGAAGGAAGAAGACAACAGGGGATGTGAACCCAGAGGCCAGAGGTGTCCACAGGGCAGTCAGGAGATCAAAGTTACTTCTTGATGTATAAGGAGTTCAAGACTAGCCCTTGGGAAGCCTGGGCAGACAGATAACTGTGAGTCTGAGACCCGCTTACTCTACATATGGAGTTCAAGGTCAACCAGAGCTGCACAGAGAACCTGTCTCAATAACAACAATAAAACCCCAGAAACCTTCTCTACCTTGAGACCTTGAGCAAGATCTAGTCTGAGCCTGACCTTGCTCCCAGAAAAACATCACTTGGTAGCCAAAACTCCACTTGCTCCTCTATCACCCTGGCTCCCCTCTCAAATTTCATCAAGATGAAAATGTCTGGCATTTCCCTGAGCTTTAAGGAACAGAAAGCCACTATTTTTTTTTAAAAAAAAAAAAACAAGCTGAAGTATAGAGTAGAAAGAGAAATTATTCCTTCTCCTTTTGTAACGCTAAAATAAGCTCAATTAGTCTAAGGGTTCTTGGGATAGAGGAAATGTTATATTAGGTGTGGGTGGGCACTGGGCTCCGGAGATCAGCCCGTGTACATGGTACTGAGCCTGGCCCCTCTCTCTCTCTGTAGACTTACTTCCTCTGGGTCTCTGCTAAAGACTGCATCCACACCCACCTGGACCTGACCCGGTAAGAACCACAGCTCAATGTCTGTGGGCCAAGGGCTCACCTGGCATGAGAGAGGAAGCCTGTCGTCCTGGGTGCGGCCCTTCCCTCTCAGTCTTGGGTGGGGTGTCAGCCACCCCTTCCTCTTTGTGCTTACTTTCCACTGCCTAAACTGTGCCCTTTCCCCTAGTGGGGCCTGAGCCTCAGACACCTGCTGGCCCTCTCTTATCTGGGATCCCACCAGGCCGAGTCTGGCTTCCAAGTTCAATTCCCATGTTCACGGGGGTCCGTCCATCTGCCCTTCTCGTTTCATAACTCCATCTCTACGGAGGGCTCCTGACCCTGCCTTGCTTTGCCAGGGACCCATAGTGAGTCCAAGACTCACGAGCCTTTTATTCTCCTCGTCCATCACTCTGAAACAGGTGTGGGCTCATGTTCACCCTCACCACCAACCTAGCCATCTGGATGGCAGCCGTCGTGGATGAGTCTGTGCACCAGGCCCACTCCTACAGCGGCTCTTACGGCAACAGCAGCCACTCCCGCCTCACCCCTGACCGTAAGTTTCCTGTAAGCACTGGTCCTGCGGCTGCCAGGCGCTGGATGGGTGCTTGGCGTATTTACAGTCAGTCAACCATGTCTTTGCCAGGGCATGGTGGTAAAGGTAGAAGCCGGAGCCTCCTCCTGCTCCAGACGCTCCCTGTGGGTGGGTGGAGGCAACAAGGAACAAGAGTGTATGACGTGTTTCCTCACCCTTGAGGGTCCTGGCCATACTCTCTGGGTCTCCGTCCCACCAAGAAGGAGCCCAAGCTTCCAGCAGGGAGGGCGAGACTGATGACGTTACAGAAAGGGAAGGGAGACAGTGTGGTTCAGCCTTCCAGCCTGGGGAGGAAAGAAAGGCAACCCCCACCCCATGAGGGTGGTGACCTCATGATGACATCACTTGAACATATGGCGGCTTTGCTTGGTGCAAAATGCCTCAAGTGTTCTAACAACTTCCCTTTGGAGATAAATATGATTAATGTTCCCATCTTATAGAAGCAGAAACTCAGCACAGGTAGGTAAATAGTTGCCCAAGGTCATAGAGCCTAAAATGGAAGTGCTCAAATGCACCTTTGCTTTTAGCCAGTGAGTTCCCCTGAAAAAGAGCATCCTTCACAGTCCACTGGTTCTAGATCTCTGGGCTTCTCCTCTATCCAAGACCAAACTAGATAGCTAAGACTCCCACTTATACCCACAACCCCTGCTGGCACAAGGGAGGCTTTAGAAACCGGAAGCACAGCCTTGGCCTGCAAAGAGACCCCAGTGTAGAAGGACTGGTAAGAACCACCTGGTGTACACAGGGAATCTTGATGGTGGAAACCACAGCCCCAGAGAGGAGGTCACCATAGGAGAGGCTGCAGTGTTGGGAGTCAGGCATTTTTCCTTGGTTCGACCATTACAATTCTCAGACCTCACTGGGCCTCCGCTTCTTCATCCACAGATCCAGCTGGGGTACAGCCATTAGCCGAGGCCCCAGGCATTCTAGACAGCCCATTCTAAACCTTCTCAATGTGGCGTAAACTGCAGTGATGGGAATCGTGGTGGGGGTCTGGACACAGCAGCTGGAGCTCTGAGCTGTCGGATGCAGGGAGAGCTGTAGGGGGCTGGCCTGGGGGAAAGCACTTTCTTTTATGAGGTCCAGAGCCTGCCTAACTCAGGGAACAAGGGGTCCCCACGAATCAGGAGGAACTGGAGAAATGGAGGTGCACAGACTTGCAGTCCCCATTTTCTTTTTGTGTTTGAGTGTGTGTGTGTGTGTGTGCACAAGCCAGAGGACAATGTTAAGTGGCTCCTCAATTCTTTCTTTTCTTTTAATTTTTTACAGGTATTTATATATTTATAGAATCTCTCTCTATGTGTGTATGCATGCGTGTGTGTATGTGTGCACGTGTGTGCACAGAAGTCATAAAGCAGCTTTCAGAAGTTGGGCCTCTCATTCCACCATGTGGGTCCTGGGAATTACACTTAGGTCCACAGGCTTGGTAGTAATTGGTAGCAAGCACCTTCTTACCTGCTGAGCCATCAGCCTGGTCCTCCGCCTCACTTTTTGAGGCAAGTTATCTCACTAAATCTGGACCTCAGCTTCAGCTAAACTGACTGACCAACAAGTCTCAGGGACACCCTGCCTCTGCCTACCAAGCACAAGGATTTTGGGCACATACGTACCACCATGCCACACCTTTTACATGGGTACCGTGGAGTCAGACTCAGGTTCTTATTCCCGCATTCCTCGTACTTTATAAACTGAGACTTCTCCAGGCCCCAGACTTTTAAAATTTATTGATTTTTATTTGCAATAATGTTTTGCTTGCATGTATGTCTGTGAGGGTTTCAGATTTTGGAGTTACGGACAATATTGCGTGCTGGGAATCGAACCCGGGTCCTCTGGGAGAACAGTCAATGCTCTTAACCACTGAGCCATCTCTCCAGCCCAAGCCCCAGATTTTTATTGTTTTATTTTTAGCACTGATTTGTAGCATCGGGCACAATAAATAATTACAGAAGGAATGAAGAAGCCAGACCCTACGGAGTCCTTTGGGCTGCCGTGGTAACTGGCAGAGGGAACCCATGCCCTCACTTGTCACAGACTGGAAGAGGAGGGTAGAGCCCAGCCCTGTGCCCTTCTCTCCACAGCAGAACGTGCAGGCAGCACAGCCGGAGGAGACCCGTGCCCCTGCAGCACGGCCATCTGCCAGATCTTTCAGCAAGGCTACTTCTACCTGTACCCCTTCAACATCGAGTACAGCCTCTTTGCTTCCACCATGCTGTACGTCATGTGGAAGAACGTGGGAAGGCTGATTGGCTCCACCCACGGCCACGGCCACACGCCGTCCAGGGTCAGCCTCTTCCGGGAGACCTTTTTTGCGGGTCCAATCTTGGGCCTGCTACTCTTCATTGTGGGCCTGGCCGTCTTCATCCTCTATGAGGTCCAGGTGAGCGGCGAGAGAGACAATACCCAGCAGGCCCTGGTCACTTACTACAGCTTCAATATCGCCTGTCTGGGGCTCATGACTTTGGTCAGCCTGAGTGGCTCAGTCATCTATCGCTTTGATCGCCGGGCCATGGACCACCATAAGAACCCGACACGCACCCTGGATGTAGCCCTGCTAATGGGCGCCGCGATGGGCCAGTATGCCATCTCGTACTATTCTATCGTGGCTGTGGTAGTGGGCTCACCCCGGGACCTGCTGGGGGCGCTCAATCTGTCACACGCTCTGCTTATGATTGCTCAGCACACCTTTCAGAATGTGTTCATCATTGAGAGCCTCCATCGGGGACCGCCTGGGGCCGAGCCTTGCGAAATGCCCCCCAAGGAGTCCTGCCAAGGCATCACCTTTGCCAACCTGGATGCCATTCACACCTTGCCCTCCTGCCCGCCCACGCCCAGGCTGGTCAGCCCCAACCCAGAAAGTCCTCAGGAAGCGATGGCTATCATCTCAGCTCCCAGGTGCCACTGGCGACGGCGGTGCCTCAAAGACATCTCTCTGTTTCTCCTGCTCTGCAATGTCATTGTGAGTAGTTGAGGGAGGTGAGGGCGAGTGGGGTGGGGGTGCCCCTAGACTGGGGGAGGACTGCTGATCACTTAACCTTCTCTGTCTTGCCAAAGGCTCATTCTAGAATTTTATACAGAAGCAGGTTCATTAGAGGAACTACTGCAGCCTTTAGGCAAATAACATTTCAGGGCAAACAGGGAGCATGCAGTCCCAGCCCTCTGTCATGTAGGCACCTAAAGGAGGGGTCCCAGGAAGGCTGGCATGGGGGCTGGGTGGAAGTGAGAGGGAGCCAAGAGAGAGCGGGAGGGCTAAGGCCCTCACCCCCAGGTGGGAGGTGTGACTGCTCCCAGGATCTTGTGACCTGCTTGCTTCTCAGAATAATTGGAGCAGCCTCAGGAAGTCGCAGAGAGCGTAAGTGTGAGCAGTCTGTTGGCAGGATGGAGCAGAGGGCCGGCTGGGAAGAGCGGTGTGTACAACAGCTGCCCCCTCCCAGGTGACTTGGCAAAGCCACCTATAAAGAGTGAGAGACTTCTATTACAAGTATGTTCTCTGGAAAGAAATAGCCCAAAGCAGAAACCCTCATAGTAAGATGGTGCCCCCAAAGAGGAACGTTCCTAGCATAGCTGCAACCAGCATAGTCGTGCCCCAGTGTAGACACGGTCCCCGACATGGAAATAGCTGATACAGAACATGCCTCTATGGGGACAGCCAGCCTCTAGGTCTGCAGGTCCTATGCCCCAGGATTTGGGCAACTCTTGGAAGGAAAATATTAGTGAAAAAAATTCCGATCATATTGAATGTATTTTTTCCTTGTCATTATGCCCTAAACAAAACAAAGTACAAGCTATTTCCATAGCGCATATATATATATATTGAATATATATATATATATATTGAACACAGTAAGTAATTTGAAGTATACAAGAGGATATACGTAAGTTATTTTATGTATCATTTTATGTAAGGGACTTGAGCATGCTTGTGTGCTGGTTCCATAAACTATTGCTTCCAGGGCCAGTTCTTTAACCAGTCCCCCAGTTACACAAAATGACAACTGTGTATCTCAAGCCAAAAAAAAATCTCTAATGAAATCCGACTCAGTCCAAAAGCAGCCGTTTTGACAATGTCCTCCAACAGAGAGGATTGCTAACATAGAAACATCCTAATGCAGTCAGATCCTGAGGCTGGGACTGTGAGCCCCCATGCAGACTTCCAACAGTCAATTTTGCTTTAAAGAAAAAAAACCTCAGTCTTCAAGCTCTGACCGCACATCTGCCTGTGCCCCACCTCTACCTTCAGCCTTGCCTTGAGGTTGAGCGCTACCTTTCAAGAGGCTGTTCTTGCTTCAAGTATCTGAGTCCAAACCACTTTTTTCTTTTTCTTTTTTTTTCATTATTTTTTTTTTAATTTTTTTTTTTTCTGAAACAGGGCTTCTCTATGTAACAGTCCTGCCTGTCTTGGAACTCACTCTGTAGACCAGGCTGGCCTGGAACTCAGAGATCCGCCTTGCCTCTGTCTCCCGAATGCTGGGATTAAAGGCGTGTGCCACCACTGCCCAGCATCCTAATCACTCTTGGCAGCCTCCTCCCATCTCTCATTTTCTAGAACGGAACCAGACTTGGGAGAGACTGTGATGTCCCCCAAGAATGGAGTAATTGGCATAAGGGTTAGGCTAGCCTTGAAGACTTGTTCCTTTGTTCCATATCCCACACCCATAAGGAAGATCTGAGTTCCTATTTGGAGGTGAAGCAGGACTCTAGCCTTTGGTTTCTCCCACACAGGGAAGGGACAAGGAGGAGGTGTGAAACAGGAGTAGCGGTCGTGGAGGGTTGGAGTGGGGTGGCCTCCTGGCTGGGTTTTGAAACCTCCCCACACCCTATCACCTTAGACTTAATTGATTTCACCAGTCCTCAGGCACACTCCTCCCTGCTGCCCCTTTGGCTGTTTCTATCAGTGGCTTATGTCACCTATTGAAACTTCCATTGCATAGGAAGGCCAAGGGTGGGAGGAGTGACTTCGAGCCGGTCCTCAACTAAGAGTGGGCCCGTCTAGTTAGACACACTTCCTCAGCTCCTCATCCAGGCCCTGTCCTCAATGCTGAAGATGAGCCCTGGGTGACAGTCCCTCATGGGCCACCAAGCTAGAAGGCTGGGATCCCAACCTTCCATGCTCAACAAAGCCCAGAGATGTCACAGCAGGCTCCTGATGTGCCCCTCTCCCCCGACAGCTGTGGATCATGCCTGCCTTTGGTGCCCGCCCGCACTTCAGCAATACCGTGGAGGTGGACTTTTACGGTTACTCCCTCTGGGCCGCCATCGTCAACATCTGCCTGCCTTTTGGCATCTTCTACCGAATGCATGCTGTCTCCAGCCTGCTGGAGGTCTACGTGCTGTCCTGATGGCTCCACACAGCTCCACACCGAGACAGGGCAGAGGATCCCCAGCACCTCTGGGGCTGAAGAGGGCTGGCGCTCTCTCCCTGTCTGCCCAAGACTAGAATTTTCACCAAAGTTTATTTTTTCAGGATGAATTTTTAAATCAAAATCGAGACATGCCCACCCATCTACTCCTGCATGACCCTGGAGCCCGGGGAAACTGAGGCAGGGAAATAATTCCCTGCAGCATTGCCTAGGACCAGACAGGATCTGGAAATACTGTCTCTGGCTCTCTCTCTAATCCCAGCCGTGTGGCCTGTGCACTGTCTGGAGCTAGGAACCAATAAACCTGCACCTGCACTTCCGTCCCCAATTCTTGTCTCAGCTGCCTTGCCTGCGGTGATCGCTGGAGAGGAACCTGGAGGTCTGAGCTGGAAAGGTTCAAGGTTTTCAGAAATCCGCCTTTTCCGTGGGTGAGCTGAGCTGAGTCCAAGCGGTAGACTTTCTGAGCAGTGGATGACAGAATGACTGGGAGGGGCCAGGGGAGGGCCCATGGATGTAGTCACCTTTCTGATGCTACTGGGGAAGTTAGTGAGGACTGATTTCATCTAATGCCCATGCTTTACAAAAAGGAAACTGAGGCTCACGGATACAGAGACCCAGAGCCTTTCTATCGGCAACAGCAATCTGTCAACTTTGTATGTGTGTATGTGTACTGTACACATGTGTGGGTGAGTGTAGAGGCCAGAGGTCAACCTCAGGGAGCTCTCTACGTTGCACTCTTCCAACCCCATATGTGTACATGTGTGTGAGGGTATACGTGTATACATGCATGTGTGAAGGTGTGCCATACAGGTATGTGGGGGTGTATGTGTGAGTGTGTGTATGAGTGTGTGTGTGTGTGTGTGTGTGTGTGTGTGTGTGTGTGTATACATGTGTGTGAGGACACGTGCAGGCCTGAGGTTGGTGTCAGGAATCACCTAACTTTCCACTTTCTTCTGTTCTTTGAGGAAGGGTCCCTCAGTCGGATTCAGAGTTCACTTCCTGTGGCTAATCTTGGTAGCCCACTAACCCTGGGGATTCCAGCTCTGCTTTCTAAGGCAAACAAGCCACCGCAGCCACCGGGCATTTACCATTTCCGTGAATTCTGGGGTTCTGCACGGTGCTTGCATTGTTTTTGCCTGCCTGGGTGCTACCAGATCCTGTGAGACTGGAGCTACAAACAGTTGTGCGCCAGCGTGTGGGTCTTCTGGAAGAGCAGCCAATGCTCTTAACCGCTGAGCCATCTCTCCAGCCCCTATCATGTAAGACAGGCTTTCTCATGGGGAGCTCACCAAATCAGCACAACTGCCTAGCCATTGAGCTCCGGAGACCCTCCTGCCCTCCTTCCGGCCCTTCTATTATAGGTGTGCAATTACACCCAATGTTTTATGTGGTGTCGGAGAGCCAACTCAGGTCTTCGCTTCTGTGGCAAACACTTTGCTGACTGAGCTGTCTCCCTGGCCCTCAGATTTCTTTCTTATGAAGCAGTAGGGTTTTTTTTTTAAACATATATTATTTACTTAACTTTATTTTATGTGCATTGGTATGAAGGTGTCAGATCCTCTGGAACTGGAGTTACAGACAGTTGTGAACTGCCATGTGGGTGCTGGGAATTGAACCTGGGTCCAGTGGAAGAAGCAGTCAGTGCTCTTAACCACTGAGCCATCTATCCAGTCCCAGCAGTAGAGGTTTTTGTTGTTGTTACTAACGTTTTTTTTTTTTTTTTGAGACAGTCCTAGCTGTCCTGGAACTAGCTCTTGTAGACTGAGCTGACCTCGAACTCACAGAGATCCACCTCCCTCTGCCTCCCAAGTGCTGGGATTAAAGGCGTGCACCACCACAGCTTGGCTACTGACATTTTTTTTAATTGACACATAGTTATTGTAAATGTAAGTGTACATTTCAGAGTACAACGTGTCAGGATCCAATCCACGTACTAGCATATTGGTTGCCTCAGACCGAGAACGTGGAGCACATGTGTTGGGAGCATTCAAAGTCCCCTTAGTTGCTGTTGTGAAATATGCAATGGATCGTTGCCAGTCATTGTTACTCTCCTATGTTATGGATCTCTACAGGAGGCAATGCTCCCACGCATCTGAACCCATTAACCCCAAGCAGCAGACATTTTTCCTTCAAACATCTCAGGAACACCGGGAGCATGAGTTCTTAGTATAGACATAAGAGGTGGTTCCAGTTTAAGAGAAGCTGGGGGAGTCTTTACCCCCAGAGTAAGTACAGTTGCTTGGGGTCTTTAGGAACCCCTCCAAAGCCACAAGACTTCCGCTCTGCTCCAGCTGTGTACAGAGGTGGAGGCAGGAAAGCTAGAGGGACAGAGCTGGGTTTGTATCATGTTACGTTGGGGGTTTTTGTTTTGTTTTGTTTTTGTTTGTTTTTTGAGATAGGGTCTCATGGAGTCCAGCTGGCCTCTAACTCCCTCCTGTAGCTAAGGATGACCTTTAACTCCAGATGGTCGTACTTCCCCACCCAAGTACTGTGATTACAAGTGTGTATCACTGGGCTTATTTGTTTTCCTATTTTATTACATTTTAATTTCTCTGCCCGTGTGCATGCATGTGGGTGGTCACCTGCTGCGGTGCATATCCGTGGAGGTCAGAAGACAAGTTGCAGAATCAGTTTTCTCCCTCCACCTTATAGGTCCTAGGTTTGGAACCCAGATCCCCCTGAGCCATTACTCACTGAGCCACCTCGCCAGTGTCAGTCTGTTTGGTTGTGTGTGTGAGACAGAGTCCGAGATTGAAATGGAGATGTCACAGCCAACAGGAAGGGAGAGCCATACCTGGATTAGGCTGGGAGTGGTGGCATTCGGGGGAAGAGAACAGTAACACTTAGAGCACTGGAGACATCAGAGGGGAAATACCTGGCTGTCATCACCGTGAGGTCCACAGGTCTTTGAGGCTGAGGGTGGGGTGATGGGGCAGTGAGACGGAGAGGGGAGGGAGAGGAAAAGAGGAGGACCAGAGAAGACCCTAAAGACTGCCTCCCCTCCTGCCTTCTAATCCCATCTTCAGCCTTGGGTCTCTTCTACCCCAACTTCAGGTTTCATGTAACGCAGAAAGATCATCACAGGAGGCTGCTTTGGAGCTAGGTCAGCTAGGTAGGGTGTGGAAAAGAGGCGACTTAGACCCGGAAAGAAGAGGGTCCCGTTCGTAGCTCAGACACCACAGGCAAGGACAGCCTGAAGCCAGCAAGTTCTCGGTGCGAGGCTGAGAACAAAGCACCCCAAAACACCTTGGGAGCTGCCCCCACTCAGACCCTGCCCCCGACGTCCGCCCCGCCTCCTGCCACGCCCTCCCGCGCAGCCGCCTCGCCATTGGCTGCCCGTCTTGTGCCCGAGCCCCCGGCGGAGTAATTAACGAGAGATTAATGAGGTTCCCAAAGTCAACAGAAAAATCGATGGGCCTTGGAGCCCAAGCGGCGGCTGCGCAGTCTCGCGGGGGGGTGGCGGGGGGGAGGAAAGGGCGTCGAGGCATCTGTCCCAGGGCTCCTGGGGCCTCACCTGGACGGAAGATACGCGCTGCAATTCAGGCGTTGGGGAGCCCGCGAGGATGGCTTCGCAGACCTCAGGTAGGGCTTCCCAGCTCGAGCTGGGACCCCCGAGTGCTCGGGAATAGTTGACTAAACCTTCCCTGGAACCCCATCCTCACATTCACTGCTCCAAAGTGGGGTTCATGAGCCGGGAGCTACAAGGACTGGAAAGAACGGGGAGAGTGAGTTGGGGGGGAGACCCGAGACTGTCTCGTCTGTATCGCGCACCCCAACTCTGGCTCTGTGCCTATCTTCTCCTCTCTACTTCACTTTCGGATTCAAGGGTCCTCGCAGCCCAAAGAGGGTGCCCGGACCTGAAAGAATCCTGAAACCTAGATGGATGGTTGGTGTTGGGGCTGCCTAGACCTCTCTCTCCCCGGCTCGGCTCGGAACGAAATCCCGAAGCTTCCGTGCCTGTGCTCCTCAGCCTCCCACGGAACTGGCCCTGCACTATTGGCTTCGTGGCCCCGACGGTTCGTCTTCTTTCGTCGCTCGCCTCTGAATGCCATCCATAAACCAGTTTGGTGTCTAGGACCTCCCTTGGAATGGCGTCGTGCCTAGAGGCGTGCCAAGGATGGCTGAGTTCTACTTCGTTCCAAGTGCATTAGTTCTAACTTTTTTCCTGGACCCCTTGATGTTCATCCTAATACCTTGCCTGGCTGTGAACTATTCTTGCCCCTTTGATAACCGCTGGTGGAGCACTGAACCACGGGCATAGGAGCAGGGGGAAACCTTAAAATTCCAACCCTTTGAAGGGAGAGCACCTGGAACTTTGTTCTCCAGGGTCTCCACACACCCCCACTTCAAGGCCTGGAGTCTAAGCGGAAAAGTCCAACCTTTCAGTCCCTCTGGGATCTGTAGGGAAGTTCACAAACATCTATTAGGCGCGGTTCATCGTCATGTCTCTCCATGAATTGAATTACTAAATTCGGACAAAACTCCTGAGAGGAGTATCATGTATTCGTTCCTTCGCTTATTCATTCAAGAATGTTTTGCGCTGGGGATATAGCTCAGTGGTACCACACCAGCCCAGCATGCAGGAGGCTCTGGAGAGGGAGGCTGTGAGCTAGATGGCCATGCAAGCAAGCCGAGCCAGATTTATTGAGTACCGGGCTTTCCTGTTCCGTAGTTGCTGGCTCATTTCACGGATGAACAAGGACACTGACTATAGAAACTAAGTAGATTGGCCAAGATCACAGAGATGCTAAATGCCATCTGGGCTCTCCATCAGTAGGGAGTGGGGACGATGAGGTGGAGCCACCAGAGCTGGCAGAAAAGGAGCAGGGAGGTGTCCTGGGAGCCTTACCTTGCTTAACCTGGGTAGGGAGGGTAGAAAGATAAGCATCTGGACCGCCTCCTCTGCTGCACCAGGATGGAAAGGGTTAAGGGGCAGGGTCTCTGCCCGCAGCTCTGGCGCTAAAATCCCGCCCCCCAGGAAACAATGGGGTCCAGGGTGGTCAGGCTGGCTTTTAGGACTGTGCTAGATTTGAAGAGGTAAGTGGAACAGGACCCCTTCTCTGCCCTGGAGGAGTCCCAGATCTTGAGGGAACCAGTCCTAAATGGTGCACACTCACACCCACGCTCAGCAGAGGAGTGGCCCAACAAAGTAGCCACAGGTCTGCTTGGGCAGAGGGAAGGTTTCCCATGAAGAGGTGGGTGAGCGGCATTGGTGGGAGTTGACAGGCAAGAGAAAAAGTGCCCCCAGAAGAGGGAGCCAAGAGACCACATGGAAAACATGGAGTCCTCTACTTGGGTCTGAATGGATTTGAGGAGCCTGGGGTGTGGCCAGGGGCTTGACAGGAAGGAGGTAGAATTGTTCCCAAGGATGACCGGATGGACTAGAGGAGTAGTGAAACTTGTTTACAAAGTCTTGAAAGGGGTTCAAAGTTTAGTACTTCACTGTCCAACAGAGAACATTGGAAGTTACCAGTCCTGGGTATTGCTCAGGGTGTATGTGGGAAAACAGGGCCCCAGAGGAGCTGTGGTGAGGGCCACTGAGGCAAGGGCTTCCTAGGAGGGTCTTGACAGAGGGACAGACAGAGCAAAGTTCCTTAATGTAGATAGAGCATGCTGGGCAAAGCAATGAGCAAGGGATGCTGGGAGTGGCAAGAAGGGGCCCTTACCCAGCCTGAATGAGTCCTGAAGGATCAACTGGAGTCCCCAAAGAGGAAGAAGGTGGGTATCATAGACAAAGATGGGGAAAGATAGGGAGGTGAGCAAGAGCAGATGGCATTCTGGAAACTATAGCAGGATGCCGCAGCCCATGGGGAGAGCAGTTGGGGCTGGGGAGGTACTTGAAGGCAGGAGCAGGAAGCAGCAGCAGCAGCAGCAGCCGCTCTTCCTTGAGCTCTGTGTACACCAGGTCCTCATTAGCACACACTATCTCATTTCACTCAGTAAGGCCCCATAAGCCTTGGACTTTATACTGAGGGCTACTGGCTGTCTTTGCAGGACTCTCAGCAGGAGACAGGCACCATTAGCAGGAAGGCTAGTTCAGGAGAGAACAGATGGGCTCCAGACTAAGGTAGTGGTTAATCTAAATAGCCAAGGATGTGCAGGTATGTCTATTCCTAGAACGTGAGAGGCAGAGGCAGGAAAAATGGTAGCTTGAGCTTCAGAGCCAGACTATAAAGAAAGCAAGCTAACAAGAGAGAAACCAAGAAGGAGAGAAGGAGATGGACAAGAGGAAGATGCAGGCAGGCAGTGTGAGAGCTGGGACGGACGTGGTTGGGATCTGATGGCATGCATGGTCCGGACAAAAGCAAAGACAAAGTCCAGCTCATGTGAGTCCAGAAAGACCCTGGAATTATGAACATTAAAAGGAGGAAATGGGTCAGCACCAATTCAGAGCCCTGAGGCCAGGATGCCTGGAGGCAGGAGCTCTCAGAGGGCCGTCCAGGACGTGGAACAGGGAAGTACGCAGAAGCTGTGGAACTATGCCTTCTCAGCTGTAACTCATTTCCACTGGGGAGGAGCAGGGCCTTAAGTGACCTCAAGGGACAGCACCGTAGCTATTGGGTGGCCCAAAGTTGGGCCCTAGCAAGTGGTGACAGTGGGTGGCCTGAGAGAAAACTTCAGATGAGCAAGGAAATAGCAAGAAACTTTCAGGGGAAGAGTAGGGTCCAGGCAGTGCCCTCTTGCTATGCAACACATTCACAGGAGAGCCAAGAGTAGACTGGGAACAGACAGAATTTGGGGCAGTTAAAGTCAAGGGCATGACATGCATATTGATCCTTACACATCCCGTACACACGGCAGCTTGGCGAATCACAGTTTTGCCTCCAAACCTTCATTAAGTTTAAAGATACATTTTAGTTATAGTGATAATTTTTTTGTTTTTGTATTTTAAGAAAGGGTTTCACTGTGTATCCCTGGATATCCTGGGGCTCTGTAGGCCATGCTGGCCTCAAACTCACAGAGATCAACCTGCCTTTGCCTCCTGAGTGCTGGGATTAAAGGCGTGTGCCACCACTGCCTGACCACTTTTTTTCTTATTTATTTATGAGCACCGGGGTTCTTAGGAGCTAGAGGGGACTCTCTCTCTTCCAGCTCCTTCATCCTTCCTGCAGAAGAAACTCTATTGTGAACGCAGTGGGTGGCATCTAGACCTTGCCTGCATCTCCAGATACTACACTGTACCCCTAATAGTATTATTCCAGACCACTGCGTTCCTTCCCACCAAGCCAAAACTCAACCTCAGGACCCTTCTCAACACAACCCTGTAGGCAATCACACCCCACCATCAGGGAGCCAACCCCTGCCCTCTTGATTTCTTGAGTGGAATTTCTCTATAAACAAGCAGGCTCACATTGACTTTTGCTGAGGAAAAAATCCAGCTCTGAAAAAAATACTCAATGAAAGAACAGCACTCAAGTAACCCTTAGTGACTGGACGAAGCTATTATCACACTTTAAGACGAAGCATTGAGTTAAGAAGTGAGCTGGCGGGGCTGGAGAGATGGCTCAGTGGTTAAGAGCACTGTCTGCTCTTCCAGAGGTCCTGAGTTCAATTCCCAGCAACCACATGGTGGCTCACAACCATCTGTAATGAGATCTGGTGCCCTCTTCTGGCATGCGGGCATACATGGAGGCAGAATGTTGTATACATAATAAGTAAATAAAATCTTAAAAAAAAAAAAAAAAGAAGTGAGCTGGTCCAGTCATGGATGGGGAGGGAAAGACAGCTCTCCATCTTCATGTGCAGCATGAAGGACTTCTGTATATATACCTTGGTCTGTCTCAACCTTGAGTCCCATAAGGGATATGGGGCAGCTCCAGTGTCCCAGCTAGAAGGGCTTCATAGTATGCTCTTACCGCACAGACGTTAGGAGCTGGGGTGGGCTCCACCACAGGTCTTCTTGTGAGCCGATCTTCTCTTTCTCTCTCTCTCTCTCTCTCTCTCTCTCTCTCTCTCTCTCTCTCCAGCCCCTGCCCAGGTCACACCCGTGTCACCTTCAGAAGCAGAGACCACCGAAGCAGCATCTACCTATGACCAAGCAGACATGCCAACCAATCACACAGGGCTCCCATGCCCTCCAAAGCAGAAGTCCTGGCTAGCACGGCATTTCTCCCTGCTGTTGAGGAGAGACCGACAGGCCCAAAAGGCCGGGCAGCTCTTCTCGGGGCTCCTGGCCCTCAATGTGGTATTTCTGGGTGGGGCATTCATCTGTAGCATGATCTTCAACAACGTGGCTGTCACTCTGGGTGACGTGTGGATCCTGCTGGCCGCGCTGAAGGTCCTCTCCCTGTCTTGGCTCCTCTACTACGTAGTGGGCACCACACGGAAGCCCCACGCAGTGCTGTACCGTGACCCTCATGCAGGACCCATTTGGGTGAGGGGTAAGCGCTTGGTGCTAGGAGGGTGGAGAGGGCTGGGGAAGGAGAACCTGTTTGGGAGCAGCTGCCTGTGCCCACCGCCCGCCCATCCTCTCCTGCCAGGCTCCCTGGTGCTCTTCGGCAGCTGCACTATCTGCCTGAATGCATTCCGCATGGGCTACGATGTGAGTCACATTCACTGCAAGTCAGAAGTGGAGCTCATCTTTCCGATCATTGAGATCATCTTCATGAGTGTCCAGGTGACGAGTCTCCCACACCCCCATACCTGCAGGGACACAGACCACTCAACCTACCCTAAAACCAGCCACAGAGGCAACGTCTCCATGCTCCAGGGTGTAGACATACACCAGTCATAGCTCACCTCAGTGCACCCACACCCACGCAGCTCTCCTCTACACATGTGTGCCTCCACACATACCTTCCTCTGCACGTGTGTGCCTCCACACATACCTGTCGACACCTACAAACACCTTCGTCTAGATGTGCCTGCATGTTCTTCTACCCAGCTCCCAGATACCCCGGCTTCTCCATCTGTTGAGTCTCTACTATGCTGTCCTTACATCACCCTTATTTTCCTCACGAGGTAGGTGTCTCCCCTTCCCCAAGCAGTGGAGACGGAGGCCCTTTTCACAGCCGAGCGAGCCACAGTCCCGGGATGCTTACCACTGGCCCAGTACTGCACAAAAAAAGGAAATGGCAGAGCCAGGATTCCAACCTAGGCTTCCTTATGGAAGCTGCCTTCCCTCCATTGCACACACACACACACACACACACAGCTGACGTACTCACCTATGTACCACCACACCATATACACACACACACACACACAACTGAGGTGCTCACCCTGTGTACCACCACACCACACACACACACACACACACACACACACAGCTGACGTACTCACCTATGTACCACCACACCATATACACACACACACACACACACAACTGAGGTGCTCACCCTGTGTACCACCACACCACACACACACACATACACACACACACACAACTGAAGTCACTAGCACCTGGGCTCAAGACCCCTGTCTCTTCCAGACATGGGTACTGTGGAGGCGCTGCAAAGACTGTGTTCAGGTGCAGACCAACCTCACCAGGTGAGACATCTTCCCAGGTGAGTCTTCTGGGGCTCTGTTTCCACCACTCTCCAGCTTCCCGAGACAGGAGGGACCTGAAGCTGCGGGTTAGCATAGGCTGCATTCCAAGTGACCCCTAAGGGCTCCTAAAATCCTACCACCTCTGTGATCTGCTTCTGAGACTGAGCGGTCACCCCAACAGCAGAGAACGGTGAGGATGGGACTCTGGGAGCTCTCCAGGCTGTGTAAGCCACGTGTGTGAGCAGAATGTGGCCCTTCCTCCAGGTGTGGCCTCATGCTGACCCTGGCCACGAACCTGCTGCTGTGGGTTCTGGCTGTGACCAATGACTCCATGCACCGTGAGATTGAGGCCGAGCTCGACGCCCTCATGGAAAAATTCTCAGGTACAAGGGGACCAGAGCTTCTACCCATCACATTCATGTGTGTGCATGCACACACACACACACATACACACACACACACACACACACACATGTCAACTAGGGAGGCAACACATTTATGAAGTTGGGAGCACACTCAAGGCCAGGTCATTGTTAAACGGAAGTGTGGGCTGTAGAGATGGCTCAGTCTATAAATTGTTTCTCACACAAGTAGAGGGACCTGTGCTTGTTCCCTGGGAGCTTACGTGTAAAAATCTAGGCATAGCCAGGCACTGTGGCACAGTCCTTTAGTTCCCATAGTATTTGGGAGGTAGAGGCAGACAGATCTCTGTGAGTTCAGAGTCTACGTAGTGAGTTCCAAGCCAGCTAGGGCTACACAGTGAGAACCTATCTAAAAAAAAAAAGAAAGAAAGAAAGAAAGAAAGAAAGAAAGAAAGAAAAGACCATGCAGACAGATTAGTCCCTAGGGCTCACTGGCCAGGCATTCTAGAACTGACAGCTAATGAGATACTGCCAAAAAAAAAAAAAAAAAAAGCAGATACTTCCTAAGGGACTACATCCTCTTGAGTGTCTTCTGGTTTGTATGTGCATGTGCACACATTTACATGCACACACACACAGTTCATTGTGTCAGTGCACACACACCACACACACGCGCACTTCATTGTGTCCATGGTCCCCTTCATGCTCCATCAGGGCCTGGCACTTGGTGTCCTAACCGCTGCTCACATTGCCCGCAGCAAACCAGCCACTGGTCCTGGCTGAGCGGATCACTGAGAAGCCTTTCAGGCACACGCCCACCCATGCCATTTGCATTTTCTTTGTAAGAGGCTAAAACTCCTCTCTGGGGCTGAAAGGAATGCTGTCCTGATGCAATCTTAAAATCTAAACATACCAGGAGGGAAAGGAGACTTGTGGATAGACAGCTATCCCCAAATCATCCGGTCTGGCTAATCCTGAGTGTGGATAGTCCGCCCTTTGAAGCAACATCCCATAAATCCACATGGGAGCATGCAGTCTGTGGGATTCAGCCACACCTATGTGTCTGCCCCACCCACAGGCGGCATCATGGCCTGTGTGCACCAGCTCTCACGCATTCACACACCCAGCGCGTGAATCATGGCATGTCTGTATGTTGTGGCCTTCCCTTACGTTCTGTTTGCACTTTGCACAAAAAGTGTAAAGAGGAAGCTTGGGTCCAGTGACGTCATGGATGTGTGTTTGTATGTCTGCGGCTATGGGTTGCAACAGAGCCTCATTCAGGCAGGGCAAGCGCTCTACCACTGAGCCACACCCAGAGTTTCAATTCATTATTATTGGGCAATTTCTGGAGCTCAGTGGCCAGTCAGTTTAGCCAAAACACCAGGTTCAGTGAGAGACCCTATCTCAGAACATTAGGTGGAGAAGCAACTAAGGAAGACAAATCAACATCAAGCCTACACACACACACACACACACACACACACACCCCAAATATACGACATAGTGATTACGTTTTTCTGAGGCAGGTTAGCCAAGGCTAACCCAAATTCCTGATCCTTCTGCCTCAGTTTCCCAAGTGCTGGGATTACAGGTGTGAGCTACTATTACAAGTTTAAATTCTTGTTTGTTTGTTTGTTGTTTTTGCAGTATAGGGGTTCAAAATACACTGGCAAGAGCTCAACTACAAAGCCACATTCCTAATCCTTGACTTCCTGAAACAAAGGTTAACTGTGTAGCCCAGGCTGGCCTCAAACTTGAGATCCTTCGGCCTTGGTCTCCCAAGCTCTGCAATTGCAGGGGTGTGTCACCACACCTGGCACTTCGGTTAACACTCTATTTTTTTTTTTAAATAATTTGTTGTGTGTGGCTATTTGTGTGTGAGAGTCTGTGTACAAGAGTGTGGGTGTCCACAGAGGCAGCAGGGCTTCAGATCCCGAGGAACCTGAGTTATGGTGGTCGTAAGCCCCTGATGTGGGTGCTGAGAACCGAACCTGGATCCTGCAGGGATAGCCCACTGCGTGATCTCTGAAGAAACAAAGATTCTTTTTTGAAATGACCTTGAGGTTTTCTAGTTGCTTCCCAGTGGTGGCATTTGGCTCCTTCCCTCGCCTCTGCTTTTCCTAGATGTGCGGCCCAAAGTCTGACTTGGTTTCAGCTCAAGCATTTTGGCACCCATGAGTGCAGTGAGACGGTGCATTCACCCAGGGGCATTGACTTCTAGTTACCCCAGTGTGCCGTGCTGAGGCCGGTCACCGCATTCAGGTGTGGCAGCCCGGTTTCTTATGCAGATGACGGGTTTGCTCTCCCACGGAGCGATCTGGGGAGGTGATGCTTGGAGTCAGGGAGAGCATGCCTGAAATGCTCTGTGAAAGTTTGGACCTGGAGTCTCGAATCCCTTTGTAAAACAGTGATCATTTTGTGGTTTCCAATCTCTATGCTCCAGCCTCAGATGTTTCCACATCTGTAAAACAAACATCTGGCTGGGTCCCGTCCGAATCCAGTGTGCTCCAGGAGGTGGGTGAGAGTGATCGTTGGCACTAGGGTTTCCAGTGCAGGGCCTGCCTGAGATGCTGTCTCCTCCTGCCCTACCCCCTCTCAGGTAACGAGACGAACACTTGCATGTGTCTCAACGCCACGGTGTGCGAGGTCTTCCGGAAGGGCTACCTGATGCTCTACCCATTCAGCACGGAGTACTGCCTCATCTGCTGTGCGGTACTCTTCGTCATGTGGAAGAACGTGGGCCGCCGCCTGGCAGCCCACTCAGGTGCCCATCCCAACAGACCACCCTTCCGCCTGCACGGGGTCATCTTTGGGCCCCTGCTGGGCCTTTTGGCGCTGGTGGCTGGTGTGTGCGTCTTTGTGCTCTTCCAGATCGAGGCAAGCGGCCCTGAAATAGGCCGCCAGTACTTCACCCTCTACTATGCGTACTATGTGGTCGTGCTGCCCACCATGAGCCTGGCGTGCCTGGCAGGCACAGCCATTCATGGGCTGGAGGAACGAGAACTGGACACACTCAAGAACCCCACCCGCAGCCTGGATGTGGTGCTGCTGATGGGCGCCGCCCTGGGCCAGATGGGCATCGCCTACTTCTCCATCGTGGCTATCGTGGCCACCCGGCCACACGAGCTGCTCAACCAGCTCATCCTGGCCTACTCCCTGCTGCTTATCCTACAACACATCACTCAGAACCTCTTCATCATTGAGGGCCTGCACCGCCGCCCGCTCTGGGAGCCTGTGCTCCCGGATGCGGATGTGATGGGGAAGCAGGATGCTGAGCTGCCCCGCAGAGGCTCCCTGAGGGAGCTGGGCCAGGATCTACGGAGAGCCTCACGGGCCTACATTCACTCCTACAGCCACCTCAATTGGAAACGAAGGGTGCTCAAGGAAATCTCGCTCTTCCTCATCCTCTGCAACATCACGGTGAGTATCTGGGCAGAAACTCCTGGCGTGTGGGGGTGGTCACTCGTCTCTAGCACGGTGCTTGATGCTGCCTGAGAGCCAGGAATATCTCCAGCGGCTCCCTGCAAGCTGCCTGGCGTGAATTCATGTGCTCAGCACACAGCAGAGCCCTCTTTACAAATGTGCACGACTCTGACCCCAGAAGCTTTCAGTCTTGATGGGGAAGGTGCCAGGGGGCCTGTTAGAAAATGACCACTGAACTCGTCATATGTTGAATTCGGCTGGAAGAGCAGACCCTAGTGGAGTCGGAGGTCGGCACTGGTCTCTTAGCATCTGCTGGCTGCTGAGTAGCCAGCCCAAAGGTCCATGCGCTCTCTCCACACCCCCTCCAATCAGCACACACCTCCAAATGACAGGCGGTGTTGCTGTCCGTCCCCCTCCCCTTTGGACCAACTGGAGCGTATGTTGTCTGTTCAGTCCTGGCTCTCACCGCCTGTAACTGGCAGATATGGGACAGCTCAGGGTTGTTTAGCTTGAAACACACCCCAGATGTGAAGCAGCTGGGCTAGGCCAAGAAGAAGTGATAAATTGGCTTTAAACTGTGTCATGAGTTCAGTGACGGAAGCCCGCGTCCCAAGAGCCAACGTGTGTTTCTGGAAGGTGGACGAGGTTGATCTGGGCTTTGGCAAACGGGTAAAATTCTCACAGGAGAGCAGGAGGGATGCAGGTGGCTGTAACTAGCAGAAGTAGTAAAACCTGTGCTCGGGGCTTAGGGCACAAACAGTCCAACCTGGCAGTGTAGATTGCTGGCTGAGAGGTCCTGCCAAATGCTATGTATAAGGAACCCTCTGGGGCTCAACCAGGCCTCAAGCAAGCCAACCAACATGGCCATGACTTTCCGTGTCGGGGGTAAGAAGGACATCAGGGCTGGGGACCTTGCTCTGAAAACCCCAGGATGAATGCTGGGCCAACTGCAGAGTCCAGGTCAGCCTCACATGAGCTGAGCATCTTAAGGTTTGGGAGAGCCCCTCCCTCACCCAGCAGCCTCCTCTCTCTCCCCAGCTGTGGATGATGCCCGCGTTTGGCATACACCCTGAGTTTGAGAACGGGCTGGAAAAGGATTTTTACGGCTACAGGACCTGGTTCACCATTGTCAACTTCGGCCTGCCTCTGGGGGTCTTCTACCGCATGCATTCTGTTGGGGGACTGGTGGAAGTCTACCTGGGGGCCTGAGTGCCCAGCCAAATCAGCCACAGCAGAAGCCCTGGAGTACCAAGGCAGAAGAGGAAGCGTGGCCTCTCTGGGCAGATACATCACATGAAGGGGTGCGGACACGTGCCCGGAGTTCCCAAAGTTCCTCAGCCTGACTGAGAGGGGAGGTACCACCTGGAGCTCAAAACCAAGGGTAGGGCTTGGAAGTGGAGCCTGACCACAGCCCTTCGCAAGAACCCATGTGGTACGGACTACGCAGGTGACAGGCAAAGGTTACTATCTGTGAGGGTCAATGTGAAATCATGGCATCTAGCGGCTGGAAAGGGGATGATTGGTCCTGTGGAAGGGGCTCCTGGACAACCTGGAAGCTCAGAACTACTGGGAACTGAGAACCCGGCCCTCTGAGCTTGGCAGCAGCCCCGCCCCTCTCCCCCATCTTCTAATGAGCTCCTTAATTAGCTGCCGGGCAGGGCTCAACAGCTCTTTCCTGCTTCCATAAACCCTGTTTGTTTGATTGATTCCATTCAGCCTCTGCGGCATTTGTTCCTGGAGACAGACCTGCCACTCCAGGTGTGGCCAACAGAATGGTCCTTGAGAGGACTCAAGCAAGACAGTCCCGTTCCTCAGCCAGGAGCGGTCGACACCAGGTACTCTCTGTCTGGTCCACGGACAGAGGCAGGAAGAGATGAGTCTAGGGTTGCAGAGCCCCGACCTCCACCCTTGGCCTGCACTGTCTTGGAACAGTCTCCAGGACATTTCTGCAACTTGCTCACTATGGATGGTCACTGTGGCCTCTGCTTGCCCAGTGCCCAGGCCTGGTCCCCTGAGCCACTGGTGGCCAGGAAGAAGGTGAGCAAGCTGGCAACACCAGCACCCCATCCATTTCTCTGAGCTCAGAACAAATATGTCCAGGGCCCAAAGTGTGTGGCCCTGGCCCTGCAGCCAAAGCTCTGCCCTTTCTGAAACTCCCCTGCTCCCATGAAGCCACACACTGTTAAGTCACACACTGTCAAACCAGGCCCCAGGCCCCAGGCCCCTCAACATTTGTTCTGACTACCTGAGGTCATGCAAAGAACTTAGCCAGGCCTTTGGTCTCTCCTGTGTGAGCTTTACTCTGGGTTGCCATAGCCAAACACTGGGTGACAGAGTCCGATCCTGCAGCCCTATGTCCTCCTCCCCACAATGACAGATGACCGGCTCAGTCAGAGAGCAAGAGACCTCAGGGGATGGGCTCTGGGTTGCAGAGTCCCCAACTGTGCTGAAATAAGAGCCCCAGTCAGGTACTTCCCCCAACCCCAGGCACAGAGAGAGGCACAGAGAGAGGGACATTTTTATTGTGTAAGGTGGCCGATTGTGCAGAACAAAGATTGCATGACACAGGGGAGGCAGGGAGACCCAGAGGCCAGAGCTGGCTGGCAGAGTCCTGCTTCCCCCACCACCCAGGCAGTAAGTAGGGCAGGGACACTGATATTCTTCAGGCCCCACCAGTCAGGCAACATCTGCCGACCCAAAGACAGGAACAGGGGGCCCTCGACACCCCACTCCTAAAACATACTCATCAGGTTTGCTCTCTAGGCTGTCAGCCCCAGCCTCCTTGGCCAGCAGCTCAGCCACCCTTTCTCCAGGGGCCCTGGCAAGGAGTGGGCCTGGACCAGTAGTCTCCGACTAGGTAGCCAGGACTTCCTTCACCATGACCAGGTGCCCCAAGGGACAGCACATGGCTTTTTTGGGAAAACCTATTAGGGCACAGTGAGCTGGCAGCTTCCAGGAGCAGACGGCACAAGGGCAGGTCTTGGAGGAGGAGCCAAGGTGGGCAAGGGCTCTGGTGGGGCTTGTATCTCCGGAGACAAAAGGCTCCTAGGAGAACAGCCTAGAGGACAGGCTTTCTTCACCCTGTTGTCTCCAGTCACAATGGGCACCTGGGACCTGCCAGCCAGGACTGACCAACCTACTTGCCCCTTGCCCTGATCACGGTCCTTTAGGTTGGGGAGCACTGGGGTCTAGGACCAGCCCTCCTGGCCCTGTTCCCTCAGGTCCCCATCCTCACACCCGCTGGATCTCAAACAGCTTCACGTCCGTATCGTACCAGATGGGCGGGTCCACGTTCCTATAGAGGGAGTGGGCTATCACCTTCTAGAAGGGGGGTACCTTGGAGAAAGGGCTAGGTAGCTACAAGGCCCCCACCCATCCTGATGTCCCCAGTCTGGATGAAGAGTGCCCACCCTCAACATTAGCCCCACTGTGGATGAGAGGAACCCAGAGCTAAAATCCCCCGGTGGGTACTCCTCAAGGAGACAACCATCTCCACCCCAGGGTGTAACTTCCCGACCCCTTGCAAGGCCCACCTCAAATAGATGACACCCCACATGTAGGTGCGGAACCACATGGCAGTGCCCGAGTTCGCCTGGTACTTTCGGATGAGGATGGGGTGGGGTACAGGCAGAAGCCCCACTAGGGTACCATGTTGCAGGAACCTCAGGATCTCTGATTCATCTGTCAGGCCCCTAGAGAAAAAGGTGGGACCACTAGAATGTTCCTGGAGACTGAACCTGGAACCCTGGGGCGTGTGCTCCCGTCACCTCTGCCCCAAGTCTGAGCTGGCCCCTCTCCAGGGCCACCTAGGTTGGTACCCAGTTTCCAGACTCACTTGTCAATGCAAATCTTCTCTACCTGGGGCACCAGCACCTGCAGCAGGCGCATGATGGTCTGGAGCGGCAACTTCGACTTCCAGGACAGGATCTGTGAGAGCCATGCCCAGAGCTAAGAGACAGGCTTGACCCTGACCCAGAGCCACGGGCTCCCCAGGACAGGATCTGTGAGAGCCATGCCCAGAGCTAAGAGACAGGCTTGACCCTGACCCAGAGCCACGGGCTCCCCAGGACAGGGAGTGTGACGCTGTGATCAACAGCCTGTCTCAAGGGGAACTGTTGCTAACGGGAAGAGCCCAGGCCGTGCTGAGCAGTGCCCACAGGCCAGCTGCTGTGCCTCCTGCCTTCCGGAAGACCTCCCCCTTTAATTCTCGCAGTGGCTGGATGGCACGATCATAGGGATGGTTATTATCCCCGTCCACGGCCATCAGCGGGGCTCACAGGAAACACACAGGGAGCGGAAGCAATTTGGGGAGGAACTAGCAAGGGTGACTGACGAAAGAATCAGTCCTCTGGGCAACTACTAAAAGGTCAGACGGAGGCAAGGAAGGACAGCCGGAAGGGATGTCCCTCAGCCTGGCTTCTAGACCAAACGTCTTTGGTCTTCTCACCCCAGTCTTTCCAGAGCTGGAGCTCGGACAGACCATGCTCCATGCCGTCTACCCAAACCCCAGTTTCCAGATCCCCTGGCTGTGTTCCTCACCCAATCTGATGTCGGGTTCCACTGGCCACCGGTTGATGTGTTGGACAATCGCCGCTGCTCTCTCCATGTTTGGCTAGGCTCCTGGTTCCCCGGAAGGAATGGAAGTGACCAGGGAAGGAATGAGTACAGGGTGCGGTCATAGAGCAACAATGTGTCCCCTGCTGACCCCACTACAGGGCTACAGGGAGGTTGACTGCATCTGAGAGGTAGGTCTAGTCCTGTACCCTTTGCCCTGAGCCCAAGGCCTGGCCCGGCCCAGCCCAGCCCAGTGACAGGTTTAGGGCCAGGGGCTGACAGAGAGGGCAGGGTAAAGGCCGGACTCAGATAAGGCTGATGGATGAGGAACCCGAAGGTCACAGGGCTTTGCTGTGACCAGTAAACAGGGAAGGTCGTAATGGGCTCCCTCTCCCTGGTTCAGCGATGGCAGCCCTGATTCCCTTGCTCCAATACAGCAACTTCAGAATGTCCTGGCCTTGCCCACTCCTACACTTCAGAGTTCAGAGAAAAAGGCAATGAAGTTATGCTCTGAACTGTGCCCCAGGCATCCCCAATACCTACCCCCTCAGACGGGCTGCCTTCTACTGAGCTTGGCTGGGATTCGGGCTCTAGGGACCGCAAGGTACCATCCTCTGAGACCTGAGATTTCTCTGTCAGCTTGTCAATGCCTGGGTGGGACACAGGAGGGGGAGAGGAACACGCTATAGTGCCCCTTCTGGCCCCAGAGGTTGTGTGTGTCCTTCCCTCCTACAGCTGCCTTCAGCTCTGAGCCCTGTCAAGCTACCTTTCCAGGCCCACCCAATACTGCCACCCCCACAGGCTATTGAATTCCTTTTCCTCAGCTTCCTAGACAGGAATGACACCCCAGAGATCACACCCACTCCCTAACAATGACATCTCCAGCCAAGTCCCACACTCTCCCGCACTAAAAGCATCCAGACCTGGAGTGGCCACCAGGCTAGTCTTAAGGGTCCCCGGTTCTGCAGGGGCAGCAGGGCGGGAACCCTCCATGGAAGCGCCCTCCTGGGAACCAGCACGGGACAGGGGCTCCGGCGTCTTCCTCCGCCGCTGAAGTGCCTTGTGGATGGAGGGTGGGTCCGTGGGCAGGTTGGCCAGCTGGTGGAAGACGCCACGCTTACGAATGATGGCATAGACCAGGTTGGAATTGCCTGTGGGAGGAACATGTCTGGCCTCGCTTTGCTTCCCACTCTGCCTCTGGGATGGTTTCCAGGACCAGAGGGCAGTCTGTGAGACAGCAGGGTCTCTTCCCCAGGGATAAGAACTGGTACAGGGTATCCAGAGCAGGACAGGCCTGGCTGTATGGGTGTCAGTGGTCATCGTAGATATGGAAGATCCCCAAAAGTTAGGTTGTGGGGTGCCTGTTGTTAGGCTGTGGGATGTCAAGAAATCAGGCTGTAGGACATACCAAGGAGTTAGGTATTAGGGAGCCAAAAAAGGAGGAAAAAGAAGAAGATGAGGAGGAGGAAGAGGAGGAAGAGGAAGAGAAAGAAGAAGAAGGAGGAGGAGGAGAAGGAGGAGGAGGAGGAGGAGGAGGAGGAAGGAAGGTTTTTTTTTTTTTTTTTTGGAGGGAATAAATTAGGTTGTTGGGGTGCCCAGATGTTAGGCTGTGGGAAACAGCTAAGCCCCGAGTTCTCTCAGTATCTTGGTATATCTTGAAATCCCCTTGCAGCCCAGCGCTAAGGGGGTATATTCTGGCATGGGGGGGCAACCTGAGCCCTACCGTGTCTTCATCAACCCAGAATTAAATCTGTCACCCTCTCAGCATCACAGAGAAGTCCAGGAGGACGCTGCTGCATGTGCCCGTCCTCCGTCATCTACCTATGTTCCCACAGCTATCAGGGGGAGGTGTGAGGGCTTCCCAGAACCCTCAATGGCCCCGTCTACCTCTCCAGTCCTGTGTCGTACCATACTGCTTTCAGTTTAGCACCCATCCCAGGGCCTTTGGACATTCCCTTGCCATGCAGTGCTTTTCTGCCCACCTCACGTTCATCCATCATTCACATATATATACACATATGTATGTATATATACTATATATGTGTATATATTCATATATATACACACACATATATATGTATATTGCAAATATTTGAGTTGCTAGATCTGTGCCAAGTGCTTTTTTTTTTGAGTTACTAATTCCCCCCCCAATAATCTCTAAGAAAGGGCCTTTTTGGTTGTTTAGTTTTGCTTGGTTTTATTTTTTAAGACAGGGTTTCTCTGTGTAGCCCTAGCTGTCCTGGAACTCACTCTGTAGCCCAGGCTGGCCTCAAACTCAGAGGTCCCCCTGCCTCTGCCTCTCAAGCGCTGGGACTAAAGGTGTGCACCCTGCGAGAGGGACTCACAGCGGTATCATTATGAGCATCCCACAAATGGGGACCAAGGCTCAGAGCCAGTCACAGAGCACGTGGGTGGCAAGGTCTGGCTTGCACCGGTGACCCCAGTAAGACATCTGTTGTGGCAGCCGGCAGGCTCTTGACACTCTGAGTTTTCCAAGTATCCAAAGCTAAATGAACTCTTTGGGGTCGGGTTGTCAGCCTAAGGCCCTCCTCTGTGACTCCATGCCCCAGCTCTAAGCTCTAGGAGGGATGAGGAACACATGCTTTGATTCCCTGCTGTGCTCCCTATGCCCAGGTGCACTTGCAGGCACTCAGTAAGCGTGCACTGATGGATCCCTGGGACGGATGTTAAGCTAACAGGCAAGATCCCTGAACCAGGGGCTGGAGAGATGGCTCAGTGGTTAAGAGCACTGTCCGCTCTTCTAGAGGTCCTGAGTTCAATTCCCAGCAACCACATGGTGGCTCACAACCATCTGTAATGAGATCTGGTGCCCTCCTCTGGTGTGTGGGCATACATGGAGGCAGAATGTTGTATACATAATAAATAAATAAATCTTAAAAAAAAAAAAAGATCCCTGAACCAGGACTTCCCCTAAGCCAAGCCAGGGGCTCAGGTCAGGCCTCACCATCAAACTGGTACTGGATAATGTTGTTGAAGACCTCCAGGAGAAAGAAGACCAAGTGGTGGTTCTGGGATGCCGAAAAGAGGAACCAGGTGGTGGAGAAGGCCTCCAGCAGGTGCAGCAACTTGTTGGCAGTCACCATGGACAGGCTCTTGAGGTAGGGTGACACTGTAAGGGAGGGCCAGCCCTGAAAATCCCAGGCCAGGGCACAACTGCTCACCTCAACGGATCCCCGCTGTCCCCAGCTGCCTGAGGGACCCCCACCCTGTAAGGGAGGGCCAGCCCTGAAAATCCCAGGCCAGGGCAGAACCACTCACCTCAACAACAGATCCCCGCTGTCCCCAGCTACCTGCAGGGACCCCCCCCCCCCGACAAAGACCAGCCTCCACCACCCCACAACCTCAAAGGCACACCCGGATCATTTCTCCCAGGCATCTCCCAGATACAGAGGGAGGAAGGACAGGGACGAGGATGTAGATAAAGAACCTGGGGTTTAGAGAGGGCTATAAACCAAACCCAAGTTCCCCAGCAATAAAATGACAGGGCAGGGGCGCTCACACGGGATGTGACACCATTCAAGAGTAACAGGTTGCTGTCATGAGATTTGTATTCCTTGGGACAGCTTTGTGAGTGGGAATCAAAGAGGAAACCGCAGCTGACCTGTGTGTGTCCTTTTCCCCGCCTTTTCCCCTGACTCTGCTGAAGGCCCCAGAGGGTGGGAACAGGGACTCAGACGTTCGTCACAAGGGCATTCTCAGAGCTGCCCTTGCTTGTTAGGCACTCGGTTAGGACTCGTGAAAATAGAATCGGTGGACCAACTAAGGGAAGGTACAGAGCTCATAACCCAGCTAGAGACCTCAGGACCCACGGTGCCACCCCAGACACTCAGGAGTTCAAACGACAGTACGGTCAGCATGCTAGTCTTCACTATCACCTGGGAAGAGAGCGCGACGAGGAATTATCTAGATCATGTTCGTGTTGGGCATGTCTGGGGGGCAGCGCCTTGACTGTTAATTAAAGTGGGAAGGCCCCCTACAAATGTGGGTGGCACCATTCCCTAAGCTGGGCCCTGAACAGTTAAGACTAAGGAATCTAGCTGAGCCTATGCTGCCAGGCAGCAAGCAAGGGTCTGTCTCTTGGTTCCTGGCTGTGTATGTCCTATGACTAGCTGCTTCAGTGCCTGCCTTGACTTCCCCGCAATGACGGGCTGTGACCTGGAATTATAAAGCCAAATAAATGCAAGGATCTTTGTTACGGCAACAGAAATGTAAAAGGGATCTATCAAGGAACCACAGTGGCCAAGAGACATTCACGAAAGTCATTCCGCTCTAGCTACCCACCATGCAGGACCCCCAGCTAGCCTGAGCCCTCCTGCCTCCATTCCCAGAGAGCAGCCTGCAGGCCCTGAAGATGCTGTTGATAGCCTCACATTGTAACTCCAACAGCCCAAACCTCTGCTACCCAATAGCTAGCCAGCAGCCATATGTGGCCATCCAATGTCTGCCACATAGCCAGTGTCCACTGAGATGTCCTGCGTGAACAGAGCGCACACAAGACTTTGAAGACTGGATATGAACAGGACATAAACTACCTCAATGGGTTTTATACTTTCTTCATATATAAGAGGAGGTGTTTTGAATTTAGATTATATAAAGTGTATTCTAAAGCTTTTTAGAAATTTTATCTATTATCGTGTGCACGAGTATGTGTGTGTGTGTGTGTGTGTGTGTGTGTGTGTGTGAGAGAGAGAGAGAGAGAGAGAGAGAGAGAGAGAGAGAGAGAGAGTCAGTCACAGGACAACTTGGTGGTGTCAATTCTCTCCTTCCACTTTTACACCCCAACTTGCATGGCAAGAGATATTATCCTCTGGGCCATTTCATAGACTCTGAAGCATTTATCACCTGTCCCTGTTGCCTCTTATACTATACGAAAAAAAATCAGCATTAACATGTGGCTGTCTTATTCCAGGCGATAAAGCCAGGCAGGGACCTGATGTCTGGTTGGCCTGTGGCCTGGCGCCATCTGCTGGTGGTGAGCTTGGGGAACTTAGGCTCTGGGCTCTTACCGTTGACCACAATGGTGAGCAGGCAGTCAAAGAGGGGTTGTAGCCGCTGGTGACCACTGGTAATGATCTTGTGGAATACCTATGCAGGGAGGAAGGGGGATGGCGTGAATGACCCACCATCTCCAGACTCGGCCAAGAAGAGAATGTCACCCCCAAGCCCCCAAGTCAGACCATGCACACACACACACACCCTTACCACGATGAGCAAATCTGCATGTGTGCCTGTGAAGACAGGGATGTCCATGGGCACGCGCACTGAGTAGGGCTTGTTCAGTCGGACCCCAAAGTTCCTCTCCCCACTCAGAAGCAGCAGGATGAAGACCCCAATATGCATCAGGCCCACCCGAGCTGAGGCACACAACATAGGAAGTGTCACACGGGCAGGAAGGGGAGGGGAGAACTCAGCAAAGACCCATCTACAGGGGCCCGAGGGGGCCCCTTATGGAAGGTTAGGACACTGGGCTTGAGTTTCTGGGAGGCAGGACACACTGGCTGGACCCCACCCGAAACGAGACCCCATATCCACCCCGGGATCACAGGCCCATGCTGTCATACATTGATCTGCCCGGGCGTCGTTGAGAAAATAGAGGATGGGGACCAGGATATCCAGCACGTCACTGCTCTTCAGGACAAAGAAGAGGAATTTCTGGGAATGAGAGAGGGAACAGGTGGGCTGGGTCAGTGCCAGGACTGGCTCCGCCCCACCTTGTCCCACCTAGGCTGGGGAGACCCCCAAGCTATGCCAGTCCTTGGACCCTGTGGACCCCGCTAAATCATCAGCTCTGTCCCTCCATGTCTATAGCCCTCGGAGCCCACTCACCTTGTTGAAATCGCAGAGTTTCCAGAAAAGAACCAGCAGCTCCTGATGGAACTGGATTTTCTTGGTGGAGTTAGGAAGGTAGGTCTGGAGCAGGGGGTTGGACAGCAGCCGAGCTATGCCCTTGAGGATGAACTGGAAGTCCTGGGGGACAGAACAGGGCTCCTTCCAGCCTGGCTCCCTCCAGCTCAGGATACCCCTGCAAATGCCTCCTCACTCTCCCATAACCTTACAATCTCCAATCGAGGGACTTAGGTTTGGACATTACTGCTGGCACCCCAGAAAACTGAGCCTCTGCCTTCCCTCCAGCAAGTCAGAGGACCCCCTACGCAAGGTTGAAGCTCCCGGTAACCCCCAGATGGACCTCTGAACCAGGCTCCCTAACCACCTGGATTCCTTGACAGGGACTAGCCTTTGCCCCTCCCCCCAGCACCTCCAGCCCCTTCCCCATCACACACAAGATTCTCATAGAGCTCTCATTTACTGGGCACACCACACAAGCTGAGCTATGTTCTATTTTGATCTTGGGGGGTGGGGAGGGGGCTGGCTCAGCTATAGTCCCTCACTGTGCATCTGCAGAAGTTAGAGTCCCAGGAACTATGGCACCTCCCCTCTCCCTGAGTCTGCCTGGACATTAAAGCCACCTCTGAACCCCAACATTACAGCAACCTCCCCTTTGGGAAGCCGCCTTGGTTACCCTGGTGCATTCGGGGCCTGAGCCCTTTATTTTCTTTCCTTCTTTCATTTATTTACTTGTTTTTGTTTTTATTTTTGGCTGTTCTGGGACTTGCTTTGTAGACCAGGCTGGCCTTGAACACAGAGATCCGCCTGCCTCTCGAGTGCTGGGATTAAAGACAAGTGCTGCTACACCTGGCTTATTTATTTACTTTTAAAGACAGGGTGTCCTGTAGTCCAGGCTAGCCAAGAATGACTAAACTTTCAAGTCTCCTGCCTCCACTTCCCAAATGCTGGCATTACACGCACCTGGTTGTGTGGTGCTGGGGATGGAGGGAGGGTTTTGTGCATGTCAGGCAAGTGCTCTACCATCTGAGCCACACAGCCCCAACTCCCATCAGCCCTTTCTGCACCTCAAAATCTCCCAAACATTGCCATTACTATTTAACTTAGGGTGGCCATGCATGAAATGCAGAAGGACAGGACTCCTCTATCCCCACAGCCGTTGCAGAAGGTGGGCAGTTAGAGTCCTCCATCTATGCCCAGCTCACCTCCTCACGATGAATCCGGGACAGGTAGTTCACAAACAGGTTCTCAGGCCCCGGAGGCTGCCAAGGGGAGGAGCTATGATGAGCAGATGCTCCACTCTGGTGAGCCTGGGCAGCAGCAGATGAACGCCCCCAGGTCCCCTCCCATGGTGTGCCTCTTGCCCAGGACCTCTGCTAAGAGATACCATCTGCCTCCAGCCATCTCTCCATCCCATCCTTACATCAGCATCGTCCATGGCAGTGCCCGTGGTGGTGCCATCCACAGTGGGCGTGGTGCTGGTGGCACTGTCATGGTCCAAGGTGACAATAAGCACCTGAGCGGCCTCCTCCACCAAGGGCTCCCGGTAGTCCGAGAAGAGCAGGTGGTTGTAGGGGATGCCGTAGCCCACAGGGTCGTAGGCACACACGGTGTTGAGGAGCGAGGTAAAGAGAGGCAGTGCGTGTCTGCAGGGGAGAGCGGAGCAGAGCTGCAGGGCTGCTCCCCTGGGCCTGCCTCTCAGGCCACAGAAGAAGCTGCTGAGCTACTGGGCTGCAGGCTAGGACCAGGGAGGCAGTAGTGTCCCTTAGACCCTCCCTATCCACGCATGAAGTTGACCCCGACCAGGGCCAGGCTGGGCCAAGGGTGAGGGGCTCCTTGTGGAGAACATGCTCACACCCTTCTCAGTGCTCAGGGGCTTCAGACAAGCAGTTAGAAGAGCAAGGGAACACAGCTTCCCCTTGGGGAGCAGGACCCAGGTCCATCCCCCAGCTCCCGGGCCACAGAATGATGTGAACTGGGTCCAGAAGATGTCAGCGTTCAAGTTCCTCATCTTACAGGTGAGGAGACTGTGATCCAGCAGTTAAACAAGCAACAAAGAGTGGCCGTTTGTCTGACGCAGCCATGAGGAGAAACTCTGGCCAGCCTCTGACTGTGACTGGGTGGGAGCCTTCCTCTTCTGGGGATAAAAAGAAGTCCAGCAGGAAGCCCTCAAAACACAGAGGAGGCGAGCTGTGCTATGCAGGGATCAGAGTCCAGAAGCGGGAAGGTTAAAAGTTTCAGAATGCCAGCACCTGAGCCAGCATCATAGCCGCCTAGAGCTGGGCATGCCCAGTTGGAGTGCGTGTTTCAAATATCGTGTCCCACGGATGACTGTGCGACACCCACTTGTACTCGTGAGTGTCCCCTCCTGGTCCAGACCTCTCCTCTTCTCCACCCCCTGACCTAAAGGACAGCCACAGGTCCCATGTGGCTGGCTGCTGAGTGCTATTGAGTGGTTGGTCCTGATGAAGTGTGCGGGAAATACTAACTACACACCGGAGGTGGGGAAAGAAGCGTAAGTGAAGGAAACGCAGATGATCTCCATAGTTCTATAAATTCATTGCAAAGATAGCGCTCACTTTTTAAAACACACTTGAGTTCAATAAAATAGACAAATTAATTTCCTTTCTTTTTGCTTTTGGGACAGGATCTTACATACCCCGGGCTAGCCTAAAACTCACTAGTAGCCAGTGATGACCCTAAATTTATTACTTCTTCTGCCTCCTCCACCTCTGGAATGCTGGGATTAGAGTTGTGCACCACCACACCCAGTTCACACCCAGTTCACGTGGTGCTGGTGGTCAAACCCAGGACTCCATGCACACTAGGCAAGTACTCTACACACAGAGACGCCTATCAAGCTACTCACATTCTATTTGTAATGAACAATGTGATTCCAGGAAAGACCTGGAGCCGGGTGGTGGTGGCGCACGCCTTTAATCCTAACACTCGGGAGGCAGAGGCAGGTAGAGCTCTGTGAGTTCGAGGCCAGCTTGGTCTACAAAGCAAGTTCCAGGCCAGCCTGTTGCGCAGAAAAGACTCTGTCTCAAAAAAGAAAAAGAAAAGAAAAGATAAAAGAAAAAAAACAGCTAGGAGACCTGGACCTGGGCCACCCAAGGGCCCCCAGGAGGTTTGGGGCCTTGATGGTTCAAGGGTGTAGCTAAATTATGATTTCATGCCACCAGGGGGCAGCACCTTCCCCCTAAATAAAGCCAATAGGGCTTAACTCACCAGTGCCCAGGCAATATTAGAAAGGCATGTAGTCTCTCACCTGTTTTCTGTGGAACAAAAGAACTGAACCCAGGGGTTGGGGCTGCCACTTTCTGGAGATGGCGGCAGGTACATGGCCTCTGAGAAGCATGTCAGCAGCAGCTTCAGCAGCTCCATCCTGCAGGAAGGACCAGAAAGGGTGCATTAGGACCCATCTCCCTCTAGGAGGGAGTTGCCAACCCTGCCCACCACCCTGGCCAAGGACCATGGAAGAAATGACCCCTGTTCCCGAGGTTGGATGGAAGACCTGTGGGTCTCAGAGCTATGCAAAGGCCCAGCCCGGGTCCAGCTCACCGGTTCATGTCGTGGATGTAGTTGGGCTGTGGGGAATGAGCAAAGCCCACACCAGCCTCCCAGATGTATTCACAGCTGTCCAGGGAATGGACATCTTCTGCTGAGTCCTGGGAAGAGAGAGGAACTGTAGGATTTTGGGGTGGGGGACACAAAACAACAGCCACATGACGCATGCCCAGAGGACCCAAGCTTCCCACTGTCCCTAGTTGCACAACATACCCCAGTATTCTCCTAAAGACAGCCCCCCACTAGGCCCCAGGTCCCAATGTAAGGAGAGAAACAAATGTGGTTGGATTTCTTAAAATGCTCAGTTTTCTTCAGTCTTATATTGGTAATTTTACTTGCTGAGTCCAGTCTGAGGCAGGAAAGAGGGAGGGGAAGGTTAGGGGGATGAGGTGTGGCAGGCTGGGGGGACTTTCCTGGTTCTAGCCCTGCACCCCTCCCACCTCAGGTAAAGAGGACAACAGGTGCCTTGCACAGCTGGACACCAGCTGGCTCCTCTCCAGCTGTACAACCCCTCCCCCACCCAGGAGATAGACCTAACAGCCTTGCTCTCTGGGCCACCCCTACCCCCCCCCAGGAGATACAGACCTAACAGCCTTGCTCTCTGGGCCACCCCTACCCCCCCCAGGAGATAGACCTAACAGCCTTGCTCTCTGGGCCACCCCTACCCCCCCTGGAGATAGACCTAACAGCTTTGCTTTCTGGGCCACCCCTACCCCCCCCTCCCCCAGGAGATATAAACCTAACAGCCTTGCTCTCTAGGCCACCCCTCTATCTCCGGCCTCAAGAGCCCAGGAGGCGATGTCGTGGTGTCTCACCACGTTGTTCCTCCGGTGGCTCTGCACGGTGAAGTCTGGGCAGAAGAGCAAGTCAGCGATGGCCAGGAGCAAGGACTCGGCCAAGGGGCGAGCATTCTCATCCTCTTCCTCCCCCTGCAAGAGATGCAGGCTGCTCAGTGGAGGCCGGCCAAGAAGAGGTGGTCCCAGGGCTCAAGGGTGTAAAGGACAGGGACCGGGTCTTCGCAGGCATACGTAGATGGACAGATGGACGAGGGAGGAAGAGGAAGTGAATTCCTGCTCATCCCAAACTTCCCTAAGCCAGAAGAGAGCAGAACAAAGACAGGAATTGGGGAACAGTGAGGAAATCTCCCCCTCACCAGGGTGTCAGACACCAAGCTCAAGTGTTGCAGCCCTCTTGGAAATCATGGGGGCTCAACCCTTGGCACTTGCTGGAGATAAGCCCAGAGCAGGTGGGGTCTGGGAGAAGACAAGAAATCTGGTCCCTCTGGACCTTCTAACGACAGGCACTGGGTCCTATCCCTGCACCCCGCTCCAGGATATAGGGAGCAAAGGCCTCTTGGGAGGGAAACTGAGGGCCTGAAAAGTTGGTCCTGGCTCCTTCCTCCTCAGCGGCACTCTATCCCTAGTCCCCATCCCTACACTTCCTCAACAGCAAGTGACCCTGCCTGGGTCCTCCCCTCCTCCCTGGCCATGCCCACAGACCCCTCCACGCCCTGCCCCGGGCACTGTGGACCAGAAGAAGCCCCTCCAGTCGGGGTCCTCGAAGATGTAAGGCAGCACTCGGGTGAGCAGCCTGCTGCAGTTCAGGACCACCTGCTTCTCCTTCTCCGAGTGGCAGCCACTCTCTGCTCCTTGTACCAGCTTCTCCACAGCCTGCGGGCACAGAGCAAGGGAAGAACATGGGAAGTGACCCTTTGGGTGTAGGCCACCCAGGCTGGAGAGGTCAGCTAGTTCATGGGAACTGAGATGTGGTTAAAACGCAAGCCTTGAATCTAAGCACTCGGGAAGCAGAGGCAGGTGAATCTCTGTGAGTTCGAGGTCAGCCTGGTCTACATAGCGAGTTCCAGGACAGCCCGGGCTACACAGAGAAACCCTATCTCAAAAAACAAACAAATAGGGCTGGAGAGATGGTTCAGAGGTTAAGAACACTGACTGCTCTTCCAGAGGTCCTGAGTTCAATTCCCAGCAACCACATGGTGGCTCACAACCATCTGTAATGAGATCTGGTGCCCTCTTCTGGCAAGCATACATGGAAGGAATGTTGTATACATAATAAATAGATAAATCTTAAAAAAAAGAAAAAAGCCAAAAAGCAGCCCAGAGCATCAGGATAGCAGAGTTCAGCCCCCTGGATGACCAAGACCTCATCTGCAGCACCCCTCACTTGAAGAGTATGTACCCACCTTATTTTCTTCTGAGAGCCTCTTTTGCTCCTAATCCTTTTGTTTAACCCCATATAGAAGTGCCTTTTTTAAAAAATTTTTAAAAAAGGACTGGGGCTGGAGAGGTGACTGTGAGGTTAAGAACATGTGTTGTTTAAGCAGATATGGAGGTGCACACCTTTAAGCCCAGCACTCAGGAGGCAGAGGCAGGTGGCTCTTTATGAGTTCAAGGCCAGCCTGATCTACACAGTGAGTTCTAGCACAGCTAGGGCTATGTAGAGAGACCATGTCTCAACAAAACAAAACAAACGTCCTCATAGAGGACCCAGGTTCAGTTCCCAGCACCTACAATGGTGGCACACAACCATCCATGACTCCAGTTCCAGGGGATCCAGTTCCTCCTTCTGATCTCCTCAGGCATCACACATGCATACGAAACACATACATACATCAGGCAAAACACTCAAACACGTAAAGTAAAATAAATAAATAAATCTAAATTTTCTTTTAAATTTGTCATAGAGGAAAAAAACAACAGCACCTTATGGGAAAGCAAAATGAGCTAGTGTATGAAAAGTACCGGCCAAGGCGGGATAAAGCGCTCCTCCACGGTGGCCGTGATTACTTTCCCCTCAACCCTACCAAGGAGAACTTGAAGCAAAGAGGCTAGACCTCTAGGACCTGGGGATGGGGTATTCCGAATGTGTGCTCTGTCTCTCTGCAGACTGGGTCACTCGGCCACCCTGGGGAAGAGGGAAGCAGCAGTAAGGAGCCAAACAGCCCTTACCTTATAGCACAAGGTGGCCAGGTTAGAGGGTGACTCCTCTCGCACTGCCCGGATCTCTGCCGCTGGCACCAATGCAAAGACGTCCTGCACCGAGGTGGCTGTATCTGCCCAGAACTGGTCCCAAAACGCATCGTCGGTGGCTTCCACAGGCTACAGGGGAATCCAGTGTCCACAGTTACACAGCTCCTTCCCCATAGCTCCAGACAAACCCCTGGCAGGAGACCACAAACGCTACCCTCCATCCCAGTCAGCACCCAGGAGCCTCCCAATCTGGAGGAAGAGCTTTTTCAGCTGCCACAAGACGGGGGTCAGCGGTAAGATAAGTGCGCTTGGTCAAGGGTCAGCTGGTACTAAAACCATCTGAGTCCCCAAGGGTTTGTGTATCCCTGGCTAAGTTCTCATTCTCCCATGAAAGAGAAGCTGACATCCTTGCCGGGCCATATCCCAAGGCCACACCAGGAGGTCAAGCTACTAGAAGCGAGACAGGGCTGCCCTCAAAGGAAGATAACAAAGGACACAAGCATTCCATTTAGTCACCAGCCGGGCAGTGGTGGCGCACGCCTTTAATCCCAGCACTTGGGAGGCAGAGGCAGGTGGATCTCTGTGAGTTCGAGACCAGCCTGGTCTACAAGAGCTAGTTCCAGGACAGGCTCCAAAACCACAGAGAAACCCTGTCTCGAAAAACCAAAAAAAAAAAAAAAAAAAAAAAAAAAACCAATCCATTTAGTCACCAATGCTGTCCTCTTCAGCACATCTACCAAACGCCCAGCTCACTGACCCCTCCCCACATGCTCCTCTCAGCATCCACGGCTAGCCCATGCTGCAGGTCCAGTCACTTTCTGGGAGCTCCAGCCTCCAACGCTACCCCTCTTGGGCTGTTTGTACAATGGCCTCTGACCCCAGACACCAAAGCAAACAGCCAAAGTTACATAAAGGCCTTTGGGGTTCCCACCACCTGCTGGATGGAGTCTAAACATCAGCTCAACTCTGTTGATAGAGGGCTCGTCTCAAAACAGCACACATGGAACTGGAGAGATGGTTCAGAAGTTAAGAAAACTGGCTGCTCTTCCAGAGGTCTTGAGTTCAAGCTCTAGCAACCACACGAAACCACCTATAGTGGGATCTGGTGCCCTCTTCTGGTGTAAGGGTGTACATGCAGATGGAGCACTCAAACATTAAATAATTAAAAAAAAAAAAGCACACACAAGTCAGGCAGTGGTGGTGCATACCTTTAATCTCAACACTCAGGAGGCAGAGATGGGCAGAGCTCTGTGAGTTCAAGGCCAGCCTCATCTACAGAGAGATTTCCAGGACAGCAAGCTCTATACAGAGAAAACCAAACTAGGGCTTTTGCTCAGGCTGCCCCCATTTCCCATTATAAGCTTCTCATTTCAACAATAATTACAAAGTCCTATAGGCTTGAAGCTTGACAGATGACTCATTTGGTAAAGGGGCTTGCCACCAAGTTTGATGACCTGAATATTGAACTCAGGATCTACCTTATCCAAAGGAGTACACCAGCTCCCACAGGTTGTCCCCTGACCTCCACACACACATGTGACTTTGCACAAATATAAGCCTGCCACACACATACACAGAGAAGTGTTTTGTTGTTATTGTTTATTTTGACATATCAGGTGTGGTGGTGCACACCTTTAATTCCAGCACAAGGGAGACAGAGGAAGGTGGATCTCTCTGTGTTTGAAGGCAGCCTGGTATACGTAGTGAGTTCCAGGACAGCCAGAGCTACATATCTCAAGAACGAACAAAAGATAATTAACAAAGTCCTAAAGGCCCTATTGAGACAAGCACATATATGGCCCTGGGGGCTGGAGATGGCTCAGAGGTTAAGAGTACGTGCTGCTCTTCCTTCAGATTCAGGTACAGGGAACTTCAGCTCCAGGAGAGCAAGATCTGGCGCCCTCTTCTGGCCTCCATAGGAACATGCACATTTGTGGCATACACACAAAGAAATACACATAAATAAAAACAAATTTTAAACATAAAACGTGTGGTCTTTGAATTATATAGACAGTCCTACAAGCAAAAGACCAAGGCAACCAATTTATTTATTTTTTTAAATTTTTTATGATTTATTTATCTTTATTTTATGTGCATTGGTGTGAAGGTGTCAGATCCCCTGGAACTGGATTTTCAGACAGTTGTGAGCTGCCATGTGGGTGCTGGGAATTGAACCCGGGTCCTCTAGAAGAGCAGTCAGTGCTCTTAACTGCTGAGCCATTTCTCCAGCCCCAAGGCAGCCAACTTAGATGATAAATTTCATCTCTAAAACCTCCTCCCGCACTGATGACACTAGAACCCCCTCCAGCGCTGATGAAGCTAGAACCCCCTCCCGTGCTGATGACGCAGATTGGCATCACCTGACAGGCGGGAACCTCAAGCTGGGCATAGCGATGCATCCTCTTAAAACCAGCACTCTCGGGAGGCAGAGGAAGGCAGATCTCTGAGTTCGAGGCCAGCCTGGTCTACATAGTAACTTCCAGGACAACTACACATAGAAACCCTGTCTCAAAAGAACCAAAAGAATAAAAAGAAAAAGAAAATTCCTCCATAAGATTGGGTTATAGGCAGGCTTATAGGACATTTTCTTTTTTTAGTAGCTGATGAGGGATGGTCTAGCCCAGCTATCCCTGGGTTGGTGATCCTGGGTTCTATAAGAAAACAAGTTGAGCAAGCCATTGGGAATAAGCAGTACCCCTCCACAGCTTCCTCATCAGCTCCTGCCTCCAGGCTCCTGCCCTGCCTGAGTTCCTGCCCTGATTTTCTTTGATGGTTAAATGGGATATGGAAGTGTAAACCACATAAACCCTTTCCTCCACAAGCTGCTCTGGTCATGGTGTTTCATCTCTGTGTACAGGCATGCTCCTACCCGGGGAACCTCCAGTCCCAATCTCTGTTCATCACGTTCTTTTTGTCTGTTTGTGTTTCCAGACAGGGTTTCTCTGTGTAGTCCTGATTGTCCCTGAACTCACTCTGTAGACCAGGCTGCCCTCCTACAGAGATCCGCCTGCCTCTGCCTCCTGAGTGCTGGGACTCAAGGCCTGTGCCATCACCACCTGGCTACGTCATCACATTCTTGACTCAGGTCTAGATGAGCCTGCCTGGCAGCCCTTTGTCCCTGTCCTTGCTGCTGAGGCGGGTACTGACAAGGCTGAGTGCCAGGGGGCTGCTCAAACCCAAGGCTGGGGAATGCACACTTCAACAAAGTGCCACTCCCTGAACAAAAGCCCCCCCACTCCACTCCAGAGCCCAACTCCTGGCTGCAGCCTATCTCAGAACTGGTAGAGCAAGTTAGCTGGAGGTAAACAAAGGCCTAGGGAGAGGCCCTGGAGGTGGGGTTTGCCAGACCTCAGCTATACAGCCATCTGATACCCATGGGGGGCAGGCAGGAGCTGGGGACCCCAGTCTGAGTGGCCTGGAGCCAGTGGAATGAGAAGTCGCCCTCAGAAGGCCTGTGGAGCTCCCCCCATTGGAAGTACCTCTGGAAATCTGCCAACTCTTAATACCCAACCCACCTCCCAGGTAGTTACCACCCTTAAAGGGGCAGAAGCCCAGCTGAGCACAGCTAGGCATGACCTCTGACCTTGTTCATTAGGTAAGCATCACCTAGGGACTGAAATCCAAATGAAACTTAAGAGGGGCCTTAGAGGCTGAACCCAGAAGAAGAGGGGAAACCCTTCAGAAACGAGCACGTGTCTTCCTGCCCACCCCAACCTTCTTCATGTAGCCAGGGCTAGCCTGGAATTCTCTGTGTAGACCAGGCTGGCCTTACAATAACCCTCCAGCCTCAACCCCCAAGTGCTGGGATTACACCACACCTGGCTGTGGAAGTCAAAACGCCACCCCTTCACAACCTCTCATTACAGAGACTGAACATAGGACCTCATGATCGCTAACCTCAGTCTGCATCTCCTCCCCTGATCCCACTGTGCCTTAGGCATTTGCATTGGTTGAGGGAACCAGATATAGCTTTAAAAAAAACTATTTTATTTTTATCTATGAGTATGTGTGTTTCTGTGTGCATGAACATGTGTGGGGTCTTGAACAGAGGCCAGAAGAAGGTGTTGGGTCTCCCAAAGCTGGAGCCATAGGGAGCTGTGAGCCACCCACATGGGTGCCGTGAACTTCTCTTCATCTTAAAGAATAGTGAGCCCTCTTAACCACTGAGCCATCTCCCCAGTCCCCAGCTGAGGCTTCAATAATCTCCTTCTGGGGAGGGGGTGGCAAGCAGTAAAACCAGCTGTGATCTACCTGGATGAGGATGATCTGTTCTGACAGGTGATCAAAGCATTCTAGCACACACGAGTGCGCATGTGAACATGTGCCTATCAGCTCTGACCCTGGCCTGCAGCAGAGCATTCTCAGATAGGCAGGATCCTGGGGTGGAGGGAAATCTCTGATCTTGTAACGCCCCACTCTGTGGTGCCAGCCAAGAGAGGAGACAGGAAACACAGCCAATGTGGCTGGCCTCAGAGTTAGAGCTAAGCCCGGCAGCCCAGGGCTGGCCAACAGGGCAGGAAGAAAACAGGATGCAGGGCAGGAAGGCAGGGAAGGCTAACCGGCAAGCGCTCACACCCGAGCGCTCAGGCCCGGGCTACAGGAAAGAGTCCACTGTCCGCTACCCAAAGCACAGCCTCTGGGGGCCTGGAAGTGAGGTCGTTCTGAGGTCAACACACCCGAAGCACCTTGCGGATACTGAGTGCAGGTCCAGGAAGACCATCGCGGATTCTTGAATCCCAGCTGCCCAAAGTTGACACCGCAAAGAGTCTAAGGTCTTGGCCCCCTCCCACCTGTGAGAGTTCCACGTTTACACGAAAGCCCATGGCCTGGTGAGATGGCTCAGCAGTGAGGGTTCTTGGTAAAAACACTTCGGAAAGGCACTTCATGCTTGCTGATAGGCAAGTCTAAGAACCTAATTCCAACCCTTAGCGACTGCATGGTGAGAAAAGAGAGCCGACTCCCACAGGTTGTCCTCTGACTGCCACACATACACCACAGTGTACACACGCAGACACACACATATACCCCAAAACAAATAAAAATAAATAATATAAATTGAAAAGAAGGGGTGGGAGAGGTGGAAGAAAAAGAGGAGGAGGAAGAAGGGGAAAAGGAAAAGGGGAAGAGGGAGAGGGGGGAAGATGAAGAGGGAGAGGGAGGGGGAAGAAGAAGTGGGAGAAACCCAGACTAGGTCCCCAGCCTACTCTAGGCTCTGGTTCAAGCAACTGACTCCTTTCTGCTAAGAACAGACCATCTAATCCAGGAAGAGACACGAATGCAATATTCAGGGGAGGGAGCCAAAGCAGGTCACTGCCCACCTTCCTAGATCTGTCTGAATTTATCCTGCCCCCAAGGGACCTGCTGAGCCCACCACACCTTCCAGCGAGGCAGTAAACATGGGAGACACCCTCTCTGTCACCCTCCGCTGTGCGAGGTGCCCCACACCGCCCTCCTCTGCTGCCCACAGACCTAGAATCTCATCTCTGAGGTTCTGGAACAAGTCACGGGGAGCAAAAAGAAGTTCTGGTTTGCATCAGGGGCCTCTCAGCTGGAAATGGGCTCTCTGGACAGAAGCCCTGGCATTTCGTTTTTCAGCCCCTGACCTTTCCAAGGTGGGCAGCAGAGTGTGGGAGCAGAGGTCGGCCCTCTGAGGCTGTGACTGGTTGGCCATGGGAAGATGGTTTCCCTGATCTCACTCAAACTGGCCAAGAACAATATAGAGCTCAGAGAACAACAGGGTGGGGGTGGGGTTCCAGATGGCAGGAGGTCCAGAGCCCTTTGACAGCCAGTCCCCTGTCCCCCAGGGACATGGCTGGCTCTCTCCATAATCATAGCAGCCTGGTTCTGGCAATAAGGAGTAAGGGGAGAACAAGGAAGGAGCCTGCTTGTTCGTTCCCAGCTGCCCAGACTCGAAATAACCACAGAAGGGCTTCCCACACCATTGCTGGGTCAAGAGGTGTGTAGTGGAGATAAGAGGAGGAGGAGGCTTCTGTGACACTTGTGGACTCAGGGGGAAATGAGAGAGCATGGATTGGACTGGAGGTACCTACGGCTCCCTCTCCAACAGACTAAAGGCAATCTGGGAGTCCCTCCTCATGCGCAAACCCGGAATCTCCATTTCGGGTACCAGAAAGCACAATCAACCAGCACCACCGGGCCCGGAGAAGCCCCTGGAGCATCCCTAGCTGGAAAGCGGATTTCCCTAGGCCTGAGGACAGCTCCTCTTCTTACCCTGATGCTGCCGCCTGCCACTCTGTGAGCTCCCAGGAAGACCTGGGCCTTCCCTGCCCGCAGGCATCAACCAGGGCCCAGAGAGGCCGCCGCTGCCACCGCACACCAGCTGTTTTCCCCGACCCCGGCAGGCGCCGGCCCGGCTTTGTTTGCATTGAGTCAGCCCGGGCCCGTGCGTCCGGGACCGTGGGCACTGAGGGCAGGGAGGAGAGCAGGCGATGGATGGGTAGGTGGGAGCGGGAAGCTGGCTGGTTATGCGAGGCTGCCGGCACTGGGGGGCGGGACAGGGGGCGGATAACGTTGTCGCCGCCGGCTTTAGGAGTAGGCACACGTCAGCCTAAGGTGGCAGCAGCAATGCCCGGGAGAGTGTTCCCAGGGGAGAGGAGGCTTAGGGTGGGATCCCAGAGGTAGAGATGGAGCCCTGAGGTACAGAGGGAAGATCTCGTTCCGGCGCTAGTCTCAGCATCCCCCTCTGGACTAGCTGGTCACCCTACGCTCGAGTGAGCCAAGTTCACCCAGCCCCCGTCATTGCCCTGCCCCCAAGCCGGGCAGGTGGATGAAGAGGCTGGGCCCCCGGGCGCACCTGCGTCTTGGTGGTCAACTGGATCACCGCCTTCCGGAAGTTCAGCTTGGAGTCTGCGGACCCCATGTCGATGGAGCCCGCTCCGGCCCAGCCCCGGGTTCCGACTCTGTCGCGGACTCGGGCTCTGGCTCCAGCTCCAGCTCCGCGGCCCCAGCTGCTCTCGGAGGAGCGGAGCTGCGAACCCCGCCCGCCGCCGGCGTCGGCCCCGCCCCTTGTAGCCCCGCCCTTAGGTCCGCCCCTACAAGGCCCCGCCCCTCCGCACCTGCCGTTTATTCCTCCAGAGAAGTCCAGAGTTCTCTGTGGAACCCAAATCCTGGTCCTTCGGCCCTTCGTTCTACAATCGAGTGTTATTCCCCATCCCACCTCTCTCTTCTGTCCATTAGTCCCGAAGACGGAAATCCTCCTGGCATCTCATCCCCTGCTTCCCACTGTGACTCTTCATTCCCTTTCTGTCCTGGGGCCTGTCGTCTCTCCTCCAGCCATCTCTACCTGACTTTCCCGCTTCCCTACTGTTGTTATCGGAACATTTGTTTTGTTGTTGTTGTTGTTGTTGTTGTTGTTGTTTTTTGGTTTTGAGGGGTTTTGTTTGTTTCTCTTTCTGATCTGTTCAACCCATGGGTCCAGCCCTGCAGTTACTCTAACCACAACTGCGGGCTTAGCCCTTGCTTGTGTGGAAGGAGGGGCTGTCTCAGTGCCTGATCCGGGAAGGCAGTTCCGCACCTCGCTGGCAGCGGTCCATCCCTCGGGTCTTGACCTTTCTGGTCCCCTGACCTCCCTGGGAACTCCTTGAAGTGCAGAGGAGCTGGCACACGACGATGCTGTGTCCCAGGAGGACCACATCACAGAACCTGCTCTTAGGAGAAGAAAGGAGTTACCCATGGGATAGCCCAGTTGGCTTTGTTTTGAGAGTTTATCTTAGCCTGGCCTCAAACTCGCTGTTTATGAACTTTTAATCCGTTTCCCGAGTGCCAGGATCACAGGTGTGAGCAACCATCCTTGGGCTTCTGAGATGCTGGAGATCGAACCCAGGGCTTTGTGCATGCTAGGCTAGTACCCTAGTTATTAAATTAAAAATAACAGCTGGATACATAATAATAATAGCTGGCATACACCTGAAATCTCAGAACTCGGGAAGTGAAGGTAGAAGGAGCAGAAGTCCCTTTCATCCTTGGTACATAGTGAGTTTGAGGCCAACCTTGGCAAAAAAAAAAAAAGCCTCCCCCCCCCAAAAAAAAAGTGATGCTTAGTCTACATAGCAAGCCAGGACAGCCAGGGCTATGTAGAAAAAAAGAGGTGACATTTCCTCACACCGACTGGCCTTGAATTTCTGATCTCCCTGCTTCCACCCCCTACATGTTGGAATTACAATGTGTGCTGCCCTTCCTGGCTACAATATATGACTTTACCATTTATAGACATGCTGGAAACAGTGGGGCCGTGGGAGCAGAAAACAAACCAGTCGTTGCCATAAGCTGGGAGTGGGACGAGAGGACTCAGAAAGTTAACGAGGGAACTTTGTGGGGCAATGAAAACCTTCGGTTTGACTGTTCTTCTAGCGATATGCCTCAAGAGAGTGAGCTTTACTGTATGTAAATGGTACCTCAATAAACTTGACTTTAAAAAAGGACAGTGAGTACGGGATATAGCTAACTTGGTAGACTGATGGCTTAGCCTGCAGGAGATCCTGGGTTCCATCCCCCACCCTACAAAAACTAAAGAGAAATAAAAGCTGGTGCAGCCAAGAAATGAACTCATTGCTCTAGGCTCTCTACTGTTGGCTGCGTGTACAACTTTTACAGTGAACATTTTAAGATAATAATCTGTGTGCATATTTATATATATATCATCAGTATGTAAAATAGCACTTTTTTTAAATATTTATTTATTATGTATACAATATTCTGTCTGTGTGTATGCCTGCAGGCCAGAAGAGGGCACCAGACCCCATTACAGATGGTTGTGAGCCACCATGTGGTTGCCAGGAATTGAACTCAGGACCTTTGGAAGAGCAGGCAATGCTCTTAACCTCTGAGCCATCTCTCCAGCCCCCTAGCACTTTTGAACACTTACAGAAATCACTCTTTCCTTATCAATGTGACAGATTTCCAGAAGGCTCTTGCCTATGTGAAAATATGTTACGTACTTGTTTTGTGCCCAGGATAAAAGACTCATTGGTCAGTGGCTCATGTGGCCCCCTCTGGAGTCCTTTCCCTAAGTTCAACCATCATTCATCCAACAAACATTGACTTCGAACCCGCTAGTGCCGGGTACCATTGAAGGGGCTAGGACCCAAGCCATGCATGTTTCTGCTAAGAGAACGAGACACCAAGGGCAATGACACAGGCCGGAGAACTATGACATTGAAAGCAAATGTTTCCCCAGGGGCCCTGGTAGAAACGGGTAAGGAAAAATTGGACAGAGGAAGGAATGACCGAGTGTGTTAGTAAGGGCCCCAGCAGGACACAGCTGGAAGACAGGGTGCTCAAAGAGTGCTCACGGGCTCTTCACAAGGACACATTATGGGGGCAGAATGAATCACTGAAACCTCTCAGGGGCAGGGAAAGAAATAGTCACTGGCACCCAGGGAAAGGGAGCCCACCACAGGAAAATCCCCACCAAAGCTGCGGTCTTCCAGAAGAGAACGATATTAAATGAGCATCCCACTTCACTCTTCTTTTGTCTCCAACTTCTGGCCAATCAGGTGAACTCCCAGAAAGCAGAAGATTAAGAGAACCTCTTGACGGAGCCTGGGAAAGCTCAGCCATCCAGATGTGGAACAGAGTGGAGGAGACAGATGGAAATCTACACAGGCAAGTAGAAAACTTTCCGCATCCAGTTCTTGCGGAGAGCAAGCCGAAGGAAGGCTTGGAGCATAGAGAGCCTGGTACACACATCCAGAGACCTGGTTTTATGTGTGGGAGGGAGCGATGAGAGATAGCATTTGAGGTATCCCAGAAGCAGACCATAGAGAGCTACATACAACCTGATAAGCTTTAATTTTATTGCCTGACCAGGAAAAGGCCTCTGAAGTAGAGAAATGATGTCACCAGATAGCATTAGGTCCTAGCTGAAGCAGGAGGAACAAAATGGCCTGAATGCTGGGAGGAATAAGGAGGGGAGTTGATAGGGCTGAACCAAAGCAGTGGCAGGAAGGGTGGGGGTGAAGAACGCATTTGGAACCCTGAATTTGGTTGTCAGTCCGATGGGCATTCTAAAGAGGCATTTCCACAAAACGACTTCCCCACCAAATGGCAGAAAGCAATACCCATTTTACTGTCTCTTAAATCCTCCGGGTTAGAGTTTCAATTGGGATGCGACTGGTCTCCACTCCACTGCCTGGGTCCCAGCTGGGAAGGCGGGATTGGCTAGAGCAGGGTTGTCTCAGAGCAGCTGGGGAATGGAACCAGCTGAGAACTACATTCCCACATTCAGGCTGGGGCTGGGAGAATCCCAAAGGCTGGATCTGGAGATAAAATACGGACATGTGGGGCTGAAGAGATGGTTCAAAGGCTATGAGTGCACCCATGTCCGTCAGCAAAGATAACAGCCCGTAGCTCTGGGTCCAGGAGATCCAACACCTTCCTCCAGCCTCCTACACCCCACACAGACAAACATCAATAAAATATTTTTTTAAAATATGCTGCCATGTGATCTTGCCTTGTGACTTGGGCCCCTGCAGCAAGGACATCGAGCTGAAAAGCGATATCCCAAAGGTGTATATGACAAGAGGGTGCTCCCAAAGAACAGGGGAAGCTACAAGGCTCATTAGTATCAAGAGCTGAAGGAGCTGGTGGGCTGGGCAGGACACCACACACTCAGAATCCAGGCCAGTCATCTGTCCTCCGACAGAAAAAAAAAAAAAGGTAGCCAAGCTGGGGTTGACCTTGGACCTAATCCTGCCTCCATCTCCCAAATGCTAAAATTACAGGCATATGCCACCATGCATCAACTCTTGGCACCACATTTAAAGCTACCTCATTGTTGCCAGTTTGGTAGTTCACACCTTTAATCCAAGCACTCAGGAGGCAGAGGTCGGTGTACCTCTGTGAATTCAGGACAGGGCCTGTCTACATAGCAATTCCAGGCCAACCAGGGCTACATAGTGAGACCCTGTCTTTAAATACACAGACACACACACAGAGAGACATACACACACACACACACACACACACACACACACACACACACAGAGAGACACACACACACTGAACACTGAGTTCTTTCTTTGGAGCAGCCTTGCCAGGGCCCCACCACAATCTCTACAGCCTGAGCAAACAATCCGAGGCCTTCTCCTTCCCTCTCAGCTACTGGTTCCCCAAGCCCACACCCTCTTCTGGCACAGGCCTCTGTGCAGGTTACTCCTCTTGTATCCCTCTTTCCTCTGTTCCGTGGCTGCCCTTTCCTCATTCTTCGGCATCTCACCCTAAAAGTCGTTTTTCCCAAGAGATAGCGCATCCACAAATGTTATTTTCCCTAGTACTGTCCCTAAAACTTTAGCAAATTTTTATTTTGTTTTGCTTTTTAAAAAATATCTGGCCGGGCGGTGGTGGCGCACGCCTTTAATCCCAGCACTTGGGAGGCAGAGGCAGGCGGATCTCCGTAGGTTCGAGACCAGCCTGGTCTACAAGAGCTAGTTCCAGGACAGGCTCCAAAACCACAGAGAAACCCTGTCTCGAAAAACCAAAAAAAAAAAAAAAAAAGAATCTGTATGAGTGTTTTGCCTATGTGTGTGTGAAGAGTAACCAGCACTCTTAACCACTGAGCCAGTTCCCAGCCTTGTTTCTTATATTTATTTGCTTATTGCTTTTTTTATATTTATTTATTATGTATACAATATTCTGTCTGTATGTCTGCAGGCCAGAAGAGGGCACCAGACCTCATTACAGATGGTTGTGAGCCACCATGGGTTGTTGGGAATTGAACTCAGGACCTTTGGAAGAGCAGACAATGCTCTTAACCACTGAGCCATCTCTCTAGCCCCCTGCTTATTGTTTTTGAAACAGGGTTTCCTGTAGCCCAGAATGGCCTCAAACTCACTGTATAACCAAGGCTGGACTTGAACTCCTGGTTCTCTCGCCTCAGCTTCCCGATTACTTGGGGGTATGCACGAGGACACCTGGATATAAATTAGAAACATGTTTGGGGTGCTGTTTTGTTTTGTCTAAGATTTATTTCCTTTTTAGTTTTGTATATATGCGTGTGCCTGCGTGGCGGTCTATGCATATGTGAGTACCGTACCTACAGAGTACAGAAGAGGGTGTGGGATTCCTAGGAGCTGGAGTTGCCGGCTGTTGTGAACTGACCAGCAGGAAACTGAACCCAGGTCCTCTGCAAGAGTAATATGCAGTCTTAACTCTGAACCACACAGGCATGCACCGCCACTTTCAATATAGAGGCATATGTTTTCTTGAGTTTTTTTTTTAATATTTCTTTATTTATTATGTATACAATACTCTGTTTGTGTGTATGCCTGCAGGCCAGAAGAGGGCAGCAGACCCCATTACAGATGGTTGTGAGCCACCATGTGGTTGCTGGGAATTGAACTCAGGACCTTTGGAAGAGGAGGCAATGCTCTTAACCTCTGAGCCATCTCTCCAGCCCGTTTTCTTGAGTTTTTGTTTCATGCCTGTTTCTGCTTTTCTACTTCTGTCTCTATTTTTTTTTATTTTAATTAATTAATTAATTTATTTATTTATTTATTTTGGTTTTTCGAGACAGGGTTTTTCTGTGGTTTTGGAGCCTGTCCTGGAACTAGCTCTTGTAGACCAGGCTGGTCTCGAACCTACAGAGATCCGCCTGCCTCTGCCTCCCAAGTGCTGGGATTAAAGGCATGCGCCACCACCACCCAGCCTTCTGTCTCTAATTTAAGCTTTGCACGGGCAGGGACTGCACCTGTCTTGATCCCTGATCCCCTGAGTGATATGTCTCACTCAGCACACTGATTTTATGACGTCTTGGATAATTTGCCTTCCACTCGAGGCCATGGGAATGATGCATTTTGACCAACTGTTTTCAAAGTCATCTTTCATCCTCTTGGGAGTTTTTCAGGGGCCCGTGGGTGAAGCTCTAAGGGGAGCTGTGGACGTAGAAGGCTCCACACCGTTTGCGCCAGTTTGAGTCTGAGCAGCCAGAGTGAAGCGCTGTGCCCTGGGGCTTCTCCGTAGGTCTCTCCTTCAGAAGCCCAAAGCCTGACCCTTTACCCCACACACCCCCAAACCCCAGCCAGAAGACAAGGTTCCTGGATGCGTCTCCCCAGCCAGCTGCCTCAGGAGTTCTACCAATGAGGGGACAAGAACATCTCTAAAAGTGTGATTGTGAACTGGGCAAGGTGGCTCAAATCTGTAATTTAATTCCAGCCCTAGGGAGGAGAAGGAATGAAGGAGGATTAGGAATTCAAGGCCATCCTCCATGGCACAGTGAGTTGGAAGACAACCAAACTCACTACAAAACCAAACAAAATAAAAAGTTGCATCCACAAAGCCCGGGTTGCAGACCCCAGCACTGCATACATCAGGAGTGGTGGCCGACGCCTGTAATCTCAGCACTTGGAAAGTAGAGACTCAAGGAAGAAATTCAGAAGCAGAGCTGGAGAGATGGCTGGATCCTTGGCTAGAGTTTGAGGCTAGCCTGGGATACACAAGAACTTGTCTCCAAAAAAAAATAAATAGAGCCAGGTAAGGTGGCTCACACCTTTACTCCCAGCACTCAGGAAGCAGAAGCAGACTTATCTCTGTGAGTTTGATGTCAAGCTGGTCTACATATAGAGTGTCAGGTCAGCCACAGACCAGCCACAGATGCATATGAGACTCGGACTCAAAACAAAATATAGATGCAGGTGAGATATATTTATACAAATATATATAATTGTAAGATGCTAATACATGTTGTCCGATGGCCCCGACCTGGTCCTAAGTGCTTGGCTTCATACAAACTCTTTGAATTCTTTCATTAGCCTCTGGCTAAGGATGAATGTTGTCTGCATTAGCATTCCGCTAATTAGAAGTCTGAATGATTTACGCTGTAGGAAACTGAGGCACACACGGAAGCACTTCCTTCCAGAAGGACTGTGAGACTCTAAAATTCCTCTTTCCGAGCAGTCAAGCAGTCGTCTGGGACAAACTCAGATGGTGTGGGGAGGCGGGGAGAGACCCCAGATGACCTCACCCATTCGGATGTATTGAGTGCTTTACTCTGCCAGGCGCTGACCTCATACTGGTAGAAAGGACAGATAGAGATCACTGGATGGCATTTGTCCCTTAGAATGATCAGGAACAGGGGCAGGGAGGGAGCACCGACTGCAGAAGAGGTGAAAACCCCAAAGAAAGATCCCTAGTGTCGCCTCTTTTACTTTAATGCAAGAAACATCGCGTCTGCTGGCACACGAGGGCACAGAGAGGCGAATGAGGCGCTTTCATCCTCTTTCATCCTCTACCAAAGAGACTGGTATGACTACTAGCACCGGACCGCCAACGTCAGCACAGCCAGCGTGCGCGCCCGTCATTTCCGGCCAGCTGTTTTGGGCTGGTTGCGGAGGTGGCGGACAGTGCCTGAGGGCTGAGCGACTGTGTGACTCCAAGCTGTCAGACTGGCTCCCAGAGCCTCACCCCAGTCGGAGTTTAGCTGGCAGCCAGGGAGTTCCATTCTAGCGGGCTCCGAGGTCAGTCCCGGATTGGTGTTAGTAGCCCACAGAGTCTGGGCTCGCGTCCCCAGGTCCTGGGCTTGCATCTTCAGGATCCTAGAGAAGTACATCTTGCTATTAAGAGTCAAGACAGATCTCTAAGAAATTTTATTGCTCAAGATCTGGGAAGGCATAGAGTCTACTAAAGGCTCCAGTCGTTGGTGCTGCGCTTTGATGCCCCAGGCATGGGGTTTCTGACCCGAATGTGAGATACACTGTTCAAAGGGTTATTCGGGTCAGGAGAGTTACTTGTCTCACCCTGGGCTCTGGTATCCACCTGGTTTTGACTACATGACAGGAGCGTATCTAAAGTTGATCTCTGAGCCTAATGGCTGGTACCTAAGAGAGATAGAGGAACTTTCTTCTCGGGAGGCAGATCTGTCCTCCTCTTGGACTAGCTTAGAGTAGGAAGTGGCACCACCCTACACTGCCAGAAGCCTTAGGCCTCTGAGTCAGAGCAGGAATGGACATAGAACAGGCTTGGCACGCATTCTATGTTCATTCCCATTCCCCCAGCCAACTCACATCTCCAAGTTTCCTACGCCGGTATCCTCTGTGTTTTGCAGAAGGGCCCAAGAGGCTCCATTACTCTGGCCAGGTCAATGGCCAGTTTCAGCCTTACCCTCATGCCAGCCACCTGGGATGTACACTGAGATTCTAACTTTCTTCTACAAGCATATTTGATAAAACAAAACAAATGCCAGCATGGTTACCCCTCCCCCCTCGTCTCCATAGGTTGACACATGACATAACTGTCCCAGCCTCTGGGAAGCAAAGCATCTGGGTGAGCCATGCTGAGGGCTTGGTCGATGTGGGCAAGGCTAAAGACTAGGAAGTGAGTAGGGGCTGGATGACTCTCAAGCACCAAGGGATTTAAGTTACCACCGGAAGCAACTTTAGAGTTTTAGATGGAGTGAGTCTTCATGACTGGGGTCTGCCTTTAATTGCCCAAGCAAGGGGCTGGAGAAATGGCTCAATGGTTAAGAAGTGCCTGCTACTCTCTCAGAGGACTGGAATTTGGTTCCCAGCACCAATGTCAGGCAGCTCACAATTGCCTGTAACTCCAGCTCTAGAGAATCTGACACCCACTTTGGGTCTCTGTGGATAAACTCCCACTAATAAACACAAATAAAATAAATCTGACGGAAGGGGAAAATAAATAAAATCTTTTTTAAAACTTTCTTTTCTCGGGCTGGAGAGATGGCTCAGTGGTTAAGAGCATTGCCTGTTCTTCCAAAGGTCCTGAGTTCAATTCCCAGCAACCACATGGTGGCTCACAACCATCTGTAATGAGGTCTGGTGCCCTCTTCTGGCCTGCAGACATACACACAGAATATTGTATACATGATAAATAAATATAAGAATTTAAAAAAAAACTTTCTTTTCTCTAGCAAGGAGGATACCCTATAGCATCCTTATTGTCCAGACTGGGGAAACTGAGGCAGCCATCCTCAGACCTGGTCCTCAGCCTTACTTGCCTCTGGGACTTCTGGAGCTCCCTGGGGCAGCTCTGGCTCATGGGTACCTTCCCACAGAGCTGCAGGATACAGACATGATGAACAGGGGCAGATTGAATTACAAACACTCAGTGAAACTCACCTGAACTGACCCTTTAGAACTCAGCCTCTCAATCCGGGTGTCCCTCACACTCTGCTCTGGATGGTATCACCACTGCCCCGTTACTGGAGCCAAGGCTGTGTGAGCATCACTCTGAGGTACCAGCTGATTCCTATGCCTGCCTCTCAGTTATGCCTCCAGCAGCATCTCCTTCCACCCCCTTCCCCACAGCCTTGTCCATCCCACAGTTACCACCACTCTAGGCTATTACAAAAGTCCCTATGCCCGTCCAATCCCATGCTTCCAAATTATCAGGCTGATATTTCACAAATGAAAATGAAAGATTTGCTGTGTTTCATTTCGGGATAAGATTCTGACTGGTTTCTACAATTCTGGCTCTCTAACCTCATTCCCTACTCACTCCACCCCAGCCCGGCTGCGTTTCCCACAGATCCTACTATAGGTCAAGCTCTTTTGTGCCTAAAAGTTTTTGATCTTGCTGTCTCCTGGACCATTCTCCTGAAGAGCATAGCACGTGTGTCACTTTATCCTTAGGGTGGCACCTCTGTGGGCTCGATCTAAGTATCCCCCAAACTCTCAACACCCCACCAATTCCTCCCTAACACACACTGTAGTTCGGAACTATACAAAAGCAGAAATCTTTCAGACACAAGGTATTTTTCTTCTTCTTCTCCTCCTCTTCTTTGTTCTCTGTTGCTTGGAACAACCTCAGAGTTTGCTCTCAGAGTCTTACCATGTTGCCATGGCTGGCCTTGAACTCACTATGCAGACCATGCTGGCCTTAAACTTCCAGCAATCCACCTACCTGGTCTTGTGAGTAAGGAGATTTCAGATACGGATCACTATACCCTATTCTTTTTTTTCCTTTACTTTTATTTTATGTGTGTGGTGTTACATCTGCATGAACATCTGTGCCTGCAGAGACCAGAAGAGTGAGTTGGATCCCCTAAAACTGCAGATATAGAAAGTTGTGAGCCATTATGTGGGTGCTGGGGATCAAACCTGGGTCCTCTGGAAGAGCAGCCAGCTCTCTTAACCACTGAGCCATCACACCAGCCCCTGCTTTGTTTCATAAGTAAGCTATTTTGTGCATATAAGAAGTCTTCAGGCCGGGCGGTGGTGGCGCACGCCTTTAATCCCAGCACTTGGGAGGCAGAGGCAGGCGGATCTCTGTAGGTTCGAGACCAGCCTGGTCTACAAGAGCTAGTTCCAGGACAGGCTCCAAAACCACAGAGAAACCCTGTCTCGAAAAACCAAAAAAAAAAAAAGTCTTCAGAAAAATGCGTACATCCCTGGTGCTCAAGTAGACCTCTGTTTTCCCAATGATCCGCGTAACCAGCACACAGAATGGAAAACAGAGCATCCCCAATGCACAGTGAGCAAGGAACACAGAGCTTCGGTTTGACAGTAAGCAAAGCGTCCGTCCAGTGGACAGATGGTGCTGATGCTGCACAGCATCATGGATGTGTTTGACACTGCAGAGCTCTATGCTTAGAACACTTAAGCTTGTGCCAGCCAGATGGCTCAGCAGGTAAGGATGTTTGCTGCACGGGCCTGACAGCCTGCGATGGATCCCAGGAAACCACAGTTGAAGGAGAGAGCAGACTTCGGTAAGTTGTCCTCTGATCTCCAGAGCCATGCATGCACTGAGTATGTGCAGGCACACACACACTAAAAATAAAAATTAAATTAAAAATAAAACTTAATTGGTTAAGTTTGTCAGGCATGGTGGTGCATGCACTTAATGCTAGCAACCAGGAAGCAAAGGCAGGCAGATCTCTGAGAGTTTGAGGCCAATTTAATCTACTTAGTGAATTGTAGAACAGCCAGGGATACAAAGGGAGACTCTATTTAAAATAAATAAATAAATGGTGGGGGAACAGGTAGTAGTGGTGCACACCTTTAATCCAAGCACTTGGGAAGCAGAGGCAGGAGGATCTCTGAGTTCGAGGCCAGCCTGGTCTACATAGCAAGTTCTAGAACATCCAGGGCTACACAGAGACACCTTGTCTCAAAAAAGCAAAACACTGGTCTGATTGATTTTGCTAGGTGTGAACATCAATTTTTTTCATTTTAATTTCAATTTTATATGTATAGGTGTATACCTACACACCACATGTGTGCTTGATATCTGTGAAGGCTAGAACAATGAATCTGATCCCCTAGGATTGGAATTGTGATCTGCCCTGTAGATGCTGGAACACACACACACACACACACACACACACACACACAAGCACGCATATTCACAGTAGGTTCCATCTCTCAAATATTTTTTTACCTTCTACCACCACCACTCTGGGAGTCAAACCCACATGGACCTTGGGGGAAGCTAAGGTCCCAAGAACATGGTAATGGTGGCATCTCATTTTGGATTTAATTTGCATTTCCTGGTGACTAAAGACACTGAGTACCAAGCTAGGAAGTGGTGCCCCACGCCTTTAATTCCAGCACTTGGGAGGCAGAGGCAGGCTGATCTCCGTGAGTTCAAAGCCAGGCTGGTGTACAGAGTGAATTCCCAGACAGGAGAGAGAGAGAGAGGGGGAGAGAGAGAGAGAGAGAGAGAGAGAAGAGGAGGGGAGGGGAGGGGAGGGTAGGGGAGGGGAGGGGAGAGGAGAGGAGAGGAGAGGAGAGGAGAGGAGAGGAGAGAAACTGAATACCTTATTCACATGTTGGCTGGGCTATTTGGATATTTCTTCCTGGAAATTGTCTAGTCTCGTCTTTCATACACTTATCTCCTGGCCATATGCCCTTTTCCTCAGATTTTCAGGTCTTTCTGTATTCTGGATACAGTTGTTTCCTGGGTATATCATAACATCTATTCAGAGTGCTTCAACAATGCCCACACATGATGGGTCTCAACAAAAACAAGTTGTATGAATGTTTGAATTAGGAAAGCCCTTTAAAGGAAAGATGCTTGGATGGATTAAACCATTGCTTTCAAGGGTGTAACTGGATATAAGGTTTGTGTCTCAAACAATAAGAAACAGAACCTTAAAGAGAAAGCCCAGAATACAAGAAAACATCCTCAAATTTCATTCCTTTCAGCTTGTTTCTAGATACACAGGTTTTTTAACATTCCGGTTCTTCTTTTTTAAAGGAGTTATATTTCTACCAGGCAGCAGTGGCAGACGCCTTTGATCCCAGCACTCAGGAACCAGAGGAAGGCAGATCTCTGTGAGTTCAAAGCCAGCCTCATCTACAGAGCAAGTTCCAGGACAGCCAAGAACAAGGACAGGGCTACACAGAGAAGCCCTGTCTCAAACATCCCACCAAAAAAGATGTTATATGTCTGTATTTATTTATTCTATATTTATATGTGTGAGTATCTGCCTGTACGTATGTGTCTACATCACACATGTGTCCACATCACGCACATGTCTGGTACCCAAGGAGGTCAGAAGAGGAGAATGGATCCCCTGGAACCAGAGTTACAGAGGTTTCTGGAGCATCATATGGGTCCATTCCCCCAGGACCTCTATAAGAGCAACAAGTGCTCTAAACTGTTGAGCCACCTCCAACTCAAAATTAAGATCTTAAAGGCTGTGTTGTGAGGGGGTTGTACATGTGTGTGTGTTCATGTGTATTCACGTGTGTGCTGAGGGCATAGGACAACCCCCAAGTGTTCCTCAGGAGCTGTCCACCTTGTCTTTTGAACCAGGGCCTTCCACTGGCTTGAAGCTCATCAGGTAGGCTAGGTTGTCTGTCCAGTGAGCCACCATGGATCCATCTATCTTGGCTCCTCATCCCCAGAGCTGGGCTGGGAATACAAGAACGAGACAAACATTCTGCTTTTTTTTTTTTTTAAGCTGATAAGCACTTTTAGTGTACGGAGCCACCTCCTCAGTCCCCTTAAGGTAATGTTTAGTTTTGCTTAGTTTATAGAAAGACTCCTACACTGTAGCTTAGTCTGGCCTGGAACAGGCTGTATGAAACAGCTGGTCTAGAACTCAAGACAACCCCCCCTCTTCAGCTTCCCAAGTACTGTTATCAGAGGAGCCTCTTTCTAACCTTGGGTATGTGTGTTGTGTACTTGTGAAGGTTCACGTGATTTCAGGTACCCAGAGAACAGAGGGGTCAGATTGCCCCGGCAGCTGGGGTTACAGGCTCTTGTGAGCTGCTTGACATCGGTGCGGGAAACCCGAACTCAGATGCTCAGCAAGAGTTCTTAAGCCCCATTCTTCTCTCCAGCAGCCAAATCCCTATTTCTGGCTCTTAAAGTGCTTGTAAATTAATACCATTTTAAAGAAGTTCATGGAATGTATCCGTAGGTCACCCCGTTCCCCGCGGTGAGGACCGCTGTGGAAAGCAGGCAGACCCTTGCTCTCAGGATGAGCCAGGACAAACAATAAGTAAACAAAATAATTTCAGACGGACGTAAAAAAAAGTCGGACGTGGAGAAAAAAGAAGGACATAGGGTTGATCCAACAATTCCCAGACCAGGACACCAGGAAGGACCTCACCCGAGGCCCCGCCCCCTATTTGCATACTCCTTATGATTGGCCTCCGGCGGCAGACCCCACCCCGTAGAGCTGGCGGCCTGGGAAGCAGCAAGCCGGGCCGGGCGGAGATGCAGCGGCGGCTCCGGGTGTCGCGGCGCGGGCCGGGTGGTGTGCGGGCCAGAGGCGAGCAGGGGGTATCCGCCGTGGCACCCACACTCTCCTGACGCCGCAGCCCTGCAGGCGGTCCCGGGTCGTCCCAGCCGTCGTCCCGCTTTGCAGTCCCCACCCCTCCGCCCTTTGTGCCGCCGACACCCGACGTCCCCAGCTCGACGGGACCCAGGGCGCGCGGGAGCGAGAGGCCCCGCTGTGCGCACGGCCGGTAGCGGATGGCGGCCGCGCGAGGTGGGCGAAGGGGCGCTGCAGCCCGAGCCCGCGACGTGGGAAGCCCGGACCGCCTCCGCCGCATTGTCCCGGGCTGCGAGCCCAGGCCCTGAGCTGCCGCAGCGCCCGCCCACCGCCACCCGCGGGGCCATGCGGAGAGCGGCGGGGATGGAGGACTACTCCGCAGAGGAGGAGGAGTCCTGGTACGATCATCAGGACCTGGAGCAGGGTGAGCACGGTGGGAAAGGAAGTGGCGTGTGCCCCGAGACCCCTGGCCGCTACTCCATTGTTGGGCGGTATCACCTAGAAAAGGGCTGGGCTGGACCTGGTGCACCAAACAGAGCATGAGTCTTGAGAATGGGGACGTGGACCGAGAGGGGCGCTGCCCTGGAAGATTCGGACGCGATAGACCCGAGACCTGCAAAAGTGTGTAGTTGACGGGGCATCCATCACCCTTCTCGTCTTAGTAGCAGCGACTACTCGGTTGTCCCTGGTAGGGTTTTGTTAGGGGGCCCGGAAACTAGGTGGCCGCAGGGAATTCCTGGTACTTTGGCTGGGAGTACTCTGTGTTGAGATGTCATCTCCCCAGATCAGCAGCACTCGTCCCGGCCAGAATTTCTGAGCTCTAAGACCTAGAGAAAGTTTCCCCACCTGGCTTTCCTCTGCCCAGCTAGAGAGTGGTGCGGGCAGCCTGACTGTGGAGAAGCCTTATGTGGAGTCTCCAACCAGCCTTCCCGAGAAAAGTATCCCGTTGTCCTTCGCGGCACTAGGCTTCCTCACACGTTCTGCCGAACGACAGCCCCAGGAAAGAGGGAGGATGCCTGAAAGGGGTTTGGAAGCTGGTGATGAAGTGGCTAAAGTGACATCACTAAGAAGAGAGATGGAGTCGTCTTGGCCGAGGTGGGGAGGCCTGAGAGGGTCAGGGTCAAGGCCAAAGCCTGCTGGAGTGGAGTCTGCTCCACCCTCTTTGCCAAGGTGCCTGTTCTTGCCGATACCTTGAGGGAGTGAGGAACTGCATCAAGGGAAAAGTGACCTCCCCACAGTCACCTGCAAGCCCTGAGTTATTCAAACCCAAGGCTAGCAGACAGTGTGCCCTGGAGGCCTGGTCTCCATCCTCAGGGTCCCTGAGCTCTGGTTTTGCCAGGATGGGAAGCATGCACTCGCATCCTGGAGCCTTTGTTTCCTGACCCACTTCCCCTTGCTGCCAGGCTTCACCTGCAGACCAGGAGCTGTCTCTGTTCTTGCCAGTGAATCAGACTCTTGGGAGACCTGTGTAGGATGGAGGGCGATGGGTTAGACATCCCTGTGCTATGAACTGCCCCATGTTTATGTGGCACCTTCTTCTCTGTCCTGGCCACTACTCCTAAAACTTTTCTTCTCTGGAAACATCTGTTGGCCTCATTTGAATTTCAGACATCATCCTGGGACCTTGGAAGGGTCCTAGCCGCGGACCTCCGGGTACAGGAGGGCTGGTAGGGGAGGCCCACTTGTATGTTCTGAGTGTCAGTGATTATGAGATGACTTCCTGGGAGAGGCTAGCTCAGAAGGAAAGATGAAAAGCAGAGTTCTGTGGAAGATAGCCTCTAGGGGAGGCAGATGCTAATACTGTGGCAATCTCATTTAGTTCCCGCACCCCTAATGAAGGCTTGGCACCATGCCCAGCCCAGATGTGGGAGGAAGGAGCCAGAGAGTAGGGGCGGGAGATGGTGTGGCTTCTGGTGAGGGACCGGAATCGCCATTCCAGCGGGGCTGAAGAGCTCTGTATCGCTCTCTTCTTGGGTCCTGCTGGTCTGGCCTGCAGCTCCAGTCATAGGCAGAGCCCAGGAACCAGGGGGATACCGAGGAATGAAGCACTGTTTGAGGAAAGTGGGCCTTCCTGCCAGTGGGGGGGTGGGGGAGGCTGTGCTGGGTCTAGGGACAGAATCCCTGTCCTGATCCTGTATTCCAGCGAGGAGATGAGGAGAGGGATCAAAGTATGTATGACAGCTTGGTCCCCTCAGCAAGGAGAGATGTGAGCCGGAGGGTGGAGGAAGGAAGGGGAGGACAAGTAGGGGACAAAGGAAGTGCTGGCCACTCAGATCTGCGTGCCAGCCCAGGAGAGCTGAGTGATGGGGAGGAGTGTCTGCCAAAAGACAGTCACATCAGAGGTCCCATGTCTGTGTCCCCTTCTCTGGGCTTGATCCCAAAGTCTTTCCTTCCCATCTGCTGGGTGGCCCGTGGAGTGGTTTTCCCACCCACCCATGAGGTAGCCTTCCGGCCTGTTTTTCCCCCCTACCCTGGACCAAGCCCCAACTTCCCTTCCCAAAGAGATTGTCCCTAGAGATGGTGTTTGACTTTGGTGTGCCTCTGCCCCTCTGCAGGAGGTGGTCAGGACAGGTGAGGTCTTAGATTTGCTCTGTTCCCTCTACTGGTTGCCATGAGCACCTGTAAAAATAGAAAAGAAAAGTCATGAATTAATTATTAAGCAAGCCCTGGCTCTTCCGTTGCCCACCCCCTCCTCCACCTGTGACCACCTCTGTCCAGGCTGACGGATGGCCGCTGAGTCACAGATTTTCTGACCTGACTCCCCTTCCTGCCTAGCCTTGAGTTCTCCACCCCAGGGGATGCTCTGACGTGGCTAGGAAAATGGCAGCTTATCTCCACCCTGCTTCCCCCGAAGGCCTTCCGGAGTTCCTGACTTTCGTACCTGTGGGGCAGGACCCCCAGCTCCACCTCAGTCACCTTTACCTGTGCCCACCTTGGCCTATTTCCTGCCTCTCTGTGAAGAGTCTGCCATGCTCCGTCCTGATGCCAAGCCATAGGGGCTGTGGGATTTCTGGGTCTCTTTTGTTTTCTCTGGGGTTACATATAACCACTAAGGTCCCCTGAAGGAAGCCCCAGAAGGCCCCTAGAGCCAGGAGGGGAGGTGGCATCCCAGACTCAGTTCCTTCCTGGCTTGGTTCAGAGTTGCCTATTGATCCAGCCATAGCAAGCTCTTTCTTGTCTTGTGTCCGCATCCTGCTTAGCTGGCTTCCAAGTGCCCAGGCCACCCTCCCCTGAGTCCGGAACTGCCACTGTCCTTCAGCAAGCTGCCTCCTCCAGGCCCCTGGCTCTGCAGCTTCTAGACTCCTTCCGTCATCCCTTCAGGCAGCTCTGACCAGCTTAGCTTGCAAAGTGATTCAGTTTCCCTGAGTCTGTCTGAGATTCTCCCCATCCTCCCCAGGCAGCTTCCTTTCCATCTTCCTTCATCATCCCTGGATCACTAGGGCGACCAAGTAACATTCGCTGTCTTTGTGGGCAGTCTTCAGCGTCTCTCCCTTCATAGTGTGGTATAGCCCCCATCCCAATCCCAGCCTACAAATAGCAAGGAGTTGCACACATAGCCCAGCTCGCCTGGAAGGAGGAGCCTGGTATTGAAATTGCCCTTGGCCCTTCCTCATTTCTCTGGCCTTGAATTCTGGTTAAGCTGCAGGGTCTGCTTGCAGGCCGAGCATGTATATGGTATAGCAATGGTCACTTCCTAGACCACCTAACAGTTCCAAGGCCTGAAACATTTGGGAAGGGGATGAACTGAACACTGCCATCCTGTTACAGCCTAAGAAGATGGCGAGGTTCTCCCGTAACCAATCATACACACACACACACACACACACACACACACACACACACTCATTATCCCCAAGCACATGATATATCACAAGATTGTCATCCAACAATGGGAACATCAGGCTTCAGATTTTGCAGACAACTCCAGACTCTGGCCCAAGTGTCCTCAAATACCTTATTAGGTTTATATTAGGTGACTGGACATTTTGGCATCTTCATTAGGCAAGTTACTTGCCCCAGGCTATGGGGTTTGTATCTGATTTACACGATTCAGTTTTGTTCCCATCGGGAAAACTGTTTGTTCCAGACAGTGTCATTACAGCCTAGCTAGAGGGGAGCTTCTGTGGTCTGCTTCCCCAGTGACGTCAGGACACAAAGCCCTCTCCAATTAATGTAGCTGTAGAGGCCCCATTCTGGCTATTTCAACCAGACCCCTGATCTGAGCGTGTCTATATCCTACCACTTGGGAGACAGAGGTGATGGGATCGGGAGTTCAAAGTCATCCTTGGCCTCATACCAAGGAAAACCTGACTACATGAGACCCCACCTCAAAACAACAACAATGAAAGTTGCTGGAGATGCAACTCTGTTGGTAGAATGCTTGCCTAGCATGCAAGAAACCCTGGGTTTGGCTCCCCAACTCCACATAAGACCAGACAGTGTGGCACATCCCAACAATCCCAGCACTTAGGAGGTCGAGGCAGAGGGATGAAGGTTAAGGCCAGCTACATTGCAAGTTTGAGCTACAAGATAAGAAAGAAAGAAGAGCTGGACAGTGGTGGCACAAGTCTTTAATCCCAGCACTCGAGACACAGAGGCAGGTGGATCTCCGTGAGTTCGAGGACATTCCAGTCTACCAAATGAGTTCGAGCACAGGCTCCAAAGCAACAGAGAAACCCTGTCTCAAACAAAGCAAAAGAAATAAGAAAACTTTACCCTCATTGTGGGAGCGATATTGTTTCTCAGACTTGGCCGTTTGTCTAGGTCCCGTGGCTGATCAGGCCACTCTGGCTTTCACAAGGAAACACCTTGTCCTAGGTGTTCTGTCCTAGGCAGAAAGTGCAGGACGCTCTACTATCTACCCATCCAACGTCCCTGTTCCGTAAGGGTCCAAGAGGAAGACCCCACATGGGCCTGTCTGCCGCACTGCAGAGGGTGTAGCCAAAACAGCCATCTATCTAAAACTCCAGGAGGACCAGAAGGGGAAGGCAGAGCTATCATTATGTATAAAAATAGCACTGGTTCTTATTGGCCCCGGAAAAGCTGCTTCTACAAATCTTGGTCCAGATTTACACCCTCAGCCTAGAATGAAGGTTGGTCTAACAAACGGCCTCATAATGTTAAATAATAAAATAATCAGTGCTTTCCTGCTTCTGGCCAAATGGGTTAGACAGGCCTACTGTTCACCCGCTAATTCTGTTTCTAGGAATGTGTTCTCACAAGAGGTAGTGATTTGCACTAAGGTTTTAATGCGGTGGAGTTAATCCTAGTTTGACTCTTACTTTGCAGTTCTAGACAGGGACCCAGATCCTCACACAGGCAGCCCCTCTACTGCTTCTAGCAGTGAACTCCATCCCCAGCCCCCCTTTACTGTTTGTTAGTGATTGCTAACAAAGATTACAAACTTTCGTGTATGATTGTTTTGCTCACATGTATGTATGTGTACTATGTGAGTGCCTAGTGCCCAAAGAAGCAAGAAGACAACATTGGATCCCTTGGGACTAGTGTTGCCATGTTGCCAACTGTTGAGAGCTGCCATGTGGGTGCTGGGACCTGAACTCAGGTCCAGTACTCTTAACCACTAAGCTATCTCTCCAAATCTGAGGTGTTAAGTTTTGGGGAGTTTTTGTTTGTTTGTTTGGTTGGTTGGTTGGTTGGTTGGTTTTGGTTTTTCGAGATGGGGTTTCTCTGTGTAGCTTTGGAGCCTGTCCTGGAACTCACTCACAGAGATCTGCCTGCCTCTGCCTCCCAAGTGCTGGGATTAAAGGTGTGTGTTACCACCACCTGGCAAGGGTGTTAAGTTTTTAAGACAAGGTTTCACCCTTTAGTCCTGACTGCCATGGAACCTGATGCAATCCTCCTGCCTCAACCTCTCAAATGCTAGGATTGCAGATATGAGCTACCAAACCCAAATGCTTACCCTCCTCTTACATTTTTTATTCATTTATTTTTTGGGTTTTTTTTAATTTATTTATTTATTAAAGATTTCTGTCTCTTCACCGCCACCGCCTCCCATTTCCCTCCCCCTCCCCCGATCAAGTCCCCCTCCCTCATCAGCTCGAAGAGCAATCAGGGTTCCCTACCCTGTGGGAAATCCAAGGACCACCCACCTCCATCCAGGTCTAGTAAGGTGAGCATCCAAACTGCCTAGGCTCCCACAAAGCCAGTACGTGCAGTAGGATCAAAAACCCATTGCCATTGTTCTTGAGTTCTCGGTAGTCCTCATTGTTCGCTATGTTCAGCGAGTCCGGTTTTATCCCAGGCTTTTTCAGATCCAGGCCAGCTGGCCTTGGTGAGTTCCCGATAGAACATCCCCATTGTCTCAGTGTGTGGGTGCACCCCTCGCGTTCCTGAGTTCCTTGCTCGTGCTCTCTCTCCTTCTGCTCCTGATTTGGACCTTGAGATTTCTGTCCTGTGCTCCAATGTGGGTCTCTGTCTCCTTTCATCGCCTGATGAAGGTTAATATTCAGGAGGATGCCTATATGTTTTTCTTTGGGTTCTCCTTATTTAGCTTCTCTAGGATCACTAATTATAGGCTCAATGTCTTTTGTTTATGGCTAGAAACCAAATATGAGTGAGTACATCCCATGTTCCTCTTTTTGGGTCTGGCTTACCTCACTCAGGATAGTGTTTTCTATTTCCATCCATTTGTATGCAAAATTCAAGAAGTCCTTGTTTTTTACTGCTGAGTAGTACTCTAATATGTATATATTCCATACTTTCTTCATCCATTCTTCCATTGAAGGGCATCTAGGTTGTTTCCAGGTTCTGGCTCTTTGATTTAATTTTTTGGTTTTTTGAGACAGGGTTTTCTCTGTGTAACTACCTTGGTTGTCCTGGAACTAGCTCTGTAAACCGGGCTAACCTCGAACTCACAGAGATCCACCTGCCTCTGCCTCCTGAGTGCTGGGATCAAAGGCATGCACCACCATGGAGACAGTGTCTGAGTTGCCCAAACTGGCCTTAAACTTGTGGTCCTCTTGCCTCAGCCTCCTGAGGAGTTAGGGTCTTGGGCCTATGGCATAGCTTCAAGCTTTTGTTGTTTTTTGTTTTGGGTTTTTTTGTTTGTTTTGTTTTTTGAGACAGAATCTCATGTAACTTAGACTGGCCTCAAACTCCTGATCCTCCTGCCTCAGTTTCCTGAGTCCTGGGGTTAGGCATGCACACCACACCTGTGTAGTAGTAATAATGGCACAGAGACTTATTATTAATTATAAAAGCTCAGCCTTATTCCTAACTAGTTCTTATAACTTAAATTAACCCATATTTTTTTGGTGTACACTCTTCCACGAGGCCTGTCACCTCATCACCATACTGCCCATCCTGCTTCCTCCCTTCCCCCCCACCCCCCATCTTCTGGTGTCTCCTGTGCATCTAGATTATCTCCTATTTCCTCTCTCTGCCTGGAAGTCCCACCTATACCTCCTGCCTAGCTATTGGCCATTCAGCTCTTTGTTAAATCAATCACAGCAATACATCTTTACACAGTGTACAAATATCCCACAACACACTAGGCTCATAGTTTCCCTTTTAATAGAGAAAATACTCAAAGATGCTCTAAACACCCAACAGTAAGGATCGTCTAAACGAAGGTGTTTAGAACTTTATATATACAGTAGCGTCTTCTGCATCCACTAATAGTGTGCATACATGTAATAATATGTGCATTACCCACAGAAACATGCCGTGATATGTTGTTATAGGAGAAAGGCAGATGCAGACAAAGACAGTGTGCTTTGCATTTGTGCTTCATTTTGTGTGTGTTGCATACATGTGTGTGTGTGTAGGCATGCATGTGCAGATCAGAGGGCACCTTGTAGGGGTTGGTTCTGTTCTTCCACCATGAAGGTGTAGGGGAATGTGGTGCAGTAGTGGTGTTGGGATATCCTGACTTATTGGGAAGCCAGGATATACTTAGAGCCACACTAGGACAGCTCTGGAGGGGTAGAGCCACACTAGGACAGCTCAGCCCTGGACGAAAGGTGTCCTGACTATGGAGAAGCCAGGCTACCTGAAGCTGGGGTGTGGTGGGGGATGGTCTCCCCGCAGGATGTAGGGATCCTGCTCCTCTCCTGGAGAGCCGCTACAGCTGAGTTCTGCTCTGCTCCCTCAAGGGAGCGTCCTAGCATAGCTGTCAGCTTCTTCTCCTGCCCAAGAAGTTTCTTCTGCTAATGCTCTGCAAGAGGAAGCCCCCTTCAGAAATGTAGCAGTCTGGCAATCCTTCCCTGGCCTTGCTCAGCCCCTTAAGGAGCTCCTAGCAAGGTTCTTCTGTTCTGCTCCACAGCCTTGCGGAGGCCCCCTAGGGAGCATCTCAGCAAGGTTTTTCAGCTCAGTCCCCTAAGGGACATCCCAGCCAGGTCCTCCTCCTCTGCACTGGCGAATGAAGGTCTTCACCCAAGACTCTTTTGAGAAAGAGATTTATTTGGGAAGGAGGAGTCCAGGAGAGTGGCTGTTTCTGCCGCTTAACTTCAGCTCTTTATATAAGGCTTCTTAGGGGCGGAGTTTTCCCAGGGAGAACAGGGATTGGTTAACTTTTCCCTGCTCAGGGATTGGTCAGTTTAGCTGGCCAGAGATGGCTCTGACTTCATGGTCAAACTGTGTTTCTTCCTCTGGTCCTTTTTAGATTTTTTACTCTAATCTTAGGGCCAGGGCATATTTCTTTCACTGGCTCTCATTCTGGGGACAAAGTGTGTTTCTCTGGCACTAGTTTCAGAGCCAGGGCACCTGTCGTTTAGTCCTGGGTTCAGGGATGAAGACGTTTCTCTCCCTGGCCCAGGTCTTAAATCCAGGGTGTGTTTCTTTCTCTGACTCTGGGTTCAGAGTCAGGACACTCAGTGATTGGTTGGTTTCCTGCCTCAGTTGTCTCTTTTACCCTACAGAAGGTCCTGGGGAGTGAATTCGGGTTCAGCAGCAATTGCCTTTACCCACTGAGCTATCTCACTGGTACAATATTTTTTTAAGGGTGTGTGTGTGTGTGTGTGTGTGTGTGTGCAGGTGCCCCTCATGAAAGCTAGAAGAGGATTGCTCCATCCCCTGAGGCTAGAGTTACAGACAATCGTGATTGCTTGCAGGGGACCAAACTCTGGTTCTCTGTAAAAATAGCAGAGAGCTCTTGAGTACAGAGCGGCCTCTCCAGACCCTCGCTGATTTTTGTTTTGTTTTTGTTTTGTTTTGCTTTTGAGACAGGGTTTCAGTGTGTATCCCTGGTTGGCCTCAGCCTCACAGAGACCCACCTGCCTCTGCCTCCTGAGTGCTAAAACTAAAAGTGTGCCCCACCACACAGCTCAACTAATTTTTTTTAATTGTTGGCTTTTCACCTTTCTGTACTCATTTGTTTTCTACATCAAGCAGAAAGAACGACCAAGCTAGTTGGTAGCACATATTCTCAATCCCAGCATTCAGGAAGCCGAGGCAGAAGGATCTTGAGCCTCAGGCTAGCCTGGGCTTCACAGTAAGATCCTGTACAAATGAAACCAAACCAGATATACGAAGGACAAGAAGAGATAGAAGTGACACCAGCCCAGACGCTCAGCTCCTGGTTTCCATCTCTAGCCATACTAGGGCTCCTGAGAATAGCCTGTGTGCTGGTGACACCGAGTCACCAAGAGCCGAGCCGCAGATCAATGCTAGGGCATTGACGAGGGCTGTCTGCTGTCCTCACTCTGTGTTCTGTTTGCTCCACCTCCCTTCTCCCAGACTTGCACTTGGCGGCGGAGCTGGGGAAGACTCTGCTGGAGAGGAACAAGGAGCTGGAGGAGTCCCTGCAACAAATGTATTCCACCAATGAGGAGCAAGTGCAGGAGATCGAGGTGAGGGACCCCAGGCTCTGCACCGCTCCTCCCGTTTCTCAAGAGCCTTTGGCTGGGGCCTGTGTGTGCCTTTGTGCACCTCACCAAAGGCCTCCCAGCTTTCCTTTCCTAATCCACACCTGCCCACCCATCCCAAGCAGCCTACTGCACCGTGGTCTTCACCCCCTGCTCCAGCGAGCACGAATCTCAAAGTCGATTGGTTTAGCGGTAGTAGGGGGGCCAGGCAGAGATCTTTGTCCCTACCTCATTGTAAAGGTTTGTTCCACCCTTACCTCCTCCCCTAGTACTTGACCAAGCAGCTGGACACGCTGCGGCTGGTGAATGAGCAGCATGCCAAAGTGTACGAGCAGCTGGACCTGACAGCCCGAGACCTGGAGCTGACCAATCAGAGGCTGGTGCTGGAGAGTAAGGCTGCCCAGCAGAAGATCCACGGGTGAGGGCTGGGATGGTGAGGGACAGGCCCAGGACTGAACACGTGGGCTGACAGGGAGACTCACACATTCTTAGAAGACGATGCTGAAGAGCCTGGGCTAGTAGCAAGGCCATCCCTGTCAACTCTGTGTGCTCTGTGTGCGGTGTGTGCTTAGACATTCATCTTGTAAAAACTATAGTCCCTTCCCTCCTCCTCCTTCTTCTCTTCCTCCTCCTCTTCCTCTTCCTCCTCCTCTTCCTCCTCTCCCTCCTCTTCCTGCTCCTCTTCCTTCTCCTCCTCTTCCTCCTTCTCTTCCTCCTCTCCCTCCTCTTCCTGCTCCTCTTCCTCCTTCTCCTCCTACTCCTCCTCCTTTTTTGTTATTTCACCAAGACAGGGTTTCTCTGTGTAGTTCTGGTTGTCCTGGAGCTCACTTTGTAGGGCAGGCTGCCCTTGAACTCACAGAGATCGGCCCACCTCTGCCTCTTGAGTGCTGGGATTCAACATGTGTGCCACCACTGCTCAGCCCGTCCTTTCTTTTTATGATTTATTTTTATTCTGTGTGGGTGGGTGTTTTGCCTGCATGTGTGTCTGTGCACCGTGTGTGAGCCATACTCTCTGAGGCCAGGAGAGGGTACGGGATCCCCTGGAGCTAGAGTTGCAGATGATCATGAGCCACAATGTGTGTGGGTGGCGGGAACTAAACCCGGGTCCTCTGCAAGAGCAGCAAGTGCTTTTAACCTCTGAGCCATCTCTCCAGCCCCTCACAAGCGATGGATGAAAAGTCACCCGTATTCCAGAAGATAACCTCCCACCTGTGCTTATTTGCCAATTACACACCAGGCTCAGTTTGAGGCACTAAAGATTCGGTGACTCTGACCTGCCCTCTGGGACCTTGCACATGGGAAGGGAGGCAGAGATGTAAATGTCACTGCAGTGTATGGTGGTGGTGACAGAGGGGCGGGGTGGTGGGGTGGTGGTGGTGATGCAGGAACCGGAAGTGGGGTTGGGGAAATGTCCTGGTCGCACAGGCGTGAGCACCTGAGTTCAAGTCCTGGCACATGTGTAAAATGTAAAAGACAATAGCGTGCATTCGTAATCTAAAACTGGGGAGCTGGTGATGGCTGGGTCCCACCCTGGCTGAATCAAGGATCCCTGGGTTCTAGTGGGAGCCAGTCTCAAACAACAAGGTGGCTAGCTTGTGAAGGTGTGATACCCAAGGTCATCCTCCGGCCTCCACATGTATCCACACACACATGAACATGCACACATGTACAGATACATAGGGACTAAAGGTGCCTGAGGAGAAGTGATTGGCTCTCCCTACGATGTATAGAAGGGCAGGTCCTTGGATATGGCAGAGAGTTCTCAGACTCTAACTCCAGACAGTGTGCTCAAGATTGTCTGTCTGTCCTTAACTCCATGTCTTCCATCTACAAACGGCAGTGAGGCGGCGTCCCGTCTCCTTAAGACTTCCCCCAGATGGGGCTTGAGAAATGGCCAAAAGGTTGAGAGTGTTTGCTACTCTAGAACCAGGGTTTGGTTCCCAGCACTCACAGTGAGTGGCTCACAGCCACCCTGTCCCAGTTCCAGGGGATCCAACGCCCCCTTTTGGCCTCCTCAGGCACCTGCATACAAAATCAATCTCCATGTTTTTGGTTGTGAGCCAGCTTTTAATGACTGAGCCCTCTCTCCAGCCCTAACAATCTTTGAAAGGAACAACAAAAAGATGTCTCTCCTGGTTGCCTTCATCCTATCCCAGGTTGACAGAGACCATTGAGCGCCTGCAGTCCCAGGTCGAGGAACTGCAAGCCCAGGTGGAGCAGCTGCGAGGCCTGGAGCAACTTCGGGTTCGCCGAGAAAAGAGGGAGCGCAGGAGAACCATCCATACCTTCCCCTGCCTGAAAGAGCTGTGCACGAGCCCCCGGTAGGCAAGGGCCCCGGTGTGTCTCAGCCTTCCGAGAGTTCCAGCTGAGGAATGAAGGAGCACGGTGGACAGTAGCTGGGGAGGAGGACTGGGTCTGGTCCAAGCCATCAGGATGCTTGCTTGCTAAGGACAGCCATGGGCATTGCTATGCTAACCGAACAATCATCACATTTATTTTGTGTACAAGTCAGATGAGAAAAGGTCATGTGTTTAGTACTCGGCACAGCCAGGCTTCCAACCTAGGAGGAGTTAAGTGTTGAACCTTTTGGTTCCCGTTAAATCTTAATTCAACAACTACTTATATACAGGATTGGGGATGTCGCCAGGCACTTGCCTAGAATGTGTGTTACCCTGGGTTCAATCCCTAGCCTAGGAGAAAGGTTAATGAAGAAGATCAAGGTGAGGCTGGAGATGGGGCTCATTTGGAAGACTGTAGCTAACATTCACAAGCCCTTGAGTTTGATCCCCACACGTCCTAACGGAGTGGTGGAGCACACTTGTAATCCCAACATTCACAAGGTGGAGACAGGAGCTTCAAGATGTCACGAGCATCCTCAGGTCCAACTGGGCTGTATAAGATCTCATTTTAAAAAAACAACTGGGGCGGTGGTGGCACACACCTTTAATCCCAGCACTTGGGAGGCAGAGGCAGGCAGATCTTTGTGAGTTCAAGGCCAGCCTGGTCTACAGAGTGAGTTCCAGGACAGCCAGGGCTATTGCACAGAGAAACCCTGCCTTGAAAAAAAAAGTTAAAGCAGAAGAAGTGTGTGTTGAAACAACAGAACAGGGCCACTACCGTCCCTAGGCATCAGGGTCTAGAGGAAGAGAGAGTACAGGATCTAGAAGGTATGAAGAGGTCTGGCTGGCCAGCACCAGCCCGCAACTTGGAGGTCTCCTTTGTTCCCACATTTAACCTTCCCTTGTGTCTTCCTTTGCTGAAGAATTCTGGAGGAATCCATATAGGTCAGCATTCCCAGCCAGGAGAGAAAGTCAGAGGGGTGGATGGTCACTCAGAGGGGCAAAAGGAAGAGTTAGACAGGTGGACAAGAGAACCCAGTGCCTGACACTTTGGTTCGGAGCCTGACCATGACTAACTACCTCTGCCTTTCTCCCAGCAGCTGTGAGGGGGGAGTGACCATGACTAACTACCTCTGCCTGTCCCCCAGCAGGTGTGAGGATGCCTTCCGCCTGCACAGTTCCTCGCTAGAGCTGGGCCCTCGGCCCCTGGAGCAGGAGAACGAACGGCTGCAGACCTTGGTGGGGGTGCTGCGTTCCCAGGTGAGCCAGGAGCGACAGCGCAAGGAGCGGGCAGAGCGCGAGTACACAGTGGTACTCCAGGAGTACACGGAGCTGGAGCGACAGCTGTGTGAGATGGAGGGCTGCCGCCTGCGCGTGCAGGAGCTAGAGGCCGAGCTGCTGGAGCTGCAGCAGATGAAGCAGGCCAAGACCTACCTGCTGGCCCGTGATGAGCACCTGGCTGAGGCTTTGCTGGCGCCCCTCACTCAGGCCCCTGAAGCTGATGACCCCCAGCCAGGCATCGGGGATGATTCCAACGCCCAGGATGGTGTCGCCTCGCCTGCAGCCTCCCCCAGCCATGCAGTACGCAAAAGCTGCAGTGACACAGCACTCAATGCCATCGTGGCCAAAGACCCAGCCAGCCGCCATGCTGGCAACCTCACGCTTCATGCCAATAGTGTGCGCAGCCGCGGTATGTCTATCCTGAGGGAGGTGGATGAGCAGTACCACGCGCTGCTGGAGAAATACGAGGAGCTGCTGAGCAAATGCCGGCAGCATGGTGCCGGGGTGCGGCACGCGGGGGTGCAGACCTCGCGGCCCATCTCCCGGGACAGCTCATGGAGGGACCTACTGGGGGGCGAGGAGGGCCTGGGAGAGGGCAAGGTGGGTGAGAAAAGCCTAAGCCAGCACGTGGAGGCCGTGGATAAGCGGCTGGAGCAGAGCCAGCCCGAGTACAAGGCGCTCTTCAAAGAGATCTTTGCCAGGATTCAGAAGACCAAGGCAGACATCAATGCCACCAAAGTAAAGACGCCCAGCAGCAAGTGACCCCTCTCTAGGCCTGCAGCCTCCCCCTGCCTCCCTGCCAAGGGGGGTCCCTCGTGCCTCGGTGGCAGCCTCTTGGCAAGTAAGAGAGCCCTTTTCGCAGTAATATATCCTGACCAGTGGCTGGCGAATGAGCAGGGAGGCCTCTCTGATCTGGGGACACAGCATATTTCCTGTTGGTGGCCTGGTTCACCTGTCCTGCTGCCCTTGACCACTTTGCTTCAGCTTGAAGGCACAGCTCGGTTTAAAAGCCAAACACCCTCCCCCCACTGACCCTGGGGGCTTCTCAGCCCTCAGCTTCCCCCTCTGTGGCCAGTCTTCTGCAGGCCTTTCTTGTTTAGCTGACTTCCCCCTCCCCCCACTCCAAAGTTGTTTTCCTGAGAGATTTGCAATGCAAGGTCTCCTTGAGCCTTGCCACAACTGGAAACACTTGAAAGGGGATCTCAGAGCCAGCCATGGCTGGTGCTGGGGTCTCCTCGACCAGTCACTGCTTTCTGCCAGCCATGACTGTCATCCCCCTAGCTGTACCACTCCCGGAGTTCTGAGCAGGGCCGAAATCGCTAGCTTCCACACTGCAGAGCAGGAAGCGTTAGCCAAGCCCGAGTGTACCCCTCCAGCCCTGGCAAAGACCTTCAGCTCGCCACAGTTCTGTAGCCAATCTGATTGCAAGAAGAGAGAGCCCCTCAGCAGCCATACCTGGGTAGTGTCCGTTTCCTCTCAGAGTTCCAACCCTGGAAATACCTTCTGGGCAGAAAGCCCAGAGCAGGGATGGTGGGAGTCCTGCCACTTCTGCTTCCCTTCCCTTCTCTGCACCTGCCCCCATCTCAGGGACCATGATGTCTCATTCACTCCTCCCTTCCTCAGGCCAGCTCTGGGACCGTTCACATCTGCAGCCTCCAGAACGTCCTGTGTGAGCTTCACCAGTCCAGGTCCCAGCGTCCGCCCCATCCTTCACCAGGGACTGTAAGATCTTTACTCCATGTTAAGTATTTTAAGTTGAGAAAGAAATTCCTCCTTTGCCACGTTCCTACAGAATGTCTGCTCTTTACCTCCCACCTTTATGGGGGGACTTTTGAGGTCCAACCTGGATCAAGGGTTCAATATTTTAATCTAAAACTTCAGGAAGTCCAGATTCATCTTAGAGATGCCCAGGTCCCCAGCTTGCCCTCAGCAGCCCTTCAGGGCTTCTGGTTCCTTCTGCCACCCTTCTCAAAATCAAAGGAGCCATACAATCCAGTGAGAGGCAGTGACTCTGGCCTCTGTGCTGGGACCCCAGTGGGAACCGCCATGCCTTACCTCTTTCTTACCAAGCATGTCCGACATTCCTGGAGACTCGACCTTGCTCCAGGTGGCACTGTGATGCCTGCTGTCATCTGGATCCTTCTGTTCATGCAACTCGGAACCTTTCGTCCCTTGGGGCTGGGCACCTCCAGGCCCTCTGTGTGTCTCTGTCATATAGGGTAGAGGAGGAGTTCGGGCCTGTTCACTTCTCCAGTTCTGTAGCAGCTGACCAGAGTCACCTTTGAAGTATACATGAGAGAAATATATTTGCAAATGCTTTATTCTCTTCTTTAATAAAATATGCACCAGTATTCTAAAAGCAGCAATGGCCGTGGAGCCACAATTTCGTCTCTGCGTCTCACATGCTTGGCTCCTCCCGTGCACCACTACAAATGAGGGCGGATATGAGCTCCACCCACCCCCAAGTTCTGCATTTCTTTGAGGTCACTCTGCTCCCTGAACTCTTGACAAAGTCTGTGTCTGCAGAGCCAGCTATGCCAAGCATGCTCATGAACAAAACACTAGGGTCTATACTGCCTTAGAGTTTATATTCTGGCTTGGGGAGCTCCCCCAGAGCAAGGTGAGGTGATCTGCCCATGACGTTATGGAACTGGAGCTCTACGAAGCAGGGCATTCACGATCAGCAGGAGGAGGAATAT